>NC_081310.1:28031250-29372500 GCF_026419965.1 Kogia breviceps | reverse complement strand
TGTATGGGACTCTCTGTGCTTCCTGCACTTGATTAACTATTTCCTTTCCTATATTAGGGAAGTTTTCAACTATAATCTCTTCAAATATTTTCTCAGTCTCTTTCTCTTTGTACTCTTCTTCTGGGACCTCTATAATTCGAATGTTGGTGCGTTTAATTTTGTCTCAGAGGTCCTGAGACTGGCCTCAATTCTTTTCATTCTTTTTTCTTTATTCTGCTCTGCAGTAGTTAATTCCACTATCTCATCTTCCAGGTCTCTTATCGGTTCTTCTGCCTCAGTTATTCTGCTGTTGATCCCTTCTAGAGAATTTTAAATTTAATTTATTGTGTTGTTTATCTGGTTTTTTGCTCGTTAGTTCTTCTAGGTCCTTGTTAAACATTTCTTGTATTTTCTCCATTCTATTTCCAAGATTTTGGATCATCTTTACTCTCATTATTCTGAATTCTTTTTCAGGTAGACGGCCTATTTCTTCTTCATTTGTTAGGTCTGGTGGGTTTTTGCCTTGCTACTTCATCTGCTGTGTGTTTCTCTGTCTTCTCACTTTGCTTAACTTACTGTGGTTGGGGTCTCCTTTTCGCAGGCTGCAGATTTGTAGTTTCTGTTGTTTTTGGTGTCTGTCCCCAGTGGCTAAGGTTGGTTCAGTGGGTTGTGTAGGCTTCCTGGTGGAGGGGACTAGTGCCTGTGTTTTGGTGGATGAGGCTAGATCTTGTCTTTCTGGTGGGCAGGTCCACATCTGATGGTGTGTTTTGGGGTGTCTATGGCTTTATTATGATTTTAGGCAGCCTCTCTCCTAATGGATGGCGCTGTGTTCCTGTCTTGCTAGTTGTTTGGCAACAACTAGCAATAGGATATCATGCACTGTAGCTTGATTTTTGATGAGTGGAACTGGGTCTTGGCATTGAGATGGAGATCTCTGGGAGATTTTCACCGTTTGATATTACTTGGGGCTGGGAGGTCTCATTTGGACCTGTGTCCCGAACTTGGCTCTCCCACCTCAGTGGCACAGCCCTGACACCTGGCTGGAGCATCAAGAGCATGTCCTCCACATGGCTCAGAATAAAAGGGAGGAAAAAAAGAAAGAAGGAAGGAAGAAGATAAAATAAAGTTATTAAAATAAAAATTATTAAGAAAAATTTTTTGAAAAGTAATAAAAAACAAGAACAAAAGTGGACAGACAGAATCCTTTGAGAAATGGTAAAAGCAAAGCTATACAGAGAAAATCACACACAGAAGCATACACATACACATTCACAAAAAGAGAAAAAGGGAAAAAAAAAAATATCGTTGCTCCCAAAGTCCACCTCCTCAGTTTGTGGTGATTCGTTGTCTATTCAGGTATTCCACAGATGCAGGGTACATCAAGTTGATTGTGGAGCTTTAATCTGCTGCTCCTGAGGCTTCTGGGAGAGATTTCCTTTTCTCTTCTTTGTTCGCACAGCTCCTGCTCCCGCCGTTCAGCTTTTGATTTGGCTCCGCCTCTGCGTGTAGGTCCGCTGAGGGCGTCTGTTTTTTCACTCAGACAGGATGGGGTTAAAGGAGCAGCTGATTCAGGGACTCTGGCTCACTCAGGCAGGGGGGAGGGAGGGGTACGGATACGGGGCGAGCCTGCAGCAGCAGAGGCCAGTGTGATGTTGCACCAGCCTGAGGCGCACCATGCATTCTCCTGGGGAAGTTGCCCCTGGATCATGGGACCCTGGCAGTGGCGGGCTGCACAGGCTCCCGGGAGGGGATGTGTGGAGAGTGACCTGTGCTTGCACACAGGCTTCTTGGTGGTGGCAGCAGTGGCCTTAGCATCCCATGCCCATTTCTGGGGTCCGTGCTGATACCCACGGCTTGCGCCCGTCTCTGCAGCTCCTTTAGGTGGCGCTCTTAATCCCCTCTCCTCACGCACCAGGAAACAAAGAGGGAAGAAAAAGTCTCTTGCCTCTTCGGCAGCTCCAGACTTTTTCCCAGACTCCCTCCCGGCCAGCTGTGGCGCACTAGTCCCTTTAGGCTGTGCTCACGCCGCCACCCCCAGTCCTCTCCCTGGGATCCGGCCGAAGCCCGAGCCTCAGCTCCCAGCCTCCGCCCACCCCGGCAGGTGAGCAGACAAGCTTCTCGGGCTGGTGATTGCTGGTTGGCACCAATCCTCCGTGCAGCAATCTCTCCGCTTTGCCCTCCGCACCCTGTTGCTTTGCTCTCCTCCCGCCACCCGCATTCTCTGCCTGCGAAGGGGCTTCTAGTGGGTGGAAACCTTTCCTCCTTCACAGCTCCCTCCCACTGGTGCAGGTCCCGGCCCTATTCTTTTGTCTCCGTTTTTCCTTTTTTCTTTTGCCCTACCCAGATGCGTGGGGAGTTTTCTTGCCTTTTGGGATGTCTGCAGTCTCCTGCCAGAGTTCAGGTGTTCTGTAGGAGTTGCTCCACATGTAGACGTATTTCTGATGTATTTGTGGGGAGGAAGATTATCTCCGCATCTTACTCTTAGGCCATCTTGAAGCTCCTCCTCTCCCAGGTTAAATTTCTATGAATTATTGACTTTTATCTAAGGATATGAATGTTTTAGTGATTATGAAAATCGATTTATAAATTGCTTTCTGTTCAGGGTATACCAAAACACACTGATATATAACTTAGGCAAATATCAGCTTCATATAAAGGCCCTAGAGTGTTTGTGCAGGGAGAGTGCTGTCAGTCAGTGGTAACAGATTTCTCATTATTCAGAAAGGATGTGGGAATCTACATTATTCAAATTACCAAGCTGGGTACTTTAATGAGAAGAAATAAATAGGACGCATAGTCTCTGTCATTATCATCTCGTTGGGAAGACCAAACTTATTTTATTAAATGACTCTACTCAAAGCACTGTCCAAGATTCTGCAATGTGGAGTGCGTGGGAGGTAAGGGTGAGCTTGATAAGAAATAAGGCAGTGATCCTTAGCCATAAGGAATCTGCCATGTAGTTGGTTAAGTGGATCAGTGGAGTGATAAATACTCCTTATGGTTACAAGTGAGTTTCCTGTAAACTTCGTAAATCGCCAAGTTTCCAAGATAGTGAACTTTCATCTTTCTTAGGCCATCCTACTGATCTTATCTGATTAAGGAAAATTGCCTTAAATTTGGGTTTGGAATCACTGTTGGGGAGGAAAATACTGGGCCTCAGTAACCATGAGATTTTGCTACCTTGAAAAGCTATCAGATGCTTAATAAGTGTTCCTAGTTGGTGATGAAGATGTTAGTGATTCTTCTAAAGTGAAAGGGTTAAACCTTAAGTTTTAAAAGGTTACATCCAGTGAGGATGGGGAAGCCCACATTCTGGGATAGCCTATTCAGGTATTGTCATGCAGAGTTGTAAGAACAATAGCAAAGGCTAGGGAGCTGGTAAGGAGAAGGGAAAGAAAAGGAAGTTGATTTAAGGGGTCTCTACAAGAGGCATGATGTTCTTCACCGTGAGATGAGGCATTAGGAGCATCATAGGCTTCTTAGAATGCTGAGGAGGCTCTGCAAAGACTAAAAACCTTGAGGAAACATACTTTAAACCTTTACTATAAATAGGCCTGGCCAAGTCTCCCTCCAGAGAGAAACCAGATTATCCCAGCAGAGTCAACTAAGAAGCAGACTCTTTTTACTGGAGTATGTACCCAAAACATGATTGATTTGCTTGCCATTCACTCGTCTAACAAATGCTTATTGAATTCCCACACGTACACTCTTCTAGGTTCTGAGAATACCGAATGGGACATGGCAGACAAACCCTTTCTATTACCATGAAGACATTTAAACTGATCGTCGTAATAAGTTTGTGATGAGAGTAATGCTAGGGAAGTACAGGATGATGTAGCTACAAATATCAAGTGATTCTGATGTTGTTGAGGGGATCAGGAAATGGCTCCATAAGGATGTCTAACTTAGGATGAGTAAAAAGTATCCCAGAGAAGGACAGGGAATCAAGTATTCTGGACAGAGCAAATAATAACTAATGAATGAAAGAAGGAAAAGAAAAAGTGATGTATTTGAGGAAATAAAAGAAATGTTTAGGGTGGGCCCCAAGAGTAGACTTTGAGAGGGTTGGGGGTAAGAAGTGAAGCTGAAACAGTGGGTAAGCCCTAGAACATATGAGACACTTTAAAGAGTTTGGACTAAGTGAAATGGGAATCAATTGAATAGTTTTATGCAGTGGAAAATACTTGATTTATTTATGTTTATTAAGGGGCACTCTGGCTGCTGTGTGAATGCATTTAAGGGAGATGGACTTAAGTCAGCAAGACTGGTTAGGAAGCTGCTGAAATAACATAGATGAGACAAAATGGTGGACTGGACTATAATTTTAGCAATGGGAATGGAGAGAAGTGAAAGGAATTGAGAGAAAAAAGGTAAATCAGCAAGACTTAGGGTTGATTTGATAAGATTGGGTGAGAGGAAGAATAAAGGATTATACGGAAGTTCCACTTGGGAAACTTAGTGGTTAATGGTGTTATTCACTGTGATAAAAAATTAAGTAAGAATAGGTTTAAGAAGTTAAAGGATTTCATTTGGAGAAGTGCTGAGTTTGAGATGGCCAAGAGTCATCTTAAGTGAAAATATTTCATAAGCAGTCAGTTGTATAGATGCAGAATTCAGTAGGGAGACTTGACCTAGAAATATGTATCTGAGAGTCATCAGCAAATAGAGAGTAATAGAAATAATTGAAGGGATATGGTTATCCAGGGAACATGAGAAGAATAAAAGCCTGAGGGACAAAGGTAGTTAAGAGGAGGGTGAAAGAAAATGATCCCATGTGGTTGATGGAAAAGAATTAACTTGAATGGTTAAAAAAAAAAAAGCCACCATGAAAATGTACTGATTTGGAAGTTAAGAGCAAAGACTGCTTGGGAGTCATCCTCAATGCCATTTGCAGTTGTAAAGATCAGGCAAAAGAAGGACAGAGAATGGTGCACTGAATTTAGTGACAAGGATGAGAGTATTTCCAGTAGTGTTTAGAAGGCAAGCAACTGTTTGTAGCACTCCATTTTCTTCTTTCTTGTAAATGAGATCACTGGGCTGTGAGAATTATGTGAAAGTTAAGAATACATGGAATACAGAGGAAGACCTCTTCTTTGAGTCAAGTGCATAGCTATCACCATCACATTCATGCTGATCCCTTTAGGATCTATTTCTGCTCACTTTGGAGTCCTCAGCTTTGTTATTGCTAAGTGGTGTAGATTTGCTTAGTTTTAGGGAGATGACATACTATTTGAATAAACTGTTGAAAGATTTTTTTAAAATCCAACAAAACAAACATGTTTTAATGCATAATGATGCATTTTAATTATCCACAAGCATTAATGTTTCAATCGAGAAAAATATTTACTTGTATAAATTTGATGTTTTCTGGACCTTATTTTTTAATGTCTTAGAAAACAAAAAAGCACTTTCAGAGTTTGAATGTACAGTTTTGTCACCATTCAAAGATACGAGTCTGTACTTTAGGATACTATGTGCTATCTGATGAATAATGACTACATTGGTATAGGCAATCCTCTAAGGTCACGAATTTTTTTAAGAAATGGGAATAAATAATTCTTCTTTACTTTGATGGCCTTGGTTTAGTTTTTGAGGGACTCTTCTTTATTTTTATTTTTCTTTTTTTTTCAAGCTTTGAGTTTGAGTGGCTATGTTCCTGAAGTCTTGTATCATGAAGAATAGTAGAAAAATAAGGCACAATAGAGAGGGAATAGGTAGCATTATTGATTTAGATAAGTAGTCCTAGTGCATATTTTTATGAGTAAATTTTCATTTTTTCCAGTATCTTTAGGAAATTATGGCAGTGGATCCTCACCCTAATATAACCTGCTATAGGGTGGATTTCCACATAATGTGAATTTGCCTTGCACTCCTCCTAAAGATATTTACTTTTTAGAATTAATAAGATTTTACTGGTGAGGAAAAATAATATGTCATAGTTAAACCTCCAAGTTTGAATCCTGGCTCTACCACATATGCATTGTGTGTCTTAAGTTTTTTAATCTCTTTAGTCTCAGTTTCTTCTGTGAAAAATGGAATCTTCCCCAGAGAGTTGTTGTAAAGATTAAATAAGTTAATATTTTTAAAAGAGCAATGCCTAGCACATAGTAGACACTATCTATGCATGTAAGATTTTACTCAGTCTCATTACATAGTCCTGTATTAATAATGAGAATCCTTTTTATTATGAGTTATATATGTTTATTGAGTGGTACAATGAATTCACTATATTTTACAGTATTATTCCAGTTGTAATAATGAGTAAACATAAACACTGTCTTGCGTTGACCTTCATTTGACTGATGAAATACATCATTCAATGTATCTGGCCAGGATGACTGTTCAGCTGTATTTTTTATATATGTCTTCAACATTCTCGAAACACCTCATGCTTTAAAGATCTCCAGAACTCTGAGTTTAGGCAATCTGTTGCACTTCTGGTGAGAATTTCAGAGACCTCAGGCCATGCTGCCACTGTGTGCCTAGAACCTGTGAGTTATATTCCAGGGAGAAGTGTCCCATTTTTTCAATTTTATATCACTTATTCTGTATCTGATATTCTCCTATAAGCTCTTTAAGTACATTTTTGGCAAGCCATATCATCATCACCAGCCTCATCATCATAATTACTAATTTTGTAGTCCTTTATATTTTAAGAACACAGACCCCCACACATGTACACACACATGCACACACAAAATACTTGTTTCTCCTGTGAAATAGATTATTATGACCTTATTTTATAGATAAGGAATCTGAAACTCAAAAAAGGTTAAATTGCTTTCCTGTAGGCACACAGGTAAGTGACAGCTGGAACTGGAGGCTTCTTCCCACCTCCTGCTAATCCCTCTTCCCTCTGTTTTCTGACATTTTCAGCTGCAGCCCTATGACCTCCAGAGATTGCTTTTCCACCCTTGGAAACTCCAGAGAAATTAGAAAAAAAAATGTCCCCAAAAGTAGTATTCTACCAGCCTCTGCCAGAGATTGAGTGTAATTAGAGATAAGAAAGTAAAGAGTTATGGATTAAGACAAGTCTGAGCTTTCCTTGCATTTAGCCTTTTCCTAATTTGCAGGAATCACTAATTTGTGGAAACACCTGGCTCTACAGAACGCTGTGTGTGTGTGTGTCATTAGTGCAACCTGAGAGACCATGGTGACATCATGAAACCTGTGTCTGGAGAAAAATCAGATCAAGTCTAAGGAAGGTTTTCATTCTTCCTCCAATTTATCATGACCAGTTAAATTTCAAATTGCAATAGAGAGAGATGATTAAAATTCCTAAAGAATTTTCTGTGCAGGTGCCATGATCTAGTGCTATTTGCTGTGAAAGACAGAGGTTACCTAAGTGTGCAGAAAGAGGAAATAGTGGGGTGACTGGGAACCCAGAGTCTGAAAACAGTAGGGATTAGATGGAAATTTCACAGTGTCCTCAAAATCTGAAAATATACATGTCTTTTGACCCAGCGTTTCTACTTCTAGTAATACTTGAACACATCAGCAAAGGTATTGTTGTAAGAATGTTCACTGAAGTATTATTTTCTGTAGTGAAAACAAACAAAAAACAAATCCGTATTCATCAATAGGGGCATGCCACATCCATCATCCTGTGGAATGCTAGGCAGCTGGTAGAAACTATGAGGTAGTATAATGAGTACTAAATGGGAAAAACGACTAAAATTGGTTAGGTGGGGAAAAAAGCCATTTGCAAAACGATGTGGTTAATATAAGACCACTTTTGCAAAAATATTAATGATCATCAAAATGGAAGAGGAATAAAGTAAGGTTAGCACAGAGAAGAAAAACAAGTGGCAGTATGTGTGCTACACTGTGTCTCATTGTTATCATTGAGATGTGAGATTACAGAGAACATGAATTTGGGGGGATATATTCATTCATTTCACAGGTATTTCTTAGAAGTCAGCTACATACCAGGTACTGCCTAGGTGCTGAGGATATTAATAGAACTTACATCTTTATTGGAGGAGATAGAAAATTAGCAAATAAATGTATTAACATTTGAATTTTGGATAGGCAAAGTCTATTATTATTAACAATAAGAAGATTTTTAAATTGAAGTATAGTTGATTTATGTTGTGTTAGTTTCAGGTGTACAGCAAAGTGATCCAGTTGTACATACATATATATATTCTTTTTCAGATTTTCTTTTATAGGTTATTATAAAATATTGAGTATAATTCCCTGTGCTATATAATAAGTCCTTGTTGGTTATCTATTTCATATATAGTAGTGTGTATCTGTTAATTCCAAACTCCTAATTTATCCTTCCCACCTTCTTGTTTTCTATGTCTGTGGGTCTATTTCTGTTTTGTAAATAAGTTCATTTGTATCATTTTTTAAGATTTCACTTGTAAGTGGTATCATATGATATTTGTCTTTGGCTTACTTTACTTAGCATGATAACCTCTAGGTCCATTCATATTGCTGAAAATAGCATTATTTAGTTCATTTTTATGGCTGAGTAATATTCCATTGTATATATGTGTGTATATATGTATATACATGTACACATATATGTGTGTACATATGTATATGTGTGTGTGTGTATATATATATATACATACACACACACACACACACACACGCACACCACATCTAATAAGAAGATATTTTTAAGATAAAAATATGAGAAGACCATTACCAAAGAAAAGGGGAGGCAGATCCTATGAAGGTCAGTGGCCTTACTGGAGGTAAAAGTTTGGTAACCAAAACAAAGCTAATGGAAGCAACTCAACAAGTGGTTGATCTCGAAAATATAGAAACAGCTCATGCACTCAATATCAAAAAAGCAAACAACACAATCAAAAATGGGCAGAAGAGCTAAAGAAACATTTCTCCAAAGAAGATATACAGATAGCTAAAAAGCACATGAAAAGAGGCTCAACTTCACTAATTATTAGAGAAAGGCAAATCAAAACTACAATGAGGTATCACCTCACACCAGTCAGAATGGCCATCATCAAAAAATCTACAAACAATAAATGCTGGAGAGGGTGTGGATAAAAGGGAACCCTCTTGCACTGTTGGTGGGAATGTAAATTGGTGCAGCCACTATGGAGAACAGTATGGAGGTTCCTTGAAAAACTAAAAATAGAGCTACCATATGATCCAGCAATCCCACTCCCGGGCATCTATCTGGAGAAAACCATAATTCGAAAAAATACATGACCCCAGTGTTCACTGCAGCACTATTTACAATAGCTAAGACATGGAAGCAACCTAAATGTCCATCAACAGAGGAATGATAAAGAAGATGTGGTACATATATTCAATACAATATTACTCAGCCATAAAAAAGAATGAAATAATGCCATTTGAAGAAACATGGATGGACCTAGAGATTGTCATACTGAGTGAAGTAAGTCAACAGAGAAAGACAGATATCATATGATTTCACTTATATGTGGAATCTTAAAGAAATGGTACAAATGAACTTATTTACAAAACAGAAATAGAGTCACAGATGTAGAAAACAAACTTATGCTTACCAAGGGGGAAGGGGGAGGGATAAATTGTGAGTTTGGGATTGACATATACACACTATGATATATAAAACAGATAACTAATAAGAACCTACTGTGTAGCACAGGGAACTCTACTCAATACTTTGTAATGGCCTATATGGGAAAATAATCTAAAAAAGAGTGGATATATGTATATGTATAACTGCTTCACTTTGCTGTACAGCAGAAACTAACACATTGTAAATCAACTATACCCACCAAAAATCAATTAAAAAAATAATAGACCTAATTTTAGCTCCATCAGTTCTGACAGTGCCTCCAGACTTGAGGCATGATTGAGGGCCTTGCTCAGACGGATGTTCTTTTAAGTAAGTGATTATTTCTCATTACCCACTTGTATACGGGAGGAAATTGAATATAGTAGTTGATTCTTATACATTTCACAGACATTTATTTAAACAAAAATGTAGATGCTTAGCTGTTTCCTTTATAATATTAACGTACTACTAAGATAAGCTCATCATAGAAAACAGTATATTAGTATTTGTTCTTTTTCCACTTAGAAAATTATGAATTCTCAGATGGAACAGATAAATTCCTCTTTAATAAAATCATTGGTAAGGTGGGAATAAAAGTCAGATAGAAATGTTTAGTTTTCATCAATAATTACTGTTTTATTTTATTTTTTAAACATCTATATTGGAGTATAATTGCTTTACAATGGTGTGTTAGTTTCTGCTTTATAACAAAGTGAATCAGCTATACATATACATGTATCCCCATATCTCCTCCCTATCCCACCCCTCTAGGTGGTCACAAAGCACCACGCTGATCTCCCTGTGCTATGCAGCTGCTTCCCACTAGCTACCTATTTTATATTTGGTAGTGTATATATGTCCATGCCACTCTCTCACTTCGTCCTAGCTTACCCTTCCCACTCCCCGTGTCCTGAAGTCCATTCTCTATGTCTGCGTCTTTATTCCGGTCATGCCCCTAGGTTCTTCTGAACCATTTTTTAAAAATTCCATATATATGTGTTAGCATACAGTATTTGTTTTTCTCTTTCTGACTTAGTTCACTCTGTATGACAGATTGTAGGTCGATCCATCTCACTAAACATAACTGAATTCCGTTTCTTTTAATGGCTGAGTAATATTCCATTGTATATATGTGCCATAACTTCTTTATCCATTCATCTGTCAGTGGACACTTAGGTTGCTTCCATGTCCTAGCTATTGTAAATAGAGCTGCAATGAACATTATGATACATGACTCTTTTTGAATAATGGTTTTCTCAGGGTATATGCCCGGTAGTGGGATTGCTGGGTGATATGGTAGTTCCATTTTTAGTTTTTAAAGGAACCTCCATGCTGTTCTCTATAGTGGCTATATCAATTTACATTCCCAGGAACAGTGCAAGAGGGTTCCCTTTTCTCCACACCCTCTCCAGCATTTTTCGTTTGTAGATTTTTTGGTGATGGCCATTCTGACTGGTGTGAGGTGATACCTCATTGTAGTTTTGATTTGACTTTCTCTAATGATTAGTGATGTTGAGCATTCTTTCATGTGTTTGTTGGCAACCTGTATATCTTCTTTGGAGAAATGTCTATTTAGGTCTTCTGCCCATTTTTGGATTGGGTTGTTTTTTTGATATTGAGTTTTACGCGCTGCTTGTAAATTTTGGAGATTAATCCTCTGTCAGTTGCTTCATTTGCAAATATTTTCTCCCATTTTGAGGGTTGTCTTTTCGTCTTGTTTATGGTTTCCTTTGCTGTGCAAAAGCTTTTAAGTTTCATTAGGCCCCATTTGTCTATTTTTGTTTTTATTTCCATTTCTCTAGGAGGTGGGTCAAAAAGGATCTTGCTGTGATTTATGTCATACAGTATTCTGCCTGTGTTTTCCTCTAGGAGTTTTATACTGTCTGGCCTTAAATTTAGGTCTTTAATCCATTTTGAGATTTATTTTTCTGTATGGTGTTAGGGAGTGTTCTAATTTCATTCTTTTATATGTAGCTGTCCAGTTTTCACAGTAGCACTTATTGAAGAGGCTGTCTTTTCTCCATTGTATATTCTTGCCTTCTTTATCAAAAAAAAAGGTGACCATATGTGTGTGGGTTTATCTCTGGGCTTTCTGATCTATATTTCTGTTTTTGTGCCAGTACCATACTGTCTTGATTACTGTAGCTTTGTAGTAGAGTCTGAAGTCTGGGAGCCTAATTCCACCAGCTCCATTTTTCTTTCACAAGACTGCTTTGGCTATTCGGGGTCTTTTGTGCTTCCATACAAACTGTGAAATATTTTTTCTACTTCTGTGAAAAATGCCAGTGGTAGTTTGATAAGGATTGCATTAAATCTGTAGATTGCTTTGGGTAATCACAATGTTGATTCTTCCAATCCAAGAACATGATATATCTCTCCATCTTATTGTATCATGTTTAATTTCTTTCATCAGTGTCTTATAGTTTTCTGCATACAGGTCTTTTGTCTCCTTAGGTAGGTTTATTCCTAGGTATTTTATTCTTTCTGTTGCAGTGGTAAATGGGAGTATTTTCTTAATTTCACTTTCAGATTTTTCATCATTAGTGTATAGGAATACAAGAGATTTCTGTGCATTAATTTTGTACCCTGCTACTTTACCAAATTCATTGATACGCTCTAGTAGTTTTCTGGTAGCATCTTTAGGATTCTCTATGTATAGTATCGTGTTATCTGCAGACAGTGACAGCTTTACTACTTCTTTTCTGATTTGTATTCCTTTTATTTCTTTTTCTTTGATTGCTGTGGCTAAAACTTCCAAAACTGTGTTAAATATTAGTGGTGAGAGTGGACAACCTTGTCTTGTTCCTGATCTTAGTGGAAATGGTTTCAGTTTTTCACCATTGAGGACGATGTTGGCTGTGGGTTTGTCATATATGGCCTTTATGTTCAGGTAAGTTCCCTCTATGCCTACTTTCTGGAGGGGTTTTATCATAAGTGGGTGTTGAATTTTGTCAAAAGCTTTTTCTCCATCTATTGAGATGATCATATGGTTTTTCTCCTTCATTTGTTAATTGATTTGCATATATTGATTGATTTGCGTATATTGAAGAATCCTTGCATTCCTGGAATAAACCCCACTTGATCATGTTGTATGATCCTTTTAATGTGCTGTTGGATTCTGTTTGCTAGTATTTTGTTGAGGATTTTTGCATCTATGTTCATCAGTGATATTGGCCTGTACTTGTCTTTCCTTGTGACATCTTTGTCTGGTTTTGGTATCACAGTAATGGTGGCCTCATAGGATGAGTTTGGGAGTGATCCTCCCTCTGCTATATTTTGGAAGAGTTTGAGAAGGGCAGGTGTTAGCTCTTCTTTAAATGTTTTATAGAATTCACCTATGAAGCCATCTGGTCCTGGGCTTTTGTTTGTTGGAAGATTTTTAATCACAGTTTCAATTTCAGTGCTTGTGATTGGTCTGTTTAAATTTTCTATGTCTTCCTGGATCAGTCTCGGAAGGTCGTGCTTTTCTAAAAATGTGTCCATTTCTTCCAGGTTGTCCATTTTAGTGGTATAGAGTTGCATGTAGTAATCTCTCATGATCCTTTGTATTTCTGCAGTGTCAGTTGTTACTTCTCCTTTTTCATTTCTGGTTCTATTGATTTGAGTCTTCTCCCTTTTTTTCTTGATGAGTCTGGCTAATGGTTTATCAATTTTGTTTATCTTCTTAAAGAACCAGCTTTTAGTTTTACTGACCTTTGCTGTTGTTTCCTTCATTTCATTTTCATTTATTTCTGATTGGATCTTTATGATTTCTTTCCTTCTGCTAACTTTGGGGATTTTTTGTTCTTCTCTAATTGCTTTAGGTGTAAGGTTAGGTTATTTGAGATGTTTCTTGTCTCTTGAGGTAGGATTGTTTAGCTATAAACTTCCCTTTTAGAACTGCTTTTGCTGCGTCCCATAGATTTTGGGTTGTCCTGTTTCATTGTCATTTGTTTCTAGGTATTTTTTGATTTCCTCTTGGATTTCTTCAGTGATCTCTTGGCTATGTAGTAGTGCATTGTTTAGCCTCCTTGTGTTTGTATTTTCTACAGATTTTTTTCCTGTATTTGATAGCTAGTCTCATAGTGTTGTGGTCGGAAAAGATACTTGATACGATTTAAATTTTCTTAAATTTACCAAAGCTTTACTTGTGACCCAAGATATGATCTATCCTGGAGAATGTTCCATGAGCACTTGAGAAGAAAGTGTATTCTGTTGTTTTTGGATGGAATGTCCTATATATCAATTAAGTCCATCTTGTTTAATGTATCATTTAAAGCTGTGTTTCCTTATTTGTTTTCATTTTGGACGATCTGTCCATTGGTGAAAATGGGGTGTTAAAGTCCCGTACTATGATTGTGTTACTGTCGATTTCCCCTTTTATGGCTGTTAGCATTTGTCTTATGTATTGAGGTGCTCCTATGTTGGATGCATAAATATCTACAATTGTTATATCTTCTTCTTGGATTGATCCCTTGATGTTTATGTAGTGTCCTTCTTTGTCTCTTGTAATAGTCTTTGTTTTAAAGTCTATTTTGTCTGATATGAGAATTGCTACTCCCACTTTCTTTTGATTTCCATTTGCATGGAATATCTTTTTCCATCCCCTCACTTTCAGTCTGTATCTGTCTCTAGGTCTGAAGTGGGTCTCATGTAGACAGCATATGTATGGGTCTTATTTTTGTATCCATTCAGCCAGTCTATGTCTTTTGGTTGGAGCATTTAATCCATTTACATTTAAGGTAATTATTGATATGTATGTTCCTATTACCATTTTCTTAATTGTTTTGGGTTTGTTATTGTAGGTCTTTTCCTTTTACTGTGTTTCCTGCCTAGAGAAGTTCCTTTAGCATTTGCTGTAAAGCTTGTATCGTGGTGCTGAATTCTCTTAGCTTTGCTTCTCTGTAAAGGTTTTAATTTCTCTGTCGAATCTGAATGAGATCCTTGCTTCTTAGAGTAATCTTGATTGTAGGTTTTTCTCTTTCATCACTTTAAATATGTCCTGCCACTCCCTTCTGGCTTGCAGAATTTCTGCTGAAAGATCAGCTGTTAACCTTATGGGGATTCCCTTGTATATTATTATTTTCTTTTCCATAGTTTGATTAATATGTGTCTTGGCGTTTTTCTCCTTGGATTTATCCTGTATGGGACTCTCTGTGCTTCCTGGACTTGATTATCTCCTTTCCCATATTATGGAAGTTTTCAACTATAATCTCTTCAAATATCTTCTCAGTCCCTTTCTTTTTCTCTTCTTCTGGGACCCCTATAATTTGAATGTTAGGGCATTTAATGTTGTCCCACAGGTCTCTGAGCTCGTCTCAATTCTATTCATTCTTTTTTCCTTATTCTGCTCTGCCATAGTTATTTCCCCTGTTTTATTTATTTATTTATTTATGTTTTTGTTTTGCGGTATGCAGGCCTCTCACTGTTGTGGCCTCTCCCATTGCAGAACACAGGCTCTGGATGCGCAGGCTCAGCAGCCATGGCTCACAGGTCCAGCCGCTCTGCAGCATGTGGGATCTTCCTGGACCGGGACATGAACCCGTGTCCCCTGCATCCGCAGGTGGACTCTCAACCACTGTGCCACCAGGGAAGCCCTCCACTGTTTTTTTTTAAAATTAATTAATTTATTTATTTTTGGCCATGTTGGGACTTCGTTTCTGTGTGAGGGCTTTCTCTAGTTGCGGCAAGCAGGGGCACTGTTCATCATGGTGTGTGGGCCTCTCAGTATCGCAGCCTCTCGTTGTGGAGCAGAAGCTCCAGACACGCAGGCTCAGTAGTTGTGGCTCACACGCCCAGTTGCTCCGCGGCATGTGGGATCTTCCCAGACCAGGGCTTGAACCTGTGTCCCCTGCATTGGCAGGCAAATTCTCAACCACTGCGCCACCAGGGATGCCCTGTTTCCACTATTTTATCTTCCAGGTCACTTATCTGTTCTTCTGCCTCAGTTATTCTGCTATTGATTCCTTCTAGAGAATTTTAAATTTCATTTATTGTGTTATTCATCATTGTTTCTTTGCTCTTTAGTTCTTCTAGGTCATTGTTAAACTTTTCTTGTATGTTCTCTATTCTGTTTCCAAGATTTTGGATCATCTTTACTCTCATTACTCTTTCTTTTTCAGGTGGACTGCATATTTCCTCTGCATTTGTTTGGTCTGATGGGTTTTTTCCTTGCTCCTTCATCTGCTGTGTGTTTCTCTGTCTTCTCATTTTGGTTAACTTACTGTGTTTGGGGTCTCCTTTTCGCAGGCTGCTGGTTCATAGTTCCCGTTGTTTATGGTGTCTGCCCTCAGTGCCTAAGGCTGGTTTAGTAGGTTGTGTAGGCTTCCTGGTGGAGGGGACTGGTGCCTGTGTTGTGGTGGATGAGGTTGGATCTTGTCTTTCTGGTGGGCAGGACTGCGTCCGGAGGTGTGTTTTGGGGTGCCTGTGACTTTATTACGATTTTAGGCAGCCTCTCTGCTAATGGCTGGTTTTGTGTTCCTGTCTTGCTAGTTGTTTGGCATAGGGTGTCCAGCACTGTAGCTTGCTGGTTGTTGAGTGGAGCTGGGTCTTAGCGTTGAGATGGAGATCTGTGGGAGAGCTTTCGCCATTTGATATTATGTGAAGCCGGGATGTCTCTGGTGGACCGATGTCCTGAACTTGGCTCTCCCACCTCAGTGGCACAGGCCTGACACCTGGCTGGAGCATCAAGACCCTGTCAGCCATAGGGCTCAGAAAAAAAGTGAGAAAAAATGAATGAAAAAAAATAAGGTTATTAAAATAAATTATTAATAGTAAAAAAAATTAAAAAGTAATTTAAAAAGAGCAACCAAACCAAAAACAAATCCATCAATGATAACCAGCGCTAAAAAGTATACTAAAAACAGGGCTTCCCTGGTGGCACATTGGTTGAGAGTCTGCCTGCCGATGCAGGAGACGTGAGTTCGTGCCCCGGTCCGGGAGGATCCCACATGCTGCTGAGCGGCTGGGCCCGTGAACCATGGCTGCTGAGCCTGTGCTACACAACGGGAGAGGCCGCAGCAGTTGAGAGGCCCACGTACTGCAAAAAAACAAAACAAAACAAAACAAATTAGATACAGAAAGCAAACCCCAAGTCTACAGTGCTCTCAAAGTCCACCGCCTCAATTTTGGGATAATTGGTCTATTCAGGTATTCCAGTGATGCAGGGTACATCAATTTGATTGTGGAGATTTAATCTGCTGCTCCTGAGGCTGCTGGGAGAAATTTCCCTTTCTCTTCTTTGTTCTCACAGCTCCTGGGTTTTAGCTTTCGATTGGCCCCACATATGCGTGTAGGTCACGTGAGCGCATCTGTTCTTCACTCAGACAGGACGGAGTTAAAGCAGCAACTGATTAGAGGACTCTGGCTCACTCAGGCCAGGGAGGAGGGAGCGGTACAGAATGCGGGGTGAGCCTGCAGCAGCTGAGGCCAGTGTGATGTTGCACCAGCCTGAGGCACGCCATGTGTTCTCCAGGGGAAGTTGTCTCTGGATCAGGGGACACTGGCAATGGCAGGTTGCACAGGCTCCCGGGAGGGGAGGTGTGGATAGTGACCTGTGTTTGCACACAGGCTTCTTGGTGGCTGCAGCAGCAGACTTAGCATCCCATGCCTGTCTCTGGTGTCTGCGCAGATAACTGCGGCTCATGCCCATCTCTGAATCCCCTCTCCTTGTGCACCCCGAAACAATGGTCTTTTGCCTCTTAGGCATGTCCAGACTTTTTCCTGGACTCCCTCCCAGCTAGCTGTGGCACATTAGCCCCCTTCAGGCTGTGTTCATGCAGCCAACCACAGTCCTCTCCCTGGGATCCAACCTCCGAAGCCGGAGCCTCAGCTTCCAGCCCCCACCGACCCCGGCGGGTGAGCAGACAAGCCTCTTGGGCTGGTGAGTGCTGGTCGGCGCCGATCCTCTGTGCGGGAATCTCTCCGCTTTGCCCTCCGCACCCCTGTTGCTGCACTCTCCTCCATGGTTCCGAAGCTCCCCCACTGCCCCCAGTCTCTGCCAGTGAAAAGGGGCTTCCTAGTGTGTGGAAACTTTCCTTCCTTCACAGCTCCTTCCCAGAGGTGCGGATCCCATCCCTATTCTTTTGTCTCTGTTTTTTCTTTTTTCTTTTGCCCTACCCAGGTATGTCGGGAGTTTCTTACCTTTTGGGAAGTTCGAGGTCTTCTGCTAGTGTTCAGTAGGTGTTCTGTAGGAGTTGTTCCACATGTAGATGTATTTCTGATATATTTGTGGGGAGGAAGATGATCTCTACATCTTACTCCTCTGCCATCTTGAATATCTCCTACTGTTTTATTTTAAACAGCAAATTTCACATTGCTCAGGATTATCTGTACTGTAAACTAGAAGAATTTAATAACATGTTGGACAATGATTAACTGTATTGTTGAAGACCATATTAATCAGGTTTTCTCTTTGTGTTTGTGCACCATCTTTAAGCAGGCTGCAATTTTCCATATTTAAAATTAAATTGAAACTGGTAGAGAAACAACTGAATCTCTTAACTGTTTATGTTAAAATATTATTTTGAAACTTTGTTGATAGTATTTACTTATTAATTCAATGCAATTCATCAAGTTTCTACTCAGTGCCTTCTCTATTCCAGACACTAGATGTTTTATATACACCAATAAATGTAGTATAGACTCCGAACTCAAGAATGCTTAGTCTAATCAAAAAGACAGCTAGGTAGATAGAAAAAGAATATCAACAGTTGGAGGGTTTATTTATAAGTGCATTTGGAGTGATTCATCATTTTTACCACTGATTGATACTGCCTATACTTTTCTAACCAGAGTCCCCCAAAAGCAGAATTAAAAATTCAATAATTGCTTTTAGAGATTGCCTTTTGATCACAAGTTTCAGTGACAGGATTTCTCTCCAAAAACAAGGTCATCTAGTTAACATAGGGAACGGGGCAGTTGTTCCACGTTAGGAGATTATTCTAAGAGATATCCTAGATTATTAAATTCTAGTTGGTTAAGAAAAAGATTATAAAGTTTCCCGTGGGATGGGTCATTATTCTATTTTAGGTCACTAAAGTGCAGATATAATTTTAAAGAGGTCGAAGAAAACATTATGCACATGCTTACCACTTGGCAATGTCTTTTTCTTCAGCCTCAAACAAAGGCCACAATGATAACTATACAGTGATAGGCTCTCGCAGTTGAAGTGCATTACCCAGCCATCCTGCTAGGTGTGTGCCGTGAAGATGCCTGTTCCACAGCTGAGGAAATGGCAGCTCAGACAGGTTAACTTCACTAAGTCCACAAACATTCATTGAGAAACTATTCCTTGGACTTAATCATTCTCCAAATGGGCCTCAAAATGAACTTGCCAGGCCTTGTTTATTTGCTTTCCCTGGAATCAGAAACAAAATATTTTACTGCTTATTTAGTAAATTGAGAATTTCTAAATGACCAGTGTGGGGTTGGAGTCAAAGTTCTTGCACACACCATTTCTGCTCTCTAAAATCTGTTTATGTCCTGAGCAAACAGCATCACTGCTATGAGAACCAACCAGGTCACCTGGGTTCACACTCCAGGCTCTTTTACTCTGTCTTGCTGCTTCTCCTGTCTTATTGCCTTCTCTACATTCAAATAATTCTTTAAATTACAGATTAAAAAAGAAACAGAGCTTTAAAAAGTTAGAGATTGCCTTTTGATCAGAAGTTGCAGTGACAGGATTTGTCTCCAAAAACAAGGGCATCTAGTACCTCTAAAATAATTTGGTTAATAGAGTTTAAGCTCACAGATTCATTTTTAGAGTCATATCTATATAAAATGGAAGCTTGTTCCTCACAACTTGCCTAAGTACCTCAATTCTCAGACCTCTTATATTACAAAAGGGTATAATCTTCTTTTTAAAACCCCCAAATACAGTGATAAGATAAAGCACACAAAACATTGACTGTCCTGTTGGTGTCCCTCTGTCTTTTCTCTGCGTGCACGTTCCAGGTGGGAGAGTTCAGAGCCCATGCTGCTGAGTGGACAGCCAACGTCACGGCGGAATTCAAGGAAACCAGGAGGCGGCTGAGCGTGGAGATTTACGACAAGTTCCAGCGTGCCACCTCCATAAAGCGGAAGCTCTCCGCAGAACTGGCTGGAAACCACAACCAGGAGCTGACTCCCTGTAGGAGGACCCTGTCAGTGAACCACCTCGCCAGCGAGAGGGATGTCTTGCCTCCCTTACTGAAAACTGAAAGTATCTATTTGAACGGATTGACGCCACACTGTGCAGGCGAGGAAATTGCTGTTATTGAGAACATTAAATAGCCCTCTCTTTGAAGAGCCCTAGGCATAGCCATAGGTGAGGACTTCTATATGCTCTTTTTGACTGTTGTTGGTAGCGTTTTTTAAATTCTGCATGAGCTCCAAAAAAAAAAAAAAAAAAAAAGATACACCTGTCATGGTCATCTACCATCAAGAGAATTTGAATTCTGAGCCAGCACTGTCTTTTTGATGATTCTTGTTGAATAGTCCACTTTCTTTGACCAGTGGAATAAAACAAACAATGTCTGATGCCTTTTTGTGCCCAGACTGTTTTCCTCTCTCTTTTCCAAGTATGCCAAAAGGCCTCAGAATGAATTATAATTGTTTCCGGTAATAATGTAGCTTTGAGGGATCAGTCCTTAACTTTTCAGGGTCTACCTAACTGAGCCTAGCTTATGGACCATTTATGGATGACATTTCTTTTTGTAAATGGCAAGAAATGCTTATGCAGCCTTTTACCTAAGAAATTTTCTGTCAGTGCCTTATCTTATGAAGAAACAGAACCTCTCTAGCTAATATGTGGTTTCTCCTTCCCCGCCCCACCCCTAGGCTCAACTCCGCAGTCCTTTACCCCACAACTCCTGTTTGAATACCATACCTTGCTGGAAACAGTGTGTAAAATGACCGGAGTGATGATGCCCGAAGAAGGAATAGATGCCAAATTAGATGGACATTGAAGCAACACTCAGAAACCCTAGCGTTAAAGGCACTGCAGAGAAATGAGGTGCAAAGACGGCCCCTCTGAGTATTTATTTGACTCAGGTACCAGTGGTACATATATACAGTGTAATTATTACCAGGCCAGTAAAATTGACTGCTCTCAATCAGTCCCTTTTTTTCTGGCAGTATTTAAAATTTATCATTTTTGACTATCTATACATCTTTTAACAGTGGAAGAAGAAAAGCCATATATATATATATATCCATATATATACATAAATGATCTGACAAAACTATGAAAATGGATATTCTTGAAGGCGAATTTAGACAGTTGGTGTGAATTGCCATTTGGATGAAACGAAGATAGTAAAACAATGTGTTACAAGCATTTGCTAATAAACATTGTACTGCCAGCATCTATTTGCTTTTTGATGTATGAAAAGCTCATATGATTTTCTTTCCTTGGGTAACTTTTGCCAGATGAGGGGAGGGAATGTAGGAGGCAGAGTTGGGCACAGTCCTAGCCTTCTGTGGGTGTAACCTCTGGAGTTGTGGCTGAGTGTGAGAGCAGAGTTGAAACTAGGATCACTGTGATTTTGCACACGGAAAAATGCAGATTGCAGGCATAATTCATCTCTGACATTAGAGAAAAAGCTGTTATAGCACAATTTAAATCTTGAGAGTTTTTTTTTTAAAGATAGAAAAGGCTGTTAATCCTCTTTAGTTTAATTTTATATCTTGCAACTCTTTGGATGTTTTCAAGATTCAGAAGAAATTCAGTAAAGGTACCTAGTAGATTGCTACTCTCTTTTATTTTCATACACAGATCTGCTGTACATTGTAAATATAATTTGTAAAATGCAGAAAGAAAATGATTTCCCTAAATATAATTGCAAAACATTACTTTTATTCTTGGGGGTCAGGGGTGTATCTGAATAAGTGGTATTCAGATTAGGGTCTTAAAAAATAAACCCAGGATCTTAAAAAAAAAAAAAACTTAATAGATGCTTATTTTCCAAAATTTAAATTTAAGCTAGAAATGTAAATATTCAGTTAACTTGTTGGAAGGTACTTTTATAAACTTAAAAAATTCTAACCAAAATTTTAGAAAGTCAGGCTCTTTTAGAAGGAAAGCTACACCCATTTCCTCAATAACTGTTCTGAAAGTTCATATGGTGGAATGCACCATGTATAAACTGTGAATTGTATTGACAAATAAAGTTTGTAATTAAAGTCGGCATTTTCTGAGTCTCCTGCTTGCTGCTGAGGATTTAGATCTGATTCTGGCTGTGCAGAACTCCAGAACTCCACTTTTCATGCTGAGTGAGTTTTTGTGGCTCCTTTGTTCACAGTATTCAAGAAATATTTTTGATGCAGTATTACTACCCTTGTTAAATACATGCAGATGTTCTTTTTGGTGGCTGTTAATCAAAAGTAAAATCTTGAAATTTCACTTTTAAAATATGATATTTTAAAGAGCATATAAATTCAAGATGGTTTCTATTAAATTATGTTGTATCAATATCTTAAATCATTGTTAGACCTTGTCTTGACACTGAAGTAACTGGAATGCCGAACATGGGCACCTGAATGGTTTTTGTAGGAAAAGTCAAACATCCTGGCAGTGTTGAAGCCTAAAGAAGGTAGTTGGCAACTAATCTTCTAAACCTCGTACCCCAAATATTTGGACTACATACCTTGTCAGTATCTTACATAAATTTATTTATTCATTCCCAGGCACCTTGATACTCAGTAAATATCCTAAAACTGATCCCCAGCATTATCCTTAAGATTGGGGAACATCTAAGGAAATGTGCATGTATTATATCAATTTTATTTTTTCAAGTTTCATTTTGTTTACCTCTTTGACAAAGGTTTTGACATAGTCTGTGAGTTTATTTTTTCAATGGACCAGTTTAAAAATGAGTAGTTTTGCCCTGAAGGATATCTGGGAAAATAAAATGTACCAAACCCAGCAAGGATCAGGAACTGTCTGATCTGGAATCTTAGACATGGGTGCTAGACAAGGCTTTCTATCCACCTTACAACTAGTAAATTTAAAATGACTTTTGGAGTTCTATTAATTTATTACATAAATCTATGTACTTTGCTACCATAGTTCATGTCACACTGCCTTTTTTTCCAATAATATTTCACTCTTGCAATACAGGAAAAAGTGAAACTTCTAAAGCCAAGAAGGAATTGAATAATTTGTCTTGGCCGTCAAAAAAAATGAGGGAAGGGTGTAAGGCGTGGTCTTTTTCTCAAATTCTAAGGAACATATGACATAAAAGGAGGACTAAATCCCACCTCACTTTGTATAAAAAAATCTGTAGAATTCACTGATTCTGAAGGCCAGAAGTTCAGACTAAGAGTAATTTTACATGGAACACCAGAAAAAAATATTTAGACTTTCTGAAGACTTGAGATAGCTATTTATGCCTAAGGACTATTTTTGTTTTCCTTTAAAAAGACTGTTTGCTGTTCTAGTAAAATCATAACTTATTTGTGGTTTGCGTTCCTTATCAAAGTGTGAGTATAAATTTGCTTTTGTGTAAAGTAAAAGATGTCTCTATTTGAATACTCATAACTGCATTAAAATTAATATATGATTTTTGCTTCAGCATGACTTTACTTACTTAAATGTTCTTTTCCAGAGAAACTTACTGGTCTTGCACATGCTCATCTGTTGGTTCTGAGATGGCATGGAGTAACCTGGTTACTTTTGGTAGAAACTTTTGGCAGTAACTTACTGTGGCTTTCTTAATAAGGGGGAATCTTCATAACTCCACGGGCCTCCTTCATCCCAACCCACCTCAAAGGATTATACAGCTTTTGTTTCACACATGATACTTCCCTCCCAGATCTCAGCTACCCCTTCCTAAAAGACAGGGATTAGTTCCAATAACCAGGACTTTTGACTCTGCTCTTTTGTTTGACTCAACACCATTTGTTCACTAAGCCCCAGTTTTTACTATTTCTAATATTCATAAAACCATTTGTTATTTTCCTAGGATTAGCATTATAAAATATGTTCACTGTGTTATGCTCGTCTCAGTTTACAGCTATTTTGTTTTCTTTTTATCTGTCAGTCTTTTCCAAAGGACTTTTGTACATTCACCAAAGGCTCACTGCCTGGTCTTTATTCTTTTTCTTTTGCCCTCTCAGATTGGATTTCTCTCTGAGCTCCATATTCATCTAGCTAACTCCAGTTGGATATCTCCATTTCTCAAAGGCACCTCAGCATAACTAAGACTCTCATTATCTTTCCCCAGACCTGGGCCTCCTTAGGTGTCACCTATTTCAGCAAATGGCATCACTGTCCATTTGGTTGGGCAAGTCATCTTTGATGTCATCATCTCTCCTTCAACCCCATACCCACCTATCACCAAGACATATTGACTTGCACCCTGAATGTGTCTTGACTTTATACAAAGCCATAATAACCTTTACCCAAGCCACCACCATAGCTCCCCTTTCTACTGACTACTTTTGTTTCATTCTCTGCTCCAGATGAAAGAGTGGTCTTTTTCATATGCAAATCTGATTGTGTTACTGTCCAGTTTAAATCCACTAATTGTCCTTCATTTCTTTAGGAATAAGACCAGAATCCTTCAAATGGGCCTTCTTTTGGCCTCCCTTATACCATCCTCTCCGAGCTCATATTGTATCACTCTCTACCTCTCTGTATCCCAGCTCCAGTGGATTTGTCTTTTTCCATGAAGTTATGCCTGGAATACTTGTTCTCTTTTTCCTCCTCAACTTTTTTTCACCTAACAAAATCCTCCTCATTCTTCATAATTCAGCTTAAGTATCACTTTCTCTGATAAGCTTTCCCTGAGTCCAATTCAGGTAACTTTATAATACACTCTGTAAAACCCTGTTTATTTATTTCCCTGTTTATGATTAGATTCATCACTATTTCTCTTTATTATCTATCTTTCCCACTAGAATCTAACTCATTTGTTTTCGCTTACTAAAGTACTTTTATTTCCAAATACTAGCAAAGTACATACAGTAGGTGCTCAAAAAATACATGATGAATAAATGAAGAGATAAAAACAGGGACTTAACTATTGTAACCATCTGAAGTATTGTAACCATCTGAAGTATAAATATCCCACATTTTCTCAGCTCTGCAAACATTTATCTGTCCTCTTCTACTGGGTTAGTAGTAAATGAGATACAAATACTTCTCTTGTTAACTGACAAGCTGGTACTAGTTACTCATTGTATATAAAAAAATCAAAACCAATTCTTCAACTAAGGAGACTTGCAGTTTGTCATTATACACTCTTACTTGTTCTAAACAAAGGTTTATTTTCACTTTCAAATTTTGGCTTCCAGTAGATACTATCAAAGCTTTTCAATTATAATTTAATCCTGAAAATTTATTTAGAAATTAAGTGTAAATCATATTTGCTAATACTAGGAAATGGGTGCCTTTTAGTAGTAGAAAGCTAAATGCACATTTATTATCCTTGCCAAATAAAATTCAGCTTTTTCATGCTTAAATTTATAAGCAGTCTGGGAAGAAATCCATTATTGGGTACATCTTGAACTGTATCCAACTGAGAGTATTAGTCACTTACATGGTATAATTTTGAAATCAACTCGAGTAAACATTAGTTTTTATCCCATTGATGCCTGACTTTCATAGATGGTATCTGTTTCTACACTATACAGTTAAGAAAGAGTAGTGTGTAGACAATTTTTATCATACTATCTATTTTGTTTAAAAAACATTTTAGACTTTTAAATATTATTGATATTAGACTATGTTTTTGGAGTTTTATTAAAAATTCTAAATGAGCATTAGTAAGTGGTAATGTCTGGTGCAGATTCAAATTTTATCATTACCCAAGTATTTTAGAGTTGGCAAGATAGCATCAGATACTATTAGGATATCTATCTAACCCATTTTGTTTCTCAGATGCAACAATTAAGAGTTTATGCATGCATTGAGAAAGTTTAATATTGCCAAGGTCTAGATATATGCAAACAGATTAGCCAAGTGTATGAATCTCTTCAGTGATTACTTTGTATGTGCAAAGAAAATATTACTCTGTTCACGGTTTACCAAGTCAACATTTTTTCAAGAGCTTTTAATGTGCCAATCACTAGAAATACTAAGCCAATTAAATGTCTGCTTTCTAGGAGATGGCAGGACATGGACATGCAGCACAGATGGAGGGAATGTCTCGGTGCAGAGGAGCCCTGAACAAAAAGGCTCTTGCCTGTTTATGGTCCTGGAAGGCTGAGGCAGAAGGGAAGGGAGAAGGGCTAGCAGTGGAAAGTTACTGAGTCAGAGTAGAGAAAAGTACCTCAATTGAGGCTCCAATAAGGAGGCCTCTGAATAGAGGTGCCTGAATCTGAGTGTTTGACTACAACTCTCTGCAGAAGATTACAGTGCTCGGGCTGTGGGAAGGGCAGCTTCCACACCGACAACTGCCAGACAAAACCATGAAATTGCCTATGCTGGGGGCTGAAAGATCACACATAGCATTTTAGCCTGGAGCCAGACTCCTCAGAACTGTGACCCCTTTAGGAGTATTTTGCATTTGGCAGTAGGATAGTCATTTCAAACCTTAAAACAGGGAGCGATGTGAATAGATATGTACTTCTAGAACAATCACTCTGGCAAAAGTGTGGAATAGATGCTGAGGGGAATGAGATGAGAAGTATGGCAGGAAGTCCTTGAGAGAGAGATTTGGGTCTGAACCACACGAGGGCACTGGGTAGATGCGGGCTAGGAGGAAGGGGGAGAAGGTTTGGAATTTAAGGCACCTGCTGGGTCACCAAAATGAAAACCCTCCATGGGCAGTTAGAATACTCAAATGAGTTCAGGTCAGGGACCCCGGGAAGAGAAATGAATGTGAGAATCACTGACGTTAGAAGTCTGCACGTTGAAAATGAGAAGTTGATGTCACCACAGTCAATATTGTTAAATAAAATTCCCCTTCTAAATATTAACCCAGTTTTAAATGTTACGTAGATTAGGTGTATTTCAATGCAAGTCAGAACAATCCTCTCATATGAGTTAAATAAGAAGACGTGAGAACATTTTCAACCTAAATGTTAATGAAGCATTACTTGTGGGCTGGTATTCTAATAATTACTGTGTACATTTTCTTTGTGGTAAACAGTTTTTATCAGCAAAGCATACATATATATATATGTTTGTGTGTGTACTTTTAGTCCTGCTTACACTACTTCATTTGGTTCTGTTAATTTTAACGTATGTTCCCAGGACATATTCTCTTCTTGGAAAGGAGAAGTATAACTAAGTCGTCCATTAAAATAGAAAAACAGAAATGAAAACATACATGACAACTCTAGTGGACACTGTTGCTGTTAGTGGGCCAGTGGCCCCATCCCCAGCTGCTCTGAGTGTTGGATGATCCAGTTCACAGCCACCCGCTTCTCTAGAAAGCAACCCTATGCAGATTAGAAGACACCTCAACCTTATGCAGCTCCAGCCCTTCCCCAATATGGGTGACCCACAGCCAATAACTGACGTGGGGATAACAAAACACAGACATCTTAGCCGTAGGTGGCACTTAACTCTGTGCTGCAACTTACACTCCAGAGCTCTCTGTGGAGCCAAGCTGAGGCCAGATTCCAGCTGAGACCACATCCTTGCTTAGCACCTTCCTCCATTCTCTCCCATTTTCCTCACTCAGTTTCTCCTGAGTGGAAGTCTCCAAATATCACATGCACCCAAATCCTTGCCTCAGGCTCTTTTTTGAAGACAACTATAGAAGTTACATATTGGAGTAGAAGGTAAGGGCAGGATGGGAAGACATAAATATTTTAATACAGAGATGATAACTCAGAGCACTTATTCCTCTATTTTCTAGGCAGCCACATCGAAAAGTGAAACATTTATCGGTAAACCAATGACTTGTTTTCCATTGTCCATGATGAGAAAGTGTATCCACATCTCATGAAAACAAAGTCCTTCCAGCACTGAGTTCTAAAAACAGACATTTTATATGGGCCTTCATATAGGTAACACAGAGAGATGCAGGAGAAACAGAACACAATATTCAAACCAAAAAAGTTGTAGTGGATTCTACGACTGTTTTCATATTGGTTCTAGATAATGGAATATCACCAATTTTAGTTTAGTGAAAGCACTTCTTCTGCATGAGTCAAAATTATATGATTCAAGTACACATCTTTCTGATACCTGTCTTGGTAATATTTTGAATATCCATAGCAGTGTTTTACAAATTTCAGTGTCTCTAAGAATAACCAGAAAGTTGGATTAAAGGGCAATTTTCTAAGTCCCATCACTAGGGAAGCTTGTAAAGTAGGTCTAAAGTGAAGCCCAGAAAATTGTACTTTCATATGTATGCTCATTGTTCAGAATCCACGCTTTGAGAAACTAATGTAGAAGACTAGGTAGAAATGGTTTCCCAAATTCTTATTTATTTCAGCACAGTCTTTAATAAGCATTGGATAGCAGAAATTTCATGGTGTTATTCTCTGATAATTTGACCAAAATACTGGCATGTGTCATTGTAAATTGAGTATGGATTGATAAACTTTATAGATTGAATATGCAGATGAAGGTATAGAATTTCTTTGAGAACAATGAAGTCAGCCGAGTTTGACATAGCCCACATGGAGGCTGCTCATGAGATAATCCTCTGTGAAAGTGTGCTCAGGAAAACGCAATGAAGATATTTACAATTCATGTAGGAAATTTTAAAATCTTCCTTATTAATAGTTTGTAATTAATAGTGAACTTTTCCCTAGAGCCAGTTTCATCTTCATGTTTGATCACTTTTCTGCATCCCATTTGGAACATTTTTTCAGGATTCTGGAAAGGATAGTTATAAAATGGCAACATAAGACACACAGGAGACTCGGAGAAGATGGCCAAAGAGTAAGACGCGGAAATCACCTTCCTCCCCACAGATACATCAGAAATACATCTACACGTGGAACTGCTCCTACGGAACACCCACTGAACGCTGGCAGAAGACCTCAGACCTCCCAAAAGGCAAGAAACTCTCCACGTACCTGGGTAGGGCAAAAGAGAAAAGAAATCACAGAGACAAAAGAATAGGGACAGGACCTGCACCAGTGGGAGGGAGCTGTGAAGGATGAAAGCTTTCCACACACTAGGAAGCCCCTTCGTGGGCGGAGACTGCGGGTGGTGGAGGTGGGGAGCTTCGGAGCCACGGAGGAGAGCGCAGCCAGAGGGGTGCAGAGGGCAAGGCGAACAGATTCCTGCACAGAGGATCGGTGCCGACCAGCACTCACCAGCCCGAGAGGCTTGTCTGCTCACCCACAGGGGCGGGCGGGGCCGGGAGCTGAGGCTTGGGCCAAATCGCAGGGAGAGGACTGGTGGCATGAACACAGCCTGAAGGGGTTAGTGCGCCACAGCTGGCTGGGAGGGAGTCCGGGAAAAAGTCTGGAGCTGCCGAACAGGCAAGAGACTTTTTCTTGCCTCTGTTTCCTGGTGTGTGAGGAGAGGGGATTAAGAGCGCCACTTGAAGGAGCTCTAGAGACAGGCGTGAGCCACGGCTATCAGCACGGACCCCAGAGACGGGCCTGGGACGCTAAGGCCACTGCTGCAGCCACCAAGAAGCCTGTGTGCGAGCACAGGTCACTCTCCACACCTCCCCTCCCGGGAGCCTGTGCAGCCCGCCACTGCCAGGGTCCTGTGACCCAGCGACAACTTCCCTGAGAGAACACACAGCCCGCCTCAGGCTGGTGCAACGTCATGTTGGCTGCTGCCGCCGCAGGCTCGCCCCACATCCGGACCCCCACCCCCACCCCGGCCTGAGTGAGCCAGAGCCCCCGAAGCAGCTGCTCCTTTAACCCCGTCCTGTCTGAGCGAAGAACAGATGCCCTCAGGCGACCTACATGCAGAGGCGGGGCCAAATCCAAAGCTGAACCCTGGGAGCTGTGCGAACAAGGAAGAGAAAGGGAAATCCTCCCAGCAGGCTCAAGAGCAGCGGATTAAAGCTCCACAATCAACTTGATGTACCCTGCATCTGTGGAATACCTGAATAGACAACGAATCATCACAAACTAAGGAGGTGGACTTTGGGAGCAAGATATATTATTTTTTCCCCCTTTTCCTCTTTTTGTGAGTGTGTATGTGTATGCTTCTGTGTGAGAGTTTGTCTGTATAGCTTTGCTTTCACCATGTGTCCTAGGGTTCTGTCAGTCCTGTTTTTCTTTTTTACTTAAAAATTTTTTTTTCTTTCTTTCTTTCCTTCCTTCCTCCCTCCTTCTTTTCCTCCCTCCCTCCCTTGTTTCTTCCTTCCTTCCTTCCTTCCTTCCTTTCTTATTTTTTCTTCCTTTTATTCTGAGCCGTATGGATGAAAGGCTCTTCGTGCTAGAGCCAGGAGTCAGTGCTGTGCCTCTGACGTGGGACAGCCAACTTCAGGACACTGGTCCACAAGAGACCTCCCAGCTCCACGTAATATCAAACGGTGAAACTCTCCCATAGATCTCCATCTCAACACCAAGACACAGCTTCACTCAACAACCAGAAAGCTACAGTGCTGGACACCCTATGCCAAACAACTAGCAAGACATGAACACAGCCCCATCCATTACCAGAGAGGCTGCCTAAAATCATAATAAAGTAACAGACACCCCCAAACACACCACCAGATGTGGACCTGCCCACCAGAAAGACAAGATCCAGCCTCATCCACCAGAACACAGGCACTAGTCCCCTCCACCAGGAAGCCTACACAACCCACTGAACCAACCTTAGCCAATGGGGACAGAACCCCAAAACATGGGAACTACAAACCTGCAGCCTGCAAAAAGGAGACCCCAAACACAGTTAGATAAGCTAAATGAGAAGACAGAAAAAACACACAGCAGATGAAGGAGCAAGGTAAAAACCCACCAGACCTAAAAAATGAAGAGGAGATAGGCAATCTATCTGAAAAAGAATTCAGAATAATGATAGTAAAGATGATCCAAAATCTTGGAAATAGAATAGAGAAAATGCAAGAAACAATAACAAGGACCTAAAAGAACTAAAAAGGAAACAAGCAATGATGAACACAATAAATGAAATTTAAAATACTCTAGAAGGGATCAATAGCAGAATAACTGAGGCAGAAGAACGGATAAGTGACCTGGAAGATAAAATAGTGGAAATAACTACTGCAGAGCAGAATAAAGAAAAAAGAATGAAAATAACTGAGGACAGTCTCAGAGACCTCTGGGACAACATTAAACGCACCAACATTCGAATTATAGGGGTCCCAACAGAAGAGAAAAAGAAAGGGACTGAGAAAATATTTGAAGAAACTATAGTTGAAAACTTCCTTAATATGGGAAAGGAAATAGTTAATCAAGTCTAGGAAGAACAAAGAGTCCCATACAGGATAAATCAAGAGAGAAACAGGCCAAGACACATATTAATCAAACTATCAAAAATTAAATACAACGAAAATGTATTAAAAGCATCAAGGGAAAAACAACAAATAACACACAAGGGAATCCCCAACAGGTTAAGAACTGATCTTTCAGCAGAAACTCTGCAAGCCAGAAGAGTGTGGCAAGACATATTTAAAGTGTTGAAACGGAAAAACCTACAACCAAGATTACTCTACCCAGCAAGGATCTCATTCAGGTTTGAAGGAGAAATTAAAAACCTTTTCAGACAAGCAAAAGCTAAGAGAATTCAGCACCACCAAACCAGCTTTACAACAAATGCTAAAGGAACTTCTCTAGGCAAGAAACAAAAGAGAAGGAAAAAACCTACAATAACAAACCCAAAACAATTAAGAAAATGGGAAAAGGAACATACCTATAGATAATTACCTTAAATGTAAATGTATTAAATGCTCCCACCAAAAGACACAGACTAGCTGAATGGATACAAAAATAAGACCCATATATATGCTGTCTACAAGACACCCACTTCAGACCTAGGGACACATACAGACTGAAAGTGAGGGGATGGAAAAAGATATTCCATGCAAATGGAAATCAAAAGAAAGCTGGAGTGGCAATTCTCATAGACAAAATAGACTTTAAAATAAACAATATTCCAAGAGACAAAGAGGGACAGTACATAATGATCAAGGGATCAATATAAGAAGAAGATATAACAATTGTAGATATTTATGCATCCAACATAGGAGCACCTCAATACATAAGGCAAATACTAACAGCCATAAAAGGGGAAATCGACAGAAACACAATCATAGTAGGGGACTTTAACACCCACTTTCACCAATGGACAGATCATCCAAAATAAAAATAAATAAGGAAACACAAGCTTTAAATGATACATTAAACAAGATGGACTTAAAGATATTTTAGGACATTCCATCCAAAAAAAAAAGAATACACATTTTTCTCAAGTGCTCATAGAACATTCTCCAGGATAGATTATATCCTGAGGCACAAATCAAGTCTTGGTAAATGTAAGAAAACTGAAGTCGTATCAAGTATCTTTTCCGACCACAACGCTATGAGACTACATATCAATTACAGGAAAAGAGCTGTAAAAAATACAAACACATGGAGGCTAAACAATACACTACTTAATAAACAAGTTATCACTGAAGAAATCAAAGAGGTAATCAAAAAATACCTAGAAACAAATGACAGTGAAAACACGATGACGCTAAACCTATGGGATGCAGCAAAAGCAGTTCTAAGAGGGAAGTTTATAGCAATACAATCCTACCTTAAGAAACAGGAAACATCTCAAATAAACAACCTAACCTTGCACCTAAAGCAAGTAGAGAAAGAAGAATAAAAAACCCACAAAGTTAGCAGAAGGAAAGAAATCATAAAGATCAGATCAGAAATAAATAAAAAGAAATGAAGGAAATGATAGCAAAGATCAATAAAACTAAAAGCTGGTTCTTTGAGAAGATAAACAAAATTGAAAAACCATTAGCCAGACTCATCAAGAAATAAAGGGACAAGACTCAAATCAGTAGAATTAGAAATGAAAAAGGAGAAGTAACAAGTGACACTGCAGAAACAAAGGATCATGAGAGATTACTACAAGCAACTCTATTGCAATAAAATGGACAACCTGGAAGAAATGGACAAATTTTTAGAAAAGCACAACCTTCCGAGACTGATCCAGGAAGAAATAGAAAATATGAATTGACCAATCACAAGCACTGAAATTGAGACTGTGATTAAAAATCTTCCAACACACAGAAGCCCAGGACCAGATGGCTTCACAGGCGAATTCTATATAACATTTAGAGCAGAGCTAACACCTATCCTTCTCAAACTCTTCCAAAATGTAGCAGAAGGTGGAACACTCCCAAACTCATTCTATGAGGCCACCATCACCTGATACCAAAACCAGACAAAGGTGTCACAAAGAAAGAAAACTACAGGCCAATATCACTGATGAACATAGATGCAAAAATCCTCAACAAAATACTAGCAAACAGAATCTAACAGCACATTAAAAGGATTATACACCATGATCAAGTGTGGTTTATTCCAGGAATGCAAGGATTCTTCAATATACACAAATCAATCAATGTGATACCCTATATTAAGAAATTGAAGGAGAAAAACCATATGATCATCTCAATAGATGCGGAAAAAGCTTTTGACAAAATTCAACACCCATTTATGATTAAAAACCCTGCAGAAAGTAGGCATAGAGGGAACTTTCCTCAACATAATAAAGGCCATATATGAAAAACCCACAGCCAGCATCATCCTCAATGGTGAAAAACTGAAACCATTTCCACTAAGATTAGGAACAAGACAAGGTTGCCCACTCCCACCACTATTATTCAACACAGTCTTGGAAGCTTTAGCCACAGCAATCAGAGAAGAAAAAGAAATAAAAGGAATACAAATCGGAAAAGAAGAAGTAAATCTGTCACTGTTTGCAGATGACATGATACTATACATAGAGAATCCTAAAGGTGCTCCCAGAAAACTACTAGAGCTAATCAATGAATTTGGTAAAGTAGCAGGATACAAAATTAATGCAAAGAAATCTCTGGCATTCTTATACACTAATGATGAAAAATCGGAAAGAGAAATTAAGAAAACACTCCCATTTACCACTGCAACAAAAAGAATAAAATATCTAGGAATAAACCTACCTAAGGAGACAAATGACCTGTATGCAGAAAACTATAAGACACTGATGAAAGAAATTAAAGATGATACAAATAGATGGAGAGATATACCATGTTCTTGGATTGGAAGAATCAACATTGTGAAAATGACTCTACTACCCAAAGCAATCTACAGATTCAATGCAATCTCTATCAAACAACCACTGGCATTTTTCTCAGAAGTAGAACAAGAAATTTCACAATTTGTATGGAAACACAAAAGACCCCTAATAGCAAAAGCAATCTTGAGAATGAAAAATGGAGCTGGATGAATCAGGATCCCCGACTTCAGACTATACTACAAAGTTACAGTAATCAAGACAGTATGGTACTGGCACAACAACGGAATTATAGATCAATGGAACAGGATAGAAAGCGCAGAGATAAACCCACGCACATATGGTCACCTTATTTTTGATAAAGGAGGCAGGAATATACAGTGGAGAAAAGACAGCCTCTTCAATATGTGGTGCTGGGAAAACTGGACAGGTACATGTAAAAGTATGAAATTAGAACACTCCCTAACACCATACACAAAAATAAACTCAAAGTTGGTTAAAGACCTAAATGTAAGGCCAGACACTATCAAACTCTTAGAGGAAAAGATAGGCAGAATGCTCTATGACATAAATAACAGCAAGATCCTTTTTACCCACCTCCTAGAGAAATGGAAATAAAAACAAAAATAAACAAATGGGACCTAATGAAACTTAAAAGCTTTTGCACAGCAAAGGAAACCATAAACAAGACCAAAAGACAATGCTCAGGATGGGAGAAAATATTTGCAAATGAAGCAACTGACAAAGGATTAATCTCCAAAATTTACAAGCAGCTCATGCAGCTCAATAACAAAAAAAACAAACAACACAATCCAAAACTGGGAAGAAGACCTAAATAGACATTTCTCCAAAGAAGATATACAGATTGCCAACAAACACATGAAAGAATGCTCAACATCATTTATCATTAGATAAATGTAAATGAAAACTACAATGAGATATCATCTCACATCAGTCAGAATGGCCATCACCAAAAAATCTAGAAACAATAAATGCTGGAGAGGGTGTGGAGGAAAGGGAACACTCTTGCACTGCTGGTGGGAATGTAAATTGATAAAGCCACTATGGAGAACAGTATGGAGGTTCCTTAAAAAAGTAAAAATATAACTACCATATAACTCAGCAATCCCACTACTGGGCATATACCCTGAGAAAACCATAATTCAAAAATAGTCATGTACCAAAATGTTCATTACAGCTCTATTTACAATAGCCAGGACATGGAAACAAACTAAGTGTCCATCAACAGATGAATGGATAAAGACAATGTGGCACATATATAAAATGGAATATTACTCAGCCATAAAAATAAATGAAATTGAGTTATTTGTAGTGAGGTGGATGGACCTAGAGTCTGTCATACAGAGTGAAGTAAGTCAAAAAAAGAAAAACAAATACCGTATGCTAACACATATATATGGAATCTAAGGGAAGAAAAAAAGGTCATGAAGAACCTAGGGGTAAGATGGGAATAAAGACACAGACCTACTAGAGCATGGCCTTGAGGATATGGGGAGGGGGAAGTGTAAGCTGGGACAAAGTGAGAGAGTGGCATGGACGTATATACACTACCAAACGTAAAATAGATAGCTAGTGGGAAGCAGCCGCATAGCACAGGGAGATCACGTTGGTGCTTTGTGACCACCTAGAGGGGTGGGATAGGGAGGGTGGGAGGGAGGGAGACGCAAGAGGGAAGAGATATGGGAACATATGTATATGTATAACTGATTCACTTTGTTATAAAGCAGAAACTAACACACCATTGTAAAGCAATTATACTCCAATAAAGATGTTAAAAATAAATAAATTAATTAAAATGGGGGAAAAAAGGACACATAATTATGAGATGTGTTGAAGTGATATAGCTGTGGTATAGGCTGGAGATATTTAAAGTTTTTCTTTTAGCTTCAACAGAGTTTGAAAAGTGAAGCAAGCTGGGTAAGCCAGTCATAAAATACCTAAATTAGTGAAGTTCAACCACGTATTAACTGTGATTGAGGGAGAGAGATTAACAGCTAAATACAACAACTTAGAAAAATAAAATAATATGGCTTCTAATTGATCAGAGTTTCTCAACTTCTCTGCTCTTGATATTTTAGACTGAATGCTTCTTTGTTGTGGGAGCTATTCTGTACATTGTAGGATGTTTGGCAGCATCAGTGGCCTCTGCCCATGAGATACCAGTAGTATCCCCCAAATCGTGACAACCAAAAATGTCCTTGAACATTGCCATATTGTTACCAAACCAAACTTGGGTCCACTCTCTGGGTTGTGGTGAAGGAAAGTGCAGCCTTTATTACAAGGCCAAGCAAGGAGTACGGTGGGGCAAATGCTCAAAAGACCTGAACTTTCCGATGGCTTTCAGGGAAAGGTTTTTAAAGACAGGGTGAGGTAGAGGGTTACAGGTACATGATCAGCTAGTGGACATTCTTCTGATTGGTTAGTGGTGAGGTAATCGGAGTCAACATTATCAACCTTCCGGTTCCAACCATTCTAGGGTCTACTTGCTTGTGGTCAGCATGCAGTTAACTTCTCCCACCTGCTGGGTGTTTCAATATCTGCAACATAGCTCAAGGATATGGCTGAGAATATTATATATAGCCCCTGGCAAGGAACTAAAAGTCCTTGACTTCGTTTAATGGCTAAACTATTATTATTTTGTCTTGCTTGACTGTTTACCTTTGTTTCTTCATTTTCTCATTTGTCTCATTAAAATTGTTCTTTACAACTCAGGGAAGGCCTAGGAGGCTAAAGTTTTTCTACAAACAAGAGGCAGGTGGAAGACTTGGGGTGGGGGGGGGTCTGTCCTGGAAAGGTCCCATAGGTTCCTACCCAGTTACAGGGTATCCCCTTGGGGGCAAAATTACTCCTAATTGAGAAACACTGAACTACATAGTTGTATATATTATAGTAAGGAGTTTAGTAACATCAACCAAGAGGAAAAGAAATAATCTAGCAAGAGAAATAGGTGGACAGGTAATTAAATATATGCAATTGAGAGATACAAACTAAGGAATGTTGTTAGAGAACTGGTTCAGAATGAAAATTTGTTCAAACCAAAGGAGTGAAACCAATGAATGAAGGGAGCTAGCCAAGTTGCCTGCAATTCCTTCTGAGTCTACTTGACTCAAGTGCTAAACAGAGAGTTCCCTTGATTAGGTTTAGATTAAGCGGAATTAAAACCATTTTGACATTGTGGTCTGAAATTCTCACATTGCCCATCCATGGGCAGCCATTATAACCAAGGGAAGTGGTCAGATAAGTGGTAAGCAGTTCCATCTGCTGTGCTTGCCAAAGCCTGCATAAGCTAGGTCTGCATTTTGGAGGTTAGTAGCCTGGGAATAAGCCTTTCTCAAAACCCTTTTCCCCCGAGAGTCATGTAAATCCTCTTTGAACATTTCCTCCACATGTTGTCTAAGGAAGTCCACTGCAGTGGTGTAGACGCCCTTGTAAAGGTCTTACTCTCACCTGAATCCCAGTAGCAATTTCCTTCAGCAAAACAAGGATCTTTGAGTTTCAGTGTAGGAATTAAAAAATGCATTTCCTACTCATGTGTGAATGCTCTCCCCATGGCAGAGCTGAATTTTAAAGGTTTAACATTTGCAGTTTGCTAATTTCTTATGATCAGCTATGGAACATGACCAACATTACAACAAGGGACTCTAATTTTTGTGAATTAAATATTTTGGCAATGGCTCTTAGCAGAAAGATATCTATTTAATCAGATCCTGATAAACTTCTGCCTATTAAGTGTTGCAATGCTCTCTGCACAGGAAATGCACCAAAGAACAGAGATTTGGAATGCTTTGACTTCTGTGCTCTACTTAGCCAAGTGCATCTGGGCTTTTCCAAATTTCTCTTCATTGACTGTTCTGAAAATGTTACCTAATTCGGTGAATCTGATCTCTTGTTAATGTGACTGTTTAGAATCAAGGCTCTATGTCAACCTTCCCCAAAATATTTAGCAAAACACTACCCTTTAGGATTTTCAGGGAAAAAAAGAATATTTTGTGGTCAAAAAATTGGGGAGACACTATATAGTATATCCTATTCATTACAGATCCACAACTAACATCAGCAAGCTAAAGGCTTTGGGAAATCCTGTAGTAACAAATCAGTATTAGTTAATTACCTCCAAATGTAGCTACTTAAAATAGATGTTTATTATCTCACAAAATTTTAAAAGATCAGGAGTCCTGGAATGACTTAGCTGGGTGGTCTGGCTCAGGGTCTTTTGTGAGGTTGCAGTCAAGCTGTTGGCCAGGGCTGCAGTCATACGAAGGCTTGACTGGGGCAGGGAGATCTATGTCAAAGATGACTCACTCACATGGCTGTTGGCAGAAGGTCTCAGTTCTTTACCATGTATACCTCTCCACAGCACTTCTGAGTGTCCTCCTGACATGGCAGCTTTTCCCACAGAATGAAAAAGAGAGAGCAAGCAGGAAGCCACAGTACTTTTTATGACCTGGCTTTTGAAATCATAAATGGTCACTTCCATTTTTATTCTATAGCTTAGAAGTGAATCACTAAGTCAAGCTAACATGCTAAGGAAAGGGAATTAGGGAGCACTTTGAAGGGAGCATCAAAGAATTCATGGACTTATTTTGAACCACCACCTAATCAAATGGTTTGATCCATCATTTTCTTAATTTATTTGAGCACAGAAGTCTCTTTGACCATAATATCTACTAACATAGTTAATAATTCTGTAGAATTGAACATAATTGAGGGCATGCTATATTATACTTTTTACTTTCACTCACAGAAATGTGGACCAAAAGAAAAAGATATAAATTACGTATATAAAATAGTAATTTGACAAAGTATCACCTTTGCTTTTTCATTTCTAATTTTGCAAATATATCTCGCACATTTTTAGAGAGGAGTTAATTAATATTACTGAAAAAAATTACACAATACAAAAACAATCCTTTTCCTCACATACATTTGTCATGCTCATTCTATGTATGGTTGGAGGCACTTTTGTTGTTTAAACAACACTCTGTACCAAAGGATTTCCCCAGCTTCAACACAGAATAACTGTTTCATGAAGGATAAGTGATGATTATGGCCTATGGGAGCATTCTTTTGAAGAGTTGTTGAGACTTTGTAAGTACATGAATCTTCACAATGAAAGCAGAAGGTTCACATATGCACAGATTTGTTAGATACTGATACTTTTGATTAAACCAGCTGAAGCTCATTCTATTTTTAAGAAAATCATGTTTGGTTTTGCATAGGAATTCAAGCTTTCTGACAATGTGAGGTAATAACATAATTTTTGGATAGATCATTATTTCTCAGATAATTCATAATCCATTCTGCATACTTAAAAATGTAAATCTTGAAAAAAGAAAAACTGGTTATTAGAGATATAGGTTATACTGGTTCTCCATACGTGAAATACATTCCATCTTGATGCACAATTAAGTATGCCTTTATTACATTACGTAAATATGCCTTTATTACATGCTTATATATATGTGGTATATGTCTATATGGTATATGGTAATCTATACAAATACTTTATTAGCAGAAAATATTTTTCATATGAACAATATTTCTAACAAGAAATGGGTATCAATTGCCCTGTGAGAGTTGGACGACATTAGTATGCGTCTTAAGTGAAAACCCTGACAAATCTATTATAGATCCAAATAGTAGTATATGTTACAGGTGAATATGTGACAATGGCTTTTGAGAGAAGAAAATCAAGAATGATTAGCCTAATTTTTGTTTGGGTGAATTTGCTCACTTGCAAAGCCTACTAATTATGACAATGCAAATGTCCCTAATTGCCAACGAGTTGTCCTCTATTTCATGGGCACAGTCCAGTGTTCCTCACCAGTCATTTTAAAGATGTTTGCTTGAAATAATTAAGAAATGACGTGAGAGAATGTAGATAGCTCAATAAAAAACCACAAGTCGTAACTGGACTGGATAAGAGAGAAACATTAATTTTATGTATTCCTTATGCTTTATTTTAAAGAATCTATAAATTTATCACCCCATATCCTAATGTATCTAATGCACTACATCATACCACAAATTAAAACAGATTGTTCCAAGATCTCACAACTCATCATCCCAGAATCTCAGAACCCCATATTAATGCCATTCTCATTTATTTGAAAACAGATAAAACTAGCTTTTGCTGGATGTCACACATGAAGTTCTACAGCGAATATTTTAAAGAATCAGATCTACTGTTTCACATAAGTACATAATATCACTTTTGAAATAATATGTACAAGTTTTGAATTGGAATTTCATTAAGATATGTACAAAAAATTCAAGATATAAAATGGTGTATGCCTCCAGAGTTATAAAGACACTGGCTAGATTTGGTGGAGGTAAGATTTCATTCATCTCAAGGTTTACAGAAGACCTCATGGAAGAACAAGTTTTGACATTAAGAAGAAGTGAAAATCTTTGGAGCCTTTTCACTTCTCCCCCTTACCTCTCCCCCCACTTCCATGGGTCATCATGTCAGATTGTTTCTATCCCCTAACAATATATGTGTCACACTTAGGGAACCCCAGTAATCAGATATAGCTCCCAAATAGGGTTAGATGTGCAAGACATTTATTTGGGGGGAAATACTTGTGTTCGTTTCTTAGGACTCCCATAATGAAGTATCACAAACTGGGTGGCTTAAAACAACATATTCATTGTCTCACAGTTCTGAAGGCTAGAAGTCTGAAATCAAGGTGTTGGTAAGGCCATGCTTCCTCTAAGGCCTTCAGGGGAGAATCCTTCCTCATCTCTTCCTGCTTCGGGTAGCCCCAGTCTTTCCTTAGTTTGTGGTATCATAACTCCAATCCCTGCTTCTGTCTTTATGTTACTTTCTTCCCTCTCTGTCTTCCAAATTTCCCTCTTCCTATAAGGACAGCAGTCTTATTGGATTAAGGACCCACCCTAATGACCTCATCCTAACTTGATTACATCTTCAAAGACCCAATTTCAAAATAAGATCATATTTACAAGTACCAGGGGTTAGAACTCCAACATATCTTTTTTTTTTTTTTTTTTTTTTTTTTTTTTTTTTTTTTTTTTTTTTTTTTTTTTTAAATTTTTGTGGTACGTGGGCCTCTCACTGTTGTGGCCTCTCCCGTTGCAGAGCACAGGCTCCGGACGCGCAGGCTCAGCGGCCATGGCTCACGGGCCCAGCCGCTCCGCGGCACGTGGGATCTTCCCGGACCGGGGCACGAACCCGTGTCTCCCGCATCAGCGGGCGGACTCTCAACCACTGCGCCACCAGGGAAGCCCCTCCAACATATCTTTTGAGGGGACACAATTCAACCTACAACAACACTTATGAAATATAAATGGAGAGGGAGCAAGAGTGTTCAAAGAGCGTCTTCTGATTTCAGTGTGAGTCTGATACCTATGAAAGGAGGGAGGAAGGACAAATTGGGTAGGAAGAACCTCAAATCACAATACAGTTTTTAAAAAGTTCTGGCCATGCTGATGGGGAATTCCCAAAGTTTGCTATTAAAAAATCCCACCTCAGGCAGAAATAACCTTGTTCCAGTAACCCCACTATGTACAGATTTTGGCTGGGAATATTTGTAGGAGTAGGAAACCCTGGACCATTGCTACCATTGGAGGAATCCACTTCAGGCAGGAATGGTCTGGTCCTAATATCCCTATTGTCTTCAGCCCTACAAAAGCAAAGCCTGGAGTGAACTGTGTGCTAGATCCAAAAATGTGTAAACTAGAAGCTGTCAATCAGCTATACACTGTGTAGCAGATTTTCTTGAAGTGAGATCCGAATGAGGCATCTCCATGACAGACACAGGTAGTTTACAAACCCTGTGGGGAACTGGGAGAGTGGGAAAGTGGGCCAGAGGACAAGCACAAATAAAGATATCAAATGGTTCCTTGTTCCTTGGTTTTGTCCAGATCTTCGCTGACTTATTGAATTGAATGTAGTTAATATGGTGACAAGAACTTGTGTTCTCATTCTTAGAAAATCCAGATTCTCCCACTTTTATTTTAACCTGGCCTTAGTCCTGATCCCATATAGACTCTTGCCTTGATATCTATGATCCAAAATGTATTTGTGACAAAGGGAATAATTTGATATGAAGGAAAAAAGTGAGTGAGAAAGTTTTAAAGATAACTGTGGCTAGATCATGGACACCTTAAGACTGTGGCTCTTGGACTTTCATTCTGTTTACAAATTGTTATGGAATATTTATTATGGTTTCAGTGAAAAGGAGTCCTTTTACTACAGGCAAGAAATCATAACTGCTCCTCACTGTGGAAGTAAAAGTACAAATGATGTCTACTGTTTTTTAAAAGAATACTAAATATGAAAGAAAACATAAATATTTTCATTAGTTACTGTTTTTTAAAGTGCATCTGGGTGAAAATCTCTGTGTGTTATTTGTAGAGTTTTGCTTCTGATGCCAAAAATCATTTCTCCAGGTAAACATATTCTATTCGATCTCATTGCCCAGTTGCAAGAAAGGAATTGTTTACCTTTCAGATCTTAAGGGAGTAGATTATTAGATAAGGAAAAACAAAAAACAACTATACAAGTCAGGACTGACCCAGAGGCAGGAAAGTTTCTGGAATATCCCAGGGATGATGCTGACCATAAGCCAAATATACCAGGAAATCTTCCTTTACCTTTTAAATGAATCTATATGTCTAATGACTCTGAAACTAGATTAGGTGTAATCATGTCAAATGTGTTGGTATAATTACAGCATATCCAATTACATATATCCGGAAGCAGTATTTCTTTCTTTGATCAATTAAAGTTACTAAGGGGAGACTTTAATTAGTGCCAGCCCTCTGAGAATGAAGAATATGTGAAGATTAATATAGCCTGGAGTAGTAGGGATTTCAGAAGTTTCATTTGCCCCCAAATACATTTCCCACTAGTCACCTAAAGGAACTGTCTCTTGAAAACCCCATTAGAAATAAAATGTAATTTCAAAAGAGGTATAAATATTACCCAGTATTTACAAATCCTTCTCACTTCTGGGATATTGTCCTGAGGAAGTAAGTTTAGGGAGGAAAAAAGTCTATAATTTTGAAGATGTTTTAGAAGTGTTGATTACACAACTAGATTCCCCAGTTATCACTAGATCACAAGAACTGATGGGGTCACACTGTTAGTAAGAACTTGAAGTTCTTGGGTCTTTTTCTCACCTTCTGGCAAATGCTCTTCCTCCAGGTATTCCTAGGCGTCCCCAGAAGTGTCTCCCATATGCCCACAAACCAGTCTCCTGGTGAACATCATTCTTGCTTTGTGTCTCCCCCCAGGCACTGCCTCTCCCATCAGCTGTTACCTCTACTGCTCTTATGAAACACTCCACCTGAGAAATCTGTGACTCTTCCATTGCTGAAGCTCAGCCACTTATGGTGGCAAAATGAAGAGTATCCCAAAGCAATTTTGCTTCATGACCTCAATAGTACTCAATTCAATGCTGAGAAATTGAATTTCTTAAAAATTATGTTAGTTTCTACTTATAGCCCTTTACCTCCCATATATAGAAATGAGTCCATGTGGCTGAACTGCGTATGGATTTTGAGTGGCAGCCGCCATGCTGAACTGAAAATCAGTAATCCTTTCTGATCCTGGTGTATCGTTGTTTATGCTAAAATCGTCACGCTGTCCCTCTTTTCCAGGTTCCCATCCAGACAGGCTTCTGTTGGGCATGGGATATCAGTTAGCAAGACATGACTAGATCTATCTAAATTTCAATTGAGGCTCAAATTTAAATCTTTGCTACATTTCCATTATCAAAAAACTAGAAACAAAGTGAATTCTCAGTAGATTATAAAATGAAAATTTCAGTCCAATGTGAATATAATAAATGCTAAATATTAAAGCATTGCAAATATATGGGAAAATATGGAAATGTATAGACTCTAATGTTAGGGATAAAAAGATTACTTAGCAATCCCATTTTATATACCCAAAGATTATAGTAATAAGTATATGTGAAAAAACAAGCCATACAAAAGCATATATAGTGCATTGTACATATGTATTATATATATTGTATATTTATATATTATACTATACTATATTATATATATATAAGAAAAATTATGCAGTTCTCAAAATTATTGTGTGGAGCAGAGAGAAACATATAGTAACCCACCGACACCTGAACAGTTTACTAAAGTTCAGTAAGATCCCAAGAGAAAGGGAGGGCAGATAGAAATGGTCTCAGAGCCTGGAAAGTAATTCCGGTCCAGAGAATGGGGGGCGCAGTGGCCAAGGTGGGAGACCACACTGGGGTATGACCCTGGGGCAGCTGAAATCTTGACTCATGGAAGGAGGGTGCCAGGGGTACATTAGTTCCCTTTTGCTTTTGCTTTGGTTTGACTCAAGCTTCAATATTTGTTTCTTCCTAGAGTGTCATAATGAAGTGTCCAGGGGCTTTATTCAGAAGCTAAAGCAAACTTATAAAACTACATTGATTTTTGTGCTTGTTGTGAACTCATTTAAACTCTCAGAGCTTCTCAATTCTTTAATGCTTCTCCCTTAAAACACCTGTATGCTCATATGCTCAGCTGTACAGCATATGGCAATTATATTTAATAAACAACATTAGAGTAAACCACAAAGGTATGACTTAAGTCACAATCTCCAATGAATGTTCAGATGGGAAAAGTAAGAGAAAAATCCCTAAGCGCACTTCTCATTAACTGCAACAACTCATCTTCGTTCATGGATTTTCAGGGTTACAAGACTTCCTAAAATCTTTTTGAAAATTTAGGGAGAAACCTAAAGCTGGTCCAAAGCTGTTGAACGGAAAAAGTTGGTAAGCTAAAAATAAGTATAGCAATTACGTGTTAGTGACCCCATCTTCAAGTGAAAGAGATGTGCTTATCAGAATGCCCTGGAGTCAGCCTTAAGATCTGAGTATACTTAGTAGTGACTCCTCAAACCTTGTCCAAGAACAGAGTTAAAAGACTGCTTGCATTTCCTGAGTGTAAGCCATTGATCGCTGGGAACAGAGATATTTCTATTCGAGGTATACAAAGAGGAAAGGAAAAAAAGATCTTAGACAAGAGTGGCCTACTGATATATATCCTGTGATGGCCTGAGATAGGAATATCTTCTAATCTTCTCATAGAAAACATATTTTTCTCTACTTGGGAGTTCATATATCATTTTTATAATACATATTTTCTTAAGGTGTGGAATTATTGTACCTTGAAGACAGGTACTTTTTTGTTTTATTTTACTCTGATCATCTCCAATGCACAGTGGCTTAAGCTTTTACACGCAGAAAGTACGTTTGTGGGGGGCAGGGAAGAGAGGGAGGCAGGCAGGTGAAGGAAGTAGAGGAGGGAGGGAGAAGCAGACTTTTGAAAACTAATGCGGCAGGAGAAGGTCGTGACACAAGTTTGTAAATCTGTTATACTTAAGAGGCTTTGGAAGGGGTCTGCACCATGTTGTCCTCAAGTGCCTGCCAGGTTTAGTATTTTCTCAGAAACTCCGGTTTACAAATGAGCATCAGATTCTACAGGTCAGGTTCCTTGCTAAGCCATACCTGGGTGAAGACTATCTTGCCTCTCTTCACCCAGGACTACATTCTATCATTAGAATAGCTACAATCATATTCATAACAGCCATTTAATGCTTAAAATATACCAGGAGAACCACATAGCAAAGTCAGATCTGTCAGACTCCACAGCAGCTGGTTTTCCCACTATGTAAGCTATATCCTAGGAAGCCCTATTGCCTAGAGTCACAGGGCTGCCGTCGTTAAGTTACAGTCTCAGTGGGTGCCAGCAATACTTTTCTTACAAAAATGCCTCAGAGGAACTATACTGGGGAAACACCTAGCTCCTTTCTGGGCCAAGATTCCTTCTATGTTAGCATACTGTGTACTACCTGATATTGGAGGGTAGCTCTGGCTTTTCCAGATATGTAAGGACCACTCAACACAGATCATGTGGCTTTACTGCCACTTTCTAATCCTGCCCTAGGTCAAGGAAGAAGCCCAATTTTCAACTCAGCCTTGAACTCTAAGATCATCCTTTCTTTTAATCCCAGATCCATCTCATCACCTAACATCAGCTGGGGTACCAGACATAGTAGTAACCAGGATGTGTATCTGGGGAGGAGCAAAGTGTGATGTTCCTCCTGCAAACTCATCATCACCCACAACCCAGCTTCCGACCGCCCCCCCCACCCACCAAAAAACAGAAATACACTCTGGCAAATATATTGGAGGCCAGAATAGGTAGACCCTTGAATTTCTGTAAAAAAAAAAAAAAAAAAAGACTGAGCATTCTCCTCAAATTAAAAGGCTGTTGAATTAATATCTAAATTATATAGCAGTTTCTTCTTTGCTCTATTTTTGTCCAAACTCTTTATTTTGTGCAGGTACAAGGCATATCTGTGGTGGTTTGGCAAGCTGACACCTATACAGCTTTTGACTGATGATTGTTTCTGAACACTAAAGAGCTGGGAGAGGCTTCTGACCTAGGAAGTATTTTGACTGCTTGAAGGAGTCAAATATAATAGCATGTCATCACAATTTTAAGACACAGAATGGAGGCTAGGACATGCTCTGGCCCTTTGCACACAATAAACCAACCCCCAGGCCTTTTAACTGGCCAAAGATAATCTGTTATCTTCTTATGTAGATCTAGCCAAAGATAATTAAGGTAATCATTTCTGAACCAGACTGTATGTTATGCTTGACATATTGGTCTTTAAACGATGTTTTACTAAATTGAATTGAATTAAGGGCCCTTTAGAAAGTTACTATTTCTTTTAATCTAGGAAATCTGTCTAGTGATAGTCTTTGCTTGAATTTGTCACATGGGATATTGGCACAGAAAAATGGGTACTTAAGTTAAACTTAAGAAGAATGATTCATGGTGGAATGGAAAGTGTCCTAGTCTTGGTTCTAGTCTTAATCCTGCCACCGCCTGACTATGTGATGACAAGCAAGGTGAGCTTCAGTTTCCCCATCCTGCAAATACTGGGCTGTGATTGACTAATCCCTTTAAGATTAAAATTTCTGATATTAAAATGCCTTCAAGGTCAAGGTGCCTTCTTTTGTAAACTCCTGAGTCATTAAGATCTACCTTTCATGATGAGAATTAGAAATGCAAATGGAAAAGGACCAAAGGCGGACCAATTCAGCCATTCAGAGATGAAAAGTAGCATGGACTCCTATCACCCATGGAAGGAATGAGTGCTTAGCTCATCATCCTGACATCAGAGAACTCAGTCATTTTCATTTCCAACCTTATTTCAGGCCAGCAAGATCCTTCCATTCAAGGCTGTGAGAGAAAAATCCAGGGCACTCTGATCATTAATATTTGGGACAAAAGGTGTCATGACTTTTGTTCTATTTTGAGTGGCATTCCATTCAGTAGAAATTGTAAACATGTTTGACATGTCTTAGTTGTCACTTTCCTATAGAAGAGCTTTAGAAAGCATGCTGGCATGCTGCCAAGTGGGACATTTGTTCCTCTAATTTCCCATACAGTAGCTATTTATCTGTCTCCAAGGCAATTCTAACCATAGTGTCTCAGAAGCAGATTAGAAGTTTAGAGTCAAGAAAGACTGCAGCCCCTACTGGACCCAAGTAATCAAATGGTTGTCAGAGAATAAGTATGAGTGAAAACAAAACAGATGGAAGATTTTAACAACTACTGAATAGAGGTGAAGTGACTAGTTACCTCTTAATTATTAAAATATATTTTTTCAAGAGTATACATACTAAGCTACACGTTGTTTAACCTCGATAGTGAGGCATGTGCTTTGCTTACAGTAATTATTACATGAAAGTTACTTGAATTTTGAAACCTTGCATTTCCAGCAGATACCAGTCTCAGCAATTACACTAAGGAGGGATAACAATTTTGTAGAAAATGCATTTTGATTGTCATTTTCCCCATGTTTTAATTTATACTCAAATTTAAATTATGTTCCAAAAATATTGAGGAAGCTCACATGTAATAGAAGAATTAGATTATAGCCAAGACTCAAATTTACATGGAGTTTTCACAGTGAGTTGGCAGACATATACAATCTTACTCCTTTGACCAATTGCAAAAATTTGTGAATAGGCTGCCTGGAAAGATTGGGACATGTTAGATTTATTTGTTTCCCTCTGTACCCAGAGAGAGGCAGTAAATTTTATTGGGCACTTATCTATTAGGCACTATCAGAGGCTTTATGAATACTGACATTTAAGCATCCCAAGAATTCAAGAAGGTGGATTTTATTTTTCTCCTTTTGCATATAAAGAAACTATGTCTCTTAGTCACCCTAATTAATTTACTTAAGGTAATATACATAATAAATGAAAGAACTGAGATTCTATCCAGGTGCCCTTGGACTGTAAGATGTGTGCTCCTTTCACTACCCCCTGTGTTTCAAACAAAATATAGTTTGAGCATTGGTTGAGATAAGAATCAACTTTATGCCCACTAACTACCCATAGGCTAATAAGAATTGTATTTCACTGAGGAGGTTGAGGAAGAAAAGAGCTATGGTATTCGGTAAGTAGAACATCCTTGTGGAGCCTTAGTAATGATAGCTGTTGGGAATTGAGCCACAGAAGGAACAGAAGGGACATGTTTCTTTGGGGATCCATGTAGAGTGAACAAACATAAGGAGATGATGACAATGAAGATGGTTGGTGCAGCCAGAAGAGCTGAGCCTCATTATTTCCATTTGTACATGTTTTTTTGATTTACAATATTGTGTTAGTTTCAGGTGTACAGCATAGTAATTCCATTTTTTTTCCTGACTACATTCCATTATAGGTTATTACAAGATACTGAATACAATTCCCTGTGCTATACAGTAAATCCTTGTTGCTTATCTATTTTATGTATAGTAGTTTGTATCTGTTAACACCATACTCCTAATTTGTCCCTCCCCCTCTCTCTCCCGTTTGGTAACTGTGAATTTTTTTCTATGTCTGTGAGTCTGTTTCTCTTTTGTATATAGATTCATTGGTATTATTATTATTATTATTTTTAAATGAAGGACTTGGTTGTATGAGTTTTTTTTTTTTTAAGAAGACGTTGGGGGTAGGAGTTTATTAATTAATTTATTTATTTTTGCTGTGTTGGGTCTTCGTTTCTGTGCCAGGGCTTTCTCTAGTTGTGGCAAGCAGGGGCCACTCTTCATCGCGGTGCGCAGGCCTCTCACTATCGTGGCCTCTCTTGTTGCGGAGCATAGGCTCCAGACGCGCAGGCTCAGTAGTTGTGGCTCACAGGCCCAGTTGCTCCGCGGCATGTGGGATCCTCCCAGACCAGGGCTCGAACCCGTGTCCCCTGCATTAGCAGGCAGATTCTCAACCACTGTGCCAACAGGGAAGCCCATTGGTATTATATTTTAGATTCCACATATAAGTGGTATCATATAGTATTTTTCTTTCTCTCTGACTTACTTCACTAAGTATATAATCTCTAGGTCCATCCATGTTGCTGCACATGACAATATATCATTCCTTTTTTTGAAGCTGAGTAATATTCCAATGTGTATATCTTCTTTATCCAGTTGTCTGTTGATGGGCACTTGGGTTATTTCCATGTCTTTGCTATTATAAACAGTGATGCTATGAACATTTGGGTGCATGTATCTTTTTGAATTAGAGTTTTCATCTTTTCTGGATATATACCGAGGAGTGGGATTGCTGGATCATATGGTAGTTTTATTTCTAGTTAGTTTTTTTTTTTTTTTTTTTTACATCTTCACTGGAGTATAATTACCTTACAGTGGTGTGTCAGCCTCTGCTCTTTAACAAAGCGAATCAGCCATACATATACATATGTTCCCACATCTCCTCCCTCTTGCATCTCCCTCCCTCCCACCCGTTTGTACTTTTTTGTGTGTGTGTGGTATGCGGGCCTCTCACTGTTGTGGCCTCTCCCGTTGCAGAGCACAGGCTCTGGGCACGCAGGCTCAGCAGCCACGGCTCACGGGCCCAGCCGTTCCGCGGCATGTGGGATCTTCCCAGACCGGGGCACGAACCCGTGTCCCGTGCATCAGCAGGCGGACTCTCAAACCACTGCACCACCAGGGAAGCCCTGTACATTTTTAAGTGGTACATTTTAAAGGTGTAAAATTTGTACATTTGAAAGGTTAATCTGGCTCCATGAGTTCACACTTCTTATCTACATTGCATTAGCTTCTTGAGACTTCTTGGTTAATGGCTTTCCCCCATTTATCTATTGGAGTTTTAGTGTTTCTACTTACTGTATAAGTAATCTCTATGTTAGAACTGTTCAACTTTTCTCTGCTAAAAAGAAAAGAATTGTATTTCTCCATTTTAATTCGTTATTAATTTTGTGTATGCATATATATTATATATTTATCTGAAATTTAGACTTTTTAAGTATCACAATCTGGAAGAAGAAATGTAGAGTGAAGCATTAATAAGATGCTTTTTTTTAAGGTCTGGTCCTTCCCTGGTTCTATTATGATGTCAATTTTCCAGTTTTCTGTAATTGATCCTGTCATAGGTTGTCCTCAATTTCTCCTTATTACACTGATATATGTGACTTCAGACTCACCCTTCTGGTCACCTTGGAGCCAATCTATTTTTGCATATCCAAATAACTTTGACTCACCCAGAAGCTAAGTATATTTTGTGAACCAAGCTAAATGTGACTTTTTGGGAGCTAGAATTGCAGATACTTCCAAGTGCTCCATGTCCAGGATTGCAGTGTGCCACCATTGGCAACTGCATGGGATTCCTTGGTGGAAAGCACATTAATTTCCATGGGTGTAGTAGGAGGTCAATATCATCATTTTGTTCCATGGGATTATACTTAGTGACCACTGTTGGTGGCAACTGTAGCAACCTTAAGTGAAGTGTAAGTTTTAGGACAAGTTGTGGGTAGTATGTTTGGGGTAGGGGAATGTATGCAGAAGACAGGAGCTCCCTTTCTCATGACTCATTTTTAGCATTTTTTTCTCTTTTTAAAAAATTTTATTTTCTTGAAGTACAGTTGATTTACAATGTTGTGTTAGTTTCTGGTGTACAGCAAAGTGATTCGCTTATACATATACATAATAGTTTGCATCTGCTCATCCCCAACTCCCAATCCATCCCTCCTGCACTCCCCCTCCTCCTTGGCAACCATAAGTCTGTTGTCTATGCTCATGACTCATTTTTCTTTTTACAAATAAGGCCTTCAGTTAAGGAAGAATGTACTGCAAACTCTGATTAGAGAAAGACTTAAGAATAAATAGCCATCCTGGAGTTCCTCTAAAGAACAGAGAGACTTTGTTAATGAGGGTCTCCCCATGGGGTGGACCCCAGTTTGGGCTCAGCGGACAATGTTTGATATTTAATGGTATTTTGGCCATCGTTGCTTTCTTAATATAGCACTTCAAGGATAAAGGAAATCAATTTTATACACATGACCTGTCTGAATGTATGATTATAACTTAATTAAAGACCATTCAGTTACACATTCAATAGAGACTCAAAATGAACTATTAAACTCTGATACCAGTATTACATTCTTCTCTCACCTTAATGTATTTACAAATAATCATTTACTTCCTGCATCTTGGAGTACCTTTAGTCTCATGCTTAGCATGTGTGCAGACATCCAGATTTCCAGAAAAATTCTCTTTCCAAATTATGTTTAACTATTGCTGTAAGTCAATGTATAAACACAATTCTAATAATTAGATTTCTTCTTGTTTATTCCAAAGGTTACACCTGAAAACTCTGAATTACTAGTTACAGTTAACTCTAGGCTAGGTTCTGTTGGGCCTAAGAGGGTTACTTTGGTAATACACTATTTATTCAGAAAATGTCAGAACAATTAAGAATACAGTAAAACAAGTATATTTTAAAATATACAGCACTGAGTTAAGAAATAGTCTGGAAATTACTATTCTCTAATGACTTATTAAACAAATTAAAAAAGCTTACAAACCTATAATATACGACTTTTCTTTGTTGCTTGTATGAAAACGTCAGCTGCAAGGCAACTGGGAATCTTTTATAATTGCTTTAATGCAATTTTGTGGGAGCTATCCATTATTTTGTCTGTTCTGCAACTTTCCCACCCTTCCTCTCATGACAGCACCCCAACTTTCTTTGGAGAAATATTCCTCCCCCATTCCATGTGATTGTGTTTGTGCCTCCAATCAGAATGTTCCATAGATGTGGCCATGTTACACAATGCTGGCCATCATCACTGGCTTCCTGTTACATGTGCCTCTCCAAAATTCCTTTATGCTGGAAGAAATTTGTAGACCATGTCTGTCTTTTTCAACGTGTAATTATGAACTCTCTCCTCAGCGCTAGGCTCTTCCAAAGACAGTCATACCAGCCACCACAAACATAGAGATTTTTGTGGCTTTGAAGGCTCAGATAATTCCTAATGCTGGACACTGAAACACTCCACTGAAGTGCTATGGTAATAGAACTTCATGGTTCTGGTACCATTATGTAACTTTTCAATCTTTTGCTTACATCTCACGTTGTATCCCTCCCACATCTGTCAGGTTTTGGTAACTGGTATCCTCTACCAGTGAATCCAAAGTTTGATCCACAGCATGCTCTAAACTAGCTGCACAAATCAAGGGGACACATTTTCAGTTGGTAGAAAAAGGAAAAAATAATCTCAAAATTACTTAATTGAAACATGTTTGCCACAAACCTTCTCTTCCCCTCCAGAGAGGACTGATTTCTTAATGAATTGATAAATCTGTTGAACCTGGGTGAAAAAAACTAACCACAAAATTTATATCAGACTTTTGAAAGTTGATTAATTTCCAGAACTCACACATATATGAAACAAGTCAAATTCTCTGTACACCCTTACCGGGTCATGTAACCCCTGACTTGCAATAATTCAGCCTTTTACAATGCGCCTCTGGCATTTAGAGGACCATCCCATTTTATGCCCAGTCAATTCTTGATTCCGCACACCAAAAGGCAAGGAGCCAGAGAGTCATAGTGAAAGTTAAAGTTCCCTCTTGGCTCAGTTCTGGAGTCATTGTTGTACCTGGGATGCTACAGACACTAGACTTGGGGTCCAACTTCCCCGTAGTAGCTCCAAAATATAACCAGTATAAAGCTGTGCCTTCTGTTCAATCTCAGCTAAGTGTTGCATTCAGAGGAAGTAAACATCCAAATGTCCAAAATGAATGTAAAGCAATTTAAATCTTATGTGACAGGGAAAAGAGAGGAATTTCATGTCATGCCATTCAGCAAAACCACATAAATTCACCCACTTCCTCAAAGGTCTTTTTATCAGAGTATGACATCCACCCCACCCCCACCCATGCCTACAATTCTTTCTCTCTTCCAACTATCCTAATTTCTCCCAATACATTTCTTCCTCTCTCGCTGCTTCTATCTTCTTTTCTTTTTCTTTTTTTTTTCTTCCAATGGTTCCCTGTCCTTCCTAATAGAATTCACTGCAGACTTTTTATTAGTATTAGTAGAGGTCCACTCACGAGAAAAAAACAAGAGCAAAAAGAATTTAAGTTGTTAACTATGAAAAAATGAAAGGGTAAAAATAGAACTTTAGGATATTGTAGAGATAGCAACCACAAAAATTCACTCTTCCTCCAGCACTGACATAGAAAAGGGATCATGGTGGAATTATTAAAATTTAGAAACCCAGGGAAGGAGCTCCAGGCAGTTGAAACTCTGACCTCTGAGGAGGAAGTGCTGGTTGGCAGATGCTAGAGTTTAATGACCAGTTCTGCAGGCCTCGAGAAAACTGAAAACTGCATTCAGCTACTGCTCTAGGACGGAACTCCCTCTCTGAAATAAGGAATTTTGTTGCAGTGACTCTCACAGAAATGGCAAGCAGAGAAATAGCCCACAGGAAGCAGATGGGAAGGAGCCAAGTCTCTTCCATCTCGTTATCCAATTGTATAATCTACCTCTGGTGCCCTCTATTGGCAGAGTTTAGCAGAGAGCCAGGTGGCAAAGCCAAAACGGGGTTCACAGAAGCCCATGCCCAGCATCACAAAACAGATTACACAAGTGTGTATTTGGAGTTGGGAGCAGGAATATAATAACCGGCAGAGTCTGCCCCTTTGGCTACTTAACATCCACGCAGGGTCTCCTACACATATTTTTACTTTCGTACAACAAAACATGCTGTTTCCGCCTAAGATGATGAAACTATCCTCACAAATGAGGACATTATCACCCTCCCTCCAAAAAGGAGGAGTTACAAAGTCTAATAACCAGTGTATACATCTTGGGGCTATATACATTACTCCTTAAATTCAGTCACAATCATGTCCAAATATTCTGTTACTTAAAGACTAAATATTTGTAAAGCTAACCTCCAACAAGACTTGTATAAATTAATGACGAAGGAGGAGAGAGAAGAAAATAGTTAATCTGTACAAACACATAAACACACAAAGATATATATATATATATATATATATATATATATATATATATATATATATATAAAGATACACACACAAAAGTAAAGCAAAGAAGAAAATATGTATGTTGGCTACTATTTTTAATCTTGTAACTGGTCAAAAGCCACAGAAGATATATATGTAACTTTCTTCTTGCAATACCCATTCCATATTTTTTTGTTTGTTTCGGCTCATTTGGTCAAGGTTTATTTACCTGGTTAGGGCCCTCAAATTCATTCCTGAAGGATCTGAATCCTTAGTGAGTTTGTCTTTTGTTGGTGTTGCAGTAATTTTCCATTAACTTTTTTTTTTTTTTTTTTTTTTTGGTTTTTGTGGTACGCGGGCCTCTCACCGCTGCGGCCTCTCCCGCTGCGGAGCACAGGCTCCGGACGCACAGGCCCAGCGGCCATGGCTCACGGGCCCAGCCGCTCCGCGGCACGTGGGATCCTCCCGGACCGGGGCACGAACCCGCGTCCCCTGCATCGGCAGGCGGACTCCCAACCACTGCGCCACCAGGGAAGCCCTCCATTAACTTTTATTTCTGTAGAAATGCTGTATGAAGTATGATGACAGATGAAAAAAATAAAAACCCTTTTTCAAGTCCGTGAAATGTGGTTCGGGGAAAAACATGATGTGCAGCAAAGAAAATCAATGTTCAGAATATGCATCTGTTGCAGTGAGGACAAATCTGTAGCCACGTAGGAAGAAGCAAAATATCATGAGTCTGTTATCAGGTAGCTAGATAGTCCTTCTGGTCTCTGCTTTGGGCAGATTGGCCTTGGTGAGGAGAAGTCCATGCTGTTGAGGCCATGCATTGTCTCCATCCCTACCACCGTTTGCATAATTGGCTAATTGGCTGCTGTGTGCATCTATGGTCGTCCTTGGGATAGAGGTTGAATGATATCCATAGAATGTATCATTTTGTTCACCTTTGTTATAGATGTTCTCTGGCAAGCAGTCACACGTAACGTGAATATTTTTATACTCTGTGCTCATTCTGAGAAGTTCATCTACAGACCTCTTTCCCAGACTTGTCATTCATATTCCAATTTTATGGGGTTTTTTCCCTCAGTGCTGTGACCATACAACTCAACCATTAGCAACTGCCCATGAATCAGTGTAGATCCATCCTTCTGACTATCTCTAAGTCCAGAGAAAGTGGACAACCAAATATACCACTCAATGTTTGACCACTGTATGGTTGATGCTTTGTCAGTTTTTCAGGGCTCCTCTTGAGTGATGCTATAATGCTGCATCTGTCCACTTTTAGTGGGGTCTGCATATTGTGTAGAACTATCTGTAGACTAGGACTTTTTTTTTTTTTTTTTCCTCACTCACCTGTTATAAAATTATGGGACCTTAAATGAGAAGACAATGCAGCAGAAGTCAGTGTCAAAGAAGCATGAAGCACCTGCTCCTGCAACTTGCTGGTCTTTTGGACCCGCTCAAGAACAATCTCATATATGCCATTACCAACTGATTGCTTCACTTATGTCTTAGTGAGTCAAGTAGCACCTCATTATAATGGAGATCTCAGGTTGCATGGCCACTCAGAGTCCCATGGTTCCATGTTCAGTCTCTACCCCTGGTTCAGTAGTAAGTCAGAAGCTGTTTCTCAAAATAAAGTTATCAGCAAAAGAGGATATAGATTTTTCTACAAAATCCTTAAGGTGAACACTGCAATTATCCTATTGGTGTTTATCAGAGGCTCTATACAGCATCCCTATTTGCCCTGATTCTTCAAGCATCATTGGATCTGCTGGGTCATGAGGTAAAAGTGGAAGTGCTGGTTTGCACTGCACAGCACCAAGGCTTCTCTTAACTCTGGTCCCTTCTCCAAAGAAGGCACCCTTTTAAGCTTCAAACTAACACACTCAAATTTGATATATGTTGCTTCAAAAACAAAACAAAACAAACAAGGTCATCAAGCATTGTACAATGCCTCTTAATTTTTACTGGTAGGTGTACAAAGAGCAGCAACTTGATTTTCATGGTCGAGAGCTAACTTGACAGTCTCCAGACCACTTCATTTGAGGTGGCAGATACCTGATATTTCACTTCGTTTATCTGCCACTCTCACGTTCACATATGAGTAAGCATCTCAAGTTCTTGTTACTTATGCAAATTAGATCCAATCAGCAAAATGCCATCAGTGGCAATGAAATCAGGAGTTCCATCTCAGAAATGGTATTTCCTATTTTCATACCTGGTTTACAGAAGAGAGTCATCAGAACTTTACAAAGTTACAGGTACTTTACACATGCATGTGTTTCTCAATAGCTTAGTGAAGGGATTGTCTTCTGAGCCCTGTTGTGAGATGCTGTTAAAGTACTGATGTACAGTTTGCATATGATATAATTTCTCCAACATTCATATCTCCCTAAGCCTTTGAATTCTTTCCACTACATCTTTGTAGTGGAAGCCTTTGAATTCCTTCCACTACATATTGCCATGAAAGTTTTACCATTTCCACCTAATTATATATGACACTGTTAAGTTCAAGTTCAGTCAACAAACCAAAAAAACTGCTAGAATCAGTTCTAGCTTTATGGCTTAACACACTAAATCCAGAATCTTTTAAAATTGTACCCACATCAAGCCCAGAAATAAACCCATGCCGTTATGGTCAATTAATCTACAACAAAGAAAGCAAGAATATACAATGGAGAAAAGACAGTCTCTTCAATAAGTGGTGCTGGGAAAACTGGACAGCTACATGTAAAAGAATGAAATCAGAACATTCTCTAAAACCATATACAAAATAAACTCAAAATAGATTAAAGACTTAAATGTAAGACCATATACTATAAAACTCCTAGAGAAAACATAGGCAGAACACTCTGTCATAAATCACAGCAATATTTTTTTGGGGTCCGTCCCCTAAACTAAAGGAAATAAAGGCAAAAATAAACAAATGGGACCTAATTAAACTTAAAAGCTTTTGCACATCAAAGGAAACCATCAAGAAAATGAAAAGACAACCTACTGAATAGGAGAAAATATGATATGACCGATAAGGGATTAATATTCAACATACATAAACAGCTCATACAACTCAGCAAAAAAATAAATAACCCAATTTAAAAATGGGCAGAAGAACTGAATAGACATTTTTTTCCAAAGAGGAAATGAAGATGGCCAACAGGCACATGAAAAGATGCTCAACATCACTAATCATCAGGGAAATGCAAATCAAAACTATAATACAATGAGATATCACCTCACACCTGTTGGAATGACTATCATCAAAAAGAGAACAAATAACAAATGCTGGGGAGCATGTGGAGAAAAGGGAACGATCGAACGCTGTTGGTGGGAATGTAAATTGGTGCAGCCACTGTGGAAAACTGTTTTTTGTAAAAAAAAACTAAAGATAGAACTACCACATTACCCAGCAATTCCACTCCTGGGTATATATCCAAAAAAACCAAAAACTCATTTGAAAAGTTACATGCCTCCCAATGTTCACAGCAGCATTGTTCACAACTGCCAAGATATGGAAGCAACCTAAGTGTCCATCAACAGATGAATGAATAAAGAAGCTGTGGTATATATACAATAGAATACTACTCAGTCATTAAAAAAAGAATGAAATTTTGCCATTTGCAACAACATGGATGGACTTGGAGGGCATTATGCTAAGTGAAATTAGTCACACAGAGAAAGACGAATACTGTATGATATCACTTATACGTGGAATCTAAAAGAGTCAAGAAACTAGTGAATATAACAAAAAAAAAAAAAGCAGACTCAGAGATATAGAGAACAAACTAGTGGTTACCAGTGTGGGGGGCAAGAGAGGGGTGGTGGAGTGAGAGGTACAAACTATTGGGTGTAAGATAAGCTACAGGGATGTACTGTACAACACGGGGAATATAGCCAATATTTTATAATAACTTTAAATGGAGTGTAACCTTTAAAATCATATTAACAATTTTAAAAAACTAAATGTAAGATTGTGTTCATATCAGTAAATTAGGTCTGATATTGTTTTATATCCCATTTTCCTTGTTCTAACTCCCCCTTAGAACCGACTTCCACACATATTGCCTAGGTTTCTATCAATAGATTTTTTGCAAAATCTTACAATTATTTTGGTGTATAAACTATTTCCCTCTGGGTCAGATTTTGTACTTGACCTCTGGAGCATGCTGAGATTTGACCCTAGTTTAAGTCTAGTGGCAACAAGAGATGGTGGAGATTAATCGTGAGCAAAGTGAACTCCACTTGCAAAGCAACAGCCCCTGGCTAGATGTCTGCAAGGTTTTCAAGCGAAGCAAGGCTTATCTTTTCAGACACAGATAGGCAATCAGCTCCTACTGACAAGGGATACTCAGAGTGACTTGGGTCTAAGATTCTCAGTTTCATCTACCTCTAATTTGGTGTGTCCATTTCAAATATCTGAGCCCTTCTTCCTGAAGGCCCCAACTTTATTGTGAGACACTTGGTGAGGCTGTGAATTCAACACACATTGTAATTCTACAACACACAATATTTTGAGTTTAGCTTTTTGAAATATTGGTGCTGTGCCTACAAAAAAAAAAAAAAACATAAAGAGAGAGAGAGACTCATTTAGGGTTGGCATGGAAGTTTGATGGTTCTCTAAATGAGACCACGATTTGAACTGGAAATTTAAAGATGTGTATTTGTCATTTCCATTCTATAAGCATTCCAATGCATTCATGAAAACCCAACCCATACCACAGTCTTTATAGGCATCTTTATTCCCACAACAGTCAAGTGCAGTAGCCACTTGAGTCCCTAAGACCCTTGATTCAGTAAATACTTCATAACGGTTGATTGTAAGTAGTAACTTGATTAATTGTAATGAGACTACTTGCCATGGGTTATTAGAATCTCATTTCCCATTGGCAAGGAGCTCAAGAACATGACCAAACTAATCCCAAAATAACTTTGAGGACCTGTGTCATAAAATGACCCCTGGAACTAGTAATTTCTGTGTAAGTAAGTAAGGGCTCAGTCTCAAAATGGACACGACACTACCTATTTGAACAAAAATTTTAATATAAATAATGATTAACTAGTTATAAAGTTCTTAAATAGATAAAGAAAAGCATAACAGTATAATGCTAAGATGTCTAAGACACCAGCTGCAGAAAGCAGCTGCCACCCTTAGGGCTGAGGTGGCAATGGGAAGAGGTTGGAATTATTAAAACTTAAAACTTAGATAGGGGCTCTGTGGAGCTGAAATGCAGACATTTGAGGAGGAGATGTTCAGCTAGAGCTGGTGTATCTGAGCTCAGAGAAAGGGACCTGTGGGCTTGGGACCCAGGTCTCTGGAGGGGAGGTGCATCAGACAGTTCTTGCTGGTGTTTCTGGATGGAGGACATGATGAAGCTGCTTCTGCAAGTGTAAGAAAAACTACGAATTGGTTTCAGTTGCTGCCACAGGAAAGAAAGAAACTTGCTATGGGCTGAAACAACAAGTCTGAAGTGATGTTCATAGCTACTGCCCTCAGGAGCAATAAAGAGTGTTGCTTGTTCCTCCTGCAGCCTTGCAGTCTCCCTCTAGCACCCCTTCTTGGCAGGGTTTAATGGGGAGCAGCTGGCAAAGCCAGTGGGGTTTGCAGAGCTCGGCCCTGGCATCACAAAGCAGAGTAGAGAAGGGTGAGTCTGGAGCTGAGGACAATGACTTAACTAACACAGGATTCTTCTAGTTCTGCTCTTATGTCCATTGGCTTTATACATCCAAAGCAGGAATCTCTTTAGAAGGTAGATAAATCACGTGGCTCCCTACTCCAGAGGCATTTGGTACTACTGACAACCTGCTCCTCTTCTCCTAACTTTTGTGGTATGACTGTCCCCTGGCTTTTCTAAGGCTTCTCTGACTTCTATCAGATCTCATTCACAGCCTTTTGGCTTCACCGTATCTTTCCCAAACCTGCCCTTCCTCCTGTATTTGCCTCAATAAATGGCATTAACTTCTATATCGTCACCCAAGCTAGAAACTGAAGTCATTCCCCATCTTTTCCAGCCTGAGCATCCAAAAGGATAACAAAATCTGTGTATTCTACTTCCTCCCTGATCATTCTCTCTCACATATCTTCCCTCACTTCCTTTCGTGTTGCCCCTAACATTATTTAGACGATCATCACTACTCAATACCCCCTTCTAACTCACTTCCCTGCCTCTACCCTAATCTATCTACCCCACTTCCCAGCGTAAAGTCAGTCCCTCAGTGTTTCCTTCAGCTTGGTGGCTTTCACCCAAAACTGTGCTAGGATCACCAGAGGAACTTTTAAAACTACAGATGCCTGACCCCTACCTCTAAAGGCTTCATTTAAACTAGTCTGGACAGGTGTCCAGGCTTTGATATCTTTCCAACATTCCCCAGTTGATTCTAATGTTCAGCCAAGGGGAGCTACTGCCCAAGTATCCAGTGCTTCTTATAAACTGTCTTGTTTCTGTTTCTCTAACCACATGTTCGACACCTTTCTCATAATACACCACCTGCCCTAGTCTTAATGAACACTTGCTTTCTTGCCTCTAATGTTCTCCCCACCGCTTCTCTTCCTTACAAATCCAAAATCATTTTCTAAGACTCAACATAGACACCAATTTGGGAAGTGACTATAGTTGACCCTGGAACAACATGGGTTTGAACTGTGCGGGTCCACTTATATGCGGATATTTTCCAATCGTAAATACTACTGTACAACACAATCCGTACTTGGTAAAATCCATAGATGTGGAGGAGCCCCACCCAGTTACTGAGGCTGACTATAAATTATATGGGAATTAATCCCCACATTGTTCAAGGGTCAACTGTACTGCCAACCCCTAAAGTTGTGTAATAAACAGATAACAGCACAGGTTTTGGAGTCTGAATATCTTAATCTCAGCTCTAACACTTACAACAACTATGTTGTAGCCTCGGGCAAGTTACTTATCCTATCTAAGCTTTAAATCCTCATCTGTAAAATGGAGATAATATCTGCCCAAGAGGGTGGGTACACCAAATAAATAATGTATTAGCCCTCACCGCCCACCATACTGCCTGGCAGTAGATATTATCTAAAAATCATCAGCAGCATATGCCTTGTATTTTCTATCTTTCTCCCCCATCAATTGTAAGCACAGCATTGGCAGGGACCATATCATGCATTTTTGTACCACAATACTTATTAACACAGCAGCTGACACATCGTAGGTATCAAATACAATACCTATTAAATGAATAAACATATGGTTCTCATTCTAGATGTCTCAGAGTCTATTAAGAGATAGTCAGAAAACTAACTTTACTCTTTGAATTTGTGTCCATTCTTTTAACTCTCCTGAAGTTATACAATGTGTGGTTCATACAGACACTCATACATTTAAAAAACTGACTTCCATGTGATAAGTGATACAGCACAAAATTGTTTCCTTAATCTGCAAATTAGAATTGTTCGGCTATCTGAGCTCCCATTTGTACACAATATACCAAATTTTTTTCAATAATATATATCAAGTATTACATGCATCAGGCATTGCCCCTCATACTGGGGGAAGATTTGTGAACCTCTACTCTGGACTATTACCTATTTAGTGGTGGATAGCTGTTGGAAGGAAGAAAGGAAAGAAGGGAGGGAGGGAGGGAGAAAAGAAGGAAGAAAGACCACTGAGCTGGCTGCTTTCTCCCCACACCATCCTCTGCCATCTCCACCTTTACAAATTTCCTCCTTACTCTTCATGGTGTTTTTAAAGAAATTCTACAATCTCTCAAGACCTATTTCAAATACCCCCCTTCCACAAGGCTCTAAGGGTCCTCCAGCTGGAATTAATCATATGCCAGTAAATGTGTGATCATTGTATTTTGTGTCTATTTCACACTGCCTTCATCCCCTGCTGGAGACATTTGGTCTACCTCTGACACTTCTAACAGACTGTATCCTTTGAGGCAGGGATGAGGCCATATATCGTCATACCCCTCATGATATGTAGCATAGCTCAATACACATAGTGGTTATCCAACAACTATTTTTTGGCTGCAATTTTATATATCATCCAGGGTTGTTTTTTTTTTTTTTCCACCCTCTTCATACCCTCACTTACGGGAATATTTGTACCACAGTTAGCAGGATTTTCATCACTATTGTCACATAAACATAAATGCTATTATGATTAGAGAAATTATAAAAAATAGTTGAAAAGTAGTGAGTTTCTTTCTTTAAACTTAATGGGAAAAAACACAACCACAAAATCACTTATCTTTGAAACTTCTGCAGTGAAGGTAGAGAAATGCCATATAAAACACAACATATTTCTGAAACCTCGATTTCCTGTGAGTCATCCTTAGGGAAATACAATATGAAAAAAATCAGCACAGATTCCAGATGGGAAGGTTCCTTGAAATACCTTTGGAATTGCATGAAGATGTTCTCTGAATTGTTTGGGATTTATTAATCTGTATTGGGTCTGGACAAGAAATGTGTGATCCAGTCTGGTCCTTCTCTCTTTCTAAGTTCTCTTATCTCAACGGTTCGCTGTAAATTTGCCTAAGTAAGAAGGATTTTTTTTTTTTTTTGAGTTTACAGAATTTAATACCAATTACTGAGAACCTTCTTAGAGCCCCTTCTTTAAGTCACTTGCTTTAAGAGCAGTAAATGTTCAGCCTAATTTTTTTATTCCATGAATCAATTATACACTCTAAAAAATAGCAATACATCATGGAGATTAAGAGCATAGAATCTGGACTTAAATTTCCTGGGTTTGAAGCCTAGCTCCACTATTACAAGCTTTGTGGTCATAAACGAGTTATTTAACCTCGTTGTCCCAGTTTCCCAATCTTACCTACCTCTTAATATGTATTTGTACCAGTAGATTAATTAACACATATCAATTTCTTAGAATATGACATAGAGTAAGAACTCAATAAGTCTTAGATATTATTATCAAAAGTATTAAAATTTTTATCTTTCCAACCTTACCCCAAGTCTGCTTCTTCCTCCCTCCCTCCCTTATTCCCTTCCTTCTTTCCTTGTCCTCCTCCTTTCTTTTTTTGCTTTCTTATTAACAAATATTATGGAGGAACTACTGTGTGCCAAGCACTCCTCTATGTGCTAGAGAAAAAGACATGACAACATAGTCAACCTTCCTTGCATGAAGACGAGGCTTTGTTCATGAGGAGTAACCTGACAATAGCAAACAGATCTACAGCATAATACCAGAGAGCAAAGATGGATTAGTATTTTGAAGGGAAAACAGGACAAGATAAAGTGAATATGTGACTGTTCCAAGTACAAAGGGGGACAATGATACATAGAAATCTGAACTGAACTTAAATGGATAATAGTTTCAGATTTCACGGTATATGACATCTGCTTGCTGTCTTAAACTCACAACAAGAAGTGTTCATCTCAATTTCAGTACTTTGCTTTGTCAATTTGTATTTGTTCCTGGGGTATTTGGAAGCCCAGATTGTCATAAAATAGAACTGACCAGGAAGAAGGGGGACCTGGAGCCTTGACACATACTTCAGGGTCTGCAGGGAATCCACAAAGCTAGAAAAGCAATGATGGAGGGCAGTTCAATTTCTGGTCAATATTAGAGAGGCCCTGGTTAAGTAATAATAGTAATGGTCACATTTTATGAATTTTGAAGCTGAGACTTCAGGAGGTTAAGTGACTTGCCTTGGTTTTATAATTTATAAAATGGGAATTGAAAAATGAAAAAAAAATGTCACGAAGAGATTAGTGGTAGGACGGGAATAAAACACAGACCTACTAGAGCATGGACCTAAGGATATGGGGAGGGGGAAGGGTAAGCTGTGACGAAGTGAGAGAGTGGCATGGACATATATACACTACCAAATGTAAAATAGATAGCTAGTGGGAAGCAGCCGCATAGCACAGGGAGATCAGCTCTGGGCTTTGTGACCACCTAGAGGGGTGGGATAGGGAGGGTGGGAGGGAGGGAGACGCAAGAGGGAAGACATATGGGAACATATATATATGTATAACTGATTCACTTTGTTGTAAAGCAGAAACTAAGACAGTTATACTCCAATAAAGATGTTAAAAAAAAAAAGAAAAACGACTTCATGGAGTAGTTGCAGAGATTAAAGTTAATGGCTAAAAGTGAAGAATGAGTGATTCAGACCCATCACGGTCAGACTTCAAAGTCCTCGGTATCTCCACCAGGAAGCCCTCCTGATCCCAGAAGGCAGACTAACGTCAGTATTGAGAAAGTGTTGCTACAAGAGTGAAAGTTCTTGGGCATGAGGTGATGAGTGCTGTTTGAAGAAATAAGACCTATCAGGACAGGAAAAATCCTTCAAACCGAAGGAACGAAAGTGCATGGCATTGAATTAAGACAGAAACGGAGGCAAGAGGGAAGAGATTTGGAACATGGGTTAGGAATGGAATTTATTAAGAATCCCAGTTATCAGAAATGAGTGGCAGGTTGATATGAGATTAACAGCAAATTTTGCCTCCTGATTCACCGTAAAATCTATAGGCTATTATATTTCCTATTTGGGGATGGAGCCAGCCCCTGTGCTTAAAGTATAGTGAAGACATGTAGAGGTCAAAAAACAGTTATAATGATGTTGAAAAAATATGTATATCAAAGATGTACCATTACTGTTGATTTTAAATTAATATGCATAATTCTTAATACTTCAGATTCCTGATCCTTAATCTTTAAATAGCAGTAGATACCATGTGTTAATATACCTGAATGTTTCTATTAGGTGCAAAGGTTCAGAGGTAGACACTGTAGTGTAGAAAGCACATGGGGCTTGAAATTGAAATCTGAATTTTGATTTTAATTCCCAATCCATGCGACCTTATACTTATTTAATTTCTCTCAGGTTCTGCAACTACAAAATTGACACCATTCTTGTTCTATGTTATTTATAAAACTGTTATTAAGATAATATGAATCAATACATGGAGTGTATGAAATACTGACACATAAATGATACTTTTGTGTTCCTGTGCAGTTGCAGGTAAAATAAGTTCTATATACTAGTACATTTAATACTGGGAACTGTCATTATCTAGGGTAACTGTGATAATCCTTTGGCCAAATTTTCAACTCATAAAAATGAATAGTTTCTCAAATGCATCTATTTATGATTTTGAATTTTGTATGACGGCTTTTCTTAAATTTAAAAAGCTAACATCTTAAGCCCAGGTTATTAAAACATTTTAGCCTAGTCACATGCAAGTGGAAGGCCACTTCTGTCAGAATGGTGACGAAAGCTCCTAAGACAGGTGTTCAGGGGTGACACCTGATAGTTGAGTGTTGAATGCTCCTCAGACTCTTCCTCTAGCGGTAATCTGAACTGAGTAAACTTCAGAGGTGGTCCTAACCGCAGATGGAAACTATCAAGAGTCCATTGTGACAACAGAACAGAAGGCAGCTGTATGATGCAGCTGACCATGTCCTACTCAGGGGAGAAGCAGAAAAGACTGAGAGCATGGTAAAAAGAATCTGACTTTTGTATGGGTTCACTTATGCAACATCATGAAAGTTACTCACTCTTCCTTACCCATGCTTACAAAGATTCTCCAATGAGTCCTGTCATTACAAATATGCTTATTTTAAAAAAAGACTGGGATGAAAAGAGATACTTGGTTCTCTGATATTACTGCCTAGAAACACTGGATTGATATGGACCTCAGTAATATTGGAAATAAGAGAAGGATTGGGTAGACAACTCCAAATGCTCTGAGTAAGTAAAGGTGTGAGAGGACCTTGACCATTTTGATGATGATTGGTGCCCCTTTCTAATAGTGGGAAACTCACTAAGGTCCTGTGAGACATGAGAAACTGTTTAGGAGTTTTCACTATTCACTATTTAGTGCTATTTTGATAGTATGAATCTTGAAATTCCAAGCCTATAATATGATAATGAATGCCCAGGTTGCTGGTCCATGAGACAAAGCCTTCAGATACTCCTTGACTTCACTCAAAGTGCTAGTTTTATTTACCAGAATCTTCTATGTTTGGCAGCTCATAGCATAGCATAGAAACATCAGAAATGCCCACGATAGGATTCTTTCCCTCATCAAAATTCCATCCAAATTAAAACCAGGGGCACAGTTTTCTTCCAACCAAAATTAACCTTGCATCTGTGTTGTCCAGATGTACAATGTCCTTGACAGTTTGTTTATGGATCGTATACATGTACTGCTTTGGAAAACAGAGAAGCTGTTGTTTAGGCAGTTGACTGTCAATGAACTTGAGGTAGTTGTTTGTGGGACCTTTACTGGAAATCTGAACATCTGACTGACTCAGAGGATGGCTTTGTTTGGTTCTCTACCGATCAGTATCCTCCTCAGCCCTCAGAATCTTTTATACAACTTAGCCTGCTATCATGTTCTATTAAGATACAGTTGTAGTTCAAGAGGATGCATGTGGCATTTCAAATTATATACCCCAAGAATGGCATGTTCAAGTTAATTAGTTATGATTCTGGGCATTGTTCTGAATGTCAATGATTTTCTTGCAAAAGAAAGGAGAAAGGCATATTTTTCCACTGTTTTTTTTCATAGCTGATGAGTTTGTACACTGCATCAAAAGTCATTTAAGAGCCACCTTGTTATTTTCTAACAGGTTATATCTTCAATGATATACAATGAAAATTAATAATCAGGTCATGTCTTCGTAATGTTCAAAGTTCCAGTACAATTAGTCTTTAAAAACTCCGACTAAGTCTGTTTCATTTGCAGACTAATTCTGAGTGTTATTAGTGGAGATGGTTTAATTCATTTAAAAGTTTCATTTAGAACACTGTGTGTCTTAGTCTACTTGGGCTGCCATAACAAAATATCACAGACTGGGTGGCTTAAACAACAGAAGTTTGAATTCTCACAGTTCTGGAGGCTAGAAGCCTATGATCGAGGTGCCAGCATGGTCAGGTTTTAGTGAGAGCTCCCTTTCTGGCTTGTAGACAGCCACCTTCTTGCTGTGTCCTCACTTGACGGGGAGAGGGAAAGAGCAAACTCTTTGGTGTCTCCATTTATAAAAGGATTAATCTCACCATGAGGGCCACCCCCCTACTGCCTCATGAACTTCTCTAAACCTAATTATCTTCCAAAGGCCCCATCTCCAAATACCACCATATTGGCGAATAGGACTTCAACATATGAATTTAGAAGGAACATAATTCGGTCCATAGCAGCCTGCTTTGTCACTGTGCATATAAACCATTACTTTCCCCTCTGAATGTATTGAACCATCCAGACACTTTAAATTGTCTCAGTTAGTGGTATAAAATTCTCAACATAAAATCGATTGCAGTTCACTTTAATTTAAATAATATAAAATATGAAGCCTCCATCTTTGTGGAAATTAATGACTAACATGGTAGGTAAATACCTATAAAATAAATAATAGAGTAGGAGCTATTAGTGGACTCAAAATAGGCAAAGACTAAAACAAACACAAACATGATATTTCTACCTCAAAAAGTTTGGAGTGATTGACACAATGAAAGCTAAACCATTTGGGTGTTGGAGAGCTGAACTATCCATCTGATGAGCTTTTAAATGCTAAAAATGCTGACAGTGTGTAGGCAGGTTTTAGTTCAGCAGTAAGCATGATTTATACATTATTAGGTTTATTCCCAGAACAATACAAGGGATGGCTCAAACAAACCACTGTCATGGGTCTATGGTGTAGTTATCACTTTGGAATCAGGGTACCTGGTTACAGGCTATGGGAAGAGCCCTGTATTACAACCTTTAAAAGTCACGATACATCTCTTCAATGCCCTATTCCAGCTGGGCATTTGGCACACATTTCAACTGGGGCAAATAGGTCCCATGAGGCTTCATATTTTATATTATTTAAATGAAAGTGAACTGCAATCGATTTTATGTTGAGTATTTTACACCACTAACTGAGACAATTTAAAGCGTCTGGATGGTTCAATACATTCAGAGGGTAAATACATTCAATAGGCAAATAGGTCCCAGCCCTTGAATTTTCCTTAAAGTCAGTCTGCCAGATCACAGCTGTTAACAGTATAGTTTGTACAATTCTTTGGCTTTCTTCCAAGAAATAGTTAAGGATCTGTGATTAGGGGAGATTCCCAAGAGATTCAGACAAATCACTGTCCACATCTCACAAGATGCCTAAGCATAATCACACATGAAAATAAGTGCTCAAACTTTAGGCAACTCATATATTTATCTGGGATTGACATTGACTTAGAAATAAGCTTTTACTGCTCTAAATATACTGTTGACTCTGTTCCCCTTTGGAGATCTGAGTTCAAGTCCAGATTCTGCCACTTATTTATGGATCACTTACCTGAAAAATCTCTTAACATTCTGATTATCATTTATTCATTCATTCATAGTTATATTAATAGAACGTTAGAAATTTACTAGTTTCTGAACAAGATACCTGGGAGAATATTATTTAATATAATGTAACAGTAACTATTTTAAAAATGGACTCTGAGTATGATATTAAATATTTTATTTCAAATGAATTAACTGAGTAATTTATAAAAGAGCAGCTTGATTTTCTATTAGTATGCTCTTTATTCATCCCCCAAATATCGGATAATCTCTTTTACCATAATTAGTTGCCAACCTATTGTTTTGTTATATTTACAAGCAACACATAAAATAAAATAAACCTTGGAGTATTCTATATGCAAGGATCTAGCCTCAGTCCTGTGAACTCATATTTGCATAATATTAAGTCCTTAGCATTTAAATGTGTGTCTCTCCTTAGAAGAGTGATTCTCAAAGTGTGGGCCCTGGACAGCAGCAGCAGCAGCATCTAGGAACTTGTTAGAAATGCAAACTCTCTCCCTGCCACACATACACCAGACCTATTAAGTCAAAAACTTTGGGGCTGGAGACCATTAAAATAATCTGTATTTCATGAAGCCCTCCCGGTTATTCTGATGTATGCTAAATTTGGAAAATCACTGCCCTAGAATATAAGCTTCATCTCCAGCACCTAGAATAAGTATAAGTGCTTGCATTTATTAGATGTTCAATTAATAGTCATTGAATAAATGAATGAATAAATTGATACTTTTATCAATACATGGAAGAAAGAACTATGAAGACATTATCATAATTAGCAAAGAGAAAGTAGGAGGGATAACAAAAATAATGGATGATAGTATCAGAATCTCAGATGATCTCAAAGTACAGTTTGATAGGTTCAGCAAGAATAAATTATGTTTATTGGATAAACACTATTCTTATATTTAGATAAGGAAAAGAAATGTACTGCACCAATACTTGCTAGGAAGATATGATTTGGATGTAATATGTAAAAAATGTTGAGTTTAATTTAAAATGCATTTGATACGAGTCAACAGTGTATATAGTTGAGGGGAAAAAGATGCTAATGTAATTTCAAGCTGCATTATAGGAAGTATGATATTCTACTTGAACAAGTATGGCTTTAATCATCTCTATATTAATCAGACCTCGTTTGAACTATTGAGTCTGTTTCTGAGAGGGAGAGGCACACGTGAAGCATTAAAGGGAAGTGAATCCATCTATCTGTTTGTTTAAAAATGAAAGTGGTAATAACTGGGCAAGGCACTGGGAATACAGGATGAATATGACACAGCCACTGATTCTAGGGAGCTCACCTATGACAGAAAAGTCAGGCATCTAAGACAGTAGCACAGGTGCCTGCCAAACATGAGTTCTCTTAAGGTAGTGAGTGCCACAAAGAAGACTTAGTCAACAGGCTCTGTGGGTCTTAAAAACATGTTCTCTAATGAACAGTTTTTTAAATTGGAAATTTCCAGCTTAGGGAAGAGTAGACAAAGTGATAGCTATCATAAAAGAGTTGAAGTGTTATCATGGATGGACACTGGGCGTTTATCTTTAAAGGTCCATTGTAGTAGATAGGGTCAATGGATGTTAACTCTGAGGAGATAGAAAGTTTGATATAAGAAAGAACGTTCTAAAAGTGAAAGCTTTCAAAGGCTGGAAAGAATTTCTTGGAAAGCAGGGAACATAAGCTAGGGACTAGTCTATAGAATACTTTGGCTTTGGAAGGGGGTTGGAGTATATAAATTTTATGATCTTTTCACTCTGAGATTCTATATAATTTACTATGATTCTGATTAAGATGGAGAGAAAATAATTTTGTTTGGGATTTTTTCCCACTTTACTTTAAAGAAAAATTTCTTTTAAACTCCTTTAGGCTTTATTCAACCCATAAATCCCTTAATAGTACTCCCTATTGACCAAGCCTAATAGTTAGAGGACAAGGAATTATGTAAGGTAGTCTTTGAGGACCGAGTGGAGGCAGCTGAAGAATGGAGCTGGAGTACAGAGCAAAACTTCATGGTGGGAAGGAAGGAATAGCTATAGATTATGTGGGGGCAAAGGAGAATGCAGACTGTTAGGCAAAGAAATAAAGGTTGACATCAAACAGTAAGGGACAACTGGAGGTTCTTTAGTATAGGATGATGCGACAAAATTAGCAGTTTAGGAGGTAGTATGTCAGTAGTATAAAAATTCAGCTATTAAGCAGGACTCAGATGTGAGGTTTGGAAATTAAAGCTGGGAGAAGGCAATACATGACACATTGACAAACAAGATTCATCAAGACTTGTTAACTGACTGCAACTGCAATGAAAGAAAGAAAGGATGAAAATTTATAGCACAATTTGAAGTATGTGGGACTAAGAGAATGATGGTGTCATTGATAGAATAGGAGCATTAGAAACGAACTTTAAGGAGTAATGATTCTCATTCCAGTTCTGATCAGGGGTGTTCCCCACACCACCGAGATCTCTCTCACAGCACCTGGGAGACCTACAATTCAACTCCATTCTGACACTATCTACCTGGAGGTTCTGCCAGGTTAAGGGCTCAGTCCCACAAGCCTGCTCTCTACTTCAGATGCCACTTGAAAGCCCAGGCTGTCACCTATGCTTGTGACACACCAGCTATAAACCAAAGGTTCCCACAGCCCCTCCTTGGGTTCAATTAATTTGCTACAGTGGTTTACAGGACTCAAGAAACCAACTGACTCACTAGATTACAGGTTTATTATAAAAAGGGTGAGCCAGATGGATACGATGCATAGGGCAAAGTATTGGGAAAGGACACAGAGCTTCCACGCTCTCTCTGAGGGCACCACTCTTCCCAAATCTCCACACGTGCAGCAACCCAGAAGCTCTCGGAACCCCTCCCTTTTGGAGTTTTGTAGAGGCTTCATTACACAGACAAAATTGATTAGATCATCATCCATTTGTGATTGAACTTGATCTTCACCCCTTCTCCTCTCCCCAGAGATCAGGACGTGGGACTGAAAGTTCCAACCCTCTAATCACAAGGTTTTTCCTCCTGGCAACTGGCACCCATCCTGAGGTGCTTCGCCAAAGTCACCTCATTAACATAACACACCTTGATTGCTCTCATCACTTGCAAATTCCAAAGGTTTTAGGAGTTCTGTGCCAGAAATGGGAAAAGACTACATACATATTCTGTATTATAAATCACAATGTCACAAAGAGTCTAGATGGAAACATCCTGAAGACATTTTAAAAGTTTTCAGATCATTTCCTCAGCTCATGATTTCCTCATATCAGGAGAGAGCCTTACCTGACAAGAATGATTCAGCTATGTACAGAGTTACAGCCTTAGTGAGCAAAAAGTTTTTCTTCCATTTAACATTTATTGTTTGAATAGAAGATGATTAAATTACTATTGGTTTCATGTCACTTTACCTTTTGTTAACTTTCTATTATTTTTTTTACATCAATAACAACAAAACAATTATTATTTTCTTTTTTTTACATTTTTAGTATTTGTCATTATTTCAATGTAAAATAGATTGCAGCAGTGACCACTGCTGCTGGGACAGCTGCAGCTGGTTATCTAACTTACAAAAGATGTTATGTTAAATATCATCACAGCAAATCTATGGTAAACCTTCACATCCAGAAAGACAACCCCAAGATAATACATGCTTTTGACATGGAGGATTTGGGAGATAAAGCTTTGTGCTAACATTGTTGGAGCTCCAAAGTTCTCGTTCTGTGATGGATTTCATGCAGAACCCAATGAGAAGACTGAACACAACATGGAACCTAAGTGAGAGAGTGGCATGGACATATATTCACTACCAAATGTAAAATAGAGAGCCAGTAGGAAGCAGCCGCATAGCACAGGGAGATCAGCTCGGTGCTTTGTGACCACCTAGAGCGGTGGGATAGGGAGGGTGGGAGGGAGGGAGGGAGCCGCAAGAGGGAAGACATATGGGGATATATGTATATGTATAACTGATTCACTTTGTTATAAAGCAGAAACTAACACACCATTGTAAAGCAATTATACTCCAATAAAGATGTTAAAAATTTAATAAAGACAAAAGAAACTTAAATGGACAGTTTTGTTGCTGCAAACCAACTTGTCAGGAATGTATAATTGAATGACTACCACTTTTGTCTAATTCATCTTCCCTGGGTTCTAGATGTGACATACTGCAAACTGCAGCTTTCATGTTCATGGCATTTGTCTTACTTGTTGAACCACTGTGGTGCACACAGAAGACAAGTCATGTACTGGTTTTCTAAGGAAGGGAGCAAATTCTCTTCCTACAAGGTCATTAAAATTACAATGTAATACTGTTTTGATAGAATACAATTTAACTGTATATTAAATTATCACTTTATTAAAAATATACTCCGTTGAAGAGCATATGGTATAACAGTATTTCTCTTATATGACTAATCATTTCTTTTTTATAAAACATTTTATGATAGAGAATGTCTTCCATATATAAAAGTAGAGAGAATAGTATCAACTTATGGCCAATCTTCTTATATCTCTTCCCCACCACAAATTGAAGAAAATTTTGGACAACATACTATTTTATCTCTAAATACTTCAGTATGCATCTCTAAAGAATATGGACTTTAAAAATATATATAATCACAATGCCATTACTGCATCTAACAAAATTAATTAATCCTTCTTATCCTTATATACCCAATTATCTTATAATTTTATTATAGTTTCCTTTTTGCTTTGTTCACCTACAACAAATAGACTGCCAGTTATTTCTCCATCAAGAAAGGGTTTATTCAGAATGAGCAAAGAATTGCAATATGGGGTCTGCAGCCATGAAGAGTCATGTGCCATTCCCTCTGCAGATAGGGGTGGAGAAATCTTTTAAAGAGGAGAAAAGAAAATAGGAAGGGGTATAGTAAACAAAGAGTCCATTGGAGGAATTAAGAGTTTGAAATACACTGGTTTTCTATTGGCTGAGTTGTGACAGTCTCTCACTGGCTGAGTGTCTGCCAAGAAAGAAGAAGAGTCTTTCTACTTCCCTTTGGGCTCTGCTATCATCAAAGAGTGTGAGAGATTGCCCTTCTGTTTTCTCAATTCTATGTAAGGGAGGTTTCTGCTTATTAATATTTTATATTTTCCCCTTTTGATCAAGATCTTTCTCTGAAGGCATCACTGATCAAGAGTCAGGTTTTCTAGTTGCAGTTGTTTTTTGTACCTCCATGTCAGAAAGGACCTCTCCTCTGTGTAGTGTCTCATGTTGGAGGGAAAGTGCACAGATTGGGAAATGAAACATAAGAGGTCAGCGTTACCCAAAGCTATTTCCTGCAGATCATTATGAGGAGTCAGGAGGTGATCTGTCAGCCTTAAGCAGTCATGAAGGACTTCATTGGAGATGGAGGGGAGAAGAGTAGCAGGTTTAAGGCTATTACAACATAAAAAAGTTATGTGAAGAGCAGTTAACGAAAGAACTTCATAGGATGTGAGGTGGCTGACTGAGAAATGACGAATGGGATGAGAATTCAGGAGGGCTTTTATTTCATAAGGTACAAAAATGGTTAAAGAGGATCCCACAAAGATTTTCTTGATGGTCTTAACCAAAAGGTCAGTGACAGTAATGGCTCTAAGGCAAGGGGGATCCAGTTGCTGGCTGTAACAACCTATGGGTCAACGGTGGTCCCAATGTTTTGGATGAGTACCCCAAGGGCATTCCCTTCTTTTTAATATACAAAAAGGAAAAAGAGAATCCAATCATTGCGATGCCCAAGGGTAGGTGGGTTTATCAAAGTCTTCTTTAAGGCCTTATTACAAGCTGTGTCGTCCAGTTCTTCCCATAAAATTGTGTTGGGGTCGTTGTTCTTCAGTCAAACATACAAAACTTTGGCCATAAGAGAGAAATTTGGAATCCAGTGCTGGCAATATCCAGCTAGCTTGAGAAAACCTCACAGCTAATGCTTAGATTTGGGTTTGGGGAAACTTAGAACACCATGAAGCCTATATGAATTTGGATGTAGCCTTTGGTCTAATATCAGATGCCCTAAATACTGAAGCTGTGTTTGAGGAAACTCCAGTTGTTCTGTGGTGACCCTATATTTCTAAAAGTTTTAGCAAGTGGATGCTGTCTTCCTATGAGGAGGCTTGAGAAGGAGAGCAAAGAAGCAAATGACCCATATATTATGACAAAGTAGAACTCTAGGGAACTTTACATCATGAGATCAGCCTTCAGGATTTGTGAAAAATAAGAAGGACTCTCAGTAAAATCCTGAGGCAGTACTGTCCAGGTGATTTTTCTTCACAAGTGAAGGCAGAAGGTATTGGCTAGCTTCATCAACTGGAATACTAAAGAACGCACTGCATTAAATCAGTTACAATAAAGAATTTGCTTCTGGTGAAAATGGACGTCAGTGGCACATGAGGGTTGGAAACAACAGGGTGTTGAGGGATAAAAATGTTGTTTATTGCTCAGAGGCCCAGGACAAACCTCCACCCTAAGACCTTAGGTTTTTCTCACCAGTAAAATAGGAGTATTGCAGGGACTAGTACAAGGGATAACAAAGCCTTGAGCCTTGTAATCTTCTATTATGGGCTTTACACCTTGAAGGGCTCCATTACCTATAGGTCATTGGTTAATTCCAGGAAGATGCTTTCAGGGGTCTATTTGAATTTTGATGGGAGGTATGCTGTGCATTTTGCCAATATCAATTGGAGACTTTGCCTGTAAGGAATGCGGTACCTGATTCAAAATGGACACATGTTCACTGTTTCCAGAATCGGTTCTAGTATCATCAGAGATGTAGCAAATAAAAGATGTCAACGTGTCATTTAGTTCACCAGGTTGGCTGCTTTGATATTTATGGTCAAATTCTAGAATTATTTCTTTTTGGGAGAAAGAACCTCTGACACTATACTTTTCGAAGAAGTCTCAACCTAGTAAATGAACAGGGGCAGAGGAACTAGGGACAAAAGTGTATCTCTCAAAGGGTATAAACAAAAGGGAATATTTGAACTGTTTCAGTACTCTGGGTCACGGGCTGCTTTATGGTAGTGGGGTTGACCCCTGAGAGCGTGGCTCCAGTGTCAATTAGGACTGGAAGAGATTCATCCCCAGTCTGGAGAAATATTTCTCCAGCTGATTAAGAGGGAGGATTGGGAAGGGCCTCTGTAGTTGAGAATTGGGAGGACATTGGAAAGGCTGGTGAGAGCACTGGAGGCACCTGAAGCACTTAAATTTGTCACGACCTCTTCTCCAACGTCCTTGATCTTTGCAATAATAGCAGAAAATAGGAGGGTTTTGGTTTCATTTAGGGGTCTTCATTTGGTAGAGTTGAAGATTAAGAATTTAGCGGTCTTCCTTTTAGGTGGCTCATCTAGAGTATGAGAGAGCTGGTTTACTAGATTAACCAAACCTGGACTGGACATAGTTTCCCATTCCATTTTGGTCCTTTTTACTAGAAAACAAAGGTCTCAGATTAGCCCATTAATAAACACAGAGTTAAAAACTACCCAGGTGAAATCAATATCCAAAGAAGACTAGAATTTTCTTTTAAAATAATCTGAAGTTGATTGTAATAGTCATGAACAGGTTCATCAGATTTTTGTGTGCAAGGCTAAATTTTGTTCCAATCAACAGGCTGTGGAAAAGCCCTAGGAATTGCCTGATGAAGTCACCTAGTGATTCCCAGATCCTGATCATATAATAGGGTGTCGGGCCGGCCAGTTGTAATCCTAGAAAACTTGTCAGGTTTTTCCAAATTAGTGATTTCCATCCAGCGTTGGGCCTGGTCTTCACCAATAAGCATGTGAATTAGCTGATGTAAGTCAGAGAAACCAAGGTGATAAATCTGAATGACTACATTCAATTCCTCAGAAAATCTGTGAGGATCTTCAGGTAGTTTGGGAAAATCTTTGACTGTGGCTCGCAGTTCAGTCCAGGGAATATAAGAAATTAAAGAGTTTAGCCTCTGGATCCTCAGAAGGCTTTATTTTAAAGGACAAGGTTCTGACAGAAGAAAAGGAGGTGGGGAGAGTTTCAGGCAAAAAGGGAAGTTTGGTGAGAGAATTATTATGGGGTAACTGAGGGTACAAAGAAGGTGTAGGTGGCATCTAAGGAAACAATGAAGATGGCACCAGAGGCAGAGCCTGAGACAAAGAAGACAGGCAAGAGGAGCATGAGGTTTCAGAAGCCATTTTATCTTTCTTTAATCATTTGTTTGCCTCAGTTAATCTTAAAATCTTATTTTGCAGAGAGGTAATTTTAAGCTCCTGACAACATTTGGAAACCTCAAAATACCAATTAAAATAGGTGCTTCATTTAGTTTGGGAAATTTTAAAGCTATGATTTTCTAATTCAGTTATTTTTTTGAATTTTATTTTATTTATTTTTTTATACAGCAGGTTCTTATTAGTTATCCATTTTATCCATTTTAGTGTACATATTTCAATCCCAATCTCCCAATTCATCACACTACCACCACCCCTGCCACTTTTCCCCCTTGGTGTCCATACGTTTGTTCTCTACATCTGTGTCTCAGTTTCTGCCCTGCAAACCGGTTCATCTGTACCATTTTTCTAGGTTCCATATAAATGCATTAATATACGATATTTCTTTTTCTCTTTCTGACTTACTTCACTCTGTATGACAGTCTCTAGATCCATCCACATCTCTACAAATGACCCAATTTTGTTCCTTTTTATGGCTGAGTAATATTCCATTGTATATATGCATCACATCTTCTTTATCCATTCATCTGTCGATGGGCATTTAGGTTGCTTCCATGATCTGGCTATTGTAAATAGTGCTGCAATGAACATTGGGGTACATGTGTTTTTTGAATTATGGTTTTCTCTGGGTATATGCCCAGTAGTGGGATTGCTGGGTCATATGGTAATTCTATTTTTAGTTTTTTAAGGAACCTCCATACTGTTCTCCATAGTGTCGGAACCTCCATACTGTTCTCCATAGTGTCTGTATCAATGTACATTCCCACCAACAGTGCAAGAGGGTTCCCTTTTCACCACCCCCTCTCCAGCATTTATTGTTTGTAGGTTTTCTGATGATGCCCATTCTAACTGGTGTGAGGTGATATACCTCATTGTAGTTTTGATTTGCATTTCCCAAACAATTAGTGATGTTGAGCAGCGTTTCATGTGCTGCTTGACCATCTGTATGTCTTCTTTGGAGAAATGTCTACTTAGGTCTTCTGCCAATTCAGTTTTAAGAAAAGTAAAATTGGGGGGATTTTAAAAGTTCCTCATAATGGCCATTGATGTTCTAAATTGCCTTTGGTGAGGTTGGTCCATTTAGTTAGAAATGCTCATGAAGAAGGACTGTCATTCTTACACAATAAAATCTGCTAGGGTCCCTGTGGGGAGGGGGGTTATGGGGGGAGTCACCCTCAAAATATTTAGATAAGTGGGATCCCATTTCTTAGAGATTTTTCTCTAGAGTAAAAGAAAAAATTTTAAACAGCTTAAACAGCTCAAACAGCTTAAGTAGCCTACAAGTCTAACTCCAGTCAGTTCTAAGAAATGGTTTTGTCCAAGTTATATATATATTCTTTTTCAAGTTATATATACATTCTTTTACATTATAGGTTACTACAAAATATAGTTTCCTGTGCTATACAGTAGGACCTTTTTCTTTATCTATTTTACATACAGTAGTTTGTATCTGCTAATCCCCAACTCCTAATTTATCCCTCCCCATCCCTTTCCGCTTTGGTAACCATAAGTTTGTTTTCTATGTCTGTAAGTCTATTTCTGTTTTGTAAATCAGCTCATTTGTATCATAGTTTAGATTCCACATATAAGTGATATCATATGTTATTTGTCTTTGTCAGACTTACTTCACTTAGTATGATAATTTCTAGGTCCATCCATGTTGCTGCAAATGGCATTAGTTCACTCTTTATTATGGCTGAGCAGTATTCTATTATATATATATATATATATATATATATATATACACACACACACCACATCTTCTTTATCCATTCATCTTTTGATGGACATTTAGGTTGCTTCCATGTCTTGGCTATTTTAAATAGTGCTGCAATGAACACTGTGGTGCATGTATCTTTTCAAATTAGAGTTTTCTCCAGATATATGCCCAGGAGTGGGATTGCAGGATCATATGTATCTCTATTTTTAGTTTTTAAGGAACCTCTGTACTGTTCTCCGCAGTGGCTGCACCAATTTACATTCCCACCAACAGCGTAGGATGGTTTCCTTTCCTCCACACTCTCTTCAGTATTTATTATTTGTAGACTTTTTTAGCATCTTTCCATGTGTCTATTGGCCATCTGTATGTCTTCTTTGGAGAAATGTTTTAAGTCTTCTGCCCATTTTTTGATTGGGTTGTTTGCTTTTTTGATATTGAGCTGTATGAGCTGTTTGTTTATTTTGGAAATTAAGCCCTTGTTGGTCGCATCACTTACAAATATTTTCTCCCAGTCTGCTGGTTGTCTTTTTCTTTTGTTTATGGTTGCCTTTGCTGTGCAAAAGCTTATACATTTGATTAGGTCCCATTTGTTTATTTTTGCTTTTATTTCGAAATAAAAGAGACTGACCTAAGAGAGGTCAGTCTAAGAAAACATTACTGTGATTTATGTCAGAGAATGATTTGCCTATAGAGAATAAATGTTCTTATTTACATTTTTTTTTTTTTTTTTTTACAATATCAAGCTATCCTGCTGCATTTTCTAGGTCATTGATAGACTCAGTCCTCACTTTGGAAATTACAAATTCTTATTCCATAGTCAATATATTTCTTTCCAATACAGTTCTGCCTAAAATTTATACATGAATTTAATATCAAAGTTTAATAATTTGTATATTATAATAAGGTAATTATTAAAATGTGACACTTTTTTCTGCATTTTTGGACTACCAATATAATCATTACATATTTGGCTCACATAAAGCAAAGTGCCACTTCCTTATACCTTTCTGAATTTTAAAAATTTACATCTTATACCTGAATAAGAAAAGGGTATCCATATTTTTAGGTTCCTATGCTGCTCATGGATGGATGTATTTTAAAGCAAACACATTTATTCTCTTTTTTTTTCCCCCATGATTATATTGTTCTGACTAAAAATGCTGGTAAGAAAAGCATAGGCTAGCATGATAAGGCCTGGAAAAGTAAAGCTGTTGTTTCTTAATCATTTGTGAAGTGGCCAAAGTTTCTAAAATTAAAGAAACAATAAATCAAACAAATCCCAGAAAATATTTATATTTGGAAGCAATTTATTTTTAAAATATTAATGTAGCATTATCATTTTTAAATTGATCTTTCTTTCTAATCAGACTACATTTTATAGTAAAAAGAGAAAAGAAAATGACTAGGCCAAGCCGTGACCTTTAGAAAGATCTATTCACCCTTGTAAGCTTTTTCATTCGTTAGTTTACTTCTTTTTTTTTAATTTTTGTTTTTTCTTTGCGGGGGCGGGGGGGTGATGGTTCATGAGGTGTGAGAGAAGGAAAAGCTCTCTCTGAAGAAATCAAGCAGATTAAAGATAATAAATTATTATGTCAGAAACAGAGCCCAAATAAGAAACACCATCAGTAAAATGGCCAGATGGTCTGGATAATAACACTGTATATACCCAAAGAAAACCAGAGCTGTTTCTAAATGCATCTGTTGACAAATGTTCATTTTGAATGGAAACCTACTCCAATGAACCGATGAGACTATTTAACTGAAGTTTAATATGAAAGCAGAAGAAATTTAATAATAGAACAGAACTTTAAAGAACTATCAGCCTTCTGCTCAGCACGCACCCTAGTTATTTTGAATGTATTTTTATTGTATACTAGCTGGGGCTAATCATAACCAAATGTTGGAGTGTGCATTCCATATCCTTGGTCTCAACATCATATTTTCATCCCATGTGGTAAATAGTTTTCCACTCAAAACCTTAATTACTCCTATGCATGTGCATGAGTGGACAGGATGTATATAGCTATGGAAATTAACAGGGCTCTGAGTTACATCCTGATTCTCAAGGAATAACTTATACCCACAGGAAGTCATCAACTTTTGCCTTCTCTGTAAAATAATAAAATACCCTCATCAGCCTCTAAGAAGCAGAGCCATATATTGTTTCCTAGAATTTACAAAATTCTTCAAGACTGTCAAGGCTGTCATGATTTAAAAAACAAGGATTCTGTTCCCATGAAGCCTAGCCCTTTCCTAGATATTGACTAGACACACCCGACAATTCTCCATCATATTATGCAATTGTAGAGCTGAAGGAATATCTAAAGGTCCTTTGCTATTAGCCAGGTGAATGCCAAAAGATAGATGACTGATGTTGCTACAAATTCAATTGGTGCAATGAGTACACATGATATTTTTGCTCAACCAATTTTCCTATGAGAGAAATAAATATTAATTTCATTTAAACAACACAATACTGTGACTTCCTACACAACCTAACAAGATAAAGCATTTATACAGTAGAAAAAATAAAATGAGTTACCACTTTTCTGCTTAGATTATATTCTACTTTGAGATGAGGTTTTTTTTGGTTGTTGTTGCTGTTATCATTGCTGTTCAACTATAATATAGGTTCTTCTGGTCATGTTTGCTCATCTTCAACACTATGTGCATCACTAACCTCTTACCTTGAAAATTTTCCCATCAATCTGCTGCTTGACAAAAATAATCTCTCCATGAACTTCAACCAACTGGTGATAAATTTTGCGATGTAAATTTTTCATATTTAAACATTGAGTAATTGCACACACATTACCTGGAGAGCATGCATCTAAGACAGTAGCCATTTTTAAACCAAGGGTTCTCCAGGTCACAAATGGTTACAACTGATTCCCTTATGACTGTGTATTTGCCTAGATAAAATTAAATCACTAACAAATATCTACATCTACAGTATGTCCAACAGACTTTGTAAACTTAAATTTTAAATGAACTCTATTTTTAATAGATTCAGACACAAATTCTAAACTGTCTTCATTGGTTTTCTTTGGGGTTGTTCACATTTAACTTCTCAGTGTTTTCTGGGCTAGATAAATCCACTTGATACAATTTTTAAGCCTCTTCCCTACAATACTCAGAGTAATGAAAGCACATTCTCTTGCTTTGCTATTAATTTATAGGTAAATTAAATCATTGCTTATTTTTCTTCTTCAATTGACTGAAAAACCTATATAATTAATTATGCCATTAGATTAGTTTTTCTTCGGTTCTTCAGGTTGTCTTGGCTCTGAGGTACACCTTCAGAAATGTTAGCTTCAGTCACAAAAACCCTTAATATAATGCTAATTCTTTCAGGTAACTAAATTGGCTTGTACACAAAAGGTACTCAAGTCACTTTAGAGTAATACATATATGGACTCGTGCCTAATGCACATCAGAGTATCTGTGGAAGTTCTTGATATGGAAGCAAGCCATTGCCACAGTTAAAGTTGGAAGCATCAGGTCATAACAAGGTAGATTATTGTTAACAACAATTTGCAACAATTCAAACGATTTTACTGTCCTTAGAGTCTTACAAGTGCAATAACCACGGTCCTTACTCCTTTGTCCTTTGGTGTTTTAAATTCCACCTGGAACTCATTTTCTCAGGAAAGTCACTTGGGCATGTTTGCCCCTTTGATAACTACTGGAGACCAAAACATTCTGTAAGTGGAAGAGTGAAAATTTCTTTTTGAATCATCTGACTATTTTGTCTACATGATGCCAAACATCTGGATATTTGGGATGCCTCCAGATGATTGACTGAATTTTTCATTTTCAACCAACATGGTTTCTGGCATCATGGAAAAAAGCATCAGGCTTTGTTTACACAGTGGCCTCAAGCCAGTTGCTACAAAGGAAACTGGTGTCTACCCACATGAGCTGCCCTGTCTGATAAGAGGAAAATCTGCTATTAAGTACTTCTTTGTTTTGTATCCTAAGAGGGGTAGAGGGGTGGAGGGGTTGGCAACTGATAGCAAGAGGTGAGATCAGAGATAAAAATAGGGGCTAGATCTTGAAAGGCCTTCAAAACAATTTTAAAGGAATAGAGAACCACTGAAGTGCTATAAGCAGGGAACTAATGAGTTCACACTTGATTTTAGAAACAATCACTCTGGCAACATATTACCAACTTGATTAGAGGCAGGTAACTGGAATGGTAAATAGTCTATCAAAAGTATATTGCAGTAATCTAGGTGAGAAATTGATGATGGCCTGGACTACAGTATTGGCAATGGTGATGAAGAAACAGTGAAGGTTTCTGAACAGTAGTGGAAATGAACAGAAATATACTTTAGGAAATTTAATATCATAGTACTGTATAGGACAGAATGGAAAGGAAAGCAAACGGAAGCTGGAATAGTAGACTACATGAGAAGTAAGGGCCAGAATAAGGGTAATGGCCACGCGACTGGAGGAGGAAATGGATGTGGAAAACGGAAGAAGTTAGAATGTCTAGAATTTAGCAGGATCTTGTGAAGAGTAAGGATACAGGTATATTCCAAAACTAGTGAGGTTTCAAGACACAGTGTCTGAGATGGCAATACCCACAAAAGAAAAGGGAAATCAGGAAGTTTAGCTCTGACAAAGAAGGGGGTGAGATGCTGGTGACATCTTGAGATGTCAAGATCTTGAGATGCTGGTGACATCTAGATACAGTTCAGTGGAGATATTTGACAAGTAGTTTAGTAGCTTAGGTGTGAGGTTGGGACCAGAGATGTAGATCTGAAATCAGAACAGTAAATGAAATTTCCAAGGAGAGAAGATGGGAAAAGACCTACTGTTATGTCATAGAAGAGAGAAGGTGAGACAAATCAGGATATAAAAAATGAATAATCCTCAAGAAAAGTAAGAAGAGTAAAATAGGAGAGGCCAGTATCCCATGACCCCTGTGGCACAGTTCCTGTGCCTGTTCCCCTCCACCAGTTATGCTTCCCAGGAATAGGACTCTTCAGATCTTTCCTATTCACCTGAGCTATCAATTTTATAAACAGAAAGGACACTCTTGGACTGTGATGGAAGATTTTCTTCTTTCAAACGCCAGACTGGTTCTGGCTCTTGAAAATTATTATGATGATTAAATGGACTATGACCATAATTTCCCAATGTCTCTTTCTAGCTGTGTTGCGTGGGGAGAGCTCTCTGTTTTTACTGATTACCCTCTAGTTCCCCTCGTTCATCTACTTTCCTCATCCTTCTTGTTTCTTCACATATGGCTGTTAGCATAACTTGTGCCATCTTGGGTCCTAACAATTTCTCCTGTCCTTTCACTGACCCTACCCAGGACTATACTGGACAATGAATTGCTACTCTGTCATCAGGGGCTTTGTAGTTAATAGATATTGCTTAATAATCAGTAGGACCAGGTAGCTTATATGCCCTGTTAGTCTCCAATGATGAAAATCTTCCCTGATGTATTCCTGGCACTCACTAGACTAGTTACACATTTGTACATCTTGACTTAGGAATGCACATCCTGTTTCCAAGCACCTACCCCCCCCCCCATACACTAGGGTAACTATAAAATTGTCCCAGTGGCCCCTCAGAAGTGTGGAGTTCAGCTGCAAATGATTCTGGATCATTGTCTGCCCAATACCCATCCCACCCTGTAAATTACCCTACAATAAACTGATCCATTGATTATATGGAGCTGCCTGCCTTGTTTTTCGGTCTCAAGATGCCTTCTCAGTTTGGTGGACACTGTTCGTTCCCTCTGTCCTCCAACCCTTCATTCTGATGACTTGATCCATACATTGATCCATTTGTTTCTCTCTGGACTGAGCCCAACAAAACTCCAGACCAGATGCCTAGATCTCTACGCTAAGAGAGTCTGTCTCTTAGGACCATGGACACAATGACAGATTCACATTATTTATGCTTATATGTAAATTAACAATTACCCCTTATTTCTGCCCCTCTACTGGCTTCTAGTGGCCACTGGCTCCAGCACTTCATTTAGAATGCAGAGTTGACATTTTTAGTTTGAATATATTTAGTCTGGATCCCAAGAGGGAAGATGGAATGAGTAAATCAAATACCACAGAGAGGTTGAGAAAGATAATAGGGAAAAGATTATTACATTTGGTAATGAATAATGGATGTTTAGAGACACTAGAGTGTTGATAGCAGAAGAAAAGTTACAGTAGATAAGGAAGAATGAGTTTCTCCTTTTACAGAATTTAAGTCCATGTAAGCAAGTATTAAGTATCAATACCCACTACTCAATACTTCAGTATTAAGTATTCAAACTCACTTATTTGAGGTGGGTTTTCTTTAGCATCTTCATTAACACCTTTTGTAAAAGATTCTATAATGGAAATTTCAACTAGAGGTTCTCTCTCACTTGCTAAATCTGTCCTTGTGGCCAGTGCATGGTCAGTGCGGATGGTACAGTTTGTACTTTCAGTAAGAAGAGTTCCCTGCTGTTTAATTTTTAACTTTTTCATTGATCCTACATTCAACTACTTTTTTAGAAAGTGATTCCTGTTGGTATCAAATCCTACAAACACAAAAAGGACAAGCTTCAGAACAAATTCTCCCTTCTACATTGGTCATCCCACATTCCACTGGCATCCTGGAATGTGGAAACTTGGTTTGAGGACAAAATTAAACTCAACTGGCAATAAGAAAGTCTCTGACCCAGAACTCTTGAAATGTTCATGGGAGATTTTTTGCAACTTCTGGTTGTCTTTGAGTATGTAAAAAGACAAGGTTGTTTTGAAAATATCCAAGGCTTGGAAACCATCTCTTATGTAATAGTCTGGGGTGAGAAACATGAGTGTAGCTACTGCCTGAGCAGTCAGTTGGTCCTTAGAACTCATAAAAACAGACGATCTAAGCATGAGTGCATTTTAGAGGATAGTACAAGTAGTTTTGCATGGTTTGCTGGTCATTTATAGCAGACACTGTTGTCAACCCTGCATCCTATTCTCCTTTCTTCTTTGTGGGCAGAGTCCTGGTTTTGTTCTGGGGTTCACAACTTTCCCATAGAACTCAGTGGAGAATAACCCTACCCTTACCTCAGAGGTAAATCCTGGTTGGTATAAACCAGTCAAGGTGGGCCCTTTCCTTTTGCTCGTGTTGAGTTTATAAGAGCGCATATGACCTGGTTCCGGCCAATGAGATGTAAAGGAAAGTCTGTTGGGGACTTCTGAGATATATTTCCCAGCTCTGATTTTTGCCTCTGGACATTGCCTGGCCTAGATATGACACCTCTTCTAATCATGAGGATAACTGACCTGAGAGCAAATCTGGCAAAAACTCAAGTGGAGCAGAGAAGGACCCTAAATCTCTGATAATTTCCTTAGCTAGAGAATACAGTAATGCTGAACCCCACCTCCCCTGTGGATGGCCAATTTGGGGAGGGTAACAGCTTTTTTATTGAGACAGATATTTAAAAATTGCAAACAAATGTTTTGGGGGTCACCATGTCAACATATGTTAATAAAGGGGACAACAGACCATGGTGAGGGTTGTAGAATCTAGTATTTAATCATATTCAAAAGCAGAAATCATAAGTCAGAAGAACTTTACTGTTGTATATGGAGCCACAAGAACCATGTCCTGAATATCAGTCTCTAAAAAAGCAACTCAAATAATAACAATTTCAGTATTACCATTACCATGATGTGTCAGGTACTATGCTAGGTATTTTACATATTTCTTCTGTTTCTCTTATGACTATTGTAATGTAGGTACCAATAATTCCTTATTTTCAGATGAGGGTCATAGACACAGTAATTTCTATAGGTACACAGTGAGTATAATAAGAGTAATAACTAATATTTATTTTGTGCTTCTGTATTTCAGGCATTTCCTAAGCACTTTATATATATAGCATTAGCTCATTAATCATTACATTAAGTCTGTGAAGAAAATACTTTTATTTTCCATGTTTTGCCAGCGGGGAAGCTAGAGCACAGAGCATGTAAGCAGTGCTCCCGAAGTCACATAGAGCAAGCAGCAGTGTGTAACTGCAGATCCTGCACACTTCCTGCCTCCCCACACACCAGGGCCATGCTTCAGAACTACAGCCTATGTCTGTCTAAATTCTAAGCCTATGTTTTTCCCTCTAGGTTGGGTAGGGATGTCAAAATATGTTTTGGCTACCTGCTCTGTTTCAGAGATCCAGAATGAAATTAAAACTCAAAAACCAACTTTGATTCCATGAAGGAAACAGGCAAACACTCTGGTTTAGGCAAGGGGATAGCTTGCTCTCTCTTTGACCCCAGAGAGCTTTTGCTGTGTCCTAGAGAACAACAAGGAATAATGGGCTCAAACAAGACAGTGTCAAGCACATATACATGGAAATAGAGTCCAAGCTCTTCCATAGCAAATCAGTCAGAGGGGTACAGATCAAATCTGCATCCTTCTGTTGCAGCTGATGGAATAAGTAATGTGACTATTCAGACAAGGAAAATTACTAGAAATATAAAAGGATCAAAAACATATTCAAAATAAAATAGCTAGTGGGAAGCTGCCGCATAGCACAGGAGATCAGCTCGGTGCTTTGTGACCACCTAGAGGGATGGGATAGGGAGGGTGGGAGGGAGAAGCAAGAGGGAGGGGATATATGGGAATATATGTATATGTATAGCTGATTCACTTTGTTATAAAGCAGAAACTAACAGACCATTGTAAAGCAATTATACTCCAATAAACATGTTAAAAAAATAGATGCAGAGGATTTAGGGCAATGAATGAGATATTATAATCGTATTCATTTTGTTTTGCTAAAGTCTTTGTTGATTGTTGAATTGAATACAATGCGTAATTAAGTTTTTCATCTTTTTTTTTCATTCAACAAACATTTACCATGAGGCTGACTCTGCTAGGCTCTGCCAGGCTCGAGGGATGGAGCCCCCAATATCTTCCCATCACACTTAGGAACAATCCAAGTCCTTACTTTGATCTAAAAGAATCTCACCACTGCTGCCTCTTTTATTATCACCTTTACCCCTGTTCACTCTGTTGCAACCTCACTGCTCTCCTGGAACAGGCTGCACAAGCTTCTGCTTTAGGGCATTTGTTCTGCACTCTCTCCCCTTCTCCATCCAGATCACACTTCTCCCAGATATTTGCATGACTGGCTCACTCCCTCACTTGATTCAGAGGTGTACTCAGAAGTCACCCTACCTGTCACTATCCTCTCACTCTATTTTGATTCACATTACTTCTTTATTATATATTTATCTGTTCATGTATTTTTTATCGACTCTACCCACTCCTGTTCATTTTTTATAAGGGCTTTCTTCTATTCATGGCTATATTCTTAGCACTTACTATAGTGACTGACATATAGTTAGTCCTCGATAAATATTTGTGAAAAAAGAGATGACACTAATGGATATGGCAGGACTCTAGCATACGACAGAAGCTCTCCTCCAGAGACTCAAGTTCAGTGCCATAATATAGTATTATCCAAAGGTTTAATAATGTTAGGGTTTGTGTGAACAACTGTCTATTATAGAATAAACCCCAAATTTTGCCTATTCCACGTTTACCTCTGAACACAGGTCAACAATAACAACTTTAAAACTTAGCTGCTGCTGCAATTTTTTAAATCTGTAGGTATTCTCTTGATTGTTGATGTGGAAATTACTGGTTAGCTCTTATTTGATATTGTTGGTAAACTGGGTCTTCCCCTTAACACGGAAACTTGCAACACAATGATTTATACGGGATAGTAGCACTAGCTAAAATCTAGAGCAAGCAAGGAGTGTTGTTCTTAATTCCATGTCATACCTAAAATCAACTTAAATGAATTTTGCAATAGCTTTGGCATTTGGAAATGTGGGTTGCGTGAGCACCTTCTATCCAAGCAAATCCAGTACATTCCATTTTTGTGCTGAGCATGGGGCTGGCTTGAAAACTGGTGCCAAAACCAGATGTTTGACTCTGGAAAAAGGGCATTCCACACATGCATCAAGAACACTTCTTGGCAAATCCAAGCCAATGGTATAGGACACATATGTGTCTCCATGGTGGATAGTGCAGAAACCACATTGGTTATTTACAGGAAGCATTGTAAAAATTGGATGTATTTATAGAAATGCCTATGAAACACGCAGTTATTTTTAACAAGAAAGAGTTGAAGTTGTTTAGCACAGATGCATAAATGGCCTTACAAATGAAATGACTGATTGTAACACAACCCACACTTTCAGATATTATCTGATAGCTTCACCGTCAACTGCTTATTGTATGTGGCAAAGGAGTAGGAATTGCACAAAAAGATCTTTTACACTTGGTTTCTGAAAAAGTACATGCTCTCAAAGAAAAATGAGAGACTCATGCTTGTGGAGAAATCAAATGTGTTTGAGAAATTGGCTACATCCTTTTATGCCCATCAGCACGCAGCACAGATCCTACTAGAGTAAGTACTTGCTCTTGTTTTTGGTCTTTTTGTGTTGTAGTGATGGATGTGAATGAATTCTTCAGTAGTACTCCATCGTGTCCTCTGTACTAATGAAAGCTGTCAACTGATAAATGAACAAGGAACAAGACAACCAGGTTCCTGCATCTTAATTGATTACAAATTATGTGAAAACTGAAATATAGGTGATGTTAAAAAAAGGTAACTTCCAATTCAAGGTATCATGTTATTAAGCCCTCAACAAACATCCCTCTATCTTGACCCCACTGATGTGCTTAAAATAAACACAAAGTGGTAAGAATTCAATGGGGGAAAATGTCACTACAGGCATACTTCAGAGATACTGTGGATTTGGTTCCAGACCCCTGCAATAAAGCAAATATCACAATAATTTTTTTGGTTTTCCAGTGCACATAGAAGTTATATTTCCATGATACTGTAGTCTATTAAGTGTACAATAGCATTATGTTGAAAAAAAAACCAAGATACATTCCTTAACTAAAAAAATGTTTTATTGCTAAAAAATGCTAACCATCATCTGACAACACAGGGCTGCCACAAACTTTCAATTTATAAAACACATTATACCTGCAAAGTGCAATAAAGTAAACTGCAAAAAAACAGGCATGCCTGTATAAATAGAAAAATTCTGTTTTCTTGGAGAACGTAGGTTTTGAATTGTGTACCAAGGGCTGTGTGGAATGTAAAGATTATAGGAAAGGAACTTCTGTGGTGGAGGGAGATTATAGGAACAAGTGATATATTTTTGTGACAGTGTGGCAAGATCTTAACCTGAAGGAGCTGGTAGAGAGCAGGGCTATGTAAGAATTCTAACTCAAAGGAAAAATAGATGATCTCACCTGTTTGTTCACACTGTATCTCCATAACCTAGAACAGTGCCTGGAATGCAGTAGAAATTCAGTAAATACTTACTGGGGAAAAAAAAAAAAAGCAAACCTGGGTTGGACTGACTATGGTATTATTATTGAAGAGGGATCACAAAAGACTGAAACACTAAACTGAGAACAAGGGGAGGGAGAGAGCCCTCAAAGCTCTATTGACATGGTATTCTCATTTATCAAGTTCTGACACATCAATAGCTTGGAAGTTGTCACTCCTGTCCTTAAAACTAGTAAAAAATTAACAAGCCAAAAATCAATGTCTTTTCTTGGACCTAATAGAGAACAGAGATCACAGGACAAACTGCCATCCTGAAATCTGGGGAGACAGAATAGAAAGGATCACAGCTGAGATCTGTATACTTGGAGCAAAATCTACAGGAGGTATAAACTGGTAGAAATACCTTAATGGTAATTTTACTGAACTGTTAAGAGGCTGAGAATGAGAAGCTGGTGTGAGAATAAGAAACTCCTGGGGGCCACAGTTGTAGGGGCCTTACATATTTTCATGGGTTTTACATACAGGAATCCCATTAGGAGCTCATGATGAAGATCCAAGAAAAATTCTCTTGTGTTTCTGGCAAGGGGAGGGGAAAATCAATCCCATATTTGAAATATACCCATAGCATTTGCCATAATCAAGGCCTACCATGCAGGGGAAAAGACTTTATGAGAGTCTTATTCCACCTGGGGGAAGGGTAGTTACTCAACTCCAGCTCCCTGTGGCCTTCATGTTTCTTCTAAGGGAGAAGGGGAGATTAAAAAAAAAAAAAAAAGCTTCTGGAGGTCACAGCCCAGGGACACAGGCCCACTGAAAGACTGAGGTTGAATTACAAGATTATAGACCAGAACACTTCCCCTTCCCCATGACTTATACCACATCAGTAAGGTTCTACTATAATAACAGTAGATTACAGCTAAAAGAGCATCAAGACATTACCTAAGGAGGAGTTTTTAGAGAATCTCAAAAACTACAGGGGAAATAAAACACAAGAACACCAGAACAATTTGAAGTCTCAGACATCTACAGCTGCAACGAAAATTAAACAGCCCAATTCCTGGCCAGATTATCAAATAACTTCACATTAAAGGACTGTTTACCTCAGTTACTATATTACCTGATCAATCATGTCCAGCTTTCAGTAAAAAATTACAAAGCATACTAAAAGACAAGTAAAAATACAGTAAGAAGAGACAAAGAAAGCATCAGATCCAGATGTAGATACGACAAAAATTTGGAATTACTGGACAGGAAATGTAAGGTAACTATAATTAACATGTCAAGGGCTCTAATGGAAAAAGTAGACAACATGCAAGATCAGATAGGTAATGGAAGCAAAGAAATGCAAACTCTAAGAAAGAATAAAAAAGAAATGCTGGAATTTTAAAACATTATAACTGAAATGAAGAATGCTTTTAATGGGCTCATATTTATGCTAGCCATGGCCAAAGAAAGAATTAGCTAGTTTAAAGATATGTTAGTAGAAACTTCTTAAACTGAAATGCAAAGGGAAAAAAGAATGAAAAAACCCCCAATATCCAAGATGAGGGGGCTAAATAAGACAGGGATAGATGGATAGATACATGATAGACAGATACACACATACGCACACATCTATGTATATATACATAGATGTGTGTGTATGCATATATTATTTTTTATAATTTTTACATGTAGTTTATATAGCACTCTATAGCGAGCAACTTTCTAAGAATTTTACATATATTGACTTTTTTTTTTTTTTTTTTTTGTGGTACACGGGCCTCTCACTGTTGTGGCCTCTCCTGTTGTGGAGCACAGGCTCCAGACGCACAGGCTCAGTGGCCATGGCTCACGGGCCCAGCCGCTCTGCGGCATGTGGGATCTTCCCAGACCGAGCACAAACCCGTGTCCCCTGCATCAGCAGGTGGATTCTTAACTACTGCGCCACCAGGGAAGCCCATATATTGACTCATTTAATCCTCAAAACAATTTTATGAGATAGATGGTATTATTGTCCCCATTTTACTGATGAAGCTACAGAGATTGCAGTGGCTTTCCCAAGATACATAGCTAGTAAACGGTAGTCTGAGAAGTGCCAAGATATGTCACAGATCCAAATCTAAGAGAAGTCGAGAAATGACCAGAGAATTCAATGAACACATTTTAAATTCAAATCAAGTGGGTAATAATAGCTGTAGCAGGTTATATAGGTCAGGACTGTGAACTTCCTCCACTGTGGCCCGTTTAATGAGTTAGAGAGTTTATAATGGGAAGTAGAAGATCAAATTGAAAATGCTAAGTGGGTGAGAAAGTAGAAAGGCATGGCTAACAGGATGAGCAACAGGCAGTAGGAACTAGAGGGGTATATGAATTAAATAAGTTCTGACCGAAAGGGAGTAGATGGGATAGAGGGATGGGCGAGCATTATTAGCCTTTCACTGGACTAGAGACATAATTGTGAACTAATTTTTGCTAAGGACTTAAGGGTGTCTGAAATTCCTTTGCCAGATGGAGATGAATGATCCTCACAAAAACCTGAACACCAGGAGGGGAAAGCACATAATAGAGAAAACATGAGGAGTCAGCACTGCCACTTGAACTATCTAGGAGTTCTCAAGTGCAAGTCCAAGAACTATCTCTCTACTCAACCTGCCATCCTTATCAACTCTGTCATTATTTATTAAAAACCCATTATATTCCTGGTGAAATTCTAGGCATCTTGAGAATTCTCATAGCCAAAGAAGATGGCCTAATCTTTGCCTTCAGTGAGAACACATATTATTGAAAACATTTCCTTTTGATTTGGAGCCAGTTACTAAAGTTGTATGTTTGAACACATGGATGTCTTCTTTTTACAAGCAAAGCACAAAACCAGAGGCTGAGCAACACTTTCATAACCACAAAATCTGTGATCTTTATCTAGCTTTCCAGAAACATCTGGGATTTGAGTTTCTGTTTTCATTACTCTGAAAAGCAATGCTTCCTCCTGACATTCCTCTCCAGTTGACCTTATTGTAACAATGCTTAAAAGGAGCCCCAGATTTCTCTATGGAAGTAACATTTAAGACATTGCCTGAATCATCTCATGATCCATGTTGTCCAGAATCATTTTTCTTTGGGAGTAAGATGCGAAAGACTGTTAAGTATAACTATGTTTTACGTACTAAATGTTTTGTTTCACTCACCTTCTGTGTTCCTTTTTAACTTATTTTTATAAGACCAAGCTGTTCAAAATTTCAGATAGTTTATAACTGTTTATTTTAAAATTATTTGATCCCACTGCTGCTATTAAATAGTTCAGGGTAAATAAATAAAAATATCTTATAATTAGATTAAATTTTCACCTTTTCATTTTTGATTAAATTTAAGAATAGCACTCTAAGTTTAACAATTTAGCCCCTCTATATTTGTGAAAATCCCATTGATCAGGTGGACACCTCAGAAAGTAGCTGGATTAAACAATTATTATAGTAACTTACCCAAGAGTCTTGACTGCCAGATCAGCTTCCCAATTACTCAAAGTGTTACTATTGTAACATGAGATGAAATGCAAATAGAGAGAAGAGTGCAAGAAGAACTAATGACTGTGGCATGTATGTACCTTCTATGGCAACAGATTGTGGAGTAACCTATCTTCCACTCAAGGCCCTAATGGTTGTGCATAGGGGAAAGAAGGAGAAATTAAAAACTATGAACATGCAATTAAAAATAAAGATAAAAGAATACACAAATAACACTAAAGAAAATCATCAAATCACAAGGGAAGAGAAGAAGAAAGGAACAGAGAAGAAGTACAAAAACAACCATAAAACAATTAACAAAGTCACAAGAAGGGCATATCTGTCAATAATCTCTTTAAGTATAAATGGACTAAATATTCCAATCAAAGACATAGTGTAACTAAATGGATTTTTAAAAAAAGATTCATTATATTCTGCCTACAAGAGACTCATTTCAGATCTAAAGACACACAGACTGAGAGTACATATTTCATGAAAATGGAAATGAAAAGAAAGCTGGGGAAGTGATTCTTATACCAGACAAAATAGACTTTAAAATAAAGTCTATAAAAAAAGACAAAGAAGGTCATTATAGAATGATAAAGGCATCAATCCAATAAATATCTATGCACTCAACATAGTAGAACCTAAACACATAAAGGAAATACTAACAAACATAAAGGGAGAATTGACATTGACAGTAATACAATAATAGTAGGGGACTTTAACACCCTACTCACATCAATGGTTAAGAAAATTAATAATTTTTTTTAAGAAAATCAATAAGAACACATTGGCCTTAAACAACACATTAGACCAGATAGACTTAATAGATTATTACAGAACATTCCATCCAAAAGCAGCAGAATACACATTCATTTCAAATGCACATGGAATATTCTTCAGAATAGATCACAAGTTAGGACACAACATATTAGGACACAAAACAAGTCTCAATAAATTTAAGATGATTTAAGTGATATCAAGCATCTTTTTCAACTTCAATGGTATGAAAGCTAAAAATCAATTACAAGATGAAAACTGAAAACACCCACAAACACATGGAGGCTAAATAACATGCTAGTGAACAAATAATGGATCATTGAAGAAATCTAAGAGAAAATTTAAAAAATACTTGAGACAAATGAAAATGAAAACGCAACATCCAAAATCTATAGGTTGAAGCAAGAGCACTTCTAAGGGGGAATTTGGTAGCAATAGAGGCCTACCTCAAGAAACAAGAAAAATCTTAAATGAACAAACTAAGGTTACATCTAAAGAAACTAGAAAGAGAGGAGCAAACTTAGCCCAAATTTAGTAGACGTAAGGAAATAACAAAGATCAGAGTGGAAATAAATAAAATAGAGACTTTTTTTAAAATAGAAAAGATCAATAAAACTAGAGCTCATTCTTTGAAAAGATAAACAAAATCTATAAATTTTTAGCCAGACTCATTAAGAAAAAAAGAGTGGGCCCAAATAAATAAAATCAAAAATGAAAAAAGAAGTTAAACTTCCACCACAGAAATAACAAAGGATCATAAGCAATTAATATGAAGAAATATATGCCAACAAATTGGACAACCAAGAAAAAATGGATAAATTCCTAGAAACATACAATCATCCAAGACTGAATTATGAAGAAACAGAAAATCAGAACAGGCCTATTACTAGTAATGAAGTTGAATCAGTAATCAAAAAGCGTCCAATAAACAAAAGTTCAGGGCCAGATAGAGTCACAGGAAAATTCCACCAAACATTTAAGAAGAGCTAATACCTATCCTTCTCAAACTCCAAAAAATTTAAGAGGAAGGAACACTTTTAAACTCATTCTATAAGGACAGTAGTAATCTGAAAGGAAAACCAGATCAACACTACAACAAAAAAGAAAAGAGAGAGAGAGAAAATTACAGACCAATATCTTTGATGAATATAGATACAAAAATCCTCAGCAAAATATTAGCAAACAGAATTCAACACTACATTAAAAAGTTTGCATGCTATAATCAAATGATATTTATTCCAGGGATGCAAGGATGGTTCAATATTGTTAATCCTTCAACATGATCACCACATGAACAAAACGAAGGCTAAAAATATATGATCATCTTAATAGAGACACAAAAAAAATTTGACAAAATTCAACATCCATTTATGATAAAAACTGCCCACAGAGTGGGTATAGAGAGAACATACCTCAACATAATAAAGGTCATATATGACAAGCCTACAGCTAACATCATATTCAATGGAGAAAATCTGGAAGCATTTCCTCTAAGATCAGGAAAAAGACAAGGATGCCCACTCTCACCACTTCTATTTAACACAGTATTTGGAATTTCTAGCCACAGCAATCAGAGAAGAAAAAAAAAGGCATCCAAATTGGAAGGGAAGAAGTAAAACTGTCACTATTTGCAGATAACGTGATATTATATATAAAAAACCCTAAAGACTTCATCAAAAAACTAACAGAACTAATAAATGAATTCAGTAATGTTTCAGAATACAAAGTCAATAGACAGAAATCTGTAGCGTTTCTATACACTAATAATGAACTATCAGAAAGATAAATTAAGAAAATAATCCCATTTATAACTGCATTAAAAAGAATAAAATAGCTATGAATAAATTTAATCAAGGAGCTGACTTGTACTCTGAAAACTATAAGACACTGATGAAAGAAATTGAAAATGACACAAATGAATGGAAAGATATACCATATACCATGCTCATGGGCTGAACAAATTAATATTGTTAAAATGTCCATTCCATGCAAAGAAATCTACAGATTTAATGTAATCCCTATCAAAATACCAATGGCATTTTTCACAGAACTGTAACAAATAATTCTAAAATTTGTATGGAACTACAAAGGCCCTGACTAGCTAAAGCAATCTTAAAAGAGAACTAAACTGGAGGTATCATGTTCCCTGATTTCAAAGTATACTACAAAACTAAAGTGATCAGAACTGTATTATACTGGCACAAAAACAGGCACATAGATCAATGGAAAAAAATAGAGAGCTCTAAAATAAACTCACACTTATATACAACAAAGGGGCTAAAAATATGCAGTAGGGAAAAAGACTCTTCAATAAATGGTGTTGGCAGAACTGGACGCAGCTACATGCAAAAGAATGAAACTGGACCACTTTCGCCACCATATACAAAAATAAATCAAAATGGATTGAAGACTTAAATGTAAAACCTGAAATTATAAAACTCCTAGAAGAAAATACAGGCAGTAATGTTCTTTGGCATTACTCTTAGCAATACTCTTTGCACATAGTTCTCCTCAGGAAAGGGCAACAAAAGCAAAAAAATAAACAAATGGTGCTACATCAAAGTAAAAAGCTTTTGCACAGTGAACGAAATCATCAGCAAAATAAAGAGGCAACTTACTGAATGGGAGAAGATATTTACAAATGATATATCTGATAAAGGTTTAATATTCAAAATATAAAGAACTCAATTTGATATCAAAAAAATTTTTAAAAAAACAAATTAAAAAAATGGGTAGAGGATTTGAATAGACATCTTTTCCAAGGAAGACGTATGGATGGCCAACAGACACATGAAAAGATGTTCAGCATCACTAATCAGTAGGGAAATGCAATTCAGAAACAAAATGAGATGTCACCTCACACCTGTCAGAATGGCTCTTCTCAAAAAGACAACAAATAACAAGTGTTGGCAAGTATGTGGTGAAAAAGGAACCCTTATGCACTGTTGGTGGGAATGTAAACTGGTGCAACCACTATGAAAAACAGTATGGAGCTTCCTCAAAAAATTAAATTAGAACTACTATATGACCCAGCAATTCCACACCTGGGTATTTATCTGAAGAAAATGAAAACATGCATTTTAAAAGATACAAGCACACCAATGTTTATAGCAGAATTATTAACAATAGCCAAGATACAGAAACAACCTAGGTATCCATCAAAATGAATGGGTAAAGATGTGGTGTATATCTATATATCTATATATATAATGAAATATTAGTCAGCCATAAAAAAAATAAAATTCTGCCATTTCCAACAATGTAGATGGACCTAGAGGATATTATCCTTATTGAAATAAATCAGCCAGAGAAAGGCAAATACTCTGTTATCACTTATATGTGGGATCTAAAAAATAAAACAAACAAATGTATACAAAAAAACAGAAACAGACTCATAGATATAGACAGCAATCTAGTGGTTACCAGTAGAGAGAGGGAAAGGGTGAGAGGCACATAGGGGTATAGGATTAAGATATACAAACTACTATGTATAAAATAAATAAGCAACAAGGATATATTGTACAGTACAGGGAAATATAGCCATTATGTTGTAATAACTTTCAAATGACTATAGTCTATAAAAAAATTGAATCACTATGTTGTTCACCTGAAATAAATATACTATTGTAAATCAACTATATTTTAATATAAAAAATTTAATAACTCACTGGAACATGAAAAAAAAATTTTTAAGCAGCCACTGAAGAGATAGATCATGTACAGAGGAACAATGATAAGGATGACAGCAGACTTTTCATTAGAAACAAAGCAAACTCGAAGAAGACACAAGAAAAAAACCTGTCAATCTAGAATTCCTTACCCAGCAAAAATGTCTTTCAAAAACAAAGGTGAAATAAATACTGTGAGACATACAAAAGCTGAAAGAATTTACTGTCAGCATGTCTTCCTTAGCCTTGGGTATTTTCCTTATCTGCATATGTTGATCCCTACTAAACTGATTTTAGTTTAATTCAAGGAGGGCTTTGTAGACTTCCAGAGTTATTTCTCTATGTAGCTCTCTCCTCTCTGCTACTCTGCTCTTGTGTACTCTGGCTGACTTGTTCTTCTGTGCTCCTAGCTCCTATTCTAATCTCTGAGAGGCCTCTAGGCTCTTCCTGGGGTCTTTTCCCACACATCTGGGCTGGAAACATTCTCTAGGCAATACATTAGGCAATCATAGGACTCACTTTATTTGTTTCTCATCTCAACAATCCCAGTTGCTTTCTGATGTACAATATCTTGAAAACCATGGTTTCATAATTTTGCCCAGTTTTTTAGCTGGTGGATAAATACAATCACTGTTACCCCATCATGACCAGAAGTTGAGACTGAGAAATTTGAACTTCAAAATTTCTCTTAATATCCTTTGCCAGTAAAGAAATTCTCTCCCAACAGTCCTCCTCTGAAAAAAATAATATCTGAATGGTTGACTCTCAAGTTGATGCCTGTTCTCGTCTGGGCACATCTTAACACCTTTCATTGCCTCTAATGTATAAGACATTAGAGTGATAGGCCTATTTTAGAAGGAAACAATCTTTACATCAATATGACTACAAGACATTACCAATCTATGTCAGCAAGTACCTGATGAGCATGTGTGAAAGGAGATTCCAATTTCAATGGGGTTAAGCCAGTGGAGACAGAACATAAGACTTGACTGGGGCAAATTCACTGTCATATATTCCTTCTTATCTGAGATTAGGAATTAATTTGTTTTGTGCTCCAGGGAGTATGTTAATAGTTTACTGGGTTAAATAATCAAATTATAAACTCAATCAGGGCCTACAGTTATTGAGAGAAAGAGAGAGAGAGAGAGAGAGGGCTTTAGATCTAATCCAGTAAGCAAACAAGGATAAGCACTACTGTTTTCTATCCTCTTTTTGTCCATTCTCTCTATTCTGCATTATTAAAACAAAACAAAACAAAAGACAGCAAAAGTAAACAACAACTGAGAAATTGTTTGGAAAGATAAAACTCACCTAAAGAAAAAGGGATACTAAAAATGAAATGCTCAGGGGCTTCCCTGGTGGCGCAGTGGTTGAGAGTCTGCCTGCCGATGCAGGGGACACGGGTTCGTGCCTCGGTCCGGGAAGATCCCACATGCCGCGGAGCGGCTGGACCCGTGAGCCATGGCCGCTGAGCCTGTGCATCTGGAGCCTGTGCTCCACAATGGGAGGGGCCACAACAGTGAAAGGTCCGCGTACCGCAAAAAAAAAAATAAATAAAAATAAAAATGAAATGCTCAGTGGTTAACAGTGTGGATGGCATCACTCTTTAAAGTGTATTATTTGCTTCACACATGAGGCTTAAAACAACACCTAAACAAATGCTATGAACCCAATGAATACTAGCGATTTTTATGCCCTGCAAGAAGGATAGACATGATTTGCATCATTATGGTATCTCTGAAACTGAAGCTTTTCAACATAAAAGTCTGGATTTGAAGAATCATTCCATAGAAAGGTTGACTATAAGATAGTTGCACCATTTCCTGTATTATATTACTCACCATCTAGACAGTTGCCAGATAGAATAATTAATGAATTTCCTAACACATTTTTCTTTTACCCAGTCAGTGTATGCAGATGTGGATGAAAGGGCTCATGGGCTCTCACATACGTTTATTTCTGTGTTTTGTACAGCAGATGCTATTGCAGTGCCTTCTGCTATTTTGATCTTCTCTTAGGCTCTGTTTTGGGATTAATGGATACTACCTGTCACTTCTGGATTACCTTCTATGCACTGTGTAAAGTGTATGCTGTACAGCATCTTATGTCTCCAACATCTCTCTTGGGTGTGATGCCATTACAACTCTTTTAAAACTTTTTATTATATTTTATTCCACTGGAAAAAAAAGAACTATTGTGGCTCACCCAAAGTGTTTCCTCAGGAATATTACTTCCTTTCTGAGGGATTCCTTTTTATTAGGTGCCAGGCTGATCTGTCAGCCCACTTTCTCCCAGCAGTCCTTACTCTGCTGTGTTGTTAGAAGGCATGCTTCAAGGTACTTGCAATTTCAAAAAGGCAATAAAACTTTCTTTCTAGGATCCAGTTATCTTCATAACCTCATACCTGGCTTCTTGAACTTAAAAAAATGTGATGGCCTAAGCTATAATTAAACAATTCCTCTTCTCAGTAGAGGCCATCTCTGCAATCTGTAGTGGGTCTCCTAGGGAGTCTTTCTAATACTGTTACAGAAAATAGGCCACACAAGAATTACACCACAATGGAAACAGCCTGGTGGTAAATAGCCTTCCACTAAACTTCAAAAGAACAAAGACATCAGGCACTGTCAATAACAGGTGTTTAGTGAGCACTCCTGCAGAAGGAAGTACAATAATACCTAAGCACTGAAATGTTCCTAAAGACAAGTCTGGTTCCCAACTCACAGGATGGCTACTAATCTGATGGTTTGCAATATTAGTGAAAAATTCTATGGATCTTGGATTCTTTTCCTCTCCTTACAACGAATCTGTTATCTTTAGTGTAATAGCTAGTTTTTGCTACATAACAAACCACCCCCAGATTAAACAGAAACAGCTAAACCATCTATTTATCGTCATGCACAGTTCTACAGATCAACAATTTGGGATGGGGTCAGCCTGCAATTTTGCCAATCTAAGTCACTCGTACGTTTGCAGTCAGCTGCTAGTTTCTGGTTAGGCTGGAGGCTGGCTAATTGTTGGCTAGGGCACTTGGAATCTCCTTCACAAGATCTCTTGATCTCCAGGAAGCTAACCTAGGTATGCTCATATGGTGGCAGGATTTAAGAACAGCAAGGCTGTGTTTTTCAAGTCTTTTTTTGTGTTATACTTTCTACTGTCCCATTGGTCAAAACAAGTCACATGAATCATTATAGGAGGGCACTGCCAAAGGGCAAGGTTACATGGGGGTGTTAAAAAATTGGAGCTTTTATTGCAATCAGTTCACCACACTTAGTTTTTTCCCCTTCAATCTCCTATAACAGCATCTCCTGGATAATGAACTGCCCCTAAATGACACTTTTCTTATGTCACAACACAAAAAGTGAATAATTCGACCAAACTGTCTTCTGCTTTATGACATATTGACCTATCACTCTTGAACTTGTAAAGAAGTAAATCACAGCTAAAAGCTCTCACAAAATCCCAGAGATCTAAGCGAATCTAATGGAGCCACTACAAATACTAAGAACACCAAAAATAAAACATTTAGTCTAATAAATATTCTGACAGCTACATTTGCCAGAAAACAAAACCAAAAACACACAAGTTAATCGTACCTCTACCTTCGCTTTTCTCTTTCCTCCTCAGCTAACCTTATCACTCAACTGAAGTTACTTGCTCTTTTGATCAAATCAAACCCAGAGGAATTTGGCACCAAGTGAAAATGGGAAATCAACTGCCACCTACACTCTCTAACTTGGGCTTTCAATGGTAGTAATACAACACCCACCCCCACCACCCTGTCCTATCCAAAATCCCAAAAGAGACAGCAGAAAAAGCTATTCTACTGGTTACCTCACATAACCCCAAATTGCTATTCATACATATAAAAATGGCTATTTTAGAATATAACTTCAAAGTCTTGAGTTCAATCTAATGGATTTACTTTGTATAATTTTACTTTGTTTAATCTTCTGAGAGCTAGTTAGTACCTTCCTACACTCAAAATGAATTACTTCTCTACAGGAAATGTTCACTAAATAAGACAGGATCATAAGCCTGAGAGAGAGAATATCTGATTAATGTTGTTAAAGGACATCTCTGGCTGCTGTGTTGAGAACTGTAGGATACAAGGGTGGAAACTGGAAGACTAGTGAGAAGACTAAGAGTCAAGTCAAGAGATGGTGGCTTAAAATAGGTCATCGCAGTGGAGATGGATGAATGTGGACGCATTTTGCAAATACATTCAAATCACTTATGGCTGAATTAATGTCGTGGTGGTGGTGAAATGAAGAGAAGAATCAAGGAGGACACTTACATTTTGGGCTCCAAAACTTGTAAGTGGTGGTGACATGCTAAGATAGGGAAGGGCAAGAATGGTGGGGGTAATGGTGGTAGGAGGACTCAAGTGTTTAGTCTTGAACATAGCAAGTTTGAAACATCTCTAGGATATCCACATGTACTTCACAGGTCAGCAGTCAGATATAATGTCTAGTGCTCAGAGGAAAAGCCAGATATAAATATGGGAATTTACTTATATATAAACATACATATATATATATAAATTTATGTATATGTACATCCTCATTATGTAGATGGTAATAAAGATATATTAATAGAGAACATAACTTAGAGATGGATATTAGATACAGAAAATTACTCAATTCTGAGCCCAGGAAAACATGAAAATCCGGCCAGTCTTTTCTTTCCTAACAAATTCTCTATTTTTAACTCATTAGTATTTTCATTTCCACCGTATTTTTGGAGGGTCATTTCTTCCTCTTCTTTAAGGGACCCACTTCATTACCATCCCTATACCTAGGGATAGTCTTGTATACTTTCATTCTGTACTTTAAAAAATTAGTTATTCTGGAAATCCCCCCCACATTTGTAGCTGTCCTATAAGTGGGTCTTGTAGTCTGCGTGGGACACTGATCCAAACCAGACATGTTCTGGGTATCCATGCTTACAATGCTAGCACCTTGCTGGTGATGCATTTCTGGGTCATACACCTGCACCTGTAGCACAGTGCTGAGTCCCCCTTAGGCATAGGTGATATTGCTCCTGCTCCCTGCAGTACAATGGAGCCTTATATCTCGCTGCAAACTTCAGTAGCTGGGTGTGGTTGTTCCCAGGTAACTACTGCTGGCCCCTTTTCACATGGTGTTACAAAATCACACTTCAACTGATTCTCAGCCTAGAAAGAGTGACTCCTGATGTTCCACGATTGGCATTCATCAAGTATAGGTTCCTGATGGCTTTGAACCACTGTCCCTGTTGGCTGATTACCATTATGGGTTCCCAGCTGTTTCTGTCCTGGTTTTATTTGTCTGTTGTTTAGATTTCTCCTTTCTAATATAAGAAGACTCCCTTTTCTTGTTTTTGAACTTTACTTTTTTAACCATGAATGAGGTTTCAGTATGTGTTTATAGCCACCTATTTTATCACTTTAAATTCAATTTTATTGGGGTATTTTTTCCATACAATAAACTGAATCCATTTAAATTGCACAATCAGGTAAGTTCTGAAAGATGTATGCACCCATGAAATTATGGACAGTCAAAATATATATCCAGGAGATTCGTTCAAGATGGCAGAGCAGAAGGATGTGCTCTCACTCCCTCCTGTGAGAACACTGGAATCAAAACTAACTGCTGAACAATCACTGACAGGAAGACACTGGAACTCACCAAAAAAGATACCCCACATCCAAAGACAAAGGAGAAGCCACAATGAGAAGGTAGGAGGGGCACAATCACAATAAAATCAAATCCCATAACTGCTGGGTGGGTGACACAAACTGGAAAACACTTATGCCACAGAAGTCCACCCACTGGAGTGAAGGTTCTGAGCCCCATGTCAGGCTTCCCAACCTAGAGGTCCAGCAACAGGAGGAGGAATTCGTACAGAATCAGACTTTGAAGGCTAATGGGATCTGATTGCAGGATTTCGACAGGACTAGGGGAAACAGAGACTCCACTCTTGGAGGGCACATACAAAGTAGTGTGCACATTGGGACCCAGAGGAAAGAGCAGTGACCCCATAGAGGACTGAACCAGACCTAACTGCTGGTGTTGAAGCATCTCCTGAAGAGGCAGGGAGTGGCTATGACTCACCGTGAGTACAAGGACACTGGCAGCAGAAGTTCTGGGAAGTACTCCTTGGTGTAAGCCCTCCCAGAGACTTCCATTAGCCCCACCAAACAGCCCAGGGAGGCTCCAGTGTTGGGTCACTTCAGGCCAAACAACCAACAGGGAGGGAACCCAGCCCCACCTATCAGCAGAGAAGTGGATTAAAGTTTTACTAAGCTCTGCCCACCAGAGCAACAGCCAACTCTACCTACCACCAGTCCCTCCCATCAGGAAACTTGCACAAGCCTCTTAGATACCCTCATCCACCAGAGGGCAGACAGCAGAAAGAAGAAGAACTACAATTCTGGAGGCTGTGGAACAAAAACCACATTCACAAAAGGACCGACAAGCAGAAAAGGCAGAGGGCTATATATCAGATGAAAGAACAAGAAAAAACCCCAGAAAAACAACTAAATGAAGTGGAGATAGGCAACCTTCCAGAAGAAGAATTCAGAATAATGATAGTGAAGATGATCCAGGACCTCAGAAAAAGAATGGAGGCAAAGATCGAGAAGATGCAAGAACTGTTTAACAAAGACCTACAAGAATTAAAGAACAAACAAACAGAGATGAACAATACAATAACTGAAATGAAAAAATACACGAGAAGGAATCAATAGCAGAATAACTAAGGCAGAAGAACGGATAAGTGACCTGGAAGACAGAGTGGTGGAAGTCACTGCTTTGGAACAGAATAAAGAAAAAAGAATGAAAAGAAATGAAGACAGCCTAAGAGACTTCTGGGACTTTAAATGCAACAGCATTCACATTATAGGGGTCCCAGAAGGAGAAGAGAGAGAAAGTACCCAAGGAAATATCTGAAGTGATTCTACTTGAAAACTTCCCTAACATGGGAAAGGAAATAGCCACCCATCCAGGAAGCGCATAGAGTCCCATATAGGATAAACCCAAGGAGAAACACGCCAAGACACATAGTAATCAAATTGGCAAAATTAAAGACAAAAATTATTGAAAGCAGCAAGGGGAAAATGACAACATAAAAGGGAACTTCCATAAGGTTAACAGCTCATATCTCAGCAGAAACTCTACAAGCCAGAAAGGAGTGGCATGATATACTTAAAGTGATGAAAGGGAAGAACCTACAACCAAGATTACTTTACCCAGCAAGGATCTCATTCAGATTCGATAGAGAAATTAAAACCTTTACAAACAAGAAAAGCTAAGAGAATTCAGCACAACCAAACCAGCTCTACAACAAATGCTAAAGGAACTTCTCTAAGTGGGAAACACAAGAGAAGAAAAGAACCTACAAAAATAAACCCAAAACAATTAAGAAAATAGTAATAGGAACATACATATTGATAACTACCTTAAACATGAATGGATTAAATGCTCTAAACAAAACACACAGGCCTGCTGAATGGATACAAAACCAAGAACCATATATATGCTGTCTACAAGAGACCCACTTCAGACCTAGGGACACATACAGACTGAAAGTGAGGGGATGGAAAAAGATATTCCATGCAAATGGAAATCAAAAGAAAGCTGGATTAACAGTACTCATATCAGGTAAAATAGACTTTAAAATAAAGAATGTTACAAGTAACAAGGAAGGACACTACATAATGATATAGGGATCAATCCAAGAAGAAGATATAACAATTATAAATAAATATGCACACAACATAGGAGCACCTCAGTACATAAGGCAATGGTTAACAGCTATGAAAGAGGAAACTGACAGTAACACAATAATAGTGGGGGACTTTAACACCTCACTTACACCAATCGACAGATCATCCAAACAGAAAATTAATAAGGAAACACAAGGTTTAAATGACACAACAGACCAGATAGATTAATTGGTATTTATAGGACATTCCATCCAAAAAAAGATTACACTTTCTTCTCAAGTGAGCATGGAATATTCTCCAGGATACATCACATCTTGGGTCACAAATCAAGCCTCAGTAAATTTAAGAAAAATGGAATCATATCAAGCATCTTTTCTGACCACAATGCTAAGAGATTAGAAATAAATTACAGGGCAGAAAAAGTAAAAAACACAAACACATGGAGGCTAAACAATACGTTAGTAAATAACCAAGAGATCACTGAAAAAATCAAAGAAGAAATCAAAAAATACCTAGAGACAAATGCCAATGAGAACACGATGATCCAAAACCTATGCAATGCAGAAAAAGCAGTTCTAAGAGGGAAGTGTATAGCTATACAACCCTACTTCAAGAAACAAGAAAAATCTCAAATAAACACTCTAACCTTACACCTAAAGTAACTAGAGAGAGAAGAACAAAAAAAACCCCCAAAGTTAGCAGAAGGAAAGAAATCATAAAGCTCAGAGCAGAAATAAATGAAATAGAAACAAAGAAAACAATAGCAAAGATAATAAAACTAAAATCTGGTCCTTTGAGAAGATAAACAAAGTTGATAAACCATTAGCCAGACTCATCAAGAAAAAGAGGGAGAGGACTCAAATCAAAAAAATTAGAAATGAAAAAGGATAAGTTAAAACAGAAACTGCAGAAATGCAAAGCATCCTAAGAGACTACTACTACAAAAAACTCTATGCCAATAAAATGGACAACCTGGAAGAAATGGACAAATTCTTAGGAAGGTAAAAACTTCAAAGACTGAACCAAAAAGAAATACAAGATATGAACAGACCAATCACAAGTAATGAAATTGAAACTGTGATTAAAAATCTTCCAACAAACAAAAGTCCAGGACTAGATGGCTCTACAGGTGAATTCTATCAAACATTTAGAGAAGAGCTAATGCCCATCCTTCTCAAAGTCTTCCAAAAAATTGCAGAGGAAGGAACACTCCCAAACTCATTCTATGAAGCCACCATCACCCTGATACCAAAACCAGACAAAGATACTACAAAAAAAGAAAATTACAGACCAATATCACTGATGAATATAGATGCAAAAATTCTCAACAAAATAGTAGCAAACAGAATCCAACAACACATTAAACGATCATACACCATGATCAAGTGGGATTTATCCCAGGGATGCAAGGATTCTTCAATATATGCCAAACAATCAATGTGATATACCATATTAACAAATTGAAGAATAAAAACCATATGACCATCTCAATAGATGCAGAAAAAGCTTTTGACAAGATTCAAAACCCATTTATGATAAAAACTCTCCAGAAAATGTGCATAGAGGGAACCTATCTCAATAATAAGGCCATATACGACAAACCTACAGCAAACATCATTCTCAATGGTGAAAAGCTGAAAGCATTTCCTCTAAGATCAGGAACAAGACAAGGATGTCCACTCTCACCATTATTATTCAACACAGTTATGGAAGTCCTGGCTACAGCAATCAGAGAAGAAAAAGAAATAAAAGGAATACAATTTGGAAAAGAAAAAGTAAAACTCTCACTGTTTGCAGATGACATGCTACTATACATAGAGAATCCTAAAGATGCCACCAGAAAACTACTAGAGGTAATCAGTAAATTTGGTAAAGTTGAAGGATACAAAATTAATGCACAGAAATCTCTTGCATTCCTATATACTAATGATGAAAACTCTGAAAGAGACATTAAGGAAACACTCCCATTTACCATTGCAACAAAAAGAATAAAATACCTAGGAATAAACCTACCTAGGGAGACAAAAAACCTGTAGGCAGAAAACTATAAGACACTCATGAAAGAAATTAAAGATGATACCAACAGATGGAGAGATATACCATGTTCTTGGATTGGAAGAATCAATACTGTGAAAATGACAATATTACCCAAAGCAATCTACAGATTCAATGCAATTCCTATCAAATTACCAATGGTATTTTGTACAGAACTAGAACAAAAAATCTTAAAATTTGTATGGAGATCCAAAACACCCTGAACAGCCAAAGCAGTCTTGAGGGGAAAAAGTGGAGCTGGAGGAATCAGACTCCCTGACTTCAGACTATACTACAAAGCTACAGTAATCAAGACAATATGGTACTGGCACAAAAACAGAAATATAGATCAATGGAACAAGATAGAAAGCTCAGAGAGAAACCCATGCACCTATGGTCAACTAATCTATGACAAAGGAGGCAAGGATACACAATGGAGAAAAGACAGTCTCTTCAATAAGTGGTGCTGGGAAAACTGGACAGCTACATGTAAAAGAATGAAATTAGAACACTCCCTAACACCATACACAAAAATAAACTCAAAATGGATTAGAGACCTAAATGTAAGACTAGACACTATAAAACTCTTAGAGGAAAACATAGGAAGAACACTCTTTGACATAAATCACAGCAAGATCTTTTTTGATCCACCTTGTAGAGTAATGGAAATAAAAACAAAAATAAATAAATGGGACCTAATGAAACTTAAATGCTTTTGCACAGCAAAGGAATCCATAAACAAGACGAAAAGACAACCCTCAGAATGGTAGAAAATATTTGCAAACGAATGAATGGACAAAGGATTAATCTCCAAAATATATAAACAGTTCACGCAGCTCAACAATAAAAAACAAACAACCCAATCCAAAAATGGTCAGAAGACCTAAATAGACATTTCTCCAAAGAAGACATACAGATGGTCAAGAAGCACATGAAAAGCTGCTCAACATCATTAATTAGAGAAATGCAAATTAAAACTACAATGAGGTATCACCTCACACCAGTTAGAATGGGCATCATCAGAAAATCTACAAACAACAAATGCTGGAGAGGGTGTGGAGAATGGGGAACCCTCTTGCACTGTTGCTGGGAATGTAAATTGATACAGCCCTTATGGAGAACAGTATGGAAGTTCCTTAAAAAACTAAAAATAGAACTACCATACGACACAGCAATCTCACTACTGGGTGTATACCCAGAGAAAACCATAATTGAAAAAGACACATGCAACCCAGTGTTCACTGAAGCATTATTTACAATAGCCAGGTCATGGAAGCACCCTAAATGCCCACTGAAAGATGAATGGATGAAGAAGATGTGGTACATATATACAATGGAATATTACTCAGCCATACAAAGAAACGAAATTGGGTCATTTTTAGAGACATGGATGGATCTAGAGACTGTCATACAGAGTGAAGTTAAGTCAGAAAGAGAAAAACAAATATTGTGTATTAATGCATATATGTGGAACCTGGAAAAATGGTACAGATGAACCAGTTTGCAGGGCAGAAATTGAGACACAGATGTAGAGAATGTATGGATACCAAGGGGGGGAAAGTAGCAGGGGGGTGGGGCTGGTGGTGTGATCAATTGGGAGATTGGGATTGACATGTATACAATGATGTTTATAAAATGGATGACTAATAAGAACCTGCTGTATAAAAAGATAAATAAAATAAAATTCAAAATTCAAAATAAATAAATTAGGGGCTTCCCTGGTGGCGCAGTGGTTGAGAATCCGCCTGCCAATGCAGGGGACACGGGTTCGTGCCCCAGTCCGGGAAGATCCCACATGCCGCGGAGCGGCTGGGCCCGTGAGCCATGGCCGCTGAGCCTGCGCGTCCGGAGCCTGCGCTCCGCAATGGGAGAGGCCACAACAGTGAGAGGCCCGCGTACCACAAAAAAAAAAATAATAATAAATAAATAAATTAATTAATAAATTAATTAATTAAACAAAAAAAACCCCAAAATATATATCCATCACACATACTAGATTCCTCATGGCCCTCTGTAGCCATCCCTTCCTGTTTTATCTCCTTCCCAGGCAATCACTGACCTGCTTTTTGTTACTATTAATTAGTTTGAATTCTCTAGAATTTTGTATAAACAGAATCATGTACTATGTACTCTTGTGTCGTATTACTTTCACTTCTTTTCCTCTTCACTGCTGAGTAGTGTTTGCATTTTTAAAATTCATTCAGCCGGGGCTTCCCTGGTGGCGCAGTGGTTGAGAGTCCGCCTGCCGGTGCAGGGGATGCGGGTTCGTGCCCCGGTCCGGGAGGATCCCATATGTTGCGGAGCGGCTGGGCCCGTGAGCCGTGGCCGCTGAGCCTGCGCGTCCGGAGCCTGTGCTCCACAACGAGAGAGGCCACAGCAGTGAGAGGCCCGCGTACCAAAAAAAAAAAACAACAAACAAACAAAAAATTCATTCAGCCATTGATGGACATTTAAATCATTTCCATTTGGGGACTATTATGAATAAAACTGTTAGGAACAATCATGTTCAAGTCTTTATGTGAACATACACTGTTTTTCCTCTTGAGTAAACGCTGAGAAGTGGAACGCCTGTTTTGCATGGTAGGTGTATGTTTAATTCTTATGTACATTTAATGCCAAACAATTTTCTAAAGTGCTTATAGCATTTTACATTTCCACCAGCAGTGTATGAAAGTTCCAACTGCTCAACATCCTCACCTTGGTATTGTCTTTTTAATTTTATCTCTTCTAATGGGTGTGTAAGTAGTATGTCATGGTTCTAATTTTCATTTTTATGACTAATGAGGTTGAGGAACTTTGCTCTTTATTTCTAATTGATTTATCTAATCTAGAGTTTTTGTGTTTCCAGGTAAATTTAAGTAATTACTTATCAATTTCCTTAAAACAAAAACAACAACAAAACCTGCTGGGGTTTTGCTTGGGATTTTCCTGAATCAGCAGATAAATCTGAGGAAAATTGTCACCTTAATATTAAGTCCATAAATATGATGTATCTCTTTAATTATGTGGGTTTCCTATGGTTTATCCCAGGACTATTCTGTAGTTTTTAGTGTATACTTCTTGCAAGTTCTTGTTAATTTATTTCAAGATATTTTCGGAGTTTGTTTGGCATTGTTTTAACTGGAATTATTTTTAAAATTTTATTTTCTAATTGTTTGCTGCTACTATATAAAATACAATTGAGGGCTTCCCTGGTGGCACAGTGGTTGAGAGTCCACCTGCCGATGCAGGGGACATGGGTTCATGTCCCGGTCTGGGAAGATCCCACATGCCGTGGAGCAGCTGGGCCCATGAGCCATGGCCGCTGAGCCTGCGCGTCCAGAGCCTGTGCTCCGCAACGGGAGAGGCCACAACAGTGAGGCCTGTGTACCACCAAAAATAAATAAATAAATAAATGAAATAAAATACAATTGAGTTTTGTATTACAGTTTTGAATCTTATGACTTTGCTAAATTTGCCTATTACTTTAAGTAGTTTTATAAGTTTTAACAAGGATTTTCTTGTAAATGGAATGATCATGATATACATGATCATAATCACTTTATCTACCAAGCAAGACAGTTTTACTTCTTCCTTTCAAATCTGGATGCATTTGATTTTTCTTAACCTATTGTAAAGATGTCAGTTTCTAGTGTATTGTTGAGTAGAACTGGTGAAAGTGATAATCTTTGCCTTGTTCTCTATCTATAAAGGAAAACATTCAATATTTTATCATTAAGATTATAGCTATAGTTTTTTTGTAAACACTCATCATCCAATTGTGAAAATTCTTCTTTAGTCATTAGTTGCTGAGAGTTTTTAATCACTGATGGGTTTGTGTCAAAGTTTGTTTTGTGTTGTTTTGGCATCTATTGAAATGATCATATGGTCTTTCCACTTTATTCTGTTAAATGGTGAATTAAGTTGGTTGATTTTTAAATATCAAGCTAAATTTGCCTTCCAGAGATAAACTCTGTTGATTATGGTAATTTACCCTTTTTATATAGTTAGATTTAATTAGTAGTATTCCTAAGCATTTTTGTTTACATTAACAGAAATATTGCTCTTTTTTATGTATAAAATGTGATTCTCAGGTTTGTGTACTAAGGTATTGCTGGCCTTATGAAATTAGTTGGGAAGGTCCTTCTTCCTATATTTTCTGAAAAAGTTTGGATAAAACTGTTGTTACTTTTTTTTGAATGCTTAATATAATTTACCAATAAAATCATTCAGCCTGCAATTTCCTTGGTTGAAATTTTTTTAACAGGTACACTGCCTTTGATAGATTTATAGAAATACAGATTTTCTGTTTTGTATTGTGTCAACTTTGGTAAATTATATTTTTCAAGAAATCTCACCATTTAATCTAAGTTGTTAAATTTGGTGGCATAAATTTTATTGCTTTATTCTTTTAATATGCTTTCAATGTCTACAAGATTTATAATAATAATCCCCTTTCCACTTATGATTATGGTGATTTTGTTGTCCATATGTTTTGTTGTTGTTGTTGTTGTTTGCGGTACGCGGGCCTCTCACTGCCATGGCCTCTTCCGTTGCAGAGCACAGGCTCCATACACGCAGGCTCAGTGGCCATGGCTCACGGGCCCAGTCGCTCTGCAGCATGTGGGATCCTCCCGGACCGGGGCACGAACCTGTGTTCCCTGCATCGGCAGGTGGACTCTCAACCACTTTGCCACCAGGGAAGCCCCATATGTTTTTTCATCATTGGTCTCTAGGGGTTTAGAAATTTGTTGATATTTTCAGAGAATGAGTTTTCAGTATTTGTGTATTTTATATTTGATTGATTTCTGTTATTATTTCTTCTTCATTTTATGTATAATTTTACCTTTTTTTCTGTCATTTTGAGGTTGAAATTTAGGTCACTAATTTGAGACCTTTCTTTTTTGTTGCTAATAAGCATTTAATGATATAAATTTCCTCTAAACATTGCTTTATCTGTTTATACAAATTGGTTATATTGTATTTTTATCATCATTTTGTATGTAATATTTGGTGATATATGTATATATTTGGTGACATATATATATTTTTTACATTAATCTGTTTTGGAGAGAGAATTTACCGTTTGATCTGAATCCCAGCATATAATCTATCTTAGTAAATCTGTCATATGTACTTGAAAAAACTTTGTATTCTATTGTTATAGAGATATATAAATATCAGTTAGATCAAAGTGGTTAATACTACTATAAAAATCATCTATGCCTTTGCAAATTTTTATCTAGCTGTCTCATTCATTTCAGGCCAATGACATTAAACTCCAATACTATAATTGTAGAGTTGCCTACTTGTCCATTTAATTTTGTCAATTTTTGCTTCATGTATTTTGAAGTTGTCTTATTTGGTGCATACATGTTTATGACTTTTACGTATTTTTGATGAATTGACATTTTTATCATTCTATAATGTCCCTATTTATCTCTAGTAATGATTTTTGTCTTAAAACCAATTTTTAAAGATATTAACATAGCTACTCAAGCCTTCTTATGCTTAGTATTTGTATAGCGTACTGTTTTACTAATCATTTACTTTCAATCTGTGGGGTTTTTCAGTTTTAACTAATCTGATTATATCTGCCTTTGAGTATTTAGTCTATTAATATTTATTGTAATACATTGAAAAGTTTGGAATTATGTCCACCATTTTATTATTTGTTTTGTGTTTGTCCCTCTGTTTTTTCTTTCTCTGTTCCCCATTTCCTTCCTTGTTCTGGTATATCTGAATATATTATTTTATTTTAAATTTATTCATTGGCTTTTTAGTAGCATTTTTTTTATTGGAGTATAGTTGCTTTACAATATTGTTAGTTTATACTGTACATCAAAATGAATCAGCTATACATATACATATATCCCCCATTTTTTGGATTTCCTTCTCATTTAGGTCACCACAGAGCACTGAGTAGAGTTCCCTGTGTGTAGGTTCTCATTAGTTATCTATTTTCTACATAGTATCAATAGTGTATATATGTCAACCCCAATCTCCCAATTCATCCCACCCCCCCTTCCCCCTTGGTATCCATACATTTGTTCTCTATGTCTGTGTCTCTATTTCTGCTTTGTAAATAAGATCGTCTATAACAATGTTTTCAGATTCCACATATATGTGTTAATATATATTTGTTTTTCTCTGACTTACTTCATTCTATATGACAGTCTCTAGCATTTTTTTTAAATGAGAGGAACTAGGTTTTATAGTAGTAATAGGAAACAAAACCAAATATTTATTTCTCCTTATGCTTTACAATATGGAACAAGATTTGAAGTACAGCAGCCTTGGCATCTAAGCTTAAGAAAGGAGACTAAAAGGGCATTTAACACTTGAAGCTTGTGTATTTTTTCTCATAGTAAGAACTTTTAATTTCGTGTTTTTAATAGTGTTTGTTCAGCTTGACAATTGTATTCTCTATGAAGTCCAGGCATATACCTTCACTGCAGGTTAAGTCATTAGCAGCAAAAAATGCTATAAGTAAAAATACAGTGTAGGTAAGCAAAAATGTCTTTGCTAATTAACGAGAACATCAGGATAAACAATGTAAAAGGTGAATGAGTGTATGTTATTATTCCCAGGAAGAGCATTTTCATTCAACTCAAGAAAAGAATTTCTTAAAAGCCATTTAACTACTTTAAAAATAAAAGATACACATACTGGAAGCACTAGAGGCTTTTTCAAATTAATTTAGTGCCAGAAAACAAATATGTCTATGCTGGAGGAGTAATAGAAGTTAAGATGAATTTGCTTAGGCCCAGTTAATTTTCTGGTTATTTCCTTGACATAACAATGAGCTCATTTCTCTGTCGATGATTTAGTTGCAAGTAGAACTTATGAGTTAACACTTTTGGACTCCTATTTATTGTCGCCAGAAAGAATGATGTTTTTACATTTTCCTGTAGTCCTATTTTTCACATTTTCATGTAATGAAAGGAGTAAACTGACACACACCATAGCATGAATGACTATTAAAATCATGGTGCTCAGCGAAAGAATCCAATGATAAATACCCCATACCATATGATTCCATTTATATAAAATTCTAGAAAAGGCAAAACTATAATGATAGAAAGTAAATTAGTGGTTACAGGGAGGTTGAGGGACTGGAGAAGACTGACTGAAAATGGCAATGAGGAAAGTTTTTGAGATGATAGATGTGTTTTGTATAATAAATGTGGTGGTAGTTACACAACTGTATATATTTGTTAAAAATCATCAATTTGTATGCTCACATTGGTAAATTTTACTGTATGTAAATAAAAATTTTTAAGACACTGACAAAAATGTTAAAAACAAACAAAAAAATCCAACTTCAAATTGTTTCTAAAACAAATATTCTATAAAGCTAGCAATAAAATTCCCATTACAATAAATGTTTGGACTGTTAAAGTCCAAGCCAAATGTACTCTATATATTTATTTCATTGCTGTACTACGAGAATCTAAAAAATATGCTAAGCATTTTATTTACTGTATAAAAAAATAACCACCCTGACCCTTGAGAAACTAAGATTATGTGTATATGTTAAACTGGCCTCTTTCAACATTTGACTTAATTGCTAATTACATTTTGCACACATATTAATCAATTAATCAGTCATATTTTGCATAGATTTCAAGTGATTTATAAGCTATTTAATTGTAGCTCCTTAGTCTTCAAACAAATGTAAACAGAAGGCTCAATTCACTTTTATTCTTATTATTTTTAAAGGTTTAATTGTTCTTAAGTGTTATCTTTGTGTCAGACTCTAGAAAGACTCATGACTTTAAGCTTTCCAAGATGATTCCAACCTTCATAGATTTTTTTCCCGTTTTTTATTATTTTAATATCTACAGCAAATGTGACATTTTATTACATGTGGTAGTATCTGATTACATAATGTCTTCAAATTGACAATAATTAGAAAAATAGGGAAATGGAAGATGGAAATGTAAAAAGGAGGCAACATTTATAAAAGAGCAATATTAGATATTTCTGTAGTAAAGACTTAGAAAATAGAAAATGAGGCAAAGTATTCCAGTTGAAGATTTTGGAACTGTATTCCTTCATGTCAGAGAGGCTCCAGAGGAGAAGTGGGGCAGAGCTGATAAATCCAGACCAGAGTGCTTGCTGGGGTGCAGAGTCATTACCAGTGTTAATGACTCTGACCACTGGGAAAATATAGACATGGATATCTCTCACTTATTTCTGGTTAGTTTTGTAGTTTAATAAAAATAATTGAAAAGCTAACCAGAATTTTTCCTACATCAAGCATACAAGCACCTCTGTATCCTCAGAGTTGCAAAACTGAGAATGCTGAGTGAACATTGCACTTTCTTAATTTTTTCTGTGTACTATTGAAAACTTTTCAGAATCAAAATTCCTCTTGGTCTGTATGCATCACCACATTGCCTTGACTATGTTCAATACCTAACAACTCTCAATGATTGATTTTGTATTAATATAACCTTCACAGAGCAAGGATTCCTGGTCCCTGAATGTGAGTTTCATTGGTGATAAACACAGATGCTGCCAACCAAACTAGTAAAAATCAATTGCTAGAAATTTCAAAAAGTTGACCTTTTTTTGGCCCAGTAACTTCACTCCTAGAAATATATCCTAAGTACAGTAAAGGGTAGACAAAAATATTTAGCTATATAGAAGAGGAAGGAGGAAGACGAGATGAAAAAAGTGGGAAGAAAGAAATAGGGGAAAAGGGGGAAGAAGGAGAGGGTAAGTTAAGGGTATCAAGGCAGAGAGATTTACAGTTACACGATGCCTTTGGTTTTTTTATTCCATTTCCATGCTACTACCATATTTTGTTTCAACTAACTTACTCAATATATGGAATTCTGTGTTCCTTCTCTCTCACAGTTCTCATTTCATGAAGAATATTTTTTATCATTAAATAAATTATATAGGAAATAAATGTTTCTTTTCAGATTGAAGTACTTTAAAACTCACCATGCTAGCTGCTGTAGAATATGCCTTTTGGAAATAACTAGGTCTCTACATAACTATGTCCTTCATTCCTAATTACCATGTTAAAGAGGTATATACAAATATTTGGTTGCTGAGAAAAACCCAAAATATTATGTCTGAGTTAATGTCTCACATAGAAAAGTCTTGGCTACCTGACTTGGCCACCCCTGCATTTTGTCTAATGTCCATCTGACCATTGTTCATCAAATAGAAATTGAGCGAATGGTTTAGTGCAAGTCACACTGTTTATATGTAACTTTCATATGTATATGCTCTTCTAACAGGTATTTGAAGCAACATATTTATAAATTGTTATTGTTGAGATAAAAAATTCAATATGTTATGCAGAGAAAAACTTTCCAAATTCATACATCTTAGAGGTAGCCAAGAGGGTAGCGGCAGCTCTGGATATAGAATGTATTTGGATTTAGGATCAGCTATTATGTGTTTGGGGCTCTATGTTATCTCTTCTCAGAGGCTGCAACAAAATTCGTTCTTTTAGTCAAACAATGAGCACAGTGGCAGACAGTGAAACAGCCATTGAAAGCTGATACTCTTCTGTGTTTGGCGTAGTATCATTACTAAAGTTTTGTTTCAGGAGAAGATTAATTTAGAGCAGAAGATATCTTCTTTTCTATTCTTCTCCACAAAGCATATTCAGAATCTCTACTTAGGCAGACTTCATTGTATAGAATTGTCAAGAAAAGCAAGCAAACAAAAATTCTAGAGGGTATGTTTAGAAAATAAGCTCTTTTATTAAACCTGAATTGCTGTAAAAGTAAATAAATTAGGAATAATTCAAATGTATCTTCTTTTGAACTCATGAGAGTGTTAGTAATATTGTCATCACCATATATCCATTAGAAATTTTCTCTCTTGCAGAGTGTGGTTGTGCAAATCAATATCCCACTTTCAATGGAGGCTCTGACTCAGGTTATTAAATGAGACCAAAATTATGAGTATTGACTCTGACTCAGGTTATTAAATGAGACCAAAACTATATGAAATATTCTCAGAAACCAAATGACAAAGTAGAAAATAGAGTTGATGACCATCTTCAGAAAGAACCAAATTTTAAGGAAAAAAAGATTGTTTTCCCAAAATTGTATTGAAACGTAGAACTTTCCAATTAATTCACTAATTTAGCCATAGTACAAGGCTTTATTCAAGAGTATAATGGATGTTTTTATTTACAAATGCTGTCTCTTTGACAAAAACGTGGTCTAGAACCTATTGGAAGGTAAAAGAGTCTTCTAGACAGAAAAATACTCAGCAATCAACCCCCTCAATGATAAATGGAGAAACATAAACCGAGAGGTTAGTTGTGGCACCCAAGGTCACATAGCTAGTTAGTAGCAAAGGACTAGGATCTAGGTCAACTAACCCCCCAATTCATACTCTTTCTCCTACTTGGTCACTCATTCCTTCAACAAGTATTTATTGAATGTTACTAAGGTCCTATTAATGAGATATGTACAGGAGATACAAGAGTTAAAGACATGGTTATAGTTTGTGTTCTCATGGATTTTATATTCTATTGGAATGGAATGGTGTAAGAATAAAAACAATTAACACAAAAAAAGATAATTTCAGAAAGTCAAAATTTAACAAAACAAATAAAACAGGGTGATGGAGTAACAAGTGACTTGTGAGGAGTTATTACTAACTCGTGGCTATTATTTAAATAGTTAAGGGCAAGGGGTGATATTTAAGCTGAATAATAAGGTGCTAGTCATGCAAAATTCAGGGAGGAGAAAGATGCTCCAGGAGGAGGAAAGGGGAAATACAGAAGCCCTAGGGAATGACTGAGGTAGGTAGGTCAAGGTGGCTAGAATGTAACGACTGAAAGGGAGCATGCCACAAGATTGTAGTGGATTGAATAGTCCCTCCCCACCAAATTCAGGTCTACCTGTAGTCTCAGAATGTGCAGATATAATTAAAGATTGAAAAGAGACCATACTGAATTAGAATGGTCCCTAAATCCATGAGAGTGAACTTATAAGAGACAGAAAAGGACACACACACACATACACACACAGAAAAAGGCCACATGAAGATGGAGGTAGGCAAAGACTGGAGTTACATTGTCACAAGCCAAGGAATAGGTAGCGTCACAAGATGGTGAAAGATGCAAGAAAGGACTCTTCCTAGAGCCTTCAGATGGAGTGTGGCCTTGCTGATATCTTGATTTGGACATGTAGCCTTCAGAATTGTAAGAGAATATATTTCTGTTGTTTTCAGCCACCAAGTTTGTGGTCATTTATTTTGGCAGCCCCAGAAAATGAATAAAGATGAAGACAGAGAATGAAAGAGAAGGCAGATCATGTAAGGCTCTTTTATTGCCATGGCAAAAAGTTGGAATTTTATTCTAAGTACAATGAAAGTCCTGTGCTGGATAACTGATTTATGGCTTGCAAACAGCATTGTGGATATTGTGTTGAAGAACAGCTTTCAAAGTAGGCAAGAGTGGAAGAAAGGAAACCAGGTAGGATGTTACAGTTAGGATGTTCCAAATGAGAGACTACGGTTATTTGGTCTAGTGCTCTACTAGAGAGTACAGAGGAAAGTGGAGAGATCTGGAATAGGTTTTGTGGGTAGAATATACAGAACATGCTGATAGATTGAATGCGAGACTCACCATTGTTATAAAATATTTGCTGCCAAGTTTGAAAATAACAACTGTTTTACATTTTGCCATAAGTCAGCAAATGCCCCATTCCCCCACAGTTATTGGTTTTTTCATTCAGTAAATCATGACTTCATTATTACAATGAATTATTTATTGTCAAGATGGCCACTGATGAGAAAAAGTGGAAATAACTAACTCTAAGTGTATTTGATATGACAGGAAACACATATAAGTAACTCAACTAATTACAGCAGCCTTGAATAGCAGATATTCTTATTTACAGATGAAAAAACTGCAATTCAGACACTGTGAATAACATGACCGAAGGTGCACAGCTAGTAGTTAGAAACAAGACATTGAAGTCAGGTGCATCTGACCCTGAAAATCTATGTGCTTACCAATAAGTCTGACTATCTCTCAAAAGGTTGACCCTCAAAACACATAATTTGATTTGCTCACCTAGCTGCCCAAATGACAAAATATAATGCACAAGCTGAGGGACAGGATTTATGATCCAAATATTTGCTCTGTATTAGAAATCAGGAGACCTTGGGTATGATATTTACCATTTTTAACACTGTTATCTCTGATAAGGGCATTTGTATGGACTTGGCCAGAGCTTCTATTATTTGGTAGGTATTGGTGGTTCCTTTTTGTACCTTTATCGCCACAATTGTGTCCTCTGAGTAAATATGAAAAACTCAATAGAAAGTTTTGATAACTGGTTCATCTGGCATACAAATGGACCTTTCTTGAAATGTGCAGGAAGAAAATACTGGACTGGAAAGCTGTTTTTGAAGTTTTTATGAAGCAAAAAGAGTTAAAAGGCACTGGGTACCTATCTAATTATCTGACAACTACTTTTGCATTTATATATATTATATATATATATATATTATATATATATATACATACACACACACTGAATTCACAGGATAGTGTTTTGATTCTTTGCTGTGGTAAGAATGGCACACAGAGTAGAAAGGAATTAGGAAAAAAACTTTGGTATTACTCTTGGAAACACTGCATCTTCTAAGGTCTTTGGAGCCTGGATCTTTCACTCTAAAATAGGCCCCCTTAGAGAAAACAGTATAGACAAAGAATAATAATTTTTAAAAAAACACAGATTCAGTCACTCCCACATCAAGCCAGGGTTCTGTTCTCTAAACATTTTGGTGATTTCCTCATACAGGGATTACATTGACATGACTGGAGTACTATGTTCCAATTACCAAAATGACTACAATGCTTCCAAATGATTGTTAATGATACAGGATAAAGGTTAACAGTTCACCAATACAAGATTTCCAGTTGAAAAGCCAGAATTTTCCAAAGAAAATGATTATTTTTCATTTGCTTAGTCCTAAGAGGCAAAAATCTTTTGCAAACAAAGTAAATTTATAATTAGCCGTGCCAGCTAAGATTGCTATTCTTTCAGTAAGCTCTAGTGTTAACTTCGATTTAAAATAAAGGAAAATTGGGCTTCCCTGGTGGCGCAGTGGTTGAGAATCCGCCTGCCGATGCAGGAAACACGGGTTCGTGCCCTGGTCCGGGAAGATCCCACATGCCGCGGAGCAACTAAGCCCGTGAGCCATGGCCGCTGGGCCTGTGCTCCGCAACGGGAGAGGCCACAACAGTGAGAGGCCCGCATAACGCAAAAAAAAAATAAAAAATAAAAAAAAAAAATAAAATAAAGGAAAATTAAATTAAATTTTAGTTTCAAAATTCAAGAGAAATCCTAAACGGGCCTGTTCTATAAGCAATGGTGGGAAAAATAAAGTTATCTGACATTTCACATTTCAAAACACAATATTTTACAAACACTGGTGTTGGAGTAATTTGAATTACTGTTCCTTAAGTTAGTCATCAAACACAGACATTATTTTCCAAATGAGTGGTTTCAAATTTTTCCAGACTTTCAAACTTTACAGACAACTATAACTTTTTTTTCCAAAGGGAGCACCAATAAAATACTTCCAGATTTTCAATTTGTTAACTGAGAGCATTTTTTAAAACCTTATTATTTTCTAGCATTGCCTTTTTATAAAGGAAATTATATTTGAACCCTCCAAAGTAAGAAGTACATAATTACAGAAAAATGGAATAAACCTTCTGAAGAACTTTGAAAAATACTCATAAGTTAAAAACTCTGCCATGGGCTACTAGAAGAATCCCATGTCTAGAAATTATGAATAACTTACTCAAGATCTAGTTAAATAACTTACCCAAGCTGGTTAATACAGGTTAGAGACTGGCACAGGTAGGCACTCATTAGATGTTATTTGCTGACTAGAACCCAGGACTCTGCCTTCTATCCCAGTGCCTAATGGCTTTACGTATTACGCAGAGATATTCAGAGTGTGGTTTGTTTTTGGTTTTTTTTGTTGTTTTGTTTTACTTTTTTTTTCTAGTTCAGCCTGCAAACTTGGAGTTTCTATGGCCATTTGCTGCAATGTACCCCTTCCTCCACATACTCCAGGAAAGGATCTCCTGCAAGGGCAGGAGACCTTCCAGTGCTGGAGTTTTCCAGAAATTTTTGTAAGGACACATGGGGTAGTAGGGTGCTTCAGTACATGCTTTATGCCAGTGGGATTTTTTCCCTGACTGCATTTCATAATCACCTGGGAAGGAATCTTTCAATAATACAAAAGCCTGGTTCCTATTCCCAGACATTCTGACATAATAGCTAGGGGAGGAGGAGACTAGGTATGAATATTTGTTAGACTCTCTAGAATATTCTAAGACATTACCAAGTTTGAGATGCACTGCTTTAAGTAGTTGTTGCAACTTCCGTGCTTGTTCTCTTAGTTTCTCATTTTCCTGCTTAAAAGCTGCTTGGGCTTCCCTGGTGGCGCAGTGGTTGAGAATCCGCCTGCCGATGCAGGGGACACGGGTTCGTGCCCCGGTCCGGGAAGATCCCACATGCCGCTGAGCGGCTGGGCCCGTGAGCCATGGCCGCTGAGCCTGGGCGTCCGGAGCCTGTGCTCCGCAATGGGAGAGGCCACAACAGTGAGAGGCCCGCAAAAAAAAAAAAAAAAAAAAAAAAAAAAAAAAAAAAAGCTGCTAAAGTTACAATGGCAAAATATGTACAGCCATCTTTGATACAGTTCTTTTTGTTTGAAGGATTTTTAAAAAATTTTTACACAGAGTGGACTCTTTAAAGATTCATTTTTTAATGTGGAGAGATTATTTGAAAATGGGTTTGAGCAAGTGATTTAGTAATAAATCAGGATAGGGGCTCTATATTATGAAGCCAGTGTTCTATGTGGTAGAGAGATAGCAACAGAAACTCTGCTTGATGCTCTGGCTAGTGGGTCAGGGGTAATCTCAGCAGAAAGTAAAAGCAGCTGGATCTTACACAGTAACTGAGACATGTTAGGGAAAAAATTAACACCTTCCATCTTCATGGCTTTGGGCCAGAAATCAGCTGAAGATCTCCAGGCAACACTAGAGTTAAAAGAAAGTTATTAATCTCTTTTCTAGGTACGGAGAAAACTTAATACTTAAATTGGTAGTTCACAGTTGGTGAACTATGCCAACTGTGCTTAGAAGGCAGGCTGATATTCAGCTGTAAAATACTGCATGGCCAAACAAGTGTTAAAATATTTTGTTTAAATAAACTTTTGGGGGTAATATCACTGGGGTTAGTAAAGAGTTCAGAAATTTTCTACTCCATAAAAGCCACGAGATCACTGGCCAACATTATCAGAACTAACATATTCAGAATTCTGGAAATTAATCAAAGTCTTGATGGAACCTGAGAATATTTATTTAAAAAATAAAACCTAGATATTGGTCATTTTAATTTCCCTTTTACTATCTTGCCCTCCACAACTCAGAGGTATCTTTGAAAACCAAAACCTTGAAATCACAATAAAAATCAGTAGCCTGGCAGCCACTGGAGGGGGAAACATGGAGTCTGAGCTCTTTGAAAGCCTTATTTCCAGAGAGTAGTTATTATTTGACCTATCTGATCATTCCCTGGGAGAACCCTCTTTCAAAGGTTGTCTTTATCGGGCTGGACTTGGAACTTTCCTAATGCAGCAGCCCTGGGGCATCTGTTGAAAATAATCAGTGAAAATTATTTAACATTGCTACTGTCTAGGGTGGTAGATAACAGTTGGGGAAATTTTTTAAAGGCTAACCAAAAAGGAGAAGTACAATGAGCTGTCCATATGGGCCTTTAAAAAAACTCTGACATATTCTGGGGAAACTAGAAGACTTAACTCTCACTTCTAGCTGAACTTGAGGCTCTGAAAAAGCAGGATGTGAAGGCTATGGCAGAGTTTTCAACTGCCTGCCTGACTGTTGACGGAATGCTCAAACACATACACAGAGACCCTCGACAACACCTGCAAGACTTATTGATTCCACGTATTTCAGGATCCATGTCAAATCATTAGCTGACTAGTAATTTAATATTTTAACACTGACTCCTTGGATAAATGGCTGATTTTAGGACTGGAGCACCTAAGATAACGCCTGGAGCATCTTGTACTGCCAGAGAGTCAGAAGTGTTAAAATATTAAATACTCAGATATTCACTGGGAAATAGCTGCTACTCTGCATCCCCCAGATGCTTCCCTCCTTTCCTTTCACACCTGCCCCCTTCTATGACCTAATAACTAAAAGGTGAATGCCCTTCACAGTAGAACGCCCTAGCACCCAGAATCCTGCCCCAGTACAGTAGAGGTTGCACCCAGCCTCTGTTGCAATTGGGCCATGTGAGAGCCAGACAAACTGTTGAATACTTTGACTCTCATTCCTGCTTTGAAGCTAGTGATTATTTTAATATTTGCCTTTTTAACTTATTCTATTAGAAAAAGAAAACAGATGTTGAAGTTACTATGTGCTATTTTCTTCCTTTAAAAAATTGTCTTTTTTGTAGTCAAGACATAGAGAATAGAAACAGTTACTTGACAGTAGTCATGTAAAAGAGAGTAGATTTTTTTAAAAGTTCTTTGACGTAGACCATTTTTTAAAAGTCTTTATTGAGTTTGTTACAATATTGCTTCTGTTTTATGTTTTGGTTTTTTGGCAATGAGGTATGTGGGATCTTAGCTCCCCGACCAGGGACTGAACCTGCACCCCCTTCATTGGAAGGCAAAGTCTTAACCACTGGACTGCCAGGGAAGTCCCACAGAGAGTAGATTTTGTTATAGGGTTGCTTCTTTTGGATGGTCCTATGTAAGGAAAGTTGACCTAAGTTCCACTAAGAAGAAAAAGCCATCTTGTTACAGACATCCCTTAAGAAGACATAACTTGAGAGGACTTATTTCACTTACATCTTTTGCCCCAATTATATCACATTGTTGAACAGACCACAGGTACATTTATTCATTCTTCATCTATGCACATTACAGCATTCTGTGCTGTAATTTAATTGTTTTCACTGATTTAAATTTTGTCATGATGTTGTCAGCTTATCCAGCATGGAGTTAGTCCTGGGCTGCAGGAAGCTATTTTGCTATTATACGGAATGTTTAAGGATGCTGTCGCTGAGGACGCTGACTACTATGTCATACAGGCGCTATCTAATGATAAGGTAATTTGTTCTTGTGATAGCGTCATGAATACTTATGCTTCTTCTGAATAACTGGGCACTTGGAATGGTATAAAGAATTCCATTTCTCTTTTTTCCTAGGCTTCTAGGAGTCTGTGAGTCTAATTTGTGGTTCTGTTGTAGCCAGTGCATGGAGTTTTATAGGATTAAATACTAGTTTGACCTTGTCTTCCCAGTATTATTTTCTGTTTCATTATATATATATATACATATATATATAATATTATGGTATATATAATATATATATTATGTATATGAAATATATATATATGAAATATATATTATATATAGATCTACATCTCAAATAAGAGAAAGTATGCTAATTAACATTCTGGCTACAGTGTACCCTAATCATCAGTCACATAAACATTAGTTAAGTGGTTATTACTTTTATTAGATAAGCAAATTGAATCTTACATAATTGTCTTTCATGCATTCCTTTCTCTAATTTTGTATCTGTTCTTGCACCATTTCTTTCTCATATTTAGCCCTCTGTATGCTATATGTCAAACTCCTTTGCCAGAGAATCAAGAGGGAAGCCTGATATCAGGTGATTTATATATTTAAAATTTATTCTCTTTTCTTTGTTTACATTCAGTAGAGCTCTGCAAGATGAAAACTGCATTCTTTCAAGGAGTGAAATATTTGTCTTGTTATCACTGACCTGATGGTGCTTCAATTTTTTCTCCCTCAGTTTCATTTCAAGCCACTTGAAATCTATCTTATATATCAATGGACATGAATGACTTGAAAACTTAGAATCATAAAATCAGCCCACCTGAATTTTTTTTTTTTTTTTTTTTTTTTTGCGGTACGCGGGCCTCTTACTGTTGTGGCCTCTCCCGGTGCGGAGCACAGGCTCCGGACGCGCAGGCTCAGCACCCATGGCTCACGGGCCCAGCCGCTCCGCGGCATGCGGGATCCTCCTGGACCGGGGCACAAACCCGCGTCCCCTGCATCGGCAGGCGGACTCTCAACCACTGCACCACCAGGGAAGCCCAGCCCACTTGAATTTTATCTCTAACTTTTGGCCAGCTATCACAGTACATAGCAAATATGTGCTATTTTTGCCCATCCACTAACCCCTCTCCTTCTTCAGCTAATAGTAACCATATTTCCTCCGGGGGACACGTTCCACATGGTCTGGTTAGAGCAGTTCCTGATCTCTAGGTCTAGAAAATCTGCTATGTCCTGACTCTGTTCACAATAATTTGTTGACGAATGAGCAAGTGACGGAAGCTGGACCTATCTGAGTCTTCCCTAGAGCATGCATGTCAAAGTGATTAAATAAAAAATGTTGTTCTTTCCACTGAGAAAGAAAGCTGGTATGAGTAAGTCTTTTAAGTCTTGGCTACAAGCAGCTACTTTGCATTCACATGGAGATAGCTTGTTCTATGGGTAGAAAGAGATTTGGTATCTTGATGACATTGTCTTGTGTCCTTGCTTTTAGCCATACCTGGAATTGGCACCATCCATCGACTTTTTGGTTCTGTATGGCCAACAGAATACCGTTTTTGTTTAAGTCAGACTGAACAGAGTCTCTGTCTTCTGCAAATGAAAGAGTCCTGACTAATCACAGTATATTTTATTAGGTGATAATAAAGGTATAAACCAAGTGTCACTGGAATACAAAGGAAAGTGTAATTGAGCTTGAAGGGGCCAAGGAAGGCAGCAGATGAACCCAATCTGAAACAAATTGAGTTTTCAAAAAAGAGGGAGATAGGGTGAGCAGATCAAGCAGATAAAACAATGTGCTTAAAAACACGGGAGTCTGAAAGAACACAGCATGCCAGATTCTGGAATCCAGAATGTACTATAGTTAGGTGTAGATGGAATTATTGTGGGAAACAGAGGCTGAGATGAAGTTTGGCATACAGGGTATTTGTTAGGCATCAATACCTATAGATGGGAGAAGTAAGAATGAGGATTGGGTAGAAAAGTTGAACCTCAAAGTTTTGACCAGACCCACAGGAAGCTTTGGCTGAAAAGCCTAGGCTTTTATACTCTCACTGCAATTATTCATTGGATAAGGGCCACTGTGGGAAGGGTATATCCTTGGGCAAGAGTATTTTCTGCAGCTGAGGTAAATCCTGAAGGAGCTGACAGCATCCCTAGCCGTGTCGTCAACAAACCCTTCCTTGAATGGGGATCTGGGTAATACACATTTGTGTCTTTCAAACGAACAAAGAGATGACAATAAAATATAAAGAGAGAACATTTCCCTTCATAAGGTACCTCATATATTATGCTATGGATCTTGGCCTTTATTCTGTATGTATTAGAAATCCATTGAAAGAGTTCAGCTGGGAAGTACAAAGATTAAATATATATATTCTTTAGAGAAGTACTTTTTGTAACTATGAAAGGAGAGAATCTGGAAGTGGGAAGACCATTAGGAAACTCACGACAATCCAGGAAGGAAAGGATGTGAATGTGAACTAATAGAATAGCAAAGAAAATGAGTGGGAAAGAATTATTTCAGGAATAGGGGCAAAATCCACAGGTTTTACAATCTATGCCTTTAGTATATGGCATATACATCCAAGTAAAATGCATGGACTTGGTAAAATAAGTAGATTTGAAGAAATGGAAGGGGCCAAGGATGCATGAATAGAAAATCATATTGTTAACTGAGAAAAAGATACGATGGTTAATTTCATGTGTCAAGGAGACTAAGCCACAGTAGTCAGATTTTGATCAAATATGTCTGAATGTTGCTGTGAAGATATTTTTAGATGGAATTAACATTGAAATATTTGAGTAAAGCAGATTACATTCCATAATGTGCTTGGGCCTCATCCAATCATCCAATCAGTTAAAGGTCCAGGAAAAGGGAATTATTCTAGGCAGTGGCCTTCAGACTTGAATTGCAATGTATACTCTTCTCTGGGTCTTCAGTCAGCCTGCCTACCCTGCAGATTTTAGAGTTGCCAGCCTCCACATCTGGGTAAGCCAATTCCTTAAAATAAATATCCACTTACTTCATTTTTATGTAAATCTTATTACAATTAATTCCTCAAAATAAATATATTTCTCTTTCTATCTACATCCCTATATGCACACACATTCTATTGGCTCTGTTTCTCTGGAGAACCCTGGATTATACACAACAGATACAGATTTGGGTAGAAAATCATTTATTCAGTCACTGAGAATCTCCTATGCCAGGCACTATTCTAGGTATTTGAGATAAATCACTGAAAACAAACAAATAAAAATTCTCTTTCTCCTGAAGTTTATATTTTCGAAGAAGAAGATGAACAATAAATAATCATAACACATCAGCAAATTATAGACTATATTAGAGTGATCAGGGCTATGGAAAAAAATAGAGCAAAGCAAGAAGAATTAAAAGTGCTGAGGAAAAAGTTACAGATTTCAGTTTTAAATAGGATGATTTAAACAGGAGTGAGCCATGTGAATATCTGGGGGCAAGCACACCAGGTAGGAAAGAATAGCCAGCGAGAGAGCCCTAAGGCAAATGCTTGTCTGGAAGAATGGGGAGAGAGGTGAGAAGTACCTCCAGAAAAATGTCAAAGTGAATGGACAAGAGCAGTGTTTCTTAAATTTTTTCCTTCATTTTCATACTCCTCCCCTCGCAGAATCAAATATTGTTGCCTGGAGCAATATCACCCCCACTGAGAAAGTATGAACCAGAGAAATGTAGCATTATTGCCAGGCAGGCAGCATTTATGAATGTCCTTTCTGTCATTAGGTTGATGGTCATGAATTTAAAGGATAACCGATCAGGGGTGGTTGCATGTTTTTTCCACTCACATTCAGCTGTGTGGAGCAAGGCATGAGTAGGCAGAGAGTTCTTTTTAACCCATGTTGCTGTTTTACCAAACAAGCAAAACAAAGCTGAGAGGAACAAAAGAATTAAAGCTATAGGCAAAGAAGGGATTATAATGATTGGCCATGAAATACAAGCTGGATGAGAAAGAAAAATATCAAGGGGATGACAGTGTTTTTGAATCAATAAATTGAAGGCACTGGTAGGGCAAAGGATATCTGGGGTTTTCCTTCTAGAAGGGTTGAGAGGAGTGGTCTACTCTGTTCTCTGGTGGTCTGAGAATAGAATATATGAGATTGAATGTAAGGACAGGTTACAGAATTGACAACATCAAGGTTTGGGGTATGACCAGATTGCTAAGAAAGAGAGGCAAGGACAGGGACAGGTCAATCCTCATCACTGGGCCCCCTCTGACATCAACCCAGGGAAGGGAGGGAGAGGAGACACTGTTACTTGGGGGTGAAGGTGGATGTCCAGGCTCCCCAAGTGGTCTCCACTGACTCAACCTTGGGGTTAAGACTTGTTAGCGCTCTGTGAGGATTAGAGTCCTGCTCCTCACTCAGCCTTTAATGACACCACCCCAGGGGCAGGGCAAGTGTGGTTTGGAGTGTCTTTTTACAGCCTGGTGAGTGTGGAAGTCTAGGTTCCCCACTTGGCTTTTACTGATCTGGGTAGGGATAAGACCACAGTTATTTTCTGATATGTAGGCTGGAGTACAGTGGTTATTTTCTAAAAGCTCTAACTTGGCTAAGCTGCCCATTTTCTATTCCTTTGGTTAGTGCTAGAAGGCTTTGCTGGGCTGATTTTTTTGGAGGGGTGGGTGGTTGTACCCACTGGCATTTTCTGATTGCCATCTTCTACACTACCCATTCTGGGATACATGAGTCAAAAATAAAACCTAGGGAACTCATCACTGTGTCGTTCCTTGGGTCCCAAATTTCCTCAACTGTCTGCCTTTTCTCCACCTGTTTGTTTTATATATAATGTCTAGGGGTTTTAGTTGTACTTAGTGGGAGGAATAAGAAAAAGTATTTTTGTTTCATTTTCCCAGAATTAGATGTCTACTAGATTTTTTAAAACATAAAATGCGTTACAAAATAGAGAAAACACAAAGAAAAAAATGCATATAAGAAATATCATCACATGTAATGATAGCTCGTCATGACTATTTAAACTTTTTATTATAGAAAATTTCAAACACATGTAAAAGTAGACAAAGTAGTTGAGTGAACAACTGTGTATGCCTCAACCAGCTACAACAATCAACACATGTTTCCAGTTTATCCCCCTCCCTTTTCCCCTTGGTAACCATAAGTTTGTTTTCTATGTCTGTGACTCTATTTCTGTTTGTATAAATAAGTTCATTTGTATCAGTTTTTTAGATACCACATATAAGTGATATCATATGATATTTGGGATTGACATATACACACTACTATATATAAAACAGGTAACTAATTAGGATCTACTGTATAGCACAGAGAACTCTACTCAATACTCTGTTAATGAACTATATGGGAAAAGAATCTAAAAAAGAGTGGATATATGTGTATCATATGTGATTCACTTTGCTGTACAGTAGAAACTAACAATATTGTAAATCAACTGTACTCCAATAAAAATTAATTTTAAAAAAATCATCAACTCATGTATAATCTTATTTCATCTATATTGCCACCCCATCTCCCCACACCAAACTATTTTGATGAAAATCTCAGACATCTTATCATTTTCATAAGATTTTAGTAATAACATTAAGCTAATTATTTTAATAAAGTCATAACCAGATAATGAAATTCTTAATATAATGCTTCATTTATTTATTACTTAATAAGATTAGAACCACATTTTTTATCACAGTGTATTTTTCAGAAAGGCCTGCAACATGGTCTCCCAACTCACATGCTCCTATGATTCTGTAACTTTGACACTCCTCCTATGGAGAAGCAGGCTTTGTATTCTCTCCATTTATACCTGAGTGACACAGAAGTCAAACTGTGAAACTTCCAAGGATAAATGATACAAAGCAATACAGCTTAAGGCTGGTTCTCTTGGGGTGCTTTCTCATGGAATTTAGTTGCCATGCTTTGAGAATCCCAGGCTTTTTGAGGAAAGGTTACATGTAGGTGTTCCTATTAACAGCCCCAGCTAAGATCTCAGCTGACAGCATCAACTGTCAGATGTGTGAATGGCTGAGCCTTCAGATGATTCTAGCCCCCAGCCATTCAGTCACACCCAGCGTTTGCATTTTCCCAACTGAGGTCCCAAATATTGTGGAGCAGAGACAAGCTATTCTCACTGAGCTCTGCCCAAATTGCAGTTTCACGTGCTAAACAACTGATTGTTCTTTTAACTTTTTGGATGGTTTGTTAAACAGCAATAGATAACTGCTACACTGCTCTTAGAACATCTATTTTAGAGGTTATCTTCTATTTCTTCTCTTCAGATAATCCCAGAATATCCTTTGTTTGGCCAGTTAGATACATTTTTATTTCCTCATTTATTACTAAAACAAAACTTCTAAGTTTAGTAGATAACATAGTTAGCTGGGTAGAAGAGAATTGCTGGGAGAGATAATGGCAACAAAGCTGTATATGGGTGACCATTTGAGCAGACACCTGTGGTTCAGAACGAAAGTGAATAATAGAATCAGCAGGGAGAGCTTTTCTGTCAGCAAAGTCTAGAAATTAAAGTACAATGGTTGAGGGACTTCCCTGGTGGTCCAGTGGTTAAGAATCTGCCTTCCAATGCAGGGGACGCAGGTTCAAACCCTGGTCAGGGAACTAAGATCCCACATGCCGCAGGGCAACTAAGCCTGCGCTCTACAACTAGAGAGAAGCCTGTGCACCACAACGAAGAGCCTGCGTGCTGCAACTAAGACCTGACTCAGCCAAAAATAATAAATAAATAAACAAGTAAACATTTTTTAAAAGTACAATGGTTGAATATAAGTCATAAATCTGTCATATAGACTAACGATCTAGTTACATTAAAGTATTCATGGCACAACAGTAATTGTTTTTATTCCGAGGAAGAAATAATGTGGAATTAACTACATGGTAATCATTTAACTGCAACAAATAACTTCCCTCAAAATAGACATGACTCAAATTATGACAATTGATTTCTCCCAGGTCTACACCACCACCACCACCTGTCCTGCCTAACACACACCACTGTCTATTAACTGGTTGAGACTTTCTACCCCACCACAATCTATCATTGGATGTGGGCTGCTCCAGGGAGGATGAGAATCTGGTCATGTGACTCTCTTCAGGTGAGATAAACCCCATGAGTTGACAGCTGGGCCAATAAGTCCTTTCTTGAATGGGATTGGGGCAGTGAATCTATATCTATGTTCACCAAAACAGGATATTTAATAAAGGCTGGTTGAATGAATGAAACTAGTAAAATATCAAATAATTTTGTGACAATTCAAGCAAAATATTTGGCTTTGTTTCAGTGTTTGTTAATTTTTCAGGAAACATTACTAAATATTTGTAAACCCATTTTCCTCAGTTCAATTATTTTATCTTTCCATAGACAACTACCATTGCTTATTAATCATTTTGTTCATAAGTGTTAAGAACTATGGGAAATATTGAATACAAAGAGAAAGAGAGAATGTGGTCTTACCATTCAAGCATGTTAAAGTCTTATTTATTTGCCAGACTATATCCAGACTGCATATATATATCACAGGATGTTAGAACCTTATGGTCTAAAAATCTTAGAACAGAGACATCACTAACTTGGATTAGGACACTTTTATCTTACTACTAAGGGAATAGAGTATCCAGATATAAAGTACTAATTTACTAAAACACCAAGGTTAATAGTCGTGTTGGTTCAAAATTATATCTGAATTGATTCATAGCTCTTTATGAGTTGAGTATCAAAGGAGAAATCTATGATTTACAATTTCATAAGGTATAGCAACTCAGGAAACATGGCTACCTAAACATAACGTGACATGCTAATATTAAATGTTAAACTGATTTTAGGTGGTAAAACTGAAATTAGAATTCAATTCTCTTTATTTTCCATTGTTATATATTTTTACTTTTTTCTATTCCCTACCATTATATAGTAACTTTGAGCTATTTATGTTATTCTTTATGTTCACTTTCTTCTGTGACTTTAGTTAATATATACTACTACACAAAAATCTTCTGTTAATATGACTTATGAGAACAGGAATAACACCTCACTTATCCAGGACTTCTTGGTAATAGAATAAAAAGAGCATCAGGAGAACTATATTCTTGCTCCCAGATCTTTCAGGAACCGGGTTACCCTGAACAAGACCCACCATTTTTTCAATTTTTTTCACCTGTTGGACTAAAGGAACATTAAAACTCCTACGAATTCCCACTTGTCTTCTTTTGCTTTTGTTGCCTGTGCTTTGATGCCATATCCCAAAAAATCATTGCCAAGGCCAATATCAAGAAGCTTTCCCCCTGTTTTCTTCCAGGAGTTTTACAGTTCAGGTTTTACATTTAAATCTTTAATCCATTTTGAGTTTATTTTTGTATGGTATAAGATAAGGATCCAATTTCATTCTTTTGCATATGCATATCCAGCTTTCCCAACACTATTTGCTGAAAAGGCTACTCTTTCCATATTGTGTATTCATGGCACCCCTGTCAGAGATCAGTTTACCACATTTGACACATGTATTTATTTGGGGTCTCTCTATTCTGTCCCATCAGTCTATATGTCTATCTTTATGCCAGTACCATACTGTTTTAATTACTGTAGTTTTGTAATATATTTTGAAATCAGGACGTGTGTCTGGTTTCTTTTGTATATCAATTATACCTCAATAAAGATGTTTACAAAACTCTTGTGCAGTAGAACTTTTTGGAACTCTAAGAAATATTTGATGGGCTTTCATTTACAAAACAGTTTAAACAATCTGTGCACTTCTAAGGGACAGAGTTAGGGTCAAAGTTATAAGAAGGCTGGTTTTAGCTCATTAAAGGAAAAATTTTCTAATATATAAAATTGTCCAACAGTAGGCCTTTCTACGGAAAGTAAATTGTTCTCTGTAGAGCAATTTACATTACCTACTCCTCACCTAGTAAATCTTTTCTGAGATATTAACTGAATGTTGGAACTTGTCACCTTCTTCATTACCTATAACAGGCTATTCTCTCCCAGTAAGTCAATTTGAGGAACTTCAAAGCCTCTGAGGGATCCCCACAGTATGGGACAGATGCTAGCAGGGGAATATCAAGGACCCACAATCAGTTTCTTTTTTCTTTTTTTTTTTTTTTTGTGTGGTATGAGGGCCTCACTGGACCGGGGCACGAACCCGTGTCCCCTGCATCAGCAGGCGGATTCTCAACCACTGCGCCACCAGGGAAGCCCCCACAATCAGTTTTATTCTGAAAAAGATGAGTCTCCAGGGATGTTTATCCTTGCCATTATTATTGTCTTTTCTTTGCCTTGGCAAATGAAATAGTAGTTTCTCTACTGATTTCATAGGACTTCTGTCAGCGTGAGATAAATATTTTTATAAGTAAAAAGTGCTACATAAATATAATATTATTACTCAACATCATTATTAAATTATATCCAAGTAAGTGTCATCTTTGACACTAGAGGTTTCAGTCTGATGAACATAAGAGAACTAATTAATCCATAGAGCTCTTTGACATTTATTAACAGCAGATTATTGGAGCCATCTATCACTAAAAGCCTCCATTTGAGAAAAATCATTTTAAGGAACTAGGAATGAAGTGATATTTCATTAAGCATTCTTTAAAGAAAGTCACATAATTAAAATAAGGTGTAAATTACTTAAACTTATACAAAGTATTAGAATCAAAGAGACAAAGATAATGTCCTAATATATATAGCAATCAGTTTCATTTAGCTCACTCAACCCATCTATTTTAGTTACATGCTGGCAAATTACCAAATGAGTTTTCACTTTCTAGCCAATTATTTCATGTGAAATTCTATTCTAGCTAGCATGACTGGGATGAGAATGAGGCTTACATTTACTTCTCCATCAAATTTTCTGTATCTTATTAAGATGAGGGAGAAAGAACATAGGTACCAACAAAACAGTGTTTCAGTGATTTCCTCTTAGAAAAAGAAGAGTGAAATACACACCAATTATATTTAATGTTAGATGTTGAGTGTATTTTTATTTAAAATGCATTATAGTAGCTCCAGTGGTGTAATTGGTTAGCGCACAGTACTTATAAAATGCATCATAAATCAAAGATAACTTTGTACTGGTTACACAAATTCCTAAGAATTATTAAGTCTGTTACCATGAGTAACAGAAAATGCTTGAGACAATAATAATTAGACCCTCACTCTTCTGACTGAACCATAGGGGAAAGTAAGAAAATGATGAAATATACTCAGAGGCTTCTTATGGATAAAATAGATTGGGGTAATGAGTAGTGGTGCTAAGGGGCAAGAAAGCACCATAAGAAGAATGATCTTCAGGCAGGCAGTGAATAATTTGTTAAAATGTTTCGGAAACCCAATTTCACCCTCATGACTTCCCAAATAAGAACAAGCCAAGCAGCACAGTACAGAAAGGGAGCAATGGTCAAGGGTTAGTCCCAGATAGGCTATGAAGATCATATTCATCATCAGCCATAGCCATTCTAAATGAAAGTACCTAGACAGTGATGCTATCTAAAACTAGTAGAAGGAAAGCAGGTAACAAGACTTTGGTAATTAAAATAATTATGTTTTTTTTTTTGTTGTTCATGACACCTAGATTTTCTTTTTCTTTCTCTCTCACCCTCTTTTGCTCTTTTTTCTTTTCTTCTTTCCTTTTTTCTCTTTCTTTCTTCCTTTCTTCCTTCTTCCCTCCCTTCCTTCTCTTTCTTTCTTTCCTTCTTTCTTTCTTTTTCTTTCCTCCCTTCTTTCCTCCTTCCCTTCCTTTCCTTCCATTTTACTTTCTTCTTCCTACCTCTCTTTTCTCCTCCTCCTCTTCCTCCTCCTTCTTAACATGATATTGAATGTATAACAGGCAGATGAGACAACTTGTTGAGCTCATCCTTATTTTTAAAAATTTGTCCTTAAGCCATTCTTCAATACCTCCATTAAAAGTTATCTACATAGTTTTCACGGCTGTGTGAAAAATAATATTTTTCTTGTGGGAAATCCTTAAATATTATAATTTTGACAACAGTGCAACCATTTTTTCCTACTTGAAAGTGCACAATCCCATAGACAAGGTTTATTTTAAGTAAAATAGATTTTTATGATAGGCTCAAATTATTCAGGTCACTCCATATGTTAAAATATTTCCAGAACTGAATTTTTTTTTCACAATCCCATAGACAAGGCTTATTTTAAGTAAAATAGATTTTTATGATAGGCTCAAATTATTCAGGTGACTCCATGTTAAAATATTTCCAGAACTGAATTTTTTTTTCAGCTTGACTAATGGTACCAAGTAAACCAGCACTATACCAAAAATGATTATTTAAAGAAAATCTCATTTTGGGCTGCATAGTTTTTTTTACCTTCCAAGTGCTCAACGACTTCAAATAGATATTTTTTGAGAACTGAATCTAAAAGGTGAGACAACATATACCTACTGAGTTAGACTGATTAGTTTTTAGGCTGAATATAATGCGCAATTAGACAAAACAATAATTTTAGATTGTCAGTGCAGTGCCAAATGTGGAATGACAGAAAAGAAGTCCATACTTTTCATTTTCTGCTTAATTATCAAAGAAACTATTAAAATTAAGTAATACAGTTAGCTAAGAAAGTCTACTAGAAAAATAAATGGTAAAATCAAAAGATATAAACCAAGATAAAAGTGCAAAGTAAACAATAGAAAAATAAATATGTGAAAAAATAAAATAAAAATTAGAATAGCAAATAACAATGAAGAATTTTTAATAACATGAAGTATTTATATACAAGATAAAAAAGCAAGGAAACTGCATTATCAATAAAGGTTAACTAAAAGAATGTAGAAGAATAAATAAATTCTAAGGATAAATGGTCAATAAAATTTAAGAATAAATGTAGACCAAAGCAAAAATAAACTAAAAGATTTCACTTTTGTGAGGAAGTAATTTAAAGTGACCTTCCAAAGTACAATAAAGAAGAGGTGTAACATCCAAACAGACCCTGATCAAACCCATTTTCTTGGTCTGAGGCAGAAGCAGGAACAAGGCAGGCTTTTTATTTAATTTCAAAACTGTCATCAGGATTTCTCTCAAATGATTCCTAAGAATGAAAGTCCCCAGCAGATAACTCCATTGTAGAGAAGAACCCTATTCCTCTGGTTCATGAATTTGAACTTGAAGATGTATTTTATCTAAAAATAAGGCAATCTCTAATTGGCATGGGTTCTCCAGAATCATGCAAGAGGTACATCCAGAGAGACAGTTTGGACTATTTCTCTCATCACACTGGTAGACTACATTGTTGCCTACTTCAAAACAAATGCAGTAGAAACAATTTTTACAGAACCTAAACCATCCATGTTACAAATGCATTACACCACACCATACCCCTAAAACCATGCTTAGCCCAAATCTTTTACAGTTCAACGACACAGCCCTATTCCTTATCAAGACTAATATAATTTCCAGTGTGCGTTTTTTAAACCATAGAGTAGAGGAGTAGCCAAGATGGCAGAATAGGAAGACCCTGAGCTCACCTCCTCCCATGCGCACACCAAAATTACAACTATTTACAGAGCAACTGTCTATAAGAACAACCTGAAGACTAGCAGAAAGGATCTTCTATAACTAAAGTTATATAGAAGAAACCACACAAGATAGACAGGAGGAGTGGAGATGATGTATACTCTAACCCATATCCCCAGGAAGGCAACCCACAAACAGGATGATAATTACAATTGCAAAGGTTCTCCCTGAGAAGTAAGGGGTCCAGGAGCCTGTAGGTCCTGCAACAGGAAGAAGAGCCCCCACAATGTTTGGCTTTGAAGGCCAATGGGGGTTACTTTCAGGAGATCCAGAGGGCTGTGGGAAATAGAGACTCCACTGTTAAAGGATGCACACATAATTTCAATGCTCTGAGATGCAGGGCAGAAGCAGTAATTTGAAAAGAGCTTGGGTCAAACCCACCTGCTGATATTGGAGAGCCTCCTGGAGGGGCAGGAGACAAATGGGACTCACCCTGGGGACACAGATGCTGGCAGTAGCCAAAACAATCTTAAGAAAGAAGAACAAAGCTGGAGGTATCACAGTCCCTGATTTCAAACTATACAACAAAGCTACGGTAATCAAAGCAGAATGATACCAGCATAAAAACAGAGGCATAGACCAATGGAACAGAAATGAGAGCTCAGAAGTGAACCCATGCTTATATGGGTAATTAATCTAAGACGAAGGAGGCAAGAATATATAATGGAGAAAAGACACCCTCTTCAATAAATTGTGTTGGGAAAACTGAACAGCAACATGTAAAAGAATGAAATTAGAATATTGTTTCATACCATATACAAAAGTAAACTCAAAATGAATTCAAAACTTAAATGTAAGACCTAAAACCATACAAATTCTAGAAGAAAACATAGGCTGTATACTCTTTGACATCTGTCTTCATAATATGTTTTTAGATACCTTTCCTAAGGCAAGGAGAACAAAAGCAAAAATAAACAAATGGAACTATATTAAACTAAGAAGCTTCTGCACAGTGAAGAAAACTATCAACAAAACAAAAAGACTGCCTACCAAATGGGAGAAGATATTTGCAAATGATATATCTGATAAGAAGTTAATATCCAAAATATACGAGGAACACATACAACTCAACATCAAAAAACAATAACAAAACAAAATAACAACCCAATTTAAAAATGGGCAGAAGACCTGAATAGATATTTTTCCAGAGAAGACATACAAATAGCCAACAGGCATGTGCAAAGATGTTCAACATTACTAATCATCAGGAAAATGCAAATCAAAACCAGAACGAGGTATCTCCTCATACCTGTCAGAATGGCTATTATCAAAAAGACAACAAATAACAAATCTTGGTGAGGATATGGAGAAAAGGGAACACTTGTGCACTGTTGACAGGAATGTAAATTGGTGTTGTCACTACGGAAAACAGAATGGAGGTTCCTTAAAATACTAAAAATAGAACTACCATATGATCCAGTAATTCCAATTCTAAATACTAATTTTAAAAGATATATGCACCCCTATGTTCACTGCAGCATTATTTACAATAACCAAGGTGTGGAAGCAACCTAATTGCCCTTCAGTAGACGAATGGATAAAGAAGATGTGGTATATCTGTACAATAGAATATTACCCAGTCATAAAAAATGAATGAAATCTTGCCATTTGCAACAACATGGATGGGCCTGAGGGTATTACAAAAAGTGAATTAAGTCAGGCAGAGGAAGACAAACACTGTATGATTTCACTTATATGTGGAATTAAAAAACAAAATAAATGAACAAACATAACTAAACAGAAATAGAGTCACAGATACAGAGAACAGGTGGTTTTCAGAGGAGGGCGTTTTGGGGAGAAGGGGAGAACTAGATAAGGGAGATTAAGAAGTACTAACTTTCAGTTACAAAATGAGTCATGGTATGAAATGTATAGTGTGGGAAATATAGCCAATAATTATGTAATATTTTTGTACGGTGATACATGACAACCAGATTTACCATGTTGATCATTTTTAAATGTACAGAAATATCGAATCACTATGTTGTGTATCAGCAACTAACATAGTGTTGTAGGTCAATTATACTTCAAAAGCAAATAAATGAATAAACTCATAGAAAAATAGGTCAGATTTATGGTTAACAGATGCAGGGGATGATGAGAGGGGGAACTGGATGAAGGTAGTCAAAAGGTACAAACTTGCAGTTGTTAAGATAAATAAGTACTGAGGGTGCAATGTACAACATGATAAATATAATTAATACTGCTCTACATTATCTGTGAAAGTTTTTAAGAGAGTAATCCTAAGCATCCTCATCACAAGGAAAAATATTTTTGTTTCTTTCATTTTGTATCTATATGAGTTGGTGAATGTTCACTAAAATTATGCGGTAATTATGTTATGATATATGTAAATTAAATCATTATGCTGTATACCTTAAACTTACACAGTGCTGTATTGCAATTATATCTCAAAAAAAGGAAGAAAAAAAGGAATCACTTGAAACAAAACAAAACAAAAAAATTATAGAGTAGAAATGGCTATAGCTTCCTTATTTTAAAGTCTCATACTGTACAGTTTTCACAATGTCTAAAGTTGACCTCATTATATGCTTCTAATTATACTTGATTATTAAACATTATAATAACATAATGTACATACAATAAAATCAGTTACAGCGACTGACTTTACTGCCAATATTTAGTAATCTCCTGTCATCCTGTTAAGTCAGTTATTTCCAACTGTGTGATGGTATTAAGAAGAAAATGTTTTTATAAAGATCTCTTTATAAAATATCTTCTTTTCCTTATTTCCAATAGGATAAGATATTTTCTACTTCTGCAGTACTTTTTTCTCTCCTATACTCATAAAGCAACATCTCAATGAAACATGTTAGAAAAGACAGCGGGAGTTATGTAAGCATACAAGCCAGCTTGTCTGAATTCAGTTAAAAACTGGTTAAGCTTCAGGAGTTACTTGGGGATAAGGAGGAGCTAGAAACTGGGCAAAGGGGGAAGGGTGCATCACTCTATACCATTTATATTTTTGGTTTTAAAATAAACATTTATTAACCATTCATTAAATTAGTGAATGAATTATTTCAAATGATTTAAATTTAATCTAATAATCTATTTAAAAATATCTGATTTTCCTTTGAGTTTTCTGAATTGTAGTAGCAAATACATAGCCAAAGTGACAGTAGCTAGGACACATCAACCATTACTTCAGACACCTAGAGTTTAGTGTTCCACTGGAAAAGCCACCCAACTGATGCTACTTCACTGTGAATGTTGATGCTAGTAACTAGCAATTGGCTTAAATAAACATCAAGGAATATATTACTGGATAGAACACAACCTGTTCAGGAATTGGTTCTTGTTCTTGTTTATAAGTGACTTTACTGGTCAGCATTTCATTAATTGTTACTAGTACGTTTTATAACTGTCTTCTTTTATCATTTGTATGAAGCACATCACATCTATATTTTCATTTTATGGAGGAAGATGGTAACAAAACCTAAGAATATTTTGCTACACTTATAAGTTGAGACTTATTTAGGGATGCAATAAAGATGTTACTGTTTTTGTTCCCTAGTATTTAATTAGAGTTAGCTCAAAGCCCATTAAAAACAAATATTTGGGGATTTACCTGTTAGTCCAGTGGTTAAGACACCCTGCTTCCAATGCTGGAGGTGTGGATTCGACCCCTGGTTGGGGAACTAAGATCCTGCATGCCCTGCAGCGTGGACAGAAAAAAAATAAATAGAAAAAAGGATTTTTTGTTAACATCTTTATTGGAGTATAATTGCTTTACAATGGTGTGTTAGTTTCTGCTTTATAACAAGGTGAATCAGCTATACATATACATATATCCCCATATCTCCTCCCTCTTGCGTCTCCCTCCCACCCTCCCTATCCCACCCCTCTAGGTAGACACAAAGCACCAAGCTGATCTCCCTGTTCTATGCGGCTGCTTCCCACTAGCTATCTACTTTACATTTAATAGTGTATATATGTCCATGCACTCTCCCTTTGTCCCAGCTTACCAATCCCCCTCCCCATATCCTAAGTCCATTCTCTACTTCTGCATCTTTTTTCCTGTCCTGCCCCTAGGTTCTTCAGAAACTTTTTTTTTTTTTTTTTAGATTCCATATATATGTGTTAGCATACAGTATTTGTTTTTCTCTTTCTGACTTACTTCACTCTGTATGACAGACTCTAGGTCCATCCACCTAACTACAAATAACTCAATTTTGTTTCTTTTTATGGCTGAGTAATATTCCATTGTATGTATGTGCCACATTTTCTTCATCCGTTCCTCTGTTGACGCACACTTAGATTGTTTCCATGTCCTGGCTATTGTAAATAGAGCTGCAATGAACACTGTGGTATATGATTCTTTTTGAATTATGGTTTTCTCAGGGTATATGCCCAGTAGTGGGATTGCTGGGTCCTATGGTAGTTCTATTTTTAGTTTTTTAAGAACCCTCCATGCTGTTCTCTATAGTGGCTATATCAATTTACATTCCCAGCAACAGTGCAAGAGGGTTCCCTTTTCTCCACACCCTCTCCAGCATTTTTCGTTTGTAGATTTTTTGGTGATGGCCATTCTGAGTGGTGTGTGGTGATACCTCATTGTAGTTTTGATTTGCATTTCTCTAATGATTAATGATGTTGAGCATCCTTTCATGTGTTTGTGGCAATCTGTATATCTTCTTTGGAGAAATGCCTATTTAGGTCTTCTGCCCATTTTTGGATTGGGTTGTTTGTTTTTTTGATATTGAACTGCATAAGCTGCTTGTAAATTTTGGAGATTAATCCTTTGTCAGTTGCTTCATGTGCAAATATTTTCTCCCATTCTGAGGGATGTCTTTTAGTCTTGTTTATGGTATCCTTTGCTGTGCAAAAGCTTTTAAGTTTCATTAGGTCCCATTTGTTTATTTTTGTTTTTATTTCCATTTCTCTAGGAGATGGGTCAAAAAGGATCTTGCTGTAATTTATGTGATTTATGTCATAGAGTGTCCTGCCTATGTTTTCCTCTAAGAGTTTGATAGTGTCTGGCCTTACATTTAGGTCTTTAATCCATTTTGAGTTTATTTTTGTATATGGTATTAGGGAGTGTTCTAATTTCATTCTTTTACATGTAGCTGTCCAGTTTTCCCAGCACCACTTATTGAAGAGGCTGTCTTTTTTCCATTGTATACTCTTGCCTCCTTTATCAAAAGTAAGCTGACCATATAAGCATGGGTTTATCTCTTGCCCTTCTATCCTGTTCTATTGATCTATATTTCTGTTTTTCTGCCAGTATCATACTGTCTTGATTACTGTAGCTTTGTAGTATAGTCTGAAGTCAGGGGGCCTGATTCCTCCAGCTCCATTTTTCTTTCTCAAGATTGCTTTTGATCTTCGGGGTCTTCTGTGTGTCCATACATATCGTGAAATTTTTTGTTCTAGTTCTGTCAAAAATGCCATTGGTAGTTTGATAGGGATTGCACTGAATATGTAGATTGCTTTGGGTAGTAGAGTCATTTTCACAATGTTGATTCTTCCAATCCAAGAACATGGTATATCTCTCCATCTGTTTGTATCATCTTTAATTTCTTTCATCAGTGTCTTACAATTTTCTGCATACAGGTCTTTTGTCTCCTTAGATAGGTTTTTGAAAAAAGTATTTTTAAAAATCAACTGATGAACATAGATTTTTTTAATCCTATTTCTAAAACAGGGTAGCCCCTAGTCAATGTAGAGCTCCATCTTTTTTTTCTTTTCCCACTAGTGGTTTGTTTTGGTTCCTTGCGTCACATTTTCCACCAGTTTATTCACAATTACCACTAAGCTAAAAATAAGTAAATAAGAAGATTTTCTAAATTGCTATAATTAGTAATGCCATTTTATAACGAATTCAGCTCTTGCTTGAGTAAACAACTGATTTACTCAAATGTTTGTCACAGAATAGAAAAGCTGAAGTTTTTCTTAATGATAACAGTAAGTCAGTTTTCAGATAAAGCATATGATTCTGACAGAGCAGTTAGAAAACAATGTAGCACGTTTATAAAAATTATGCTATATTGTTTGAGCCTCCTCTTTATAACTGTGCTTCTATGGAGACACAGAGAGCATGTTAAATAGAACCCATCTGGAGCAAATTGCAAGCCCTTTCTTTGGGATCCTAGGTCCCCTCTTTCCAGATCTTCTGCTCTTTTATGTACCTATAGGACACTATGGAAAATTTCAAATAACATCTTTAGAACAAATATGTATATTCAGTGAGTCTGTTTTCTGGGGCTTTCTTGTTATCTAGAAAGAAATAAAGTCATAGCATTTTAGAACTGGAACATCCTTTTAAAATTACGTAGTCGAAATCTTCCATTTTACAGAGTTCATAATAAGAGCCAGAGACATGAATGGACTTGCCTGGCAACTGGTCAATAGCACTGAGAAATTGCTGTGAGAAATTACTGTAAGTGCCCCACTTCTGCTCAGAACTCTTTCCACCACCCTTCAACTCTAGCTCCATACATTTTCTGTCCATTGCTCCCCTTCCCCCGCAACAAAATATTCTATAATGAGGTAGGATGCTGCAACTCAGAACCCTCTGGATTGATCAATCCCTCTGGGATTGATCCTGATTTGCAACAGTACTAGAGAGAGAAAATTCTGATGCACCAAGCTAACAACCAAAGAGAGCTGGAGCCACCTCCTTGCAGAGGCCTCACATCTGAGGAAAACAATGGCTCATTCATATTGAAAGAAGACAGGACTATATCAGTAACTTCTCCAATTATATGGGTGTGAATTCCTGGTAAAGTAGTGAGTGAGATCATTGGGGAGGAAGGAGAGGAAAGAAAAAGCTCATTCTGATGACACAGAGCCCCTAAATAATATTCAGAATAATTTCCTCCTAGATAAGAGGAACACACTCCACAGAAGCAGGTGAAAATGCAATTTTACAGCTTTTGATAACGGTTCTGTCTCTGACATGTGTTCCTTCCAAAAGAACTGGGCATCTGTTTGGTTATTTTGCAGACAGTGTGTGATAGCAGTAAGGGGATGCAGGGCTGGCAGGGCCCTGATAATGGTAGACACAGTCTCTCCTGGAGTCGGCTATAAGAGAAAACCATTACGGTGCTTTGCAAAGGGCAAACAAACAAAACTAATTGAGAAGGATGGCTGTGAAATGAGCTCATTGTACTGCTGCCTAAAAGTCAGGAATGATACAAGAGTGCTGTGCACAAGGAATGAGGGAGTTGTCTGGCTCAGAAAATTTCTTATATTTTTCCAAGTGACTTAGCAATGCCCGAAATTTACCTTAAGGTTGTATTCATCCTTAATCTAATTTAAGGGCAATGTCTCTGTAGTTGCAATGTCTATTCAACCCGATCTCTTACTGTCTTCAACATTTTCTGTTCCAGTGACACTCCTCTGCCAGTTGTCTTCTACATGCAATGTCCCTGTGTGCCTTTTCACATGAAATGCCTCTCCCAGCAAAACAATGTCCCTTTTCTTTCCTAATTCATGCCCCTGCCCTCTTCAAAATAATATCCACAGGATATCTGTACCAGCAAGTCTTTTGATCACTATAGGTCATTTACTATGAAGCTTCTTGACATGCAAGTACATGGATTATACTGCATTGTTTTTGATCTGTAAATACTTTGTAAAATGATTAAATTTTTGTTATGGATTTTAGATGCATTGTCTCAGGAAATCTAAAAACTCCTTGAAGCTCTTTCTTATTTGTTTTCCACTTTTGCCAGAGAACTTAGCTTATTGTCTCGTATGCAATGGATACACAATACTAGTTTTTATTGACTGCTTCCAAAGGAAAGCAATCAAATTCTCTAATTTCACTCCTTTTTTCACCGTTTCACCACTAGGTATGTTTATGAACCATATTAAGAAAGAAGATAAACCAAGAATAAAAACAGCCAATATGCTTTATCTCATCAATTTTTCAAAAACAAAATCTTAACTCTTCATAAACAAAGTGACTACAAAAGAAGATTAAATATCACCTGCCTCTACTTAATTTAGAGAGAAACTGATATTATACTATACTATACTATAGTATACTATACTTGAAAAAGTTACATGAGAGGGCCTTAGAGCAATTTTCTGGTGTCCTCTGAGCTGGTCTGTACCTTCCAAGGCTGGAGACATGGAAGACAGAAATGGGAACTGACCTCTTTCTATCCTACACCTTTTAGAAGGATACTCTTGATTTTCATTCCTGTTGAAACTCTAGTTTTTATAAAGCATCCTCAAATTTCTAACCTGTAAGTAATGAGCAGGTAAAGCCACTTTAGGCACTTTTTAAATAAACTGCTGCTCTTCAGGTGCCATTAATATGACAGAGTCCCTATTGTTGAAGCTTTTGAGTAATTACTCTTCCAGGGCTTTGTTTTTCAGTCTAGTTACTGCAAAACAGCATTTTGGGGAAATCAAGATGGCAGAATAGGAGGATACTGTGTTCACCTCCCCCTATGAAAACATCAAAAATAGATCTACATGTGGAACAATTCTCACCAAAAATGAACTGGAGACTAGCAGGAAGATTCTTCCACAACAAGGGCTGTAAAGAAAGATCCACATAGAGTTGAGTAAGAAGGGAGGGGAAGTGATCAGGTTGGGACCTGTGGCCCCAGGAGGAGACACAGAAGAGGAGGGGGTACCACAGGCTGGGAGAACCTCTGTAGAGAGTGAGGGGTTTGAACCACATATTGCATACCCCAGCCCTGGCATCTGACACTGGAAAGATGAGTCTCTATAGCTAGTTAGTGGGATTTAAAGAAACTGACATTGCTCTTGAAGAGAACACACACACTTGCTTACTTCTGGGAACAAAGGGAAGTAGATTGAAACTGCCAGGAGCTCTTGCCAGTTTCCTGTGACTGTCCCAGCACAGCCCAGGCCCCTCTAGCTCTGGTGCAGCTCCCCACTAGGGTGAAGGCTGCCATTTCTGAGAGTGCACATTTGGGGCACAGAGCCTTCTTGGATCTGGCACTGCATCTGAATGAGGCAAGGGCAGCCATTACTGACACTCACAGAGGTGGTGGATCGGGAGCTGTGTTAAACCTTGACATGCTGGGACTGTTCTAGCATGCGCCTTAGCCCACGCCAAACACCTGCTCTGACCCCTCCTGCTTCAGCACTGTTCCTCTCTGGGGTGAAGGTGCCATTGCTGGGAGGGGGAGAATGCACACTTAGAGGGAACAAAACCAGCTTGGACCCGACCTGCCTCTGATAGGTTGGTGCTGGCCACTGAGCAGGTAAGAAGCCTTGGCTTACACCTCACTCTGGCTCTACCCACTCCATCTCTAGCCCCACCTCTCACCAAGGTGATAGCTGCCAGCACACTCTGAGGGGAGGAAAGGCATGAATTGTGTTCACTTCACATCCAGCTCTCCCACCAAAGCCAGTGGGCACATGCAGATTGTATAGGGATGCTACCACACAAGGGCACCCCCTCAAGACTGGGATAGGTAACTTTCACGTACTTTCATAGAGACAGAGAAAGTTTTAAAAAATAGGAGAAGACAGAGGAATTTGTTTTAAATAAAAGGTCAAAAAAAAAGCCCTGAAAAAACAACTAATTAAACAGAAATAAATAATTTATCAGATAAAGAGTTCAAAGCATTAGTAATAAGAATGCTAATTGAACCTGGGAAAAGACTATATGAACACAGTGAGAATTTTAACAAGGAAAGAGTAAATATAATAAAGAATCATCCAAAGCTGAAGAATACAAAAGCTGAAATGAAAAACACACTAGAAGGAGATAAAAACAGACTAGATACAGAAGAACACATAAGTGATCTGGAAGACATAATGGAAATCACCCAATCAGAACAGAAAAAGAAAAACAAAAGGAGAAGAGTGAGAGAAAGGATTCAAAAATGTATTTGATAAAATTATGTCTGAAACCTGAACTTGAAGAAGGCAACAGATATCCAAGTACAGGAAGCACAGAGAGTACCAAACAAGATGAACCTTAAGAGACTCACACCAAGACAGATCATAATTAAAATGGCAAAAGTTAAAGATTAAGATAGAATTCTAAAGGGAGCAAGAGAAAAGCAAAGAGCCATATACAAGGGAATCTCCATAAGGCTATCAGCTGATTTTCTACAGAAACTTTGCAGGCCCGAAGGGAGTGGCCTGATATATTTAAAGTGAAAAACCTAAAACCTAGGATACTCTACACAGCAAGGTAATCATTCAGAATTCAAGGAGAGATAAAGAAATTCTCAGACAAGCAAAAACTTAGAGTTCATCAATGCTAAGTTGACCCTAAGAGAAGTGTTAAATGATCTTCTCTAAGTGGAAAAAAAGGCTACACAGAAGTAATAATTCATAAGAAAGGAAAAATCCCACTATTAAAGGCAAATATAAAATAAAGGCTATGGATCAACCACCTAAATAAGCTAGTACAAAGATTAAAAGACAAAAACTATAAAATCAGCTATAATTACAATAAATAGTTAAGGGATAAACATGAAGATATAAAATATGATATAAAAATATAAAACATGGGAGAAGGGATTAAAAATTTAGATCTTTTAGAATGTGGGGCTTCCCTGGTGGCTCAGTGGTTGAGAGTCTGCCTGCCAATGCAGGAGACACGGGTTTGTGCCCCAGCCCGGGAGGATCCCACATGCCACAGAGCAACTGGGCCCGTGAGCCATGGCCACTGAGCCTGCGCATCTGGAGCCTGTGCTCTGCAACAGGAGAGGACACAACAGTGAGAGGCCCGCAAAAAAAAAAAAAATGTGTTTGAATTTAATGACTACCAGTTTAAAACAAGTAGGTATATTTACAGGTCAACATATACAAACCCCATGGAAACCACAAATCAAAAACCTACAACAGATACCCGAAACTAGAGAGAAATGACATTACTAAAGAAAATCATCAAATTACAAGGGAAGAAACTAAAAGAACAGAGAAGAAGTGCAAAAACAACCAGAAAACAAGTAACAAAGTGGCAATAAATACATACTTGTCAATAATCACTTTAAATGTCAATGGACTAAATGCTCCAATCAAAAGACATAAGGTGGCTAATTAGATAAAACAATAAGACCCCTAGATGTGCTGCTTATGAGAGATTCACTTCAGAGTTAAAGGCACACAAAGTGAGAGGATGAAAAAAGATATTTCATGCAAATGGAAAAGACAATAAAGCTGAGGTAGCAATATTCACATCAGACAAAGTAGACTTTAAAACAAAATCTATAACAAAGCGCAAAGAAAGGCATTATATAATGATAAAAGGATCAATACAAGAAGATATAGTTAATTAACATATATGCACCTAATACAATAGCATATAAACATGTAAAGCAAATATTAACAGGTATAAAGGGAGACACACACAATAATACAATAATAGTAGGGCACTTTAACACCCCACTTACATCAGTGGACAGATTATCCAGACAGGAAATCAATAAGGCAACATGGCTCTTAAATGACACATCAGACCAGCTGAACTTAATAGATACCTACAGGACATTACATCCAAAAATAGCAGAATACACATTCTTTTCAAGTGCACATGGAATGTTCTCCAAGACAGATCACCTGCTAGGCCATAGAACAAGTCACAACAAATTTAAGAGGACAGAAATTACATCAAGCATTTTTTCCAATTGCAACAGTATGAAACTAGAAATCAATTACAGGAAGAAAAATGGGAAAAACACAAACATGCACAGACTGAACAACATGCTAATAAAACCCTAGTGGGCCAATGAAGAAATCAAAGAGGGAATCAGTAAATACCTAGAGACAAATGAAAATAAAAATACAACTTTCCAAAATCTATGGGATGCAACAAAAGCAGTTCTAAGAGGGAAGTTTATAGCAATAGAAGTCCACCTCAAGAAATAAGAAAAATCTCAAATAAACAACTAACTTACCATCTAAAGAAATTAGAAAAAGAGGAAAAACAAAGCCCAAGGTCAGCAGAAGGAAATATTAAAGATCAGAGAAGAAATAAATAAAATAGAGACAAAAAAAGACAGTAGAATATAAAATAGATAACCAACAAGGACCTACTGTAGAGCACAGGGAACTATATTCAATATTTTGTAATAACCTATAAGGGAAAAGAACCTGAAAAAGAATATGTGTGTGTGTGCGTGTGTGTGTACAACTGAGTCACTATGCTGTGTACCTGAAACTAACACGACATTGTAAGTCAACTATACAGCATTTTTTTTTTTAAAAAGAGCTTACTACATTAAAAAAAAAGCCAATAGAAAAGATCAATGAAACCAAGAGCTGATATTTTAAAAGATAAACAAAACTGATAAGCCTTTAGCTAGACTCATCTAGAAAAAAAAAGGACTCAAATAAAATAAGAAATGAAAAAAAAAAGCAATGAAAGAAGAGTAATTACAATATCACAGAGATACAAAAAGCATGAGAGTACTATGAACAGTTACATGTCAACAAATTGGACAAACTGGAAGAAATGGACAAATTTCTAGAAACAAAGAAATTAATGAATCTAACAGAACAGACTTAGGGATACAGAGAACAAACTTGTGCTAACCAGTGGACAGAGGAAAGGGAAAAGGGGCAAGTTAGGGGTAAGGAATTTACAGGTATAAACGACTATGTATAAAATAGATAAACTATAAGGTATTATACCATACAGGGAAAATAGCCAATATTTTATAAAAAATCTAAACAGGGTATAACCTATAAAATATTGGATTACTATGTTGTATACCTGAAACTAATATAGTATTGTATGTTGACTATACTTCAATAAAAACAAAACAGTAAAAATTTAAAAAAACACACAGCACTTTGACCAAATACTTACATGGATCTCTCTGGATTCAAATCATTGGTCCTACAATAATAATATGCCACAGGGCTATTTATTTTAAATCTTTGGAAGAAAGGATTTGTTTAGGAAAAATCAATCACACCATGGGTAAATACAAAAGTTTACTAAGAAAAACAACAAGATCATTATAATCATCATTCTGGGTTTAGTCAATGACTCATTATTTACTATTTCATTTAACAAATATATCTAAGTACCTGTTTTGTGCCCAAACTGCTCCAAACATTTGGAGGAGGATAAGGGTAAATATGATATGGCCCCCAACTCAAGAAGCCTTTTCTGTAAGACTGATAAACAAACAGATGATGTATTCAAGGCTCTCTGGGAACTCACAGACGATAACCTTTTGGTAGGAGAACTCTAACCATGCAGATTGTCAATGTTTTATCTCTTCATTACAGGTGAGCTACATCATAAATGGATGAAAAGTTCATATGTTCAAAATTACCCTCAAGGGTTATTAGGATGTTGCCATGTTGGAGATCATCCTACTATTTTCTTGACAGGTCTAGCATATTTGCTTCCTCAAGCTTTGAGCACCAGATAAAGTAGGAACTATGTATTAAAATAAATGTACCTTTAAACTGTACAATCACCCCCAGCTTGACAAAATTTCTGCACTGAGAGGCAGTTACTGCAATCAAAAATTAGATCTGAAGAGAGGTCATGCTTCCCATCTCAGGATCACTTTAGGGCTTTTGCTCTTTGAGCCCAAAGGAGGACTGAAATTTCTAGTACTCATTGTTTAAATGAGTGTATATAGTTGAATTCTCAATTAAATATAACATGGTGCAACCCCACCATCCTCTGTCACTCATTTTTTTACTCATTTCTGTCCTCCGTACTCACATGTCAGACTTCTCCTTCCTTCCCCGCCCCCACACCTGCCTCTTTCTCTCAGCTATATGTTGCATGGGCTTGCTATTCATTCTAGTGTTTAAATATGGAGCTGCAGAAATACTATGCCATCTCAAGAGTCCAGCTTGTTTTAGCTCTTGCTACTTCTGCTACAGCTGTAACTGTTGCTCTTCACCTTGGCTTTAATTCTGCAAATATTAACTGAGCATTTTTGCTTCATGCACTGTGCAAGAACAAAAAGACAGATAAAATAAAACCTCTGAGTTCAAGGCATTTACAGTCCAGAAGCACTATTTTTATTGTGATTATTTTATCTTGCTTTCTTTTATCTCTTCAAAATTCACAGTTTGCATCTCACTATGTTATTCTGAGCTCAGCTCCCCCTCAGGTCACAAAGTTGCCATATTTATTGCATTGAATTTACACTTTCTAATACAGAGCTCACTCAGAATTCTAAAATACATCTACCCCCTCCCCAACCACGTGGCAGCGGGATCAGTGACTTCCTTGGATTCTTCCTTTCTAGTCATGTCACTGTCCTTGCTACCTTGACTGCTGGTGTCAAGTAATTCAATTCAACTTGCTTTATAATGAGGTTACCCTTGCCACCTGGCTTGCCTTCTGCATAATAGAAATGACCATTTCTTTGTTTCTATAGATTTGAGGGCAGCAGGACCAGCTTTCCATCTAAGAAACAGTAGGAGGACTGTTCTTATGGGATATTTTAAAACTCTGAGTCTCAGATGCTTAATTTTCCCATTTCTATTTCAAAGCTTTTCTCCTCCTGTAGCTAAAACACAACATGACTCTTCTTCAAAATATGCCTATACACATTTAACTGCAATGGTTCCAGAATTTTTTTTAAAAAGTCTTACAGATATTTAACTTACATAAATATAATTTAAAGCGATGCCATTTCTAGGAAAACACTTTCTGGAAATTTATTTCTCCTGAAAGATCTGTCTGTGTATTCGAAATTACACAAGTCAGGCTGAGCATACCTATACGGAACCTCTCTGCCTAGATTCATTGGCTGTGGATGGATGGGAGGCAACCTGAGAGTGACTCTTGCCCAAGCCTCACCAAGGAAACTCTGTCTTTCTTAGTCAAGGAACAAAACAGAGAGTTTTCTGATTAAAAAAAAAAAACAAACACATAAGCTATTAAGGAGCAACTCCTGTGGGATTTTTCTCAAGGTAGCTACAAAATGTACAAACCTATTTAAAGTGTTACATATGTCAATCAAATAATTACAAGAATTAACAGAGAAGATGACAGAATAGAAGGATGTGCATTCACTCCCTCTTGCAAGAGCACTGGAATCACAACTAACTGCTGAACAATCATCAACAGGAAGACACTGGAACTCACCAAAAAAGATACCCTACATCCAAAGACAAAGGAGAAGCTGCAATGAGATGGTAAGAGGGGTGCAATCACAATAAAATCAAATCCCATAACCACTGGGTAGATGACAACAAACTGGAGAACACTTATACCACAGAAATCCACTCACTGGATGAAGGTTCTGAGCGCTACGACAGGCTTCCCAACCTGGGGGGTCCAGCAATGGGAGGAGGAATTCCAAGAGAATCAGACTTTGAAGGCTAGGGGGATTTGACTGCAGGACTTTGAGAGGACTGGGGGAAACAGAGACTCCACTCTTGGAGGGCACACATAAAGTAGTGGGTGCACCAGGATGCAGGGGGAAGGAACAGTGACCCCATAGGAGATGGAACCAGACCTACCTGCTAGTGTTGGAGAGTCTCCTGCAGAGGTGGGGGGCAGCTGTGGCTCACCATGGGGACAAGTACACTAGCAGCAGTGGTTCTGGGAAGTACTCCTTGGCATGAGCCCTCCCAGGGTCCGCCATTAGTCCCACCAAAGAGCCTGTAGCCTCCAGTGCTGGGTTGACTCAGGCCAAACAACGAACAGGGAGGGAACCCAGCCCCACTCATCAGCAAACAAGCAGATTAAAGTTTTAGTGAGCTCTGCCCACCAGAGCAACACCAAGGTCCACCCACCACCAGGCCCACCCATCGGGAAGCTTGCACAAGCCTCTTAGATACCCTCATCCACTAGAGGGAAGACAGCAGAAGCAAGAAGAACTACAATCCTGCAGGCTGTGGAACAAAAACCACATTCACAGAGAGACAGACAAAATGAAAAGGCAGAGGACTTCATACCAGATGAAGGAACAAGATACAACCACAAAAAACAACAAAGTGAAGTGGAGATAGGTATCCTTCCAGAAAAAGAATTCAAAATAATGGTAGGGAACATGATCCAGGACCTCGGAAAAAGAATGTAGGCAAAGATCGAGAAGATGCAAGAAATGTTTAATGAAGGCCTCGAAGAATTAAAGGACAAACACCTAGAAGAATTAAAGAACAAATAAACAGAGATGAACAATACAATAACTGAAATGAAAAATACACTAGAAGGAATCAATAGCAGAATAACTCAGGCAGAAGAACAGATAAGTGACTTGGAAGACAGAATGGTGGAATTCACTGGCACAGAACAGAATAAAGAAAAAAGAATGAAAATAAATGAAGACAGCCTAAGAGACCTCTGGGACAACATTAAACGCACCAACATGTGCATTATACAGGTCCTGGAAGGAGAAGAGAGAGAGAAAGGACCCAAGAAAATATTTGAAGACATTATAGTCAAAAACTTCCCTAACATGGGAAAGGAAATAGCCACCCAAGTCGAGGGAGCGCAGAGTTCCAGGCAGGATAAACCCAAGGAGAAACAGGCTGAGACACATAGTAATCAAATTGACAAGAATTAAAGGCAAAGAAAAATTATTAAAAGCAACAAGGGAAAAACAACAAATAACATACAAGAGAACTCAGATAAGGCTAACAGCTGATTCCTTAGCAGAAACTCTATAAGCCAGAAAGGAGTGGCACAATATATTTAAAGTGATGAAAGGGAAGAAACTACAACCAAGATTACCCTACCTCTCAAGGATCTCATTCAGATTAGATGGAGAAATCAAAAGCTTTACAGACAGGCAAAAGCTAAGAGAACTCAGCACCACCAAACCAGCTCTACAAAAAATGCTAGAGAAACATCTCTAAGTTGGAAACACAAGAGAAAAAAAGGACCTACAAAAACAAACCCAAAGCAACTAAGATGGTAATAGGAACATAGACATCGATAATTACCTTAAATGTGAATGGATTAAAGGCTCCAACCAAAAGACACAGGCTCACTGAATGGTTACAGAAGCAAGACACGTATATATGCTGTCTACAAGAGACCCACTTCAGACCTAGGGACACAAACAGACTGAATGTGAGGGGGTGGAAAAAGATATTCCATGCAAATGGAAATCAAAAGAAAGCTGGAGTAGCAGTACTCATATCAGACAAAATAGACTTTAAAATAAAGAATGTTACAAGAGACAAGGAAGGACACTACATGATGATCAAGGGATCAATCCAAGCAGAAGAGATAACAATTGTAAATATTTATGCACCCAACATAGGACCACCTCAATACATAAGGCAAATGCTAACAGCTATAAAAGAGGAAATCGAGAGTAACACAATAAAAGTGTGGGACTTTAATAACAACTCACTTACACCAATGGACACATCATCCAGACGGAAAATTAATAAGGAAACACAAGCTTTAAATTATACAATAGACCAGATAGATTTAACTGATATTTATAGGACATTCCATTCAAAACCTGCAGATTACACTTTCTTCTCAAGTGCACATGGAACATTCTCCAGGATAGATCACATCTTGGGTCACAAATCAAGCCTCAGTAAATTTAAGAAAACTGAAATCATATCAAGCATCTTATCCAACCACAATGCTATGAGATTAGAAATCAATTACAGGGAAAAAACATAAAAAACACAAACAAATGGAGGCTAAGCAATACATTACTAAATAACCAAGAGATTACTGAAGAAATCAAAGGGGAAATGAAAAAATACCTAGAGACAAATGACAATGAAAACATTATGATCCAAAACCTATGGGATACAGCAAAAGCAGTTCTAAGAGGGAAGTTTATGGCAATACAATCCTACCTCAAGAAACAAGAAAAATATCAAATAAACAATCTAACCTTACACCTAAAGGAACTAGAGAAAGAAGAACAAACAAAATCCAAAGTTAGTAGTAGGAAAGAAATCATAAAGATCAGAGCAGAAATAAATGAAATAGAAACAAAACAATAGCAAAGATCAATAAAACTAAAATCTGGTTCTTTAAGAAGATAAACAAAATTGATAAACCTTTAGCCAGACTCATTAAGAAAAAGAGGGACGGTACTCAAATCAAGAAAATTAGAAATGAAAAAGGAGAAGTTACAATGGACACCACAGAAATACAAAGCATCATAAGAGACTGCTACAAGCAACTCTATGCCAATAAAATGGACAACGTGGAAGAAATGGACAAATTCTTAGAAAGGTATAACCTTCCAAGACTGAACCTGGAAGAAATAGAAAATATGAACAGACCAATCACAAGTAATGAAATTGAAACACTGGTTAAAAATCTTCCAACAAACAAAAGTCCAGGACCAGATCACTTCACAGGTGAATTGTATCAAACATTTAGAGAAGAGCTAATGCCCATCCTTCTCAAAGTCTTCCAAAAAATTGCAGAGGAAGGAACACTCCCAAACTCATTCTACGAGGCCACCATCACCCTGATGCCAAAGCCAGACAAAGATACTCCAAAAAAAGAAAACTACAGACCAATATCACTGATGAACATAGATGCAAAAATCCTCAACAAAATACTAGCAAACAGGGCTTCCCTGTTGTGCAGTGGTTGAGAGTCCAGCTGCCGATGCAGGGGACACGAGTTCGTGTCCCGGTCCAGGAAGATCCCACATGCTATGGAGTGGCTAGGCCCATGAGCCATGGCCGCTGAGCCTGCGCTCCGCAATGGGAGAGGCCACAACAGTTAGAAGCCCGCGTACCACAAAAAATATATATATATATACTAGCAAACAGAATCCAACAACACATTAAAAGGATCATACACCATGATCAAGTGGGATTTACCCCAGGGATGCAAAAATTCTTCAATATATGCAAATCAACCAATGTGATACACCATATTAACACACTGAAGAATAAAAACCATATGATCATCTCAATAGATGCAGAAAAAGCTTTTGACAAAATTCAACACTGATTTATGATAAAAACTCTCCAGAAAGTAGGCATAGAGGAAACCTACCTCAACATAATAAAGGCCATATATGACAACCCGCAGCAAACATCTTTCTCAATGGTGAAAAACTGAAAGCATTTCCTCTAAGATCACGTACAAAACAAGGATGTCCACTCTCACCACTCTTATTCAACAGAGTTTTGGAAGTCCTAGACATGCCAATCAGAGAAGAAAAAGAAATAAAAGGAATACAAATTGGAAAAAAAGTAAAACTGTCACTGTTTGCAGATAACATGATACTCTACATAGATAATCCTAAAGATGCCACCAGAAAACTACTAGCACTAATAAATGAATTTGGTAAAGTTTCAGGATACAAAATTAATGCACTGAAATCTCTTGCATTCCTATACACTAACAACAAAGATCAGAAAGAGAAATTAAGGAAACAATTGCATTCACCACTGCAACAAAAAGAATAAAATACCTAGGAATAAACCTACCTAAGGAGGTAAAAGACCTGTACTCTGAAAACTATAAGACACTGATGCAAGAAATCACAGACAACACAAACAGATGGAGAGATATACTATGTTCTTGGATTGGAAGAATTAATATTGTGAAAATGACTGCACTACCCAAAGCAATCTACAACAGATTCAATGCAATCCCCATCAAACTACCAATGGCATTTTTTACAGAACTAGAATAAAAAATCTTAAAATTTGTATGGAGACACAAAAGACCCCAAATAGCCAAAGCAATATTGTGGGAAAAAAACAGAGCTGGAGGAATCAGACTCCCTGACTTCAGGCTATATTATAAAGCTACAGTAATCAACACAATATGGCAGTGGCACAAAAACAGAATTATAGATCAATGGAACAGGATAGAAAGCCCAGAGATAAACCTATACACCTATGATCAACTAATCTATGACAAAGGAGGCAAGGATATACAATGGAGAAAAGACAGTCTCTTCAATAAGTGGTGCTGGGAAAACTGGACAGCTACATGTAAAATAATGAAATTAGAACACTCCCTTACACCACACACAAAAACAAACTCTAAATGGATTAAAGATCTAAATGTAAGACCAGACACTATAAAACTCTTAGAGGAAAACATGGGAAGAACACTCTGACATAAATCACAGCAAGATCTTTTTTTGATCCACCTCCTAGAGTAATGAAAGTAAAAACAAAAATAAACAAATGGGACCTAATGAAACTTAAATGCTTTTTCACAGAAAAGGAAACCATAAACAAGACAAAAAGACAACTCTTAGAATGGGAGAAAATATTTGCAAATGAATCAACAGATAAAGGATTAATCTCTAAAATTTATAAACAGCTCATGCAGCTCAGTATTAAAAAACCAAACAACCCAATCAAAAAATGGGCAGAAGACCTAAAGAGACATTTCTCCAAAGAAGACATACAGATGGTCCAGAGGCACATGAAAAGCTGCTCAACATCACTATTTATTAGAGAAATGCAAATCAAAACTACAATGAGGTACTACCTCACACCAGTCAGAGTGGCCATCACTAAAAAATCTACAAATAATAAATGCTGGAGAGGGTGTGGAGAAAAGAGAACCCTCTTGCACTGTTGGTGGGAATGTAAATTGATACAGCCCTATGGAAAACAGTATAGCGGTTCCTTAAAAAACTAAAAATAGAACTACCACATGACCCAGCAATCTCACTATTGGGCATATACCCAGTGCAAACCATAATTCAAAAAGACACATGCACCCCAATGTTCACTGCAGCACTATTTACAATAGCCAGGTCACAAAGCCACCTAAATGCCCATTGACAGAATAATGGATAAAGATGTGGTATATATATACAATGGAATATTACTCAGCCATAAAAAGGAATGAACTTTGGTCATTTGTAGAGATGTAGATGGCCCTATAGACTGTCATAGAGTGTGAAATAAGTCAGAAAGAGGAAAACAAATATCGCATATTAACGCATATATGTGGAATTCAGAAAAATGGTACAGATGAACTGGTTTGCAAGGCAGAAATAGAGACACAGATGTAGGGAACCAATGTATGGACACCAAAGGGGGCAAGCGATGGATGTGTGGTGGGATGAATTGGGAGACTGGGATTGACATACATACAGTAATATGTATGTAATAGATAACTAATAAAAAACAATGAATAGCACCAAAAAGAATAAAATACCTCAGAATAAGGTTAACAAAAGGAAAGTAAGACGTACACACTGAAAACTACAAAAATTGTTTAAAAGAAATGTATCCCGTGTTTATGGATCAGAAGACTTAATTTTGTTAAGATGGCAATATTCCCAAACTGTTCTACAGATTCAGTGCTATAACTATAAAATTTCCAGCTGATGTTTATGGATAAATTTACAAGCTGATTCTAAAATTCATATGGAAATGAAAGGGACCCAGAATAGCTAAAACAATCTTGAAAAAGAAGAACAAAGTTGGAGGACTCACGCTTTGTAAATTCAAAATTTACCACAAATATACACTAATGAAGATGACATGAAGCTGGCATACGGATAACACATATAGATCAGTGGAATAGAGGTGAGTCTGAAAATAAACCCTCATATTTATTCTCAATTGATTTTTGACAAGGGTGCCAAACAATTCACCAAGGAAAGAATGGTACTAGAACACCTGGATAGCTGCAGGCAAACGAATGAAGTTGGACACTTATCTCACACAGTATGCAAAAATTAACTCAAAATGGATTATAGGCTTAAGTGTAAGGGTTAAAACTATAAAAATCTTAGATAAAAACATATAAAACCTTAATGTTCATGAATTAGGAAATAATTTCTTAGATAAGACACCGGAAGCACAAACAAAAAAAGAACAAATACCTAAATTGGACTTCAACAAAGTTAAAAACTTTTGCTCTTCCAAAGACACCATCAAGAAAGTGTAAAGACAACTCACAGAATGGGCTAAAATATTAGTAAATCATCTATCTGATAAGGGACTGGTATTCAGAATATATAAAGAACACTTACAACTCAACAGTAAAAGGACAAAAAACCCAATGTAAAAGAGATATGAACAGACATTTCTCCAAAGAAAATATAAAAATGTCCAATAAGCATATGAAAAGATGCTCAATGTCATTAATCATCAGGGAAAAAGCAAGTCAAAAACAGCAGTGAGACACCACTTCACACTCACTAGGATGGATAGAACAAAAATGATGAACAATAACAAATGTTGATGAGGATGTGGAGATATTTAAATCCTCAAAAATGGAGGAATTGTAAAATTGTGCAATCACTTTGAAAAACAAGTTGGAGTTCCTCAAAATGTTAAACATAGTGTTACCATGTGACCCAGACCTAGCCTGAATATACATATTCAACCTCCATATGTATAACTAAGAGAGCTGAAAACTTGTGTCTACAAAAGACCCATAAACAAATGCAGCAGCATTATTCATAATAACAGAAATGGAAATTACCCAAACATCTATAAACTGATAAATGGATAAATGCAATGTAGTTATCCATACAATGGAATATTATTTGGCCATAACAAGGAATGGAGTATTGATACATGCTGCAAGATGGATGAATATTAAAAACATTATGTTATGTGAAAGAAGCCAGTCACCAAAGGCTACATATTGAATGATCTCATTCATATGAAATATCTAGCATAGCCAAATCTATAAAAAACAGAAAGTATGTTAGTGGTTGTGAGGGGTTGGAGAGAGAACGAATGGGAAGTGACAACTAATGGATACAGGGTTTCCTTTACGGATAATGAAAATGTTCCAAAATAAGATAGTGGTGATGGATGCACAACTCTGTAAACATTCTAAAGACCACAGAATTACACTCTTTTAAATGGTGAATTTTAAATTATATGAATTATAGATCAAAAAAGCTACTATTTAAAAAAGAATAGAATGTAAGTGCTATAACAGTACTATTCAAAAAAATTTTATTGAAGCATAGTTGATTTACAATGTTGTGTTAATTTCTGCTGTACAGCAAAGTGATTCAGTTATACATATATATATTCTTTTCCATTGTAGTTTATCACAGGATATTGAATATAGTTCCCTGTGATTTACAGTAGGACCCTGTTATTCATCCATCCTATATATAACAGTTTGCATCTACTAATCCCAAACTCCCAATCCTTCCCTACCCCAGCCCCCTCCCCGTTGGCAACTGCAAGTCTATTTCTCTATGCCTGTGAGTCTGTTTCTGTTTTGTAGACATGTTCATTTGTGTCATATTTTAGATTCCACATATAAGTGATATGATATGGTATTTGTCTTTGTCTGACTTACTTCACTTACGAAGTATAATAATCTTTAGGTCCATCCATGTTGCTGCAAATGACATTATTTCATTCTTTTTAATGGCTGGATAATATTCCACTGTGTATCCATATTTCATTTTATATATATGTGTGTGTATGTATGTATATATATATATATATATATATATATATATATATATATATATATATATGCCACATTTTCTTTATTCATTCCTCTGTTGATGGACATTTTGGTTGTTTCCATGTCTTGGCTATTGTAAATAGTGCTGCTATGAGCATAGAGGTGCATGTATCTTTTCGAATTATAGCTTTGTCTGGGTATATGACCAGGATGGGATTGCTGGATCATATGGAAAATCTCTTTTTAGTTTTTTTGAGGAACCTCCATACTGTTTTCCATAGTGGCTGCACCAATTTACATTCCCACCAACAGTGTAAGAGGGCTCCCTTTTCTCCATACCCTCTCCAGTAATTATTATTTGTAGACTTTTTAATGATGGCCACTCTGACTGCTGTGAGGTGGTACCTCATTGTAGTTTTGATTTGCATTTCTCTAATAATTAGTAGTGATGAGCATCTTTTCATACAACATAGTACTTTTTGTCTATTTTCTTTACTGCTATACCTCAACATTTAAAATAGTGCCTGGCACATAGTAAACACTCATTAAATATTTGATAAGTGAATGAAACTTTTTATTCAGCAAAGCTAAAGGCAATAGGTGCCCAAATAAAGCAAAAATGATCTATGAATGACACTCTAAACTGAATATCAAAGGAAAGCAGGTGAAAATCTTGTATCTGGTCTAAGGGGGTTAAAGGGAAAAATGCCTGGAAAGAGGAGGAGAACCATGCTGTTGTGAATAAAAAAGGAGGTGGCTTTGGGGTATACTCTCAAAGCATTAAAGTATTCACTTTCCCCTGGTAGCTCCACAGAGCCTGTTCAGATGCTCAAAACCTTTTAGTTTTACTGTTTGGTGAGGAAAAATAAGAGATCTTGTAAAATCAAGAGAGGAATTCAGTCCTTCTCTTGAGATTAAGATACGCCCATTTTTACCCTTCCATTTGAGGAATGAGTTGCTATTTTTTCATTTCAAGCCCTCACATTTTTATGTTCCTTTTTATGGTCCTACTCTGGTAGCTCTCAGCCCTGGTGGCACATCAGAATCACCTGTGGAAATTTTTGGAAATACCAATTTCCAGATGCCCAAGTCCTAGCCCAGCCCCATTTTGATTTACTTGGGGTGGGGTGGAGCTCAGGCACTGGTATTTTAAAAAAGCTCCCCAGATGATTCTAATGTGTGTCTAGGACTGAGAAGTTTTGCCCTGCCCCAGGTTTTAACCAAGATATATTTTTCTACTTTAGCACAGAGAATATATAATAATTTTTCTTACCTCAACAAGTATATGTATCTATCCCCTTCCCCTCTTCCTGTGTTGATTTCTGCATTCTTTAGTGGTCTTCATGAATACACCATCTGATTACTAACTTTCCTTCATGACCATTCTTACTTCTTGCAAAACATTTAAAAACAGCCTTTTCAAAAGGACTCTAAGATGTTACTTACACACATAAGTACATGCAATGTAGATACTCAATTTTATTCTATTTTGGTTCAGAAAATGACTATCTCAACAAAGAAAAAATGTCAACAAGTGAGCCTTTAAACAATAAACACTGCTAAGTTCACTCAGCTGAAATGTTAGCAAATCTGGATGAGTAGAGAAACCATAGCTTCATCTTCAAACATATAGTTTTTTCAATCCCCTCCCCTTTTTTAAAAGAAATTAGCTTTGTAGACTCAAAAAAGGTTCTTAAGCCAAAGCAAGGTAGGGGCCTAATTCACTGACTATTAAGCACAGATACAGTTATATTAAGAAAATAGATCTTGGATATATCCAGAAAAGATGAAAACTCTAATTCAAAAAGATACATGCACCCCAATGTTCATAGCAGCACTATTTACAATAGCCAAGACATGGAATGGATGAATGGATAAAGAAGATGTGGTATGTATATATATATATATATATATATATATATATGTGTGTGTGTGTGTGTGTGTGTGTGTATATATATATATATATATATGTATAGTGGAAGATTACTCAACCATAAAAAGGAATGAAATAATGCCATCTGTAGCAACATAGATGGTCCCAGAGACTATCATACTAAGTAAACCAGAGAAGTATCATATGATATCACTTATATGTGGATTCTAAAAAAAAAATAATACAAATGAACTTATTTACAGAACAGAAATAGACTCACAGACATAGAAAACAAACTTATGGTTACCAAAGGGGAAAGGGAGGGAGGAGAGATAAATTGGGGGTATGGGATAAACAGATACACACTACTATATATAAAACAGATAAATAACAAGGACCTACTGTATAGCACAGGGAACTATATTGTAATAACCTGTATGTAATAACCTATAATGGAAAAGAATCTGAGAAAAAAAAAAAAAAAATATATATATGGCTGAATCACTTTGCTGTACACCCGAAACCAACATAGCATTGTAAATCAACTATACTTCAATTAAATAAATAAACAAGTAAAAAAGAAAATTGTTCTCTTTATACAAATAATTTAATTGATCTGTTGCTTGCCTTTCACATCTATGAAATAAAGATCATAGGATATTTCAGCCCTAATATTCTTAAAATATGATTGATGATTGATACCTTGATAGAATTCTTTGTTTTGCCAAGCAGTGGAGAATTAAATAGAAATTTTCAATACCAGAAGTTGCTTTTAGACCAGTTACTCTAACTAAAATAAATCCATGTCCCATATTCTCCTTGGAACTCTACAGCTGGCTCGAGTGGCATTTATCTTTTGAAGGACACTTTTGATCTTCGGTTCCTTGGTCTTCAATTGTCACTCAAAGCATCTGTTTAATAGGCACACATTTATGCGATATGAATGACTTCCTTCATATTTTGGAGCAATATGTGCTCTGAAATAGTTATGACACATTTTGGAATATAACAGCCTACAAAATTTTTTCAAGAAAATTTTTCTGTCAATCATATTTTGAAGTACAACTAAAATTAAAGTCTAAGGAACAAAAGAAGCAGTTGGCAAAACTTCTGGGACTTGACCTGAGATGGAATTATTAATAGGTATTATTAAGAAAGAGAACCATCCCAAAGCACACTGGAAATTCAACAATATAAAAACCCAAAATCTGGCAACAGTACTCCTACCATTTTCAAGAGATAATAAATGCTTTTATGACATGAGATAGTTCCACAGTCCAGGACTAAGGAATGAAACTGTTCTTTCTCTGTTTCTAAAACAAGTATTATCCATATGTCTAAGAAGAAAATGTTTATAAGAGAAACCTGAAGAATTGAGTCCTTGGGCTAAGCGGTGGGGTGGGGAGTGGAGTTGATGAATACCACATGAAGACCATTTTGGTAAACCTAGCGCAGTGCGATGAATACCGAGTACTTTCCAATAAGATGCTTTGCTAGTATCCGGTAGCCATAGGAGTATGACATGAAATACACCCACAACTGTAAATCTGGTTGTATATAAAAAGCCTTCCTCTAACAGTAAATTGTGTTTTAAATGTGTTTTCCTATATATTACTGAAGAACAAAGGAGGTAAAATTAAAAATTTGGCAAGCTTAAATGAATATGCACCATTTTTAAAACTTCATTTATTATTGATCACACATAAACTCCAATCTCATGGTCAACTCTTTATTCAACATCTTCACTTGAATGCCTAATAGCATCTCAAAATGTACATGTCCTAAAACTCAACTTCTGATCTTCCCTCATAACTTGTTAATCCAGTCTTCAATTTCAGTTAATGGCAATTACATCTTTCCATCTGCTCAGGACAAAACCTTGGAGTCATTCTACTTCTCACCATGCATCCAATCAGACAGTAAATCCTCCAAAACTACCACCTCTCCCCACCTTCACTCATACCAGAGCCATAACTATTTTAATCTCTCACCAAATTATTGCTATAGTTTTCTAACTGTTCCTTCTGCTTTTGCCCTGCCCTTCCCCTCATGTAATATACTCTCAATACAGCAGCCAGAGTGATCCTATTAACCTGTAGGTCAAGAATGCCTCCCTGAGGCTCAACAACTTTGAATGGCTTCCCACTGCAGTCAGAATTTATGCTGACTCAGAGGCTCTACAAAATCTAGTCTCAAGCTGCCTTCTGACTTTGCGTCTTACAACTGACCCCCTTGTTCTCCCATCTTTGGCCACACTGGCCCCCTGAAGTTCCTCAAATATGTTAAGCACTTCTGTGTTTCGGACAGTCTGCATTTGCTGTTGCTTCTGTCAGGGAAGCTCTTCATCCTGTCTGCATTCTTTATTCCCTCACTTCTTTTTGGATTTTTTTTCTTAAGTCATCCTCTCAGGAAGGCCTTCCCTGACCACCTTATATAAAAATTATGTACATACCAATATGGAGGACTTCTTAACCCTCTTCACAGTTTTATTTTCTCCATAGCACTTATCACATGATGAACTGTAAATGGATATATATGTGTGCATGTGTATTTGTTTATTGTCTGTCTCCCCCAATTAGAGTGCAAACTCCATGAGGGCAGGGACTTTCAACTCTTTGAGCCCCTGCCATATGCCCTAGAATATGTGCCTAGAATAGTGCCTAGACAGAACCTTTACATGGGAGGTTTCAATAACCATTTGTTGAATGAACAAGTGAATACATTGATGAATTCGTTACATTAAATTTTATACTTTTGTGATTATTTTATTCTATTTCTTTTCTGGGCCATACAAACTTACATGTCCTTTTCTTTTGCTGTCCTATCATATCTCCCTTAAGATCTAGATCTCTCCCTTAAACTCTTGTTTTTTAGGATGTATTTTTTTCATTAAGTTTTTTGTTTATTTTAAATTCATAGTGATACATTTAGTCAAATTTTTCTTCTACTCCATGCCAACATTCTTCTCATAAATATTCTCTACCATTTTGTCTTCTGCTCTTGGCCTACTTTTATCTTGTATTATCTTTGTATGTAGATCCTACACTGGCTTATCTTAATGACTCATCTTCAAATGAATTTGCTCTCCTTGGACCTGCTATTTGCAGGAGGGTCCTGTGGAGGGCAGACCAGGCTATAAGAGTTTTCCTTATAGCACAGGGATCATAGGGATTTATATGTGAGAGTCTTTGCTTCTCCCTCAACCACTGTGACTTTCTGAACTGACCACAATGCCCTCTCTCCTGCATTTCTGCTTCTCCAAACACTGCTTCCTGCAAATAATGAGTGCTCATCTGATTCCTCACTTACCTTCCCAAGATTATGCAACTCATTACCACATCCAGGGAAGAACCCATCATGAACCCTCTTATTCTTTCTCAGTATCGCTAATATGAGTTGTCAGTTTTGGGACCCAGGGGCTTCATTTCTTTGGAAAACTGCTCTCTGTAAGCTTTTTCTGAGATCTGCAACCATGGACATTCTCTCTTCCCATCTTCATACACCTCACCTTCACTGATTTTGGCAAATCTTCACTCGTGTGATTTTGAGTTTCATATTTTTCTTAGTTTTGTTAAAAATGGAATTATGAAGTACACATGTCTATATGTTAACATTTGTTAAGCCTAATAATGGAAACATAGGATATATTGGTTTGCTAATTTTTGAGTGTTTGAAGTATTTCATAACTAAATGTATTAATTTTACTTTTGACAGATTTATATAAAGCATGTAAATTAAATTTACTAATTAAAAGTCCTTCAACTCTAGGGACTTCCCTGGTGATCCAGGGGTTAGGACTCCGTGCTTCTGCTACAAGGGGCATGGGTTCGATCCCTGGTTGGGGAACTAAGATCCTGCATGCTGTGTGGTGTGGCCTAAAAAAAAAAAGTCTTTCAACTCTAATTCAAAGCATCCATAATATTTTGGCTTGGTGTCATTAGAATGACTAATTTAGGTAACATGTAGTAGGTATTCGAATAAGTAAATTTTAATATTTATTGTTGTGTTTGGATAATGGATAAGAACATAGACTCTAGAACCAGACTGCCAGGCCTTAAACTCTCTATTTCTGCCAGTATATGAGGTATGTGACTTTAGGCAAGTTATTCAACATCTCTGTGCCTCAGTTTTTCAGTTATGAAATGAGGATAATAATAAGGTTGTTGTGAGAATTAGACAAATTAATATTTATAAAGAATATAGAACAGTGCTTGACACTTAGTGCTACACACTTACTCCACGTGTAATGGGATTCAAATATAATTTAAGTAGTTTATATAAATATAACATTTTAATATACATTAGAATAGTTTTGGTGATTTTTATTTGTCATGGTAAATAGATGGGGACTCAAGTTTGTATTTTGAAAATTAGTGAAATTACAGATGTGACAATGATTTAACACCTGGATCTTATGGCCAAGCCATTTAAATAGGCCATCCTCACTGGAAACATTATGATACAGTGTGCCTATTAATTATTAAGTTCCATGGGTCTTTTCCTATGGTTGTATCTATAGTTCCATAGTTCTGGAGGCTCTAGCATGAAGGGATAAGGTCAACATCATTTATAATGTCTTCTCTCAAATGAAGCACAGGAAATGGTGAACTAGTGCTTTTCTTCTTCTAATGGCTTCCAACTGTGCATGTAGTAACTTAAGGATGAAGGCAAAATGCCTATCTTCACCCTTTCATTCACTGAATATATTCACTAAAAATAAGTCTCTATGGAAAGTGGGAACTACAGAGATACATTAAGTAGAATTTCTGCTATTCAATAGCTTCCATCTAGTGGGAGAGATAACATGAGCTTATGTTCCTCAGGTACAGTGACTTGTTTAGCTAATGAAGTAGAAAAAGGGATGGAAGAGCTAACTCTCCTTGGATGCTTCACTGTAGAGCACATATTTTTTTCTTGTTGATTAATCGTGGTTCTAATGTAGCCTTCAATTTCACAGGTTTAGAAAGCTGAGAGCATCCTAAGGATGGTTACATCTCTCAAGTCAGAAGTAGATGAATAGAAAGCTGGTTTTTAAGTCTGGTATAGAAGTAGAATTTAAATTTATTAATTTATAATTGTATTATTTATTACATATTATATTATTAGTACATTATTACAATGTCAACATATTAATTTATAATTATTTATGGGATATGGATTGTTTGTGCCCATTTGATCATTAAGAACTTTTTGGGCCAAGTCTTCTACCTCTACACCTTACTTCTATCAACCCTACCAATGTTTAACCTCTGAATATCCATTTTGTAATGTGGATAAATTCACCTGCTGATTGAATCTTTATCTAGAAGTACTGATCAGGTTGTAACTGAATCTTACAGTTACTGGAGCTCTTCTACCTTTTTAATGTGACATTGCACATCTCGGCCAATTAATATGAGGTAATCTTACTGTTTAAGTGTCAGTCTACAAATTTGATATCACTTATACTGTGAGAGAACATATTGAAACGAATAATTTATATGCCTTAATTATCTGGTTAAGCCAGTAACTCCAAATAATGGACTTAATAGAGTGGATAAGTGAAATGAATAATAATGACCCATGAATAAACCAGGAAATTATTTTCTTATCTATCAGATATGTCTTAAATATTGCATTTAAATTTGGGTTTCTCTAATGTTGCAGAGTTTCACAAAAATCAAATGAATCAAGATAATTTAACCAAATTCAACATTTAGTTTAAAATGTTAAAAGCAATGGATTCTATGCCCATACTACAAAATTTAAGTCAAGGAAAGAGAGAATGAAATCACAAAGTAGTTGCAATTATCCCATGGGTACAAGGAATTAGGATAATAGTCTTACAGATGATTGACCCTCCAACCCAAAGTCCAACTAGCGGCCTAAAGCTACACAGCATGCCACTATAAAGCATCCTGTCAGGTCTGACCAGATGGACAATTTCCCATTCATACTACAAACAGCCAGTAATCTGACCTACATACCTAATCATACCTACACAGCATAAACGATTTTGACTTTGTTTCAACTCAAGAACCCTTGCCTCTCAAGGGCACCCAGTCATCAGCTACAGCCTGGCCAGAACTCTAGAAGGAGCCTGGCTAACAAACAACACACTTATAATTTTTTCTTATCTCTGCTTCTCCCCTATCCTTTAACTCTTCCTTTGACACCTCTCCATCTCTGTCTTGTCCAGTTTCAGTTTACTGTTTACCCTAGTGTGCTTCATTAATATCTAAGCACAAGGGACAAGGTCACCCAGAACCATCATCTCCTGGACGGTGGAGGCTGCACAGTTAGATTATCTCTTGAAACTTCTGAATAGTCAATCATGTTACAGTATAATTTTCATCCGGCTATCGAATGTGACCATCAATGCAGATTAGTTTTCCCTCTCACAATAGAGGTCCGAAATATCTGACTCACTCTGAATTCTGTGTATCCACTATTCCCTACTAAATACAGTGGAAAATTTATATTTGTAATTTAGAGACACATTTAGTAGAGGAAACAGGATGCCCACATAGGTCAACTCAAATCATTGAATACTGACATCACAGTATGATTGTAACTACACTTAAAATTAATTGAAAGGACACAATAAAATAATTTATTACAGAATAAAATAAGTCCACTTTGAATCATAATATATTATGTGCTAGATTATATCTTAACTCAACCAGGTTTTCAGGTACTGAAAACTTTCAGCACTGCTTATTTGCAAATCCTTCTTTTCTTGACTATGTCTATTCACTGTCACAAAACTGTCATTTTTTTCTATCATTTCAGTTTAAAATTCAATAAATAACTTAAGAAAATCTGTCAAACCAGTTTTATTCTGTGATATACACAATCAGAAAATGGATTAAATGTTGATTTCATTTTTCTTAGGTGTTACATTTCCTTCCTCTTCTTTTTTTCTTACTTTAATGCCTGCTTTGAGATGTTGGGATACTGCAAGTTTTCATCTGTCATCCTCTCATACTCTCATTGAAAAATTTTTTCCACAGTGCTTAGCTCTTTCCAGACATAGCCTATCTAATTAAAATTTTTTTCTGTCTTTTTTGTCCACCAGACCAAGGATCATTTGAAGGCAAGAAGGATGTCTTCTTTATGTTTATATCTCCAGAGTCTATCATGATATATAGAATTTATCAGGGACTCATATTTTTTCTAGGTACAGATTTTGTTTTTATATAAGTATCGCGATTAATATGACAAATGTGAATATAGTTTCAATTTCATGACTATCTTCTTGCTTGGCCTGGAACATTAAACACCCAATATCTGAAAAAGAGTTCCTCTGATTTCTCATACTTTGGTTTACATTAAACTACATTAACCTACCAAAGACATTCAAGATAAGTCTTTTTATACATTACCAGTAACATATGATCATTATAATTAAAGGCTATATCTTTCCAATATTAAATTTTCTATGCTTGCTCTGTAATGGATTCAAATAATATAGTTTTTAAAAATCTATGAAAATTAGCCCAAAGATCAGCAGAGATGGTGTAAACAGTAATTGGTTAAATACAAAAATGCTGTTTTACTAAAGAAGTTAGCCAACAAAAATTCTTTATGGAGAAATGTCTAATGTTATTAGCCTCAATTCCAATGCTGGAATACAGATATATATAGCATATAATTTTCCTGTGTCTTCATTTTAATAACACTGCTCCAGCTGCCTTCCATAAATTATATTAAATGTGAATATACTATTCATGAATATAATAAACCACAATCACATTTCTACATATTAGTATTAAGCTTATTCTATTGCGTTACAGATATGATGGCTAACTTTTAGATCTCATTCTTACTCATGTAGAAGGATAAACTTCTACTTATTTGAAGTGATATAGTCTTATAGTTCACATATCATTAATTATCTAATGATAATTAGATAATTAAAACATTTTTAATAAAATGTTTTCATTACTATTTCTCGTTTATTTAATTTCTGATTATCTCTCAACTCTCTATCTTAAAAGATAAGATTTAGGCTACTTAAAATCCTCCCCCATACATAAATCAGAATTATACACTTTATCCCTTAATTATTTTTTGCTCCATTAGTCATATCCCTTACAGAATCATACCATTTTCCATAAGAAATTATTTTAGCCATTTTCTTATACAAGCCTTTCATTCAGTATACTGAGCCTCAGAGTGACCCAAATTAATTGAGAATTACAATAGGGAAGAAGTTTGAAACTTAGAGTTTGTGTCAAGGCCTGTGTAATTGTAAAGAGGGAGTTGTGAAGAGTGAATCTTACTTCTTTCATCACTTGGGTAAGAAGACTTAAGTACATAGATATGCATGAGTTTTCTTCTTTCCATACCCTCTGTTAACCTCATAGTCTAGTCCATTAATATCTTTTACTGAGAAAACTACACAGAGTTGCTAGTGTTAATTACCCCAAAACACAAATCTGATTATATCATTTTCTTACTTAAATGTTTCAATAAAACTTAGCATGGCTTACAAGCTATTGCATTTTTCATTTTACAGAGGAGAAAACTAAGAACAAGACGCTAATAACTTTCCTAAAAAGAAATGACTAATAAAAGGCCAGAAACAGATTCACACTTAGCTTTGTCAGTATTGATATGTTGAGGGCTAGTGAAATGATCTGAGACAGATGAAAGAAAAAAACTGGAACTTTCAAGTTTTTATTTGGTAACTGCCACACGACAGGCACTTTGTTAATTTCTGATGCTACAAATATAAGTAAAATATTAGTCCCAGTGCAATGTAAGGAAGGAGTAAAGGAAAGTATTAGCCTTTATGTCATTTAATTTTCTTTCCTGTTAATCAAGGAGACTATACCATGAGTAATTTATTAAGTTTCCTATGATATGACTGTGGACTCTAGCCCAGCTCCATATAGTGTGGTTGTGGAGATTAAAAGTGATAATCCATGCAAAATTATTAGTCCAGTCCTGGTAAATAATACATTTTCAGTCCATAGCACCTATCATTAAATGAGTTTTTACTTATCTGTCTTCCTCCTGAACAGTAGGGTTCAGAAAGGGGCTGTATCTTTAATAACAGAATTTTAGTGTCTGACAATGCATAGACTATATATAGTACCAATTCAATAAATATTACTTGGACAAATGGCATGAATTATGGCACATAATTCTTTGCATGTACAAAAAACAAGACTCCTGAGAGGGTAAAACTTTTTCAAGTAGCTTAGTATGGATGGAGGCAGTGGAAGAAGCATGGGCTATAAAGGTAGGCAGATATACCTGGAACAGATTTATAAGCCACATGAAGAAGACTGAGCTTCATTCTGAACAGGGGAACAGGTAAAGCATTTTATGCTTAAACAGCACAATCAAATTTCAAAATTTTAAGCACAAACACTCTGACTGCTAAATGAAGGCATTTTTGGAAAGGAGGCTGATGGGAAGCATGGAGAACAGTTAAGAGGACACTGATGTAATTCAGGTAAGAATGTAAGGAAAGCCTTATGCAAGGCAGTGGCAATACAGGCATCCTTGCTAACTACTTGAAGGAAAAAATTCACAGAACTCTTTTGTGAATTAATGGGGTGCTAAAAAATAGGAGGAAGTCTATATAGTAATTCTTGAATACCAGTGTTTAGACTTGCAAAAGCAAAATCACTCTGAGGAGCTTTTTAAGAAGGCAGTTTCCTGGACTCATCCACAGAGACTTAATTCAGTATATCAAAGGTAGTCCTAAGTTACAGCTTTTATGCATTGTTTAAACTTGAATTGCACAATGTTCTAGGTTTTATTTTATTGCCGTAATACATGAATGGCAAAATTATCAATTTCATGCAGCCACTGGCTAGCTCTGTTCTAGGTGAAGTGGTGCATACAAGAGAAATGAAGACAATTCTTAATTCAAGTACTTTGCAATTTGAGAGGACAAAGATAACATACATTATACAACTAGAGAACAACTAACTGCTAAACCATAAACCACTGGTGATGCATGGTATAAATGTTTTAGAGATACGAGATCATCATGGGAATTGGAGCAGATGTAAATTGAATGGACCCATAACAGGAAGAGTATTAGAAAATTAAAGGAGGAAACATGACAGCCCAACTACAACATGACCAGCACAAATTGAGCCACTTGTGGAGAAGAATGAGAAGAAAGCCATGAATGGAGTGAAGGGAGAGTCAGAGAGTAAATGGAAATCAGTATGATTTGATAGGCTGGGTAAGATAATGGAAAACTTCAAGGAAATAATATTCTAGGAAAATTGAATGGAAGAATGGAGAACTGGGAGAAGGCAGACTAGCCTGGGGTGGGGGTGGGTATGTTTCAATTATTTCAAGCATGAGGTGATGAAAGCTTAGGTCTAAGTTAAATATATAAATTGAAAGGAAAGTGTGATCATTAATTTTATGTGTTAACTTGGCAAACCTGTGGTATGCAACTGTTTGGTCAAACAGCAGTCTAGGTGTTGCTGTTAAGGACTTTTTAGATATGATTAACATTTAAAACATTAACACTGTCAGGCTCTGAGTAAAGCAGATTACCCTCCAGAATGTGGATAAGCCTCATCCAAACAGTTGAAGGCCTTAAGAGCAAAGATTGAGCTTTCTCAAAGAAGAAGGAATTCTCCTCAAGAATGCAACATAGAAACCCTGCCTCAGTCTCAAGCCTGGTACCCTGTGGAATTCAGACACTCAAGACTATAACATCAACTCTGACTTGAATTTCCAGCCTGCTGGTCTGCCCTACAGATTTTGGAGTTGTCAGTCCTCACAATCACATGAGCCAATTTCTTAAAATCTCTTTCTCTATGTATATATTCTATTAATTCTGTTTCTCTAGAGAACCTACTAAACAGAAAGAATGAATACCAGAGATATTATGAAGGGAAAAAAACTGAGAATAAAAAGAACATTTAAAAAAATCAAAGGTAACTTCAAAGTTTCTAGAAGACTGAAAACAGCTGCAGCTTCAGGAGCTGGCTACAATCTATTGCCTTCATGTGCTTCCCTCAAAGCAGTTTTGCTCCCCTGAGTGTTTAATGATGCTGGTAGATATGCTGTATTATATCACTGTGCTGTCAGCAATCCCACTGACCTTTTAATAATCTGGTTTCTTTTACTGTCAGTACTACACAATTTGGAATTTTCGTCTAAATTTTTGATGTTTTCTAATTTTAGCATGTTTCAAATATCCCATTCAACTTAAATATAAGCTTAATTGCCTTGGAACTTAAATTTTGAGTTCCCCTTTATAAATATTTAAAAGAACTAGCAGAAGCTATTCCCCTTGGATTACAAACAAGGAAGTAGACCCAAAAGGCAATATAATATCTCTGCTTTGATGTCAATGAGAGGGTGAACACAAATGTAATGCTGGAGTAACCAATTATTCTTACTTGAAATTATGATTCAGTTCTTGTATAATATCATTCTGCCTCAGATCCATCAAGTATATCTTTCAATTCACTCCTGTTCATACCGACCTCTGATGAATGTTTCCTATAATGGAAAGCCAAGGGGGAAAAAAATCTCAAAAGCCTTGTGTGGTGCTGTAATTTTCCTTACATATGGCACTATATGCCAGTAAAGTACTCTGTTGAGTGCTTGTTTAATCTAATTCACCACTCCTGCCAATTTCAGCATATTTCAGCTAAACATCTAGTCTCATTATGCACCTTATAATTCCCATTTTGCTTAGAGAATTCAACAAGTTTTTGAATTAATCAACTATAATTTTTAATAATACCATCAACAAAATTATATCTTAGTCACCTGCAAAAGATGTAATAACTGTGGTTCTTTTCAGCTTAGGAGATGACTGCAGCAGAGTACTCTTTTTGTTAAGCTACATGCCAACACATATTTTATAAATTGCTTGCTGTATAAGCACATGTAGCAGACACCACTTCCCTTGAAAATCAATCCACCCATTTTTTGGAAACCCCAATTTTACTTAGGTATCTAGTCTTAGCTATTTGCTTCAGGGAAGGCTGGTAAGTCTAAAACACTTCTGCCCAATAGAACATTATGTAATGATGAAAGTATTCTATATCTGTGCTGTCCAATATGGTAGCCTCATGTCACATGTGACTATCGAGCATTTGAAATGTGGCTAATGCAACTGAAGAACTAAACAGCCACATGTGGAGGGTGGTTATCATATTGGACAGCATAAGAAAGCAATGATGGTATTCTTTTAATAATCTTGCAAGTGCTGGGTTTAAATATACATGGTTATAAGACAATGCTGACCAATAATGTGAAATGGAAAGTCTGAAGGGGATTTTATGAGAAAATTTTAGCATATATACTAGAAATATAAGTCAACTAATACTAAGTGAGCAAGAATGTGTATCACCTAGAATTCTCATGTAGAATTTTCATAGGAGATTAAATAGATACAACCACTTTGGAGGAAATAAGTTAGTTTTATCTTGTAAAAGTTGTACTTCTTTATACCTAATGATCAAGCAATACTTTAGGTTTATACTTTAGAGAAATGTTTGTGCATATTCATGAGAAACAAAAAAAGAATAATCAAAGCATCATTGTTTGCAATTGTAAAAATTAGAAACAGCCATATCAATCAAGAGAGAACTAAATAAAGGCATTGAAAAATACTTCATATCAGTGAAAATGAGTAAAGAACAACCGAATATGTCAACAGAGATAAACTTTAGAATTATAATTTTTTACATGAGAAAAATGATAGTTACAGATGACAATATAAATCAAGCCAGCATTTTTATAAAGTAAAAATAAAACAAAATTAAAAGGTATACATTTTATGGATGCATACATATACAGCAAAACTTAAAAAATCAAGGAAATCTTTTATTTAATTGAAGATACCTGAGGAGTTAGGGGTGAATAGGGTTAGAATCTGGGTGAAGTAAACATACAGGTTCTGCAGGGTTGTAAATATTCTATTTAAGTTGTTACTGTGTTTCATAAATTCCATGTATATTACATACACTGTTTTGAATGTATGAAATCTTTCTTGCTTAAAAGAAAAAGGGAGACAAACAAGAGACATATATTTTACTGCATCAAAAATCAACAAGGGAAAACATCCAAAATCAAGATGATACAATACATTGCCTAAAATTTCTAGGTTTTAGTAAAAAATTTATGAGAGAAGCAAAGAAATGGGAAAGTGTGACCAATACTGAGGGGAGAAAGCAGTGAATAGAAATTTACTCCAAGTTGTTCCAGATCTTGGATGTAGCAAAGACATCAAAGCAGCTGTTATAAATTTATTCAAATAATTAAACTATATGAAGAATTAAAGGAAACTATAATGATAATAACTCATCTCATCTCATTACGTTAAAGTAATCTCAAAAAAAGAAATACAAACTATTAAAAGTTGGAAATTACAATAACTGAGCTCAACAGTAGATTTGAACTGAATAATGAATCAGCAAGCTTGAAGATAGATCATAAAAATTATCAATTAGAGGAACACAAAGAGAAAGACTGAAAAACAAAAAGAACTCAGTCTCAGATACTTATGGGACAATATCAGATGTATCACCATACATATAATGGAAGTTTCAGAGTAGACAAGATAAATGGCATACACGCAAAAAAAAATTAAAGAAATAATGGCCAAAAACTTCCTAAATGTTATGAAAAAACATTACATCTTGAACATTTAGATCCAAGGAGGTCAGTGACATCCAAGTAGAGGAACCCCAAGAGATACATTCCTAAACACATCATAGTCAAACTTTTGAAACTCAAAAACAAAGAGAAAATCTTGAAAACAAAGAGAAATGCAACTGAAAACTGACTTTTTATCAGAAATAACAGAAGTCAGAAGCAGTGGAATCATATATTCAAAGTGCTGAGAGGACACACTTCTGGAATATAGTTTGTAGTTTCTCAAAAAGCTAAGCATAAAGTTATCGTATGACCCAGCATTCCACTCCCAGGTATATACCCAGGAAAAATGAAAGCATATGTCCATACAAAAACTTTTGTATGAATATTCATGGCAGCATTATTCATACTATTCAAAAGTCAGAAACAACCAAAATTTCCATCAGCTGATAAACATGTGTTATACTCAAACAATGGAATATTATTCAGCTATGAGAAAGGAATGAAATGCTTATATATGCCACAAGATGAATAAAACTTGAAAACATTACAGTAAGTGAAAGAACCCAGTCACAAAAGGCCATATGTTGTACTTTTATATTTACTGAAATATCCAGAATAGGATAACCCATAGAAAAAGAAAGAAGATTAGTGGTTTCTAGGTTCTAAATAGAACCTAATAGAACCTGGGTAACTTATGAAAACAAGTTCAAAGACTTTTTTTGGTATGATAGAATGTTATAAAATTGGATTGTGATGATGAATGCACAACTCTCTATAAATTTACTAAATGTCATTGAATTGTATACTTACACAATGGGCAATTTAAAGTTTGCAAATTATACTCCAAAAAACTGTTAAAACACATATGCAAAAATATTCATCCAAATTCAGTATTTCTTCCATTTCACTTTTAACTGTAAATTGTCAATTGAAAAGTTAACTAAGTTTCAGCAAACTGCTAAGGGAGTTCAATCATAAATAAATAAGCTGCCTGAAAAATGTAAGTTAATTAACTAATTATTCATTTTTAACTCAGGTTTTGTATTGACAAAAATACTCTTTGAAAGCACTGAAATTGAAACTGTGATTTAAAATGTTCCAAAAAAACAAAAGCCCAGGAGCAGATGGCTTCACAGGCGAATTCTATCAAACATTTAGAGAAGAGCTAACACCTATCCTTCTCAAACTCTTCCAAAATATAACAGAGGGAAGATCACTCCCAAACTCATTCTACAAGGCCACCATCACCCTGATACCAAAACCAGACAAAGATGTCACAAAGAAAGAAAACTACAAGCCAATATCTCTGATGAACATAGATGCAAAAATCCTCAACAAAATACTAGCAAACAGAATCCAACAGCACAGTAAAAGGATCATACACCATGATCAAGTGGGGTTTATCCCAGGAATGAAAGGATTCTTCAACATATGCAAATCAATCAATGTGATACACCATATTAACAAATTGAAGGAGAAAAACCATATGATCATCTCAAGACATGCAGAGAAAGCTTTTGACAAAATTCAACACCCATTTATGATAAAAACCCTTGAGAAAGTAGGCATAGAGGGAACTTTCCTCAACATAATAAAGGCCATATATGACAAACCCACAGCCAACATAGTCCTCAATGGTGAAAAACTGAAACTATTTCCACTAAGATCAGGATAAAGACAAGGCTGGCCACTCTCACCACTATTATTCAACATAGTTTTGGAAGTTTTAGCCACAGCAATCAGAGAAGAAAAAGAAATAAAAGGAATCCAAATTGGAAAAGAAGAAGTAAAGCTGTCACTGTTTGCAGATGACATGATACTATACATAGAGAATCCTAAAGATGCTCCCAGAAAACTACTAGAGCTAATCAATGAATTTGGTAAAGTAGCAGGATGCAAAATTAATGCACAGAAATCTCTGGCATTCTTATACACAAATGATGAAAACTCTGAAAGTGAAATTAAGAAAACACTCCCATTTACCACTGTAACAAAAAGAATAAAATATCTAGGAATAAACCTACCTAAGGAGACAAAAGACCTGTATGTAGAAAATAATAAGACACTGATGAAAGAAATTAAAGATGATACAAATAGATGGAGAGATATACCATGTTCTTGGATTGGAAGAATCAACATTGTGAAAATGACTCTACTACCCAAAGCAATCTACAGATTCAATACAATCCCTATCAAACTACCACTGGCATTTTTCACAGAACCAGAACAAAAAAATTTCACAATTTGTATGGAAACACAAAAGACCCCGAATAGCCAAAGCAATCTTGAGAAAGAAAAACAGAGCTGGAGGAATCAGGCTCCCTGACTTCAGACTATACTACAAAGCTACAGTAATCAAGACAGTATGGTACTGGCACAACAACGGAATTATAGATCAATGGAACAGGATAGAAAGCCCAGAGATAAACCCACGCACATATGGTCACCTTATTTTTGATAAAGGAGGCAGGAATATACAGTGGAGAAAAGACAGCCTCTTCAATATGTGGTGCTGGGAAAACTGGACAGGTACATGTAAAAGTATGAAATTAGAACACTCCCTAACACCATACAAAAAAATAAACTCAAAATGGATTAAAGACCTAAATGTAAGGCCAGACACTATAAAACTCTTAGAGGAAACATAAGCAAAACACTCTATGACATAAATCACAGCAAGATCCTTTTTGACTCACCTCCTAGAGAAATGGAAATAAAATAAAAAATAAACAAATGGGACGTAATGAAACTTAAAAGCTTTTGCAAAACAAAGGAAACCATAAACAAGATGAAAAGACAACCCTAAGAATGCAAGAAAATATCTGCAAATGAAGCAACTGACAAAGGATTAATCTCCAAAATTTACAAGCAGCTCATTCAGCTCAATATCAGAAAAACAAACAACCCAATCCAAAAATGTGCAGAAGAACTAAATAGACATTTCTCCCAAGAAGACTCAGATTGCCAACAAACACATGAAAGGATGCTCAACATCATTAATCATTAGAGAAATGCAAATCAAAACTACAATGAGATATCATTTCACACTGGTCAGATTGGCCATCATCAAAAAATCTACAATCAATAAATGCTGGAGGTTGTGGAGAAAAGTGAAACCTCTTGCACTGTTGGTGGGAATGTAAATTGATACAGCCACTATGGAGAACAGTATGGAGGTTCCTTAAAAAACTACAAATAGAACTACCATATGACCCAGCAATCCCACTACTGGGCATATACCCTGAGAAAACCATAATTCAAAAAGAGTCATGTAACACAATGTTCACTGCAGCTCTATTTACAACAGCCAGGACATGGAAGCAACCTAAGTGTCCATCAACAGATGAATGGATAAAGAAGATGTGGCACATATATACAATGGAATATTACTCAGCCATGAAAAGAAATGAATTGAGTTATTTGTAGTGAGGTGGATGGACCTAGTCTGTCATATAGAGTGAAGTAAGAAAGAGAAAATCAAATATGATATTTTTTTAGCATTTAGCAAATATGCTAAACTAATATGTATGCTAACACATATATATGAAATCTAAGGGAAAAAAAAAGGTCGTGAAGAACCTAGGGGCAAGATGGGAATAAAGACACAGACCTACTAGAGAATGGACTTGAGGATATGGGGAGGCGGAAGGGTAAGCTGTGACAAAGTGAGAGTGGCATGGACATATATACACTACCAAACGTAAAATAGATAGCTAGTGGGAAGCAGCCACATAGCACAGGGACATCAGCTTGGTGCTTTGCGACCATCTAGAGGGGTGGGATAGGGAGGTGTAGGGAGGGAGTCACAAGAGGGAAGAGATATGGGAACATATGTATATGTATAACTGATTCACTTTGTTACAAAGCAGAAACTAACACATCATTGTAAAGCAATTATACTCCAATAAAGATGTTAAAAAAAAAAACACAACTCTGAAAGATCCATCATTATTGACAAACTGATTTAATGTGAAATTGCCTAATTATGATTTCTTTCTGCATTGTACATATACAATGTATAGTTATCCTAGGTATGTATTCAAATTCTATGCAAGAATAATAACATGAAATCATGTTGTAATTTACAAAATAAAATATAGTTTAAAATAGATATTATCTAGCTATCTTTTTGCACAGCTTCAATTAACTGCCTACTTTTATATAGCCTATCTCTGTTATCTGTAGGAAATTTAACCTTAAATGCTTTTCTAAAATGAACTTTCCACATTAATAAATTCTAATTGTTCATTGCTCCAACATCAGATCAGCATTACTGACTTTTAAAGATAATTTTTTGTTAATATAATCAAAAGTTAACTACTTACATACCTTGATCCTATCTAGAATTTGGAACTCGAAAGGGTATATAAGGATATGCAGTGTGGAACGGCTTACTGGCAAATATTTAACAACTGGATCTTCAGAGAAAAACTTCTGATTTATAGGATTTCCCAATTTTCATAAATAATATCACCAAAGCCAATTTCAAGCTGGTGATGTCAATCAACTTGCAAAATTCCTGCACATTTAATAATTGTCTCTTACAAGCTAGTACAAATAAATTCCAGCATTCCAATTCCAGAATGTCTCTTTTTGCTTTACTAAAATGGGAACTGTCTTGATTTGCACTTATTTTCAGAATCTTTGATTCATGACACTGTATTATGTTTCCCCAGTAGAAGGGTAAGTTCATTGAGAGCAAGAATTCACATAGAACTCTTCACAGAGAGTATTTTTTATTCTGACCATTTGCATTCCTGAAGCGTATATTTAAGGATGTAGAGATAGTTGATATGATCGTCAGAACCCTGATTGAATTCCCTCTGTTAGAATTCTTGTCCCAGCTCCCAGGTATGATTAGATTCTGAAGCTGGAAGCCTATGAAGAGAGGTCTAAAGATCCTGATACATCTCTAGAGGAAAAGCTGAACCTCTTACCAAGGTCATACAAGAGACTGTTAACAGTGGCACCTCCACTTCTAGCCAATTCTTATACCTATATTTCCCAGAGTCACCTTCCTTGAGTGGTTCAAGATTAAAGTTTACCAATGACAGAAATTCGTATAAGATTAAAATGTAGAAGGGAAGTGAAAGCCATTAGTCTTAGGAGACTGTGGTGGTCTCTCATGATGACATCAGACAGGGAAGTACAGACTGATGTGGTAGCTTTATAGACCTCCCTACTGCCCACCTCTCTAATGCCTACATTATGGTCCCACTTTAGTGACCAAATACTACGATTTCTCAGACTGCCCCCACATATTCTGGCTTTTACACCTGCTCCAGTACTTCAGGATGTAGCAATTAATGATTCGTATCATCCTCTAACACCCCCTTCCAAATCTTCAATTCCACAATTCCTCTCACACTTATGTAAGTCCTAATTCTTAATTAAACCCCTCATTCTTGTAAAACATGTGTTATTGTTGTTAATTATTGCTATTATTACTGTTCCTTGGCTGAATCTAGACTGATACTGTCTTTAGTACCAGTAGCAGTCCTAGAAGGACAAAATTTAAAAGACGGGAATCTAGAATTAGTTATCTGCTATGATCAGATTTAAAGGCATCATCATTGGTAATGATAAATGGGACACTGATTGTTCATTAATTGAAGTGGCAAATCAGTTACTTAAATTATGACCTTTAATCACTTTAGAAAAAAGAATATAACATTGTGGGATGTGATAGCTATTAACTGTGATGGAAAGCTTAGAGAAAGAAAAGGATGAGCTCGTTTTTCAGGACTTCTATGTATGCCCAGAAACAGTCCCGTATATTTTGTATCTGCAGATTGAGATTTCTGAAAACCAAACCAAAGTCGAATCCTGAAACTGGTTGAATTATAATACAAGTTAAATTTAAATCCTTGAGTCTCTTATGTTAAAGTTTTGGTATTAAGAATGAGAAGGACCCTTAAAATGGAAATGGAGACGTTTAGGTAGATTCCAACTTTGTTGAAGACTTTTAGCCCCCAGATTCTACTGAGCCTCCCTTGCTAGTAGAAACAACTTTTCCCTTTCTAAGGATATCCATTTTCCTGGCAGGGTGGGGGCGGGGAGAAATAAAAACTGTAATTACCTATCCTCAGAGAAATGCCTTACAGAGAGTCTACCTATACTAGCTGCCATTGCTTCTAGGCTTATCACTAGATTCAAATCCCATCAGCCCCAGAAGAATAGGTACAAAGTCTGACCTGAAAGGAAATGCAAAATTGCAAAATTTTACCAATTTCTATCGATAAAAACAGAATTTGTATGGCATTCAGTCAAGGTAGAATGGACATAATATTGGATGAAGCAAACTTTATTGACATGAATACTACTAGTAAAAGATTCTAGATTTAATGTATTGGCTCAAGCAGCTGGGAGCAGATTTTAGAGGTTAGTTTTTTTGGTTGATTAAAACCTGTACTTCATGATGGCTCACATTAAATCAAGTTTATATATCAGAACTTCTTGGTTGTACTGTAAAAGAACACTATTCAGAATAATTTGACATCTGGCAGTGACTGACAATGGTGTTCCCAAGACTGAAATAAATAGCCTATTCAAGTCTTACTTGATGCAAATAAGCAAAAACAAACAAATTATATGAATGAAGAATCGAACTCCAAATAAAGAGAGGCATACTTCTCACCCAGTGCCCAGACTTGATGTAGTTCACAGACCCAGAGACCGCTGAAAAAAGGGAAGGAAAGATCCTATTGAAGAAGTACCTTGTTCACTCCCAAATATTTATACTATAAATATTGCACTCTACCTTCTTCAAAGAAACTTGCTGCCAATTACCAGGGTGACTGTGTTTTTGGGAAAAAAAACCAAAAAACAAAAAATGGATATATCCAGAATTTCCAGGGATTCTTGGGCACTGGTTCTCAGCTGACTCAATCACTGAGGACCCCAAAGCACTGTGATATACAATCATAGGCCAGATTATTAATGGAATTTAGGTTCATTTCCATCTCATCTCATTGTGCCTCATCTAACTGAGGCACAAATTTCTGATTATTTACTTAGTTCTAGAATGCACAGTTGCAACAGACTCACTCAACTATTGGCAGGATCTTCACATTGGTTCTGTTACCTATGGAATGAGAGTTTTTACAGTAGAAAAGGTCACATGTAAAACCTTAAACTATTCTTTCTGTCAAAAAAGTAAACAAGCAATATAGCATCCTTTAAGGGCTTTCATATATTAGTGTCTCCAGCAGAAACTTGAGGAATGCAGAGGTTGTAGTCCCTATTATATGCCTGTTCAACTAACTAATGTATTTTGCCTGTGTAGAACATAGAATTACTGTCACTGGAGAAAGACAGTAAACTATCATAATCTTAATCTGTTGTGATTCTAATTACAGCTGCTGTTCCAAATGTGATTTCTGTACTGGAGCATGTTAACACAGGCCATGGTACCTGCTATATATCTATTGATCTAACAGATGACTTTTTCCCTCTCTTTGTTATAAAGACCACTAGAAACAGTTTTCATTTACTTAGCAAGGCCAGCAATACACTTTCATTACCAGGCCTTAGGTCTAAATCAATTCTCTAGTTCTCTGCAATAATCTAGTGTGCCTTTGTCAGCATTTCGGATCTTTGTTAGTATTGCCAAAACTTGGTGTCAGTTTATTATTATCTCTCATTATTCTGTGGGGTGACTGGGCTCAACTGGGAAGTTCTCAGTTGTTGTCTTTCATATGGAAGCATCTTACGAAAAGCAAATAAAAGCTTTAAGGTTTCTATTACCTAGCCTCAAAAGTCCTAAAATGTCATTTCTGTAAATCAAGATAGTCACTAACGTCAGCTTAGTTAGTGGAACTGAATTCACTACAATTGAAGTGGAATTCAATTCAATTGAAGTGGAATTGGTATCTACCTGTTGATGTGAAGAGCAGCATTCATCAGGAGAGAAAGAAGTGATGGTGCCATTTTAAAGATTATCTACCACACCATTCATGGAATATTATGGTTATCCAATACATTGATAATATGCTGATAGGACCTGGTAAGCAGAATATGGCTAGTATCTTTAAATGTTTAGTAAAATCCACCTGTGAAAATCATATGGTCCTGGACTTTTATTTGGGAGACTTTGGGTTACAGATTTAATCACCTTCCTCATTATTGATCTGCTCAGATTTTCTATTACTTTGATTCAGCCTTGGCAAGTTCTGTGTTTCTAGGAATTTATTCATTTATTTTTTTCTCTTTATTGGAGTATAGTTGCTTTACAATATTGTGTTAGTTTCTGCTACACAACAAAGTAAATCAGCTATAAGTATACATATGTCCCCACATCCCCTCCCTCTTGAGCCTCCCTCTCACCCTTCCTATCCCACCCTTCAGTCACACAGCATCGAGCTGATCTCCCTGTGCTATGCAGCAGCTTCCCACAAGCCATCCATTTTATATTTGATAGTGTATATATGTCAATGCTACTCTCTCACTTCGTTCCAGCTTCCCCTTCCCCACTCTGTGTCCTCAAGTCCATTCTCTACGTCTGCATCTTAATTCCTGCCTTGACACTAGGTCCATCAATACCATTCTTTTAGATTCCATATATGTGCGTTAGCATCCGGTATTTGTTTTCCTCTCTCTGACTTACTTCACTCTGTATGAAAGACTCTAGGTCCATCCACCTCATTACAAATAACTCAGTTTCATTTCTTTTTATGGCTGAGTAGTATTCCATTGTATATATGTGCCACATCTTCTTTATCCATTCATCTGTTGATGGGCATTTAGGTTGCTTCCATGCCCTGGCTATTGTAAATAGAGCTACAATGAATACTGGGGTACAAGTAACTTTTTGAATTATGGTTTTCTCAGGGTATATACCCACAGTGGGATTGATAGGTCATATGGTAGTTCTATCTTTTGTGTTTTAAGGAACCTCCATAGTGTTTTCCACAGGGGCTGTATCAATTTACATTCCCAGCAACAGTGCAAGAGGGTCCCTTTTCTCCACACCCTCTCTAGCATTTATTGTTTGTAGATTTTTTGATGATGGCCATTCTGACCAGTGTGAGGTGATACCTCATTGTGGTTTTTATTTGCATTTCTCTAATGATTAGTGATGTTGAGCATCCTTTCATGTGTTTGTTGGCAATCTGTATGTCTTCTTGGGAGAAATGTCTATTTAGGTCTTCTGCCCATTTTTGGATTGGATTGTTGTTGTTTTTTGATATTGAGCTGCATGAGCTGCTTGTATATTTTGGAGATTAATCCTCAGTTGCTTTATTTGCAAATATTTTCTCCCATTCTGAGGGTTGTCTTTTCATCTTGTTTATGGTTTCCTTTCGTGTGCAAAAGCTTTAAGCTTCATTAGGTCCCATTTGTTTATTTTTTAATTTTATTTCCATTACTCTAGGAGGTGGGTCAAAAAAGATCTTGCTGTGATTTATGTCAAAGAGTGTTCTGCTTATATTTTCCTCTAAGAGTTTTATAGTGTCTGGTTTTACATTTAGGTCTTTAATCCATTTTGAGTTTCTTTTTTTGTATGGTGTTAGGAAGTGTTCTAATTTCATACTTTTACAGGTAGCTGTCCAGTTTTCCCAGCTCCACTTATTGAAGAGGCTGTCTTTTCTCCATTGTATATTCTTGCCTCCTTTGTCAAAGATAAGGTGACCATATGTGCATGGGTTTATCTCTGGGCTTTCTATCCTGTTCCACTGATCTGTATTTCTGTTTTTGTGCCATTACCATACTATCTTGATTACTGTAGCTTTGTAGTATAGTCTGAAGTCAGGGGGCCTGATTCCTCCAGCTGTTTTTCTTTCTCAAGATTGCTTTGACTATTCGCGGTCTTTTGTGTTTCCATACAAATTGTAAAATTTTTTGTTCTAGTTCTGTGGAAAATGTCAGTGGTAATTTGATAGGAATTGCATTGAATCTGTACATTGCTTTGGGTAGTATAGTGATTTTCACAATGTTGATTCTTCCAATCCAAGAATATTCATTTCATTTAAAATGTCTTAATTTGTTGGCATGTAATTGTTCATAATAGTCTCTTATGGTCCTCTGTATTACTGAGGTTTCAGTTGCAACATCTTCTCTTTCATTTATAATCTTATTAATTTGAGTCATATCTCTTTTTTTTAGTCTAGCAAAGGTTTCTCAATATTTTTTATCTTTAAACAAATCTTAGTTTCATTGACCTTTTCTATTGTTTTCTAGTGTCTATTTCATTATTTTTGCTCTAATCTGTGTTATTTCCTTCCTTTTGCTAACTTTGGGTTTAGTTTGTTCTTCCTTTTCTAGTTCCCTGAAGTGTAAGGATGGCTTGTTAGAGATCTTTCTTTTTCCTTAATGTAGGTATTTATTGCTGTAAAGTTCCCTCTTGGAAGTGCTTTTGCTGATTCCCATCAGTTTTGGAATGTTGTATTTCCATTTTCATTTGTCTCATGATATTTTTAAATTTTTTGATCTCTTCTTTGATGCATTTGTTGTTCAAAAGTGTGGTGTTTAATTTCCACATATTTGTGAATTTTCCAACTTTCTTATTGTTACTTATTTCTAATTTTATACCGTTGTGGTCAGAAAAGTTACTCAATATAATTTCAATCTTTTTGAATTTGTTAAGACCTGTTTTGTGACCCAACACATGATCTATCTTGGAGAACGTTCTGTGTGGATTTGATAAGAATGTGTAACCTTCTGCTGTTGGAGGGAATGTTCTATATATGTCTGTTAGGTCAATTTGGTCTAAAATGATTCAAGTCCAGCGTTTCCTGGTTGATTTTCTCTCTGGATGATCTATCCATTGTTGAAAATGGGGTATTGAAACCTCCTACTACTGTTGCATTGCTGTGTATTTTTGCCTTCAGATTCATTAGTAATTCTTTAATATTTTTAGGTGCTCCAGTATTTGTTGTATGTTTACAATTGTTACATCCTCTCAGTGAACTGACACCTACATTATCATATAATGACTTGATCTCTTGTTTCCGTTTTTGATTGAAAATTTATTTTGTCTGATATAAGTATGGCTATCCCTGCTCTCTTTTGGTTTCCACTTGCATGGAATATCTTTATTCATCCTGATACTTTCAGCTAACTGAGGTTGTTGTTGAAGCTCTATTGCATTTTTATTTCATTTGTTGTATTCTTCAGCTCCAGAATATCTGTGATTCTTTTAAACAATTTCTAGCTATTTGTTGAATTATTTCCCAAGTAACTCAGAAATCTCTATTTCTTTGATGTCAGTTACTGGAAAATTACTTGGTAGTACCATGTTTCCTTGCCTTTTCATGTTTTTCATGGCTTTGGATTTATGTCTGCACATTTGAGGGCACAGTCACCTCTTCCTGGGAAGGCTCAGCAGTGTAGTCTCTGTGTATCTCCATCAGCTGAGGTCACTTGGCACAGACTACAGGGGTCTTCTGTGGTCAAGAATGTGTTGGGCTGTGGATGGCAGTAGTGGCTAGCACTATTAGGATCCTCAAAGGTGCTGCTGGAATCTTCCTGTTCTCTTTTTTTGGCCCATGGGAGGAAGTTCTAGCCACGGAGATTCCTCTTGGCACCTGGTCTGGTGTGCTGTCACTTGGACTAGTAGCAAAGCCAGGGGCCTGGGGTCAGGGGCACATAAAATTAACACAGCACCTTGGTCCTGGAGCACCAGTGTACTTGCTGCAGCAGTGGCACTGGTGTCTAAGGTGTAAGCATGTGCAGATCATCAGTAGAACCAGGGTCTGAGTCTCTGCGGGTCAGAGATTGCAGCTGGGGTGGATACAACTGCAGCGTGGGCCCGGGGATGACAAGGTCCACCAGTGACTTGGACCTAGGGGGGCAGGTGGCAGTATTCACACAGTGTGGGGATGGTGGGTCAAAGTCCCAACTCTGACTCTAGGTGGCAGACACACGACAGAAGCATCATGTCCACAGTGGTGGCCTATTAAAGCCACATGTCAGGAACCAGGGAGTAGAGCTCAGAGTAGCAGCTGTATGGCTGGGTAATGACAGGTCAGAGCCATGGGCTGGGTAATGACAGGTCAGAGCCATGACCTGGGACGCAGGGGGCAGAGCTCAGGGCAGTGGCAGTTCTAGTTTCATAGATGATATGGTATTGTGGCTACCCAATCCCGGAGAGCAGGGCACAGCAGCCATTGGGACGCCTGGGAGCAGATTTGCCCACATTGATAGCTCCAGCCCCAGGGAGAGGAAGCAGTGAGGAGACTCTGGGTAGTTCCATCAGCTAGAATCAGGTTGGTGTAGACTGGGGGAGACCTCAGCAGCAGGCTGTAAACTGTCACAGTGGTGAGGCTTGCTTGGGTTCTTGTGCTCTCTTTTTCTTCATGGGGTGAACATTCTCTGAGAGGATCCCTCCTGGCACCAAGTTGCTCTGGATTGTGGGGTGGGGGTGATAAAGATAAAATGCTTCCTATACTTTTAATGAACTTTTAACGTACTTTTATGTACTTGTTATGTAGCCTCAGTTTTTGAGCTCTGCTGGATTTTTGCTGCTTCTTCGTTGTAGTCCAGAGCTCTCTCTGAGCTATTAACATTGGTGTGTAGTTGTTTATGTATTGTTTTTGTGGGGGAGACGAATGTTGGGGCTTCCTAGCCCTCCATCTTGCTGACGTGACCTCTTAACAGCATTTTAAATCTTTTCTGTGACTTGTACGGTCACCATTTTTGTACATTTTCAATTATTGTATTAACTTTTTATTGAATTTTAAGAACTCTAAGTCGTGAAGATATTAACAATTTTATTATTTGTTGCAAGCAATTTTTTCCGATGTCACTGAATATCAGCTATTAATAATATTGCTCAAACCTTTCTTTTTTCCTTTGATGCAAATGGCTGGCAGCATAGAATAACTACTTACCTTGAGATTAATCACTTACCTGAATCGGCACAGTTTTCACCATTTACATGCCGAGTAGGACAGTAAGCAAGCAAATTAACTTCTCTAATTTTCTTTCCTCATTTGTAAAATTAGATGTTTAATAGAGAACGCTAAGATACCTTCCAACTCTAAAATCCTAAGGCCTTTTATGAAATGTAGTGGATAACTGCCATGCGTTGAATTTCCTAGGCACTTTGGAATGCTCTCCCCATAACCTTCAAATAATTAATAATGAATTTTCTTCTCTCTATAAGAAGCTCTGATATGTTAATTGTATTCTAATAACCCTAATTGCATTATACAACTCTCTGCACTTCTCTGAAGCAGTTTGAAGCATCACACCTTTTTAAAGCTGTAAGAATCTTAAAAATCATATCCCCTAATTATCTCATTTCACAAACAAGAGAATGTTGGCTCAAAAAGATTAAGCAGATTGCCTAGGGCTTCCCAGCTGTGATATCAGATTAGAACCTGCATTTTATGATTCTGAATCCAGTGTTGTTTTCACTATTTTTCATTGCCTCTGCTTTGGAGCTTTACCATTCTTTTGATTATTATAGTTGCCTTTAATATTTTGATCTTCATATCATTATATACAAAAATATTATTAAAAATATTTCATGGCTATTTCTACATAAGGGTTTCTAAAGTACTGGGCAGTTTTACAGACCTGACATATATCTTTAAGGAGCTTATATTTTGAAAGAAACTTTCAAAACTTTCCATTCTTTGATTACTTATTGACTTTTAAGCCTACTTTTCATGATTCTGACTTGATTTTTTGGGAAACCCCAAGTCAATCTTGTTCTTTCTGTTTAGACGGATATCCAGACATCTGAGCACATAATACATGAATCTGAGAGCTCTAGTATAATTATGGCTAGCTCTAGATGTGGACGTTCAGTTATACAAAGGGCTCTTATACTGCCATACCTGGTCCTATTTAAGCTCTCTTCACTTAAACAGCTTATCACAGTGAAACCAGAAAGGGAAAAAAAAATATGACCCAAGGACAAAGAGTTCAAGGGGCCAATTGTGATAGGATTGTTTACCATGAGTCAGAGTACTTTGCTGGGAGTTAGAGACATGGAGATGATAGACATACATTTTGTTCACAAAGAGATCAATTTGGTGGAAAGAATATACAAAATATAGCTAAGTAATAATGTGATTATTCTATGATAGAATAATAATAACACCATGCGCTTATCTGTTAAAAAGTTTGGATAAGTCAAATAAATCAGATGAATATTAAATTGCAAATACTATTAAAGCATTAGAAAGCAGAAGCATGCATACAGTTAGGTGCAGTTAATCTACTGAGGGCTTCTCAGGTGAGTGATTCCAGATGAAGTAAGGCTTTTGAAAAAGGAAACAGACAAGAATTGGTGGAGAAGACTAAATAAGGAGGACAGCATGTTCAAGATGGACAACTCAGTTTGACTGCAGCCCATTTTGGCAAGTAACCATGAAGAAGTTAAGGAGACAGTGGGGATCTAAAATCATGGGAAATAAGAGGAGTAACTTCCTTTTTCCCCACGGTTTTATCCTAGGATATGAAAACATCTAACTAGATGAATTCAAATTAGTCCAACATCATTAATTGGAAGTTCAATGATCACTAAAGAATATCTATTTAATTGGTGTACCCTACAGGTGTTGGAACTGATTCTGTCATCTGTGACTTTCTTTTACTTATTTTGGAATAAAAATTTGCTTTGAGATTTGATGTATTTTAAAACCTGTGAAGTAAAGCCAGCATGTACAGTTTGCACTTCACTAAATGTATTTAGACAAGAAAACATTTCCTTTGGGAGATCTCTTGATCACAGAAACAATTAACTTAGCATAATAAATAGGACAGCAAAAACCCTTCAAATGATCTGAAGTAATAGATATTGTAAAATCACATTTTTGAATCATCACTATGTAATTTAAAACAACTTTCAAAACTGTTAGCTTTAATCTTCTTCCCAGCACCATGGTGACATGGACTGGTCTGTGACTATGAGGAAACTACAACGGCTAATTAGGATGCTTGGAAACTGGAATCATTATTTAAGCTTCAAGAGTCATGATAGAACATGTATTTTTTGTTGTTTCAAATATAGTTATTTATAATAGTTTGAAATAAAAAATTAGAGTTATTGGCAACTCTAACACCCTCAGAAATGTATAGCTTGACAAACACATTCAAACATTTAAAGCAATACAGGTGTCAGAAAATGTATGTTTAATGTGTATTATTAAAAGGTAGAGGCCAGATTAAAATTGTGAAACTCAAACCAGATTTAAAATGTGTTGGGATTCACCATTTTCACAAATTTATTGACAAATTCATCTGTAAATTTTAACCTTTTCACTTGTGTTGCTGTTATTACTTGTTTACAAGTTACTCCTATAAAATCTGTCAGAGTATATCATTTTATATTAGAAGAAAATGGATTTCTACAAACCTATGAAGAAAACATATTTCTTAAATGTCCTCGGGATGTAAATGTTGATGGTTATTTCACAGATTGTATGAATTTTGATTTTGTTTTCACAGCTTTTCTTTTTTTTTAATTTATTTATTTATTTTTCACAGAAAAGCATTTTATTTTAAATACAGCAGTGTGTACATGGCAATCCCAAACTCCAAATCTATCCCTCCTGCCCTCCCTTCCCCCTGGTAACCATAAGTTCATTCTCTAAGCCTGTGAGTCTGTTTTGTAAATAAGTTCATTTGTATCATTTTTTCTCTTTGATTCTGCATATAAGTCATATCATATGAGATTTGTCTTTCTCTGACTTAACTTCACTTAGTATGATAATCTCCAGGTCCATCCATGTTGCTGCAAATGACACTATTTCATTATTTTTAATGGCTGAGTAATATTTCATTGTGTATATGTACCACATCGTCTTTATTCATTCATCTGTCAATGGACATTTAGGCTGCCTCCATGTCTTGGCTATAGTAAATAGTGCTGCAATGAACATTGGGGTGCATGTATCCTTTTGAACCATGTTTTTCTCTGGATATATGCCCCAAAGTGGGATTGCTGGAATATATGGTAGCTCTATTTTTAGTAGCAATTTACATTTCCACCAACAGTGTAAGAGGGTTCCCTTTTCTCCACACCCTCTCCAGCATTTATTGTTTGCAGATTTTTTGATGATGGCCATTTTGACCAGTGTGAGGTAGTATCTCACTGTAGTCTTGATTTGCATCTCTGTAATAATTAGCAATGTTGAGCATCTTTTCATGTGCCTCTTGGCCATCTGTAGGTCTTCTTTGGAGAATGTCTCTTTAGGTCTTCTGCCCACTTTTTGATTCAGTTGTTTGTTTTTTTTGATATTGAGCTGCATGAGTTGTTTGTAAATTTTGGAGACCAACCCCTTGTCAGTTGCATCGTTTGTGAATATTTTCTCCCATTCTGTGGGCTGTCTTTTAGTTTTATGGTTTCCTTTGCTGTGCAAAAGCTTTTGAGTTTAATTAGATTCCATTTGTTTGTTTATTTTTGTTTTTATTTCTATTACTCAGGGAGACAGATCAAAAAAGATCTTGCTGCGATTTATGTCAGAGGGTTTTGCCTATGTCTTCCTCTAAGAGTTTTATAGTATCTGGTCTTACATTTAGGTCTTTAATCCATTTTGAGTTTATTTTTGTGTATGGTGTTAAAGAAGAAAATATCTATTTTTGACATCCTATCCTATAACATTTCACTCAGAAAAGTAAAACAATTATGAAACCTTCAACAGAAATATATATTTGTGTGTAAGTCAACATAAATGAATATGTATATAAATAAGTGGAAAATAGAATATAATGACATAATTTCATGTACATTGTCAATGAAATAAGTTTGCTATCCAGAAATCCTCAGAAGCTTTTTCACAAATACCCACATATATCCATGTTTTTCTCTTTCTCTATTGCCCTTTTCAGAACATTATTCTTCCATGTGGAGGCTTCCTTGAAGTTCAGGTCACTTGTCTATCTAATCTTCAATCTCTAATTTTTGTGTTATCTATTAGGCTCCTTTTCTCTACCAAGGCTACAATACCAGTCTCAATACCAGTTTTCTTCTCTATTCCCAAGTCTTGCCTCATTTCCAGTGATATTAACTTCCTATTGACTTATCCAATACTATGGCCTCCCAGTTCACTCATGTTTAAATTTCCAGGTATCTTTGTCTCTACTCTAAACATCCACAGAAACTTCTTGGTCATTAACTGGAACACTCCACTTCTACAATCTTCATGACAGACCCCTCATTTACTAATCACACTTCTGTGCTTCTTTTCTCTCACTTAAATATTTTCGGTTCTTTGCACAGGGACCTGTGGTCATTTGACCCTTCTGCTTTCTCCTCTTGTCTTCATTTCCTTTCCTATTTAGTTATATTTATTGGTTCATCATTATACTAGTCTCTTGTTGGTATTTCAAATCTCTTTTTTTAAATTGAACTATAGTTGATTTACAACAATATGTTAGTTTCTGGTGTACAGCAACATGATTCAGCTAAACATATATATACATATTCTTTTCCATTATGGTTTATTACAGGATATCGAATATAGTTCTCTGTGCTATACAGTAGGACCTTGTTGTTTATCTATTTCATATATCGCAGTTTGTATCTGCTAATTCCAAACTCCTCATTTATCCCTCCCCCACCCCCTTTCTGCTTTGGTAACCATAAGTTTGTTTTCTGTTTCTGTGAATCTATTTCTGTTTTGTAAATAAGTTCATTTGTGTCATATTTTAGATTCCACATATAAGTGATAGCATATGATATTTGTCTTTCTCTGTCTGACTTATTTCACTAAGTATGATAATCTCTAGGTCCATCCATGTTGCTGCAAATGGCATTACTTCATTCTAGTATTTCAAATCTCTTGATGAACTATCTTTCTGTAGAGCAAACTTTGAAGTGTAAATTCATCAAATTATCTGCCTTTTCCACACCTATGTGACTGGATGCTGCTCTTTCCAATTACCTTCAAACTTACTTCAATTCATACCCATTCTGTCTATTACATTAGTACAAATACCTATCATTCTATCTAAAGTTAATCTTCCTATTCTCTGGACCCTAGCCTTACCTGCTTATTCAGGACAAATCACCATCAGTCATTTCTTTGCATTCCTTGGATTTCCTCACATTTCAATCTCTAGCTCTCTCCCTTTCTGTCAGGAAAAAAATTCTCAACTCCACATTCTTCCTTGGATTTCCAAACTGTATGTTTCTTCCCTAACAATTACACCTTTAAAAGAGATTTTTACACTTTCTGTCTTCACTCCCTTATTTTCAATTCAGCCATTACAATCTGACTTGTCTTTACACCATTCTACAAAATCCAAACTCAACCAGTTCTCCTAGAACCTCTTTATTGCTAAATTCAATGGACACATTTTATTAATTATTTAATATCTCAGAATCTTTTTTGTTGCTGTTCACTTGTTTGAAACACTTCCCCCACCCCCCGTTTACCTTCAGGATGTCACAACTGCATAATTTTCTTTCTATTTTATAAAAGCTTCCTATTAATTCCTTATTTGGGTCTCTCTACCTTTGCCTGCTCTTAAGAGCTGACCTCAATCTATCCCTCTTTCACTCTATGACTTTCTTTGAGTGGCTCATCTACACCCATGGTTTCTGACAACTTACATGTGATGTTATCCAAAATTCCTGATCTCTCCCCTCAGCTCGGGTTCTAGTACAACTTTCCATTGGGTACCTCTACTTGGCAGTTTTATAGATGCTTCAAATTTCAACATACATGTTCTACCAGGATTTTCTGTTTCTGGTATCCTCTGTCCTCACAAATAGTACCACTATTAGTTGTACAGTTACCGATACAAGAAAGATTTTATGACTCACTGCCTACATCCATCTCATTATCAATTCTGGTTAATTCTACACCCTAAATATTTCTCAAATCCATTCACTGCCTCCGTAACCATTTACACTACCATAATTCAAGTCATATTCTTGACTCTTCTGTATTACTCCATCGGGCTCATATCTGAACTTCTCATTCTAGTCTTGGATCCCTTCAATCCTTTCCACATAGTAATAAGAGTACACTTCCCAAAATTCAAAACTGATCATATCACTTATTTGCTTAAAACAATTTAACGGCTCGTGATTACCCTTTGGCTAAAATTTCAATTCTTAAATATAGTGTTTAAGATTCTTCATACTATTTGACTACTGATTATCCTTACAGGATTATTCAAGTCACTATGCCTTATGATCAATACTTCATCCAACAATAACTTTTTATTTTCTCAAATTCAACAATCTTTCTCTCATCTCCAAGTCATTGTACATGTTATTTTCTCAACCAGGAAAACTCTCCCTCTTGCCTCTTCATCCGACTGTTTGCAAATTATTCTTTAGGTATCAGCTTAATGACACTTTTATAGAAAGCCTTTATGGATTCTATCAAATGTGGTTTAGATGCTCTTCCTATGGCTTCAGGACACCTCACAAGCACATTTATCATATTTTTCTCACAAATGCATTTATCATAGTCTAATTGTTTGTTACATATCCAGCATATTCCACTCGTTTTTAAGCTTCTTGAAACTAAAAAGATTGTGAATCTTGTTCACCACTATCCCAACAGCTAGCATAGCTGTTTGTACCCAGTAGTTGAGTAAACAGATGAACATATACATAAACTTTAAAAACTCTATTTCATTCTAGAATTGCAGAGGCCCACTGGGTGATAGTTGCACCTATGATAGCACCATTGTATTTCCTGTTTAGGTTGTAGTAATCAATGCTATAGAAGAGAAGTCATAAACATAAATGTCAGAAAGGACCAGGTAGGAAACATACATGAATATAACCAGTTGGATGGGAATATAGTAAGCAAAAGAGTGTGTTCTCTGAATAAAGGGAGTAGTCACTTATTAGCCATAGTTGATTGCCATGTGTAAATTAGAACTCAATGTTGCTAGAGCTTCTGTTTTTTAAAATAATCAAGAAATCAAACTTTTATGTTAAATCCTCATTTTTGTGGCAGTTATTGGAAAATGTGCAGGTCAAATGAGCCATGTCTGTAGTATAGATTCAATTCTTGAGACTCAGTTTATGACCATTCTAAAACAGTGTCATAAAAAGAGTGAGGTACTCACCAAACTAAGAAGCTCCTGTACAGCAAAATCCATCAACAAAATGAAAAGGCAATTATGGAACAGGAGAAAATACATGCAAAGCATATATCTGATAAGGGGTTAATATCCAAAATATATAAAGAACTCATACAACTCAATAGGAAAAAAACAAACAATCCAATTTAAAAATGGGCAAAAGATTTAACTAGACATTTTTCCAAATGAGACAAATGGCCAACAGGTACATGTAAAAGTACTCAACATCATTAATGAACAGGGAAATGCAAATCAAAACCATAATGAGTTATCATCTCACACCTGTTAGAATGGTTATTATCAAAAAGACAGAATAATGAGTGTTGGTAAGGATGTGGAGAAAAGGGAACCCTGTGCATTGTTGGTGGGAATGTAAATTGATGTAGCCACTATGGAAAACAGTATGGAGGTCCTTCAAAAAATTAAAAATAGAACTATCACATGTCCAGCAATTCTACTTCTGGGTATTTATCTGAAGGAAATAAAGTTAATATCTCAAAAAGATATTTGTACCTTCATATTCATTGCAGCCTAATTTACAATAGCCAAGAAATGGAAACAACCTAAGTGTCCACTGATGAATAAATAGATACAGAAAATGATACATGCACACATACACTGAAATATTACTCAGCCACAGAAAGAAGAAAATCTTGTTATTTGTGACAACATGGATGGATCTTGAGAACATTATGCTAAGTGAAATTAATTCAGACAGAGAATAACAAATACTGTATGATCTCACTTATATCTGGAATCTATAAAACAAAATTGTTTATAAAAACGTAACTCATAAATAGAGAACAAACTGGTGGTTGCCAGAGGTGGGGGGTTGGGGGTAGGTGAAACAAGTGATGGTGGTGAAATCTACAAACTTCTAGTTATAAATGGTCCTGGTGATGTAATGTACAGTATGATTATTACAGTTAACTGTTGTATGTTTGAAAACCGCTACAAGAGTAGATCTTAAAAGTTCTTATCACAAAACAAAAAATTATAACTATGTATGGTGATGGATATTTAAACTTATTGTGGTAACCATTTTTCAATATATACATATATCAGATCATTATGTTGTATGCCTGAAACTATACAAAGTTATATGTCAATCATATCTCAATTATAAAAAAGAAAGAAGAAAGACACTAAAAATTTACCTTTTCTAGGTTTCTCTTTCATGTAGAGATGGATATCGAAGATGATAAGATGCAAACATGATTCAACATTTTTACTTTGCCTCAACTCTTTCACAATGGAATAAGGAATATGTTTTCATCTATGCGCACAGGTATACTCATTTGAATATTAATATATGACAGGGAAAATAATTATGAAGATACTGCTACGCACATACTGCTTTTGAAAACTTTCTCCTTCTGATTATCTTTGCCTAGTCTGTTCCCTACTATTATATGATATTGTTGATTCCTAAGGATTTTACTATCATCCCCCTATTTATAATATTCATCTGTTCCTTTCTAACCTTCTTGCTAGTTCTCTTTGTATAACCTGACAGCAAGCAATTAAGAATTTTGGTAGAATTTGTGTGTGAGTGCACAAGGATGTGTACATGCATACACAGGCACGTAAACATGACTGGACAGAAAAGCCAGAGAGCCTGTAATAGCAAGTAGAAGTGTTGCTGGAATCTTCTAAAATTGAGAGACACTCCACTACAGCACTATTTTTCTAGAGCACTACTTTTCTTTCACCTCACTACTCAGATGTCATTATACTAGAATACAATTCTGAATGGAAAACTCTCCTCATTTTGGATGTCAGACCTGATCCCATTTTCTCTCTCTGACTTCTTTATAAATTAAGTTCACCTGGGCTTCCAGAATAACATTTGGTCCAGTTATTTCTGATATGTCTAGACTTGCGCTACTGTAAGGCATAAAATGATAGGTAATTTAAGCAAAATATTTTACATCATTTTTAAAGGATCTGTAGAATATTTCTGAAAAGTGGAAAGAAAAGCAACCTCAGAGCCATAGAGAATTGACATAAACTAAGTTTTTACACAGTCGGGCAAAAAATGCTCAGTGCTAAATTTTTACACTTAATTGGCTCACACAGGGCTGCGAATAGTTCATATTCCCACCAGTCAGAAAGGAAAAACCGAATAATACATGGGTCATCAGTATGACCCATGACTATCTCTTTAGAAGTGGGGATTAAATCATCCCTCGATTAAATGAGGGTCTGGACCCAACTAACAAAGTTTAAAAGTCTCAGCAAACTAGGATTAAAGGTGAATTTTTTCAACCTGATACAGGGGATCTATGTAAAACCTAGGTATCATGATACTTATGGTGAAAGACTAAATGCTATCTCATTAAGGTTGGGAACAAAGTGAAGATGTTCTCTGTCACCACTCCTATTAAAAATTGTACTAGCCAGTGCTATAACACAAGAAAAAGAAATAATATGCATAAAGATTAGGGAAGAAAAAATAAATTGTCTTTATTCACAGGATGACATGATCATTTATGCAAAAAAACAGTAAGAAATCATCCAAAAAAAAAAGGCTAGAAATAATAAGTGAAAGTAGTAAATCTGCAAGATGCAGGATCAATATACAAAAATCTATTTTATTTCTATATGCAAACAATGAGAAGTTGGAAATTGAAATTAAAGTACCATTTACAATAGCATCAAATTATGAAATTGAAATAAATTTGCCAAAATAAGAAAAAGACCAATACAAAAACTTTACTACTATGATAAATTAAAGAATAGTGAACTAAAAGGAGAGTTATATTATGTTTACGGATTAGAAATTCAATATTGATAAAAATCAATTCTTCCTAAACTGATCTATATAGATTTAATGCCATCTCAATTAAAATCTCGCAGGCATTTTTGTAGAAATTGACAAAGCTGATACTTAAAATAAAATAAAAAACCCACAACTGTTGACTTTTATTTCAACTGAAATTTGAAGACTTTTAAAATCATTTTATTTTATTCCTGAGATATAGCATCATTGAGTAGAAAGACCAGAAGATGAAGCCAGAAAATATTCTCTATTGTTGACTAATTATTTGATCTTAGATAGTTTAATTAACCCCTTGGTCTTCAACTTCCTTATCTATTGAACACCAATACTTTATACCTCACATGTATTTGTAGTGATAAAATGAGAACAAACTTTGATCTTGAAAATCAAATATTTTGAACTCAAATTCTTGCAGGTGCTGAGAAAATATCATAAATGAAAAAGGCAGGCAGAATATAAAGTGTAGAGAACTGAAATACTATCTAGGTGGAGGAAAAGATGGCAGTTATTGCTCAGCTTTGACCAATCACTGTCATGAAACCATCCGCATAGTGACAATGAGATCCCTCTGTTGCCAGATCATCCAAATTCTCAAGAAAAGTAGAAATATGGATTTTTATATAACACACCCCATTCAAAAATGTTGGCAATCAATTAAAGTGATTATATGTAGTATGGGCCAACAAAACATGTCTGTATGCTGTGTTCAGTGAGTGAGAACCAATTTGTTTCTGCTGTCATGAACTGTTGTACAAATGTTGGGTATTATTAATATAATGATAACCATATTCATAATGAAAGCTGTGCCCAACACATAAATGGCTCTAAACAATAGCAGAATATAACTGATAAAACATATGAATATTCAAGGGGTGATCAATATCAAATGAGAGATTCACATTTGAGCCTGAAACAATGGATAATATTTTAAAGAAAATTAGACTGATTTCTAATTGCTAGGACATTTCCTGGTTGGACCTACAAGTTGTTGACTCTGATTTTCAATTAGTAAAGCAAATTCTAAAGAAAGCAACTATCATGGGACAGAAGGTGAGGGTGGTCGACCCTTGCTTAAGTAAACTACTCCACCAAAATAATCGCATGTACATCCAGGCAGCTAACTTACATTGTCAAGGATTCAGAAAATCACTGACATCACCCAATTTCAACTCTTCTCTTTTTATTTAAGTCCAGATAGCTCAGTATACAGTATCTCAATCACTGCATGAATATAATTTCTTTTCCATTAATGTTCAGCCCTCTTTCTAGAATGGTGTCTAATTGATGGTTGTATGTAAATTTTCTTCTCTCTCTTATGCTATTATAATCATTTAGTGGGATGATTCCCTACTCATACTCTAGCCGCCAGAATTTTTTCGCATAATTCTTTTTTATAAGTGCAATGTAAGTACTGAATATATAAATCTGATCAATCTAGAATCCATCACTAAGTTGAAGAAAATTAGTTAAATAAGTAAAATCTATTAATCCATTAATTCAGATAACCATTTAATACGTTAAAAATGAGACTTTGCTTGTATAAAATAGTTGATTAACCCTTTTCTTCCTATAATTTCCTCATGAAGTAAAAAGAGGAGGAGAGTGAGAGAAAGGAGGGAGCGGCAGAATGAAATTCAAATTTTTTCCAGCTTCCAAAAAATGAAACTGAAAAATATCTCTTTAGTGAGCTGTATTTTACAGCAAGTAACTGGAATAGTTGTGGCTAGAACATAACCAAGCATACAGATTCAAAACGGAAGCTATAATCTCTTGCCGTATTTATCAGACTTATTAACTCATTGAAATGAAAATAGAATCACCAAAAGAAGATCCTTGAACATAGTAAGAAACAACAGCTTTCTACTTCCACCAACTTGCAGGAAAGAGTCCTAGATTAAATCTGAATAACTTCAGGACTGAATTTTGACTCAAGAGCAGTAAGTAATCAGATAGCTACTGTTTTCTTACAAGAAAAAAAAATCTGTCAAAAGATCCTTTTTACTGTAGTTGAGTATCATGTGCTAATCTCACCCATAAAGGAACATAGCACTAGCACTACTTGGGATCTCTCTTAGGAGACTGGATTGTGAATCCAAAAAGCTACAGAGAGAGAGAAAAAAAGATTATACTACTTGGAATTTCTACATGTGTCATTTCTCTAAGCCTCCCATCTGTAGATACTCAGTAAGCACCCTTACTCCTTGTTGTGTTTCCCTCTTCCCTTTGAGCACTGGGGATTTATGAAGGCCAAAGTCGGGGGAATATAAATGAAAGAAATAAAGCAGAAGATGCCAAGAAATTTTGCTATCAAATTTAAAATGAAAACTCTTCGGATATCAGAGGACCAAGAAGCAAGAGCAAGAGACTGGAAAAAAATAAAAGAGAACTCCAAAGATGCCCTGGTCATTGTACTCCAGTCAGTAAAAGAAAATGTATTGAGTCTTTGTTGATTATAGGATTTAATTCCATGAAAGAAGTGTCTTATCACTCAAATCCTTAAAAATATGTATAAAGCAGTGCAGACACAAAATAAGGAACCATTGTAATTGGTCTAGAAATGTTAAACTTTGGAAAGAATCATTTGAAGTCACATTATCTGGGCTCCTCATTTTTCAGGTGTGAAAACTGAGACTGCCTTGAATTAAAATGAATTACCTAAGGTAACACAGGTAATTAGCAGCTGAGCCAGGACTAAAAGCTTCATCTTCAGATGCCTGGACATATGTTCTGCTCCAGTGCTATTGCAACTGCAATGATTAGTGAGTGTTTTTAGTAGCTGGGAGAGAATACCAATAAAAATTTTAAAATATCAGATAAAGTAAAAATTAGCTTGAAGAATATTGTTACTGAGGAATCAATTAACTAATGTTCTTGCTTCTTTAAAAACATATGTCAGGGCTTCCCTGGTGGCGCAGTGGTTGAGAGTCTGCCTGCCGATGCAGGGGACACGGGTTCGTGCCCCGGTCCGGGAAGATCCCACATGCCGCGGAGTGGCTGGTCCCGTGAGCCATGGCCGCTGAGCCTGCGCGTCCGGAGCCTGTGCTCCGCAACGGGAGAGGCCACAACAGTGAGAGGCCCGCGTACCGCAAAAAAAAAAAAAAAAAAAAAAAAAAAAAAATTATATTTCAAATTCCAATAAAATCATGTATTTAGAAATACATGTGCCACAATTCTAATTAACGATAGGGCCTCTTAACATTTTGCTGCTTTCAGAGAAACACATTTTCCTCTGCTTCTCACAATGCAGAAGCTGCCTAGTCATTGTTTATATTTCTGGAGATAAAAAAGGAACCCAGTTGGCTAAGGTTGCCTTCTTTATTCTGCCTCTAGTTTTTCATCATTACTTTTCCTCACACTGATCAATAACCCTTGAGTAATAAACAATCAAAAGTGTATCTTCTGTAAATGAGTTACTCAAGAAAGTTAAGGTTTTGATTAAATGGTTTTACATATAATACTTCATGAGGACTTGGCTCCAACCAGTCTTTATTGAGGGTGTAATAGACGCCAGGCACTGTGTTAGCTGCTTTTATATCTATTAGCTCATTTTCCTTTCTGAGCTTCTGAGCACACTCTGCACATATATTTTGGTGGACTATAAACCATAATTATGAGTTCTTCCTCTTAATATACTTTACTGGTCTCTTTCAATCCCTTTCTATCTCAAGTTCCCCAGTATAATGGATCTGTAGTTCCCTTAATTCTTCATTTTGTTTGGCAAACAGTTTGTCTGAAAAGGTATAAAATGCAGAGAGGCATATATAAACAAATGGTATAAACAGAAAAAGACAGATGTTTGAGATTCAGCCTTATGTCTTACTAGTTATGAGGCCTTGGGAGAACCACTTCACATCTTTAGGGCTTAGTTTTCTTATCTATAAAACTGACCTAACAACTTCTCCTCCTGTATTATAGGCAGATTGTGAAGCACTAATGTGATGATGATAATGACCCATTATTCAAAGGCAAAATATAAAATTTTCTCACTAAGAAGAAGACATGAATTTAATTACCATCAAGTTTTTTTTAAGTTCAGAAAACTCGATACACGTTTTATATCAGACATCATGATTTGATCAATTTGGGGCCCTTACTGTTGAAATTGAATTTTATCCCTAAATTTCACTTCTTTGTCGTGACCAATCCTGAAACTTAATTCTGTTGTGCAAAAGAGTTTTGCAATGACCTAATTTTTAAAGTAAATACTGTTCAAAATGACCAGGAAAGCATGCTGTCCTACAAAACACTTTATGGGGCACAGAAGCACACTCAGAGCTGGACCATCACTTTCCACTTTTTTCCATGACCTTAAAAAAATTACACACTCGAAAACTAATAATCACATTCTTCTTTCTCATAGGAGAACATGTCCAGCTGAATACAAGCTCAGGCATGTTGAATTGGGTTCTTTGAGTATACATTACAACATTCTCATACTTAATGTAAATACTGTATTTTATAGAGAGAGACTATTTAACCATCATTTTACCATCATTGACCTGTACTATACCTCAAAAAAAGTGTGATAAAACCTGAGGAAAGACTTCAACAGGGAATCAATAAAGATAAATTATTTTTCCTGGTTGCAATGATTTCTTCTCATAGACTAAGTCATAGCCTTTAGCTTTTCCTTATATGAAATATTCACTTCTTCTCTGTATTAATTAGGGTATCCTATTTGCTAACATAAATAGACCCCAAAATGTGTAATGACTCAAACACAATAGAGGTTTTTAAAAAAGTTATGCTCACATAAAAGAACCTGCCTGGTAAATACCTCAGTGGGATTGTCCTTTTTCACACAGCTATTGCATGAACCAGACCGACAAGCCTCTGCTATCATCAACACATGGTTTTCAAGGCCATGCTGGGATCATCTCCATATCAGCTAGGTGGAGAGAGGAAAGAATATGAGTGAACACATACAGAAGGTTTTTACGGACCAAGCCTGGGAGTTGAACCTATCACTTCTACTTACATTTTATTGACTAGAACTCAGTCATATAGCCACATAAAACTGCAAGGGAGCCTAGGAAATACATGCTAGCTGTGTTCCCAGGAAGAAGAAAACATGAATTTAGTGAGCATATAGCACACGGTCACATCTCCTGAATACTTAAAGGGACATTATCTTGATTTTTGATAAATAGGTTAAAGCCATTTTACACTCCAGTGCTGTATGTCATTCAATAAATATTTATTAAACATCCACTGCATATCTTTTCTATATAGGTAATGCTTTTGTGCGTAGATGCGTACTCTAGACTCAACGGAGAAGAATCAAGCCCAACAAGCCAAATTTAGACTTAGAAAACTCACAGCAACAAAAATTGATGTTTCCACCACACTGATTTTATGTTTTTGGACCAAAAGTACTTCTCAGAACTCCAGGCTATAAATAATGAGAAAGTTGTCTATGGGGTGTTTATTCTATCAAAACTTGCATGATCTCTTATAATGAAATCTTCATATTCTTGATTATGGGCTCAGCCAGGACAGTTTGCAGGAACAAAGTGCTTTCACGTGATGGAGAAGAGATAGAAAACGAGGTCATCATACTTGGTTGATGCAGGAATTCTTTCTTCAGTTTGGAATAAAGCAGCATATTTCAAATGAACACAGTGTTATATGTGTTCCAAAGAAGTAAAAGTTTCAAGAAATATCTTTATCATTTGTGAATCACTGATACTTTCTATTCTATTCATTAAATTAAAAAAACAAAAACAACCATAAAACACCAGCCACAATTTTATAACCAATGAGTCACAACTAAAGATTAAAAAAACCATGGTGGAAAGAATAGAGCAAGGGCTTTGGATCTGTATGGAGTTAAACTCTTATCCCTGGGGCAAGTTACTGTGTTTTTAGCTTTAGATTTTTTTCATTTATATGATGATCCTACTCTTTATTGGGTGATATTATGAATTAAATGACACTAATTTGTAATGTGATTGGCACATGTAACATATTCATTAAGTGTCTGCATCCCAATAAATTTTAGACTCTTATTATCCCCCTCTTCAAATTTTCCCTTTGTTTCTATACTTTCTTACTGTGTTAATTACATGGTAAACTAGAATTGGAAACAACGGGTTATCACTGAGATCTAAAAACTAGATACTACAATTGGGCTTGTCAGGACAATTGTGGCAATTCCTATCTCAACTGTCTTGGTAGATTTTTTCCTTTGAACTTCAAGTGGTTTTTTTTTTTTTTTTACTGAGCACTGAAAATCTTAACTGAAATAGAGAATATGTTCATATCATAGTAGTCACTGGTACTGTTCACTTATATTTCAGGTTGTCTTCCATCCAGGTATATGGTAGGGGTTATACTCCCTCCCCACCCTCCTTGAAGCGGAATGTGAGTAGAGGTGACATGTGCTATTTCCCAGTGGAAGTCTTTGAAACCAAAAACAATTTTCCCTTTCCTTCACATTATCACAGTGATCAGCAGTGTTCCACGTGTGGAGACTCCAGCTCCTCTCTGAGAACAACTAGGAGGAAAGTCCCCTACTGACTGTAAATGGGCATACAACATGAGCTAGAAACAAATTTTTTCTAAGACACTGAGAATTGGAGGTTATTACCAAAGCATAGCCTCGCATATTTTGACTGATTAAAACAATTTCCCTTATTTATATAAGTAATTATATTAATTTTCTTGGGTTGCCATAAGAAAGTATCATAGACTGGGTGGCACAAACAACAGAATTTTATTTTCTCACAGACCTGGAGGCTAGAAGTCCGAGATCAAGGTGTTGGCAAGGTTGGTTTCTTCTGAGATCTCTCTCCTTGGCTCGTAAAGGGCCATCTTTTCCCTGGGTCTTCACATGGTCTTCCCTTTGTACTTGTATGCCTTCTAATCTCTTATAAGGACACCAGTCATTTTGGACAGGGACTGACCTATACTATTGACCTCATTTTAATTCAATTGCCTTATGTCTAAATACAGCTACATTCTGAGGTACGAGGGGTTAGGATTTCAACATATGAATTTTAAGGGACACATCAATGACCATAACAGTAATATTTATTCACCTAGCCTAAGGTGCATTATTTTATATCACTTACCTAAGACTAAGCAGAAATGTAAACTTCCATTGTAACCTCGATTTTGACCAGAGGCTAGAAATTAGCTTGAGATGATACCCCATGAATATCTAAACCAATTTAACTTACTATCAGTTTTGGGTCACAAAGAAATAAGCATTTATTTCTACTTTTCATAGACCATCAATATCTAATAGTTGCATTCATATAGATCTAAAACAACCATAAAAATATAAATAACTGATCAAATAAAGAATTGTTTTTCATTTCATTTAATAGAATGTAACCTCTAGGAAAATAAGGACTCCGTATGATATTTTTCATTGAACAAAGACTGTCTGATAGTAGCTACTCAAATGAATAAATATATGAATTCATAAACAAGAAACAAAAATCCAAAAGCTGTCACTGAAATGATTTGCATAGCCTGGGAATATTATGTATAACTTCTCCCAAATGATATTTTTATGTGAAGACTGGGCAAAAATGTGAGAGATAATGTATCAGTAGGAAGTATACTTCTAGAAGGTTAATACAAACAGCTTCATAAATTCTTATCTACTTCTTCCAACTACTCCTCTCCTATCAATAATAAATTGGATAACCAAGACTGTTGAAAAGATAGAAAGTTAAAAAAAGTTTCTAGTGTCCCAAAACACAGCCAGATTTTGAGGTATAGGAAGAATGCCAAAAAAAAAAGGGAGCAAGAGTTATCCCTATCAGAATGACACTATCTGGTAATAATAGCAATGATACCTGGTATAACAACTCTGGCCCCTCCCAATGTCTATGAATTATGGGCATTTCTCTGACCTAGTGGGTGGAGGAAGAGCTGCCCACCCTACCAATGCTCCCAGGGGAATGTGTCTGATGAAAATGTATTTATGGCTGATAAACACTGTGCTCTAGTTATGTATTTTTTCATTTTAAAACTCCTACTGTTCTACAAGTTTCAATTCATCAATGACTTGAACATGGAGGAGACAGTATAGTACAATTTAAGGGAGGAACTGAACTAGAAGTCAGGAATCTGGTTTTCTGGTTCATCTGTGTGGTAAATTAGGTAAGTGATCTTGAGTGAGTCACTTAACCTCTCTGGGCCCCAATTTCTTCATTCTTAAAACTGTAAGCCCGGGTTTCCCTGGTGGCGCAGTGGTTGCGAGTCCGCTTGCCGATGCAGGGGATGCGGGTTCGTGCCCCGGTCCGGGAAGGTCCCATATGCCGCAGAGCGGCTGGGCCCGTGAGCCATGGCCGCTGAGCCTGCGCGTCCGGAGCCTGTGCTCCGCAACGGGAGAGGCCACAACAGTGAGAGGCCCACGTACCGCAAAAAAAAAAAAAAAAAAAAAAAAAAAAACAACTGGAAGCCCAACACAAGAGCTGATGAGATTCTTCTCTGGTTGAAGTAATGGGTGGGGGGGAGGCCAAGCCTGGCTCTCTTGGCCAACTTGCCCCCAGACCTTGCTTCGACACCATCAGTGTTCTATGGGGCCCTTTCGTGGAACCCAGGGCTCCTCAGACCACTGAACACAAGCTGTCTAAAAGCTTGCTACGGTCCTCTCACGCACAAAAATTCTACAACGTATAATATAGGAGTTTTTCTTTTGTCATTAAGTTTCTGAGTATAAGTTGAAGTCCATTTTATAGTTTTTCTGGAGAAACAAATTTGCCTAAATTTTGGGTGGGACACCAGCTTATGTTTTTTTAAAACATTTGGACGTCTACTGTTTCTTCTCCCTAAAATTTATTGCTTCCTTTTATCCTCCCTTCCTATAACACATTCACTATTTCTACCAGGGAAACTCCTGTTTGACCTTAAAAACCCTGTTCAGGGATTCCTACCTCTGCTAGTAAGCCTTTCCTGACTACCATTTAAGCCTTTGCTGACCCTTAAACCAATTCCTCCATTTTACTATCCCTCTACCATGTCCAGATCCCTATGATTACATGAACCTCACTGTCTTGTGATTGCTTCTTTATGTAACCATTTGCCTTCCTCTGGCATGAGCTCCTTAATGGTTGAAATTATGCCACACTTAACACTGTGCTTAGTGGTTATTAATATACACTCAGAAGTTATTTACTGAACTAAAAAGATATTCTAGACATTAAGCAACCCTGTAATAGTAGTACACAGAAGTCAGTTAAGAGGTGAAACTGAATTCACAGAACTTCCACATGGTGTTGAATTTACTGATCTGACAACAATCAGGTCTGAATTCCTCCCTAATACAATTCAATATTAGGGAAATGGGATGAGAATGGGGGTAGGCTAAGGAGAGGCTTTCAGCAATGCTAAATCACAGAGTTAGAAAGAATATCTCCCCCTTGTAAAAGTGTTACTTTATTTATTCCCCTTTAATCATTATTTTTTCTGGGAAATTGAGAATTTTTATTTGAAAATCAATTTTTTCTTGTGGAGTACCCACTCTGGACTTAAGCATGATGTTCTAGAACAAAATACTTTCTGGAGAGATTTGAGTGAGGCAGAAACAAGATCATTTTCAAAACATCTTCAAAAGTTAGTCTGCCTTCATGGCTCTTCCCAGAATTAAGACCCAAGAGCTAAAAAGGAGTGCTCTAGGTTAAACCACTGACTTCCTAAATGTAGTTGCACATTTTACATACAGGCATTGCTCATTATTAAAATGTGGAATATGTTGACTTTTATCTGGGGGTGAGGTGGGATGGGACTATAAAAGCATCTATTAGTGCTAATTATACCTTGCCTTTCATCTCATTAGCAAAGCAAACCTAAAATTTAAGGTCCTTGATGGAATGGCATTTTGACTGGGCACTCTTTATTTTAGTAGCTTATGATTTTTCACTTTCAGTAGCAGAGAAAAGAATCAATTTGTCAAGGATAAAATGTTAAAACTGAAAACACTGCAGTTGTTACAGAGGAGCAAGCCAGCAGCTGATTTAGCCATCATCTAAAAAGCAGCAACATCCTGGCTGTGGAATTCAGATCATCTAGTGAGACAGTCCTGACTTGTCCTGGAAATCAGTGGTGAGTGTGATGAATGTTGTGACTTTGCCTAAATAGGAAACCCTGTGAAGAGGGAAGGATAGAATAGGCCTGAGGGACACTGTGGATTTAGAGTCACAGATAAATTGACAACAGTACTTTGATCTTTTTATTCCTTGGCCAGTACAGAGAAAGGTCTAGGTAAAAGGTCAAAGCTAGGTTAAATTAGGAACAGATACTTCTCTTCTTAAATTTGAAATCCAGTGGATAGGGGGAAAGCAGCTAACTGGAGTGAAATGCACACTAGAGCATCAGAATATGAATTTGGCAATGTGACTTCACTAAGCCTTATACCATTTTTAAACTTTCTTATTAAAAAAGAATATTTTAATTCATGCAAATGGCTTCAACTGTATCTTGTATCTGTGCCCCTTATATTGGTGATAAAGAGGGCTTGGTCTTTTATTAAGGGTTGAACATGGAGCATCTCATTTAACTCTCATAACTACTTCCTGGTGTAAGACTATCATTAGCCCCACTGTGTCAATAAGGCACAGAGATGGTAAGTAATTTATCCAATTTTACCTTGGATAAATTTTTTAGAGTAAATTTATATTATAAGTAAAATTTATTTGGAGTAAATAAATTAGACTCCAAAGTCAACACTTTGCTGCCTTCATAGGAAAAATGGGAAAGATACAGACCGTGTATGAATTTCTATGGAACCCATGAAATAAATATTAGAACAAATGCATTTTATTAGTATTCTGAGCATCTTCAAAGAGGCAACAACATAATTGGTTATAACCACCAAGGAATTTGAAATTTACCCTTCTGATGTCTTTTAAATATGTTGAGGAGACCCAAACCCTGAAAATGATGGTATTTGTCTTAGAACATCATAAAATAGTGATGTAAACGAAGGATGTCACTTGAAGTAAGAAAAATTTTACTCTCAGAAAATATATTTGCATTCTGTGTGCAGATCTGTTCCTGTCAGTAGGACTGATAGTAGATATATGTTACGGGTTGGATGTTCGTGTGCCTTCGAAATTCGTATGTTGAAGGTCTAACCCCCAGTGTGGCTGCATTTGGAGGTGAGGCTTCTGAGGAAGTAATTAAGGTTACATGGGGTCTTAAGTGTGGAGTCCTGATCCGATAGGGTTAGTGTCCTCTGAAGAAGAGGCATCAGAGAGTTCAAAGGAACGGCCATGCGAGGACAAAGCAGCCATCCTCAAGACAGGAAGACAGCTCTTTTCATAAACTGAACCCTGCTGGAACCTTGATTTTGGATTTTTCAGCCTCCATAATTGAGAGAAAATGAATTTCTGTTGTTTAAGCCACCCAGTTTGTGGTATTTTATTATGACAGCCTGAGCAGACTAACACAATAAAATATTTGCAGAAATCACATTTTCAAGCTTTTACTTTAATATTTTTGTGTTAGTCATACCTTTTGCCCTCTGCTAGCAGCAGCAGACAAGTAGTAGCAGGTCTCAAAGATTTAAGAAAATCAGATACCAAATAAGCAATACTCTGTATTGATTCATTTTTCTATAATTCTGGGAAAGAACATCATGTTTTATTTCAAGTCAATAAGCTTGTTCAGTTCCTGGAATACCACTATCTCTCAGGGGTTAACCAGGAGCCAGTGGACAGATGAGAAATGTCCTAAGCTTTGTCAGTTTGAGAATATCCTTTGGTATGAAAGCTTTTGTGTTTTTTTATATTGTTGTTTATTTTGAAAACAATTTTATAACTAATGAATATTTACTGGAAATTTCCAAGGAATAAAGGTACCCATAGTACCACTAACCCAGACATTCTGGTAACACTGGAGGAATTATAGTCTAAAGATACACATCCTGCTTATATTATCCTCCTTTATAGAGGAGATAACTTCAGAGCATGGGTTTAGAGGATCGAATCTGTGCCAGGCTTTGTCACAAACTCCGCGTGAACTCAAGGAAAGTCTGCTCTTCCTGGTCTCAATAGAGAAATATTAGTAATCTATGTTAACTACCAATTTCCAGGACTTTTTATATGAATGTATTTTTACATGATAGTAGAGCCTGATCCTTCTCAAAGAGGGGATAACATAAACGTCAATGTTATCATCAGTGACAGGCAGCCCCTAGGGTAGGTGGAACACTATGATTTGTGCAGAACCCAACTTCTTAGTAGGTCCAAAAAAAACCAAAACGAAACAGAAATACTGGAAATTTACAGAGCTGGACTAACTCACAGTCAGTAAGTTATTCAGCATGTATTTAGCACCAACTGTGTAAGCATAGCAACCATAATCTTACTTGGTGCTATTAATGCAAGTGGGAGAAAAGGAAAAACAGAGAATCTACTTTACTGTCTAACCCACTATTCCTTATATATTTTCTTATATTTACTCCTATATTAAATATCTTAGGAGTTGAAGATCAGCTCTAATTCTCTCCATTCCTCAGAGTCTTGGAATCACACACACAAAGAAAATAAAGTATGAGATGGAAGGAGGCTGTTCTTCACTACACACACAAGTCTAGAAGTCGAGGGCTGATGCTATAACATATGGCAAACTCAAGGGCATAATTCTTCAGGTTTACTAATGGGCATTGCTAAATAATAAAACCTAGTTTTTTCTTTGTAAGGCTACTTTTTAGGTTTTTGTTTTGTTTTGTTTTGTTTTTGCGGTACGCGGCCCTCTCACTGTTGTGGCCTCTCCCGTTGCAGAGCACAGGCTCCAGACGCGCAGGCTCAGCGGCCATGGCTCATGGGCCCAGCCGCTCTGCGGCAAGTGGGATCTTCCCGGACCAGGGCACAAACCCGTGTCCCCTGCATCGGCAGGCAGACTCTCAACCACTGCGCCACCAGGGAAGACCTTTAAGGTATTTTTTAAAGGAGGGTTAACAAAGCCTTAAGGAGTACACTGTACCCGGCATGCTATGACAGAAAAACTATTGTAACACCACCAGCAGCTCCTATTCTCCAGGTATTACAGACCACAAAGAACATGCTACATTACGGTTTCAAACTCAATACAAAATCATAAAAGAACCAGCTTCAGACTACTGTTTCATCCTTATTCTCTCACTAGACTCTAGTGAGAGAATAATGGGCAAGTTGTTTAATATCTCTTAAGTGTCTGTTTCCTCATTGTAAAATGAGCATAATAATGTCTTTCTCCATATTGCTATAAGAATGAGATGAAAGAACATTTGTGGGTATATCCTTCAATACCCATAAGGAAAACAGAAACCATTCTAGAGATTTCAAACAGAGGGCTTTAATGCAGGGAGTTGATTACAATGACTTAAGAAGGGTTGTAAATGTAAAAGGGAGAGAGGTCAACTGTGCTGCGATAGGAAAGCTGCTATCACCACTGCTGCCACCTTCTGCCACTGTTATAACTGAACAGGAACCCAGGAGTCCACACTCCATTAAGGAGCCCACACACAATCTCACTGCTGCTGCAAAAAGCACTGCTACTTCTGCTGTTAGAACTGCTCTGCCACCACTTAGTGAGAATCCAGGTACTTAGATCACCACTGAGGACCTGGCTCTCCCATTGCTCCTGCTGTCCAAAATGCCTCCAAAACCAGGGCAGGGAAATGGCTTCCTCCTTCCTTTTGCCTTACCAATCTTCTACCAAGTCATCATGCAGAACCATCTGTAAACCAGGTCTCAGTTTTTCTTCTTCTACCAATTGACCAGAGGAAGCAGGTCAGGAGCTGTTTCTCAAAGGGACAGCACTTGCTTGCAGAAGAGGCCATGGCTTTGCTCCAAACTACTCATGAAATGTTAGGTGTGGATTGAAGGAAGATAGCAATAAAGTAGAAGTAGGAGTTATACAAGTCTGAGCCACTGGTCATGCAATTTACTTGTATTTTTAGGATCTTATCAAGGCTAATCTCATATATCCTGCTTCTAATTAATGACAGAAGAGTGTTGCCTTATATACCCCTGTTTAGAGCCTGGTGAACCAGATAATACCCAGTTTATAGTGGGCAGTTCAGATACTCAAGGATCAAGCACTGGTTTTCACCCAGGCCCAAAAGAAAATCGGGAATCGTTTTTAGAGATGGTGGTTGTTTGTAGAAGGCGGCATAGCTTTCGCTATAAACCCTCAGGATCTGCCCTAGAAGTCCCTACTGGAGCATATCAGAACCTCCATAGAGCATCCCAATCTGTGATAGACATTTGGACAGCCACTGAATCTTCTGTCATAAAACCCAAGTGGAAGAGCGTGAGCGCCACTATTTTGGTAGCCTTGCAAAGTTACTCAGTAAATACTCAAAATAGCACACTGCAATGTGGTATTATTTACCTCAACAATGCAAAGATGAACACAAAGCATTGCACCTCTTTCATAGTGGTGAATAGTGCAAGATGCAGCAACTTGTCTTTTTTATTATGTAAAAGATGCCCCAGAAGATTAGACTCCTCAACTCCACCAAGGTGCCAGACCCTTGAGTTTTTATGTGGCTTATCGCCTACCTTCTCATACACATGTGATTTTCAAAGGCTATGATTCTCAAACTTTAGCACTCATCAGAACTGCCCTTAGGGCTTGTTTAAACACAGATTGATCCACCTACTGATTCAGTATGTTTGGGGTGGGTCTGAGGCTGAAGAATTTTTATAACATCCCCAGGTGGTGTTGATACTGCTGGTCCAAGGATCACACTTTGTGAACCACTTTCTTAAGTCACTGCTTCCTGATCACCAGGATCAGCTTGTTATGATCTATGCAATGGATCTTCATTATGTTCCAAAGAATGTTGGGATAATTAAGGTCTCTGTAGACTAGATTATGATCAAGAGAACATAACAATTAACAAAGTCCTAAGTGAAGATGTACTTACTGTCTTAACAGACAGTAAGTACGTTACTGTCTTAACATTTAAGTGTACATTAAGTGTACGTTACTGTCTTAACTATGCACATTATGGTATAGTAGATCTCGAGAACTTTTTCACCTTGCGTGACTGAAACTATCCCATTGAACAACTTGTTTCCCCCTCCTCCCAGGCCCTGGCAACCACCATTCTTCTTTCTGCTTCCATGAGTTTGATTACTTTAGATCTATCACACAAGTGGACATAGGTCTCTTTTTGTAATTTCTTACTATGTCATGATGACCAATATTTAACACATACTCATTATGGTATAGTTTTATCATACAGTTGTAGTGGGCATGATGGAATGTTTTGCTCAACTTTATTTCTTGTTAGTTGTGTCTTCTTGGACTATAGACAGTGGAATACTAAAATTAAGATTTCCCACACCCACAGCTGAGTTCTAGTTGTGATTTTGCTTCTGCCGCTTAGATCCATTCATGTAAGATTTGGAGGCAGAAGTGAGACAGGGGCTGTGTTTCCAGCAAGCAAATACTGGAGACTTAGATTTTTCTGCAATGGCAAAGCAGGGTCCAGTCATTTTCTTTGTGGGTGTTGAAAGGCAGTGTGGTAGAACCGGTGGCAACTGGAATCCATGTTCCAGAATCCAGTTACCAACTTTGTTGTGGTCAGGAGGCAGTTGGAGCTTCCTGATCCTGATTGCGACTACAGCAGACTGTTCTTGAATTCACCAGTTCTAGTGGTCCCTCCTGACCCTCCAACTTCCTGACTCCACGGTCAGGACAGCTGTTTCACTGGCAGTTTAGTTTAGCTATTTTATTCTAGGAGTCCTTCACAGAGACGCAGCCTCATGTACATTCCTTCAACTTTTGCCATAATTTTTAAAGCATCGAATTCTTTGTAGCAAACCACTTTTCACTTAAAATTACCAAAGCGTTCCTCATTCCTCCAACTGGCCCTTGGCCAATTCACCCACTAGAGGATGATAGCATGTTTTAACTAGATTCCAGCTTTAAAGCCCCTCCCTCTGCCCTCAATTTATTAGATGCTTTTGGCTTTAATTAAAGCCAAGTAGAGATGGAAACTCAAGGCCAGTCATTTTAATGCTAGTCTTTCCAATTGCTCTGATTACATTACTGCAGCAAAATGATCAACTAGCATTTCAATATTTCTTCATTATAATTTTGAAATAATATACCAATACCAGCATTTTATTTTTAAAGTATTTAGAATTCATAATATTTTTAAACCAACGAAACTTAAAAATGTAATAGATTTTAAATAAAAAACTGTCTAAAATTTAACTTAGTGTGTGTGTAAATATGAAGCACATATTCTAATTCTGATTTAACTATTAGATTATTAAATTAATGCAAAAACTATTATCAAAAGTTAGCAAGCTAAATACTAATGTAAGATAAAAATAACATAATAAATAGTACAAACTTTAAAACAAAACATTATTTCAGCTATTTTTTAAAAATTTAGCCTTTTGTGATTTATAAGAAATATACATATTTGATACAAACAGCTCATGTAACTCAACAACAAAAAAACAAACAACCCAATTGAAAAATGGGAAGATCTAAATAGACATTTCTCCAAAGAAGACATACAGATGTCCAACAGACACATGAAAAGCTGCTCAACATCACTATTAGAGAAATGCAAACCAAAAGTACAATGAGGTACCACCTCACACCAGTCAGAATGGCCATCATTAAAAAGTCTACAAATAACAAATGCTGGAGAGGGTGTAGAAAAAAGGGAACCCTCCTACACCATTGGTGGGAATGTAAGTTGGTATAGCCACTGTGGAAAACAGTATGGAGGTTCCTCAGAAAACTAAAAACAGAATTACCATATGATCCAACAATCCCACTCCTGGACATATATCTGGACAAAACTCTAATTCAAAAATATACATGCACCCATTGTTCACAGCAGCACTATTTACAATAGCCAAGACATGGAAACAACCTAATCATCCATCGACAGATGAATGGATAAAGAAGATGTGGTGCATATATACAGTGGAATACTACTCAGCCATAGAAAAGAATGCAATAATGCCATTTGCAGCAACATGGATGGACCTAGAGATTATCATACTAAGTCAGTCAGAAAAAGACAAAAACCATATGATATCACTTATATGTGGAATCTAACCTATGACACAAATGAACTTATCTAGGAAGTAGAAACAGACTCACAGATATAGAGAACAGACTTGTGGTTGACAAGTGAGAGGGAAGGTGGGGGAGGGACGGATTGGGAGTTTGGGGTTAGTAGATGCAAACTATTAAATATAGAATGGATATACATTCTTTTTGATATTCTTTTCCATTATGTTTTATCACAGGATATTGGATATAGTTCCCTGTGCTATACAGGAGGTCCTACTATAGGTCCAATATCCTGTGATAAAACATAACGGAAAAGAATATGAAAAAGAATGTATATATATATATGTGTAACTGAATCACTTTGCTGTACACCTGAAACTAACACAACATTGTAAATCAACTATACTTCAATTAAAAAAAAAAAGAAATATATATATATTTGGTCATTCTCAGATGTATTTGGTTTTCTTCCACAGTTCCCAGCTCACAGCTCCCCAAACCCTTGGAATTTTCTGATCAGTAAGAGCAATGGGAGCATCTTTTGTTATATTTGGTCTCTTGTCCTCAGCTCCATGAAACACTTCAGGGCCAAAAAGGTGAAATGGGTGTCTTGTTTTTCATAACAAGCCGTTTCCATCACAACTGGGTTTTATGTTAATGAAGGTGACTTGGATCCCACCCCAGGGTGTGGGGCCGGTTGCCAGGAGAACCAACCTCATGATCAGAGGGTTGGAACTCTGAGTCCTGCCCCCTGATTTCTGGGGAAAGGAAAGGAGCTTGAGGTTGAATCAATTGCCATTGGCCAATGATTTAGTCAATCATGACTATGTAATGAAGCCTCTGTAAAAGCCCCAAAGGACAGCTTTTTGGCCCTTTTTCAGAGAGCTTCCATATCGAGGAATCAGAACACTTCTGCATGCCACTTTTCAGGGCCTCAAGTTCCACGAGGACATAAGATCTCTTGTTCAGGACCTCGCCCTATGTATCTCTTCATCTGGTTTTTTATTTGTATCCTTTAGTATCCTTTCATAATAAATCAGTAATCTAGTGGGTAAATGGGTTTTCCTCAGTCTGTCAGCTGCTCTGGCAAATTAAACCCAAAGGGGGGGGGGGGTCATAGGAACCTCGATTTATAGCCAGTTAGTCAGAAGCACAGGTATCAACCTGGACTTATGATAGGCACCTGAAGTGGAGGGTGCTCGTGGGACGGAGCCCTTTACCTGTAGAATGTGAGTCTATCTCTGGGTAGATAGTGTCAGAATTGAGGGAAATTGTATGACACCCAGCTAGTGTCCAAGAACTGGATCCAAGAATCCTTCTACAGTATATGTGTGAGGCAGAGGGTGCCTGCACGACCAGCCCCAATAGAAACCCTGTGCCCTGAGTCTCTAAGGAGCTTCCCTGACAGAGGGCATTTCCTGTTGTCAGAGAATCAAGCCCGTGGTATGTGACTCCACTGAGAGAAGGCTCCAGAAGCTTGTGCCTGGTTCCCCCCAGGGGCTTCTCCCCAAGCCTTTTTCCTTTGCTAATCCTGCTAAGTATCCTTTTGTTGTGATAAATTTAGCTATGAGTATGACCACACACCCAGTGCTCCTAGTCAATCATGGAACCTGGGGGTGGTCTTTAGATCCTCGACACAAATGGGTTTCATAAAATACATTAAAATCAATTTCACCTGTTCCTTTTTGCTTAACGCGGCTGCTGGAAAATTCACCATGATGGATGTGCTCACGTTATGTTTCCATTGATGTTACTGCTCCAGCACCTTGGAAAGGCAAATGCTGAAGCAGTGAGGCCAGAGCTTCCATTTTATAGGAGAAACTGAGGCCCAGAAGGGGTGGTGGGTGTGGCTGAGACCACAGATCAAGGAGGGAACAGGAGGACGTGAGCAGGGAACCTGCTGCAGGACTCCAGCCCCCAGGTACTTACCGGATGGACCTCGAGTGGTCGTCTTGAGGACTGAGGACTTTCTGGACAGGGGTGTCCGACTTCCTTTGTCACTGGACTCACTCTGGGCGCTGAGTGGCCACCTGGCCTGGTCCCCACTGGCCAGCCCCTTGGTTGTGGCAGCGGTCACTGGAGTGGCTTTGGGGGTGTCAGTGCCAGGGTTTGGGTGGGTGGGTGGCTTCCAGGCCCGGCCGAGGCCCTCTCTCAGCCGGGAGGCAGCGTCTAAGGGTCCATCATGCAGATACTAGGCTGCGTGGGCAGACATGGGTCGATCTTGAAGGGTCAGGAGTGTGTCCTCATCTGAGTCCAAGGTGCTGGGAGCGGCAGGCAAGGGGTCTGAGTTAAGACAGGGTGTGCAGGGACTTGCTGACAGACGTGGCTGATGTCTCCTGGACTCCTGGAGTGCCCGCCAGCTCCTGTGACCGAGCGCTGCTGTCGTTGGCGCTGCCAGGGGACACGTGTGCCAGAGCCATGGGCACAGCCTCCCGCTGCTGAAACTCACAGGGTGACACCAGGCACAGGGCCACGTCCTGTGGGGTGGCCCTGGGCCGCGCTCGAGGGCCGCAGAGTGCGAGGTTCAGCCCGGCTTCACTCATGGTGGCAGGTGGTAGTGGTAGCACCTGCTCAAGAGAGACGGACAGGGATTCATCCACCTCTGTGGAGCGTGGGGAGCCCAACTCGGCGGGCAGCGAGAGCGTGGTCACTGAGGGGGAGGAATCCGGCCTGGCCTCCCCACCCCGCAGCGGGCTCAGTGATAGTGGCCCGCAGTTCTCAGCTGGCCCCTGGTGGGCTCCGACGGGCGAGGGTGTGCATGGCTGGGGCGTGCTGGCGGCCAAAAAGCAGCTGCAGGCGTTTCTCCTCCAAGCTGCCACCCTCCTCGCAGCCGGGCTCAGCCCCAGCTCCAGTCTGCCCTCCTGGCTGGGCGTGGCCACCAATTGCGGATCCCGGAAGCGGCCGGCCACGGTGGGTCGTCCGGCGTCTCCGCACCGGAAGCGGGGGGGCGGGGCTTCGGGATGCATTCTCTACTGTCGGGACACCTGGGCGGGGTGTGCTGGGTGCTCTGCGGGGCTTGGGAGCCACCTGGGTATTTGCCTTCTTGCTGCCAACCACAGTGGAGGCAGCCCAGCACCACCTGTGGTCGGGGTCCTTCTTCACCTCCCTGGAGGTGGGCAGGAGTGAGGGGCGGCTTCGAAAACTGCCGGCTTAAAAGACAGAGTGCAACAAGCACGCACGCATTGAGGTGTCAACTATTTTGTGCAAAATATTTTAAGCTTCAGTTAAGAATTCTGATTTTTTACCTATAAGTAGAATGTCGAGGAGACTGTTATGTCAATCCAGACATTTTCTTCTATTTCATCTTCAGATGATGCTATCTCTTGTAATTATATAATTATATATACATATATAATAATTTTTTGAAGACTTTTACCTGGGGGAAGGGATCAGAGACTGAAATCTTTACATGAGATGTTCTTGTTTAAAGAAAGCTTTTCTAATCTGTCTTCCTCTTCCTTAGTTTCACTGTGTATAGATGGAGATCTGATTTAGAATTACCTCTTGTCAATTTTGATACTCATACTTTCCATGTTTGAAAGTCTTCTAACTAAAATAAAATTTATTCTTCCAGTAGAAGCTTTCTGGTACCCTGATATGGCTGCTTATTAAGTTCATACAATCTGGGATGTGTCTAAACCTGTGGACTGCATATCGGCTTGGTCTTCGTGCACACAAAAATTCAGTCATTTAACTTAATCTCAAAATGTTAAATTACTTGAATTTCAGATTTTTTAAAATAGCGATTTATACCCACAAAATTACAGTTCTCCAACACATCTCCCACAAGGACTTCATTTCTCCCTGTGCCCCAAATGCATTTCTTTGCTCTACCTCTCTGTCACCCTCAATCCCACCCTCTACCCTTCCCGTCTGTCAAAGGATTGCACTCTCCTTCCTTATTGTAAAATTAGAAGCCTTCTAAGAAAAACCCTTGCATGATGATTTCTCATCACTCCAAACCCTTTTGTCTTCACGAGTTTCTTTTCTCCCCGTCCCGTTCCAGGGGAAGAGGTGCTTTTCTTCTCACCTGCTTCTAATTCTTTTTCTTCCTGTTTCCTGGGAAACTTATTCCGTTAATTCTCCATCCCCCTTCCCAATTTTCCATCATTTCTAACTTCTTTCTCTCTGTTTCCAAATATGTTAGTTGTCCTCATATTTTTAAAATCACCGTTGATCCAGTTATCTCCTATCCATCTCTTGTTTCTTTTACACAAGCAGTAGAGTAAGTGGGTCCTGACTAGATAGTCTGCTGCTCATCTTCCTGGGTTTGCAGCCCAGCTCCACCACCTGTTAGCTGTGTGACCACCAGCAAGTTACTTAATCTCTGAGTGTAAAATGCAGATGACCATACTGCTTTTATTAGCTCATTATTATTTTTTTATTTTCAAAAAGATTAACCATATTTCCCTTATCTTTTCTTCTGTGGCCTCTCTTCCCTACCAAGTGTAGAAGGGAAGGTTGGAAATTTAAAGTCAAAACATAGATATGCAAAAATGCAACTTCATTTTCTCACAGGTGAACTTAACTTACTCATAAGCCCTGTTTCTACCCCATGAAATTAGCCCTTGGAGGAAAATGAGGAGCTGCTGATTTTAAAGGTTGTGTGGTGCATCAAAGCCCAATTTAAGCCTCTTCCATTGTATGTGCCTAATTATACCTAAGGGAAGAGAAGGAAGCTCAGGGCAGTCCTATCAATAGCCTTCTAGGTGAAAAAGAATGTGTAGCAGGTTTAGCCTTAGAATCAGAGACAGAAATTTTTATCCCTACAGCTCAATGTCAATTTCATTGACAAAGACAATGAGGTGTAGCCTGTGAGGGGATGCTTTTGATCACAGCATTATATCTGAGAAAATAATTTTCCTGTGCAACTGCTGGGTGTATCTTTCCAAAGGATGGACAAGAATAGGAACAATACTGTAAACAGTATTTCATTATTCTGAATATTTTAGCTGACTCTTCTGCAATATTCTCCATTATGTGTTAACACTCATCTAGCAAAATACATACATATTTACTAAAACAAAAAGCTTAGAATTTTTTAATAAATATACATTAATACATTGTGGTATAAGGAAGTCTTAGCATCAAGTGCATTCTAAACAGTAGTTGCTAAATTGACCCACACCAAAAGAACAGCAAAACATAATCTTGGAGAGTTAATCTCTGACTGCTCAACCTTTTCTTACGGTGGGGTGCAAAAGGATTAACGACTGCATTCCTCCACATTCTCATGCATTGAATCTTGTCTCTCTTAGGATACTGGAGCAATGCCTACAATAGCCTGAATCGCAGGAGGTAAGGCAGCTTAAATTAGAGAGACCATTCTGATTAGATGAGACTTGTTGCAAAATTCACCAAGTTTAAATTAGACTGAGGTTCTAGAATGAAGGGGGGGGCGGTAATTAAGCAGCTTGTGGATGGAAGATTATTTCTACTCCAAGGAAAAATGTGCTTTGGGATTTTCTTCCCTCCTAAAGTCAGCCAAAACTCAGCTCCCCTCCCTCTTCACTTTTTCCTATTTACTGCCTAAAGGAAACACTATTCACAAAGACCAATTACATAATTATTTAATTATTTGGAGGCCACCTTCCCTGAACAAAATGATAGTATCAGGTGCTCATCCAGAGTGCAGCTTATGCAAGAGTGAAGACATCTGGTCCTTTGGGTCACCGTGACACAGAGCTCAGATGTGGGGATGGGTGTGTACTGTGACACCAAGCCTAACTGATGGTCAGCCATTAAACCACAACTGATAAAAAAACATCATTTTATAGTTGAGTCATGATTATTGCATTTTCCTGTAGGCATTTGAAAAGAAATAAATGTGAAGTAATCTGTTCAGAACTACGGGAAATAAGTGAGCAATTCATGTACTAAAAGTAATTGTCCCCTTTATTATTGAAAAAATGCATTTCACTAAATATGTCTGCTATTTCTCTGATAAATATTTTAATAAAATAGATTTAGTAGAATCTTAATATATGACACAAATTCTCAAACCATCCATTAGCCAAGCTCATTCGTTTATTTATAGAAATACTAAAACATTTTCCATTACTAAGAGAAGTTAGTAGGTCAAGAGTATCCCTGCAGGCATGGCTAACACAAGATATCAGGAAGTATAGCCTACATATTTTTTTTAAGTTTTAAGTCAAGAAAATGCACAAGTCATAAGTATACAGCTCAAAGAATTTATTTATTTATTTATTTTTTGCGCCACGCAGGCCACTCACTGTTGTGGCCTCTCCCGTTGCGGAGCACAGTCTCCGGACGCGCAGGCTCAGCGGCCATGGCTCACGGGCCTGGCCGCTCCGCGGCATGTGGGATCCTCCCGGACCGGGGCACGAACCCGCGTCCCCTGCATCGGCAGGCAGACCCTCAACCACTGCGCCACCAGGGAAGCCCCAGCTCAAAGAATTTTTACAGAAGGTAACATACCCATCCAACTACCACACAGATCATGACACAGAACATTACCAGAATCCCAGGAACTTCCTTTGGGTCTCATCTCCATAACTACCACTTAAAAGGGAATTGCTCATCTAACTTCTATCACCACACTTTAGTTTTCACTGTTTTTTAACTCTGAATGGAATCACACAAAGTGCATATACATGTGCTCTTATGTGTCTAATTTCTTTTACTCGATAGTTTGTGAGATTTATCTATGGTATCACAGTAGTTTTCATTGTTGCATAGCTCCCTTGTGTAAATATACCCAAATTTATTTATCCATTGGTGGCATTTGAGTTGCTTGGGGCTGTTACAAACAATGATGCTCTGAACATTCTGGTACATGTCTTCTGGTATACATGCATAAGCATTTATCTTGGGAATAAACCTAGGAGAGAAATTGCTGAGTCATAGATTATGTGTACAGTTTTCCAAAGTGGTCTTGCAAATTTAAACTCCCACCATTAGAATACAGAAGTTCCATTTGTTCTACATTCTTACCAACTCTTGGCATTGTCAGATTTTTAATTTTTGCCATTCTGGTAAATGTGTAGTAGTATCTCATCATGTTTTAATTTATATTTCCCTGATGACTAAAAATTTGAGTGTCTTTCTTTAATGTTTATTGGTCATTTGGATATATTCCTTTGGGAAGTTCTGGTTACAGACTTTTCCTATGTATTAATTAGATTGTCCTGTCTTTTACTGATTTGTCAGACTTAATTAAATAATCTGGATGAGTCATCTATTGTATATAATATATAGCAAATTTCTTCCTCCACTCTGTGGATTGTCTTTCATTATCATCATGATAAGTTTTAAAAAGAGGAGCTCTTAATTTTAATTAAATTAAATTTAGTAAACTTTTCTTTTATGATAATTGCTGCTTGCTCTCTGCTTGTGAAATCTTTGTTTAACAAATCTTTGCCTACCACAAGGTCATAAAGAAATTTTCTCTCCTATATTATCTTCTAGAAGTTTTATTGTTTTTATTTTTTCTATTTCACCTGCATTTGATTTTTGAGGCTTGTATGAGGTGGGGATCAATGTCCATTTTTTCCCACATGGGTAGCTAGTTGATTGAGCACTATTTGGACCTGAAACCATCTATTGCAATATTTTGTTTTTAATCAGTTGACCAAATATGTGTGGATCTGTTTCTAAATTACTCATCCTACTTTATTGGCCTAGTTCTCTATCCTTGGGCCAGTATCCTACTCTTGATTATTATTACTTTTAGCAAGATTTGATATCTAGTAGTCTAAGTCCTCCAACTTTGTTCATCAAGGTTCCCATATCTATTCTCAATTCTCTGCTTTTTGATATGAATTTTAGGATCAGCTTTATATTTCCTAAAAAAAAAGCCTACTGGAGTCTATAGATCAATATAGGGAAAAATTCTATCATTGTAATATTTAATAATTTTATCCATAAACACAAGTTATTACTCCATGTATTTAGGTCTTTAATTTCTCTCATTAATGTTTTAAGCTTTTGTATTCTTTTTTTTTTAAGTATCATTAGACTTTAATACTTTTTTTTCATGAAAGAATCAGCAATTGATTTTGGTTTTTTTTTTGGCCCCAATCTCATTGCAGAGTTTGTTGGAACCATTTTCAAAACTGCTCAGCTTTGTAATTCAGAATGCTGTCTTCACTTTGTCCTACCTGATGGAGGTGTGTGGCTTATGTTACTGAGCTTTCACTAAGGTAAGGTTGCATGTGTGTATGTGTCCCTGGGAAACAAACAACTGGAAGAAACATATTCTTTCTAACCAGTATCAAATCCTTCTTAGGTTAATTGCCTCAATATAGTTAAAAGTGAGTAATTCTACTGAGGTCTAATAAAAATCATTAGAAGGAAACATCTTGCACACACAAATATATAAACTATATGTTAAATATGCAAATTTGGAGAACTGAGGGTCATGTGGTTTAGAAGAGAAGAGGTATTTTGAATGAAATGAGATAATGGTCTAAATGACATCTAATGTCCTTTTCAAGTTCACCATCCTATGATTAGTGGGCAAGCCATCAGTACATATCAATTTTATACCCAGAGTAGAAAAATATCAGCTTGTCATTTGAAAAAGCCTGTGGAGAGCTCCTTAATTCTCATCATTTGTCTGTCTTCCCAGTTCTGGGTTCTTGGCCTCTAAGATTGTAATCTCATCTTTTGTCATCTTGCTTTGATAATGGTTTCTCTATTGCATAATCTTTAGCATCCCCTGCTCCACTACTGAGGAAGTGGAAAAGCACTGCTTGCCCAGTGCATATAGCAGCATTGTTGGTGCTGGTAGACACTGTCCTAATGGAAAAGCAGAAGGCAGGGCAAATTGAGAACATTTCTGTCCTTAAGAACAATGCGCAAATGTTACTTTTCCAATTTCCAAATTTTCCAAGTTTATTTTCAATGGGGTTTCTGTTTCTGTTGTTCCCTCTTCTTTTTTTTTGCTTTTAAAAAAAATTTTATTTATTTTTAAAAATTTATTTATTTTTGGCTGCATTGGATCTTTCACTGTTGCGCACGGGCTTTCTCTAGTTGCTGCGAGCTGGGGCTACTCTTCATTGCAGTGTGCAGGTTTCTTATTGTGGTAAGCCTTTGTATTCTTATATGTATTGAATAGATTTATTCCTAGATCTTTGATATTTAAATTTTTCATTTAAAAACTAAACTTACAATTTTAAAGATGTTAAACTTTATTTTAAATAGTTCATTACTAATATATAGAAATACCACTGGAGAAATTTGTACAAGATTAGTGCTATTTCTGCCTTAAACATTTGGGGTAATTTATGAATAAAGCTTTCTGGGCTGAAAAATTTCTTTATGGAAGGTTTTAAATTATGGATTCAACTTCATTAACAGATATAAAATTCAGGATTTAAATTTCTTCTTATGTTAATTTTATTTATTGTGTTTTGCAAGAAATGTGTCCATTTTATCTAAATTGTCAAATTTATTGGCAAGATGTTGTTCAAATATCTTTAATTTCTAAAGTTTCTATAGGATCCATAGTGAGTTAACCTTTTTCCATTCCTGATATTGGTAATCTATACTTTTTCTCTTTTTTTAACAATTTTTCTAAGATTTATAATTTCAACTCTAAATTTTGTTGAAATTTGTTTTACAGACATTTGAAAAATGATGCGTATCCTGCAGTTTTCAGTACAGTGTTCCATGTATGTCACTTAAGCCAAGTTTTAAATTTTAGTTATTTAAATATTAAGTTTCCTATATTCATCTGACTTTTTTTTTCTTTTTGGGGGGGGCGTTCTATACATTTGTTACTGAAAAAAATGTGTTAAATCTCCAAATCTAATAGGTTTGTATATTTCTATTTTTCTTCTTAGCTCAATGTCAGAGAGAGAGAGACAGGAAGACAGAGGGAGACAGAGAGAAAAGCAGAGTAATAGAGAGAGAGAGAGAGAGGGAGAGAAGGAGGAGAGGGAGAACATTCTTTGACATAAATCATAACAATAAGTTTTTGGATCTGTTACCAAAGACAAAGGAAACAAAAGCAAAAGTAAACAAATGTGACCTAATTAAATGTAAAAGCTTTAATGCAACAAAGGAAACCATTGACAAAATAAAAAGACAACTACTTAATGGGAGAATGTATCTGCAAATGATATAACCGATAAGGGGTTACTACCCCAAATATATAAACAGCTCATACAACTCAATATCAAACAAATAAACAACTCAGTTCAAAAACTGGCAGATCTGAATATACATTTTTTTTCTAAAGAAAGACATACAGATGGCCAACAGGTACATGAAAAAATGCTCATGTCACTAATCATCAGAGAAATGCAAATCAAAACCACAGTGAGATATCACTTCACACCTGTCACAATGGCCATCAACAAAAAGACCACAAATATAAATGTTGGTGAGGATATGAAGAAAAGGGAACCCTTGTACACTGTTGGTGGTAATGTAAACTGGTGCAGTCACTGTGGAAAACAGTATGGAGGTTCCTCAAAAATGTAAAAATAAAACTATCATATGATCCAGCAATTCCACTCCTGGGTAAATATCTATAAAAAATGAAAACACTAATTTTGAAAGTTACAAGCACCCCAAAGTTCATAGCAGCATTATTTACAATAGCCAAGATATGGAAGCAACTTAAGTGTCCATGAACAGAGGAAAGGATCAAGAAGATGTGGTGCACACACACACACACACACACACACACGCACACGCACACATATACAGAGAAATATTAGCCATAAAAAGAGGGAAATTTTACCATTGGCAACAACATGGATGGACCAGGAGGCTATTATGCTTAGTGAAATAAGTCAGAAAGAGAAAGACAAATACTGTATATTTTCACTTATATGTGAAGTCTAAAAAAATAAAACAAACGCATGAATATAACGAAACAGAAACCGACTCACCAATATAGAGAACAAACTAGTTACCAGTGGGGAGAAGGAAGAGGGTAGGGGAAAGAGAGAAGTAGTGAATTAGAGGTACAAAATACTATATGTAAAATAAAAAAGCTACAAGAATATATCATACAGCATAGAGAATACAGTCAATGTTTTATAATTACTTTAAATGGAGTATAACCTATAAAAATATTGAATCACCATGTCACACACCTGAAACTACTATAATATTGTAAATCAACTATATGTCAATCAAAATAAATACATAAATAAATAAATTCCATACTTTTAAAAGAATGCATTTATTACTACACATGAAAACCTCAATATTGGAGGTTGGTTCAAGATGGCGGAGTAAAAGGACTTGCTTTCACTCCCTCTTGCGAGAGTACCGAAATCACAACTAACTGCTGAACAATCATCAACAGGAAGACACTGGAACTCACCAAAAATGATACCCTACATCTAAAGACAAAGGAGAAGCCATGATGAGATGGTAGGAGGGTCACAATCACAATAAAATCAAATCCCATAACTGCTGGGTGGGTGACTCACAAACTGGAGAACACTTATACCACAGAAGTCCACCCACTGGCGTGAAGGTTCTGAGCCCCACGTCAGGCTTCCCAACCTGGGGGTCCAGCAATGGGAGGAGAAATTCCAAGAGAATCAGACTTTGAAGGCTAGTGGGCATTGATTGCAGGACTTTGACTAGACTGAGTGAAACACAGACTCCACTCTTGGAGGGCACACACAAACTAGTGTGTGCATCGGGACTCAGGGGAAGGTGCAGTGACCCCATAGGAGACTGAAACAGACCTACCTGCTAGTGTTGGAGGGTCTCCTGCAGAGGCGGGGGTGGCTGTGGCTCACCGTGAGGACAAGGACACTGGCAGCAGAAGTACTGGGAAGTACTCCTTGATATGAGCCTTCCTAGAGTCCACCATTAGCCCCACCAAAGAGCACGGGTAGGCTCAAATGTTAGGTCGCCTCAGGCCAAACAAACAACAGGGAGGGAACCCAGCCCCACCCATCATCAGACAAGCGGATCAAAGTTTTACTGAGCTCTGCCCACCAGAACAACAGCCAGCTCTACCCACCACCAGTCCCTACCATCAGGAAACTTGCACAAGCAACTTAGATAGCCTCATCCACCAGAGGGCAGACGGCAGAAGTAAGAACTACAGTCCTGCAGCCTGTGGAACAAAAACCACATTCACAGAAAGATAGACAAGATGAAAAGGCAGAGGGCTAGGTACCAGATGAAGGAAAAAGATCCAACCTCAGAAAAACAACCAAATGAAGTGGAGATAGGCAACCTTCCATAAAAAGAATTCAGACTAATGATAGTGAAGATGATTCAGGACCTCAGAAAAGGAATGGAGGCAAAGATTGAGAAGATGCAAGAAATGTTTATCAAAGACCTAGAAGAATTAAAGAACAAACAGAGTTGAACAATACAATAACTGAAATGAAAAATACACTAGAAGGAATCAATAGCAGAATAACTCAGGCAGAAGAACAGGGAAGTGACCTGGAAGACAGAATGGTGGAATTCACTGCTGTGGAACAGAATAAAGAAAAAAGAATGAAAAGAAATAAAGAAAGCCTAATAGACCTCTGGGACAACATTAAATGCAACAACATTCGCATTATAGGGGTTTCAGAAGGAGAAGAGAGAGAGAAAGGACCCGAGAAAATATTTACAGAGATTATAGTAGAAAATTTCCCTAACATTGGAAAGGAAATAGCCACCCAAGTTGAGGAAGCACAGAGAGTCGCAGGCAGGATAAACCCAAGGGAAAACACACCGAGAAACATAGTAATCAAATTGCCAATAATTAAAGACAAAGAAAAATTATTAAAAGCAACAAGGGAAAAAAAACAAATAACATACAAGGGAACTCCCATAAGGTTAACAGCTGATTTCTCAGCGGAAACTCTACAAGCCAGAAGGGAGTGGCATGATATACTTAAAGTGATGAAAGGGAAGAAACTACAACCAAGATTACTCTACCCAGCAAGGTTCTCATTCAGATTCATCTGGAAATCAAAAGCTTTACAGACAAGCAAAAGCTAAGAAAATTCAGCACCACCAAACCAGCTCTACAAAAAAACGCTAACGGAACTTCTCCAAGTGGGAAACACAAAAGGAAGAAAAGGGCCTACTAAAACAAACCCAAAAGAATTAATAAAATGGTAATAGGAACATACATATTGATAATCATCTTAAATGTGAATGGATTAAATGCTCCAACCAAAAGACACAGGCTTGCTGAATGGATACAAAACCAAGAACCATATATATGCTGTTTACAAGAAAGCGAGGGAGTGGAAAAAGATATTTCATGCAAATGGAAATCAAAAGAAAGCTGGAGTAGCAATACCCATATCAGATAAAATAGACTTTAAAATAAAGAATGTTACAAGAGACAAGGAAGGACACTACATAATGATCAAGGGATCAATCCAAGAAGAAGATATAACAATTATAAATATATATGCACCCAACACAGGAGTGCCTTAATACATAAGGCAGATGCTAACAGCTCTAAAAGAGGAAATCGACAGCAACACAATAATAGTGGGGGACATTAACACCTCACTTACACCAATGGACAGATCATCCAAACAGAAAATAAGGAAACAGAAGCTTTAAATGACACAATAGACCAGATAGATATAATTGATATTTATAGGACATTCCATCCAAAAACAGCAAATTACACTTACTTCTCAAGTGCACATGGGAGATCCTCCAGGTTAGATCACATCTTGGGTCACAAAGCAAGCCTCAGTAAATTTAAGAAAATTGAAATTATATCAAGCATCTTTTCTGACCACAACACTATGAGATTAGAAATAAATTACAGGGGAAAAAAACGTAAAAAACACAAACACATGGAAGCTAAACAATACGTTACTAAATAACCAAGAGATCACTGAGGAAATCAAAGAGGAAATCAAAAAATACCTAGAGACAAATGACCATGAAAATATGACGATCCAAAACCTATGCGATGCAGCAAAAGCAGTTGTAAGAGGGAAGTTTATAGCAATACAATCCTACCTCAAGAAACAACAAACACCTCAAATAAACAATCTAACCTTACACCTGAAGGAACTACAGAAAGAAGAACAAACAAAACCCAAATTTAGTAGAAGGAAAGGAATCATAAAGATCAGAGCAGAAATAAATGAAATAGAAACAAAGAAAATAATAGCAAAGATCAATAAAACTGAAAGCTGGTTCTTTGAGAGGATAAACAAAGTTGATAAACCATTAGCCAGACTCAACAAGAAAAAGAGAGGACTCAAATCAATAAAATTAGAAATGAAAAAGGAGAAGTTAAAACAGACACCACAGAAATCAATAAAATTAGAAATGAAAATGGAGAAGTTAAAATAGACAATGCAGAAAGTATCCTAAGAGACTACTACAAACAACTCTATGACAATAAAATGGATAACCTGGAAGAAATGGACAAATTCTTAGAAAGGTATAACCTTCCAGGACTGAACCAGGAAGAAATAGAAAATATGAACAGACCAATCATAAGTAATGAAATAGAAACTGGGATTAAAAATCTTCCAACAAACAAAAGCCCAGGACCAGATGGCTTCACAGGTGAATTCTATCAAACATTTAGAGAAGAGCTAACACCCATCCTTCTCAAACTCTTCTAAAAAATTGCAGAGGAAGGAACACTCCCATACTCATTCTATGAGGCCACAATCACCCTGATACCAAAACCAGACAAAGATAATAGAAAAAAAGAAAATTACAGACCAATGTAACTAATGAATATTGAGGCAAAAATCCTCAACAAAATACTAGCAAACAGAATCAAACAACACATTAAAAGGATCATACACCATGATCAAATGGGATTTATCCCAGGGATTCAAGAATTCTTCAACATACATAAATCAATCAATGTTTTACACCATATTAACAAATTGAAGAAGAAAAACGATACGATCATCTCCATAGATGCAGAAAAAGCTTTTGACAAAATTCAACACCCATTTATGATAAAAGCTCTCCAGAAAGTGGGCATAGAGGGAACCTGCCTCAACATAATAAAGGCCATATACAGCAAACCCACAGCAAACATCATTCTCAATGGTGAAAAAAGCATTTCCTCCATGATCAGGAACAAGACAAGGATGTCCACTCTCACCGCTATTATTCAGCATAGTTTTGGAAGTCATAGGCATGGAAATCAGAGAAGAAAAAGAAATAAAAGGAATACAGATTGGAAAAGAAGAAGTAAAACTGGCACTGCTTGCAGATGACATGATATTATACATAGAGAATCCTAAAGATGCCACCAGAAAACTACTAGAGCTAATCAATGAATTTGGTAAAATTGCAGGACACAAAATTAATGCACAGAAATCCCTTGCATTCCTATACACTAATGATAAAAAATTTGAAAGAGAAATTAAGGAAACACTCCCACTTACCACTGCAGCAAAAAGAATAAGATATCTAGGAATAAACGTACCTAAGGAGACAAAAGACCTGTATGCAGAAAACTGTAAGACACTGATGAAAGAAGTTAAAGATGATACAATCAGATGGAGAGATATACCATGTTCTTGGATTGGAAGAATCAACATTGTGAAAATGACTATACTACCCAAAGCAATCTACAGATTCAATGCAATCCCTATCAAATTACCAATGACATTTTTTACAGAGCTAGAATAAAAAAATCTTAAAATTTGTATGGAGACACAAAAGACCCTGAATAGCTAAAGCGTTCCTGGGGGAAAAAAACGGAGCTGGAGGAATCAGGCTCCCTGACTTCAGACTATACTACAAAGCTACAGTAATCAAGACAATATGGTACTGGCACAAAAACAGAAATATAGATCAACAGAACAGGATAGAAAGCCCAGAGGTAAACCCATGCACCTATAGTCAACTAATCTATGACAAAGGAGGTAAGGATATACAATGGAGAAAAGACAGTCTCTTCAATAAGTGGTGCTGGGAAACCTGGACAGCTACATGTAAAAGAATGAAATTAGAACACTCCCTAACACCATACACAAAAAGAAACTCAAAATGGATTAAAGACCTAAATGTAAACCCAGACACCATAAAACTCTTAGAGGAAAACATAGGAAGAAAACTCTTTGACATAAATCACATCAAGATCTTTTTTGATCCACCTCCTAGAGTAATGGAAATAAAAACAAAAAGAAACAAATGGGACCTAATGAAACTTGAAAGCTTTTGCACAGCAAAGGAAACTACAAACAAGACAAAAAGCAGCCTTCAGAATGGGAGAAAATATTTGCAAATGAATCAATGGACAAAGAATTAATCTCCAAAATATATAAACAGCTCATGCAACTCAATATTAAAAAACAATCAACCCAATCCAAAAATGAGCAGAAGACCTAAATAGACATTTCTCCAAAGAAGACATACAGATGGCCAAGAAGCTCATGAAAAGCTGCTCAACATCACTAAAATGCAAATGAAAACTACAATGAGGTATCACCTCACACTGGTTAGAATGGGCATCATCAGAAAATCTACAAACAACAAATGCTGGAGAGGGTATGGAGAATGGGGAACCCTTTTGTGCTGTTGGTGGGAATGTAAATTGATACAGCCACTATGGAGAACAGTATGGAGGTTCCTTAAAAAACTAAAAATAGAATTACCATATGATCCAGCAATCCCACTACTGGGCATATACCCAGAGAAAACCATAATTCAAAAAGGCACATGCACCCCAATGTTCATTGCAGCACTATTTACAATAGCCAGGTCATGGAATCACCCTAAATGCCCACTGAAAGATGAATGGATGAAGAAGATGTGGTACATATATACAACGGAATATTACTCAGCCATAAAAAGGATCAGAATTGGGTCATTTGTAGAGACGTGGATGGATCTAGAGACTGTCATACAGAGTGAAGTTAAGTCAGAAAGAGAAAAACAAATATCATATATTAACACATGTATGTGGAACCTAGAAAAATGGTACAGATGAACCGTTTTGCAGGGCAGAAATTAAGACACAGATGTAGAGAACAAACATATGGACACCAAAGGGGGAAAGTGGCGTGGGGGGGTGATGGTGTGATGTATTGCAATATTGGGATTGACATGTATACACTAATATGTATAAAATGGTTAACTAATAAGAACCTGCTGTATAAAAAAATAAAATAAAATTTTTAAAAAACCACTTCAATATTGTTAAAATCAAGTAATCTATATACTTGGTTTTTTATTGTATCACACATAGAAGTTATGAAATATCAATGGTTGTGGAATCAGAGTATCTAATTTTTATATAAATGTAAGTATAAATAATTTTCTGTTTGTTTATGGTATTAACTTGTTAAATAGAAAAATATAATTTCTTAAATACACTTATACATGTTAGTTGAATATTTTCTAATATGTAAATCATAAAAGCAAACCAAGTGATAGGTCACAAAATCTCTGCCTTAAATTTTCCATAACTTGTTTAGGGTGACAAGCACTGTTACAAAATTTTAAAAAATAAATGAAATCTTCTATCACTTATAATTTTCTTGGGGAAGGAAAAAAACATTTGCATATGAAAGTATCTCAAGCAAGACTTAAAAAGCAACTTAAAATGCAGTAGAAATTAACATATTGCAGTTGAAATAGAAACACAATTAAGAAGATTGAGTAATAATTAACATTTTTATAGATTACGAAGTACTTTCACCTGTACTATCTCATCTGATCCTGGCAACAACCCTCAAAGCAAGGTATTATCTTCAACACTATTGTTGACAGAGTCAACCAGTAGAGAGACCTGGGCTGAAACATAGGTCTTCTCATACATTCATCCTATCTCCCAAATGTAATGACAACTTACCAATGGTGGGCTTTAGCTGTGACAGGAGACACATTACAAAGAATAAGACTCAAGTAGACACTGCTCTCCTGGATCTTATGAATCATGAGGGAGGCAGAAAATAAATCAATGGTCACAATACATAGTGATAAAATCTGTGATGGTGGCAGTGTGAGGTCATATGAGAAATGAAGGGGATCTAAATCAGATCTGGAAGACAGATGATCAGGGAAGTCTATTCTATAGAAAGAAGCCTCTAAGAAAGATGAAATAAAACCCAGAGCTGGGAAAGTACAGCCTGTCTGACGGGCTGAAAGGAGATCATCGTGGCTGGAATATAGATGTAGGGCCCCCCGGCCATGATGAGGCTGGATATTTCAAAGTCTGTATTGTTACTTTATACTATAGGGTTAATAAAAGAATATTACCAATTATTGTAAGTGTTTAAGAGACTTATAGGAATACTAGTGAGTATATTAGATTGTATTAATGGATTGTAGTTCTCAAAGCAGATTTACTTAATTTCTAATTATAAGCTTATTGATAAAAATTCTAAAAGGACTGTTCTACTCTGATATTTTGGAGGCACTGCAGAGATTAGCAGAGACCTAGTGGGTTCTTGATACATATTTGTGAGGTCGAATTATCAGAAATTATAAATGAGTGCCAGAAGTATAAGATGAAACATATCATGCACCCTAGGAGGGCCAGGTGAAGCTCAGAATTAGAACTGTAGGCAAGATTGGAGCATATACCACCTTTCTAGAATGCTGTCTCAATCAATCAAAAGAAAGTTAACCAAGAAAGCATCAGAACTCTAATTCCAGGAAGCAAGACTGCAGTTGTAAAAATTAAGAACAGACTAGTACACTTGGACCACACAGGAAGCTGATGTTGAAACAAGGAAGGCTTTCAGATCCTATGCCTCTTTATAGTGAAACTGCACGATCTCCAAAACACCTGGCTAAAGCCTTCTGAGAAATCCCTTAGGATTCCAAGAGGAATCTGGCTTCTTCCAGTCAAGGGCTTGCACTTGCAATGCAGATCTTGTCTCTAAGCCACAAAATGTGCAAAGGCATTTTTGGCCATTTTCAGTCACGTAGCCAGCCCAGAGAACTCTTCTGGGAAAAGTGCATTCCTGGGAGCAAAATGGTCCCTTAACTGGGCAGCTGTGAGAATGTACTGGACTAGTGGACCACTTTAACTAGGATCCCATCAAGGTTGAAAACTTGGGGTGAGCAAGCAGTGCCTTGTGGAAGGAGATAACTCTTCCTAAGACAGGGAAAGGACGGCATCAGCCAAGCCCATGTTATGAATCCTGTTCATTTGCTTTACCTCATATTCTATCTTCCCTTTCCATTGCTGAATAGTGCTCATTGAGATGCTCCAGGTGCATTCCAGGAAATTTGTACCAAGCCTCTTCTATCATCATCCTTGTAGCTCCTAGCCTGGGTGCAGATGTCACTGTCAATATTCATTTCATGCCATTCTAAAGGCTTACTTTAAACGTTACTTCTGGAATTTATGAGTGAATTAACGTATTTCTTAGGTTTAGAAAGCCCAACTATTTGAAAAAATAAAATTTTGGATCTATAATTTCAGATCCTAAAGATCATTTTAATAAGTCAAGATAATAAATGTTTTCCAAAATTTTAATTCAACCTCGCACTCATGACTTGATAAAATCTTTCTCATTCATAGTCATGCAATATGTGCTTATATCTTCAAAGGAAGCAGGATAGTCCTAAAAAGGATAGTAAGCTAAGGCAACTGCAGAGATATCGAAGGTTTGGTATCACCTTTTAATTCCCTCTGTATTGGCTTTCACACTGGGAAGGTTGTAAACAAACCATCATTCAAGTCCCTTAATATCATGAATCCAGATTGGTAAAAACCTGGTGAGTTGACTCCTCTATAACAACAATTAAGTTGATTGACTTAATTGTTCCATTTTCAAATCCTGTTAAAACTCTTTTGGTGTCTATGTGAAGGTACTCAATGCGTCTCCATTGGCAGATTACTATTCCTGGACATAGGCTATGTGACATGAAGAGCACCTTATTCTAAATTCTCCAAGAGTGCTACATAATTTCATTCCTTAGACTTCCCCTAGCTGATCATTCTAGTGCAGAAACAGCATGGAGTCAGATGGGTCAGATCTAAGCCCTGGCTCTGCTACTTTTCAGCAGATATTACTTCACCTCTAGGAGTTTCAGTTACTTCATCTATGAAATAATAGTGATATCAAAGTACCTTGGAGAATACTGAGCGGATTAAATGAGATGTTTATGAATCCTCCAAAAACCTGTTTGGTACAGAACAGCGAGACAGTACATACTAATTTTTTCTGTCAATGGCTGGAATCTACAACCTAATATCTTCTCTTAATGCTTTCTCCACCTCCCTTGCCTTAAATAAAACAACCTCCCCCCAGAGCCATCACTCAAGTGCTTATTCTTCCTTGTTTCCATATGGTCAGGTAAGAAAAGGCTATTTTTTTAAGAAGAGGCTATTTTCCCACCTGCTTACTAGCTCTTCCAGACCTTATTCTTCTACCATCCCTTGAAGACCTTTCTTTCCATAACTTCATCCTCTTCCCCCTGTTGATTTATTTCCTTCACCTATAGTCATATTAAAACATTTCTTATCTTAAAAAAATAGCTAAATAAATAAAAAGTGTTACCCTTGACTCTGTGCCCCTAATTACCATAACAATCTCTTCCTTGACATAAAAGATAAGTATATTCCTCTTCCAGATCCTGTGCTAAGAGCTGAAAGTGAAATGAGTAAGTCAGAATTCTTGCCCTGAATTTGTTCATGGTACTGGAAATAATGTATCTCTATTATCATATTTAGTACATTGTATTTCCGTTCTGTTTCCTCACTTGTAAACAGGGGATAATAAAAGTTTATTTTTTGCTCATGCAAATCTGATATGGATCTGGCAGCCTTCCACAGATTGCACGGCTGGGAAGAGAAAGCTTCAGGGTCCTATGGGATGTTCTGAAGGACCTGGTCTGCCACTCGCTTACATCACTTATGCCCACATCCAACTGACCAGAACTAAGTCACAGGTCCCCAACCTAATGGAAAGTACTAGGAACCCTGAAAATGCAGTTTTTATGTGTTCCCTGGAAGAGAAAACTGTGGTAAACATACACCTTTATCTCTGCTTAACATTAATATCATCTTTTAAATTACTGTTTCTTTCAGGAGTCTGTAATCTCTTAAGGGAAACGTACTCATCTATACTAATTTTTTTTTTTGCTTCTCTACAGTACATGGCAAGCACTCAGTGAATGTTAAATGACTGACAGACTCATTGACTGAATGAATGAGTGACTTGAGAATGAATGAATGGTTGATTGTCTGAAGTCATTTGCTGATGGTTAAAACTAGAACACAATATCACAAATACTCCTATTGGGAGACAATTCCCCATGGGTCTTCCACGTTTCTATACAACTTGCAAGTGAGTCACTGGCTGCCCTTTGTTCTAGACTATCTCAAGGATATTCACCTAACAATCAGCCTTATAAGATAGAGATAATATCTCCCTCCAGAGCTCAGAGAAGTTTTGTTCACAGCCTTTTAAGATAGAAATGATGCTCTGAAACAAAGGGCAGACAAGACTACTCTTTTTTTTTTTTTTTTTTTTTTTTTTTTAATTTTTGCGGTACGTGGGCCTCTCACTGCTGTGGCCTCTCCCGTTGCGGAGCACAGGCTCTGCATGCGCAGGCTCAGCGGCCATGGCTCACGGGCCCAGCCGCTCCACGGCATGTGGGATCTTCCCGGACGGGGGCACGAACCCGTGTCTCCTGCATCAGCAGGCGGACTCTCAACCACTGCGCCACCAGGGAAGCCCAAGACTACTCTTTAATAAAATAAAGTAATGCCTAACTCCAGAGCAAAAGGGAAGCATGCTTACTGCCCTTTATAAAAGATTCAGGTGCCCATGTGCCCAAAGCTCAGAATTCCTCTCCTATAATGCAACCCACTGTATGTGCAGGTGTCATTTGGCCCTATTCACATCACAAGATGGGAATAGGGCCTCAGGAAAGCACCAAAATGCAGATACTCTGGCTACTGCTATTGCTGTGAATAATAAATAGGCCTTCATCTTTGACCCAGGAGTCTCATTTCTTCTGCCAGCATCCATGAAACTGTCAGACTAACTTGTTAGCTTACTGTAATAAAAGGAAAATCTCAGCTCCTTCACAGTTCTAGACAACTCCTTCCACTAGAAATTTGCATAGTTTTCTTTTATGTCCATTTTGCTTTTAGCTTGCCTTGTTTTGCATGACTTTTGTACATAAAGTTAAAAATCCAGCTCCCCCCAAAAAATGTTTTGCATATCTTTGCTTCTTTTGTCCTTGTTTTGCAGATAAATGTAAAAGCAGTTTCCTGTGTTTATTTACCAAAAAATATCCATTTTGTTACAAATGTAAAAAAAATTGTCATGCTGCAGACAATTATATACTTTTGAGGTCCAATAGAACTGTTGATGTCATTACTCCCCCTTGCTAAAGTTACAAAAGTTCCTGTTCACAAAAGGCATTAGCAGACATCGTGATTAGAATGATCTAACACACAAGAGGGTCTGTTAATGCATGGGATGTTCCAAGCAGTTTGGAATGTTTCAGAATGCCTTTCCGCCTCCCCTTTGTTCTGGTGAACACAGTCTTTGCTAGAGTGCAGGTGTGTTCCTGAGATGCTTGTCCTTGAAGGGAGCAAGCACTGTGCCAGAACCCAGCAGAAGCATTTTTCCAATTTCCCATAGGAAAAAGCGAATGGAATGGTAAATCGTTTGTGAAGCCAGATGAAAGCAATGCATTAATGCATGGATTTGTACCATTCCTTGTTCTCTTAGACGCCCACTAGTTTGTCTTGCTGCAAATGGCCACTGGAGCCAAAAGAGAATAAATACAAATTTCTTTAGAATCAAATGAGTTTTCCATTGGCTGACATTGATGAATCCTCAGTCTCTAAAGAGTTCTTCAAACTCAGTTCTTCAACATTGATTCTCTCAGAATCTTACAGAGTAAAATCTTTCTCTGTGGTCTTAATAAGAGTGGAAAGATTCAAGCTACCACCTGAGAGAGTGGAAGAGAGATGATGTTGTCCTTTCTAAACCACTGGTGAGCAAGAGTAAAAAGCACCGTGATTTATGCTTTAGTAACTTGTTTGTAATAGAAAAACAATTTCCCTTTGATTAATGGAAGATTCTTAATGGATTCAACTATTTATTAATTTCCAGCAAGGACAATGTTGTTTTTCTAAGAGAAATTAAATCAAAGCAGCTGTAAAAGCTAGGATTTGGGGAGTTCTAGAAATTTCTCTTTTAATTTCAAATAAGAATTACACATCTATAATGTCCCAAAAGAGTCTCAGAAAGAAACAACTGCTATAAGTCCCCTACATACGAATGAGTTCCATGCCAAGAGTGCGTTCGTAAATCTAATTTGTTCATAAATCCAACAAAGTTAGCTTAGGTACCCAACTAACACAATCGGCTATATAGTACTGCACTGTAATAGGTTTATAATATGTTTCACACAAATAATACATAAAAAAACAAACACAAAAAAACATTTTTAATCTTACAATACAGTACCTTGAAAAGTACAGTAGTACAGTACAACAGCTGCCATACAGGGACTGGTATCGAGTGAACAGACTAGAAGAGTTACTGACTGGAGGATGGCGAGGAGGTGGGAGATGGTAGAGCTGAAGGATTGTCAGCAATGGGAGATGGAGGGCAAGCTGCAACTTCACTCACGCTTGGTTCTGGTTCCTTGATGGAATCAATTCTATCTACCCACTTGAAAAAATGATCCAGTGACGTCTGGGTCATAGCTCTTTTTTCTTGTCATAGATGACACAATAGCACTGGATTGCATTCTGAATGGCTGCTGCAACCTTCATGTAAAGTTTAACGTTCGGGTCCTGTGCCTCAAAAACTAACAGTGCCTCCCCAAATAAAGAAAATCCCCTTGCTATTTCCTGCGTTGTGAATCTCTTCGGTTCTTCAGTTACTTCTTCCTCTTGTTTCTCTTTGTCCTTTCTCTGGGCCTCTGATTCCATCAGGTCTTCATTAGTAAGCTCCTCCTTGTGTTGCACGGCAAGTTTCATCGTTATCGCTTAGCTCTTCTTAGCAGTACCATCTATATCACCGCTGATTTTACGCTTGCTTTTAAACATCCTGGGCTTGAAATAAAGATACTGTACTCTGTACAGGACTGTACAGTAAAGTGCACAAAAGCACAACCACTTGTGGAGGATGCACGCACATGACAATGCACGCCAGACACGTGAACTAACTTATGTGATTGGACATGCGGATGCACGTTTGCATCTTTGAAAGTCCTCAACTTGAAGGTTCGTACATAGGGGGCTTACTATAGTTTAATTTTTCATGGATTAGGTTTCTTAAGACATTAGAAAAAATCATGTTTTTATCAACAGCTTTTGATGCTCAAGGCACCATAAGATGAAAAAGAAGTTTTTAAAACACAAATAATAAGGGATTTATCTTATAGGGCTTTATCTCTGAATGTATTCTTTTAAAACTGATGAAAAGTAACAAATATCCAGTACATATAAGCATATTGATTGTCCACAGCACGACCCCATCACAAGCTGTACTACTGCCTCTGTCAGGTTCTTGATCTGTGGTTTGACCCAGGCTACCTGCAAGTCTGTCTAGTTCCTTACTTAGTGCTAGAAGACAATCATATTTTTATGTTACTTAAGCATGAGACTCAGTAAATAATTGTAAAAATTTTGTTAAGATGTCTAAGCAAAATTCTTCCACTGCTTCTGGCACAGTGCTTTGTCCCCTTCAAGGATGACCACGTAGGGAACACCCCTTCACTCTAGCAAAGATTGTGTTCACCAGAACAAAGGGGAGGTAGAAAGATATTCTGAAACATTCCAAACTGCTTGGAATATGCCATGTATTAACAGATCCTCTTGTGTATTGGATCATTCTCATCACAATGTCTGCCAATGCCTTTTGCAAACAGGAACCTAAAATCAAAATGAGATCAATGAACGGTCCTTTCCACGCTCCTGTTGTACAAATGCGCTCTTTGTGAACTGACTGGAAAAGGGGTGTTAGTATATGGTGAGGGGTGGGTGGGGATGAGGAAAATGAGGTCTTCTCAGATAGTCTACTCAGGGCCAGAAGATACAGATGACTACTTACTGGTTGTTTTTGTTCTTTAGAGCTATTTCAATACAAGTTATTTTGGGGTCTTCATATATTTGCTTATATAATTAATACACATTTATTGTAAAATGACTAAAACACCCAGAAAAGAAAAAATACCTAGCCCCCCCTGATATCACTTGATTATCCTACCAGCATAGATGGCTACCATTGTGTGTTGGCATAATAAGAGTGTCCTAGTCAGTTTGGGCTGCTGTAATAGAATACATACGGTAGACTGGGTAGGTAATAAACAACAGAAATTGATTTGTTACAGTTCTGGAGGTTGGAAGTCTAAGATTTGGATGCCAGCATAGTTGGGTTCTAGTGAGGGTCCTCTTCTAGGTTGCAGAAGGCCACTCCTCATTGTATACTTACATGACAAAAGGAGCAAGGGAGCTCTCTGGAGTTTCTTTGTAAGGGCACTAATTCCATTCAGGAAGGCTCCAGCCTCATAACCTAATCACCTCCCAAAGGCCTCACCTCTTAATACCATCACATTGGTCATTAGGCTTCAGTTATGAAATTTGGAGGTATACATTGAGTCCCTAGCAAAGAGTAATCAGATCTTTAAGTGGTTACAGAGTATCTACAGCTGCACACTCCAGAAAATTCCAGGCCCCATCTGCAAACACACCTCCCTACTTATACACTCCTCCGATTTTCCTTTCCCCTTTTCTTTCCTCAACCCCTCAGGAACAAAGGGGAGGGATGCCGAGGAAATATTGTCCTGATGACTATGTAGGGAGAGTCATTCTCACTGTCATTCTTACTGTAGCCCCACTGGCTCAGAAGCCTGCCCTTCACCATGGATCCAACCTGGAGATGAGAGGACCAGGCTCTTCCTATATGGTTAAGTGAATGGACAATTCCCCTGTCACTTTTATAAATTCAAGATTTCCCTCTGCCCAGAGATTTGGTAGAATAGAAGCTCACCTTATATGGATGAATGAAATTCAAGAATATGCTTTCTGCCTAAAATTCCCTCCTATTAACTGTGGACAGACTGGTACATACCAAGTTATAAACCAACCACTGTGTCCCACAGCCAATTTGGCTTAGAGCAGATGGTGGTGCCAGAGAGGAGAGATGAATAGGTTGAACTAACCTCCTCTGGCCTTTGAGTTATATTCCAGTGAAGCTTGTCTTCCCATCATAATTCTTATTCAATGCCAGGTATATGGGCCTGATTCTAAAATATCAGCCTTGTGAGCCCCACTCTTGCTACTCTTTCAACACTCTCATTTCTCACTTCCTACTCCTTCAGGGGACATTTTTTTCAGTTTGAATAACTGAATCAGGAATTTCTGTCTAGCATGCAAAGCCAAGAAATCAGTTTGGTTTAGGACAAGCTGAGCTAGAGTCTGCACCACTTTTCATTGCCACACTGTGGCTCTGCATTTTCCATCAAAGCACACACGACAATGGATTTACCTGTTTTAAAAAATGCTTCCTGGCCAGACAGCCAAACTTTCAGCATCACTGACCTCTGACCAAAGACCTGCACCCCTTTCCTCTTTGCTTCTGTCTTCTTGGTTTCCTCTTCAGTCTCAGAAAACCTCTCTAGTGAAGGTTATTTGTTTTGATTTATCCGTACAAAGCGGCAGTAGCAAAGGTAATGCCTTGTCCTTCCCCGCCTCATCATAAGCTTTTCCTTGGAACAGTTCCTGTTATATTGGCAAAGTTACTATGCCAGGGAGGTAGTAGACTATGCCAGGAAGTCGGAGTACTGGACTGAGCCATCTGTCACTTTGGTGCCAGAGTCACTGCAGGAGCAATGTGCTGTTTGCTTCTACTGACACTGATAGCAAGGTGGTTACACTCTATGCTTGAGTATTCTTTTAAGAAAAATGCATTACAACCTAAAAATCCTACTTATAGAACATGGTCTCCTCTTTCGAAAAGGTGTGATCTATTTTTGTTGATGCCTCTAATAACACATGTATCCACCAACATGTCTATTCCTACAACAATAGGTCTGAATTAGTTACATTTATACATCACAATCTTAAAAATGATCAGCAAAACCAGTGGAATTCTCAGGCTGTTTAAATAGAGTTCCAAACTATAGCTTTCATATAAATACTGAAGCAGGTTTGGAAACAGACAAGCCCAGATTCAGATATTAGCTCTGCCACTTATTAGTTCTTAGACCTTGGGCAAGTTTCAGATTCAATTCCCACATCTGTAAAACGGAGACTAGGAAAACAACCATAGTGAACAAGCAGTAAGTCCTACTGCATCCCAAGAACTATGCTAAGTGTTTTATAGCCATTATATCATTTAATCCTCACAAAAAGCCTGTGACTTAGACAGTTATTATACCCATTTTACAAAGGTGAGCAGAGGCTCTGGGTGTCCTCATTGTCTTGATGTGGGGATGAACTGAGGGGAAACACGTGAAGAGCTTCACACACTGGCAACAGTTATTGCTACTGTTGTTGTTATCATCGTTATTGATCCCCTTCTCAAAGATGTCCTTTAAATACTTTAGTCCAACTGTATACTCACTTCTTGGAACACACCTTTGTTGTTTGTCAAAGTCTTTTCCTTCCTCTCTCACAGCCAACACTCTATAAGTCTTTTTCATTTCCCTTTCTTTCTACTTTCCTTAACTTGTTGGAAGTGAGATGATCAAGGTCTGTGGAACAAAAAATGTAACTTGTATTCTTCAGTTTCACATTCTTAAAGTAAAAGGCACCTTCTCTCTTAATTGAACATATGGTGAATAAACACTTAAGCTGATGTGTTTTATGTTTTTAGATTTATGGATCCACCAGATAAGCCTCCACTTAGGCAACCTTTGGAGTCCCCTTGAGTTTTATTATTTATTTTTCTGATTACCAAAATTATACAAAATTCAAACATTACAGAAGTAATTAACTTTAAAAAGGACAGTCCTCCTCACCAAAAATCCACCTTCAGAGATGACCACTGTTAAAAGAATGTAACATATTATATCCCTCCATCTTTTTAAAAATTATTTATTTACTCACAAATATATAGGTATAAATGTACCTCATTCTTTTCAACAACTGTTTAGTATTCTGTTTTGTGAATATACCTAATGATTCATGTAATTCTCATAATTTGCCTCTTAGGAAGTCAAGCATCTCTGGAGCATGCATGTGCGCACACACACACACACACACACACACACACACACACGCACACAGATGAAATATCCCCTATAAACCTGTTTCTGCTGCTGGGGAAGTCTATTGCTATTTGTTATTAAAATACCATATTTCTGGTTGTGTTCTATTCCAATGCAGGTACCCTGAGTCGATAATTCATTAAATGATTAACACTTAGAGCTTGGCGCCTGGATAAATTGAGAAGAAGAGGGCAGAAAATGAAAATGGAAGGTACAAAAGAAAAACCTTTGCCATTATAGTTGTTTTCTGAGTGGTTGTTTGCACTGGGCCCATACAGATGCCTGGGGTCAGGGTGCAAGAGAATGACTACTAAGAGCCATAAGGCAACTTTTTGGGGTGATTGGAAGGGTGGTTATATGTGTAGTTACACAGTTGTCAAAACTTATCTAACAGTATAAAATGAATGCAGTTTCTTGTATGTAAATTATACCTCAATATTGTTTATGGTATGTGTTGTCTATTATTTTCTCAGGGGCTGCTTTATAAACTTTTTTACAAAGATAAACACAGATTTTAAAAATAACTTTAAATGTTTACTGATGACTTTTCTCCTAATCTGTAAATCTCTTCGCTGTTTCTATGTAGTTCTCCACAATCAAATTTACATATAAAAATTCTCTCTCTAACTGGTCACCTAATGACCAGTAGCTCTTATCATTAGAATGTGTACTTAGGACTAACCTTCTCTCCCCACATCAGTCATAGGCATTAATATACTTATTTTCTTTGCCAGTTAGGCAACATATACTATTTAAAAGAAGTGTGCAGTTTTCCCAGCACCACTTATTGAAAACTGCACAGCTACATGTAAAAGAATGAAATTAGAACACTTCCTAACACCATACACAAAAATAAACTCAAAATGGAATAAAGACCTAAATGTAAGGCCAGACACTATAAAACTCTTAGAGGAAAACATAGGCAGAATACTCTATGACATAAATCACAGCAAGATCCTTTTTGACTCACCTCCTAAAGAAATGGAAATAAAAACAAAAATAAACAAATGGGACCTAATGAAACTTAAAAGCTTTTGCACAGCAAAGGAAACCATAAACAAGATGAAAAGACAACCCTAAGAATGCAAGAAAATATTTGCAAATGAAGCAACTGACAAACGATTAATCTCCAAAATTTACGAGCAGCTCAGGCAGCTCAATATCAAAAAACCAAACAAACCAATCCAAAAATGGGCAGAAGACCTAAATAGACATTTCTCCAAAGAAAATATACAGATTTCCAACAAACACATGAAAGGCTGCTCAACATCATTAATCATTAGAGAAATGCAAATCAAAACTACAATGAGATATCACCTCACACCAGTCAGAATGGCCATCATCAAAAAATCTACAAACAAAAAATGCTGGAGAGGGTGTGGAGAAAAGTGGAACCCTCTTGCACTGTTGGTGGGAATGTAAATTGATACAGCCACTATGGAGAACAGTCTGGAGGGTTCTTAAAAAACTAAAAATAGAACTACCATATGACCCAGCAATCCCACTACTGGGCATATACCCTGAGAAAACCATAATTCAAAAAGAGTCATGTACCACAATGTTCATTGCACCTCTATTTACAATAGCAGGATATGGAAGCAACCTAAGTGTCCATCATCGGATGAATGGATAAAGAAGATGTGGCACATATATACAATGGAATATTACTCAGCCATAAAAATAAACGAAATTGAGTTATTTGTAGTGAGGTGGCTGGACCTAGAGTCTGTCATACAGAGTGAAGTAAGTCAGAAAGAGAAAAACAAATACCGTATGCTAACACATATATATGGAATCAAAAAAAAAGTTTCTGAAGAACCTAGGGGCAGGAGAGGAATAAAGATGCAGATGTAGAGAATGGACTTGAGGACACAGGGAGGGGGAAGGGTAAGCTGGGATGAAGTGAGAGAGTGACGTGGACATATATTCACTACCAAATGTAAAATAGATAGCTAGTGGGAAGCAGCTGCATAGCACAGGGAGATCAGCTTGGTGCTTTGTGACCACCTAGAGCGGTGGTATAGGGAGGATGGGAGGGAAATGCAAGAGGGAAGAGACATGAGGATATATGTATATGTATAGCTGATTCACTTTGTTATACAGCAGAAACTAACACACCATTGTAAAGCAATTATACTCCAATAAAGATGTTAAAAAATAAAATAAAATAAGTGAACATTTCTCTATTTGGTAGAGAAGTTGAATGTGTTTTTTCCTAAGCTTTCTGAATATTGAGTCTGAACACGGTGACCAGTCCCCCTGTAAATTTAATTGAGATTTACTAAAATTTATCAATTTATTCAGGAAGAATTGTCAACTTTTCAGTTTTAACATATTTAGGTTTCCTATCTAGGAAAATGGTCTCTCTTCTCAAGCTTTGTTTTATGTGACTCAGGACTTTTTCATTAGCTTTCTTGAGTATTTTCTAAAGTATTTCTTATTGTTATTGTACTTTAGTTTTCTTTTTTTATACTTCTGAGTTGGTTTTTGCTGATAAGGAGGAAACTGTTGTTTTTATGACAGTATGTTTACTTTGTAATTATTGATTTTTTTCCATATCCTAGTTTTCAGTCAATATCTGCAAATAATAATATACTTTTCATTTCCCCCTCCAATATTTACAATTCTCATGTATTTTACTTGCTTATAACATTAGCTAGCATTTCCAAAATAATATTAAATAAAAGTGGTAATATCCTTGTCTCTGATTATACTGACGATCAATGCCTACTGTGTTTATAACTAAATAAATTTTGGCTATAGGTTTGGAGCATAGTTTCCTTACCAAAACAGCCAAATGGTTTACAAAGCCACTTTACCAGGAATTGATGTTTTAGAAATATTGTCAGCACTGAAATAAATAAAATAGCCCCCATGCTTAAATTGCTCCAGAGCTTTCTCATTATACTTGGAAGAAAATCCTAAATTCCTTACTATAGTCTGTAAGACCTAAAGTGTTCTTGTCATCGTCAAGCCCTTCAACCTTATCTCTCCCTCTGTCTCTGACTCATTAACTCTAGCCTTATTGTCTTTCTGTTCATAGAACATGCCAAGGTTGTTCCTAACTCAGGGCCTTTGCACCTACTATTCTCTCCACCTAAAGCAAATTACTTCCAGATTATTTCATACCTGAATGTTTCTTTTCATTTAGATTGTGTCTCAAATATCCTCTGCTTAGAAACATCCAGTATAAAGAAATTATCCAAAGCCTGGTCCCTATCTAACATATCTAGTTTTATTTAATTTACACTTGACACAATCTAATATTCTCTTATTTATTGAATACATGCATTATTTTTCTGTCCCAACAGCCTCCCAACTCATCCCAACTAGAATAGAAGCTCCATGAGAATAGTCTAGTCCAGGGTTTGGCAAACGTTTTGTAGAAAGGGCCAGATAGTAAATTTTGTAGGCAGTATTATGGCCCCTATGGTGTGTATTGCAACTACTTACGCTGCCCTTATAGCATAAAAGAAACTATAGACAGTACATAAATGAATGGTCATGGCTGTGCTCAAATAAAACTTTATTTAATAAACAGGTGGTGTAGGGCTTCCCTGGTGGCACAGTGGTTGAGAATCTGCCTGCTAATGCAGGGGACACGGGTTCGAGCCCTGGTCTGGGAGGATCCCACATGCCGCAGAGCAGCTAGGCCCATGAGCCACAACTACTGAGCCTGCGCGTCTGGAGCCTGTGCTCCGCAACAAGAGAGGCTGCGATAGTGAGAGGCCCGCGCACCACGATGAAGAGCGGCCCCCGCTTGCCACAACTAGAGAAAGCTCTCGCACAGAAATGAAGACCCAACACAACAAAAATTAATAAATTAATAAACTCCTACCCCCAACATCTAAAAAAAAAAAAACAGGTGGTGTACAAATTTGTCCCATGCACCCATTTTGCCAACTCCTGTCTTGTCAGTCTTGCTCTTTGCTTTATCCTCAATGCCTAGAAAAGTATCTGGCTCATAGCAGGTAATCAATAATATTTATGGGAAGCATGAATGGTTATCAAAAGTTTATATTTTTATACAATTACTTAGTCTTGCAGAATCTGGTGTGTTTATCATTTTTATTAACTAATTTTATTTTTTTAAATATAATTTTAATATTTTTCACTTGAAAATCTTCTTTTATTCTGAAAATACATACTTTATATTCAATTTCAATCTGAGCTTTTAAAATTCAAGTAGAGATGATTTACAATATTACATTAGTTTCAGGTGTACAACATAATGATTTACTATTTTTATAGATTATACTCCATTTAAACTTATTATAAAATATTGGCTATATTCCCTTTGCTGTGCAACATAACCATGTAGCTTATTTATTTTATACATAGTAGTTTGTACCTTGTAATCCCCTACCTCTATTGGGAGCCCCCATAGGCCTGATGCAGCATCTGAGTAGGGAGAGGACAGCCATTGATGGTGCTCGAAGAGGCAGCAGATTGGGAGCAGTCCAGAACTATGACTGGATCCAGCACCACACCAGTCTGCACCCCAACCCACGCTGAGCACCTACTCCAGCCCATCTTGCTCCAGCACTGCTCCCCTCTAGGGCAAGGGTACTGGTGCTGGGACTGAGGAGAGCACACACAGCCAACTCAGACCTAACCCTCAGGCTTATGCCACAGCAAGTTGGGGACTGACTCTGACCCCATCAGGTTGGTGCTGGCCATTGAACAGAAGAGAAGCCCTGACTCACACCTGGCTCTGGCCCTAGCCCCTTCATCTCCAGCCCCGCCTCCTACCAAGGTGATAGCTGCCAGCACACCCTGGAGAAAGATGTAACTTGTGCTCACTTCAGATACAGTTCTCCCACCAAAGCCACTGGGCAGACTGTATAGGGATGCTCCCACACAAGGACACCTCTTCAAGACTGGGATGGGTAACTGTTTCATCTAATTTCATTGAGACAGAGAAAGTTAAGCAAAATGAGAAGGCAGAGGAATTTGTTTCAAAGGAGAGAACAAGGAAAATCAACCTGAAAAAACAACTAATGGAACAGAGATAACTAATTTATCAAATAAACAGTTCAATCAAGGCTTTAAAAAAATAATGCTACTGTGCTATGAAATTTTGATAAAAGCATTGTTTTAAAAGTGTTTAAGTGTCTATCAATGTTTAGCTGTACAGAATTGTGCAAAATCACTGATGGAGTATTTTTGAAAGAAGAAAATAATAATAATTATTATTGGGCTTCCCTGGTGGCGCAGTGGTTGAGAGTCCGCCTGCCGATGCAGGAGACACAGGTTCGTGCCCTGGTCCGGGAAGATCCCACATGCCGCGGAGCAACTGAGCCCGTGAGCCATGGCCGCTGAGCCTGTGCGTCCGGAGCCTGTGCTCCGCAACGGGAGAGGCCACAACAGTGAGAGGCCCGCATACCAAAAAAAAAAAAAAAAATTATTATTGTTAACTATAATAATTACAGCTTAAAATAGTTTATTGTGTTATACCCTCTACTAAGCAATTAACAAATCTATCATTTTATTATAATTTGTTAAAAGTTCCTAAGAAATAAAAATGAAACTCAATAAATGTATCCCAGTGCAGATTTCATATTTTTCAAGTAGGATGTCTTCTTTCAAGTATTACTCTTATAAATGTAGTTGAAAAGATCTCTACTCTCATAATTATTGAAGAACAAAAACTAAAATATAAATCAATATGAAAGTTAGCTGTCCTATTGCTACTATTTTGTAACGATTAAATATACTGAAATCAGCTAAGTGGTCATTTGACTGTATACAGATAGACACTGAGTGTGCAGTTTGTAGATTATCCCAGTCCATTACTCCCTCCTTTTCTTCCTTTCTTTCTCCCTTCCCTCCCTCCTTCCTCCTTACCTCTCTTTCTCCCTCCTTCTTTCTGTCTGTCTGTCTCTCCTCCCCAACGATCTCTCTTATTTAGTTGCTGGAACTGATCAGAAGATATATACCATGTGAAGATAATATCAGACATTTGTCAATATTTTGGTAGTCCTGACAAGACAGTTGGTAGGTAAAAGACCTAATAAACCTTAAATAATATTTTATTTGTGTGTATTCCCTTTATATAATGTGCATTTCAATTATCTAAGCTGACTCAATTCACAGTGAATGAATAAATGAGCTGGTACCTATTGCCAGAAGGCAAGAAAAGTATGTAGTAGTGTAACAAACAAGTTTGAAAACAGTATGTTTTGTTTAAAACAATGTTCCTTTACATTTTAATCCTGAAATTTATCAAGACAAAAAATACTGTTAGTAGACAAAGCTAACATGGCCAACCTTCTTAATGTGACAAAGAAACAATGGGTATGAGTCACATTATTTAGACCAGTTACTAAGAAAATTTTTTTTAATTGTATGTTTTTTAAAATTTATTTATTTTATTTTTGGCTGTGTTGGGACTTCATTATTGTGCACGGCTTTTCTCTAGTTATGGCGAGCGGGGGCTACTCTTCGTTACAGTGCATGGGCTTCTCATTGCGGTGACTTATTTTTTTGCAGAGCACGGGCTCTAGGCATGCAGTCTCAGTAGTTGTAGCACACAGGCTCAGTAGTTGTGGCTCACGGGTTCTAGAGCGCAGTCTTAGTAGTTGTGGCTCATAGGCTTAGTTGCTCTGCAGCATGTGAGATCTTCCCAGACCAGGGCTCGAACCTGTGTCCCTTGCACTGACAGGTGGATTCTTAACCACTTTGCCACTAGGGAAGCCCCAAAATTGTATGTTTAAAGTAATTAACTTAAGGACATATTACAGTTTATCATACAGTATTCATATGTTTCACAAATTTTTATCTCTAAAATAATTCTTATACATTTATATACGACCAGCAATCCTACTCCTAGTTACTTACTCAAGAAAAATTAAAACTTCTGCTTTCATACAAAAATGTGTATGGAAATACCCTGGTGGTGCAGTGGTTAGGACCCTGTCCTTCCACTGCTGGGGGCACTGGTTCAATCCCTGGTCAGGGAACTAAGATCCAGCAAGCCACATGGCATGGCCAAAAGAATAAATAAATAAAATTGTAAATAATTAATTAATGAAATAAAATAAAATTTTAAATACATTTATTTTATTTATTTAAAATAAAAAAGAACTGAGAAAGGACTATTCAACAAAAACTTTTTTAAAATGTGTATATAAATGTTTATAGTGGCTTTATTCAGAATCACAAAAAACTAGAAACAACTGAAATGTTTTTCAACTGGTGAATGATGAATGGATAAACAAATGAATTATATCCACAAAACAGGATACTACTTAGCAATTAAAATGAGGAAATCGCTAATATACTCGACAATATAAATAAACTGCAGATCCATTCTTCTAAGTGAAAAAAGACAGATTCAAAAGGCTAGATATTGTATGATACCATTTTCGTGACAAAAATATAGGGACATAGATTCAATGTAATCGCAGTCAAAGTTCTAGCACGTTATTTTGTGGATATCAACAAACTGATTCTAAAGCTTATATGGAGAGGCAAAAAACCCAGAATAGACAACACATGCCAATGGAAAGAAGAACAAAGTTAGAGAACTATCAGATTTCAAGACTTATTATAATTCTACCGTAATCAAGACAGTATGGTGTTGGTGATAGAACAGAAAAATAAATCAATGGAACAGAATATACAGCCCAGAAACAGACCCACATAAATATAGAAAACTGATCTTTGATGAAGGAGCAAAGGCAATACAATGGAGCAAAGATAGTCTCTTTAACAAATGGTTCTGGAACAAGTAGACAACCACGTGCAAAAATATGAATATAGACACAGAACTTACACCCTTTACAAAAATTCACTCAAAATGAATCACAGACCTAAATGTAAAATGCTGAGCTGTAAAACTCCTAGATGACAACATAGAAGAAAACTTAAATGACTTTGGATATAACCTTTAGGTGAACACCAAAGACACAATCCATGAAACAAATAATTGATAAGCTAGACTTCATTGAAATTAAAAACTTCTGCTCCAGAAAAGACAATGTCAAGAAAATGATAGATAAGACAAGCCACAATGGGTGAAAATATATGCAAAGACACATAACATAAAGGACTGTGATTCAAAATATACAAATAACTCTTAAGCATCAACAGTAAGAGAACAAATACTTAATTGAAAAATTAGCTAAAGACCTTAACAGACACCTCACCAAAGAAGATATATAAATGGCAAATAAGCATATGAAAGATGCTCTACATCATATGTCACCAAGCAAATGCAAATTGAAACAACAATAAAATACCACTATACACCTATTAGAATGGCCAAAATCCAAAACACTGACAACACCATATGCTGGCAAAGATGTGGCGTAACAGGAACTCTCATTCATTGCTAGCGGGTATGCAAAATGGAACAGTTGCTTTGGAAGACAGTCAGGCAATTTCCCACAAAACTAAGCATATTCTTAACCATTTGATTTAGCAATTCCTCTCCTTGGTAATTATCCAAAGAAATTGAAAACTGATGTCCACACAGAAACAAAATTGTGTGTGTGTGTGTGTGTGTGTGTGTGTGTGTGTGTGTGTGTATGAACAGAAAACAGATGACTAGTTCTCAAGAGTTAGGATTGGGGAGATGATAATTACAAGAAGCAGAAGGAAATTTGAGGGTGTGATGGAATTTTTCGATATCTTAATTGTGGTGGTGATTAAATGACTATATGTTTCTGTCAGACTCAGAGAACCATCACTAAAAAGGATTGACATATATACACTAATATGTATAAAATAGTGACTGATAAGAACCTGCTGCATAAAAAAATTAAATTTTTAAAAAGAGGGAATTCTACATGTAAATTATACTCAATGAAACTGACTGAAAATAGAAGTAATTAAGGTAATAAAAGTACGACAGATTTTTCATATATTAGTTATTTATAACTGAGAATTTTATTTTGATCATAAAACAAGAATCAAGAGAATATCAGTTTACATTTGTTTAATCTTTCATTTTAACTAATAAATGTCTGCAATTTCTAGACTGTTTAGTAACCAGTATAAAATATACTTTCTCTACCAATATAATGGCATAGAACTCAGAATATGGTCTATTTATCTGAGTTCTGGGGAGTGAAATGAAAAAGTATTTCAAATGTCGATGAATGTTGACGTTTCCCTTTGTGTATCTGCATAACACTGCCCTCAGGTGTGCATGAGTTTCCTCAGTACTTCCGGTCCTGCGTACAACTGACAGCAATTCTCCCCAGTAAAAACTTCCCCAGAGACAGAGTTGAGTGGAAAGAAAAGCCAAGGAAACTATTTTTAGCAGTGCAGGTTGATGATGCTTTTCCAATATCAAGCATTTTGGGAATTAATAATTCTAACAACAATTGTATACCTTGGCAAATATATATATATATATTATTATTATCACAGCCACTTGATATAATCAGTTTGATTTACAGTTTTATCTTCCTATGGTTAAAATTGCTGCTTTTACGGGATTCATCTCTTAAGTCATAGAGATTCAAGATAAGACCAATTTAACATTGACTTATAATTTCATACTATCAAATGACTTTGGCGTCTAAATGCTGTGGAGCCATAGTACTTCCATGACGAAAGTTTCTTTAGACTTCTTTTTATTACTATTGGGTAGTCCTATTTCTGTCGCACTGAGAAAAGATGAAGTGCTTTGATATCTCATGTGGAATGTTTTAATTAAGCATATATTGGCTGTATTTTAAATTTCTTCCGATAACACCAGGGGAAAGAGTTTTTGAATAAAATCATTGTGTCTTCAGAAAAATACAAAAAGTTGTGATTTTGAGATAATGTTTTAATTCAGTAAATATATTTGTCTTCATTAGCACATTTAAATTGTAATGTCTGACCAGTTGTCAGGTTTTTTTTAAGGAACACCAAAGCCAACTATGTCTTAAATACATGACACCAAAGCCAACTTCATAAATGAGCTGAACTAAGTATCTCTTAAATATAGAACCAATGCTTACAGATTGATGGGGCATATGAAAGCAGAAAAAATGCCACGTGGCTCATAGTAAGCAACCAGAGGACAAACAATTCATCAGGCAAGAACTAGGTCAGGGGCTTCCCTGGTGGCACAGTGGTTGAGAATCCACCTGCCGATGCAGGGGACACGGGTTCGTGCCCCGGTCCGGGAAGATCCCACATGCCGCGGAGCAGCTGGGACCGTGAGCCATGGCCGCTGAGCCTGCGCGTCCGGAGCCTGTGCTCCGCAACGGGAGAGGCCACAACAGTGAGAGGCCCACATACAGAAAAAAAAAAAAGAAAAAAAAAGAACTAGGTCAGTAACCACTGATATTAATAGTAGCACAGGCCTGCCTTAGATTGAAAATATGCACAATGCTACATCACATGAGTCCCTAAGCAGGTGTCTAAAAATGTAAAATATTGACCCTAAATCATGTTCAACAAGGGGTTTCATTATAAATAGTAATTTACTGAAGATCGTTTTAGCTCTCAGTTTTGCAGCATACTGTTCACAGCTTTGTATGTTGATTTGCAGTGGCTCCTAGAAATCCAGATTTTTGCTATCATAAACTGCTCTTGTGAACTGCTAAGAGTTGAAAGAAAGTTGCAAAGACAGTCATATGTTTATAATCTTAGTCCTATTTTATATTTCCAGTCTCATACTGTGTGAGATAATAATTTAGGTCAATTTTTGTTAGCTGTTTCAATTTACCCACTAAGAGTTTATTTATGATGACAGTCAAGAAATGAAAACCCATTTTAGGGGTGTTTCACATATCTCATTTTTTATGGTCACTCAGTAAAAAAATTCTATAGGAGATTCAGGATGCATGTTATAAAGACTAAAAGTTAAAGTGACAAAAATAACTAGAAATAACCATTGGATTGACTGAAAAGGAAGTGAAGATTTTAAAAAAAATTTAGTAACATATTGGTTAATAAATATCAATATTTTAGAATCTACTGATTGAAATCCTTTTTTCTTTAAGCTACATCATAAATGTAGCTGATGGCGGTGTATCTTTTACTAAACAATAAAAAAATGCTAAAAAGGATCATGGTGGGATTATCTTGGAGGGCAATAAAGAATTTACTTGTTGATTTGTGTAAAAGGCGACATGATTTACACTCTGACAAAGTTAAAATAAAACAGCTTTTCCAAACTTTATCTAAGGTCAGGTTTTCAGGGTTAGAATTATGTGGTATACTACGATTTCCCAGCAAGGTCTATAGCAGTTTATGCAAAACACAACACAGAAAGCATGAGGAAGGATTGCAAACCTTTCCACTAGGCAAAGATTTATATAGGAGCCAAGCCCACATCATGATGGGTGAGGCATATCTCCCTATGGTCCTGGCAACCTCCAGTTACAATTTGGGCAAAGAATGACCCCTTCGGTGTCCATCTAGAAGCCGTAGCATTTCCCTTCTGGAAGAGGACAAGCAATGGGGAACCTAAAATGGAGGCCAAAAGAGAAACTTATCCTGTGAACTTGGCTTAGGGCAAGGCTCCAACTTACGTCTTGGATGCAGGAGCACTGAAAATAAAATAGAAATGTTGCATTTCTAGGGATTTGGGCAGTTAGAAGGGAGATTGACAGTTATCTGCAAAGTGGAGAGTAACAAACGATGCCAATGGTGAGTTCCAGGCCAGCCTCTCTGTGGCAGTTAACTAACTGGTAAGATTCAATAGACAGCATTTATTCGGTACCAAAACTCATCTCTGATTCTATCTGGTAGATAGTCAAGGACATAAGGATATAATGAAAAGAGCAGAGACTTTGTAGGCAGAAAACTTGAGTTCAAATTCTGGGTCTTCTACCTACAGACTATGACCAAAACTGCTGGCTATTCACCAAAATACTATTTCTTTTTCCTGGACACCCAGTGAGGTTGCATTTCCCAGCTTCTCTCAGTTAGTCATATCACATTTGACTGGGTTCTAGCTAATATAATGACAACAAAAAATGATGTTGATGTGATTTTGACAAAAACAAAGATGCTTAAGAGTTGTCTTAGAGGGCAATTTGGCATTTGCCAGGTGGTCTATTGTAGGGCATGTGCTGTGCACATACTCAAAAAATAAAAATGGGGCTTCCCTGGTGGCGCAGTGGTTGAGAATCCGCCTGCCGATGCAGGGGACACGGGTTCGTGCCCCAGTCCGGGAAGATCCCACGTGCCGCGGAGCGGCTGGGCCCGTGAGCCATGGCCACTGAGCCTGCGCGTCTGGAGCCTGTGCTCCGCAACGGGAGAGGCCACAGCAGTGAGAGGTCCGCGTACCGCTAAATAAATAAATAAATAAATAAATAAATAAATAAATAAAAATGGAAGAACCCTCATGGTTCTTCCAAACTCTGTCTTCTCATTCAAGAACAAACTGAGTACATGCTGCTATTCCCCATTTTCACCATGGAAAGAAAAGAGAGAAGGTTTTTAATGTACTAATTCATAACCTACAGGAGAGATTTTTACCCATTTTTAACTCACCGAAAGCACTCCTTGTTTTGACACATGGGGTAGAGTTAAAGAAGACCAGAATTTCAAACTCTCAAAGGAGTTTATGACTGCTGAGGTAGGGCCACGTTCCAGAGCTCTGTGGTGATTAATTTGGGTACTTCAACAGAAAGTACCCAGTTGAACCAAGCAGTTCAACTCTTCGTCACCATGTCCACTCAAGGGCAAAGGAGTGAGCCGCAGAGGTGTCTTCCGCAAGCAGGAAGCAGGGATAGGAGTAGACGACTCAGAGAAGCAAGATAGTCTCCTCAGTGTCTGGCAACATCCACCATATTCAAAAGATCACACAGCCCAGTGCTTAAAGTTTCTCTCTGGGGTCACAGCAGGCAAAGGCCAATGCCAAAACTATAAAAATCCAGCCTAAGCAAATGATTACAAACCAAGTCAATGATGTGTATCTTAGGAAAACTAAAAATGAACTTCATTAACCAATAAAAGTATTTACAAACTACCAAAAGTAATCACACTTAACATTTGATGAAAATCAGAAATTTTTTTCTTTGCTATCACTTCTTAATTAAAACACTATAATAGAGCATTTTGCCAGAGCAATAAGACAATAAATGAAAAGTATCTTTCAAACTCTGTAAAATAGAAATTAACTAAAATATGCAAGACTTTGTTTAAGGAAACTATAAAATTATTCAGAATGGCAGAAATAATAATCTGAATAAAGAAATTTATTATAATTCTCAAAAAAAAAGTCTTAAATTTAGCATATTCCGAATCCAAATTCCAACAGGATTTGTAAAGGAATTTGACAGGCTGATTCAAAATTTCATGTAGGAGGCCTTAACTATAAGAATATCAGAGACATTTTTGAAAAAGAAAAAAAAAGAGTGTATTATCAAAGCATATCTAAACAGCATACAGAAATTAAGCTGACTAGGATCAAAATAAGAATAGCACATCAATCAATCAAAACACAGAATCAAGAAACAGACCCTTTTATATATGTAGCTTTTGTAAAGAATAAAGTTGGTGTTTTAAACTGCTAAGGAAAAGACACATTATTCAATAAACGGGGTTGGAACAGTTGAGTATTAATTTTAAAAAATGATAAAGTTAAGAGCCTACCTCACAGAGTTCTAAATTAATTCAAGATATAAATCTAAGGCAAATTTTAAGATAATTATGAAAAATATATCTATAAGCCTGGAATAAGTGATGTTGTCACTTAAAAACAAAATATTAAGGGAGTAATAAATTTGACTACATCAAAATTAAAGCTTTATCTATGCTAAAAGTTTCCAAAAAATTTTTTTAAACCAAACAACAGAAAAGGGAAATATATTTGAAATTTCTATAACAAGCAAAAAGTTAGTATCTAGCATATAAAAATAACTCTTACAAATTAATATTTTAATGGTCCACGAAAATGAGGAAAGAATATAAATTGGCAATTCCAAAGTGGAAACCTAAGTAGTCAGTAAGCAAGAGAAGACATGCAGCCTCGCTGGTCAGGGAGGAAATGGGAATTAAAGCAAGCATGGGATACCATTTTTTGAAAACAATCTATGCGGGGAAAATGTTATAATAGCAAAAGCTGCTGAGCCTAAAGGGGAAAAGGAACTCTCCGAAATGGCTAGTAGTAAATTGGTGCAGCCACTTTGGAAAGCAATTTTGTGGCATTTGTTAGATTTTTGAAGTACATCTCCTGTGTCTTGTCACTTCCAGCCCTAGAGAACCACTCCAATAAGTGTGCAAAGAGGCAAGTGTGAGGTATTGCAGCATCAGTTAAAACTGCTTAATTAAAAAAAAGGGAAGTAAGCATATAAATCAACAGAAGAATGATAATTATACCAACATATTATAGCCATTCTGTGGCGGACTCTCAACCACTGCGCCACCAGGGAAGCCAAATCAACTTTTAGTGTATTATGGAAAAACGTTACTTGAACATAGAAATGTACAGTATATTATCATTTATATCTTAAAAAAAATAATACTATGTACCATTTTTGTATAGAGACACTTATTTTACGCAGATATGTAAAAAGGCCTCATAGCATACAGGGTACTCACTGATAATAATGGTTACCTAGAGGGAAGGGCCTGGACATTAAATGTGATCATGAAGTAAGACTCAGTTTTGTCATAATATTTGCATATTTTACAATGAGAAAGCATTTATATATTCATTATTTGTTGTATAATAAAATAAAACTTAAAAATATTTTGGCCTCTTTAGACTCAGCTGGAATGGGTTTCAGGAGGTATCTATATCCAGCAGCTTAGATAGTGTGGCAGACAGAATAATGGTCCCCCAAAATGTGCATGTCCTAATCCTTGGAACATGTGAATATGTTACCTTACATTGAAATGGAGACTTCACAGATGTGTTAATTTAAGGATCTTGAGTTGTAAGATTACCCTGGAATATCTGGGTGGGTACAATGTAGTCACAAGGGTCCTTATAAGAGGGAGGCGGGAGGGTCAATCAAAAGCCTATGTGACATAGCACAGGGAGATCAGCTCAGTGATTTGTGACCACCTAGCAGGGTCGGATAGGGAGGGTGGGAGGGAGGCTCAAGATGGAGGAGAAATGGGGATATATATATATATATATATATATATATATATATATATATATATGTATAGCTGATTCACTTTGTTATACAGCAGAAACTAACACACCATTGTAAAGCAATTATACTCCAATAAAGATGCTTAAAAAATAAATCAATAAATAAAAACTCTCAAATTTATATACTTGAAAAACAAAAAAAAAGCCTATGTGACTATGGAAGTAGAGAGAGAGAGATGGGATGCTACACTGGCTGCTGGCTTTGAAGATGGAGGAAGGGGCCACGAGCCAAGGAATGCAGGTGGTCTCTGGAAGCTGGAAGAGGAAAGGAACCAGATTCTCCCCTACGATCTCCAGAAGGAATGCAGCCCTGATGATCCATTTTGAACTTCTAACTTCCAGAATTGTAATATAATAAATTTGTCTTTGTATAAACCTCTGAGTTTGTGGCAATTTGTTACAACAGCAATAGGAAACCAACACAACTAGTTATGATAATAATTTATGAGTTGGTAAATAAATAACCAGACATCAAAAAAATAAGGGAGGCTGCCTTAATTATTAAGTAGCTTCTACTCTACCTCATACAAAAAAGGTGTTAATTTCAGGATATGTTCAATAAAAGTTCCCAAATACAGAGATAGTATATCAAAATACAGATAAAAGAGTGAATATAAGGGCTTCCCTGGTGGCGCAGTGGTTGGGAGTCCGCCTGCCGATGCAGGGGACATGGGTTCGTGCCCCGGTCTGGGAAGGTCCCACATGCCGCGGAGCGGCTGGGCCCGTGAGCCATGGCCGCTGAGCCTGCGCGTCCGGAGCCTGTGCTCCGTTGGCAACGGGAGAGGCCACAGCAGTGCGAAGCCCGCATACCGCAAAAAAAAAAAAAAAAAAAAAAAAAAAAAAAGTGAATATAAATTATTAACACCAGCAACTATTTTCATTAAAAATGCTGTACATCACTTTTTTATTCCTGTCAAGGAAATTTTTAATGATGTTATCTTGCTTCTGGTCAAGTTGCGAAGATATTTTTGGGTACTGTCTATGAATAAGTTCTCCTCAGTTCCAACAAATATATATCTTACTTACCAGCTTGTTCAAGTTTTTATCAGATACTGGTCTTACCTGAGATACAAAGCAAAGATTTTGTATCTCTTCCACAGGCAGAAACCAGACTTCTAGACAGGTTAGGAACACACAGGGCTACAGAATGCATCTATATGGCAGGGGGAAATTTTCTCAGCAAACTTTGCAGGTCACTGTCACCTGCTTTATCTTCTTAAATAACAGCAGAAAATATAAGTATATATATATTTTTTAAAAACTATTTTTTAGAGTAGTTTAAGGTTCACATCAAAATTGAGAGGAATGTACAGAGATTTTCCGTATATTCCCTGTCTCCACACAGGCACAGCCTCCCTCATTATCAGCATCCCCCATCACAAACTAGTGAATATAACAAAGAAGAAACAGACTCACAGACATAGAAAACAAATTAGTGGTTACCAGTGGGGAGAGAGAAGGGGGAGTCACAAGACAGGGATAGGGGATTAAGAGGTACAAACTATTATGTATAAAATAAATAAGCTACAAGGATGTATTGTACAACACAGGGTATATAGCCAGTATTTTGTAGTAACTATAAACGGAACGTAACCTTTTAAAATTGTGAATCACTATGCTGTACACCTGTAACTTATGTATCAATAATATTGTACATCAACTACCCTTCAATTTTAAAAAAAGAAAAAATAATCCCTCACCAGAGGAGTACATTTGTTACAATTGATAAACCTACATTGACATGCCATTATGTCCCAAAGTCCACAGGTTACATTAGGGTTCACTCTTGGTGTTGTATATTCTAAGCGTTTTGACAAATGTAGAATGTCATGTACCCATCATTATAGTATTGTATATATAGTATTTTCACTCCCTTAAAAATCCTCTAGGCTTTGCTTACTCATTCCTCCTTCCCCTCGAGTCCCTGGCAACCACTGATCTTTTTACTGTCTCCATAGTTCTGCCAAGTATAATTTATTTTAAAAAGATTAACAAAGAGTATTTTTTAAACCCTGTTTGATTTTCCTTCTGTTAAAATCAGACTGATCAAACAAATTCACCAGTTGCATTTTTCCACTGACAGTATTTTTCCATATTGTTGTCTCCTGATTTATTTTTCATTGTCAAAAAGCACTTAAAATATCAATGACTCACTCCAGAACAAGTTCAACCCTGATTGGCTACTAATGTATCCGATTTATAGTCTGACTTTTTTTTTTCTTCTTCTTTAAAGCACTATCTCCAAGTCCAAGGGTTTCAAAAAGACTACTTTTTATAGAATACTTTGGAAAGTCTAGAGTGGGAGATGCTATCTGGGGGAGAGGAGAGAAGAGGTTTAAGATAAACTTTTCCATTGATGGGATTAGTCTATTATCTTGAAATTGAAACACAAGACAAATTGCCCTCCTTTCCACTTCTGCTATTAATGTCATTTTTCAATTTATATTGTCATGGTTCTAGAGAAAACTGTTCTGTTGCCAGTCTCTCAGGCAGAAATTGCACCAAGCACAGAGAGAAAGGGGACAGGTTATGAGAATGATAGAACACACAGTGGCAGTCTCTATAAACCAAACACTGAGGAAGACTTTTAAAAAAATTTGAACAGGTCATATATTATTTTATATTTTCAAGACAATTCAATTTAATCATTTATTGAGCTCCCTCAAGCAGATGTGGTTTTGTTCTCTTTCAATAGCCTCAGCGTAAGCAGATCAGGAAGATGGAATTTGAAATCAAGAGAATCGGATTTTGAATTACATCTCTGCCAGGTCCTAGCTGCTGCCCTAGGATAGGTTTCATACCATGCTTTAAGATTTTGTTTCCTCATCTGTTAAATGGCAATGGGAATAACTCCTTCACTTGGCTCTATCATGTGTATCATGTGAGGTAGAAGCCTCTTTGCACTATGTCGGCACATACTAAGGACTCAACACACAACAAATGTTACTATTCTATTTGTATTTTTTAAGTCACTATGATGATCAGGAAAATTTATTGCTGTGACTAATAAAATCCACCCACTCCTTTTAACCCAATTTCTTCTTGCTTAAATCTCTGCAGTCCTATACTGAACACACAACATTACACCTACTTAATTATGCTAATTGGGCAAGAAGTAATTTAATCCATAAGACAAGTCAAATCCACTTATTGATGGAATTGACTGAAACAAACAGCTATGTTGGATTAGATAATAAACCTGAAGAAGATATCTTTTTATATCACATTTCTCCAATAATGGAATACTCTAACTGAATCTCTATCAAGACTACAGATTGAGAAGCTAACATTAAATTCTGTTACTTGAGCTACCCTCTGCTCACTGAGACATTTATCCTCAAAAAAGAGAATAAACCAAGAGAGGCAGTATGGTAAAAGGCTCCAGGTTAAAGTGTGGGTGTGTGAATAATTAGTCTCATTTATTCATTTAATCAAAAAGTATATTTTGAACACCTACTAGTCAGGCATAATTCTAGCTGCTGGAAATAGAGCAGAGAATGAAACAAAGCCCCTTCCCTTAAACACATTGGAGACAGGCTATAAACAGATAAATGTATAGGTCATATTCTAATATGTACTACTCTTAAAAGTAATGCAAGACAGGGTTGATAAGGGGTGCCAGCTTGGTAGTGGGAGTTGGGGGGTCAGAGACAGCCTTTCTGAAAAGATGATAATTGAGCAGAGGTGCAAAGGAGTGTGCCATGCACGTATCTAGGGGTAGAATGTTCCTGGCTAGGATTCTTGTACTAACCACAAACATTGTATTTAGTGGCTAAATGGCAGTGACTTGACCTCAACTAAAAATCTTCTAGAAAAAGTAAAACAACATTCTGAATTTGTATAATTCATGACTTAAAAAAAATATTTCCAATTTTACAAGTCAGTGACAGAACAAAGCCAGCAAGAATGGAATCTTAGAATGTGTATAATTTTCCAGTACTTCATGGTAAAAACAGTCTGCATGGGAGAGTGCAAAGAATCAACTTCAGAGTAATGCCCAATGAGCTGTTTTATTGTGGACTGGAGGTGATTCCAAACTGGAAAACAGGAAAATGCTTCACCATAGTATGTGGACAGATGGTAAAGTACAATGGTGACAGGGCACTTTGTGTCAACCTTAAGGGGTGACATTGTTCCATTGGAGAAAAATGTTCAGGCCAACCAAAAGACAAAAATCTTAAGTAGTCTCAGCAGCTTTGACAGGAGCTGCAACTGTTCTTCCACAAGTGAACCTAACACGCATTCAATGAGAAAAGGCACAGCTGCACAAACAAACAGCAGCTTGTTCTAAAAAGACAATAATACAAAAATGCCCTTTCTCAATCCCCAAGCAAACATACAAGTTTATGCTATTTCATATGTCTTGGTCACACACTTGATAGGCATTCAATTCTCAATGCTATAAGATGTTGCGTGATATGAAACATTGCATTTAAGGTAGAAGAAACAATTTAGCCTTAATCACCAGGCAGTTTTATGAAGGGGAGTCTTGTGTTGTTGTTGCTTTTTTTGACATCTTTATTGGAGTATAATTGCTTTACAATGGTGTATTAGTTTCTGCTTTATAACAAAGTGAATCAGCTATACATATACATATATCCCCATATGTCCTCCCTCTTGCATCTCCCTCCCACCCTCCCTATCCCACCCCTCTAGGTGGTCACAAAGCACTGAGCTGATCTCCCTGTGCTGTGTGGCTGCTTCCCACTAGCTATCTATTTTATATTTGGTAGTATATATAAGTCCATGCCACTCTCTCACTTCATCCCAGATTACCCTTCCTCCTCCACATGTCCTCTAGTCCATTTAGAGTCATAAAAACCCTGTCTTAATATTCTCTGCCATCATTTGGCTTGAGAAGACCTCTGTGTCAGTTTTGCCTCGGGCTTTGATCTCATATCTTTATGCGTTGTATTTTCAAAGTAATGCAGGTGGCTGCCAATCTATCTGAAACATGCTGATCAAGTAACTACACCTCAAGCAATCTGCTAATGCAAAATTTAATAATATGACTGCAAAACTTGCATATGTTCATACTAGAGAAGTTTTGCTTGTCTGATTCTGTCTACTTTCCAGGACTAATCAAATGTCTTGCCACATCTCCTTAGTTTCTTACTTTTCAGTACCACAGACACCTGGGCTTCTTGGGAATGTTGTCTGAATTCATTGACTAGAGGAGTCATGAAACACATGTCAGATGTTTCATGTTTGCTGTGGATTATCAGTGGTTGAAGGTGGTGTCATATTGCATAAGGCAGAAGCTATGAGGCCATTTATACATGAAAATCACATGTTAAATTTAAAGAGCAGCACCCAGGATGAGCCAGGCCCTGTGCTAGGTAAAGAACAAAGCGAGGAAAAAAAAAAACAACCTAATTATAGGTTGATTGTGTTGATTTAAACAGTTTAATAGATTCTAGCTTGTCAGTAATATTCTAAATTTAAGTTTAGATAATTGTATTTTTAAAGAACTAGATTGTATTATAGCTTAGAATATAATAAGGATACCGAATTGAAGATGAAGGAAAAGATCAACAGAATAAGGGCCAAGCTAACAGTGTGAAAATGTAAGACAATTACCAATTTCAGATTGTATCTCTCTATCAAATTTCACAGCCATATTACATTAAATGATGAAGAAAAGTTATCACTAAGGCAATCTGCAATCAAATGCAATTTACTACAGACATAAACATTGTGTTTGAAATTGCAGAGTTTCTATAAATTGTTCTAGCATTGCAAAGCCCTGAAATGGATGGGAAAATGGAGAAAGATGGGGGCACAGGACATTTCATCAATTTTTGACAACTTGCAGGACATGAGAGAACCAAATAAATTAGTGCTTTTAAAACACTAAGATTTCCCTTAAAACTTAGAGAACCTGAGCTTCTGAAACAAGATGGGGGCATGTTTGAGTGATCAATTACAGGACACTTCAGACTGCTAAAATCAAGATATCACTATGCCTGGGGAATTAATTGACCATTAAGACTTGTCTGGTCAATCTATTTAAACATGGATTTTTTTTTTTTTTATTCATTGAGGATCTTGGTATTGTGAAAATCTTTAAATAAAGTCTAGTGTGGTTAAGTCTACAGGATGGAATTATAAGCAAATGTAGAACTTGAGAAAACACTTCTAAACCAGCGTTTTGTTTTCTGGCAAAGAAGGAAAGGTGAATTTTAAAAATACAAACATATACACACATCACACCATTCTTTGTTTCTTTATTCCATCCATTGTCGTAAATCATCTTTTTAATTTAATTAATGCTAGCCCATATTAAAAGTGACTTCACAACCCTAGAAGATTAGTGTCATACCAAATTAGTAGTGCTGAATCTAGAGCATCTCAATTAATCCTCACAATAAGCCTGTAAGACATCACCATACCACTCCTGGCAGATGGGTTATTCAGTGAAACTATACTTGACTTCAACAGCATGATTACTAACGAGTGTGACAAGGCACGTTAGATGGAGCAGATGGCCTGTTGTATCCAGCAAGGAGCCCCTACTAGATCATGGCATAGCTCTTACTTTTACAGTTCACAACTGGTGAGGATGGCATGTTTCAGCCGTTAATTATTTTCTTGGCTTCCTCTGGAAATGTATAATTTAAGCACTAATGTTCAAAACATTAAATTTAGACCAGGGAAGATCCAGCAATGGGAACAACAGAACCTAAGTTCAATAAAGGCAGGGATTCACTGATATTTTCCAAATGCCTAGTACCCAATGCATACACAGTAGGTACACAATAAATATTTGCTTCATAAAAGGGCTTATGGATTCAAATATATTGTTTGAATGTAAAGTTTTATGTTGTATGTGCACGTGTTGGGGCAAGGGTCCATACCTTTCATGAGATTCTCAAAAGGGTCTGTGAAATGAATTATGACCCACTGCTGGAAGAAAGGGATTTATGTGTTGAGCAGCAAGTGGGACTAGGTGACCTCCAAGGACTTTTCGACTCTAACATTTGACCTCAAAATACATATATCTTTTAAAATGTTAATATGCCTACACCTCAACTCTATCAGTCTTTAAAGCCCAACTTCTACCCATGAGATTGAAGTTTCTTTTCTTATAAAGGAGTTATAAATTGCATTGAACCAGAGGGGGGCCTGATGGAAATCTAGAAACCTATGATATAGGGGACCTCCAGCTGTACTAGTATAGGAAGTCCTGCCCGTCCATCTTTTTTCCTATCAAGATCAGGCCACCAGAACAGCCTCAGCCACAATCCATAGGTTGTGAATTTCCAGGAGTGTGAGTAGATTTAATTTATGGCAACTGCATTTTCTAGACTATTGTTTCATGTAACTAATTACACTGCTGTGTATACTTTCTAAACAACTAATTAATGCCTAGAGTCAATAAATATTTTTCTGACTTGTGTTTATAGAAAAAGCCTCATATTGTCATAAAAATAACAAATCCTCTTTACTTAAAAGAAGAATGGATTTGTGGTGATCATAAATTCTAAACTGGAAATTTGGGACACAAAGTCAATAATTTTGATTTGCAAATGTATGATTCTAAAGCCATATAAACTCTAAAGGTGAAACCATCTTAAATTATACCCTTAGTATTTGCATGGGTGTCTTATGGTTCACAGGTCAAGAGGAGAAATTACAGATTTTATATACATATAGCCTAAAATTATCATTGTGTGCCTGATTCTGATTCCAATCTTCTGAAAAGGCTAAGAAAAGAAACAGCAGGAAGTCAAGAAATTGAAATTTCTCTGAAGTTTGGATTGAAGAAAGCCAGAACAATGAGCAGGACAGGAAGGAGGTCTGGGACATGGGCAATGGTTTCCCTAGATGAGCAAGGATTTCTTTGAATCCTCTGGCTCTAAGTTCGGTTCCTCCCTCATGACATGCCCTGATCGCCACTGTCTCCTGGTTGATTCCTTTCCCTCCTTCTGCATCTTCCCCTCTTTGTTCTTTTTTTTTTTTTTTAAACATCTTTATTGGAGTATAATTGCTTTACAATGGTGTGTTAGTTTCTGCTTTACAACAAAGTGAATCAGTTACACGTATACATATGTTCCCATATCTCTTCCCTCTTGCATCTCCCTCCCTCCCACCCTCCCTCTCCCACCCCTCTAGGTGGTCTTAAGGAAATTCTTCTAACGTAGTGTAAGGATCTCTATTCACAGTGCAAGCCTGGCACATGCTGTTCAACTAAACAAATTTTATACCGTTTTAATCCTATTATGCAGTCCTAAGCTAAAGTTATTACAAAGCTTGTATTATTCCCAGTGTGAGAGGAGTGTTATCCTTGAACTCAGAGCTGCATAAAAGGAAATCACGTGAAACTATTATGTCTCTGTGAGTGCCTCATTATCTCAGCCAAGAAAATGAATGTTTTCTGACTATTCTCTGCTGTTCTCCAGCATGAAGTCTGTGTCTCATATTTACTGACACTTTTATAGTTGACCTTCAAGCTAGATGACAGATTTCAACAGTGATGTTTAACAATGAGAAATAAATCACTCTCCATACCAACACTGTGCTATTGATGGTTCCCGCTCCTCACTTTCTTAGTTCTATTATTTATTATCATCTCCTAATATAAATAAAGAACTAAAAGTGGATTCACGTAACGTTGGCCTGTGAACGCTATTAGGAAAAGTGTAGCTTACTCAATATTATTGAAAAATGGAGCAAAACACTAAAGAAAATGCTTTTCTAAAATAATAAGGTTTAAAGCAGATGCTTTTGAGTCTGTATTTTGTGTTTACAAATCCTGGCAGATACGGACCAATGTTTATCAATAGAGACTTTTCTATGGCAATAGATTTTGTCATTTTTCAGAAAGCACAAATATACAGAACAGGTTAAATTTCACTTCTCTTGTTATAATATCCAAGTTCTTCCTATTTCATATGTTTATATGTATTATACTGAATATACATGTGTGTATCATTCTTAACTGCATATTTATATCTAGTTACATATATCAACTTTATACACATGTTTTAAGGTATTTGTTATTTTAGAACACTTACAGAAACGTGAATGCTTAAGACGGTTTAAAACTATATTGAAAACTATCAAAATGTTACTTAATATTTGAACTGAAGGAAGTGGTCTTTGAAAAGAGCAAAAAGCTGAGAGCACTTAAATTTCACATCATTTTGTATAAATACTGATGAATTTATGTCCTTTCCTATGCTCAGAATATCCTGCTATTAAACATATTCATATGGAGAATAATGTACTCTAGACTTCACTTATACACTTATAATAATGGGCAATTATATTAAATTAAAATAAGAATTAAAACATTTGATAAAAGCACAGACCATGGCCTCTGTGTATTTTGCCAGAAGGAAGCAGAGAGCTGATGAAAGAATCTGATTTGAAAATTCATCTAAAATGGTCTAAATGTTGAAAAGAAGTTAAGTGAGAGACTTGAATGTCATGAAAGAAATTTAAAACTAGCTAGGGATGCCATAAGGTTTTAGCTATACAGTTTCAGAAAGAAAAAAAAAAAAAATTCAGTCACTTGTGTGTGTTTTGTCTACAATGCCAGAGACGATTTATACGAAAGCACTTTTAAAAAGTATATGCCTGTGACTAAACAGAACTTTTCTAATTGTAAAAATGTTTAGATCTTGAAACAGGTTACTAAGATAAAAAGAGTGGAATTTTCTTCCCTGGATACTGTTAATGCAGAATAAAGAGTTGTCTGGACCCCTTCCTAAACAGAGGGTATTATTCTACACAACTTTTGAGGTTCCTTTTCATCTTGCCATTCTATAAAATTTTCTAAGGCGACAGGATTAATATTGACATTCTGCAAGCTCTCTTGGACGTTTCTTTCCATTTTCTTTAACAAGGAGGAATCCAATCTAAGAAGTAAATGATGGCTTCAGGCTTTAGTACTTCAAGATTTTCTCCTATCTCTTTACTGTTTATTGTAAAATATACAGCAATGCGTCATAGAAGAAAGCTGTGAGCTTTCTATGGTATTCCTGGAACAAATGAATCTTGCATGCTGTCCTTGGTACTCCTTGATTGTTGCCCACATTTTGAATCCTGCTTCATTGGAGCATCACATCGATAACCCTCATAAATTCAGTATGACTGATGGACAACCATGTAACCCAAATGTTCATGGGTTCCCTAACCATGATGAGGTGAAGCCTAGCCATTATGCCCTCTACAGAAACATGATCTGTGGATGTGGTCTCACTAGCTTAATTAACATAAAGCAATTTCACACACTGACCATCATTTCAATTTGGGTGAGAAAAATTTGGAGAATAATGACCTGGGTGGCTATGTGTTTGCTCAGTTCCCTTAGACCACAATGACAGTATAATTTATTGTCCAATTTAGGACCCCTTTGAAAGTAAAGCAAAGGATGGGGGAATCATTAGTATAACCCTGGGACCACACATATGTAGATGGGGACTATCCCAGGAAGACGGGAAGATGTGGCTGCCTTGCTTTGACCCAAGCCATGCTGCAATAACAGACAAGAAAGGCTACCGGGCTCATGCAGGCACATTATTACAGAAGTTTATTTATTATCACTCGTAGTTATTTACTGACAAGGAAAGCTTCAAAGTGGGAAGACACAGAACAAGCATCCATCACTTCTGTTATGCTCTATACCCCCTGCACTATTTTTACAAGATATAACACATATTCCTAAAATTTAATTTCAACGATGTCTATCTTTTCTACAATTAAGGCGTTTGCTTTTACTTTAAGGGCTTTGATTTAGGAATCAAAACATCTTGCATAATAAACGACCTCAAACATAGCAGCATAAAACAGAAACAATCACTTCCTGTCTCTTCCAGTTCCGGTAGTTGACTGGGCCGAGCTAAGTAGTTCTTGCTCCATGGACTTTCTTGAAGTTGCAGTCAGATGGTGTCTGGTCCTAGTCTCATCTCAAAGGCTTCCCCCCCTTACAGGACAGGTAGTCATTGCTGACTGTCAGCCAGAACCCCTCACACAGGCCTCTGCATGTGGCCTGGGCATGCTCTTAGTGTGAACTCTGGGGTCCAAAATTAAGTGACCCAAGATAAAGAGCTAGGAGAAAGCTATCTCTCCTTTTATGGCCCAGTCATGGAAGTCACATAGCATCATATTGACACCAGATGAAAAGCACAAGGATTCACCCAGTCTCAAGGGGAAGATAAATAGACACCACTTCCGAATGGGGAACAACAAGGTCATATGTGTAATAAGAGCATATGAGTAGAGAGGAGCTTCAAGATGGCGGAATAGTAAGACATGGAGATCACCTTCCTCCCCACAGATACATAAGAAATATATCTACATGTGGAACAACTCCTACAGAACACCCAATGAACGTTGGCAGAAGACCTCAGACCTTCCAAAAGGCAAGAAACTCCCCACCTACCTGGGTAGGGCAAAAGAAAAAAGAAAAAACAGAGACAAAAGAATAGGGACGGGACCTGCACCAGTGGGAGGGAGCTGTGAAGGAGGAAAGGTTCCCACACACTAGGAAGCCCCTTCGTGGGCAGAGACTGAGGGTGGCGGAGCGGGGAAGCTTCGGAGCCGCGGAGGAGAGCGCAGCAACAGGGTGTGGAGGGCAAAGCGGAGAGACTCCCGCAGAGGATCGGTGCCGACCAGCACTCACCAGCCCGAGAGGCTTGTCTGCTCACCCGCCAGGACGGGCGGGGGCTGGGAGCTGAGGCTCGGGCTTCGGTCGGAAGCCAGGAGAGGACTGAGGTTGGCGGCGTGAACACAGCCTGAAGGGGTTAGTGCACCACGGCTAGCTGGGAGGGAGTCCGGGAAAACTCCGGAGCTGCCGAACAGGCAAGAGACTTTTTCTTGCCTCTTTGTTTCCTGGTGCGTGAGGAGAGAGGATTAAGTGCGCCGCTTAAAGGACCTCCAGAGACGGGCACGAGCCGCGGCTACCAGCACGGACCCCAGAGACGGGCCTGAGACGCTAAGGCTGCTGCTGCCGCCACTAAGAATCTTGTGTGCGAGCACAGGTCACTCTCCACACCTCCCCTCCCGGGAGCCTGTGCAGGCCGCCACTGCCAGGGTCCTGTGATCCAGGGACAACTTACCCGGGAGAACACACGGCGCGCCTCAGGCTGGTGCAACATCACGGTGGCCTCTGCCGCCGCAGGCTCGCCCCGGATCCGTGCCCCTCCCTCCCCGCAGCCTGAGTGAGCCAGAGTCCCTGAACCAGCTGCTCCTTTAACCCCATCCTGTCTGAGCGAAGAACAGACGCCCTCAGGCGACGTACACGCAGAGGCGGGGCCAAATCCAAAGCTGAAACCCGGGAGCTGTGCAAACAAAGAAGAGGAAGGGAAATCTCTCCCAGCAGCCTCAGGAGCAGCGGATTAAAGCTCCACAATCAACTTGATGTACCCTGCATCTGTGGGATACTTGCATAGACAACGAATCATCCCAAATTGAGGAGGTGGACTTTGGGAACAACGATTTATATATTTTTCCCTTTTTCTCTTTTTGTGAGTGTATATGTGTATGCTTCTGTGTGAGATTTTGTCTGTATAGCTTTGCTTTTACCATTTGTCCTAGGGTTCTCTCTGTCCATTTTTTTTTTGTTTTTTGGGGAGTTATTTTAGTATAGTTTTTAGCTCTTGTTATCATTAGTGGATTTGTTCTTTGGTTTGGTTTGCTCTCTTCTTTCTTTTTTTTTATTACTTAAAAATTTTTTAATAATTATTTTTTATTTTAATAACTTTATTTTATATTATTTTAACTTCTTTCTTGCTTTCCTTTATTCTCCCTTTCATTCTGAGCCGTGTGGATGACAGGCTTTTGGTGCTCCAGCCAGGCTCCAGGGCTGTACTGCTGAGGTAGGAGAACCAAGTTCAGGACATTGGTCCACCAGAGACCTCCCAGCTCCATGTAATATCAGACAGCGAAAATCTCCCAGAGATCTCCATCAATGCCAAGACCCAGCTCCACTCAATGACCAGCAAGTGATAGTGCTAGATACCCTATGCCAAACAACTAGCAAGACAGGAACACAACCCCCTCCATTAGCAGAGAGGCTACCTAAAATCATAATAAGGCCACAGACACCCCAAAACACACCACCAGATGTGAACCTGCCCACCAGAAAGACTAGATCCAGCCTCATCCACCAGAACACAGGCACTAGTCCCCTCCACCAGGAAGCCTACACAATCCACTGAACCAACCTTAGCCACTGGGGGCAGATACCAAAAAGAACTGGAACTACGAACCTGCAGCCTGTGAAAAGGAGACCCCAAACACAGTAAGTTTAGCAAAATGAGAAGACAAAGAAACACACAGCAGATGAAGAAGCAAGGTAAAAACCCACCAGACCTAACAAATGAAGAGGAAATATGCACTCTACCTGAAAAAGAATTCAGAATAATGATAGTAAAGATGATCCAAAATGTTGCAAATAGAATGGAGAAAACACAAGAAGTGTTTAAGAAGAACTAGAAAAACTGAAGAGCAAATAAACAATCAAGAACAACACAATAAATGAAATTAAAAATTATCTAGAAGGAATCAATAACTGAGGCAGAAGAACAGATAAGTGACCTGGAAGATAAAATGGTGGAAATAACTACTGCAGAGCAGGATAAAGAAAAAAGAATGAAAAGAATTGAGGACAGTCTCAGAGACTCTGGGACAACATTAAACATACCAACATTCAAAATATAGGGGTGCCAGAAGAAGAGAAAAAGAAAGGGACTGAGAAAATATTTGAAGAGATTATAGATGAAAACTTCCCTAATATGGGAAAGGAAATAGTTAATCAAGTCCAGGAAGCACAGAGAGTCCCATACAGGATAAATACAAGGAAAAACACACCAAGACACATATTAATCAAACTATCAGAAATGAAATACAAAGAAAAAATACTAAAAGCAGCAAAGGAAAAATAACATACAAGGGAATCCCCATAAGGTTAACAGCTGACCTTTCAGCAGAAACTCTGCAAGCCAGAAGGGAGTGTCAGGACGTATTTAAAGTGTTGAAATGGAAAAATCTACAACCAAGATGACTCTACCCAGCAAGGATCTCATTCAGATTTGAAAGAGAAATTAAAACCTTTTCAGACAAGCAAAAGCTAAGAGAATTCAGCACCACCAAACCATCTTTACAACAAATGCTAAAGGAACCTCCCTAGGCAGGAAACACAAGGGAAGGAAAAGACCTACAAGAACAAACCCCAAACAATTAAGAAAATGATAATAGGAACATACATATCAATAATTACCTTAAATGTAAATGGATTAAATGCTCCAACCAAAAGAAATAGACTGGGTGAATGGATACAAAAACAAGACCCATATATATGCTGTCTACACAAGACTCACTTCAGACCTAGGGACACATACAGACTGAAAGTGAGAGGATGGAAAAAGTTATTCCATGCAAATGGAAATCAAAAGAAAGCTGGAGTAGCAATTCTCATAGCAGACAAAATAGACTTTACAACAAAGACTATTACAAGAGACAAAGAAGGACACTACATAATGATCAAAGTATCAATTCAAGAAGACGAGATAACAATTGTAAATGTTTATGCACCCAACATAGGACCACCTCAATACATAAGGCAAATACTAACAGCCATAAAAGGGGAAATCAACAGTAACACAATCATAGTAGGGGACTTTAACACCCCACTTTTACCAATTTCATCCAAAATGAAAATAAATAATGAAACACAAGCTTTACATGATACATTTAAAAAGATGGACTTAATTGATATTTATAGGACATTCCATCCCAAAACAACAGAATACACTTCTTCTCAGGTGCTCATAGAACATTCTCCAGGATAGATCATATCTTGGTTCACAAATCAAGCCTTGGTAAATTTAAGAAAATTGAAATCCTATCAAGTATCTTTCCTGACCACAACACTTTGATTCTAAATACCAATTACAGGAAAAAAAATGTAAAAAATACAAACACATGGAGGCTTAGCCATACACTACTTAATAACCAACAGATCACTGAAGAAATCAAAGAGGAAATCAAAAAATACCTAGAAACAAATAACAATGAAAACACAACAACCCAAAAGCAGCAAAAGCAGTTCTATGAGGGAACTTTATAGCAATACAATCCTACCTTAAAAAACAAGAAACATCTCAAATAAAGAGCCTAACTTTACACATAAAGCAATTAGAGAAAGAAGAGCAAAAAGACCCCAAAGTTAGCAGAAGAAAAGAAATCATAAGGATCAGATCAGAAATAAATGAAATAGAAACAAAGAAAACAATAGCAAAGATCAATAAAACTAAAATCTGGTTCTTTGAGAAGATAAACAAAATTGATAAACCATTAGCCAGACTTATCAAGAAAAAAACAAAGACTCAAATCAATAGAATTAGATATGAAAAAGGAGAAGTAACAACTGACACTGCAGAAATACAAAGGATCATGAGAGATTACTACAAGCAACTATATGCCAATAAAATGGCCAACCTGGAAGAAATGGACACATTCTTAGAAATGCACAACCTTCCGAGACTGAATCAGGAAGAAATAGAAAATATGAACAGACCAATCACAAGCAGTGAAATTGAAACTGTGATTAAAAATCTTCCAACAAAAAAGCCCAGGACCAGATGGCTTCACAGGCGAATTTTATCAAACATTTACAGAAGAGCTAACAACTATCCTTCTCAAAATCTTCCAAAATGTAGCAGAGGGAGGAACACTCCCAAACTTGTTCTATGAGGCCACCATCATCCTGATACCAAAACCAGACAAAGATGTCACAAAGAAAGAAAACTATAAGCTAATATCACTGATGAACATAGATGCAAAAATCCTCAAGAATATACTAGCAAACAGAATCTAACAGCACATTAAAAGGATCATACACCATGATCAAATGTGGTTTATTCCAGGAATGCAAGGATTCTTCAATATACACAAATCAATCAATGTGATACCCCATATTAAGACATTGAAGGAGAAAAACCATATGATCATCTCAAGACATGCAGAGAAAATTTTGACAAAATTCAACACCCATTTATGATAAAAACTCTCCAGAAGCAGGCATAGATGGAACTTACCTCAACATAATAAAGGCCATATATGACAAACCCACAGCCAACATCATCCTCAATGGTGAAAAACTGAAACCATTTCCACCATATCAGGAAAAAGACAAGGTTGCCCATTCTCACCACTATTATTCAACTTAGTTTTTGAAGTTTTAGCCACAGCAGTCAGAGAAGAACAAGAAATAAAAGGAATCCAAATTGGAAAAGAAGTAAAGCTCTCATTGTTTGCAGATGACATGATATTATACATAAAGAATCCTAAAGATTTTACCAGAAAACTACTAGAGCTAATCAATGAATTTGGTAAAGTAGCAGGATACAAAATTAATGCACAGAAATCTCTTGCATTCCTATACCCTAATGATGAAAAATCTGAAAGTGAAATTAAGAAAACATTCCCATTTACCTTTGCATCAAAAAGAATGAAATACCTAGGAATAAACCTACCGAAGGAGACAAAACACCTGTATGCAGAAAACTATAACACACTGATGAAAGAAATTAAACATGATACAAATAGATAGAGAGATATACCATGTTCTTGGATTGGAAGTATCAACATTGTGAAAATGACTATACTACCCAAAGCAATCTACAGGTTCAATGCAACCACTATCAAATTACCAATGGTATTTTTCACAGAACTACAACAAAAAATTTCACAATTTGTATGGAAACACAAAAGACCCCAAATAGCCAAAGCAATTTTGAGAAAGCAAAATGGAGCTGGTGGAATCAGGTTCCCGGACTTCAGACTCTACTACAAAGATACAGCAATCAAGACAGTATGGTACTGGCACAGAAACTGAAATATAGATCAATGGAACAGGATAGAAAGCCCAGAGATAAACTCACGCACATATGGTCACCTTATCTTTGATAAAGGAGGCTAGAATATACAGTGGAGAAAGAATAGCCTCTTCAATAAGTGGTGCTGGGAAAACTGGACAGCTCCATGTAAAAGAATGAAATTTGAACACTCCCTAACATTATACAGAAAAAGAAACTCAAAATGGATTAAAACCTAAATGTAAGGCTAGACACTATCAAACTCTTAGAGGAAAATATAGGCAGAACACTCTATGACATAAATCACAGCAAGATCCTTTTTGACCCACATCCTAGAGAAAGGGAAATAAAAACAAACATAAACAAATGGGACCTAATGAAACTTAAAAGCTTTTGCACAGCAAAGGAAACCATAAATAAAATGAAAAGACCTACAGAATGGGAGAAAATATTTGCAAATGATACAACAAACTAGGGATTAATCTCCAAAATATACAAACAGCTCATACAGCTCAATAACAAAAAACCAAAAACCCAATAAAAAAATGGGCAGAAGATCTAAATAGACACTTCTCCAAAGAAGACATACAGATGGCCAAAAGGCACATGAAAAGATGCCCAACGTCACTAATTATTAGAGAAATGCAAATCAAAACTACAATGTGGGTATCATATCACACCGGTCAGAATGACCATCATCAAAAAATCTACAAACAATAAATGCTGGAGAGGGTGTGGAGAAAAGGAACCCTCTTGCACTGTTGGTAGGAATGTAAATTGATACAGCCACTATGGACAACAGTATTGAGGTTCCTTAAAAAACTAAAAATACAACTATCATATGACCCAGCAATTCCAATACTGGGCATATACCCTGAGAAAACCATAATTCAAAAAGAGTCATGTACCACAATGTTCACTGCAGCTCTATTTACAATAGCCAGGAGATGGAAGCAACCTAAATGTCCATCTACAGATGAATGGATAAAGAAGATGTGGCACATATGTACAATGGAATGTTACTCAGCCATAAAAAGAAATGAAATTGAGTTATTTGTAGTGAGGTGGATGATCTTAGAATCAGTCATACAGAGTGAAGTAAGTCAGAAAGAGAAAAACAAATACCATATGCTCACACATATTTATGGAATCTAAAAAAGAAGAAAAAAAAGGTCATGAAGAACCTAAGGGCAAGACGGGAATAAAGACGCACACCTACTACAGAATGGATAGAGTTGAGGACATGGGAAGGGGGAAGTGTAAGCTGTGACAAAATGAGAAAGTGGCATGGACATATAAACACTACCAAATGTAAAACCGATAGCTAGTGGGAAGCAGCTGCATAGCACAGGGAGATCAGCTTGGTGTTTTGTGACCACCTAGAGGGATGGGTTAGGGAGGGTGGGAGACAGGGAGATGCAAGAAGGAAGAGATATGGGGACATATGTGTATGTATAACTGAGTCTCTTTGTTATAAAGAAGAAAGTAACACTACCATTGTAAAGCAATTATACTCCAATAAAGATGTTAAAAAAAAAAAGAGCAATTGAGTATTGGGAGAGATTTTCACGGCCTTCACTGGAAAATACATTATGGCCAGATAGCCAAATGATGCAAGAAGAAAAAGAAGAACTTGGAAAGCAAACATTTCTGAAATAGCCTGAATAACGAGTTGCATATTTTCTTGTATCAAATTCATATCTTGTAACTATTTCTTTCTTTCTAAATGAGCTATATGATATGGGACTTAATTAACTTTTTAAAATTTAAGCAATGTAGGGCATATATACACTACCAAACGTAAAATAGATAGCTAGTGGGAAGCAGCCCCATAGCACTTGGAGATCAGGTCGGTGCTTTGTGATCGCGTGGAGGGGTGGGACAGGGAGAGTGGGAGGGAGGGAGACGCAAGAAGGAAGAGATATGAAAACATATGTGTATGTATAACTGATTCACTTTGTTATAAAGCAGAAACTAACACTACCATTTTAAAGCAATTATACTCCAATAAAGATGTTTAAAATATGTATATATATTATATATATTATAAACATATATAAATATAAATATATAAAATATGTATATATATATATACACCAAAAAAAATTGTAAGCAATGTAGTTCTCAAAAAAGGTACACAACATTACATTAGCTCAAACTGTTATCCAAAAATATGATACTGGTTAGCTCCACAGTCAGCATCCCTGATTGAATTCCAGCTCTCATTTTCTCTCCTATGAACTCCTGGCATCATTTCCTAAGCATTAGCCTTACTTCAGCCTTCCCTCTCTGCAGTCCATTTTTGGCACTGACTGAGTTTGCCTATATATCTCAAAATGCAAAAAAATTCAAGTCAGAAATTGTTTTGAATAAATGCCCTGATAATGAAAGTTAAACTGTTTAGTTTATTGTATAACAAAAACCCAAAATAATGAATAGAGGAGAATGCTTTAATTCCTTTTAAGAGACAGTAAACCCAAATAGAAGTTAAACCTGACTCAACATGCTTTTTTTTTTTTAACATCTTTATTGGAGTATAATTGCTTTACAGTGTTGTGTTAGTTTCTGCTGTACAACAAACAAAGTGAATCAGCGATATGTATACATATATCCCCATATCCCCTTCCCCTTGCATCTCCCTCCCACCCTCCCTATCCCACCCCTCTAGGTGGTCACAAAGCACCAAGCTGATCTCCCTGTGCTATGGTGCTGCTTCCCACTAGCTATCTATTTTACATTTGGTAGTGAATATATGTCCATGCCACTCTCTCACTTCGTCCCAGCTTACCCTTCCCCCTCCCTGTGTCCTCAAGTCCATTCTCTACATCTGTGTCTTTATTCCTGTCCTGCCCCTAGGTTTTTCAGAACCATTTTTTTTTCTTTAGATTCTGTATATATGTGTTAGCATACAGTATTTGTTTTTCTCTTTCTCACTTACTTCACTCTGTATGACAGATTCTAGGTCATCCACCTCACTACAAATAACTCAATTTCGCTTATTTTTATGGCTAAGTAATATTCCATTGTATATATGTGCCACATCTTCTTTATCCATTCATCTGTCAATGAACACTTAGGTTGCTTCCATGTCCTGGTTATTGTAAATAGTGCTGCAATGAACATTGTGGTACATGACTCTTTTTGAATTATGGTTTTCTCAGGGTATATGCCCAGTAGTGGGTTTGCTGGGTTGTATGGTAGTTCTATTTTTAGTATTTTTAAGGAACCTCCATAGTGGCTGTATCAATTTACATTCCCACCAACAGTGTAAGAGCGTTTCCTTTTCTCTACAGCCTCTCCAACATTTACTGTTTGTAGAGTTTTTGATGATGCCCATTCTGACTGGTGTGAGGTGACACCTCATTGTAGTTTTGATTTGCATTTCTCTGATGATTAGTGATGTTGAGCGTCCTTTCATGTGTTTGTTGGCAATCTTCAACATGCTTCTTCCATAACCTGTATCAATTTTTATCTTCACACCTGAGGAATTACCAACATAAGATCCACCCAAGTTTTCCCATGCATCCAAACAATCAAATTTAAATATGCATTCCAAAACAGGATCTGAGAATGATACCTAGAAATATTTCATGCATTGTAACATCACTGTGTTTAACGAAGATGTTCTTACACACATATATGGCATCTAAAAAAACGGTACTAATGAACATACTGGCAGGGCAGGAATATAGATGCAGATGTAGAGAACGCACTTGAGGACACGGTGGGGAAGGGGAAGCTGGGACTAAGTGAGAGAGTAACAATGACATATATACACTACCAAATGTAAAGTGGATGGCTAGTAGGAAGCTGCTGCATAGCACAGGGAGATCAGCTCGATGCTTTGTGAAGACCTAGAGGGGTGGGAGGGAGACTCAAGAGGGAGGGGATATGGGGATATATGTATACATATAGCTGATTCACTTTGTTTGTTGTACAGCAGGAACTAACACAACATTATAAAGCAATTGTACTCCAATAAAGATATTTTTAAAAAAATAATAAAGAAGTTATTCTTGGAAGAGAGAGATTCCTGAAGGTCGTATAGTTCACCTTGCTCAGGAATGATCACAGAAATAACACAGTAATATATTAGAATTGGAACTCATTTTGATCAGCTCTAGGGTAAACTTTGATTCTGACAACGCATTATAGGTCTTATAAGAACTTGTTTAACTATTAACTTTGGGGTGCAAAAGAGCATCCTTAAGTGTATTAAAACTGATCCATTTCTCAGTAATTAGTGTTATTGGAACTGTACTTGAAATCATCAGAGTTTAATTTTTAAAGAATAACTTAAAATTGTGATCCTCCAAAAGCATTTATGCAAAACACCCATTCTACATACTACATTAAAAGTTAAGTTCAAACTAAGAGTGACAGGTGGCTGGGAGGAAGGCACACTTGATGGGGTTGGGGATAATGGTGACAAAACTGGGGAAATGGCTTGGGATATCACATTAAAGCAGCTACTTTGATGCCTCAGGTCAGAAGAGGCTCCAGAGCAGAGAGAGTAGGCTGGAAATCATGGACTCGTAAGACCCACAGGCTGAGTGAGAAAACATACCCGAAAATATCTGGTCTGTAAACCTACAGTAATTCTGTCCCAGTCCTAGAGGATATATGAAAATGGTTTGAAACATTTTGTCTCAAAGCCAATGGTTCTGCTTCTTAAATTCTGTCTAATTTGATTCAAATTGCTCACTGATGTTATAAATTTTCCAATGCGTCATTCCCTTTCACCATCAGCTTGGAAAGAAACTATTTGGAAATTAAGTCATAGTGTATTTTTCCCTAATTATTTCAAAATAATGGAAAGATCATCATCTAAATGTAAACACCTGGTCTAATTTCTTTCCGCTCTGTCGGCATTAATTTAAATAAATATCTGTAAAATTTGTTTAGTCTCCCGTTACTGTTTTCAATATCATAATGCTTGCAATTTTATTTCTGGAATAAAGCATTAATATTTTAGTTATAAGCGGCATAGTACTGAGAAAAAAATGAGAGTTAGAATTCTGAATCTACAACTTACTAGATGTGTTACCTTGGGTAAATTACTTAACTTTTCCAAGTTTCAATTTTCTCACCTATAGAATCAGGATAGTATAGTGTGTAGTACTCAAAATTGTAAATATTAATATTAGACATTCATGTGGGATCCTACCACGGATCATATGAGAATCAGAAGCAACCATATCCTACCCATAAAATCCGGAGAGGTTTGTTCTTGCAGTGGCAAGCAGAAGTCACTGAATTGTTGTTGTTTTTACCCAAAGCTCTTGTTAACCATTGCCCTATCAGTGACTATGCCCACGTTCAGATATTTTTGGATACCATTTAACTCCTGAACTCCAATAACTCAAACTGCTGTCAGAAAATGACTAGTCCTTTGTTCTAAAGAAAATCTTCCTTTTTAGGGGAGGAAGGAAGCAGATCTAAATGTGAAAAAAGAAGGGGCTTCTTTTGCAGAAGTCTATTTAATATGTGACACTATGATTCCCAACCCTTCCCTAAAGGAAAAAAATGACATGGTTCAATAGCTTGTTGCTCAGATAATGTTCAAGAGGGGCAGAGGAGCATGAACAAGGTGCCTAGGGATTCCACTTGCCTGTGAGTAGCTTCTGGTTATTCTGAGGCTATTGAAGCAAATCTCTTTCTGCTGTGCTACAATGACTGATAAGACCTTTTCATTCAACATAATAGCTGGGAGTCCTAAACTGGCTCAGAATAATCTGAGAAACTGTCCATCAATAATTTAGTGTATCAATTTTTCCAAGTACATTAGGGCTACATTTCTGGAACATATTTAACCTGTGGCAAAGAGTGGTCATACGTCTGAAGTAAGACACATATGATACCAAAACGTTCCTAGTTCTTCTTCCAAAAAAAAAAAAAAAAAAATCCATTTGGAGCAGTATAAAGGTAAAGGAGGACCCACGATGAATGGGAGAAAAGGGAAACGAAGACAGAGAAAATGATCACCAGACAACATTTTTAAAGGTTGGAAATTATGAATTTGCAATAGAGTGAATCTCTGATTTTTACCTCTTGATGCCTCCATTTGCTTTCCTTAACTGAACTTGGATCCTTTGAGGGTATTGCTTTTTCTGCAATTCTCTTAATGTGAAACTCTACTCACTTATGTCCCACGTACTGCCGTGTCCAAATGCACAATAAACACTCTGGGAGGGCTTCCCTGGTGGCGCAGTGGTTGAGAATCCGCCTGCCAATGCAGGGGACATGGGTTCGAGCCCTGGTCTGGGAAGATCCCACATGCCGCGGAGCAACTGGGCCCGTGAGCCACAATTACTGAGCATGCGCGTCTGGAGCCCGTGCCCTGCAACAAGAGAGGCCACGATAGTGAGAGGCCCGCGCACAGCGATGAAGAGCGGCCCCCGCTTGCCACAACTAGAGAAAGCCCTCGCACAGAGACGAAGACCCAACACAGCCATAAATAAATAAATAAATAAAATTAAAACAACAACAAAAAACACTCTGGGAGCTGCCCTCATTACTGCTCTCATTTTGTTTTATTTTCACCTTCATTTGACACCCTCCTCCCTCCTTTAATGTTCATGACATTTGATTACACCAAAGACTAGCTGTATCTCTGCTGGTTATGTTCTACCTGGCCTGGGGGCTATGAGGAAAGGACCACATTCTCCTGGTTCCTCCTTGTAGTTTCCAGGCCACTGGTGGCTGTCTTCAATCCACAAGAGCTCCTTCTTTGAACCTCATGCCTCCAACTGATATAAGCTTAGCTTCGTTGTCCACTTTTCTAGGCCATTTCTCTCTGTGATGAGGATTTCAGTGCCAGATTCACTGTTTCCCTCTCCAGGTTGGCTTCCTCTGTCATCCAAGGAGATCTGACTATGGCTCAAGATCTTTAGTCTCATGGGTCCTCTACTATAATGATAGTAACAATTAATCAATTTTTACCTCATTATAGCCCAATACAAATTTCTGCAAGAATCTTAGAAGTAGATATTATTATTCCCATCTATAGATGAGAAAACAGGTAAAGGTTTTTTGTTTTATTTTATTTATTTTTTTTCATTTTACACAGGGACTAAGTAAGAGAACTAAATACATGTCCAACTCTGATCTCAAAAGCCGATGTTTGGGTAACTGAGCTCTGCTGCCTCCTAATGATCCTCACCTCAATCTGAGTTTGTTTCCTCATGTTGAAGTCCTTTTAGCATAAACTTCATCATTGTCTAATTTGATTCACTTTTGAAATACTGAACGGTGAAATCTCCAGTTAAAACTGCCAGCTCCTTTTCTTCCATCTCTCACTCTTTCTGACTAAACCTCCCTTTTCAAGCTCACCACATCTTTTAATTTCTTGACAACTCCCTGTTTTCTCAATTTTCCTTTAATTCCCCTCTTTCTCATTCTGAATTTCACTGAAAAAAATGATCCAACTATATTTTCAGTGGTTTTCCTCCCTTGGTTTGCCACAACCAGTTTGCCAGTCTCCACTCAACTGTCCTTTTTTCCCATTCCAGTCCCAGGGTGTTGCTGAAAGAGGTATTAACTAATTTCATGCATATTTAACAGATATAGCAGCTAAGAGGTTAGGATGAAGATATACAACCCCAACCTCAAAGAACATATGGTCTGGAGGAAAATGGTATGCAAACAGTTAAGTAAAATAAATGTTATTTAAGCAGCTTGTATTCAGTGGAGGTAAATAAAGGTCCATTTAAGTCAAGGAAATATAAAACCGTACTATTGGATGGTCATCTATGTGAAAATTGAAATCTCCTGGAAGACAGGTAGAAATTTGGCTAGAGGAAGGAAAAACAGTGGGTCCATTGTCAAAATCCTACATTATTATATTCGTGAATAAAAATGGGGCAATTAGGAGGTGTAAGTATGGATGGGATGAACACACCTAAGAGTTACAGTTGAAATATTGGTGAGAATTAGAATAGGAACTATCACTTTTCTTCTCCTTGTGACATCCTTGATTTTCCTTTAGGAATTCACCCTTCCACCATCCTGTGTCCAAAGTTGGTCCAAATACAGTGAATAAGAGAACTTTGGCAAGAGCTACCAAAAAGGGGACACTCTATTTAGAACTGAATTAGAACATGAGCCAGTGTAGACATTTGACCATCATGTAAAGTTTGAGAATGAAACCAACCTACCAAAGACAGCATAATGTGGCAAAGACAGAATGTCAGATCTCTGCTGGAACTGTCGGAGACTCAAATTAAGCTGCACGTGAAACCAGCTCTACTCCTGGACCACTTTTCAGGTTCATGAGCCATTAAATTTCCATTTTTATTCTTCTGAGGTTTGGATTGCATTTTTCTATTACCTGCAACTGAGAAGAACAGATAGACCAAGTATATTGAGGAAGGTAAATGGAGCCAAACCTAAATGAAGTGTATGTGTTTCTAGTATATACAAAAAAATCAGAAAAGAGGTTAATAAATTATATTCTTACAAGCAGACTGCCTGTCTAAATTCCAGATTTGCTACTCACTAGATGTGTAACTTTGGGCAAGTTACTTAACTTCTCTGTACCTTCATAGGTAAAGTGAGAATAAAAATAGTTTTCACCTCATAAATTTGTTATGAGGATTAAAGGAGTGAAACTCTTAGAATGATCTCCGTCTTATTTGTCTAATCAGGATAATCTGAGAAAGGTAAGAATGGGGGTGGATAGGAGAGGTGGAGATGAGAATTTGCAGCAGAAAGAGTGAAACTTTATTCTTAAAAAAAACCAAACAGTGGCATATAGAAAGCAAAGCAGGAGAAAGAAACCAAGAGCCCAAGCAGGCAGATGTCAAGGAGAGTTTTGGAGGAGGAAGGAAGCCCCGTGCGACACAGGTGCTTCCCACTAGGCTATCTATTTTACATTTGGTAGTGTATATATGTCAGTGCCACTCTCTCACTTCATACCAGCTTACACTTCCCCCTCCCCATGTCCTCAAGTCCATCTCTATGTCTGCATCTTTATTCCTGTCCTGCCCTTAGGTTCTTCAGAAACTTTTTTTTTTTTAAGATCCCATACATATGTGTTAGTATATGGTATTTGTTTTTCTCTTTCTGACTTCACTCTGTATGACAGACTCTAGGTCCATCTGCCTCACTACAAATAACTCAATTTCATTTCCTTTTATGGTTGAGTAATATTCCATTGTATATATGTGCCACATCTTCTTTATCCATTCATCTGTCTATGGACACTTGGGTTGCTTCCATGTCCTGGCTATTGTAAATAGAGCTGCAATGAACATTGTGGTACAAGACTCTTTTTGAATTATAGTTTTCTCAGGGTATATTTCCAGTAGTGAGATTGCTGGTCATAAGGTAGTTCTATTTTTAGTTTTTGAAGGAAGTTCCATACTGTTCTCCATAGTGGCTGTATCAATTTACATTCCCACCAACAGTGCAAGAGGGTTCCCTTATCTCCACACCCTCTCTAGCATAAAAAAAGCAAGTAACTTTTAAGAGACTGTTTTCGTCTGCTAAAGTCCAAATGTTTTGCCTTTTCATTACTTATCAAATTTGGTAATTCTTCCAGCAATGATTATACAATGCATCAATATTGGTAAAATCTATACTTTCATATCAAATCAGTATAGAAAGTCTAAATGATTATGGTGGTATTTTAATTAAAAATTTCTCTTTCTGATTGCAGCTTTATATGGAGATCTGTTTAATTATTAAACTATTGCCTTTTTTCCAACTGTCCTTCTTAAGGGTTTAAAATTGCATATATATGACATATAGACTGAAAATGTCTAAAAATATTTAAACAAAATAAAATATTTTGCCAATTACTTTATTCTCTTTGACTCTAAGGTGAAATTGTCAACAACATTTTATTTAAAAATAATTATGGGGTAAATTATTTTATTCTAAGCTGCTAATATTTTGTACATGAAAAATCACCTTTAGTGCCAATATAAAATAAAAAATTTTTTAAATTACCTTTATCTGTAGAAGCATCAGAAGAGCTTCCTAATGCTCAGTGAATATTCAGTGAATATTATCTTCATAAATATTTCACTTCAGAAAGTGAAGGTGAGACCCTGAAGTACAGAGCAGTAAATGATACATAGTGAAATTTTTATGACATAGATTTCTTGACTTATAATGCATTTTGCAATATAAGGTGTATATTTGTATAGCTTGAATAGGCTGCAACAGTGAAACTTCCTCAGGATTGGGAACGAGGGCTCCATTTATTATTGAAAAAGGAGATTTACGTTAGAAATAAAAGCATGTTGTCCAAAATATCACCACAAATTACAGAGAATTAAATTGGATGTGATACAACATTGGCAGGGGGGACTGGTAAACAAGAAATCTTGTTATAGTTTGAGTGTTGTTTTGATGCCAGAGTGCTTTTTCCCCCACTGTGAAATTCTTGTGCTGTGAGTGTATTGAAAAATATTAGAAGGGAGTATAGTGAATATTAGTCTTTTTATTTCTTCTCAATAGAGAACTTATCTTATGATTTTAAAATTATCCATCACGTTAATCTTTATTTTCTCCTAGATATATAAATTAAGAAGGCAATAGGGTTGCCAGATTTATCAAATAAAAATATAGGATGCCCAGCTAAGTTTAAAGTTCACATAACCTAAAAATAAATTTTTAGTGTAAGTAAATCCCCAGTAAGGATGTCCCCCAAATTCTGCAACCCTAGAAGGCAAGATCTTGCTTTCCAGCCTCCTGTGTAGGTAGGATGTGACCTAGGATGGCCTTGTGACCTAAAGATTAATCAATTAGATGCACTAGATTGACCAGACCTTGAATCAGAAGAAGCAGGAGGAACAGTGGAGACTCCATTTAGGCAGTGGTAATAGCCACAGCAGCAATATCAAGTTTCCATGGCAACAACAACGATTGGGTTGCAGTGGTGCTCAGCAATGAAAGCTTTGGCATCCTGTGTCCAGTAGCAGCAGCAGCAACAACAGTGTCTCCACTGGCCTGATTCTGGGGTGTGATTTTGCTCCTTGGCCTCTCTTCTTCCTGCACCGTTACCAAGTTCAATCCTTTAGAATTCTTGATGATTTTTGATCTATTTAACATCTTTTCAACAAATTTTTTTCTGTTGAAACAGCCCAGAATCACTTTTTTTCATATATAAAACCCTTTTTGCATATCAGAAGAGAATGATTTGGGAGAGAGGAAAAATAATCTAAACATTCAAACAATAAATTTCAAGGCATTCTCTTGAGGATTGTTGAATCTTCACTTCCAAGAGCAGCAGAGCAGTGTTAGAGCATGGACCCTGGAGTAATGAACCCTGGGTCCATAGTCCAACTCTGTCACTTACTACCTTAGTGAACTTGCGCAAGTTACTTTTTTCTGCGGATCAAAAAGTTTGTTTCCACATCTGTAAAATGAGCACAATAATAGTGTCTAGCTCATAGAATTGTTCTGAATTTCAAATGGGTTAATATTTAGAACAGGTACTGGCATATATAGAGCACTATATACATGTTTAAAAAAATAAAACAATCATCATTCACAATTCCAAGTTGTATTCAGGGGCAAAAACACTCAATTGTAATGACCATATGGATTCTCTCCTCCAGGTGCTAAAAAATGGCTTCAGAGGAGGCTTTGCGGTGTAATAAACAACTCCATGACTCATACATGCTAGAACAAGCAAAACATCCTTAGTATCAGACCTCTAGCATCATAATATCAAACCAGTAAGTTTGGTGGGCCTTATTTGAAAGTGAAACAGGTGAGATTGGGAGGAAGTATACAAACATCTATAAAAACACTTATACACAAAAAACATCACCTCCCTCCAGCTAGCTGTGGTCTTATAGAGTTATTTATCAATGGACTATACAGAAAAGGTACATATGGAATGACCGGATAGGTAAAACACAATTAGCAGATTATAAACGGGAGTATATTTGATTAATCAATTGATACTACAGGTACCGGAGTAACATCATACAGGGTTTGGAATTTTTAGTAGAGTCAATGATGAGAAACAAGAGAGGGAATTTTATCATCTTGATGAGAAGAGAGAGATGTGTGAGTTGAGGTCAAGAACAGGACAGAACAATAGACCTAATGTCAGGAACCTGAATGGGAATGAGGAAGGGGATGGGGGGAGATTGCCACCTGCAACTGACAAATTACCCTTTATTGACTCATTTTAAAAATACTTATTAAGTTCTTCTTCTATACCAGATGTAATTTTATCTAGAATCTGTTTGGGAGAGAAAATAACTAAGACATAAAATTTATCAGTAATGAGATAAATGCAAGCCTAGAGCCAGTGTTGATTCTGCTTGTATTTCCTTAATCAATGGGCTGAAAAAGTAAACTCCAAACACCACCTGCCATAAACTAGAATCAAAATGAGCCATGGGAAAAGATAACACCTACTCCAAAGATAGAAACATATGTAAGAAAGGGAAACAGTTTTCTTTTCTTAGCAATTAGTTCTGGAAATTCTTTTAAGAAAAATACTAAATATATACTTTTAAACTATGTTGATAAGCAGCTTGGCATGAGGGTGAGATCCCAAGGGACATAGTCAAGGGAACAGGAACATGGGTACTAAATTCTTTGTATGCCTCCAGTAAACTTAGTACGGTGCCCAGTATCAAAAGATGAAAGTTATTCTGGTGGGTGTTTGGTAAACTGATTTTGCTCTAAGCTCTCTGTCTATCAGTGGTTGAATTTAAGTGGGGAATCAAGAAAACTTGTTTATAGCTTTTCAAATACTATACTGTGGGAAAGGGATCTGTAGTTGTATAGATTTATGCCATGCTGTTATATTTTCTCAGAAAACTTCTATTTATCTTTAAATTGTTGGCTTAGTTGGTATCCTTAATACAAGACCTCTACCAAGAGTAAATAAAGCAATCCACTCACATAAGATTAATGGCTCAAAAGTCTTCCTTAAAGCAGAAGTTGAGAAGTGCCATGTCACTGAGAAAGGTGATAATGAACAGCCTTCTCAACAACATTCACATTTTCTGAAATATCTGTCTTCAGTGACAACAAAAGTTGGAAGATGAACTTGGATTCCAGAAATGAAGAAATTATTGTGTCAAAGCTGACAAGAATTATTTTGGTACCTATTGTGTGTCAAGCACTGTTTTGGAGTCTCTCAAATGCATTACCTTAATTCTCACAAAAATATTGTGAGTGTTATTCTCATTTCACAGAGAAGCAGGTGATAAAAATATTCTTTGGGGGGAACAAAAGTATCATAAAGTTAGAATAGTGTATTCTAATTTTACAGATTTGGGTACCAAAATACAGAGAGCTCATTACTTAAAGTCATTTATCAAATCCAAATATAAAGCTGATTTTCTACTCTAGTTTTTTGAAAACTCACAGTTCCCTAAGCTTTCTAGAGCAGCAGTCCCCAACCTTTTTGGCACCAGGGACCGGTTTCATGGAAGACAATTTTTCCACAGATGGAGAGGTGGATGGTTTGGGGATGATTCAAGCACATTACATTTATTGTGCACTTTATTTCTATTATTATTACATTGTAATATACAATCAAATAATTATACAACTCACCATAATGCTGACAGGAGGCGGAGCTCAGGCAGTAATGTGAGCGCTGGGGAGCAGCTGTAAGCTGCTGTAAGCTTCACCTGCTCACGCACAGCTCAGCTCCTGCTGTGTGGCCCAGGGTTGGGGACCCCTGTTCTAGAAGGTTTATATTCTTTTTTGGGGTTTTTTTTTTGGGGTACACAGGCCTCTCACTGTTGTGGCCTCTCCCGTTGCGGAGCACAGGCTCCGGACGCGCAGGCTCAGCGGCCACGGCTCACGGGCCCAGCCGCTCCGCGGCACGTGGGATCTTCCCGGACTGGGGCACGAACCCGCGTCCCCCGCATCGGCAGGCGGACTCTCAACCACTGCGCCACAAGGGAAGCCCTAGAAGGTTTATATTCTTAAAGGTGATAAATCTCCCATTGAATTTTGGGGGAAGATTAAATTAGTTAATACATGTGGACCATTTAGAACAGTACCCGAAAAAGATAAGCACTCAGTAAATACTACAAACTATTACTATTTGTAATATTACTGCCAGAGTTTGAGCTCCTAAAAAAAATGGAAAAACATTTGGGGATGGGAGAAAGACATTTGGGACAAGAGGCGAAACAAATGGTTAGAATAATGCAGTTTAAAATTTGACCCTGAAATGAGCCCTTAAGAAGACTCTATTTTTCTATTCAATTAAACAGTATTTATTAAGAACCTACCTGAAGTGCAGCACTGTGTCAGGCACTGTAGGGAACATAGAAATGAATGAAACAGTCACTATAGAACCAGACATAAAAGAACAAGGACAATATGAAAGTAACTTATTGCCACAGCAATGTAGAACACATTGCTTCCAAATAAGGCTGTAAGCAAGAGGTAGCATTTAAGGCAGATAATGAACATGGAAGTTATTCAAAGAAAATGAACCTCTCAAACATAGGGACAGTATGAGCAAAGGCATAGAACCAGGAAAGAATGGAATTCATTCATTATTATTCCATTCATTCAATCACCAAAATATTATAAGCCAGACACTGTCTGAGGTCCTGGAGATACAGAGATGAATAAAACAACCAATCCCTGTACTTAAGGGCTTTATCATCAATTGAGAGAATACAGGGAAACAAAGTGTCATAAATTATTAGACATACTATGAAAATAATATAATAAGGACTATAAGTTAGGAATATTTGGTTACAAAGACAAGCTTATGGAGAAGTTTCAAATACTTTACAGGGGAAGTGTCTGTCCAGTAGGTAGTGGTTTGTGGTAAAAAGGAAACAACTGGTGAAAGTAAACAAGAAGTGATATTTCATAGGGATAAGAAATATACAACTTGAGATTGGTTCAAGATGGCACAGAAGGAGGACGTGCATTCACTCCCTCTTGCAAGAGCACCGGAATCACAACTAACTGCTGAACAATCATCAATAGGAAGACACTGGAACTCACCAAAAAAGATACCCCACATCCAAAGACAAAGGAGAAGCTGCAGTGAGATGGTTAGGGGGCACAATCACAATAAAATCAAATCCCATAACCGCTGGGTGGGTGACTCACAAACTGGAGAACACTTATACCACAGAAGTCCACCCACTGGAATGAAGGTTCTGACCTCCATGTCAGGCTTCCCAACCTGGGGGGCTGGCAATGGGAGGAGGAATTCCCAGAGAATCAGACTGTGAAAGCTAGTGGGATTTGATTGCAGGACTTTGAGAGGACTGGGGGAAACAGAGATTCCACTCTTGGAGGGCACACACAAAGTAATGTGCACATCAGGACCCAGGGGGACGAGCAGTGACTCCATAGGAGACTGAACCAGACCAACCTGCTAGTGGTGGATGGTATCCTGCAGAGGCAGGCGGTGGCTGTGGCTCACTGCAGGGAAAAGGACACTGGCAGCATTCGTTCTGGGAAGTACTCCTGGGCATGAGCCCTCCTGGAGTCCACCATTAGCCCCACCAAAGAGCCTGCAGCCTCCAGTTCTGGGTCTCCTCAGGCCAAACAACCAACAGGGAGGGAACTCAGCCCCACGCATCAGCAGACAAGTGGATTAAAGTTTTACTGAGCTCTGCCCATCAGAGCAACACACAGCTCTACCCACCACCAGTCCCTCCCATCAGGAAGCTTGTGCAAACCTCTTAGATAGCCTCATCCACCAGAGGGCAGACAGCAGAAGCAAGAAGAATTACAATTCTGCAGCCTGTGGAACAAAAACCACATTCACAGAAAGATAGACAAGATGAAAAGGCAGAGGACTATGTACCAGATGAAGGAACAAGATCCAATCCCAGAGAAACAACTAAATGAAGTGGAGATAGGCAACCTTCCAGAAAAGGAATTCAGAATAATGATAGTGAAGATGATCCAGGACCTCAGAAAAAAAAAAAAAAAAAAAAAAAAAATGGAGGCAAAGATCAAGAAGATGCAAGAAATGTTTTACAAAGACCTAGAATTAAAGAACAAACAGAGATAAACAACAATACAATAACTGAAATGAAAAATACACTAGAAGGAATCAATAACAGAATAACTCAGGCAGAACAGATAAGTGACCTGGAAGACAGAGTGGTGGAATTCACTGCCGCAGAACAGAATAAAGAAAAAAGAATGAAAAGAAATGAAGACAGTGTAAGAGACTTCTGGGACAATATTCATGTGCTAACATTTGCACTATAGGGGTCCCAAAAGGAGAAGAGAGAGAGAAAGGATCCGAGAAAATATTTGAAGAGATTATAGCTGAAAACTTCCCTAACATGGGACAGGAAATAGCCACCCAAGTCCAGGAAGCACAGAGACTCTCAGGCAGGATAAACCTAAGGACAAACATGCTGAGACACATAGTAATCAAATTGACAAAAATTAAAGACATAGAAAAATTATTAAAACCAACAAGGGAAAAATGACAAATAATATAAAATGGAACTCCCATAAGGTTAACAGCTGATTTCTCAGCAGAAACTCTATAAGCCAGAAGGTAATGGCACAATATATTTAAAGTGATGAGAGGGAAGAAACTACAACCAAGATTACTCTCCCAGCAAGGATCTCATTCAGATTTGACAGAGAAATCAAAAGCTTTACAGACAAGCAAAAGCTAAGAGAATTCAGCACCACCAAACCAGCTCTACAACTAATGCTAAAGGAACTTCTCCCTAGGTGGGAAACACAAGAGAAGAAAAGGACCTACAAAAACAATCGATAACAATTAAGAAAATGGTAAAAAGAACATACATATCAAAAATTACCTTAAATGTGAATGGATTAAATGCTCCAACCAAAAGACATAGGCTCACTGAATGGATACAAAAACAAGACCCATATATATGTTGTCTACAAGAGACCCACATCAGACCTAGGGACACATGCAGACTGAAAGTGAAGGGATGGTAAAAGATATTCCATGCAAATGGAAATCAAAAGGAAGCTGGAGTAGCAATACTCATATCAGGTAAAATAGACTTTAAAATGAATGTTACAAGAGACCAGGAAGGACACTACATAATGATCAAGGGGTCAATCCAAGAAGATGTAACAATTATAAATATATATGCACCCAACATAGGAGCACCTCAATATATAAGGCAAATGCTAGCAACTCTAAAGGAGGAAATCGACAGTAACACAATAAGAGTGGGGAACTTTAACACCTCACTTACACCAGTGGACAGATCATCCAGACAGAAAATTAATAAGGAAACACAAGCTTTAAATGACACAATAGACCAGATACATTTAACTGATATTTATAGGACATTCCATCAGAAAACAGCAGATTACACTTATTTAACTGAAGGGTATCTGATAATCCCTGGTAGTCTAGAGCCTGGAACTTAATAACCACAAAAACTTAGAGGCCTGCCTAGATAGAAATTAAAATGAGACCACTTCATAAAGCTGGTATACCCAAAGATATTCCATACTCAATGGAAGATCCAGGTAAAACGCACCCCCAAAGAAAGTGACTTGCTGATCTCAGATCTGGCTCTGGGTAGACTTGGAGTTAAAAAGACAAAGTCTTCCTTAAAAGTCATAACCCATTAGGTGACATTCATGTGACACAAATTTTATGAATGTGGCCAAGAAATACAAATCAAAAATTTAGTCTGGAGCGGATTCAGGTTGAAAATCCTCCCAGGTTGCTAGTAGATCTTTAAAATGCCAATAAATAAATATAGAAGAAACATGAGCTCACAATTTGTAAATTCACTAAACACCCGAGAACAAGGCACCATGAACAAGATATAGCAGAAATTCAAACTGTAAAATCAGACAAACAAAAAAAAGGTATTAAAATTCTCAGATACAGGATATATATTTAATATACTTAAAGAGAGAAAAAAAGATTTCAAGTATGATAAAAAATATAAGAGAATATAAAAATTAACAAAGCAAATATCAAAAAAGTACTTTTATAAGTAAATAACATAATTGAAAAAACTCTCTAAGCATGTTAAATTGAAGATTAGACAAAACTAGGAGAACTGGAGGATAAATCTGAAGATATTACACAAAATCAAGTATAGAGACATGAAAATAAAACAAAGAGAGATTGAGAGAAATAAAAGAGGAAAAATAAAGTATTCTTAACAGAAGAAAGGAGTAAATGGGGGAAAGGCAATATGGGAAGAAGGAGTGGCTGAAAGTTTTTCAGAATTAAAAAAAAGCATCATTATTTAGTTTCAGGAACCCAAATGAATTCATGTAGAATAAGTAAAAAGAAATCTATATGTAGGTTTTCTGCAGTGAAAGTGAGAACCTCCAAGACAAAAAGAAATATAAAATGTAGCAAAGAAACAATATAGTAGAAAAGAAATTTTGAGGGCTGCCAGGTACATTTATGTAACATGTGCACTGTACTAGGTACTGTTATTCACTTGTGGTTTATCTATAAATTGTGCCCTTGGGAACTGAACAGTGCTTATTCTGATCAGGCTTTTGCTCCATCCCAGTGTCTGCAGAAAGTGATGAATAACCTGACAGCTGACTTCTCATTGGCAACAATAAAAACAATAGGTAGATGATAGATGATAGATAAATAGATAGATGATAGAATATTCAAAATGCTAAGACAAAAAACTTTCAACATAAAAATTTGTATCCAGAAAAACTATCTTCCAATATCAAGTCTGAAATAGAGAGGTTTTCCAAAAATTAGTGAATAAAAACTGAGAAAGATTACCACAAATATGCTTCACTAAGAATCTTCAAAAGGATGAATGAGTGAAGGAGAATGATCCAAGAAATAAGGTCAAACATTCTATTCATATTATGAGCCAAAAAAAAAAAAAAAAGAACTGCTAAACCTGGGTAAATAAAAGTAGGCTATATAAAACCATAATAAAATTGTTTAATATGTAGGACAAAATTTTAGATAATATCATGAATTGAGAGAAGTATAATTTGGAGTACAGAATTTTAAGTTCTTTTTATTGATTGAAAGGATGGTCAAAAATATTAATTATAGAACTTGTTAACTACATACTGAAATAATAAAATTAGAAAAATGTAACTTCCAAATTAGTAGAAAGAACAAAAGTGGAGAAAGATGAATTTTAAAAACATGGAAAGGGACAAATAGAAAACACTAAATAAGATGGAAGAGATAAATCCAAATACCTCAGTAACAATTACCAATTTGAATAGACTAACTTCTCCAAGAAATAGACAATTGTGAAACTAGACTTTTAAAAAATCGAGACACTTTCTATTTATTAGAAACACATCTGAAACTTAAGGATATAGAAAAGTTTGCAGTAAACTTTTAGAATTAAAAATATATACAAGTGCTAACCAAAGAAAGTTGGTGTGACAAAAACAGACATACAGATCAAAGGGACAGAATAGATTGCCCAGAAATAAACCCACTCGCCTACGGTCAATTAATCTTTGACAAAGCAGGCAAGAATACACAATGGAGAAAAGACAGTCTCTTCAACAAGTTGTGTTGGGAAAGCTGGACAGCCTCATGGAAATCAATGAAATTAGAACCCTCCCTTACACCATATACAGAAATAAACTCAAAAATGGCTTAAAGACAAATATAAAACTCAAGAACAAGACTCCCTCAGTTTGAATCGAATCTCTGCCACTTGATAGCTTTGTAATATTGAGCAACTAATTATCTATTCATCTGTTTCTACATCTGTAAAATGAAATTAATAATATATCTACCTCTTTGGGTGGTTGAGAGGATGATAAGAGTTAAAATTTGCAAAGTACTTTAAAAAGTATCAAGCAAATACTAAGTGCTAGGTACATTTTAGCTTACATCACTTATAGGACTCATCTTTCTAGAGACTGGGATATGAAAGTCTGCAATGCAGGACTACCTTCCTGGTATCAAAGTCTGCAAGAAAAGAACTAGATTCCTTGTTAAGCAAAGTAAATTATATACATAAAAGAAATGTTCCGTCTACAGTAGCCTGATAATCTATCTTTTTACTTTCCATATTTCATCATTCATAAGGCACTTTTTCCAAATTTTAACGTCTCTAAAATTGGCATCTTATAATCACTGGTGTCTTGGTGTCACTGTCAGCATCGCTGAAACGGTGATGTAGTTATTGTTGCCTGTGTATCCACAAACGTGATTGATATTCCTGGTAATATGACTGAATAACTACAACCCCATGATGTTTCAGTCAATAAACCAATTAAGGATCTTTTGAGGAAAGAATATAAACTCTTATCAGCATCTAAAAATCTTCCTTTGACACCTTCTAACAAGATCAAGAAAGCTTCAGCATCAGTATTTGCGGCAGTAGCTTGAAATAAAATCCTGGTGACAACAGAGGCATACTCTTTTAAGAAGTGTGTATATATCACCAAAGTCTTCATGGAAGTATATTTATGAGAAATACAGATACAATGATTTTGAGAAAAACAAATGGATGCTAAATATGAAGAAGTTTTAGGAATGTCTTAGCCATTTATTTTACTAACATTTTTCTCCTTATATATGTACAAGAGTGATATGCAATAAAAATCTACGTTTAAATAAGTTCAAAAGATCTCCTTCATCAGTATGAAATAAAATTCTATTTCAAAAGCATTTATTTGCAGTGTTTTTCTTTCCTAATGCGGCAAAACTATTGGCACATCTCACAGATGATGGCATCTTATTGTTGATGAATTACAGTAGTCAGACCCACTGTCCTCCTTAGTACCTGGAATACGTCTGCCCATCAAATTCAACAGCCTGTTCAATGGTCAGTGTCAGGTCATCAAAGAGAAAATTTGCTTCTAACACCTACTAAAAATGAATTAACCAGAAATATTAATTACATATTTAGTGGAATTGACACTATAGTTTAAAATATTAATTCTGAAGAATATGCTGAGGATCTAATGTACAGCATGGTCACCAGAGTTAATAATACCGTATTGAATACTTGAAATTTGTTAACAGAGTAGATCTTAAGTGTTCTCACCAAAAACAAGCAAGCGAACAAACAGAAAAATTAAAAGGTTACTATGTGAAGTGAAAGATGTGTTAATTAACTTGATTGCGGTAATCATTTCACAATGTATATCAAATCATCACATTGTATGCTTTAACTATACTACAATTTTATTTGTCAATTATACCTCAATAAAGGTGGTGGGAAAATCCTAATTTAACCTGCAACTGCCTTCCTGATCTGATATCTGATCCTAGGGTATGAGCTGCATGCTGTGTCCATCTCCTCCATCCAATATACACCTTGTATTCTTTGCTTCAAACACACTGGTCATTTCAGCCCCAGGCCCTAATACTGGTTTTTTGTCCCCGACAAATTCCTGCAATTGACTCTTCCTACTCTTTAGGTTTTCAGTGAAATTATATTTCTTCTGAGAAAATATCCATGGTCACATGATCCAAAATAACCCTCACCCCACTTCTCTATATCACCTTGTCCTTATGTTTGTGCTCCTACGTCACTTGCTTCTGTTTAAATTTATTGGGAAAATGTCTGCTTCTCCCCCTAGCCCATATATGCACTTAAGTTGAATAGAACGTCAGGTGAGTATGGTTCTTACCCATTTTTGCAGCTGTAACTTCAGTTCTAAAATTGTTCCTGGCATCCAGTGGGATCTTCGGTTTCAATGAATGAATGCTCACAGCCACCTAATGAAGTGGGTAATGGCATATTTGTTTTACAACTGGAAATTCAGGATTAGCACCTTTGGCTCAAACACTCAGCTGTTAAATAAACAAGATTTTAAATCCAGGTCCATTGTCCATAAAACTTTACTCTTCTCCAAGGTCAGGAAATAACTTTTCTTAAGAAACCATAAATCGAGAAGACACACTACTCAAAGCATAGTGAGTGTCTGTTAAGGTGTTTTCAACTCGAGATCCTTGGTTAGTAGCAAAAAGGAAAACAATTTTTAAAAAATATTATATTTTTTCATGTGATTTCAGTTTGGCATAACTTGCCTTTCTACACATTTGTAATATTCTTCCCTCTTTTCTTTGCTAGGCTAACTTCTACTTATCCTTCCTATCTCAGCTTTGATGCCATCTCTTCTTGGCTATGTATTCAGATTTTTTAGACCTGGGCTGGGTGCCCATGTTATGTTCACCTAGAGCACCTTGGAAATGAATCCTCTTATTACTCTGTACTGTAATTACCTGTTTACTTGCCTGAAGTCCTTGAAGGGACAGTCTTGACCACTGCTGTTGTGCTAGCACCTACTACTGTGTCTAGCAATATAGTCAGTACACAAAACTTACCTAATTGAATACACCATGGTCCTTTAATGGAAATGTGAAGAAAAGTAACTTAGCAAAATAATCACAATCATTCCATCAATAAATATTTATTATTCTGGTCACTGAGTTTACAAAAGTGCACAAAGCAAGCAAATTCTGTCATCTCAGAATCTACTGACAATCAAACACACAGTGTATATACACACTACATAGTGCATTATGTTAAATGGTGATGAGTTCTATAGAGAAAAATGGTCTAAGAGGGGCAGGCAGTAGTGTGCGCTTGCTACTTTACACAGGGTAGTGGCAGAAAGTGTCACCTGGTGGCTAGTTGGGGAGACTAGCCGAGCAGGTATCTGAGTGAGAAACATTCCAAGCAAAGAAAAAGGCATGAGCAAAGATCCTGATGCAGGAGAGGACTTGATAGATTTCCAGCTTGTGTGGCTAGAACGAGACATTGAAGGGAAAAAAATTGTAGGAAATGAGGTTAAAGAAGTAACCGAGCCATGTGATGGCTTTAAGGCATCGGGTATTATTCCAAATGCAATAGAAACCACTGGAGAAGCATCTTTGGGGTCAATCATCTCTGCTGAAGTTGATCTCACCCATCATATATTGACTTCTGGCCTTAACTAAAGCTCTGCTGGCTTTGTTGCTTCACCCTGAAGATAATTTTGTGTGGCCTCCATTACTCTAGCTAAGCATACAGCCATTAACAACATATTATACAACTAAAATACTTGGGGGTGAATGAATTATTGAGCATGGCCCAACGTATGAGGCTTGGAGCAGTCGTAGTCGATTCTAATCAAGGCTAATGGTTAGAAGAAAGTCTGACGAACCGTACTGTACATCATGCCATTGCTCATATCGCCTCTTCCGTCGGCATATGCTTACCCACCTGTGTCTCTTTCTCCTACAGTCATTGATTTTACTCAATGATCCTCTTGTCCTTTGGGTGGTGAAAATGTCACTGGAGTTGGAGTCAAAATGCCTGGAATTGGGTTTTCTCTGGTGGCGCAGTGGTTGAGAGTCCGCCTGCCGATGCAGGGGACGCGGGTTCGTGCCCCGGTCCGGGAGGATCCCACATGCCGCGGAGCGGCTGGGCCCGTGAGCCATGGCCGCTGGGCCTGCGCGTCCGGAGCCTGTGCTCCGCAGCGGGAGAGGCCACAACAGTGAGAGGCCCAAGTACCGCAAAGAAACAACAAAAAAAAGATATTTGTGGGCTTCCCTGGTGGTGCAGTGGTTGGGAGTCCGCCTGCCGATGCAGGGCACACGAATTCGTGCCCCGGTCCGGGAAGATCCCACACGCCACGGAGCGGCTGGGCCCGTGAGCCATGGCCGCTGAGCCTGCGCGTCCGGAGGCTGTGCTCCGCAACGGGAGAGGCCACAACAGTGAGAGGCCCAAGTACCGCAAAGAAACAAAATAAAAAAGATATTTGTGGGCTTCCCTAGTGGCGCAGTGGTTGGGAGTCCGCCTGCCGATGCAGGGCACACGAATTCGTGCCCTGGTCCGGGAAGATCCCACATGCCGCGGAGCGGCTGAGCCCGTGAGCCATGGCCGCTGAGCCTGCGCGTCCGGAGCCTGTGCTCCGCAATGGGAGAGGCCACAACAGTGAGAGGCCCGCATACTGGAAAAAAAAAAAAAGAAAGCCTAGAATTGTAGCTTCAAAGCATGAGTTTTGGAATCAGACCTCAGTTTGTGGCAGAGCAAATTAATCTTGCTTTTTGCCTTCAAAATAGGGATAAAAATATCTACCCTTTAGGAGTTTTGTAAGAACTGCGATTATTTGTATTAAAAAATTATCATGACACCTAGCACGTAGCAAATGCTAAATAAATAATATGATTTTAAAATTTATAATATATGCTTGAGTATCTCTGCTCTGTCAAGGAACTTTCCACAGTTGGGTTTACATTATGGTTATGTGAGCCTGTGTGTATTCTAACACTAGTGTGGGTATGCCTTGAGATTAAAACTACAGGCATATAATTTTTATGCCCAGTACCTGCCACTCTGTATCTGAAAAGGTAGATACTCAATAAATGTATGTTGAAAGCATGAGCAACTGAGTTTTATCGATTTCTGTAGGTTGCTCCAGAGTCAGACTAACGTAGGTGGCCCTCGACCATCCTTTCCTTAACCTACAAAGAGAATTGGGACACGGTCAGTGTGTGGATTCACCTTCTCTATCCCACTGGAGTATCTCCTGGTTCAGTTTCCTGAGAAAGTCAGTCTTCTAGCTGCTTCACCCTCTAGCAAGCCTGTATGTCTCTCTGTCCAGAATGTTCTAGATTTCTCCAGTATCACTGTCTATTCTTCTTCCACGTAATTCGTTGAAAGTTTCTGGTGGGAAAAAAACTTGAACAGTTCATTGATGGGGACTTGTGGGTCACACCTGGATTTAATGAATTCTGGTAGTTTGAATATAATATAATAAGGTCCTCAATTTGTTGCTTGACTTTATCTCCTCTTAGTGAAGGCTACCGTTTTGTTTCTCTTCCTGATAAGTAATACATTCAACATCTCAAGTTATAGCAAATTAGGGCAACACGCCTCTGGGAACAAAGTCATCTGGTTGATATGTTAGGTTTTGTGGGAAGTGTCAAGTAGTTTGTTGGAGTCTTTGTGAGTTTGCTCTTTCATTACTAAGTTGCTTTGTGTGTGTGTGCACACACATACCCACACCCACACACACTCTCTTACACAATCAAAAGCAAGAAGCTACAGTGTTTTCCAAATTTGATGTTACAATGTCAAGATGATAAATTTTTACTTTTCAACTGTCTGGGATTACTAAGTTAATATTTATGAAAACTTGTAGTAAATGATCAAGATACTTAGGAATATGTAAGAAAACACAATGAATTTCCCAGGAATAATATGGCATTGCGTTTTATAAGCACAATTTACTGAGAAAATGTGAAATGAAAAGTCTTAAGTAAGTAAAGAATGCCACAGTGTGGTTATAGTATCAAATTTCATATAAACTTCTGTCCAAAAATTTTTTTGAAGCTAAAATAGGATTTTGTTACTATTAAAGTATTTTCTATATACTGCAAATTAAAATAAACATTTTAAATTTATCAGTTGTTCAACTTAAAGACACATATGATGATTAATGTTATTATTAATAAAAAACCAAAAGTTACACTACTGGTAAATGGCTGAACAGTATTAAAATTTATTTTTATCTCATTTCAGGTGCTATGCTCTCAACAATCTATAATCTAAGTGGAGGCCTCTATAGCCTAAAAGACATCCCTCACCTCACATCACCCCTGCAATAATTAACGATCTTGGCTTCACAGGCCTACAGGATCAATTATATTGCACACATATTTTTGAGAGATCACATTAACACCTCAGACACGACTTATCAGTTTTGATGTACTTCACAGTAATCTTGTCAAACAAAAGAGACATTCATTTTTGCAAACATAGAGAATAAAACTCAAAATATTTATATGCTAATGTTTACATGGCGCTTAAGTGACAGAAATAAGGCTGGAGCTTTTGGCTCGAGGTCCGTACATCTGGATGGTTATGAGAACAGGTGGGGTCAGAAGTCAGGGGACCAGGACTTCAGGCTAAGCTCTGTCACGTGGTTAGTTGTATAATGTTAAGCAGATCACTGAACTCCACGAGTTTCTATTTCTTTTTTTTTTGTAAATAAAGTAATTATATTCCCCTTGCTCGTCTTTAGAGACGGTTCTATCGATCCAATGAAATAGTACACGAAAGACCTTTCTACAGACTGTGAGGTACTATAAATGTTAGCTGTTTTTATTATTTTTCTTGCTACCACCACAATGTAAAAATGCTTTAGGGGGCTTCCCTGGTGGCGCAGTGGTTGAGAGTCCGCCTGCCGATGCAGGGGATGAGGGTTCGTGCCCGGGTCCGGGAAGATCCCACATGCCGCGGAGCCTGCGTGTCCGGAGCCTGTGCTCTGCAATGGAAGAGGCCACAACAGTGAGAGGCCCGCGTATTGCAAAAAAAAAAAAAAAAAAAAAAAAAAAAAGAAAAAAAAAAGCTTCAATAATGTGGTAAAGCTTAATCATTGCTTTTTCAAAATCCTATAAGTGCTGTAATTGTAACCTAAGCTAAAATGTCTGCTTAAATCACTTATTCAAAATTATGATTTTTGTACCAGTCTGAAAAATGCGTAATCATCAAATTCTTATTGGTACCTTCTCACTTAGGGATGCAGTATTCTTGGCCTAGTAAATACTCTCCACTATATACATTATATGTATTACCTTCAGTAAAACAGAATCTGGAGTTATAGGAGGTGAGTTTTAAATATAATTTTAAGTAGTCTGATATTGGGTAAACCTTCAGAAAATCCAAATACTGTACACAAATGGGACCAAGATAGCTCACATCTCACAGGACCTAACATTATAATACATTTAGATTAGTTGTTCTTTAAAATTGGCTAGAAGAGGACTATCTCCTTGAGAAGCAGGTAACAACATTAATTTCATCAAATGTTTTTAGAAGTAGTGTCAAGGGGTATATTTTCTATACATGGCTCAGATCCTCTTCAAATTCCATAGCACACAGTATTTGGTTTTATTCATATCATTAGTTATTAATTGTGAAATGGGTTCAAGAAAGTCCTGAAATAAGATTATTTACCTACATCCTTTTATATTACATAATTGCCATAAAATTAACATAATGACTTTAAAGAGCTTTTCCACATTCACAAAAGATATAAGAAACTCTGGCAGTTTAAAACCTGTCATTAAGTTTTGTTCCAGCACTTGAATCTTCATGGGTATGGCTAACATTGGAAATGTGTGAAGAGGATACAGAAGATTTGATTTGATGAATTGGGGCCAAATAATACCTTGGTACAATACGTAGCAGAATTTATAGAGAATTAGATAAGTTTAGGGTTCATTCAGCAGTCATTGGTTCCCTACATGTAATAAGTACCACTGCCAGACTAACACCCCAGTTCCTGTGTTTAGAAGTTCATGGGAAGGTGGGGAGACATAAATAAATAAATCACTGGACAATAGGATGGTGCTATAATGGAGATATGCATGGGGAGTGCAGGTGCAGGAACAAACCACAGAGGAGAAATGGGTTTTTTTTGCCCTTAGGATGAAGGGGAGGATGAAAATGTGAGAGCAAGTAACACCTGGAAATGCTAGCATTTTGAAGAAATTCCAGGCCCAGGGACAACATGTATAAAGGCAAGGTTGAGAAAGTGTTAGAAATTGGGAGGTGATTCTCTAGTGTGCTGAGTAGATCATTCACTTACAGGTTTTCATTATGTCTTTCTCATTACTCCATTTTATTCCTATGTATTTTAAAATTATTTTACAGCAGCAAACAAAATGAACAAAAGAATGGTTGAATCACTTAAAAAATGTGTTACATTATTGTAATCCAATGACATAATATTGTATGTGTGTTCCTAAGTGCAAGACGTATCCTGAACTGTATTTGCTTTAACAGACCTACAGAAATACTAATGTAGAACAATTTTGGAGGAATGCTGCCATCTAGTGGTCAAATTGAGAAATTTACTCACTTGTGAATATATTTCTCAGCAAATTTCTTTCAAATATGAGTCAAGTTTTATACACTGAATACATGTTTTTCTGTTCACTAAGAGTTAATAATTTCTTCTTTATTTTCAGTTATTGGGGTCTCTAACGGTTAAGTCTTACATTTGGCTTCTTAATTCTTGAAGAAATAGCTTCTGTAAGAAAAATAAGTTGCCAAAAGGCCTTATATTTCTTTTTATTTCTCCCTTCCTTTCTTTCTTTTTTTCTCCCATTTATTCTGAGCCATGTGGCTGACAGGGTCTTGGTGCTCCAGCCAGGTGTCAGGCCTGTGCCTCTGAGGTGGGAGAGCTGAGTTCAGGACACTGGTCCACCAGAGACCTCCCAGCTCCACGTAATATCAAACGGCAAAAATCTACCAGAGATCTCCGTCTCAACGCCAAGACCCAGCTCCACTCAACGACCAGCAAGCTACAGTGCTGGACACCCTATGCCAAATAACTAGCATGACAGGAAGACAACCCCACCCATTAGCAGAGATGCTGCCTAAAATCATGAAAAGGTCAGAGACACCCCAAAACACATGACCAGATGCGGACCTGCCCACCAGAAAGACAAGATCCAGCCTCATCCACCAGAACACAGGCACCAGTCCCCCCCCCCCACCAGAAAGCCTACACAACCCACTGAACCAACCTTAGTCACTGGGGGCAGACACCAAAAACATGGGAACTACAAACCTGCAGCCTGTGAAAATGAGATCCCCCAAAACAGTAAGTTAAGCAAAATGTGAAGACAGAGAAACACACAGCAGATGAAGGAGCAAGGTAAAAATCCATCAGACCAGACAAATGAAGAGGAAATAGGCAGTCTACCTGAAAAAGAATTCAGAGTACTGATAGTAAAGATGATCCAAAATCTTGGAAATAGAATGGAGAAAGCACAAGAAATGTTTAACAGGACCTAGAAGAGCTAAAGAGCAAATAAAGATTAACCACAAATAAATGAAATTTAAAATTCTCTAGCATGAATCAATAGCAGAATAACTGAGGCAGAAGAATGGATAAGTGACCTGGAAAATAAAATAGTTGAAATAATTACTGCAGAGCAGAATAAAGAAAAAAGAATGAAAGGAATTGAGGACAGTCTCAGAGACCTCTGGGACAACATTAAACACACCAGCATTCAAATTATAGGGGTCCCAGAAGAAGAAGAGAAAAAGAAAGGGACTGAGAAAATATTTGAAGAGATTAGAGTTGAAAACTTCACTAATATGAGAAAGGAAATAGTGAATCAAGTGCAGGAAGTGTAGAGAGTCCAAAACAGGATAAATCCAAGGAGAAACACGCCAAGACACATAGTAATTAAATTGGCAAAAATAAAAGACAAAGAAAAATTATTGAAAGCAGCAAGGGAAAAACAACAAAAAACATACAAAGGAATCCCCATAAGGTTAACAGCTGATCTTTCAGCACAAACTCTGCAAGCCAGAAGGGAGTGGCAGGACATATTTAAAGTGATGAAAGGGAAAACCTACAACCAAGATTACTCTACCCGGCAAGGATATCATTCAGATTCGACAGAGAAATCAAAATCTTTACAGACAAGCAAAAGCTAAGAGAATTCAGCACCACCAAACCATCTTTACAACAAATGCTAAAGGAACTTCTCTAGGCAGGAAACACAAGAGAAGGAAAAGACCTACAACAACAAACCCAAAACAATTAAGAAAATGATAATAAGGACATACATATCAATAATAACCTAATTATCTTAATTGTTAATGAATTAAATGTTCCAACCAAAAAAAATAGACTGGGTGAATGGATACAAAAACAAGACCCATATATATGCTGTCTACAAGAGACCCGTTTCAGACCTAGGGACATGTACAGACTGAAAGTGAGAGGATGGAAAAAGATATTCCATGCAAATGGAAATCAAAAGAAAGCTGGAACAGCAATTCTCATATCAGACAAAATAGACTTTAAAATAAAGACTATTACAAGAGACAAAGAAGGACACTACATAATGATCAAAGGATCAATCCAAGAAGACGAGATAACAATTGTAAATATTTATGCACCCAATATAGGACCACCTCAATACATAAGGCCAATGCTAACAGCCATAAAAGGGGAAATAGAAAGTAAGACAACCATAGTAGGGGACTTTAACACCCCACTTTCACCAATGGACAGATCATCCAAAATGAAAAAAAATAAGGAAACACAAGCTTTAAATGATACATTAAACAAGATGGACTTAATTGATATTTATAGGACATTTCATTCCAAAACAGCAGATTATACTTTCTTCTCAAGTGCTTATGGAACATTCTCCAGGATAGATCATATCTTGGGTCACAAATCAAGCCTTGGTAAATTTAAGAAAATTGAAGTCGTATCAAGTATCTTTTCTGACAACAATGCTATGAGACTAGATATGAATTACAGGAAATAATCTGTAAGAAATACAAACACATGGAGGCTAAACAACACACTACTTAATAACCAATAGGTAACTGAAGAAATCAAAGAGGAAATCAAAAAATACCTAGAAAGAAATGACAATGAAAACACGACAACCCAAAACCTATGGGATGCAGCAAAAGCAGTTCTAAGAGGGAAGTTTATAGCAACACAATCCTACCTTAAGAAACAAGAAACATCTCAAATAAACAACCTAACCTTACACCTAAAGCAATTAGAGAAAGAAGAACAAAAAAACCCCAAAAATAGCAGAAGGAAAGAAATCATAATGATCTGATCAGAAATAAATGAGAAAGAAATGAAGGAAATAATAGCAAAGATCAATAAAACTAAAAGCTGGTTCTTTGAGAAGATAAACAAAATTGATAAACCATTAGCCAGACTCATCAAGAAAAAAGGGGAGAAGATTCAAATCAATAGAATTAGATATGAAAAAGGAGAAGTAGCAACGGACACTGCAGAAATACAAAGGATCATGAGAGATTACTACAAGCAACTCTATGCCAATAAAATGGGCAACCTGGAAGAAATGGACACATTCTTAGAAATGCACAACCTTCCGGGACTGAACCAGTAAGAAATAGAAAATATGAACAGACCAATCACAAGCAGTGAAATTGAAACTGTGATTAAAAATCTTCCAACAAAAAAAGCCCAGGACCAGATGGCTTCACAGGCGAATTCTATCAAACATTTAGAGAAGAGCTAACACCTATCTTTCTCAAACTCTTCCAAAATATAGCAGAGGGAGGAACACTCCCAAACTCATTCTACGAGGCCACCATCACCCTAATACCAAAACCAGACAAAGATGTCTCAAGGAAAGAAAACTATAGGCCAATATCACTGATGAACATAGATTCAAAAATCCTCAACAAAATACTAGCAAACAGAATCCAACAGCACATTGAAAGGATCATACACCACGATCAAGTGGGGTTTATCCCAGTAATGCAAGGATTCTTCAATATGTGCAAATCAATCAATGTGATACACCATACTAACAAATTGAAGGAGAAAAACCATATGATCATCTCAATAGATGCAGAAAAAGCTTTTGACAGAATTCAACAGCCACTTATGATAAAAAAAAAAAAAAACCCTCCAGAAAGTAGGCATAGAGGGAACTTACCTCAACATGATAAAGGCCATATATGACAAACCCACAGCCAACATCCTCTTCAATGGTGAAAAGCTGAAACCATTTCCACTAAGATCAGGAACAAGACAAGGTGGCCCGCACACTCTCACTGCTATTATTCAAAATAGTTTTTGAAGTTTTAGCCACAGCAATCAGAGAAGAAAAAGAAATAGAAGGAATCCAAATCAGAAAAGAAGTAAAGCTGTCACTGTTTGCAGATGACATGATACTATACATAGAGAATCCTAAAGATGCTACCAGAAAAGTACTAGAGCTAATCAATGAATTTGGTAAAGTAGCGGGATACAAAATTAATGCACAGAAATCTCTTGCATTCCTATACACTAATGATGAAAACTCTGAAAGTGAAGTTAAGAAAACACTCCCATTTACCACTTAACAAAAGGAATAAAATATGTAGGAATAAACCTAGTTAAGGAGACAAAAGACCTATATGCAGAAAACTATAAGACACTTATGAAAGAAATTAAAGATGTTACAAACAGATGGAGACATATATCATGTTCTTGGATTGGAAGTATCAACAATTGTGAAAATGACTATACTATCCAAAGCAATCTACAGATTCGATGCAATCCCTATCAAAGTACCACTGGCATTTTTCACAGAAGTGGAACAAAAAAATTCACAATTTTTATGGAAACAGAAAAGACCCCGAATAGCCAAAGCAATCTTGAGAAAGAAAAATGGAACTGGAGGAATCAGGCTCCCTGGCTTCAGACTATATTACAACTCTACAGTAATCAAGACAGTATGGTACTGGCACAGAAACAGAAATATAGATCAATGGAACAGGATAGAAAGCCCAGAGGTAAACCCATGCACATATGGTCACCTTATCTTTGATAAAGGAGGCAAGAATATACAGTGGAGAAAAGACAACCTCTTTAATAAGTGGTGCTGGGAAAATGGGACAGCTACATGTCAAAGAATGAAATTAGAACACTCCCTAACACCATACAGAAAAATAAACTCAAAATGGATTAAAGACCTAAATGTAAGGCCAGACACTATAAAACTCTTAGAGGAAAATACAGGCAGAACACTCTATGCCATAAATCACAGCAAGATCCTTTTTGATCCACCTCCTAGAGAAATGGAAATAAAAACAAAAATAAACAAATGGGACGTAATGAAACTTAAAAGCTCTTGTACAGCAAAGGAAATCATACACAAAACAAAAAGAGAACGCTCTGAATGGAGAAAATATTTGCAAATGAAGGAACGGACAAAGTATTAGAAATTTACAAGCAGCTCATGCAGCTCAATATCAAAAAAAAAAAAAAAAAAACCCAATACAAAAACGGGCAGAAGGTGTAATAGACATTTCTCAAAGAAGATATATAGATTGCCAATAAACACATGAAAGGATGCTCAACATCACTAATCATCAGAGAAATGCAAATCAAAACTACTTTGAGATATCACCTCACACCAGTCAGAATGCCATCATCAAAAAATCTACAAGCAATAAATGCTGGAGAGGGTGTGGAGAAAAGGGAACCCTCTTGTACTATTGGTGGGAATGTAAATTGATACAGCCACTATGGAGAACAGTATGGAGCTTCCTTAAAAAACTAAAAATAGAACTAACATACAACCCAACAATTCCACTACTGGACATATACCCCGAGAAAACCATAATTCAAAAGGAGTCATGTACCACAATGTTCATTGCAGCTCTACTTACAATAGCCATGACTTGGAAGCAACCTAAGTGTCCATCGACAGATGAATGGATAAAGATGATGTGGCACATATATACATTGAATATTACTCAGCCATAAAAATAAATGAAACTGAGTTATTTGTAGTGAGTTGGATGGACCTGGAGTCTGTCATACAGAGTGAAGTAAGTCAGAAGGAGAAAAACAAATACCATATGCTAACACATATATATGGAATCTAAGAAAAAAAAAGTGTCATGAAGAGCCTAGAGGTAGGACGGGAATAAAACACAGACCTACTAGAGCATGGCCTTGAGGATATGGGGAGGGGGAAGGGTAAGCTGGGACAAAGTGAGAGAGTGGCATGGACGTATATACACTACCAAACGTAAAATAGATAGCTAGTGGGAAGCAGGCACATAGCACAGGGAGATCAGCTCTGTGCTTTGTGACCACTTAGAGGGGTAGGATAGGGAGGGTGGGAGGGAGGGAGATGTAAGAGGGAAGAGATATGGGAACATATGTATATGTATAACTGATTCACTTTGTTGTAAAGCAGAAACTAACACACCATTGTAAAGCAATTATCCTCCAATAAAGATGTTAAAAAATAAATAAATTAATTAATTTTAAAAAACATAATAGAGCAAGAAATTCACCTAAGGTTACCATGCAAAAAACTGACTCATGTCAGGACAATTCAGTTCTTATGTTCCTTTTTCTTGATGCATTAGAGACTTGTTTCATCATTAATTCTCTTGGTAAAGTTATGGATCCTTTATATGACGTGAATATCTATTTTGTGAGTTTGGAATTTGGAAGTTATGGGGTTTTCATAATGTAATGTTTTAGTCAGCATAGGCTAATTGATGCCAGGGTATCAACCCCTAAATCCCAGGGATTTCACACAATAAGAGTGTATTTCTCATCTTGACTCAGCAGTAGGTCATATCACATCTGCTTGCATTTCATCGGGCTAGGCTGCAGGGGAATGGACAATGAACAGGAGCAAATTAAAATCTGGGGGTGGATTACTGTCTGCCACAGGAGATATATAGTCTGTTTTTTCATGTATTAATGTGTATATAAAGTAAGGCTTTGGGATCATTTGGGTTTGCAAAGCATTACTGTGCTTTTATTTCTGTTTTGCTCTGTTGCATTTCTGTAAAGGACCTCAGGATCATAGGATCGTTTTCATCTTCATCCCTGGCTCATGGCATTCTTATGGATGGTCCATACATGACCCTCTTCTACGTATGTATAATGTGCCTGCATGTGTGTATTTAATAACATAATAAGCACCTGTGGACTTAATAGCGAATATGAAAGCTCAGCCTTTGGCAATAAGTTACATCCAGCTACTCCCTGAGCCAGTGGTGAGTCACCTCACATCTGACAAATGGGCCAAGCTCAGTTTCATCTCTGCACCTCTGTTCATGCAGTTTCTCAAACTTAGAAGGTTCTCCTAACTTCTCATGGCTTCCTTGAAAAGGAGAGCAAATAAGCAAACCATCTGTATATTGCCATAAGGTAGAACCCAGGGAACTTTACATCGTCCAGGTCAGCCTTCAGGATTTGTGAGAAATAAGGACTTTCCGTAAGTTGAGGCATTACAGTCCAGGTGAATTGTTTTCCCAAGTGAAAGCAAAAGGTATTGGCTAGCTGCATTAACTGGAATACGAAAGAATGCACTGCATGAGTCAATTACAATAAAGAATTTGCTTCCGGGCTTCCCTGGTGGTGCAGTGGTTGAGAGTCCGCCTGCCGATGCAGGGGACGCGGGTTCGTGCCCCGGTCCGGGAAGATCCCACATGCCGCGGAGCGGCTGGGCCCGTGAGCCATGGCCGTTGAGCCTGTGCGTCCGGGGCCTGTGCTCTGCAATGGGAGAAGCTACAACAGTGACAAGCCCGCATACTGCAAAAAAACCCCAAAAAACAAAAAAAAAAGAATTTGCTTCCAGGGAAAATAGATGTCAGTAGCACATGAGGGATAAGAAAAACAGGGCGTAGAGGAATAACAATGTTTATTGCTCAGAGGTCCTAGACAAACCTCCACCCTCAGCACTATTTTTTAGCCTATGATTTATTTCTTTGGCTTTTATTCAGTATAGAAAAAATAGGATTTACAGTGATCATCTGTAAGAAGAGTTAAAAGAAAAAAAACACGGATATAAAATGAAAGCCACTCATGTAAACCTCTTTAATTCTTCGAGAATCCGCCAACTGAGATTCTGCTGCAAAAATTTTAATGTTAACATTTTGAAGCAGTGCCAAGCTTACAGAAAGGTCGCAAGTAGAATTCGAAGACATTTTCTTTCTTTTGTGGGTCATTTGAAAGTAGGTTGCCAGCATGATGTTCTATCACGTAAAAATATTAATGTGTACTCAATACAAACAAGGATAATCTGCTACATAACCACAGTACAACAACCAAAATCAGGATATTAATAATGATAGCTTACTATGATCCAGTCCTCAGAACTCATTCAAGTTTCAACAGCTATCCTGATGATGTCCTTCATCGCAATAAGAATTCAGGTCAGAGTGAAATGTCTTCAGTTGTCATAAAATTTCATCTTCAATCTAGAACAGTTCTTTAGTCTTTCCCTGATTTCCCTGACCTTAACAATTTTGAATATTACAGACAATTATGCTTGAAATTTCTCTCATTTGGGCTTTCCTGATATTTATTCAAGAACAAATTCAGGTGATGCATCTTTAAAAAAAATTTTTATTGGGATATAGTTAATTTACAATGTTGTGTTAGTTTCTGCCATACAGCAAAGTGAACCAGTTATACATATACCTATATCCACTCTTTTTTAGATTCTTTTCCCATATAGGTCATTACAGAGTACTGAGTAGGGTTCCCTGCGCTCTACAGGAGGTCCTTATTAGTTATCTATTTTGTATATAATAGTGTGTACATGTCAATCCCAATTTATCCCCCGTACCCCACTTTCCCCCCCTGGTAACCATATGATATTGCTTATATGTGGAATCTAAAAAATGGTACAAATGAACTTATTTATGAAACAGAAATAGAGTCGCAGATGTAGAAAGCAGGTGACACATCTTTGACAGAACTACTGCAGAAGTGATGCTGCATTCTTCTCATCGCCTTCTATCAGGTGTGCAAGATTTCAATTTGTCCTGTTACTGATCATATTCATTTTTATTACTTAGCCTGCCTGGTTTCTCCATTGTAAAGTTACTCTTATTTCCCTTTGTAATAAATAAATAAGTACTTTGTAAAAGGACATACTTTGAGATGTTGTAAATATCTGACTCTATATTAAACCATAAACTTATTTACCTATTTATCAAGATGGAGTCATGGTTTCCAATATTATTCAATGAGTCATAATCTCTTCCTATCAATATTTATTTTAATGCTCAATTTCCCCAAATGGAGCCAGTGGGTGTTCCTTCAATCTGGATTCTGTGAGTTTTTGACATGTCCCAATCATTCTTTGAGCACTTCTTTGCTTTCTGTCGAATAAAATGGTCTAGGATCATTTTATACTTTTCTTTTCCCAGCCCTGGAATCAACTTCTCCAAGAAGTCTGGGTTTCTCTTAGTAAATAATGGGATTTAAAGACCAAAATCTGGGCACCAGTGTTCTTGTTCTTGGGGTGTCACTGCTCCTATGTCTTCTCACCGACCTACCTAGGGAATCTCTCTCTCTCTCTCTCTCTCTCCATATATACACACACACACACACACACACACACACACACATATATATATATATATATATATATATACACACACATACTTTCAATTTCAATCTAATACTACAGAATACATTCTGGTTTTCATTTTCATATTTGTTGAGAACTTCATCATTTGTTGAGAAACCTGGCTTCCACTACATTTAATTATTCAATTAATCTCCATGTGTGTAACCAATCTACATTGGCAGGGCTCTTCCTGTGCCTGGATGCCCCCTTGACACTTCACGTTCTCATGTCCTCTTTTGATTTATTGTGGTTCTGTGACCACCCCACCCCGCCCCCGCCTACTTGTCTCTGCCCCACCTAATGGTTTTAGGATCAAATAGTTTAGGAAGTAAAAAGAGAGGAGGGGGGAAGAAAAGGAAGAGGAACGATTACCAAAAATTTTTAATGAAGTTTTAAAATATTAGAACAAAAGTATTTGTGTCTAAAATTTTCTTTTTCAGAAGGAATGAAATATGTGGATATGTATACATACACACACATACGTACGTACACACATACTGAACTTTTATCTTGGTGTTTTTATTACTTACCAAAAAAGTTACCTGAAAATGATCAGATTGCACCAGATGAAGTACAGTAGGATCCCGGTCATGGGCATGAACAACAGGCAAATGCTTATGTCAAAAAGGCAAAGAACTAAGCCCAAATCACTGAGGCATGTGGGTGGTTTTCAGGAAGACTAAGAGGACATTTCACTTATCAGTCATTCACTGAGACAGAGATAGAATGAAAAAATAAATTTATAGATTTAACTTGTCATCAAAATGTATTTTTATAAAATCGGAACTCTAGCAAATTTATAAATGAACAAGTTGGTAACACTGGACTAGTTAAGGAGCCTCTGTTATTGGCGTTAAGAAACTGAAAGCATGTGAACAAAGAAAAAGCAAGGACCCTAGATCATTCCAGTTTTATAATCAATAGTCTTTAAAGTGTTCATCTAGTTAGTTTCTAGGAAACACTGTCAATTGTGATATAAAGGCCATGAGGTCAAGAGCATAGGACACCAGCTCAGACTTTACTAACCTTGGACAAGTCTCTTAACCTCTCTTGGTCTTGTTATTTCACAGGGATATTTTGAAGGACAAATTAAATATAAACTGTATTGCCATGTCTTGAACAAATAAGTGAAAATTAATTTGTTACCCCTCCCACTCCACTCTGGGTGCATTGGTCTCTTTCCTGTTCCTGGAACATGCTTGGCGCTCCACCTAAGAGTATTTGCATTTGCTATTCCCTCTGCCGGGAATGCTCTTTCCTTAAATATCCACAGGTCCTGCCCCCTCAGCTCTTTCACATCTTTAATCTGATGTAACTTTCTCATTGTGATCTTCCCCAGGGCCCCATTTAAAATTATACACCCCCAATATTTTCCATCTCCTTCTTTCCCTTCTTTAATTTTCTCCTCAGGACTTATCGTTAACATTCTAGAAACTTATTTGTATTGTTTATTGTTGGTCACCTCCACTAGAATGTAAGGTCCTTGAAGGCAGGCAATTTTGTCAGTTTTGTCCAATGCTATATCCCCAGACCCTACAATATGCCTGGTGGCCTGTAGTGGGCATTCATTTGCTGTGTGCATTAATCAACCAATGAAAGAATGAACTTTCAAGTGTTCCCTCCCTGTTACATTTTTTGTCTTTCTTTACAAGTAGAAATGTAAATGAAATGTGAGAGGAAAAAAGAGACATGAACAAAGAGATTTAAGAAAGGTAGACTCAAAGAAAGAAGAATGAGGAAGACCTTATATATGGAACACTAACTCTGAACCTTAGCGGTTCAATGGTAACAAACCACAGTCATGCAATACAGATTGTCCCTAAGACAAACCTTGCAGATATAGCCCTTGTCACTCTTCTAGATTCTTCTCTGAGGTCAACAGCTCTCTGTTGGACAAACAGGGTAATATCAGCAAAGTAAACTAGAAGGGGTTAAATTTTTTTTTCTACACTTTGAATAAATGTATGCCATTTGCTCAACAAATTATACATACTAAGAAAAATCACCATGATTTAAAATGACGTTTCACATTTGAGTTTAGGTTTAACAACTTTTGTGTCTGAAAGCCATGAATCTGAGCATCTGTCATAGCAATGGTGTAATATTTCATTAAAGATAACAAAAAAACCCTCAGTTAACTCTTGCTCATTTGTATATAGATGTATTTATTTCATATATGTATCTATGCATATATAAATAAAATATAGTGTTGTCTCATGGCACAAATAAATCCAGTCAGTGACTTATATTCACACACAATACGAAGAATTACATATTGAGACTGAACCGTTAAATATTCTAAAAAAGAAACCACATTTTAAAAAAGAGAACATATAAGATAGTTGGTGAGGAATGTCTAAAAATACAGCATATGTCCCTACATTTGCATCAGGAAATTCATACTGATAAAAAATGTAGCTAAGTATATTTTTACACAATTGACATCATCTGTCAATCTAACAAATTTTTAAGGGTATTATTCTCATGCAGCTAAATAACTGCAACTTTGAGTATTAACTAGTCTCTTGAGACCAGTGCTAATATCTGTCCTGTGCTTTTAAATCCAGTTGTCATGGAATTTCAGACTGCCTCCGCATCAGAAATTGCTACCTTTTCCAGTACACAAACTATGCTGTGGGTTTGCTTAGAAACTCCCTGTTGAAGAATCTTCTTGCCTCAACACTACTGAGGGAAACAGAGCAACGAGATGGATTCTGTCTTCTATATTCAATGCTTTCAACTATGGCATTCTTTATTACCTGTGAATAGAGGCAAAAGATGTATAATTAGTGCTGTTCTGAACTCATTGAAACATTGGTTTGGTCAAAATATATATATATATACAATTAATCTTTTTATTATAGTATTCTTTTTGAAATAGAAAGAGAAATCTCTGAGTCATGCATGTATATATTTATTTAATCTATTACTTCATTTATTTATCTATTTGGTTGCATCAGGTCTTATTTGCAGCTCATGGGCTCCTTAGTTGCAGCTCACTGGCTCCTTAGTTGTGGCACGTGAACTCTTAATTGCGGCATTTATGTGGGATCTAGTTCCCGGACCAGGGATCAAACCTAGACCCCTGCATTGGGAGCAGGGAGTCTTAGCCACTGCGCCACTAGGGAAGTCCCGTATTTATATATTTAAATTCAACATCTCCATTACACTTAAAAATTTTTTTTAAATTGATGTATAGTTGACTTACAATGTTGTGTTAGTTTCAGGTGTACAGCAAAGTGATTCAGTTATATATATATATATATATATATATATTTTCAGTTATCTACCTATCTATTATCATCTATCTATCTATCTTTCCTTTTCAGTTTCTTTTCCATTATAGGTTATTAGAAGATATTGAATATAGTTCCCTGTGCTATACAGTATGTCCTTGTTGTATCTTTTTTATATACAGTAGTGTGTATCTGCTAATCCCAAACTCCTAATTTATCCCCCACCCTTTCCCCTTTGGTAACCATAAGTTTGTTTTCTATGTCTGTGAGTCTATTTCTGCCTTGTAAATAAGTTCATTTGTACTACGGTTTTAGATTCCACATATAAGTGATACCATATGATGTTTGTCTTTCTCTGTGCACATTACTCTTGTTCAGTTCATATCCAGATACTATTCCTTCCCCCAGCAGAGAAAGAACTATTGTGGGAGTGTCCCAGATTTTTTTAAAAAATTATTTTTATTTATTTATTTTTGGCTGCGTTGAGTCTTTGTTGCTGTGTGCAGGCTTTCTTTAGTTGCGGCAAGCGGAGGCTACTCTTCCTTGCAGTGCATGGGTTTCTCATTACGGCAGCTTCTCTTGTTGTGAAGCACAGGCTCTAGGTGCACGGGCTTCAGTAGTTGTGGCATGTGGGCTCAGTAGTTGTGGCTCGCGGGCTCTAGAGCACAGGCTCAGTAGTTGTGGGGCACAGGTTTAGTTGCTCCACGGCATGTGGAGCATGGGTCCTTTCCTGGACCAGGGCTCAAGCCCGTGTCCCCTGTGTTGGCAGGCAGATTCTTAACCATGTGCCACCAGGGAAGCCCCTGTTTCAGATTTTTTGCTGATAAAATAGGGAATAAAATATGTGTAACATGGTAAATTTATCTTCATTCTGTCCTTTATGGGGAAGGTAGTAAGAGGGAAGAAATAAGTAATTACTAAATCTAGAATTTATGTCCTTTATAGTTAGTAGATAAGCAGAAATGAGAGACCACAAGGAAGTACAAGACTTTCCCTAATCCTAATGAGAAAAGAAATTGCTGGAGAATTGCCCTGCTTCCTCAGTGAAACAAATGCAGTTATAATACATGAATGTCCTCTATCTAGAAAACACCACGCTTTGTGATTTTATTGATGATGGTTATTCTTTATTCAGAATAATATTTGCATATACCCAAATTAATGGTGAATACAACCTCTAAGAAATGATATTATAATTATCATATACTTTTTTGGTAAGATATTAACCTAGTCAGGAACTTTTGGAATGAAGAGAAAATCTGGAATTTGGTTGAAGCAGTTATTGCAGAGCAACGGGAATGGGCTTTGGGAAGAGAGGCCTGGATAGTAACCTTGGCTCTGCTGCTGTTTTTGAACTCTGACAAAATCAGGAAGACTCCATTCCCAGGATAGGACTATATAATTTCATCTTTTTTAAAAAATTAATTTTTATTGGAGTACAGTTGCTTCACAATGTTGTGTTAGTTTCTGCTGTACAGCAAAGTGAATCACTTACACGTATACATATATCCACTAATGAGATAGAAGTTTCAGGGCCAGAGGCAAGTCACATGAATATGCCACAATTCGCTTTATTCCCTTCCCCAGGGATTGTGAGGCCACGTTAAGGTATTATACACATGCTTTTCAGCCCTCTGCCATGAGCAGGAATACTTGGCAAGTCTGAGAAGTTTAGAACGCCATGGCCCCTCTCACCCAGAGCTGGTACGGCCCTCTTGGCCTTGGAGATGTGTGCACAGTAGGGTTTTCCCATTTCACATCCAATCTAACTGGGCAAGCTGGGTTCAGTACCCGGAGGAGAGAAATGTTTGACTTGGGTGACACTAACATGCAGTTAATATTCTGTGACTTTATGTAAGGCCCAATGGGCAGGGCCCTCTATCCTCGAATGCTAACTTTAAACAAACTGTCATATTCTAGAAAGAGGGACTTATCACAGGAATGTGACACCTTTGTTTGCCTTATGATTTTTAATTTTATATATATTTTCCCCAGAAGACAATTATATATATATTATAACTATATATATATAATTGTCTTCTGGGGAAAATATAAAATACACATATTTATTTTAAATAAACATATAAATACTTATATATCTATATTATAAATATATAACATTATGTGAATATAAAATTATATATAATTTTATATATATAATGGTCTTCTGGGAAAAATGGGCTGAAATGTTACTGAGCCTTTTAAGCAAAGCAGATATTCACTGACTCCATCTTTCCCATGAGAAAGGGAAACATAATTCTATGGAGACAGAAGAGGAGGCTTCAAGCCTATGAAGGACACCTTGATAGAGGGCCTCCAGGCACAGTCACTTCTTGGCTGTGTGAGATCAAGGGGAATTAACTTATATCCTTGAGCCTGTTTCCTGTTCTTTAAAATGGAAATAATAATACTAATCTTGGCTTTTGTGGGAACTGGAGATCATTTATATAAAGCACTTTGCACAATGCCTGGCACATAGGAAACATTCCACAACTAGCATCTATTTATTGTTGGTATTTTTAAACTGACCATATGTGAGGAAATTTAAATTAGATGTGAGGCTGTAAAGCTTACTAGAAACAAATGCACCATGTATAGCCAATAGCGGGCTTATTATATGGTAAAAGTCAGCAAATCAATTCTGCTATCAAATGTGTCCTACTACATCTTCTTTTAATAATCTCCCTGTCTTTCTAGAGACCATGTCAGCAAGTTTTCAGTTGGTTTCTCCTTCTGAAAGGAGCACCAAAGCAACATGAGACACACCAATCCTCATTGCAGAGAGGTACCCAAGTAAAACTAAAGATCAGTTCTTTACTTTCCAAAGACCCAAAAAGCTTTAAAATATATTAAAAAAAAAAAAAAAAAACTGCAGGGGACATTGTACTAATCATGACTGCTGTCAACTCCTTTACAATGAATTCATGAGCACAAAAAGATCAACGATATCAATATTATGAACTAGTGGGTTTATCATAGTTGGCCCTTGGAAGGTGTTTTTAGTAAACGGGCCATTCATTTAAAGGAAAATGGATATTCACATTTATAACTGAAAAATCCAAATATGCTATTAGAATGTGCAAGTCGAACCACTAGGTGGCACATTAACACTGAAACCATTAACCAGGTTTTTCAGATTACCCGTTTGTTGTGATGTGTAACGATCGTCCCTAACCTTCTTGGCACCAGGGACCGGTTTAATAGAAGACGATTTTTCCTCAGACCTGGCAGGAGGGTGTGTGGGGGGGTGGTTTCGGGATGATTCAAGTGCATTACATTTATTGTGAGCTTTACTTCTATTACTATTACACTGTACTATATAATGAAATAATTATGCAACTCACCATAATGCAAAATCAGTGGGAGCCCTGAGCTTGTTTTCCTGCAACTCGATGGTCCCATCTGGGAGTGATGGGAGACAGTGACACCCAAAGTGTGTTGCTTATGTCCAGTCTACTCCGTAAGATGCAGCTTAATTGTCACTTGCCACTCACTGATGGGGTTTTTGATCTGAGTCTGCAAGCAGTTGATTTATTATGGACTCTGTGCAGTCAAACCTCTCTGCTGCTGATCTGTATCTGCAGCCTCTCCCCAGCGCTAGCATCACCGCCTCAGCTCCACCTCAGCTCGTCAGGCATCAGATTCCCATAAGGAGCGCGCAACCTAGATCCCTCGCACGCGCAGTTCACAGTAGGGTTCACGCTCCTGTGAGAGTCTAATGCCGCTGCTGGTCTGACAGGAGGTGGAGCTCAGGCAGCGATGCAAGCGATGGGGAGCGGCTGTAAATACAGATGAACCTTCGCTCGCTCACCCGCTGCTCACCTCCTGCTGTGTGGCCCGTTTCCTAATAGGCACTGGTCCTGGCCCGGGGATTGGGGACCCCTGATGTATAATCCTGTGATGTAAACAGAAGTGGCTGAGCCCAGCATTACATCAGTTGCTAAATTCAAACCTTTCCGCATGACACATGGTACAATAAGATGTGTTCGAAAAGGCGATATGTTATATTTGAGTCTTCTTGTTTTTCAAAATTATACTAGGAGTAATCGTCAATAGTGTTTACATCTAATTTCCTCTTTCATTCCTCCCAAAAGTCACTGAGATACCAAATCCTTCCCATCAGTTTTATCCTTGCAGGGGTCCTTATATCTCAACCCTCTTCATCCCCATCACCTATCCCCAAATAAGACTGGTGTCATCTTTCACTTGTGCCATTTAATAGTCTCCCAATTTGCCAGATCCTTTAAATATTTGGCAGTAAAGGCAGGAAGAAAAAAAAAAGAAAACATGAAAAATGTAATCTTTCCCCAAAAGAAACAAATTTAGACACGTGAGATTGGAAGCGCTCCACAAGTAAGTATTGGATTCGCACAACAGAAAATTTAAAATGAGCCTTAAAAGAAAGTTACAGTATATTTTGAGAGAGAAATAAAAATTATAAATATAGCAGAATGCAAGAAGATATTCTGGAGTAAATTACTGTGGATTTACTGGCTAATGCCTGCTTCCCAATAAAAACTAAAGTGTCATGAAAGTAGGGGCCTTAAGTACACTTGTCATTTTTTATCCCAGCACTTAGAACATGGAAGGGGAAGAATAAAAATTTGTGAACTTAATGACTGCCCAGAAGGTGCTCAGTGGAGGTCAATTAAAAAGGATAAAGCTCAACTCATGGAGACAATGAGATTTGAGTTGAGTTGAAGGACAAGTAGGATTTGGTAAGTGGAGTGGAAAGACCGGGCATTCTCAGTAAAAGGATAATCTCATAAAGAGGCTGAAGATGGAAGGTCATGGCATGTACAGGAAACATCTGGGAAGTGGTTTGGCTGGAAAGGAAGCTGTGTTTGGGGTATACTAGAAAATAAGGCTTCTTGAAAGATACATGGTTCAAAAGGGAGAAAAGAGTGAGAAAAAACCTTTGGCCCATCTCAGCTCCTCAACATAACAGTGTGACTTCCAGCAATCAGCCTACGTAATCCATGATTCGGTTTCCTCACATAGAAATAGAAAATACCTACCTCATAGGCCAGTTGTGAATGCTGAATATTTGAAAAGGAAATATCTGGTTTATATTAAGCACTCAAAAGTTTTCCTTGTTCTTTTTGTTTTGTGCATTGTTGTATCCTTAGTTCCTAAGGATACAACAGGATACAATACAGTAGATACTCAATATGTACTGAATTAATAAATAAATAAGATATAAAAAGATTATAGGTTGCATTAAATGTAAATGAATTGGGGCCTGATATAGAAGGCCATTATAACCAACAAGGACATGCTGTATAGCACAGAGAACTATACTCAATATTTTGTAATAACCTAAAAGGGAAAAAAACCTGAAAGGGAACATATATATAGAGAGAGATATAGATATAGATATCCATATATGTATAACTGAATCACTATGCTATACATCTGAAACTAACACAGTACTGTAAATCAGCTATACTTCAATTAAAAAGAAAAAGAAATGCCTAGAGATATCACATAAAAAAATAAGGCTATGATACATAATAAGCTTCTAAATTATTTTGTAAAAGATAAAAACTTTAACTTGTACCTAGACACTCTTAACATGATGATGAAATATCAGTAAATGAAGAAGTAAATACCAGTACTTCTGGATATACGCTTTCCCTCATTTTAATTAACACTTAATATTTAACACTTCACAGGATCACTGGAGAAAGAATTTTAAAAGCTCATGATTATGCAGCATTGGTATGCTGTCACTGTCTTTAAAATATGCCAACTGAATGAATAAATTGAATGAGTGAGACTGCATAACAGTACATTTTCCTGTAATAACTGGTCCTGGAAAAGAGACCTCAGAAAGTGTATTTCCTCTAGATCGAGGTGGTAGTTTACGGGTACAGCATGTAGTCACACTACCTGGCCAGGCATACATTGCCTGGAGATTCTCCCCAGTCAGGCATCGGCCTCGCACCAACAGGCCCTGTATCCTGACACTCACTACTCGTTCCTCCTGTTACATTAAATTCTTCAACAGTTTCAGCCAGTAAGTCGATGACATTTTTTAAATGATTTATGAAAATGTTGTTGCATATTTATTTTAGGTGCCGGGCATTGTGATCAGTACCTCTGGAGGATACAAGCTAAATAAGGCAAGTCATTGTTTTTAAAGGGTTTAAATTTATAATTAAAAGCAGAAGATAAATATGGACACGAATAATAATTATCATTAACATATTACCTGTTTCAATTGAGTGTCTTGTACGCACCAAGCTCTTAAATTATATTCTTTTACTTAATCCTCATCCCAATCCTATAAAAATCTGTATCATTGTTTCCTTTTACAAATGAGGAAAGTAAAATTTGGAAAGGTTAATCAACATGTCCAACGTCACGTAGCTAAGAGGCACAAGCAAAAATCTGAGTACCCAATTTGGTTTAACTCGAAAGCCTCTGCATTTTCCACACACCACATGTCTACCAGTGTAAGTCACTATATATTAGGTTTCTTAAAATTAAAAAAAAAAAGACAAAAAAATACCAACCATGAAATGCTGCCACTGTAAAAAGCACTTAGGCAACGTTCAGTGAAAAGGAATTTGGGAGGACTGAGTAAGTGCAGAAACCCGACACTAATGAAAAACCCAGCCTGCTGTCATGAAGTGAGCAAAAACAGAACAGAAGTTCTCTAAAGATGAACTGGAATTTAGCTTCAGCAAAGCAGGCCTGCTAGAATCTCTGGGGAAAATGAAGCAACAGAAGCACAGCAACAGAGCTGTCAGAGACAGGTTGACTTTTTCAGAGTAAAGATTTAAGTCAGGATGTGAATTGAAGACGAAAATTCGCCTTAAGTCACGGTGGTGGTGGCCACAAAGTTGAAAACTGCCTCCGTGGGATTGGCGGTCAGATGCCTTTGCATTAGCAAAGTTTATATACACAGTGTCCACAATTGGTGAAAAACTCCAATAGTCTGTGGCAAGTAAACATGTGTTGTGTTGCTGCAGCGTGAATGTCACCTACTCTCATCAAATCGTGTGAGAATGAGTGATTTGGCTCATGATTGAGCCTAGTGACCCAGCATCCTACCTCAGAGTTTGGCTGTTCTTTATTTATCATCACTTACCAAGAAGCTTTGATTCTGATAAAATGTGTTTTCCTGGTTAAAAGCAGGGAGTGGGAGTCATCAAGGGAGAGATACATGTCAATGAAAACTGAAGTCTTACCTGGGTATGAGGCAAACACACACACACACACACACACATATACACAACCAAGAATCACTTGAACAGAAGTCTCAATGGTCATATAATTTAAGAGGAAGCCTACATTCATTCATTCAAAAAATATATGTATTTACTGCCTAGGCTGCCATTACCTATATTGACTTGTCTATATTCTTAATTCTGGGCATTTGCAAAGGTCTTGAGGTGTATCCATCGTGGTCTGGGATATAGACACACATAGTTATGGTTCCCATTTATTAAGCAGCTTCTGTTTGCAGGGCACTGTTCATACATCACCTGATGCAAGATTCACTACTGCCACTATGATAGGTGCTGTGACACCTGTTTCAGAGGTGAGGAAACTGAGGCTCAAAAAGTTTAAGTAACTTATTCAAAGTCACACAAATAGCCCATCTAAGAGCTAAACATGATATAAAGTCTATGACCTTGCCTCTACTTACTGTGTCAGAAAACTTCTTAGGAGCAATTAAAACCTGCTTAATTAAATGGCTTGTAAAAAATCTATATCTGACGAGCTCAGGACAGTTATTTTGGAATTCAGTCTGGTTTTGTTCAGGTTTTAACTGTTTCATCTATGTGTCAAACAAATTACTTTGAAGAATGTTTGTAAAATATATAAATAGAACTATAACATTCTTTACAGACAATAGCTTACAAGGTTTTACATAAACCAAAACTGAAAACAATGAGAGAAATGTAGTTGTGTAAGTTACATATATATATAGACACACATACATGTGTGTCTATATACGGATACACTTTTGTGTATGTGTCCTTTTATTTTCCCAAGTCCAATAGGGTATTTATATATTCCTATAAGCTATTTTTTTCCATTTTAGGACAACTGATCAAGTTTAATACATTTCATCCCAAGGAGTACAAAATATAATTTTGAGTTTATTGGCTTCATACTGGAAATACAGGATTACTCCTGTATTAACCCTTAGTTCTTTTCTGTTTTAACAGCATGAGGTTTCATAAAACACAACTCCATTTTGAGGATGTGTTTGCTCCCTATGAATCATAGATTAAAATGCTGATTTTCTCTTAATATTCTTTAAATTTTCACCATCACCACAGAAACAATGTAGCATATGGATTTCAGATTTTCACTGAATAATATAAAAGAAAAAGAAAAGGAATAAATACAATGATATATGCTATAAATATTCCTAACTTTTTTTTCTTGAATTATCACATATTCACAAATGAAGGCTGACAAGAAACACTTTAGAGTTGCAGAAACTGAAGGTTATTGGGAAAAATTTTATATGCTTACAAAAATTAAAGACATTGATTAATAAACGTATTATGGTGTAACTGTTATAACTGCACACGATCATTACTAGTTTCAGACCAAACTAAACAAACAAGCAAACTAGATGTGCCAGTATTCTATTAGATCACAAAATGTAATTAAATCTCATCTGCACGGAAGACTCATTTGCACGGTACATTCTTTTACTGCATTCATACAGTCTCCAAAAAGACTGACAAATCAGGCATGATACCTTTCCCTCTCCATTTGATTTCTTTCTTTCTTTTTCTTTTATTCTTTTTTTCTAATGTGCAAAATTCGATTAGGCCAATGAACTTGGGCTTTTATGACTGGTAACCATTTGTCAGACACTATGATGTGGAACCGCAAGCCAACGTGATTCCAATTACACAATAGTGGTCCTAAATGGTGAGTTAGCAGCTAAAGAATTTTACACAGAGACAGAATTTTAGGCAGCAGATAAACTAGTGATAGGAATAATACTGAAGAGAATGACTTGTTTCTAATATTTCTGAAGCAAAGCATACTTGATATCTTCAGGGCTAAAAATGGAGAGACTGCTACTTTGGGAGACATTTCTAAGATCCACAAAAATAAAGACATTTAAAAGCATGAGTGTATCCATTAAAAGTCAGGCTATTTTTGCAGATTAACTACACTTCTGGTTACACTCACTTTCTCACTCTTATATTTCCATTTTATCACTTTTCTTCCTAATTAAAATTTATTTTTTCATATGAGAAATACACTAGATACTTTGGGAAAGAAGCTGAGGATAACTATCCTTCAATCAAATAATATTATAAAATGCAGGCTCTGCCAATTTGGAGGCATTTGTTTCCTTATTTGTGAATTTTATGGGGTTCTTCTGGAGATTAATAGAGTAATTCATGAAAAATAAAATGGTACAGTTTGGGTGTCGTTCATAAACCTTATTTTTATTTTTAATTAATTAAAATGAGGTATTGCTATGTTCATGTTATATGGAAGTATTTGACATTGTCAATGATTGTGGGAGATACTTACATCGATGTTGTTCAGGGTATTGAAATACATCAGATCATGCAGCCTTTTGAATGCTTGATTTGGGTATTGAAAGTTGAAGGTTGAAAATGGTGATTCAGGGTCATCAAAAATATCAAAATCAGCTATTTCTTTCTCTTCCTTAGTTTCTCTTGGAACACCTAATATAAGAGTCTCAAATGGTGTTATTTTGAAAACCACAAATTATCTCTAAAATCCAGGGCATAAAACATACAAATAGCCATAAACACAACATTGGTAGCCCCTTCAGGGGTCATATAATCCTTAGTATACACTATTAGGCCTCTGCTTATATTTCCTGGACTTGACCATTTTCGTGTGTTCTGACTGGGCAACTTCCAATTGCCAATATCAGCATCTCTGTGCCTAAGAGCTTTCTACTCCTCCCTGTTACGGTTCAAGGATGCTTTGCTCACTAGCATCAGGCTGAAAATTCCAGTAAATAATACTCTGTCCCAGGAAGCAGTCAACCAAAGACTCTATGGTGTTGGTATATAAATTCCCCAGTTCCCTTGCCGCTTGCTGTGTAAGTGGGAAGGATGATTCAAGACCATAGATTCTATTTCATTTCCTAGAGTTTCCCAGCAGGATCAGGTTCTCCTCGTGGTAGCAGCTTACTAACACACCTTTTGTTGTCTGCCTTTCTTCCCTTTATCAGTTCCCTGCTCTCTTACTAAAGTTTCCTAGTTCACGCAAATAAACCATTTGCACTTGAACCCTTTGCTTGGAATCTGCTTCTGGTAGAACCCAAATCCAAACATTAATTAATTGTCTTCATGTCACAGGAATCCCCTCCACATCCTATTTTTGAGAATTAATAGTGATAGAAAATTCAAAATTTTCTAGGTTTTAAGTACTCCACTGTTCAATAACTGAAAATGCCAACAAATTCTTCCTTCTTTTGTGTTGAAGTATGACTCATAATAATCTCCACCTCTATCGATTTTTTCTCTGACTTCCTCCACTATCTAGAAGAAGATCACTGTCTTCTCTATAGTCTCCATGACTATTTTTTGTCTTTCCTTTCACAGCTACATTTTCTGGTCCTAAAATAATATGATTTTGAGGCATTTAGCATCTTGCCTGTCAATCTCTAGAGCTCCTTTTGTTAATCAATATCTTCCAGGATACAGAAGAGTCTATGGACTCCTCTGGATGTGGCAAAACAAAATGCTGGTGCCTTAAATTTGATTCTCTTTTTTTTTTTTTTTATGGAATATAACATGCAAGCTGAAATTACTAGCCATATCGTACTGCTAGATAACATTAATTGTTATGGTCAGTTAACATTCCCAGAATTTTTTGCATGATTTGTTCTGAAACAAAGCCTCCCTTACAAGGGTAGTATTTAAAATATTTAAAATATTTAACAATGCCTATGACAAGGGTACCAATCAATCAGAATAAATACAATCTGAGGTTGTGGAGTAAAGCCCCAGAGATTTTTACTGAGCTAGTTGTTTACCCTTCAGTTTCTGAATAATGAGGAGCCAGGGGATCTTGGGCTAAGAAAGAGGGGGCGTACTCGGGGTCTCGGGATAGTAGCAATTTATCAAGGTAAGGGAAGTGTTCAATGTTGTAATAGATGGTATGGCAGTGTCAGCATGAACCAGCTTAATGTTAGTCTTTATCAGATTTCTACTTTACAGAATATAACTCCCAATGTACCTGGAGCCTTGTACTTTCTGAAGTTGATGTTGGCCAGAACAAAGTGGATGATAGTTGGGCAATCTTTATCAACATCAGGATTCTTGGGTTTAAAGACATAGCATTCCTTCAGTCCTTCTCGATCAAACACATAAGGATCGATCTTTGGAAAGGGGAGCTTATTCATTTTAGCCCACTTTTCTGCAAGTAGAAGTTCCTATGGAAGAGAGGGAAAGATCATTTGTTCAGTTGGTCTGCACATTATTCAATAGTAGTTAGGTGTCTACTATGTGCTAGCAGTATGCTCCTTGCTAGGATGAAAAATGACCCTGTTCTTAAGAAGCTTATCAATCTCAAAAAATAGAAAATTATTCCATAAACAAACTCACTATTATTTTGTCAACTTTTTGTATAAGGCTAGTTCCATAGGAGGCATTGAAAAATTATTAATGAACTGAACTGGATGAAATTACGTTGATGTAATTGCTAGAGAAATAAGTATATATTATGAGTTCTGGGCATTTATAAGCCAAGTGAATGCTTTTTAACCCTTCAGACTCAAAAAAATTCTGTTGAAGCAGAATGAAGAGCACTCTGTTACTGATTTTTTACTTGCAGCTTCTCCACAAAACTGATTAAAAATTAATAAATGTTCTGAATGCAAAAACATTGAGTTGCCCTGAATTAGCTTTTTTTTCTTTTCTTTTCTTTTTTTTTTCTTGCTTTTGTTTATGAAAAGAAGCTGAGCTTCTGGCATCACTTGTTATTCTGCACATAACATTTGTTATGTGCAGTGACCAAGAATTGGCCATACAGAGGAACCAAGAGTTAGTTAATGGGCGTAGCAGATTGTCATTTCTTCCACATATGAACTTCCTTCCGGATAAAAGGCTTATACGTCCCCACTGGAATGAGAAGACACCTGGCACACAGCCACAGGGCTGATTTGCATCCACTGACATGTAACGTGACCAAGAAATACAAGTTTGCTGTCTACTACTGAGGTTTCAGGCTTGTTTCTGCATCAAGACTGACTAACACAATGGGTAAGCACAAAAAATAATTAAATTTAAACTAAAGAACATAAATCAATACAGAGAGGTGCAGCGAATAGAGCTTACTTCTACTGAAATGTAGCTGAAGGGCAAAAGGGACAAATAAGAAACAGACTCTGGGGCCAGATTGCCTGAGTTAAAGTGCAAGCTCTGGGACTTTGGGCATGTTCCTTAATGTCTCCACACTCAACATCCTCAAATATAAAGTAAGGATAGCAATGATAGTACATATTTCATAAGACTGCTCTTAGAATTAAATAAATTAATATGAGTGCAGTATTTAGAACCATGCCTGTTACATATTTCATGCTATACAAATACTTGACAAATAAATCCCAGTAAAGAGAAGAAAAGAGATGGAAGGGGAAAAGTGAAGAAAGAAAAGAGGAAAAAGGAAGAGAGATAGCAATGGTATTGGGGAAATCCCTAAAGAGGGAAAGTTTTAGAGAAATGATCACTATCATCTTAACTTTTTTTGTTTTGTTTTGTTTTTTCTTTTTGTGATACGCGGACCTCTCACTGCTGTGGCCTCTCCCATTGCAGAGCACAGGCTCCGGACGTGCAGGCCCAGCGGCCATGGCTCACGGGCCCAGACGCTCTGCGGCATGTGGGATCTTCCCAGACCGGGGCACGAACCCGTGTCCCCTGCATCGGCAGGCGGACTCTCAACCACTGCGCCACCAGGGAAGCCCTCATCTTAACGTTTTAAACTACTCTTGTAATCACATTGACTCATTCAATGATAATCATTAGTTGCCAATCTAAGTTCCATGCTAGGAGGTGGGGACATAACACTGAGTGAAACTCTTGTTCTTATGGGATGTACATAGCCTGGTAGGTGAGAGACAGTAATCAAATAACACTTCAGGTTTAACACTGTGGCAAATGCTATGAAAAAAGTATTTATTTGCCATGAGATTTTGCAGTATACCTGGACTATTTCCTCAGAGTGCTTATTAACTCATTCAACGTTATAATTGAGCACCTATGTTCTAGGCATAAGAGAGAGGCTGTCCTTGGATACTTAGGGATTATAAATCAATGGGAAATATAAAAAACAGATATGATAGTGCAGTATGGAAGAGGCAGGGAACATGATGGATAGCTTCATGCCTGGGCTGTGCAGCCTGAAAGGCCCAGCACATCTTGACTTGCAAGCTCGGTGATCTGAGACAAATCGCTTATCACTACAGCTAAACAGGGAAGAAATTATTTTGTGGGAGGAATTATGCACTGATGCTCTCCTAATGGCACCATAGGGATCCTAAGTACCAACAAACGCACGTGGACAGGTTGTGTACTATCCTTGAAATAGCAGGCTCCCAATCCCATTTTATCTACATTTCAGCTGTTTCTTATTTCTCAGCAACTCATATATGCATAAATGATTTGTAAAATAAAGTTAGCACTATTATCCTCCTGAACATTGCTGTGAGGATTAAATGAGATCATGTATTTTTAAAAACTCAGTAATTTATATTTAAGAAAACAAGTACTTTAAAATAGCACCTTATGCTTTGTGACCACCTAGAGGGGTGGGATAGGGAGGGAGGGAGGGAGACTCAAGAGGGAGGAGATATGGGGATATATGTATATGTATAGCTGATTCACTTTGTTATAAAGCAGAAACTAACACACCATTGTAAAGCAATTATACTCCAATAAAGATGTTATAAAAAAATAAAATTCAGAGAAAAATATGTTTTTCATTGAACTTTCACTGTTCCTGATGCTTCTAGAATGTCGTGAATTTTAAGTTGATCGACTCTCTCAATGCCATTTACTGAGAAATAAAAATCTGGGAGAACAAAGGATTTGATTTATATTAAAGCATTTGTTTCATAAACTGTTAAGCTAAATGTGGTTATATTTCACTGAAAATCCCATACATATCTATGAATAATTGCTTGTTTGAAACTTGAGAAAACTTTTATCTTTAAATAATTTTTCTTTCTGTTCAGTTGAATTATTCAGCCTGTTACTTCTTGTCTAGCATGGTTCACAGTTATTCATTAAGGATTATTCAACATCAAAATAAAACTAAAAGTTCACGCTGTGGAATTGCGTGAGAGCAAGGAAAAGAAGGAGCTTTCTAGTGTTTACAAACATGACTCAAGGGTATGACCAGTGATGTGTGGATGTGTGGAGAAAGAGGAAAAGGGGAATTGTGTGAGGTAAAAGACCGAGCTATTTTTAGATAAATATTTTACGCTGGAATCAGGAAGTGATGGAAACTTTCCCTTTCCTTAAATGATCCTGACATGGAAAAGATTAAAAACTGATGACTATAAAGGCAGCGATTACAGGATGGAAAAGGCATCTCCTCTCTGATGTCTTGTTTCTCTGTTTGTAATGGCTAAGAAACAATGACACAACTATAAGTAGAGCAGACGAGTTGGAAAAGAGTATTTTAGAAGAATGCAGTGAGCAAAAAAATTTCTGCTCCACAAATTACAGCAATATGCCAGAACTGTGTTCTAACCATCCAGTTTGGTTATTGTTTGACACCTCAGACACTTCAGATTTCCACAGACTAATTCATGGTAAATGTACATAGTACTAACTAAAATGATTTTCTGTGGAGATAAAAACTTGATAGTGTCCTTCCAAGTGATACTTTGTAAGATATTTGTGCTCATTTTTAAGTACTAAAACATCGTGAAGGATAGGAAAAACAATCTAAATAACACAGAAATATATCCAAACTATAGTGTTAGTGGCATATATATGCCATTTTATTTATTTATATATGTAAATAAATATATACTTAAATTAAATTTAATCTATATATGTATAATAAATTAGCTTTTCTCTAGAGGAAATGAGGATTTTTTTTCTGTATAAACCTAGGCTATGTGTTTTCTAAGATATTTCTCATTATTCAAGATCTATTTTTAGATTGGGGAGAGGTATGGAGTATAATTGTGTAAATAAATTTACAGAATTTAAAAAAATTATTGAAGCAACAATTGTATAAGATACAATGGATATAAACAACAATTTAGAATTCATTAGTTTGTGGCTATGGTCATCCCCACTTCCAAAAAATGTATTATATTAGGTTCCAAGAGCTTTATAATGCAATAGACATGAAATAATTTTCTATTTCTAACAGTGTATAGAATTTACAGAGCACTTTGTACTTCTCCGTAGTTCTTTTTCACTAAGAGGTTACTATACATTCACCAAAATATGTAAGGAGAAATTAATGTTGGGTATATCTCCTCATCACAGGGCATCTGATCCTCCATGACCAATACAGGTATAATGGGTTGAAATGGTGGCCCTCCAAAAGACAAGGCCATGCCCTCAACCGCCAAGACCTGTGAATGCAACCTCATTTGGAGGAGGGGTTTTTGCAAATGTAATTAAGTGTCTGGAGATGAGATCATTGTGGATTAGCTGGGTGAGCCATAAATCCAAAGACAAATGTTCTTACAAGAACACACATGCAGAGGAGAAGGCCATAGGAAGTCAGGGGCTGAGATTGGAGTTATACAGCCACAAGCCAAGGAAAGCCTGGAGTTACTAGAAACTGGAAAAGGCAAGGAAGAAGTCTCCTGTAGAGCTTTTGGAGGAAGTGTGGCCCCGAGGACACCTGGATCTCGATTTCTGGCCTCCAGAACTGTGAGAGAATACACTTCTATTGTTTTAAGCCACATGTTTGTGGTAATTTGTTACTGTAGCCCCAGGAAACTGATACAAGAGGTAAATCTGTAAATACTTCATTTAATAACATGCAGTTCCTTTCATCAGCCGTGGTGGACTGACGCCCACAGAGCTAACACTTGGATTGGTTTGGCCATGCTGGTTTCATCCAACCTAAAAACCAACAGTACATCATATACAGAGGTTCTAAACTAAGGATCGTGCCATAAGGTCAATAAATAAATCAAGTTAGTGTGGAAAACTACAGATTCTTTTTCTGTGGTATTTTTGGGTAAATGAAATTTTGACCTTGAATGAAAATATGGGGAGATAAAGTTAATTTAGATATATTACTTCTATAATTTGTAAAGACTGGCTCATTTCAAGTTTTCCTTGCTTCTCTCTTCTTTTTCTCCTTCCTTCATTGCCTCCTTCTCTCCTTCCTTCTTTCCTTTTATTTTGATTTATTTATTATTTTATTTTATTTTTTTGGCTGTGCCACACGGCTTGTGGGATCTTAGTTTCCCGACCAGGGATTAAACCTGGGCCCTCGGCACGGCATCCTAACCACTGGACCGCGAGGGAATTCCCCTTTCTCTTTTATTTTTAAGAGAATGAACCCATTGTTCTGGCTTCTGGTCACTGAGCATTTAAAAAGACCTGAAAAACAGTGAGATTTACCTCCAATATACAGCAACATAATATAAAATAATATAATTTATGGCATAACAACCCCAAACTATTATTCTCCATAAAATTTTGTAAGGTAAAGGAAGAAACTCTCCAGTAGTAAACTAAATTTCCCTATATTACTTGTTTTCTCCTCAAGACATTCAAAATTATTTCCCCCTTAAATTTAGTCTGCTTATTTTGCAGACTTGAATATGAAGACCCTGGCTTATTTTTACGACCAAAATTAAAGATAAATCCTATTAAAATTTTCCCTGGATGGATCCTACTGGTAAAATGAATTTGGATAGCATATATCTAAGTTACTAAATGGTTAACAAAAAGAAATTTGACAAAATGAAACACAGAGCTGTTTTTCTTAAATCATTTAATATCACTACTTAGAGTCATGAGGCTCTTTATATTTGGACTATTATTAGGGTGTGTGCCCACTAATCTAAGAAAAAACCAAAAACACTCCAGTATCGCTGACATTGATGTCATGACCTTTCAAGGCCAGTTATAAAATATAACATGAACTTTGTTGCCTGTATCAAAAGCCATGATATCCATCATTCTCTATCTCCCTGACAAAATCTGAGATTTAACTATACTTATGAAATGCTTATGAAATAAAGTTAACGGTTCTAAGTTTTTGCTCTACTCTTTAATTTCAAATGCTATCGATATTTTAGTCTCAAAAATAGAAAATTATTCACTATTTAATCACCTTAATAAAATCATATTGCTTATGTCCAGGTATTGCATTGGAGCTTCTCCCCTTCTATCATAAACTTTGATGTAGATTCAATTTTTAAACCTTATAATATTATACCTAAAATAACTTTAGCATTAATAGTATATTTTTATTAATATAAAAATTATATTTGAGTAATCTTTTAGATCCATATTGAAATGCATATTATTATAATGACACTCTATATAACAACACTCATAAATTTAAAAAAACATTTTCAGTATTCCAAATGAGACTGAAAAGTTCATTTTGTTCACTTTGAATTTCCTGAAGTTCATTTTTGGAGGAAAAAATGTATTACATATAATATATTGCTATTTCCTTTACATTAAGTCTCTGATTCATTCCAGAATTATAGGCTTCATGCTATACTAAATCAATAGTTAAAGGATAGTTAAGGTATATATTAACCAATAACCAATTGTTATTGGTTAAAGGATATATTAACCAATAACCAATTTAGCTAATAGTTAAAGGAAAGTTAAAGTATATATTCACATATGGGGAAGAGGGGTAGGATGTAAGGAACTGACAAAATAATTCTAAAGCACATCTATGAGCATGCACAGCTGTAATATTTTTTTCATGCCAGCAAAGCTGTGTAAAACAAGGGCTTGCATGTAGAATCTAATACAGTAATGTAAAATGGTGCAGCTTTTTTGGAAAGTGATCTGGAAATACTTATTAAAAATCTTAACTAATGCATATCTAAGAAACCAACTAAAGAAATAATAAAAAGTGTAACTAAAGATTCATGCACAAGGATGATCATTAGAGGAAAAAGGTGACAAGATAGCAATAACCTAAAAGGTGAAAAGAGAGCATTGTTAAATAAATTTATGCATACCCACATATAAAGATATCATGCTGTGCTTAAAATTATGTTTTTTAAAATATTTAATGGCATAGTAAAATGCTCACAATGTAACTTTAAGTAGCAAGAAGCAAAAATATATGAACCTAGTGTTGATAAACACACACACATGCACAAATGCACACAGTGAAGAGGAAAAAGAGTAAAAACTAAAATATCAGTAGCCATTGTCTATGAATAGCAGAAGCACTTGATGTATATTCCAAATTTCCAAATTTTTTACAAGTATTCTTCTTAATCGGAAATAGTGAATCAAAGTATGTTTAAAAACTAGACAAAGTACAATGGTTCTTTTTAGAGGTACAAAGTAATATTCTAAAACCTTCTTCCAATATCAGTTCATTAATATAGTGGAGCTGTGATTCATATATGAAATGATGGCTTTGACATTTTACACTCCCCTTGGTGAAATGAATAATCAGCTTCTCTTGCCACCAGGATGAGCTTCTAAACTATCATGGTAGTGTCATCCATTGAAACTAACCTGCCATTGCTGCTCATGGGTCATCAAATCCTGCTCTTGGTTTTCACAGTCACCTGCCCTGGTTCAGTACTTCACTGTCCTATGCTTGCATTACAGTAAATCTCTCTTAATTTTAATCTTTTGTTCTCCATCCTCCAATTCATCCTACTTTCCATTGTCAGATTAATCATGCTAAAATTCCAATTTCATGAAGTCATTTGTCTGCTGGAAACGCTTCACTGATTCTGTTTGCTATCATCCAACTGTAAACTCCTAACGGGAGTGTAATATCTATCACTCTAATCAGATCACTCCTCAGATGTGCTCGTTGCCATTTCCGTGCCATTTTCATCCTATTTCATTTATTTCCCTGTTCATCTAGGGAATAGATTGGACACACCAATCTATTTTCGTATGGATCTCCTATAATACACCTAGTTATATAAACCCAAGTAACTATTTAACAATAAGTTACTTAATTTCCTTCCAAATGACTGTGTATAAAAGTCTTCCTCCCCACCCAAACCTAAAATTTTATCAAGATCAAGAACAATATTTGGGGCTTCCTTGGTGGCTCAGTGGTTAAGAATACGCCTGACAATGCAGGGGAAACAGGTTCGAGCCCTGGTCCGGGAAGATCCCACATGCTGCGGAGCAACTAAGCCCATGCAACACAATTACTGAGCCTGCACTCTAGAGCCTGTGAGCCACAACTACTGAGCCCTTGTGCCACAACTACTGACGACCACGCACCTAGAGCCCATGCTCTGCAAGAAGAGAAGCCACTGCAATGAGAAGCCCGCGCACCGCAATGAAGAGTAGCCCCCGTTCGCAGCAACTAGAGAAAGCCCGCACGCAACAAAGAAGACCCAATGCAGCCAAAAATAAAATAAATAAATAAATATAAAAAATAAACAAAGATATTACATAGTTATAAAAAATAAAAAGAACTATGTTTTACCATTAACTGCTGTGCACAGCACATAGCACACAGCGCAGGGAAAAGTACACACACAGTGTGTACAAAGGAGGCAGCTAGTGAAAAGAGAACATTACATTTTCATTCTGGAGCCTTAGAATTTGGTCCAACTTGACTACTTCTTAACTACCATTTTCCTAGCCAGATCCTGAGCTATGCTCTTTTCACCCATAAGCTTATTTAATTTGTTGATGTGATGAGATTTCTTGTCTCATCAATCCTTGTTTCTTTGTCTGAATACCATTAACTGCCTCAAGAAAGGTAAAATATGAAAGCACTTTTAAAATATGAGGTTTAGGGGACTTCCCCTGGTTATTCAGTGGTTAAGACTCTGCGCTTCCACTGCAGGGAGCATGGGTTCGATCACTGGTCAGGGAACTAAGATCTCACATGCCCTGCGGCATGGCCAAAACATTTTAAAAATATAAACAAATAAAAATAAAATAAAATATGAGGTTTATATATATATTAAAGAGTTATTATAACCATTATTAGTCTTGAGAACAGTTTAATCATGTACAATATAAAGGAAAACAGATGTCTGAGGACCTGGGTTATCACTGACTCTTCCTGACTGGGAGATCATGAACTATTTCACTTTCACTCTGTGAGTTTCCATTTCTTAATCTATGAAATAGGAATAATAACTTCCTATCTATTACAGCATTTCATTCCTTCACCCACAAAAACTGTCCTACATACTCATAATTTGGGCTAGCACTTAACAAAGCAATTAGAACCAAATGATTAAAACACATACACACACACACACACACACACACACACACACAAACACAATGAGTGTTCTAGTTCCCAAGGAGTTCACAGACAGTGGAAGCAATATGCTGTAAACAAATAAGGACAGTAGAACATGAAAATCGATGTGTTAGAAGAATTTACTAAGTCCTTTGTACTAAAACTATGCCTGTGGAGGTCAAGAAGGGTAACATTTGAGCTGCATCTAAAGAAAGTTTGAGGCAAAAGGAGCAAATAACATTTGTGGTCTCACTTGAGTGCTGCCCAGCAAACATTCTACATTGCCCTAGTCAGAACTTTTCCTCGTTTCTTCATATAGGCAGACTTTTACTATCCTCATACCCCAGCTACACTTCCTCCATTCTCTCACCCTCAAAAGATAATGCTGACTCCTAATTACTCTAAAAGTTAGAAGTTATCAAGTGACTACTTTCTCATCTTCCCTTCTCAGTGCCTAACAGCTAACCTCCATCCATAGCGATAATTTCCCCCCTTCTCTCTTGTCCCAATACAGACATTTCCAGACTCCTCTCCACCTGTATTTTTGTATCTCCCTCCCACTCCCTACCCCTGTAACCTTCCCAGGGGTGGAACTCTATCATGTATGTCATCTCTCCATTCTCCAATAACATTTCTTCATTCATGAGTCCTAACCATCGAAACATTTAAACACACTCAAGTACCTCCAACGCACCCCTCCACACACACAATTTTCTTATTCTCCACATCCTCTTGCAGATATAGTCCATCTCCTTCTTCCCTGAACAGTTTATAGAATTGTCTCCATTTTCTTAACTTCCACTTAACCCTTCAATTACTGCAGTATGACTTCTGCCCTCTCAACCCTTTTGAAACTGCTTTTCACCAAAGACTTCCTGTTGTTAAATATCTTGACTTGGTTTTATAACATTGCACTTTTCCTTGGTTTTTGTCCTTTTCCCCTGGTATTATTGTTGAATCATCAAGATACTATTTTACGTCCTCTTCTCTTCTCATAGTATACACTCCCCGTGCATCGTTTTACTTATCTTTTACCTGCTAACTCCCAAATTTCAGCCTAACTTGCTTCATGAACTTTAGATATAGTGCATCATTCTTGTCCTGCTCAGGACTATGAACTTGAACAAGGGTCATGGGAAGTCATTTTAAAGTTTTTTTTAGGCGGGGAAGTGACTGAATCACATCTGTGTTTTGGAAATATTACTGAAAATAATGTAGAAAATAGGCTAAAGGGATAAGAAATTGGGAGGACTAAGATAGCTACAAGGCAATGCAAAAGAATGTGGCAGATGATGGAATGATACATAAATTCTCCTTACCTTGAACGGAGGACTGGAGTCACTTGGCCTTGCAGAAAAGTCAAAGGAGATGATGAGATCAACTCCTCTTTGAGGTCTCAGGATCAAGGGGTATGGCAGGTTAAATGTGAGGCCACTGTCCACCACATGAATCTTTTTACTTTTGACATCCAGAGGCTCATATATCTGTTCAAATTCATCAGGATCTTTAAAAAGGATTGAAAAGAAAAGAATGAATTAAACAATCACTTAACATTATTTAGAATATTAAAACTATTTATTATGTAAATGTGTAAGAAGAATTCCCTATGGTTAGGCCCTCAGGGCTTGGAGACTTTTGGTTTCTTCATCTGTAATATCATAATAAAAGATTCTATCAGGGCTTCCCTGGTGGCTCAGTGGTTGAGAGTCTGTCTGCCCATGCAGGGGGCACGGGTTCGTGCCCCGGTCTGGGAAGATCCCACATGCCGCGGAGCGGCTAGGCCCGTGAGCCATGGCCGCTGAGCCTGCGCGTCTGGGGCCTGTGCTCCGCAACGGGAGAGGCCACAACAGTGAGAGGCCTGCGTACCGCAAAAAAAAAAAAAAAGAAAAAAAAAAACAATGGGGGACTGGGGTGTTAGACAAGAATAAGGTCATGTAACTGAATGAAAAGGCAGGTCAAGTTAAAAAAGAAACAAAAAGCCTTGCTACGTCCAGGGTGAATGCCTAGGCCAAAAAGGAGAGAGCAGAGATACCATTCTTTAAATAATTATCTTCAGGTTAATTCTATTTTCTTATCAAGTATCTATGTAGTGACAATGTACTTTGCCACCAGCCAGAATTCTAAATATCTATCTATCACAGAACCTGAAACTTAAGAATTGTAAAATTGAAATATATATGTATTATATATATATATATATTATCAAACCCGACTGTAACATCTATTCCTCTGAAATTTTTATTGTTTAAAAATTACATATGTGAGCTTTTTAAAAAGGTGAAACATTATGAGTATTTATCTTATATTAGTTTTAAAATATTTTACTAATAAGCTAGAAATTTATATTTGGGTACTTTTATTTCTCCTAAAAGCAGCTTTATTTTGAGTATCTATAATCTATTAGAAATTTCATGTATAAGATTTATCATCCTTAGAAAACTCCTTAGAAGACAAAGGAGGTATTATTAGTATCATTTTAAAAATAAGGAAATGAGGCCCTAAGAGGTTCAGTTTCACACTGTGAGAGTTAAGGTTCCAAGCCAGGTCCAGGAAGTCTAAACCCTACACAGTGTCACACTGTTACTTCATAAAGTGGAACAGCCATAAGACTAAAAGTGTTTGAAATGGGTAATTTAAAAAACAATAACTGGGGATTTCCTGGTGGTCTAGTGGTTAAGACTTTGCCTTCCAATGCAGTGGGTGCAGGTTCGATCCCTGGTAGGGGAGCTAAGATCCCATATGCCTCACAGCCAAAAAACCAAAACATAGATTTGTGTTGTAACAAATTCAATAAAGACTTTAAAACAATGTTCCATCAAAAAAAAAGAATCTTATAAAAAAAGCAATAACTACAATGTATAGAGGCAATCTACAAATGCATCTATCAATCATGAAAACCACATTGATATGTGTATTTTATCACAATTAAGCATAAAAAATTAAAAACACATTAATGGGAATTTTTTTTTACAATGACATGATTTTCCCTAAAATAATAAAGTACAATGATAATTCACAAATATTTTTCTCTGGTTTTATAAACTGATGCTTTAAATTTTAGCTAAAAGATTAACCAGAAACAGACTATTTCTCTCCTATTCTGTTTGAGTTCCCCCTTCTCATCATGAAGCTGATAGTCTCCTTTTTCCTGTTTTAAATCCAAGATTACATTTGAGAGAAAAATCATCATGTGGACCAATTCCCAGCTCTGGCATGTAGCTAAACACCATGGTTCCAACCTTCCATATAAACTGACGGGAAGTAATGTTTCTTAATTGTAAAAAAAAAAATAGTTTTGCAAGATATTAACAGATATTCTATATACAAATTAAGAGTTCCATGATCAGATAGGTTTGAGAAACACAAGATTCAACAACTTAAAATAATAACAAATTATAATGCATGTTCCCTATTTTCCTTACTATGCCTTGGACTAATAGTACTTTTTAGTGGAGATGCTACTTAGTCCTGACAACAACTCTATAAGATAGGTAACAATTGTTTCCATTTTATAAGTCAACCATTGGAGTAAACAATGAAGATTGTTGCTTCCTCACTAACCTATGGTTCCATCAGGATCAGGTTGGTTTTTAGTTTCACTCTAGTTTTCTATCGTTGTTAGCCGAGGTTACACTAAGTAATGGCTCAGGACTGTCCAGCTAATAAATGACACAGTTGGGATTCAAATGCAAGTGAAGCTGCTTTTAAAGTACTATACTTGAGGTATCTTTAAGTAGGATTTCTCAAACTCATTAGGGTATCCCATGGCATTGTGAAGAGGGGGATGGAGTTGTTAGTTTTTCCAAATTTATTTGAACTTGAACCCGATTTATTAATATCTACTAAAACGTCATAGAAAGTTTGATGAATGCCCCTATGAAAGAACATCCTCCCGTAAATTAAAGTTTACATGGTGTCCCAACCCGTGAATGAGTTAATCAGGTTCTTTGATAGGTATGGAAACAATCTCTGTTTTATAATTATGGACCATTTCCTTAACAGTTCAGCTGCGGAATTTTACAATGGTCATTTTACAAATACATCACACAGATTCAATTTATAATGTACAAATACTTGGATGTTTGTGTTTTGAACTCTGGCCTAAAAGAACTCATGTCTTGATTTCTAATTCCAGATGGTGCATGTCACAGTAAATAATATAAACACAAAAGTAAACAGGAAAGAAGTCATGTAACTAATGAGCAGCTTCTCCAAAATTAGTTTCCACAGGTATACAACTATTTTGAAGTAAACAAATGAGGGGAATTTTTTCATTTTATTTCTCTTGTTTTCAAAAGATGGTCTGCAAGGTGAAGCAATAGGCACAAAAGTAATATACTAACTTTTTCTCATTTTAGGTTGAGAGATTATTCTAAAATGCTCGAATTTTAATCTGTATAAACAAAATCCATATAAACAAAATAGTAAACTAAATGTAATATTTTTCCCAACATAATATCTAGATAAGATTAAAAAAAAACTCTAAAAATAAAAGAGAAATAACCTTAATTAATGTTTGAATTGTGGTATTTTAACTGTATAATAAATAAAAGTTTTAATGATGATTTTATGAACAACGTTGATAATATTTTATGATAAACCTTTTAATTTTTCATTTCAAACATATAGTTTTATTCTAAAGTTTGGAAATAACCAGAGGGAGATAAACAGTCTATTTTGGTAAGGGCTTTGTCTGAAAAAGCACTAATCAATTCAGTATATTCAGTCTAAAATGCAGTCATTTTTAGCAATGTTGGTTCATAAGCAACAAACCTGAATGAACTTGTCACTCACCGAACTGGATTTTTGACTAAAGTCAACATGCTATATACATTTTTTCAATTGGATAAATATAAAGTGACTGAAGTATAATTTAATGAGATACACACTGAGAAATAATATTTAAAGTTCCTTCTGAAGCTCATTAATCTAAAACAATTTTAGGTTAGAACATTTCAAAATATCTCAACAAAAGAAATATTCAACCTGTGTAATATCATATTTTAGGATGATTAATATTTTCTATCTCTTCATGTCATTTTATGAAAACTGTCCCTGACTCTTTTTTCAAAAGGCACCGAATAAAGAAGTCAGATAAGGTGATGCACAACTATTATCCTCCAAGCACTAGAGAGAGGGCAAATGAAGATCATGCATCCTCGCGGACCTACAATTGCATCAGAATCAGTGTTCCATCAGGATCAGGGTTGCTGGCTTTTAGTTTTACTGTACTTTTCTATCATTGTTAAATAAAGTATATAAGTCCCTCCAAGAATCAAATTTTCAAGAAAGGGTCATGAAATGATTTTAATCTTCATGAGGGCAAGGACTGCATATCTTGTTGACAACTGGATCCCTAGTGCCACACACATTGAAGGAGCTTTGTAAATACTGTGGCAATGCAAGAACGAACAAAGGGAAGAAGAAAGATGAAAATGAAGAACAATCTGACATATGCTGAGAATAATGAAAGAGGCAGACTTCCTAAGGGTACCAAATATATCTAATAAAAATGTAGGATGTCCAGTTAAATTTAAATTTCAGATAAATAGCAAACAATTTTTATACAAGGATGTCCCAAATGTTATAAGGGGCATACTTATAATCTCTCTCCCTCTCTCTCTCTCTCTCTCTCTATATATATATATACATATATATATGTATATATATATATGTATATATATATACATATATATATAAATTGAAATTCAAATTTAACTGAGCACTGTATTTTTCAGAGCAACACTAACACCTCAAAATCTGCATAAATTATTGCAAAACCACCAGGAAGCTGTTAAAATGTTGAGTGCAGAACTTGTGCTGTACAAACCACAGAAGGAACTATGCTTGGTATTTTGATCAAAGTAATAACATAAAACAGATATAGTAAGTACACACAAGGAAACTTCCATTTTTATATCAGCAAGACGATGACTAATAAAACCAAAGGCTATGAGGAAGAGAGTGAACAGAAGGGAAAGGCTTCTGAGCAATGTCGAGAAGCCTATTCAAGTGTCCTAATTCTAGCTCAGTTGAGCAATTCTATGTAAACATGAGGCTATCTTCTTTGATCTTCCTTCTCTATGGAGTAAAATAACTAATGATTCTTTCTAGTCCTAAATGCTCTATGAGGCTGAGTTTTTTTGTTTGTTTGTTTGTTTAAGCCCATTATAATTCATCCATAAAGACTGTTTCTAAAGAAGATACATTTCATTGGTATTGTAATAGCAATAAGTTAAATCATAAGTAACACACAAAAAAATAACATCACTGATTGTATGGTCAAGTGTTTTTATCTTGGATGAATTTAAAAAGAGATGCTGACTTTATCACAAATAGATTTTTATTATAGTTCATATGAAGGGGTTTGCATTGCAGGTATATAATCCTGTCCTAGACTTTGATGCCACAAACATAATGCAAAATATAGTGAGTTTCTACTCCTCTTGTTTAAAAAACAGGGATAACTTTTGCTTCTGCAATTTCCCTTAAGCTCAAGCAACAAACAGAAACAGCATTACCTAAACAATAATAAGATCTAAAGCCATGTCTAATATTTATAGGTAGAATCGTTAAACAGTAGTAGAAAGTTTTTTGGAAAATTTTCCATTTACATTCTCATAGTCTCCTGTCAATGTTCTTAGGCAGAAATAATTGAGAAATGACATTTGGGCAGTTAAGGGGAAAAAGATGGTATGAAGAAGTGGAAAAAATTTAAGATGCCAGGAGCATTATAAGAAAGATAATTATGTAGTGATTAGTCACCAAGACAAATTTACCTTTTAATTTGGAACATGCATGGAACGGAAGAATCAAGGCAAGTATTCTTTGGAGTTTGGTTAAGCCACAAACCTGAAAGTGAGTGGGTTCTTATGAGGTTCTTAAGTGGCTTTAAGAAAGTTACCTAACCTTTCAGAAAACTGGAAGGACAGATTCAGTAGCCTAAGGGATACTGCAGATGGACGAACTCAACTCCACTCACACCCCTAGGGGGCACACATTACTGCTCTGCACTGGAGAGATAGGCTGATGACCACGGGTACCAGATTCCCTCCCAGCTCTGGATCTGCTGAGACCTATCCTCTGCCGAGGAGAAACACCCACGTGAGATTTGAAGGAGGAAATGACACAGAGGCTACGTTTCTGCTATTTCTACTGCCAAGCACCGTGTGGGGGGCATTTGTGGGGGTGATCCTGAAGTGTTTTTGGAGTCATTCCTAGATGCTTAGCCTGGAGCTTGCTCCTCCAAGCCCTGGAACAATTTTGTAAGCACCTACTTTAAACCTCTTTTGCTTAAACAAGTGAGAGGGTTTTCTGTTTGTTGTGAGTGAACCCTGACCAATATAGAGAGGAGCAAAGTCCCCTCAATATTTCAATGAAAACTATTTATGCTGACATGATGATGCCAATTCCTGCCTAATGTATTTTTTCTTCCAAAAAAACAACTCAGAGCCCTTCATACATTAAATGTATGTTTTAAAATTTGATTGTAAATTAATTACTATTAATAATTAAAATGCTCCTCCCCAGAGAAGGAAGAAAAATCTCCTGAATTAGCTTCCATGGATTACATTTTATATACTTACCTGCTACAGCTGCATCCAATTCATCTTCCTCCAAGGACTCCTGGGTGGTAAAGTCTCTCAAAGGAGACATCGGATAGGATGTATTAAGATTCAAGCCCAGCATGAAGTTGTGCACCTTCCCAGCTCGTCCTTCTCTGGTATTAAACAAAGCTGAGTCACTCACCAAAGCCATTATCATACGTTGGACCCAACTTGCTTGATTATCATTTTGATATTCCCTTTCTGCTTCTTCATTTTCAGTGCCTAAGGAAAAAGAAAAGATCATTATACAGATTCCAAAAATCCATAATAATGAAAAAGATCTTTGGGAAATGGAATGTTAACATTAATGATGAAGCTCTACAGCTTTTGATTCAACAAACATTTGTGTAAATTATAGTAAATATTTCCATTAATCATTTTTGTTCTTAACTTATTCTTACTGTACTGTTTACCGGTAGTCAGTCTAAAGGCTGTATTCTTGGCAGTGTTCTTGGCCTATTCTTTAATTTCCAGAGAAACTTGTGTTTCTCCCTTTCCCCAATTCTTTTCTTTCTTTTCCCTGGTCACACACACACACACACACACACACACACACACACACACACACACACACAGAGGAAATATCCACAATAGCTAATCCCCTTCCTTTCACAAGTTTCCTTCCCTGTCCTATTTAATAAACATCCAGAAATCATGCAGTCTGAGAGCAGACAACTGAAGGATTCAACATATATTTGCCCTCTGAACTGTCATTTCATTCTTGCTTATAAAGTTTGGGGTTTAAAAGTCTGTAAATTAAACATATGTTTGAAAATATGTTAAAATTCAGAAATCTTCCAAAAGAAGCCATTTTCAATGATTTTTCCTTAAAATCTATGCACTCATCACTACTACTGAGAAGCCATATTGTGTAGTTATTTAGAGCAGTGGTTCCAGAACCAGACTACCCGGGTTCCAATCCTCTTTCCACTGTTTACTAGTTAGTTGACCCTTATCAGTCTTCATTTCCTCATCAGTAAACCTCATAGGGTTGTTGTGAGGATAAACTAAGTTAACGCATTCATGTAAATTTCTTAGAAAAATTTAAGCCCACGTTAAATTCTCAATAAACACTAGTTGGTAGTAGAAATAGTTATAATAGCAGCAGTATCATAATCCTCATCATCAATATTATTCATTCATAACTCAAATCTAAGAACACTGTATGGTAGAGTACAATCCCCCCTACCTAAATCCCTTCTGTTCAGATTTCTGGGAACCCTGGATATAAATATATATGCATATATAAATCTATATGTGTATGTGTGTGTTGAGAGAAGAAAAAAAGAATCTATGTTCAAACTTCATAGTTTTCAATAAATGGTAACTAAACATACATAAGACCATAATAAATATTGATTTTTATCTTCAAAAGATTAGCTTAACTGAGCTCAGTAAATGGAGGGATCTTTCTCTCAATAAACAATCCAGATGACTGCTTAGTCATGAAAAAACAAATATACAGCCTTTTCTACTCTCACATTTTTCTAATGCCAAGTATAACAAATAAAATCTTTCAATAGAATGAATCAGGCTTTAAAATGAATGATTTATATCTTAGTTACACAGGATATGAATAAGACACTCAATTATTTTCCAAAGGTTTGGAGCTCCCTCCTCTTTTTCTTCTTCTTCTTCATCGTCACTGTTGTTGTTATTATTATTATTAAATTTATCCCACTTTTTTACCAGCAGTGGATCTACTTTCCTTATGATGTATTTGGAAATGAAATCATTTGTGGGACGAACCCAAAAGTCAACAGATAAATCCTATCTATTGCTTAATAGCTATGATTCTAATCGTAAATTTCTATTTATTAGCCCTTTATAACTTAAACCCTTTGTATGCACTTGCTAATTTGATGATTACAGCAATTCTGTGAGAGCAGGTGAAATGATGCCAGCAGAGATTTGAAAAAACTAAAGTTGAAAATGTCTAAAGACCTTGTTCAAAATCACATGACTAAAAATGAAGGGGCATCAAGAGGAAGACAAGCCACAGAGTGGGAGAAAATATTTACAAAAGACACAGCTGAGGAGATCCCTGGTGGCCTAGTAGTTAGGATTCCGGGCTTTCACTGCCATGGCCTGTGTTCAATCCCTGTCAAGGAACTGAGATCCCACAAGCCGTGTGGGGTGGCCAAAAAAAAAGAGAGAATTGATTAACCCTTCAATTTAAAAATAAAGACAATTAAAAAAAGAATTCTACTCAAAGTAAAACATTGTTTAACAAAACTGTTAACTGCTCATCCTCCCTAAAATTAAAAAAAAAAAGACACATCTGATAATGGACTGTTACCCAAAATATACAAAGAACTTTTAAAACTCATCAATAAGAAAACAAACATCTCAATTTAAAAATGGGCAAAAGACCTTAGTAGACACCTCACCAAAGAAGACATGCAGATGGCAAGTAAGTATATGAAAAGATGTTCCATGTCACATGTCATCAAGGAAATGCAGATTAAAACACCAAGATGACACTACACACCTATTAGAAATGTCAAAATCCAAAACACTGACAGCACCGAATGCTGGTGAGGATGTGGAGCAACAGGAACTCTCATACATTACTGGTGGAAACACAAAATGGAACAATTACTTTGCAAGACAGTTTGGAAGTTTCTTACAAAACTTTATTATCACATGATACAGAAATCATGCTTCTTGATTTTTACCCAAAGGAGTTGAAAACATATCCAGGCAAAAATCTGAACATGGATGTTTATAGCAGCATTATTCATAACTGCCAAAATTTGAAAGCCACCAAGATATTCTTCAGTAGGTAACCAGATAAACTATGGTATATCCAGACAATGAAATATTATTCAGTGCTAAAAAGAAATGAGCTATCAAGCCATAAAAAGACATGGAGGAAACTTAAATGCATATTACTAAGTGAAAGAAGCCAATCTGAAAAGGCTACATACTGTATGATTCCAACTATATAACATTCTAGAAAGGCAAAATGATGGCGACAGTAAGAAAATCAGTGGTTGCCAGGGGCTGGGGGTGGGAAGCAGAGGTATAAATAGAGCACAGAAGATTTTAGGGCAGTGAAAGTACTCTGTATGATACTATAAAGGTAGATACATGTCATTATATATTTGTGAAAACCTGTAGAATATACAACACCAAGAGTGAATCCTAAAGCTTGGACATTGGGTGATAATGATGTGTCAGTACAGGTTCACTGATTGTAATAAATGTACCACTCTGGTATAAGATGCTGAAAGTGGTGAAGGCTATGTGTGTGGGTGCAGGAAATATATGGGAACTCTGTACTTTTTGCTCAATTTTTCTGTGAGTCTAAAACTACTCTAATAAATAAAGGCTATTTTTTAAAAAATGAATATTAAGAGCTAATAAGAAATCCTCAGAAACATCCTAAATATCATTCTCCAATGTAGGCTGGCACTAAAACCAAAGCAGCCGTATTCAGAGGGTCCTGAACTTCTCAGCCTTAAGATAACCAGCTAGTACTGCAGAGGTGATCAAATGTACTGATCATTTTGGCAATTTACTTAATAATTAATAAACCATTATTACATCTACTTGATAGTCCCCAAATCAATACATAATTAATTCTAGAAATGCTAGGCATATGTTATCTATCCCTTTTGTACTGTCTCCCTTCATTAAAAGGAAATTCAAAATAAAAAAAGAAAGACCGGAACAACTAAAAAATAACAGCCCAGCTATGAAAAGAGAACTTTAATTTTAGTGTTGATTCAGCAAAGATTAAACAGGCTCTTCCAATATCTATACCTTGGCTGGTGGAGTTCTTTAGGTTTTGGACAAGAAGGCATTTAATATCTTTTAAAATCTGGATGATTGTATTCAGTCTATAACAGGACATGTTCACCCAGTTGTTATAAAATCTTCTCTTTGTTTTTTGTTTATTTGTTTTGGCTTTTGAGCTATTGGGAATATTTGTGCTAACGGCTGTGTCAAAATGTAAAATCATTCCATTTTATCACATAACAATTGCAACAAATATCCGTGGTTGTTGCCTTATCTCTTCCCCGACTCCCCATTGACTATCGTGATCCACACAAAGCTAAAAACTGCCTTGTTAAGGTGTAGAAGTACCCACTTGTACTACAAAGTAATATACAAAACAAAAACGTCTCAATAATTCTACCCCACTTCATCACTGATCCCTTCCTGAGAGACAGAATGTTGGCAATGGGATAAGGCTCAGGAATGGAGTGAGAACATCATTTTCTACAGGTTACTTAATAATAAGATTTTAAAAGATTAAATTTTAGTTATTAAAGCCATGTAAAAATGTTCCCAAATCACAATTTCCATGGTGAGAAGCCTGGTGCTCTAATCAGACTTAACACAGAATTTGGTATTTCTACCATCTCAGTTTGTTCTCTGTTCTACTGATAATATTTTTGAGGTATTTAAAAGAAATGAAATAAGGGATACTTGTGTTGCATATTTTATTATGTATATGGCATTAATTCTGGTTCTGAATTGAAAGCTACCATTCTATCACTCAATGCCTTAAGCAGAGACTACCATTAGCGTCTTTTTTTTTTTTTTTTTTTTTTTTGCGGTACGCGGGCCTCTCACCGTTGTCGCCTCTCCCGTTGCGGAGCACAGGCTCCGGACGCGCAGGCCCAGCGGCCACGGCTCGCGGGCCCAGCCGCTCCGCGGCACACGGGATCCTCCCAGACCGGGGCACGAACCCGCGTCCCCTGCATCGGCAGGCGGACTCTCAACCACTGCGCCACCAGGGAAGCCCTACCATTAGCATCTTGAGTGAGAACATCAGACAAAACATTCATGTCCTTTCCTAATCCACTTCTGCCAGAGGAGGTTCCGGCTCTCTTACCTTTGGGCTCTTGTGACTCATCATCACTATCCGAGCTATCATTACTCACAATATGCTTCGCTGTAATATTTTCTGCAGAAAGAAAACAAAACAAGTCAATCAAAGAATCTCAGGTGTCAAGACTCACAATGAAATTTACTGTAAGGAAGTAATCGTAGCAAAACCACAGTGAGGTCTATTAGATTTACTGGTATAAATTTAGATCAATTTAGTAAATCTAAATGTCTTAGATTTACTAGTATTTTCAAATTTCTCATTTGAAGGCAAAATTTCCCAGGGTATGAAAAGTTAGTTTAGAATTATTCATACATGATTTTAAAGGGGAGAATTTTTATTTGTTTATCTTAATTCTGACAGAAAGAATAACTTGATTATATAATTCTTATTACATCAAAAATTTTTTCTTCAATTAAATATGTTGAAATTATGTTTACGAAGGTCGATACAGGGTAACGCCAAAATTTACAAGGGGGCCACAAAAGTGTTTCATCAAAATGAATGAAGCTACTAATATAAGATATCTTTTGATTTTAATAATACTGAATATTGTCTATTGAAATGTCTGTTTTGGTATCAGTTTGTGCTTCCTCAGAACATATTAAGAGAGCAGGTATAAAAACTAAAATAGAAACCATAAATCCATAAAACAAAAATAAGAATAAAATCTAGCATAACTTGTTGTCTTTTTTCAAGTAAAAAGTACCCAAATTATGGAGCACACAAACCATTTTATAATCAACATTTGTAGAAAAATCAAACTTTTTTTGGACATGTACATGAAATACTTATCTGTAGAGTGACTTTTTTTCCTTCTCTTAGTCAATAGAATTTTCCTTTTTAATCCTAAGAAACTGACTCCAAATTTATAACTTTCAGTAATAGAGAGCCATTTGGGCTTTTTTTTTTTTTTAGCGGTACACGGGCCTCTCACTGTTGTGGCCTCTCCCGTTGTGGAGCACAGGCTCCGGACGTGCAGGCTCAGCAGCCATGGCTCACGGGCCCAGCCGCTCCACAACATGTGGGATCTTGGGGCACGAACCCGCGTCCCCTGCATCGGCAGGCAGACTCTCAACCACTGCGCCACCAGGGAAGCCCCATTTGGGCTCTTAAACTGAGAGAAATATAGGTATAACATTTGGTTTCCCCATATTATGCTCCGATTTACCTTAAAGTGTGTCTTTGAAAGAGAGGAAAACAAAACAAAAACCACCTTTGAACACCACTTTAAGAGGTAGACTTTAGTCGGCCAGTGGATGAAAGGGTCACCAGGAGTCCTCAGATTCCCCTCAGTCACCACTGTGGTCTCATTTCTGGAAACCCTTACCTAATCTGAGGTAACACGCATCCTGCTGGCCGGTGGTTCTCAAGGACACAATATCCCCCTTAAGTCTGACACACAGAAAAAGTAAATAAGCTGCCAAACTACTGGTCTCAAAGGGGATGTCTCACAACAAAGAATATTCAAGACTATTGAGTATAAACATTCTCCTTTTCCTTGGCCGTCAGCCATTGTCCCATCCACCTTCAGATGTGTTATTTCAGTCCTATTCTCTTCCTGCCTTAGAAGGAAAAAGCAGCAAACCCTGGGTTTATCTGGATTATTTAACACAGAAGAACACAGAGAAGCAAGCCTCTTAAGAGGTGGTACTTCTGTTCTTTTTCTCTTCTTTTTTCTGAACTCTTCACATCTTAGAGAAGAGTTCGTTGTTCCCACAGTTAGAGTTGAGACCAAGTTATTCATCAGGGACATAATGCTCATTAAAATAAATCAAGTCAGAGCTTTTCAGCTCTGCACTTTGCCTTTCAGTTACCCTTAAGAGCATGGGGCTCTGTAGTTAAGGTCAGAGAACGCTCAAAAGTTCCACCAACCTTGGCTGCTTATTCACTGAGTGATGCTCGGAGGACAGGAGCAAGTTCAAGGACAAAGTGACTTTTTGGTTGTTTTTATTTTTATATTAAAATCTTTGGCTCTATTGCAATCATAAGATCACTTCTCCATTACTTACTAAGCACTACCCCCAAATATTAAGGACTATAGCAAGTTACTGCACTTAATATAAATATCACATATCTAAAGTCCATTCTCACAGGAAGAGTGATCATACTACTTATAAGCCAATTTGTAGTGCATTAATTAAAGTACAATTGTATTTTTGTTTTGCATATAAAGCTTAATTAAATAAACTGTCTGTCTGCAATAACTAAGGATGGCTTGTCAGAAAAATCCTACAGTAAGTTTTTTACATGCAAGTGTTCTTCGGATAAATTGATTGTTGAGAAAGTCATTTATGCTGTTCTGTTAACTCTGTCCTCAAATAAATGTGTGATACTTCACACACAGAGAAGCGGTAGTAGGTAGGTCGTGTGCTGATGATCTACAGGATCCTTCTCCCCAGCCTCAGCCAGCCTGGCCCCAAGTTCAAATTTAGCATCTCCCTGCTCCATCCCACAGCCAGTCAAAATAGCCATAACAAATTTAGTGTTGATTGAGCTACAGATGGCAAGACATTTAGGAGATACTGAATGCATGTTTTGTTTTGTTTACTTTAAATCAAATTTATTCATTAAAGAAAACATATGTTTCTATGGTATAAATATTATAACAAATGAACACTGCTGGTCCTCAATTGAGTTCATGTACTTTTTCAAGTTTTATAAACATTATTTTTAATTTATTGTGGGCTAGTGAGTTAGATTTAAAGAAAATCATTGGTGATAATTTATTAGATGTGATTTGAAACATTTTTTCCATCTTTTTTGGTATGAACAAGCTGTGAGAAGTGAGGTAGTATTTAAGAGGTAAATGAACTGACAAGCGTGAATTTAAGTGTTATACTCCATTCAATTGTTGAATCTAATCTTCAAAAAGCTACCCTTATTGATAAAAGGAGTACAAATCTTCCTCAAATTATAATGGGGTTATGTCCCAATAAACCCATTGTAAATTGAAAATTTTGTAAGATGCACATGCATTGAATACATCTAATCTACTGAACACCACAGCTTAGCCTAGCCTACTTTAGACAATCTTTATGATGATTTAATTTTCTCTCAACATACGTGTTAATGAAATTTACCAATATAGTGTAATTATTATCAATGTAAGCATGTTTTTACAATACCTAGTTCTTCTTCCATTGTGGAACCTTTACTTTGTGAGCCAGAAACTCCCAAGACTCTGTTGAACAATATAGAAAAGGCACTCCCCCAGACACCTAAAATAAAGCAAAAACAGAATAACTTAGAATGCACCAGGATTTCAAACAGTCAAAGAAACTCATGGTTGATTTTTATCACTTACCCATTAAGAAATGCAAGGGGTTTTCTTCATATTTCTTTACAACTGTTCCCATAAAAAATTTACTTCCAAATAAGTCAGGAGCCATAAAAGTACCATATTTAGCCATGCCAATCTCATATGGACTAAATTCAACCCAATCTGAAATCATTTAAAAAATGCAATCCATTAATAGGGAAATACTACAGAGATGTGCACAAAGATTACTTCAACATTGTCATGATTATTCTCATTCATTTATTTAAAATATTTTAAAAAAATTAACCAAATGCCTATTATGCATATGGCATTGTATAGGAGAAGTTGGCAGGGGAAAGCTTACTGATGAATAAAATGAGAACACAAAGGATCCCTTAATTTGCACAAATTGAATACCTTTTCACATTTAAAAACTCAGACATCTTTTATAAAGTCCATCTTAATTCTAAAGAAGGGAAAACGTTAGACTCAGTTTTAAAACTGCTGGCTCAGATGTTTAAAATCTGTGCAATTTGGGGTAGATTACTTGTATTCTCTGTGTTTTAGTTCCTTAATCTGTAAAATGTGAATAAAATCAGTAGATAGTTTGTAGAATTGTTGTGAAGATCTAACGAGTTAAGAAACTTAAAGAACTTAGAAAAGACATAGCACATTCTAATCACTCAATAAATAGTAGCCACTATTATATTTCATGTATTCCTGTGGCTATAACTATGCCTAATAATTATCTGAATCTTAATCTATCCAAAAAGAATTCCTGGTTTTTGACTCCCATTTCCTTGCCATTCTCTGTCTTCCCCTGTTTGGTAAATGGTACTACTTTTCATATATTCATACCACTATCCATACTTTAGAATTATTCTTCATGGTCCTCTTTCTCTTATACCTCAAATACAAAAAAATCAAGTTCTGTAGGCTCTATCATCAGATGTGGTTAGAAACAGGCTACTTATCCATTTGTTCCCCATGACCATACTGGTACAAGCTGCCATACTCTCTCCTGGATCTCCACAATAGCCTCTTAAAACTTTCTCTATTCCCCTACTTTCTTGTTGATATCCTGTAGTCAGATGGATTTTTAAAAATGTAAATCACACCACACCAGTGCCAGCTGAAATCTTTTCAATGGCTTCCCATTACACTGAAAATAAAAACATGGCCGAGAAGTCCTCATGATGGTCTGGTTCATGTTCCTTGTCTGACTACATATCTTAACCAATCTCCTATCACATTTTGTCTTACCTATTCCACTGCAGACACACACCTTCTTAATGTTCCTCCAAGAGACCAAGCTCATTCCTGTCTCACAGCCCTTATGCTTGTTATTCCCTTCTGTAACCATAAGGCTTGCTCCTTCCTAACTTTAGTTCAAAGTCTTGGTTGACCATCTTCTATGGAGTCCCACTACCATGCACCCCTGCCTAACCCCAAACTCTCTGTCTGCCTTTATTTTTTGTTCAGTTTTTTCCTTTCTAAAATGATTGCATGTCTATAGCCCTTTATCCAACCATCCAAAATCCAAATAACTCCAAAATCCACATGATTTTTGCTATTCGTTTGGTAGTAAAACCTGACCTGAACTCATTTAGCAGAAAAACCAGTCTTGAAAAGATGTGAGGCTTAATCTTTAGATATCCCATGGAATGTGAATATCAATACATTCCATTGGAGAAATCACTCTATTTGATTATAAGACCCCAGTGGGGGTATTATGTAATATATAGTACATTTTTTAACTTCAAAATCTAAAATATTCTGAATTTTAAAACATCTGTCCTCAAAGTTTTGGGAAAGGAATTGTGGATATGTATGTTTTTATTATTTACTCAATAGTATAGGTTAGAACATTCTACTTTTGTGAAACAAGTTGTAAAATCACAATGTGATGAGAACACATTATAATTCATTTCACATCAAAGCCAAATGGTGCATATACCCTTCATGACAAAGTGGTGTGTTTTATAATGACTTACATGGAGTTAGTGAGACATGAGTAGCAATGAATCATTAGGAAAATTTCTATATCGCTGTGAGTAATTTCTTATCTCTCAATTTCACATACCTCTCCGGGGTACTAAAGTGTAAAGACCTCCTGGTTCCTACTTATCTAGCAAGCTCTTCTTGATTAATGTTGTAGTTTGTGTACACAGTAATGAGAGACATTCTCAAGAGGTTGATTTGCTCTCTAATCCTCACTGAAGAACTCACTACAGTACTTTGACTACTATTTCTCTGCTGCTGATTCCTACATTTCAAACTTGACCCTCTCTCCTGAGCCTCCATCTACTCATTTCCATCTTCCTGTTGTGCACTTATGCTTGAGTATGCTGTCATCACATCCTGCTACACTTGCCTGGAAAGGAGCTCACCTTGCTTCCCAGTCAAGCTTACCTGTTTCTGCAAATCATGTTATCACCGCCCAGAAAAAAAAATTTTCCTAACTGAAATCACTCTTAAACCTACTCACATCAAATCCATCCATCACACATTTCACTGGTAACCTTTAAGCTTTTCACATTCATCTTCTCCTCTCTTTCCTTATCAGTTTCTCCCTAGTTCCAGGACCTTATTTAAAGAAACACACTAATATCACTGCTTCCAGTTTCTTTCTTACCAATCTACCCATATGAATCACCAAAATACTTTTTTTCAAAAACACTATTTAAATAATTTTATTGCCCTGCCAAAAATCATTAAGTATTTCCCATTATCATAACTGAATAAAAACATTTCTGTCTGTAATTCAAAGCTTTCTATAACTTGGCACTAATGGTTTTCCCAAATATAGCACTACTCTTCACCAGTTCACTCCTGAGACCAAGGCTAATGTCTCTTTACTGCTCCCCAAAATGTACCTTTGGCTTCCCTTCTGAACATTTTCTTATACTGTTCACACAAAGTTGACTTTTCACCCCCAATTGATAGATCTTTCCAAGTTCAACTTAAATCTGAGTTCCATCACCTTCATGAAGGTATATGACTATACTAAATCTCTAATATCTTACAATTTATGTCAGTTCTATATACTCTAACAGATAGTAGTATTCTATGTGTATGGCTTACTAATTTTTCATGTTTTATTTTTGTCTCATTAATGGGACTATAGACTTCTTGAGGAAGTACTATATTTTTACTTCTATAGCGTCTGTTAAAGAACCTAACATGATGTTAAGTCTATAAATTGTGCTCAGTAAATGCAATTTATTGACCAATGGAAACTTTAAAATGAAAGTTTGAAATCCTACTAGAAATGTAGTGAAGTGGAGGGACCAAAAATATGTAACCATTTAAACAACTAATATTTATGTGTTTAAAGTCTTCAAAAGGGGAAAGTGTTTAAAGCTTTTCTAAGAGGGAAGAAAAACATTCTCTGGTATTGCTGAAGTAAAGTTGATAAAACTTCTGTAAGGTAATTTGGATCTTTGACTTTTTATAATATAATTCAAATAATATTTTAACTTTTTTTCTTGAATGTCCATTTTAATCTAAGCAAATTTAAAGGCATAAAGTATAGACATGTCTCCCTTTTTTCCCCCCCAATAACTCAAGCTACTCAAACACTCATAACATGCCCCTTTGAATGTCTTATCTGGGTACAAGATCGACATAACTAACGTTTGATGGTTTTGTCCGACTCTGTTGGAAGAAACAGCTTGAACCTCCTCATCATAGAAACTTAACAATGACGGTTAATGGGGCTTCTCTCATCTCAGTAACAATATTGAAATTAGGCAGTTGGCCCCAATCAGACACATCCAAGTTGAAAGACTACTAACTGCACATAAAACAGCTGTTTCTCACTCTAGATGAGTCTAAAATATTCACTCACTGGAAATTTTATTCTTTAATTATTGTAGTCAGATTTTCTCTTGAGAATGGCTGCTGACTAAAACTACAGAATAAAAAGAGACAACTGTGAAAATGCGTGAACAATCGTAACAGTAACAATAGTTTATGTCCCTTTATCATATTCAGTATTATCCCTATCTCATGCAATTGGCTTAATAGCTCTGTAAGATAAAACTGATGTTTATTAATATCCTTCTTTTTAATAATGAGGAAAATAAGAATCAGAGAGATTAAATGACCCATCCAAGGTATTTCAGCTTAGAAGTAAGACAAGGCTTCCAAATTAGTTTAAAGCTTGTTTAACTAAATCATAACACTTCTAGGGTAAAAGAAGCCTTGTTTGGCTATGCACAAATTTGACTGGCATGCTAGTGGTATTTACCAACCAATTTCCAAGCATTCCAAGACCTCATAAGACAATAGCTATGGGAAAGCAAAAATAAAACAAAACAAAACCACCACCAACAAAAAAACAATTTATCATGGCCCTTACTTTTCATATATGATAGAATCTTAACTCTCCGTATGAACTCCATCACAAAGTGTGGTTCCTCACTTGCTGCTGAGTATGCCATGGTTATCCTACACTCTTACTGCATGCCTGAACCCCCTATCCAAGAATTAAATTTGCCTTTCATATACAAATTCTATTCATCTTCAGACCTTTGACTCTTCTCATACAGCTTTCATAGAACACTCCACATGGTTAAGATTTACTGAAACTTGATTTGGGTCTGCAATTGTTTTAAGTACTTTACATACTTTATCTCATTTATTTAGCAAAATACTATAAGGAGAGTCTCATCCTCATTTAACAGATGAGAAAACTGAGGCTAAAATGTGTCATACAACTTGGTCAAGGAAACAGTGCATAGTAACATTCTGTTCTCTCTTGTTCTTTAACTTCTTTAATATTAAACTATTGTAAATTTCTCGAACATACTATCAGGTCTTATAGAAAAAGGGCAGTATACTGTGGAGGGGAGGAGAGTTCATGCTCAGCACCTGGCATACTACATTCTACATCATCAGTAATCAGAGAAGCCAATATTTTTATAAAAAGAACAAAGTATTTCAAGACCAATTCTCAGCTCTGCTACTTATCTTCTATGTGGCAATGTACAAATCACTGAATCTTTCTGAGGTTTTATTTTATTTTTTTTCTGTGAAGCAGAGCTAAAAATACCTCCTTCCCTCCCTGGGTTGTAGTAAATATTGAATAAGACAATAAATATGATAAGTGCTTTCTGAACCATAAGCACGAGAAACATTTTAGTCAAGATAATTGATAAACACTTGTTGAATGAATGAATTCCAGGTGCACTGTTTTTATAAACTATTCAAAATTCTTGCTTGACAGTAGTCGGTTGAAGAAACAGTGAGACTTGGTAAAACTGCAAAAGAATTATAGATATAAATCTGGTAATTACATGCCATTCACAATGATTTTTTTAAGGTCATGGTGTGACTGATGTCACTGAGATACTTTTCCTAAAAATACAGTGAACCCTACTAGCCACAGTCAGAAATTCTACCACACTGCAGACTAGGACTGGCAGTGGCCTGGAGAAGTAGGAAGTCACATACTTTTAGAGCACCCAACAAGAAACAGAGCTACAGAAGAAATAAATGTTACATCTGAGATTTAACAAAATGAGACATTTTGTTCACCAGCTGCCACAAGTACAGACTAGTACTTCTAAGGTGCTGAATTATAAAAATTAGAATAGTGTTTTGAATGATAAACAGATATCATGTTACCCAATTTAATGAACAGATAAGCAGCAAACAAAAATATATGACTTGCCTAAAAGCCCTAGGCATAGTATTTTGTTAAAAATCCTTGAGAAATGAATAATTAAAATTGAATATTGATTACATTCATGATTTACTTTTATATCTTCTTTCCCACTAATTTGAATGAAGATATACTAGTAACTAGTTTCATAAGATAGTCTCTATAACCAGAAAATTATCTAGCTTAAAATATTCTTATATTGTCAAAAGTTTTTATGTTACAGAAAATATATTAAAATAAGCAACTAAAATTGCTAATGATCTTCCTCTAAAGAAAATCGTTAGGAACCACAGTTCGAAGTTTCCAGGAAATGTTTTGCAAGAGGAAATTCCATACCTGCAAACATCAGCTCTGAGACATCGGGCTTGACGTGGAGACAGGTGAATAGAGGCAAAGGGCACTGTCCAGTATTGACTTTTTCCTTAAAACTACTCAAGGTAGTGTTCATTCTCTGTCCACAGAAGAAAGAAAAGGTTTTACATATGCAAACAGATACAGATTTTAAAAAACTATGTAAAATAGTACTTCCAATCAAGACACAAAATTTTTGTAATAAAAATAGTCTTATGACTTCTAGGAACCTCTGATCCTGAAAATCAACAAAAAGTAAGCTCTATGGAGGTAATTACCTTCATTCTAAAAAGAGCCATACGTCTTGGGACTATGTCGACGTTTGGCAGCTAGGGAGCCCAGAAGGAATTGAGCCCCCAGATTCCCTGGCACAAACTCTACCCGCCCTGTTTCATGTTCAGATAAAATGTCGCTCTGTTGTCATGTGTCGAATGGGTTTCTTCCATGTGATTCACTCCTTTTTTTTTCTGACTCTCTCCAGGCAAGCGCCATTCTTCTGCTGCTATTTAAATATTACTTGTATTCACCTCTTCAAAAAGATCGCTATATGGGCAGAATGGGCAGTTAAGGGTTAAAATGTGTATTTTTCCAAAGAAAAGGAATACAAAAGTATTTCCCTATACATCAAAATTGACACGTAGGGAGTTCCCTGGCAATCCAACGTTTAGGACGCTGCGGTCTCACTGCCGAGGGCTCGGGTTCAATCCCTGGTCACGTAACTAAGATCCCGCAAGCCTCGTGGTGTGGTAAAAAAAAACAAAAACAAAAACAAAAAAACCAAAACCAACAACAAAACTGACAGTTAGAATAAATTAGTAAGCTGGTAAGAACTAATATAATGTAGGATGAAACGTATTCTAGAAGATTTATGTCTATCAGGGAGTATGTACTCAGTACATGTTGATAGGATAAGGTGAGTCAACTGACTTTTACAAAATGTATCGTATTTTGTTTTATTTAAAACATTATGATATACATGGTCTTCCTGTATTAAAAGGATTGTAGACTGAGCTAAGGCTTACATTGTGAATTAGTGTTTCTCCTATTAACATCCCAAAGATATCAGTAAAGGTGACAGGTTGTCCAGAGCTTTTCTTCTTCCATAAAGACTCAACGTATCTTTTAATTTTCTGTGGTGTGAGAAGTAAAAGAGGGTTGTGGCTAACACTTTTCATTAGCTCTTCGTTAATCTCCTCTGGCCCTTTCTCTGGAAAATCAGGGTGAGAATATAAAGTTGACATGTACCTGTAAAGAAAACAAAAGACAATCAGTAACGATAAAGGGCATCACACAGTCAGTAGTCTCCAAAGAAAGCAGTCATCTTTGTCATCAGCAAATGAAAGAATAATAGAAATAGTTGGTTAGCTAATTTTCTGATTGAAGATATTAACTCATTTAAGGAAAGGATGCAACAATCAGAATATAGCTGATCTACAGTGGAAGTAAAGGAGAGGCCTCAGAGGAAACACTGGACTTCTCCTGCACAGTCCAGAGGAGAGGATGCCCTATTGGGCCAACTCTTCACTGTCTAGTCTCCAGGAATGGGTATCCCTATCAAACCATCAGAGACTGATGACACAAGACACTGAGAGCCATGTAAATAAATTGACTTGCTGGATATAATACTAGCCAAGCAATCTGATAATTTGACTTTCCATTATGATTATCTACAGGTATAAAATGTGCTGTCCAAACAATTGTGAATGCCTAATTCTCCTGACAATTGTGTGTATGTGTTGTTGTGTTTTTTTTAATTGTCCATTGGCCAACTAGGTAGAATCCCAAGCCTTGCCAACTATAGGTCTCAGAATTACTGAGCATACAAATCTAATGGTGAAATCATGGAGATGAGTAGGTCTGAAAGACAAATGCTTTCTTGTCAAGATTCTTGGCCAACAGCCATTTGGCTACTTCTAGTGATGCTTGAAATCACCATATGCCTTGGTATTTGATATTTAGACAGTGAACATTAAGTTATGATCCTCCTGGGAACCAATATCTCTAATATTATAGCTCTCAAACTAAATATTAATTATTAGTTTACTTATCTGTCTCCCTTAATTAGTTGTGACCATCTGCAGGGAAAACTTTGCTTATCTTTTTTAATCTCAATGATTAGCAAATGCCTAGTATATGACAAGCACAGTATATTGAACTGCTGAGCCGAGAGCACAAAATAATGAAAGAAATACTCTACCACTTCACCCAACCAAAGAGAATGTAGCACATATTTAAATCTCCTGTCTCCTTGACATTCATATCAAAATGCCACCATAGTGATTTATCTTCTCTTCATGGAGGGGAGAAAACTAACTGTTATTGAGTGTTGGTATGTTCTAGGCCTGTGCTGGCTAATTCATAAGCTGTTGTCTTGAAGACTTGTTATAGCTTTCAATTCTTCTATTTTAAAGATAAGCAGAGGATTGATGAATTTAAATAACATGTTCATGGAAGCAACCTAAGTGTCCATCAACAGATGAATGGATAAAGAAGATGTGGCACATATATATAATGGAATATTATTCAGCCATAAAAAGAAATGAAATTGAGTTATTTGTAGTGAGGTGGATGGACCTAGAGTCTGTCATACAGAGTGAAGTAAGTCAGAAAGAGAAAGACAAATACCGTATGCTAACACATATATATGGAATCTAAGAAAAAAAAAAAAAAGGTCATGAAGAACCTAGGGGCAAGATGGGAATGAATACACAGACCTACTAGAGAATGGACTTGAGGATATGGGGAGGGGGAAGGGTAAGCTGTGACAAAGTGAGAGAGTGGCATGGACATATATACACTACCAAACGTAGGGTGGATAGCTAGTGGGAAGCAGCTGCATAGCACAGGGAGATAAGCTAGGTGGTTTGTGACCACCTAGAGGGGTGGGATAGGGAGGGTGGGAGGGAGGGAGACACAAGAGGGAAGAGATATGGGAACATATGTATATGTATAACTGATTCACTTTCTTATAAAGCAGAAACTAACACACCATTGTAAAGCAATTATACTCCAAACAAGATGTTAAAAAAAAAACTATTACAGAAAAAAAATTTTTTTAATGTAAGTTAATAACATGTTCACAGTTCTCCAATTAATAATAGAACTCGAATTTAAAATCTGTCCTCTCCCCTGATAGCCTTTATTTTAAAAAAATCTTTAAAGTAAGATTTCAGTCCTTAGAGATCAAACTACTCCCACTACACATTAAATTAGAATTTCTTGTTGGATTCAGAGTTCTTTAGAGACAAACTGAGAATAATTAAAACTTAACAAATGAAGAGTGATGACAGACCTAAAATGGAACACATGCTCTGCAAAAAAATTAAACATTCTTAAAAGATCTTTATTATATAAACTGGATTCTTAACATTTCTCACAACATGAGATAACGATAAAACAGATAGACTTACTCTGAACTCAAGCCTGGTATAATCACCAAATATGTATTAGAAATACAGGTGAGATTGCTAGAAAGATGCAGAGTCCATCCATTCCTATAGTTATTCCAAGGTCTACCACATGATTCATCTAGATGAACAAAGATCTGATTCTGGACCTCATCATGCTTTTCAATAAATGCACACATTGGTGTAATGATATTGGTTTGTATTTAAGGATACAATAAAAATGGGAAAATAAAACTTCTTTTTGAGTCTCTAAGTGATCAATTCTGGAACTATTCAGGATATGTTTCATTCTTTATGAGAACATTAAGAAATTCTTGGGCTTCCCTGGTGGCGCAGTGGTTGAGAGTCCGCCTGCCGATGCAGAGGACACGGGTTCGTGCCCCGGTCCGGGAAGATCCCACATGCCGCAGAGCGCCTGGGCCCGTGAGCCATGGCCGCTGAGCCTGTGCGTCCGGAGCCTGCGCTCCGCAATGGGAGAGGCCACAACAGTGAGAGGCCCGCGTACCGCAAAAAAAATAAATTAATTAAAAAAAAAAAAAAAAAAAAGAAATTCTTTACTGGTCTTAGTATCTAGAATAATTTCTATATCCATGGATCATTGGCTTGCCCTTAACTTATTAAAAATGTGCATTATATAACTGTGCATAGTTTGGATTTTGCCTTGAATTCTAGAAACCTGAAACCAAAGTCTGTGTCTCATGCCTCCCAAAGCTACAAGTTATAGCATGAACTTTTAATCTAGTTTCTAGTTTTACACATATATATATATTACACACACACAAACATACTTTTTTCCACTTCTATCTTTATTGTATGCAATCCAGTTTTACTTTATTATTAAGATACATCAAATCCTTTCCTTAATGAAGCAGGATAAAAATAAGGAAAAGAATCAAACATACAATGTCAGCAGAGATCAATTACCCACAGAATTTTTTTTTAAGGTAGGTGAAGAGGAAATGATATGATCATTCTGCTATTGGAAGTTGTCATTTCTAACTGTTCAGCAGAATGATGTAATTACTCACATCTCATTCACATTATTTAAGACTTCTTTTCTCCTCTATATTTAGTTGGTCTTTAAAATGAATCAACGTTATGATTCTAACAAGTACCTCAGCCTCATGAATTTCCTCCAGCAAGATCTGGAGGCTCCTCTTTTCTCTTCCCTTCCTCCCCATGTTCGCCATTGGATCTAGACTAAGAAAATCCTTCCTCTGACGTTCAGAGATTGCTCAAAACCTAGGAATCTGTGCCACAGTTTCAGAGGCAGATCATTTTAAGAGGTCAAGTGTATATGCATGTCAGTCCAATTCTCTCTTTTTTGCTCCATGTAGAACAGTTGCAGTCAATTTCTGCTCTCTAAAGGTTGAAGTAAACTCATTCGCTTGGGGAGTCTCTCTCTACCCCTTTCTCTCTTTCTTTCCTTCCCATGAAGCAGTTGGCTCGAGTATACAAGCCCTATGGAAAGACATAAAGACCTAGAATACCTCAACCATTTGCATTGGGGATAATGTTCTCTGCTTGTTCAGCATTTATGAGCCCATTTTCCTTAGAAGTAACAAGTGTGAGTTGGATAGACATTTCATGACATCATTATGGTGACATCTAAGACTTGGATTTTGGCTTTGGTGACAGCTAAAGATGGAATAGCAGGCAATGATCAGTTTTCCTTAAATTGCTTTTTTTGCTTTTTGTTTGTTTGTTTGTTTCTTTGATTGCACCAAGGCAGAATTCAGCTATTATGAGCTTCTGTGGACATATTACCATCTAAAGCACAAGCATCAACTCTGTAATTAAGCCTTAATTTTCATCTCTTCACCAATAAGTGACTCCCAATTATACCAATCAAGTTTCAAACACTAAGTGTCTTAGACATAGCAGGGCCTCTATAAATAATTATTGAATGAAAGGGTCTTCAATTTATTTCTCTATAAATCTGAAAATATTCACCTCTAATTTTTCAATATATTTATATGATGGGACACCTCATTCTCTCCATATGAATGCATTTTAGGCTAAGTACAAAGTTAAAAAAAATTTTTTTAATTATGCCAGAGAACAAGGAATTCTGAGTTCACTTCCTGCCTCCAAATCACAGAGTCAAAGTTTTTAAATATCAGTGTCTGGCTCCCCAGGACCTTCCTAATCAGAATCTTCAGGGGTAAACATTTAGAATTTCTCTGTTTAAAAAAGTGCCAGAAGTGATTCTTATATGCAATTAAGGTTTGGAATGTCTCAACAAGACCCTCGACATTGTGAAGCAAATATCCTGAAATCCTAAAGAAATTCCTAGATTTATTTTCCCCCAAAATGCAGTTACTTATGCAAGTCTTCATTTAGTCATTAAACATGTGACAAGTGGGAGAGGTTCGTTAGCACAGTCCTCACCTCAAACACATATTTTCTCTAACATAATCTTGATCTTTTAGCCTATCATTTCTTACAGGCCAGCTCCTATTAAAATTGGTTCATTCTTCAATGTCCCACTAATTCTTCAGATGTTAAATTGAAAGTTTTCATTCTTGAATTCTTTTTTATACCTTAATGAATTGGGTCCCATTGCCTATAGACACAGAGCTGCTCTCATTTCTCTTTAGACGGTAATGTCATACATACACAGCAGTCGAAATCCCATAGCTCTGTGACACCACAAATGAACAGCTGTGCTGAGGAAGAGAGCTGTGCTCACTGAGCAAAAGAACACAGGATTACTGTCATTAGTTCACTCAGGCCAGTTCTCCTGCTCGGCTAATTCTTACATTTAATGAATAACAACTATAATCCAAAAATAATTTCAGAAATAATTATCATAAAGATAGTAGCAATTAGAAGAAAAGCTTTGTCTTACATAAAATTCTCTTTTGTGATCACAGAAAACTTTACATGAGGTCCAAGCCTTCTCCAGATAGTTCCATATTACCTAATTTGTGCCAGGTAATGGTCATGTATCAGCAGAATGTAAAAACTTATACAACACAAAAGTGTACTTTCTTTTTCTAAGTGTTTCCAAATTCCTTCCTTGGAACTTTCTACCTTCTCACGTATAGTGTTTGAGAGAAAACTGTTAATATGAATCATCCTGACCACCTTTTATTTTGTCACAGGAAGTGTCTCTTTCCTCCATGGTTAATAGCTTCACTTGTGCTTTTTATCTTGTCCTGTCCTGTCTCTGCCAGAATCTCTTTATATCCAAGATCCATCTATTTCTTTATCTTCCATCTATCCCTCTACACTATTTCCTGCACCTCAGACTTCTACAAAAATGCTCTAGTCTTTTCTATTCTGAAAACAAAATAAAACAAAAACATTTCCTGCGTCCTATATTCCCCATCTTGAAAGAATAGGTGGCTCCTACTAAGGTTCACATTCCCACCTTTCTTTCCTTCATCTCCTATTCATTTCTTATTTGTAATTTCATAATCAAAAGTGCTCTTCATTTACTTAATCTAGTAATTTTCACTAAAACTATGAAATCTCCAAACCCAGTTCTAAGCAAAGCTTCTCATAGATTTTTCCTCTATTAAAATACCCACTACTTTGTGAAGCACTCCCACGCTTGACCTCTGCAAACTCATCTTCCCTTGATTCTCTTCTCTGATGGCTACTTTGCATTGTCCATTAGGGTTTTCTTTCTCCCTTCCTTCCTTCTTCCTTCCTTCCTTCTTCCTTCCTTCCTTCCTTTCTTCCTTCCTTCCTTCCTTCCTTCCTTCCTTCCTTCCTTCCTTCTTTTCTTTCTTTCTTTCTTCCTTTCTTCCTTTCTTCCTTTCTTCCTTTCTTCCTTTCTTCCAGTAATTTTTTGGATGTTTTGAAGAACTACGAATTAAATTATTGATGGTAATAGCTGAAGTGGTAGAAATTGGTGAAATTACCAAGGGAGGATGTGTCGATATAATAGAACAAAAGGGAGGTCCTGGAGGAAAGCTCATTTTAAGGAGAAAAGTAGTGGAAGTAGAAAAGACAGCTATAAGGAGAGAGAGCAATCAGAGAGGATGGGGGGAAAAGGCATGATAGGAGGGATTTGAAAGAGGGACAATTCAATGTGTGAAGTATCTCAACTCCCAACTTCATCCTCCCTGACTTCCCCCAAAAGTTGAGGAGAATAAGAACTTCAAAAGACACCGTTATATTTGGAAATTATGTGGCCTCTTGGTGAAAAATGATTGTAGGATTTTAGGAGTACATGGATTTTAAGGAAATAGAATAACTAAGAAAAGGCTTCAGCTCAGTGCTTTGTGACCACGTAAAGGGGTGGGATAGGGTGGCTGGGAGGGAGATGCAAGAGAGAGGGGATATGGGGATATATGTATACGTATAGCTGAAACTAATACACCATTGTAAAGCAATTATGCTCCAATAACGATGTTAAAAAAAAAGAGAGATAGGCTAATTCTAAAGTCAACTTCCTGCAACATTAAAATGTATACATAAAAAAAAAAGAAAAGGCTAACTTTTGAGGAAATTAGACACTGAAGGATAGAGCAGGAATTTAAGGTGGCGTATAGTATTTAAATGATTGGCATGTAACATCTAAAATTCTCTTAATTACATTTTGTAGGACTTGTTTTCTGAACCCTGAGAGGGGATCTTAGATGTTTTCCCAAATCTATATCCAAAACAATGACTGCAGCTCTAATTAAACACAAATATACACTATTATACCACTAAAATAGCACTCAAGGCCTGGTCTTTCTTTGTTAGATGAACTTAAGAAAGCGAGCTTCTTGCAATGTATTAGTCAGTGATGGACCACAGGGATCTAAAAATCAGTGAATACAGACAAAGAAAACTACCTGAAGAGTAATAATAAAATGCTTGAATAGGTGAATTAATCTAAGGGTCCAAGTTTTTCCAGCACATTCATATTACTCATTAAACAGGCAGGTGCATGCTCTTTCCTTCAAGGGAAAGAGTAATGACGGGCTACACCTTTCTTTCAAAAAAGACAAATCATTTTGAGAGTACATACAAAGAAGGTGGCAACCATGGTTCTAAGTTTTTGTTTTTTAGCTAAAGAATCTGGTTCAAAATATTTAAGAAACTATAGACTCTTTAAATGTGAATCTCTATGTAGAACAGGGGTCCCCAACCCCCGGGCCGCGGACCGTTAGGAACCGGGCCATGCAGCAGGAGGTGAGCATCAGGCGAGTGAGTGAAGCTTCATCTGCCTCTCTCCATTGCTGGCATTACCTCCTGAACCATCTCCCCCTCAATGGAAAAATTGTCTTCCATGAAACCGGTCCCTGGTGTTAAAAAGGTTGGGGACCACTGACGTAGAATATATAGCTGTCCAAGAAAAGGTTCTGGTTTAGTTGAAAGAACCTAGAGTAGGGGATCGAAATCCTAAGTCTATATGTTGGTTCTGCTAGTGATCTTGGACAAATCACTTGCCTTCTGAATCATATTTTCTTTACTTGAAAGATGAAGAAGCTCATAGCCATCTCACAGGATGAGAAGACACAGAAATTTTAAAATATAGAAATATATAATATATATTATTATATATATTGTAATTATGATATATACTTATATAATACATGTTATATATTTATGTATAATAAAATATTATAAAAGATAAGTTTTATCATGGCTGAGTGATTAAAAGGCCTTATAAGCCAATATCAGAAGTTTATAATAAGGTGATAACTTTTATTTGAGACATCTAAGCAAGGACTAAATATTTGATTTTCAATGTACTTATGTGAGGAAAGCAAACCAAAAAGTACATAGTATTGTATTTGAAAATGTTTTATAAATATATTCTTGAAAAGGCAAATCTACAGTATACAAATATTACACATGCAGATACTTTAACTCTGTCTCCAAATTTAGCTGAGCTTAGATACATATAAAGGATTAATTTCATAATTAAATATAAATCAGTGAAATTTATTGCATTTCTTCATTCAAAAGTTGTTTCCTTCTTCTGTATACTAAGGTATTTTGCATTTCATTCTCTTTGCCTTAAAGAAGAAAATGAATACCTAGTGAATCATGTAGACTTAGACATGATCACTGCAAGATTACAAATCAGTAAACTATAGGAAGATTAAATTAATTATGGGTGGAGTATGTTATTCCACTTCTGAGATATTTCTATAGAATTATTTCAATTGACCTTTTTTTTGTTTTATGTTTAACTACATTTTAAGTCACAAATGGGCTTAAAGGGAGCAAACTTATGACAACAGTCATCATTAGGTATGAATTTGCCTTAAAAAATATTTTTAAGAAACAAATTACTGCATCAAGCTGGAATATTTCAGTAATTTGAAGTTAATGTCAGTTTTCTAAATCCTCATTTCTTTTCTAAGTTTCAGGTAGATAAATGCTAAGCATTTAGGATGATAAAACTAAGATTTAAAATGTATACTAACCACGTAGATCCAGAAAGACCAGCAATGTAGGTAGCGCAATCTAAAATTCCTGATTCATACAGTGCCTTCATCACACCGGAGAATCCTACCATGGCTCGGAACCCCCCACCTGAGCCCAGTATGGCCACCACAGGCACCTGGAATGATGAAACACAGAGATCATTTGTAAAGTAAAATCATAAAATATGTCATTTTCATTTCTGTTTTTCTATGTCCCACATTTGGTAACAAAGAATTGTAAGTTCACCCATACCTTGATAATATCTAATTGTTAAAAAGAAGAAAATAGGGCTTCCCTAGTGGCGCAGTGAGCCACGGCCGCTGGGCCTGCACGTCCGGAGCCTCTGCTCCGCAACGGGAGAGGCCACAACAGTGAGAAGCCTGTGTACCACAAAAAAAAAAAAAAAAAAAAAAAAAGAATATTTCATTGAAGAAAATCAAGAATTAATGTCTATTAGAAAGCAGACATTATTAAAATAGCCAACTAACTCTGTCTGATAACAACAACAATAGCAACAATAATCCTTTATATTTGCTTGACTCCTTGCAGTTTGGGGCTTGCTTTTGGGTGTAGTTTTTTAATTTTTATTTGATCCTCTCAAAATTGCTGTAAAATGAGCAAAAAATATTTGCTCATTTTTCAGATGGAAGTTCTGAAAGGATGCTATTACTTGTATAAGATCTATTAGCTGGTAATCTGCAGTTGAGTAAGCACCTTGCCTTCTTGGTCCAGAATTCTTAGCACTCCTTTATGCTGACCCATTTCAAAAATATGTTATTACTTAAGCCATCAAAAAGAACTTAATCAACTACAAAAAAACCCTATAAAATTTATTTCTTCATTCTTTAATTCATTCATCAATCTGATTAAGTGGTCTCTATGTTTCAAGTATCCCCAGGGTGGATCTGGGGAATATAGTTAATTTGAGTGAGGCAGAAATGTAATAATAATTATGACAACAAGAAACACAGGAATAGATGATATTCACTGAGCTCTTATTATCTGGTAGGAACTGTTAGTATTTTACAGAAATTGTCTTACTTAATCTTCACAAAATCACTATGAGGTTTCCATTTTACAGACGAGGAAACCAATGCCCTTAAAACCAAGACCTTGAAAACTTTTTCAGGGTCATGCAACTAATAAATAGCAGAGTTGAGTCAAGAGTCAAACCCCAGGCTCCTGGTAGTACACCTTACCAAAGTCAAGTGCTACAGGCTGGCAGTACATGAGGTCTAGAAGATATGGTCAATTTCAATCAGAGGGATTGGAGTGGTGGAGAAAGTTTCACAGACAAAGAAGAAACCTGAGCTTGATGTTAAAGATACAGTTATTCCATAGGGAGAGATAAGGGCAGGGAAGGAGGCTGCTCTGGAGATGGGAGCAGCATAAGCCAATTAAGAGTTTTTGCAGTAAAATAGGCTGTCTATAACGTGACTGAAATGCAAGGGTGTTTCTTTGAAGAGGGAGATATTGTCATTTTCCTTGTGGTCCTGAACCATTATTGCCTAAGAGAGCTGGTTGTTTCCCTATACCCAGCAGTTCTCAAAGTGTGCATAGTTTTTAGGGGGTCCACAAGGTCAAAACTATTTTCATAATAGCAGGAAGATCTTATCTTCCTTTTTCTCATTCTCATTCTCTCATGAGTGTACAAAGGAGTTTTTCAGAGACTACATGATGTGTGATACAGCAACATTTGAATTTAAAAGCAGATACGAGGGGCTTTCCTGGTGGCACAGTGGTTGAGAGTCCGCCTGCCGATACAGGGTACGCGGGTTCGTGCCCCGGTCCGGGAAGATCCCACATGCCGCGGAGCGGCTGGGCCCGTGAGCCATGGCCGCTGAGCCTGCGCGTCCGGAGCCTGTGCTCCGCAACGGGAGAGGCCACAGCAGTGAGAGGCCCGCATACCGCAAAAAAATAAAAATAAAAAATAAAAAATAAAAGCAGATATGAGAATACACCTGCATTGTGTTCCCAGCACTTGGATCCTGACTCTTGGGTGTCACTCACCAATGTGAGAATCATTATTTTAGAACTAAAAAGATGAAAAAAACTATAGAATTCTTTCATAGAGAAAGGGAAGTCTCTAGAGGTTAGGTCTTATTGGAGGTAGAACAGTGAATAGCAGGACACCTTGCACTAATTTCCAAATTCAGGGCTCTTCTCTAATACTCGGTGGCCATCAAATCAGATGCAAATTGAAGACCTCATTAATGAAAACACAGTCTACCAGTTCAGTGCAATGCAGCAATTTAAATGGCTTTGAACCTGTATATGTTCAGATGAACAGAATGCTCTCAAACATAGTTATAAAATTGTAAATAAAGTAAAATATATAAGTTCTTAAAAACTTCTGTGGAGAGGGAGGAAAGCTAAGAGAGGAAACTAAAGTGGGTTATAAAGTGGGTGAATGGAGTATAATATAGTATTAATATTAAGAGTAGTTGTAAGGAAGCCAGATTAGAAATTAGGAGAGGAGGAGGGATTTCGATTAGGCCTTGAATGAAGGCTTGAGTTTATAGGCAATACAATAATAGTGATAGTAATAATAGTAAACCATTTATTGTTACTATGTGCCAAACACTGGGCCTAAGGTCAGGGCAAGATAGGCACAAATAAGAAAGGGTATGTGATTTTGAGATGAAAAGACCAGCCTTCTTATTGTAGCAGGAGTATACTAGGGAGTTGGGAAAAATAAGACTATGAAGGACTTTGAGGGGAAAAGAAGTCAGAGGGGATTTTAAGTCTGTTGATTTGGTTACTTGCAACACTAACATTAAACCCAATACAAGTCAGGTAGTTCAGAGTAAAAAAATTCTTAGTAACAGATTACACTGTTTCATTTCAACATACAACACACAACCTGTGCTATTGTTCAGAGAGAGATTTCATAAGAGAAGTTGGAAAATTGAACATAAAATCTCTTTAATCCTGAGAAAACAACTCCCCAGATGTCCTTCATGTGCCAGTAGCCCAACACATACTTATGGATGACTTTTTTATGTTATGAATTTTCTGGAAACAGCCACTTATTAAACAGGGATTCATGTGTTATGTAACCCATTGTTTTCATTATTGCTTTACACTAATTCTTAAAGAGGGTTTTCAGGTAAGAAAATTTGGGTTGTTATCAGGTGAAAGAAAGTGTCATACTATTTTTACATAAGAATTGAATAATGAAATAATTGAATGACTGTATAGATTATAATTTATCCTTTATTTATTGCACATGAATTAATCTGTTTTTATGCATCATTTAATTTTCACAACTCTATGAGATATATATTATTACCATTTTATATGTATAATTTCTGGTCTATTTCCTTTTTTTTTTTTTGCTTGCAGGATCTTAGTTCCCCAACCAGGGACTGAACCCGGGCCCCAGGAGTGCAAGCCCAGAATCCTAACCACTGGGCCATCAGGGAACTCCCTATTGCCATTTTAAAGATAAAGGAACTGAAACACAAAGAAGATAATTTTTCCGCTGTCTCAAATCTAGAAAGTGGTATCTTGTGGATTTAAAGCCGGGTCTGTCAGACTCCAAAGCTTTTAATTCACTCTGCATCATTCTGTCTCTGAAAGCTTCCCCTACAACTAGGGGGACCTAGGTAAAGAAAATCCTCTTTTGACTCTTTACTTATATGTAAAAATATTGGGTAGAATTAATGAATTTGAAGCTTTTTGCTACTGGTAGTTCTATATTCTATAACTCATACAGAATATGAATTGTTAAACTATAAAATTATAAATTTTTATTAACTATGGAAAAGAAAGGGAAATTAGACTTATGAAGAAAATTTATTTCATTTAATCTTCTCATCCCTCATTGGGAGATTGGGATTGACATATATACACTAATATGTATAAAAGAGATAAGTAATAAGAACCTGCTGTATAAAAAATAAATAAATAAAATTCAAAAACAAAACATCTTCTCATCCCTCAAAAATCATTATTATTTTCACATCTCAGCAGAGGAGGTATGGCGTGTACACATATAATACCTTGTTCACATCCAGATCGCTGATAACCAGGATGTGAGCTGAGGTCTCACTGACATATAATTCATGCTCTTTCCTTTTCCCCATTATTCAGAAAGAAAAGAGAATCTTTATTGAGAGGAAACCATTTGATATTTAGCTAAATTACATTCCAGATTCATGTATCACTTTAGATGATAGAACAATGTTATGCAATAAATAGACTAACTTTGGATGTTTTAATAGTAATAGTTATTCTAAAATAACTTTCAAAGAATAACTGAGGACTAATAAGGTACAGCTGTTAGTCTGGGCTTTAAATCTAAAAAAATCAAACAAATTAAAGTTGCCAAGTTTTTTGGTTATATTTAGACTTAAGTGCACCAATATCTGTGTATAAATGATATCAATGAATATTTCTCATACTTCTCTCATACGATTACAGGAAATGAATTTTTATTTACCAAAGACGCTGTGTTTTGATTAAATTATATTCATGCATTGGCTTGCAGATATTATTAATTTCCTCCCTCACAAAGGAAAATTCTAAAGTGCTCAATGATTTTTTTTTTATGTTTTCATAGATTTTAAGTTCTGACAATTATATAAAGACTTTTTCCTCCCTGGTTCCTGTATTAGTCAGGGTTCTCCAGAGAAATGGAACCAATATGTAGGTAGATACATAGGAAGGTAGGCTATCTATCTATCTATCTATCTATCTATTTATCTATCTATTTATCTATGGAACTGGATCACACAGGTGTGAAGAATGACAAGTCCAAATTTGCAGTATGGAACAGCAGGCTCCAAACTCTGGAGAATCAATAATGCAGTTTTAGTCCAAACACCAGCAGGCAGAAACCCAGGAGAGCTGATGCCTGAGATGAAGTCCAAGGGTAGTCTGCTGGAGAATTCCCTCTTGCTTGGTGAGGTTGGTCTTTTCTATTCAGGCCTTTGACTGATTAGATTGGGGCCCACCCATATTACAGACGACAACCTGATTACATAAATTTCACTGACAAATATTAATTGCATCAAAAAACATCCTCCAAGTTGATGCAGGTTGACCATCACACGTCCGTCCCTTCTCAACTCGGCAGCCATATACCTCTCCTTCAACCATACTTAATATCCAAAGAAAGACAATAACGAGGTCATCCTCCTGGCTAACATGATACAGATATCCTGTGTACAACTGGAAATGCACTAATCCTTTTCCCAGAAAAGGATACAAAGTCCTTAAACAATGCTTATTCTTCTCATTGATACTTCATAACTTAAATATGAATCTGTTTTTATATTTCTGTGTGTACATGCACACACACACACAAACATATTCATAACAAACTAAGGAAGAAATACTCATGGCAAATACAGTCTCATTTCTGTAACGGGTCATCTGATCATAGCTGGTATTTATAACTACCTTCTTTCACTATCCATTCTGTATTTTCTTTGCCTTCAACAAGCACCTCAGCTGGTGAGTAACCAAACCTTCATTCCTGAAGGGTCTGGGTCATTAGTAGCCCTTCCTGGATTGGGTTCTTATAGTTTTCCATTGACTTAACTCATGGCATGATAATACTAAGAGAAACCACAGAGGATCTCTTGTATTCCAGACATCCTTTTCATTACCTCCACCTTAGAGGAGGACTCTAGTCTCCCTTTAATAGTCAGAATCAACCACCCCAGCCAAGAGAGTAGCTCCCTTCTTTGCCTGTTGGTTCAGAGACATGAGGAGCCCAAAAGGTCAGGCAGCAGTATTAAATTACAGTTCAGTAGAATCATTGCTCCACTTCTGGTGGGAGCATTTCTTCCATCTTAGAACTAAGACCTCTAAGTCGGAAGACTATAAAGTCACACAGACAGGAAACGAATATTTTGCTAGTGGGTCACGAGGGGTGATAGTGAGCAGTGCCATTCCCACTTCCACTCCTGGGCCCAGGAATCCTGCGGATAAACAGCACCAATCCTGGATGCTGAGTCAGAGCACTTACAGCCTCCTGGAAAACCGTGTTCCAGCCCTGCAGGATATTGCCACAGAGCTCGCACTATAACTGAGTCTTCAAAAGGTATTCTGCCATTCTATCAAGCTAGTTACTTCATGATGGTGGAGAACATGGTATGGCTGGTAAATTCCATGACATGGCCCGTTGACATCCTTCATCTGCTGTGAGGTGAGTTCCTTGATCAGAATGCTGTGTGGAAGATTGTGACTAAGGCATTTTGTACATCTGTAGGTGGTAGTTTGGGCAGAATCCCTGAGTGCAGGGAAGGCAAATCTGCATCCAGAATAAGTGTTTATTCAGGTAAAAACCAAGCATGCCCCTTCCAGGATGGCAGAAGTCCAGTGTAATCAATCTGCCACCAGGTAGCTGACTGATGACCCATAGGAATGCTACTATGTTGGGGACTCAGTGTCGTTGGGGACTCTGATGCTGGCCAATTGAGTACTCAGCAGCTGCTGTAGCCAGCTCAGCCTTGGTGAATGGAAGACCACGTTGCTGAGCCCTGCAGCTGTCCTCTTGCAAGTGGTGCCTAAATAGTGTGTACAATCACCTCTAACAAGGCCCAAGTTTTCTCTCCTTTTGTCAACGGATCGAAGAGACCTCCCCCATGAGGCTCTGGGTGGAGGATGGAAAAGAGAAGGCAGTGTAACAGGAATGGGGAACATGGACATTTGGGCCACTTCTTCATGGAACTTATTTGTATCTTCAGGGCCTGTTCAGCCCAGTTTCAAATACTCCACTTCCATCTGATGATGGAGTGCATCTGTGCACACACAATTTTATGGCTTGGTGGGTCAGATAACAGGATGGTCAGCTCAGGTCACATGATAACTTGGTCACTCATGGTTAAGCAATCAATCTCTACTACGGCCCAGTAAGCAGGCCAAAAGCTATTTTTCAAAGGACGGCAGTTATCCACAGAGGTTGGCAAGGCCTAACACCAAAGGTGCCTATGCTGCAATTCACCTACCACAGCATCCCTATCTGCCACACACACTTCAAGCATCAATGGATCTGAATGGTCATATGGCCCAAGGGGCAGAGCAGCTTACGCAGTAACTGAGTCCTGTTGGAGAGCCTTCTCTTGCTCTGGGTCCCATTCAAAACTAGCTAAGGGGAGTTCAAACTGTTTGCCCCAAGATGTTTACAATCTAAAAGGAATAAGAATTGACACAGCAAAGTGCTCTTGCCATAATGAAGGTGGAAGCAAGAGGAAGAATATTGTAGATGAGGAAAACAGAATAAACAAAGGAATAAAAATTCTTATTGACAACTCAAGGTCGATTTCTATTACCTTCTGCAAAAACTATTTTGCTTTGCCTCCCCCTCTGTCACTAGACAGTCTCTTTTTTCTCTAGTTTTTCACTTAATTTATCTGACAAACTTAAGCACACAATAGCACTCTATATAATAGACTATATTATTTAAGGACCACTTTATACTTCTATTTTCATCCAAAGCTATCTAATTGTATATTCCTTATATTCTGCCTTGACAGGAAACATTTCCTCCTTTATTCTTTGATGAAGGTTGGAGTAAAATTTCCTTCTCTCATTTTCCTGCTATTCTAATTCCAGATCTGAGTGCCCCAACCAGCTTTGCTCCCTTTATGGTCAGTTACGTGGGGACATGAAAACTGTAAAGCAGCATTTCACTTCACAGAAGAGACTGTAATCTGGAAACTACATCTGACCAAAAGCTATTTTGGAACAAGAAAATTTAAAAGAAGTGGCCTCTAAATAACCCTAATATGTCAAAAATTCCAATGCACATAGTGTTACAGATCTTACTCATAGGAACGATCTCAGCCCTTTATTTATGGAGAAATTATACTAATCAGAGACAGTGTTCTAACAACAAGCTTACTTATCAGATTTTAATTCCACAACAACAAAGTTGAAAGAGAAAGGGGTGATTTGAAGAAATTACTTCAAGGGAATATATAGAGCATGGAGAAATGGCAGTTGATTGCAAAGGCCACAGACATGAGAGCACTTAAATCAGTTCAGTCTGGGCAAAGAATTATGTTTTTTAGAACGATTTCCATCCAAATGATTAAAATCAATACATATTAACCTTTTTTTTTTTGAGAGTAATTTTTTTTAAGTCTTATTACTTAAGAGAAGAAACTCTTGGCTTACTAGAAACCTTAAGTATTTAACTAATTCATTATCCAAGTAGGAAAGCTAAGGTTCTATTGAATTTGACATTGTCCTGGGGTGTTACATAACAGCAACAGCCATGTATTGGTTTAATAGCTACTATCATATTGAATAACTAAGATGTGCCTTACACATTGTTCGGGCTGCTTAGTACTCATCCTTTTAGCTGAATGTGACATTGTGTCCATTTTATAAGTGAAGTAGAGGAAAGAAGCAAGGTGCCCAAATTCATTCAACATTTTAATTTGACACTGATGTCCCAAACTGGATGCTGCAAACCATTTGTTGAAAACTGGGGACAAGACAGGCACTGTCTCTGCATCAAGAATTGAGTAGGGCTGTTCCATCTTAGACAGCAGCCCGCTCCTCCTTACCTTCAGGAGGCCAACCAGCCAGTCGTGAAAGTGAAAGTGAACGTGAAGAAAGTGAAGATCTTGGCAGGGAACAAGGGAAATGGGAGTTTAAGAGGACCTTGGCCAAGGAGAAACACAAAATAGGAAAATGATATTTGTGTTATGGGAATGGGTGGTGCTGAATATATCTAAACAGATGGTTTCTGCCAAGAGAAAAAAATGGCTTCACCAAATCCAAAACAACAACATCAAAAGTTTTAATTTGAGGAATGACTTCCAAAAACACGAGTTTAATATTTTTGAAGACTAGCCTAGAGAAAAGCATAATTACCTCATTCTCCATCTGCTGCAGAAAAGCCAATCTGTATGAATATTAGGCCAAATTTCATTTTCCCAGAAAGATTCCTTTTCACAAAAGGAGGAGTGCCTGGGAGGTGAGGCAGAAACTTTCCTTTCGAAAAGGAAAACCTAAGACCAAAGGCTACTGGACATCTGCGCCAATATGCCCCACAGACTTTCTAATGCAGCCATTCAGACTGGGGTCTTTTCATCCAAGCCTTCTCGGGAGATCAGCTGGGTGCCTTGTGTCCACCTAGAGGCATGGGATAGGGAGGGTGGGAGGGAGACGCAAGAGAGAGGGGATATGGGGATATATGTATACGTATAGCTGATTCACTTTGTTATACAGCAGAAACTAACACACCATTGTAAAGCAATTATACTCCAATAAAGATGGTGAAAAAAAAAAAAAAAAAAAGAGGGCTTCCCTAGTGGCGCAGTCATTAAGAATCTGCCTGCCAATGCAGGGAACACGGGTTTGAGCCCTGGTCAAGGAAGATCCCACATGCCGCGGAGCAACTAAGCCCAGGCACCACAACTACTGAGCCTGCGTTCTAGAACCCGTGAGCCACAACTACTGAAGCCCACGCACATAGAGCCCATGCTTCGCAACAAGAGAAGCCACCGCAATGAGAAGCCTGCGCACAACGAAGAGTAGCCCCTGCTTACCGCAATTAGAGAAAGCCCGAGCACAGCAACAAAGACCCAACTCAGCCATAAATAAATAAATAAATTTATTTAAAAAAAAAGAATGGGAGGCTATTAGTTAACTGAAAAGGGGGTGGAGTGGAGGGAGGGAGGGGAGGGCGAGGCCTAGGCAGAGAGAAGTAACAACGCATGCAAGAGCACCACCTGGGAAGGGTTCTGCAGAGACCTGGAACCAAGAGGCACTTAGAGGAGGGGGCGTGGGAGATTTGAGATGAACCAGGAACACATGAAGCTGGAGAGATGCTGTGAGGCCAGTCCTAAGAGCAGTGAAAGGATTTTAAGCTTGGCTTGGATAGAATCATATTTGTATCTTGAAAAGCTCACTCTGAATTCAGTGTGAACAGAAAGTGGGAAGAAAGAGGACAGGCTTCGGTAGAACTATAGAGACCAGAGGATTTTGTGTACAGATTCAGACATGCTGAGTGTGAGATGTTAAGAATACAAGTGAAGGAATCAGAAAGAAGAGGTATAGATATTCAGGTGTGAATCTCAGAAGAGAGATTCTAGGTTGTTGATATACATGTGAAGTTCTTAGCCCAAATGTGCTGGGTGACACATGAAAGGGAGAGAAAATTCTTAAGAGGGGCTAGGGCTGAGTCTTGAAGAACTCACATTTAAATAATGCACAGAGGAAGAAGATCTGGTAAAGGGAACCAGAGAGGCATGATGAAAATAAAGGGAAGACAGTAAGGGAAGGGTAGTGAATGATTAAAATAGTAGGAAAACATGAGTCATTTGCAGCTACAGAATTAGGGAACACAGGACCAGAAGATCCTTTGCATTTGTTAGCTGGTACCTGTGACTAGTAAAGCAGCTGCTGTAGAGTCATGAGGGCAGAAGCCTGAGGAAAGCAAGGAAGTCGAATGAGATTGTGTAGGAAACTTTGGAAAAGTTTGTGAAGATGAGAGAAGCAGAGCGGAAAGGAGAAGGGAATGTACATTCCATGGGGATTTTTTTGGTTCCTTTTTTCTCTATATATATCAGAGTTTAGAGCAGGAAAATTTCATACAAACACGGAGGCAGACAACAGAGGGGCGGAGCAGCCCTGGGAGGACTGGACAGTTGCTATGTTGGGGTTCTTAACAGGGGTTTGCAATCCATATCTGAGATGATGTGACTCTGGAAAGAAAAGGCGCCCTTTCCTCCATTGAGCACAGAGGGAAGTGACAAAGAGTAAGCCCGGGTTATGAAACATGTCAATCCTATGGCAAGAAATGAAAGATTTGTCACCTGATGACTTTTAATTTCTCTAATTAGGAGGCAAGTCTATCAGCTGTGAGGGAGGCAGAGGGTGGATCAGCAGCTGGGGGTGAAATAAAAAGCATTTAAAATAAATGGAAAGCAATTAGGCTGGGAAACACTGAAACGGCCAGCATGGGTCTCCCAAATGAAGTTGACCATGAATTAACAGAGGTATCCATTTCCATCACTGTGTCATCTGCTGAAATGGCTTTCTCCCCAACTAGGCTTTAAACTCACCAAGGAAAGTGACTGTTTCGTATTCACCATTTCAGTTTTATTCACCTCAAGTTCCCAGCACAGTGTCTCAACAAATGAGAAATGGCAGAGATCAAAAAAACTTGAAATATCATTTCTCTGCTCCAAGGGCATAACAATGCCAAACAAGGATGGGGACAAAAAGATGGTGTAGAACTGCTGAGGGAAGGTTTACTACAGAAAAACAAACAAACAAAACACCCCAAAAGACTTCCCAGGAAGCTAGAAACTTCTGAGTAATACATACAGAAGGATGTGTCTTCAAGGACTCATTAGCCGGAGACAATAAGCAACCACAGGATGCATGATTGAAGAGCAGTCTCTTTTGTTTAAACAGAAGCTTCAATGGAGGTTTTGCTTCTCCTCCAAGCTTCCTTTTAGCAAAAAATCCCCATCAGCAATATTTGACCTTAGAGTTTGCTCCCATAGTACCAAAAGCCACTCCAGAAGCCCAGACTGGCTTTCGACCCCTGCTACACCCACCTAGAAACACATTTAGAAATGTGCCATCACATGTGGGACAGGGGTACCCATCTGGCCCCCTTACTCAGAATTTATTTCTCATTTCCAGTGGCATTTTGTCCTTAATCTACAGTAATCTTTAATCTCTGGTCTGTGTGTACATGTATGGGGGTAAATATATATGCTTATATATAGATATAAAATATATATTGACTTACATATTTAATGAAAATATCTTTCTAAAAATAAATTATGTCCATCTAAAATATTCAATTAACAGAAAAGCTCAAAGAAATCAGTAAAAAAAAAAAAAAAAAATACCTGATATGCCACTAAGAAGAAATTTCATTATTATCATCTGATGAGTATCATTGCAGCAATTCATTTTTTAAATTTTGTTTTATTGAGGTATATTTGACATACATTATATTAGTTTCAGGTGTACAACATAATGATTTGATATTTGTCTGTATTGTGAAATGATCACCACAATAAGTCTAGTTAATATCTATCCCCACATATGGTTACAAAATTTTTTTCTTGTGATGAGGACTTTTATTTTTTTTATTTTTTATTTTTTTTGCGGTACGCAGGCCTCTCAGATTGCGGAGCACAGGCTCCGGACTGCGCAGGCTCAGCAGCCATGGCTCACGGGCCCAGCCGCTCCGCGGCATGTGGGATCTTCCCAGACCGGGGCATGAACCCGTGTCCCCTGCATCGGCAGGCGGACTCTCAACCACTGCGCCACGAGGGAAGCCCAATGAGGACTTTTAGTATCTACTCTCTTAGCAACTTTAAAATATATAATACAGTATTATTAACTATGGCCGCAATTTATTTTTGTAGATTTCAGAAAGAAGGATAGACCTATCGATGGATGGATGGGTGGATGAGTGGACAGGTAGGTAGGTAGATAGATAGGTAGACAGACAGATACATGAGTGAAGGGATAAATGAATAGACAGACAAAAACTGGATTGTATAATACAAGTTACTGAATAATAAATGCCGTTTTACTTTGCTGGAATTTAAGGGAAGAAAAAGAAATTAAAGTACAATAGAAGGATTGTACTTGCAATATTTGTTGATGAAAATATCGTAATTTTAACATCTCTCTATAATTAGGATTATGAAAATATTAAAATGTGGAGGTTACTGTTTTAACTTGTTGGTCAATTTTGGATGATATCTTTTCACTCCCTGCTATGAAATAGTAATAATTTGAAATATTTCCTTTTATCTCCCTATTCACATCTTTTAAGAAAATTTTTTGTTAATTGTTGTCATTAAGATTTATAATATTTTGTTCTTGTTCAGTAATTATAAGTCCCACAATTGTTTAATCTTAGTCTGTATTAAAATGAATTCAATGATCCTTTTGCATCCTTTTGTAGGTTAAACTTTTCTTACTAATGAAATGAACATCTTGTTTGTGCATCAGTCTGCCTATTCCTCTTTTAAAATCTATATATGATCAATATTACCAAATATGGGCAGCATTTGTGATGATCTTCCTCAAAGAGTTTCTGTTTATGAAATACTTACCTTATCTTAAAAAGATAGAGAAATAATGTTTAATCTCAATATTGTCACATTTGGGTGGAATTTGGGAGAAAGTACAAACAAAATTATTATTAAGTTGCAAGAACATTTGAAAAATTTCCAACTCACATCACGTGTAGAATACAAGCCTTCACTATTCTTTGGACCCAGGAGTTTCTTCATGTTTTCCTTTATGTTTTCTTTTCTCTGTTGTCGGAAAGCTTTCTCCTGGTCACACAGAGCCATACTAAATCGGAGGTCTGGGGATGAACTGTATATAAAATAGAGATCATGAATCAATGTCCCCAGTAGCCTCGTATTTTACATTATACATTTAGGTCTAAATAATATATAGAGTCACTTTACAGGTTTCTAATTTTTGTATAAATGCTATCAACTGTATGTATTCTGCAAATCATGTTTTTCCACTGAATATTTTGTTTTTGAGATTCATCTGTGTTTATAAGTAGAACGAATTCACATATATTTACTATTATGGAATATTTTCATTATATAACTAGAGCACAATTTATGTATCCATAAATATTGACATTATGTCCAATTTTTTTAAACTACTATGAACAATACCATCACAAACATGTGTATACATGTGGAAAAGTTTCCTATAATACATGCTCTTTAGGAAGAACACCTCGCTAAATCATCACAATAGATATAAAGTACTTTTCTTATATTACAAATGAGTAAAAAAGTAATTAGAAATCTTTCAACTGTTAACAAAATTAGCAAGTAGATATTTAAATCCAGGGCTTCTCATTCTGGAACTCATGTTCCTTGTAATGTAGTATGTTGATCATTATCTTACATTAAGCACGAGAAGCATGATTTTGAAAAGATCTACAAATAAAGAAATGAACATAGATGTTTAGAAGATATCAGTATAAAAATATCTAAAAGAAAATTCAAAATATATTGAGCAATTTTATAAATATAGTAACAGACGTATGGCTTGTGTGTGTCTTCTTTTATGTACTATCGTTAACTCTCTAATTAATTTCTTTCCTTATTTTATTTTATATTTAATGGAAGACATTCCATGAAAAATTGAGTTTTTCTTTAATGAACATTTCATTTTATTTATTTTATTTTACTTTATTTAATTTAATTTATTTATTTATTTAGGCTGTGTTGGGGTCTTCGTTGCTGTGCACAGGCTTTCTCTAGTTGCGGTGAGTGGGGGCTACTTTTCATCACAGCGTGCAGGTTTTTCATTGCAGCGGCTTCTTTTGTTGCGGAGCACAGGCTCTTGGCGCTCAGGCTTCAGTAGCTGCAGCACGTGGGGTCAGTAGTTGTGGCGTACGGGCTTAGTTGCTCCATGGCATGTGGGAATCTTCCCGGACCAGGGATTGAACCCATGCCCACTGCATTGGCAGGCAGATACTTTTTTTTTTTTTAAATAGATCTCTATTGGAGTATAATTGCTTCACGATACTGTGTTAGTTTCTGTTGTACAACAAAGTGAATCAGCCCTATGTATACATATATCCCCATATCCCCTCTCTCTTGAGCCTCCCTCCCACCCTCCCTATCTCACCTCTCTAGGCTATCGCAAAGCACCAAGCTGATCTCCCTGTGCTATGCTGCTACTTCCCACTAGCTAACTATTGTACATTCGGTAGTGTATATATATTGATGCTACTCTCACTTCGCCCCAGCTTCCCCCTCCCCTCCCCCGCCATGTTCTCAAGTCCATTCTCTATGTCTATGTCTTTATTCCTGCACTGCCACTAGGTTCATCAGTACTTTTTTTTTTTTTTTTAGATTCCATATATATGTGTTAGCATACGGTATTTGTTTTTCTCTTTCTGAACCACTTCACTCTGGCAGGCGGATTCTTAATCGCCACGAGGGAAGTCCAACATTTCATTTTAGAGTCAAGACAAATTAACATATAAAAATAGAGTGTGATTAAAGTTCACTGTAAATATATAGTAAATTGCTTCTGGACCTACGTATACATTTAGCTGAGGTTTTTTTCCCTACTTTTTTTTGATAACTGCTTTATTAAAGCATAATATTGTCCTAATTACACCAGTGGAGATCACTTCCCATTAAAACAAATAGAATTACTTTCATAGTCAAGTAACAAAAATATTTCTAATCTCATGCCAAAATATACCACTTGTGAGCAAGAATCGATGTAACTGAAAATAACACAACTAAAAAAGTTGGACTGTCCTTTGATACACGCTGATATATATTGAATGACAGTAGTAATTTATGTAATAATTTTTTAAGTTGAACCAACATTTTCTGGGAATCAAAATAAGAGAAATACCTAAACCTAATGTCAATGTATCCATCATCATTCATTTAGCAAATCATAAGAAATGAGAATGCTACACTAATTTTGTGATGTTCGTGTAAATAAAATGTGTACTAGTAACTCTGGGAAACCCACTTCAACAGGGAAGTTCAAGAGATGCAGAGAGGTTGAGGGAGGTGCGATCTATCAACCTCAGCATGAGGTCAGAGATGAGCTAATTCAAGGCAGGCCTGACTCCCCTAAGACTCACCATATGAAAATAAATAAATGAATTTCCAACATTCATTTTTGGAGACCACTTTGAAAGAGCAACACACATCATGGGACTTAACCATTTGTTTTCTTGATGATCAATATGAACAAAGACAGACTCAATTTTCCATTTTTCCTCTTATAGTTTCCTGTGTATGTTCATTGTCATATTTTTTAATACCTATCTGAATCAGCAATGAAAATGGGCTTCAATAGCTATATTTATTTCTATGGGAATATATATTTAACTTGAGGAAGAGCCCCTTCTAAAGGCTCTTCTTCCGACATTTATGATTTAACTACCAAACTACTGGAAAACTAAGCAAAGAATATTAGTTTTTTTGTTGTTGTTGTTGTTGTTTTTAATGCTGTAGTTATTAGGAGAGAGCTAAAGAAAAGCAAAGCACTTTTAATGCATTTTTGATACTCAAAGGTGTCAGAGTTATTTCATATATTAAAAGTGTACTCTTTAACAATTAAAATCAATCAGTGGATCACTCATAGTATTTTCCATCCAATGAAATAAATGGACTTACCAAACTTCAAGAGACATTTCCAGAATCATTTCCGTGACCTAGGATAGATATATTAGTCAGATTAGGGTCATAAAATGGAAGTGTATTATATATAATGCAAACAAAGTCAAAATAATTTTTGAGTGACAGATTATTTTTAACCTAAAAATATACTAAAAATAAAAGTAACATAGCTCCATGAAGACCTTAAATTACAGGTGTATCTCAATAAATAATTTTTTGCTATTTTTCATGAGATAAGCCTACTTTATACATCATTTGCACCACACGGCATGTGAGATCTTAATTTCCCAACCAGGGATTGAACCTGTTCCCCCTGCAGTGGAAGCACAGAGTCTTAACCACTGGACTGCCAGGGAAATCCTATACGTCAGTGGTCTCCAATGTTTTTGGCACCAGGGACCGGTTTTGTGGAAGACAATTTTTCCACAGATTGGCAGGGGGGATGGTTTGGGGGTGATTCAAGTGCATTACATTTACTGTGCATTTTATTTTCATTATTATTACATTGTAATATATAATGAAATAATTACACAACTCATCATAATGCTGACAGGAGACGGAGCTCAGGCAGTAATGAGAGCGATGAAGAGCAGCTGTAAATACAGATGAAGTTTTGCTCACTCACCTGCAGCTCGCCTCCTGCTGTGCAGCCTGGTTCCTAACAAGCCACAGGCTGGTACTGGTCCATGGCCCAGGGGTTGCGGACCCTGCTATACATCATTTTAACAAGCATAAGAATTGCCTTGGCATGGCTATTTTCCTTCATCATTAAAAAGAAGCAGTGCATACCAAAATCATTACTCAAAAATTGTAAAAACTTTCTGAGATCTAAAAACTATGAAGATGTGTATCATTATTCTGGGGCTGTCCCTGGGCCTCAGAATCAGAGGTCAAAGTTAAAGAAAACCTGGGTGAAAATTAACACTTGTGCATTTGTGACAAGTGCAGGCTATAGTAAACTGAAGACAGAACGTCTATCCAAGGTGGACAGCAGGACCCAGGGGCCAACCAACTGTGGTCAGCTTAAGAAACATCTACAAATGGAATATGGGGCTCAGGTTTTTATTTTTCCAACACTATATGAACCAACCAAACTTATGGGAGGAATCCATACTGTCAGTGGGCCAATTTGGGTTTAATAAAAAAAAGAATGACTAATATCCACAGAGAAAAGGGATATTAAAAGATGTCTTTCCAGAGGCTATAAATCTGTTGTATAGAAAGGCCTTCTCAATACTATCCCTGCCATTAATTATGAATAATGTAACTTTAGATTGTTGAAAGAACCAAATGAGAAAATGTTTCGAAGTTTCCTGCACAAGTGTAAGATGGTGCTATTATTTTTATTACATCAGTTACGATAAGAATATAGCTAGAATGAACCTGTTGAATACCTTCAAATAGAACAGAACTAAGATATGCCTCTTAAAATGGGAAGAGGATATTTTTTGAGCCAACATAAAATGCTATAGATTATTGGCTTTTTCTTTTTTGGTTTCAAGGGATGGAAAGAAACAAAGTAGAAGGAGCTTTCCAAAATGTTAAAATAAGTTCATGGATAATTCTCAGTACTGAATTTTATTAGTAATAAAAAGGTATGGAAATTACCTGTACAAAAATTTGCCTTTCCCACTAAATCGTAAGCTCTGTCTTAAATAGGTCTCTATTACATGTTCATTGCACAGTATTTGGCATACAACATACAATCAATAAGTATCCACTAAATTACTGTGCATGTGTGTGTGGAGCGGGAGCACATCAGGCATCTTTTCCAGTCAAGAAATATCTCATTGGGAGATTGGTTCAAGATGGCAGAGTAGAAGGACGTGTGCTAACTCCCTCTTGCAAGAGCAACAGAATCTCAACTAACTGCTGAACAATCATTGACAGGAAGACACTGGAACTCAACAAAAAAGATATCCCACATCCAAAGACAATGGAGAAGCCACAATGAGACGGTAAGTGGGGTGCAATCACAATAAAATCAAATCCCATAACCACTGGGTGGGTGACTCACAAAGTGGAGAATAATTATACCACAAGAGTCCACCCACTGGAGTAAAGGGTCTGAGCCCCACATCAGGCTTCCCAACCTGGGGGTCTGGCAACAGGAGGAGGAATTCCCAGAGAATCAGACTTTGAAGGCTAGTGGGATTTGATTACAGGACTGGGGGAAACAGAGACTCCACTCTTGGAGGGCAAACACAAAGTACTGTGTGCATCAGGACCCAGGGGGAAGGAACAGTAACTCCACAGGAGACTGAACCAGAGCTACCTACTAGTGTTGGAGGGTCTCCTGCAGAGGTGGGGGGTGTCTCTGGCTCACTGTGGAGACAAGGACACTGGCAGTAGAAGTTCTGGAAAGTACTCCTTGGCATGAGCCCTCCTGGAGTCCTCCATTAGCCCCACCAAAGAGCCTATAGCCTCCAGAACTGAGTCGCCTCAGGCCAAACAACCAACAGAGAGGGAACTCACTCCAAGCATCGGCAGAAAAGCAGATTAAAGTTTTGCCGAGCTCTGCCCACCAGAGCAACACCCAGCTCTACCAACCACAAGTCCCCCAATAAGGAAGTTTGCACAAACGTCTTAGATAGTCTCATCCTCCAGAGAGCAGACAGCAGAAAGAAGAAGTACATTACTACAGCCTGTGGAACAAAAACCACATTCACAGAAAGATAGACAAAATGAAAAGGTAGAGGACTATGTACCAGCTGAAACAACAAGATACAACCCCAGAAAAACAACTAAATGAAGTGGTGCTAGGCAACCTTCCAGAAAAAGAATTCAGAATAATGATAGTGAAGATGATCCAGGACCTCAGAAAAACAATGGAGGCAAAGACTGAGAAGATGCAAGAAATGTTTAACAAAGACCTAGAAGGATTAAAGAAAAAAACACTTAGAAGAATTAAAGAAGAAACAAACAGAGATGAACAATACAATAACTGAAATGAAAAATACACTAGATGGAATCAATAGCAGAATAACTGAGGCAGAAGAACGGATAGCTGACCAGGAAGATAGAATGGTGGAAATCACTGCCATGGAACAGAATAAAGAAAAAAGAATGAAAAGAAATGAAGACAGAGTAAGAGACATCTGGGACAACCTTAAACACACCAACATTCACATTATAGGGGTCCCAGAGAAGAAGAGAGAGAGAAAGGGCTTTGGAAAATATTTGAAGAGATTATAGTCGAAAACTTCCCTAACATGGAAAAGGAAATAGCCACCCAAGTCCAGGAAGCACAGAGAGTCCCAGGCAGGATAAACCCAAGCAGAAACAGGCTGAGACACATAGTAATCACATTGACAAGAATTAAAAACAAAGAAAAATTATTAAAAGCAACAAGGGGAAACTAACAAATAACATAAAAGGGAACTCCCATAAGGTTAACAGCTGATTTCTCAGCAGAAACTCTAACAGCCAGAAGGGAGTGGCATGACATATTTAAAGTGATGAAAGGGAAGAACCTACCCAAGATTACTCTACCCAGCAAGGATCTCATTCAGATTTGACAGAGAAATCAAAAGCTTTACAGACAAGTAAAAGCTAAGAGAATTCAGCACCACCAAACCAGCTCTAGGACAAATGCTAAAGGAACTTCTCTAAGTGGGAAACATAAGAGAAGAAAAGGACCTACAAAAACAAACCCAAAACAATTAAGAAAATGGTAATAGGAACATACATATCAATAATCACCTTAAATATGAATGGATTAAATGCTCCAACCAAAAGACACAGGCTTGCTGAATGGATAAACAATGAAAAACAAGACCCATATATATGCTGTCTACAAGAGACCCACTTCAGACCTAGGGACACATACAGACTGAAAGTGAAGGGATGGAAAAGATATTCCATGCAATTGGAAATCAAAAGAAAGCTCTAGTAGCAATAATCATATCAGATAAAATAGACTTTAAAATAAAGAATGTTACAAGAGACAAGGAAGGACACTACATAATGACCAAGAGATCAATCCAAGAAGAAGATGTAACAATTATAAATATATATGCACCCAACATAGGAGTGCCTCAATACATAAGGCAAATGCTAACAGCTCTAAAAGAGGAAATCTACAGTAACATAATAATAGTGGGGGATTTTAACACCTCACTTACACCAATGCACAGATCACCAGACAGAAAATTAATAAGGAAATACAAGCTTTAAATGACACAATAGACCAGATACATTTAACTATATTTATAGGACATTCCATCCGAAAATTGCAGATTACAGTTTCGTCTCAAGTGCACAAGGAACATTCTCCAGGAAAGATCACATATTGGGTCACAAATCAACCTGTGGTAAACTTAAGAAAACTGAAATCAAATCAAGTATCTCCTCTGACCACAACACTATGAAATTCCAAATCAATTCCAGGGAAAAAAATGTGAAAAACACAAACACACGGAGGCTAAACAATACGTTACTAAACAACCAATAGATCACTGAAGAAATCAAAGAGGAAGTCAAAACATACCTAGAGACAGATGACAACGAAAACACGACAATCCAAAACCTATGGGATGCAGCAAAAGCAGTTCTAAGAGGGAAGTCTATAGCAACACAATCCTACATCAAGAAACAAGAAAATCACAAATAAACAATCTAAGCTTACACCTTAAGGAACTAGACAAAGAAGAACAAACAAAACCTAAAGTTAGTAGAAGGAAAGAAATCATAAATATCAGAGCAGAAATAAATGAAATAGAAACAAAGAAAACAATAGATCAATAAAACTAAAAGCTGTTTCTTTGAAGAGATAAACAAAATTGATAAACCTTTAGCCAGATTCATCAAGAAAAAGAAGGAGAGGACTCAAATCAATAAAATTAGAAAGGAAAAAGTAGAAGTTACAATGGACACCACAGAAATACAAAGTATCCTAGGAGATGACTACAAGTGACTCTATGCCAATAAATTGGACAACCTGGAAGAAATGGACAAATTCTTCGAAAGGTATAACCTTCTAAGACTGAAACAGGAGAAATAGAAAATATGAACAGACCAATCAAAAGTAATGAAATTGAAACTGGGATTAAAAATCTTCCAACAAACAAAAGTCCAGGACCAGATGGCTTCACAAGGGAATTCTATCAAACATTTAGAGAATAGTTAACACCCATCCTTCTCAAGCTCTTCAAAAAATCACAGAGGAAAGAACACTCCTAAACTCATTCTACAAGGTCACCATCACCCTGATACCAAAGCCAGAAAAAGATACTACAAAGAAAGAAAATTACAGACCAATATCACTGATGAATATCAATGCAAAACTCCTCAACAAAATACTACCAAACAGAATCCAACAACACATTAAAAGGATCATATACCATGATCAAGTGGGATTTATCCCAGAAATGCAAGGATTCTTCAATATATACAAATCAATAAATGTGATACACCATATTAACAAACTGAAGAATAAAAACCATAAGATCATCTCAATAGATGCAGAACAAGCTTTTGACAAAATTCAACACCCATTTATGATAAAAATTCTCCTGAAAGTGGGCACAGAGGGAACCTACCTCAACATAATAAAGGCCATATATGACAAACACACAGCAAACATCCTTTTCAATGGTGGAAAACAGAATGCATTTCCTATAAGATCAGGAATGAGACAAGGATGTTGACACTTGTCACCATTAATCAACATAGTTTTGGAAGTCCTAGCTACAGTAATTAGAGAAGAAAAAGTAATAAAAGGAATAAAAGTTGGAAAAGTAGAAGTAAAACTGTCACTGTTTGCAGATGACATGATACTATACATAGAGAATCCTAAAGATGCCACCAGAAAACTAGTAGAGCTAATAAATGAATTTGGTAAAGTTGCAGGATACAAAATTAATGCACAGAGATCTCTTGCATTCCTATACACTAACAATGAAAGATCAGAAAGAGAAATTAAGGAAACATGCCCACTTACCATTGCAACAAAATGAATAAAATACCTAGAAATAAACCTACCCAAGGAGGTAAAAGATCTGTACTCAGAAAACTATAAGACACTGATGTAAGAAATCATAGATGACACAAACAGATGGAGAGCTATACCATGTTCTTGGATTTGAAGAATCAATATTGTGAAAACGACTATACTACCCAAAGCAATCAACCGATTCAATGCAATCCCTATGAAATTACCAGTGGTATTTTTTACAGAACTAGAACAAAAAATCTTAAAATTTGTATGGAGACACAAAAGATCCCGAACAGAGCCAGAAGAATCAGGCTCCCTGACTTCAGACTATACTACAAAGCTACAGTAATCAAGACAATATGGTACTGGCACAATAACAGAAATATAGATGAATGGAACAGGATAGAAAACCCAAAGATAAACCCACACACCTATGGTCAACTAATCTATGACAAAGGAGGCAAGGATACACAATGGAGAAAAGACAGTCTCTTCAATAAGTGGTGCTGGGAAAACTGGGCAGCTACACATAAGAGAATGAAATTAGAACACTCTGTAACACCTTACACAAAAATAAACTCAAAATGGATTAAAGATCTAAATGTAAGACCAGACACTATAAAACTCTTAGAGGAAAACCTAGGAAGAACACTCTGACATAAATCACAGCAAGATCTTTTGTGACTCACCTCCTAGAATAATGGAAATAAAAACAAAAATAAGCAAATAGGACCTAATGAAAATTGAAAGCTTTTGCACAGCAAAGGAAACCATAAACAAGATGAAAAGACAACCCTCAGAATGAGAGAAAATATTTGCAAATGAATCAATGGATGAAGGATTAATCTCCAAAATATGTAAACAGCTCATGCAGCTCAATATTTAAAAAAACAAACAACCCAATCAAAAAATGGGCAGAAGACCTAAATGGACACTTCTTTTCTTTTTTTTTTTTTGTTTTTGTTTTGTTTTTTTTGCGGTACGCGGGCCTCTCACTGTTGTGGCCCCTCCCGTTGCGGAGCACAGGCTCCGGACGCACAGGCTCAGCAGCCATGGCTCATGGGCCCAGCCGCTCAACGGCCGCTCAACGGCATGTGGGATCCTCCCGTACCGGGACACGAACCCGTGTCCCCTGCATCGGCAGGCGGACTGTCGACCACTGCGCCACCAGGGAAGCCCATAAATGGACACTTCTGAAAACAAGACATACAGATGTCCAAGAGGCACATGAAAAGCTGCTCAACATCACCCATTATTAGAGAAATGCAAATCAAAACTACCATGAGGGGCTTCCCTGGTGGCGCAGTGGTTGAGAGTCCGCCTGCCGATGCAGGGGACGCGGGTTCGTGCCCTGGTCCGGGAAGATCCCACATGCCGCGGAGCGGCTGGGCCCGTGAGCCATGGCCGCTGAGCCTGCGCATCTGGAGCCTGTGCTCCGCAACGGGAGAGGCCACGACAGTGAGAGGCCCGCGTACCACACACACACAAAAAAAAACTACCATGAGGTATCGCCTCACACTGGTTAGAATGGACATCATCAAAAAATCTACAAACAACAAATGCTGGAGAGGGTGTGGAGAAAGGGAAACCTCTTGCACTGTTTGGTGGGAATGTAAGTTGATACAGCCACTATGGAGAACAGTATGAAGGTTCCTTAGAAAACTAAAAATATAATTATCATATGACACAACAATCCCACTACTGGGCATATACCCAGAGAAAACCATAATTCTAAAAGACACATGCACCCTCATGTTCATTGCAGCACTATTTACAATAGCCGGGTCATGGAAGCAACCTAAATGCCCATCGACAGATAAATGAATAAAGACGATGTGGTACATATATACAATGGAATATTACTCAGCCATAAAAAGGAATGAAATCGGGTCATTTGTAGAGATGTGGCTGGACTTGTCATACAGAGTGAATTAAGTCAGAAAAAGAAAAATAAATATCATATATTAACACATATATGTGGAATCCAGAAAAATGGTGCAGATGAAGCTCTTTGCAAGGCAGAAATAGAGACACAGATGTAGAGAAGAAATGTATGGACACCAAGGGGGGAAGGCAGGTGTGGGGGTTTGTGATGGGATGAATTGGGAGGTTGGGATTAACATGTATACACTGATGTGTATAAAATAGATAACAAATAAGAAACTGCTGTATAAAAAATTAAATTAAATTTAAAAAAATTTTCATTGCTACTAGCAATAAAATCATGGGCTGGTCCCACCCAGACATCAGTTTCTATGTATGGAATTCTATGGATAGAAATATTACTTTGAAGTTAATAAAATAATCAAGAATCCTAGTACAAATGGAATTATACATGCCCAGATGAACTGTAGTTCAGTTTTAAGTCAAAAAGACAATTGGCTTCTAAACAATTAATGTAATTGCTGTGCATTCTATCAATGAAAGCACTGCTCAGACCACATCCCAGCACATCCCCATTTCCACTTTCAAATGGAGTCTTTCCCAAAGAGGGCTTGGAAAACATTATATATTGAATGAGGTCACTTCTTCAGATATTTAGTTAGAAAAATTAAACATGGGTAAAACACAGTCTGCTTATTTTAAAGAAATACATGAAAGCTGCTATGAAAATGAGACTAGATTTACGGTTTTTATCTCCAAAGGGCAAAAGCACCAAGGAAGAATGGAAATTAAAAGAACAAGAATACAGCTCAATATGAAGTTTGGGCTGAGTTTGAGCTCAATATTTAGTTTCCAGTCTAACAAATGGAAAGATTCAAAGCTGGAATGGGCTTCCTATTCCCATGTGCCATCTCATGACAGAGAATGTTTGGGAAAAAGCTGGCTTCTCAACTGGCAGATCCCTAAACATTTTACATTTTAAAATATCTGATGCCTCGGAATTCCCTGGCAGTCCAGTGGTTAGGACTCTGTGCTTTCCCTTCTGAGGGTATGGGTTCAATCCCTGGTCGGGGAACTAAGATTCCACAAGCTGTGCAGCACAGTCAAAAAAAAAAGAAAAGAAAAGAAAAGAAAAGAAAAAAATCTGATGCCTGAATATATCTAATGCCTACTTGTCCCAACAATTTAACAAAAGGAAAATTAACTGTGCTATGTTTATGGTCACATTTGTCTTCTCCATAAGAATATCCCTTCTACGTCCATCTGCAACATTTCTTGGCTGAGACATCCATGATCCTAGACAGACTGCTAAGATTCTTTAAATGAAAGCAGGATGAGAGAAGAGAAAACACAGGGTTTTTCCACCATTCGGAGTGTTATAGAAGGTGCTGCCATGTTTCTTGTCACATGGATTCTGATCCTTACTTCCATGTGTTGCCTGAGTGGACCACTCACAACCTGGAGGAAATTTAAAATTTTCCCTCTTGATGCGCTATGTTCAGACATGCTATGAAGACGGACATTCACAATCTCTCTGCGTCTTTCACCTGGAACATGTCATTCAGATAAAAGTGCCACAAAAATACGTGCTTCCTGTGAGGCATTAAACAATTATTGTAAACTCCTTCCCACACACTCCATGAAGCATCTCTGCATCACACTCTTCCAGGTGGCTTGCATTATCAAGGCAATTAGAAGGAAAGGTGATCAAATTTCCCTGGGTCTCTCCCATCCCATAATACTTAGCAGGAACAAGGACAATGAGGAGAGCTCCACCTCTTCTAGGAATTTTTTTTTTTTTTTTTTGCGGTACGCGGGCCTCTCCCGTTGCAGAGCACAGGCTCGGGACGCGCAGGCTCAGCGGCCATGGCTCACGGGCCCAGCCACTCTGCGGCATGTGGGATCTTCCCGGACCGGGGCATGAACCCGCGTCCCCTGCATCGGCAGGCGGACTCTCAACCACTGCGCCACCAGGGAAGCCCTCTTCTAGGAATTATTAATGTGAGAAGCAGGCTGTACTCATTGTATGTTCTTGGGGGGAAACAATCTTTTTTGAATTCCACAGTGGAAAGCACTTTTAGATGCTTACAATGGGAGATGTTCAGTTGGGGCAGGGAAAGGGAGTTTCAAAACTATTTAAAAAATAGTTCTAAAACTATTTTAAAAATAGTTTCTCTCTATAGGAGAGAAACTATTTTTTAAAAAAGCCATTTCAGACTTAAAAATAATTTTAAAAGTATCTAACCCACTAATTCTCTTGCAAACTTCCCAGGGTCATTTTGAAATAATAAAGCTAATGCAACAAGCATAGTGCCTGGAATTAAGGAAGTCATTTAAAATCATTATTTCCAAAAGATGCACACAGTCAAATAATTTTTAACTTGAAAATCTATCCTATTAGTAAAGAGCTCATCAAATATGCCATGCCTTCTCTTATTAAAATACTCCAGTATTTACAAACTTCACTTTCAATAAAACTTTATTTTGAATTCTGATCCCTCCTGAGTCAATTTACTCTTTTTTCCCCCCTTGGTAGAAACAAAGAGCAACTTATTACCATGTTGATTCAATAATCATTTATATCTTTCAAGAGAATTACATAATATTTTTTGCTTTGCCTGTATTTACCTGACCTATGCAAGATAGCAAATAAAATTATATCAAAAAAAAGGCAACTTTTGCAAAAAATCATGTTTCCATAAACTGTAACTTCATCCTATGAGGAAGTAATCATATGTGGATCTAACAAATAGGCAATTCAAGTGCAGAGTAGAAGTTACAATCCCACCAATACAAACAAGGTCACATGTAAATAAATTTTGCATGTTTAAAATTGAATGATACATTGCTAAAATCATCTTTTTAAACACATGTGACTTTTTGATAGCACTAAAAACTAACATTTTTTTGACTGACATATAATTGCCATATAACATTAGTTTCAGATATGTACCATAATGATTCAATATTTGTATATAATGCAAAGTGATCACCACAGTAAGTCTAGTTAATATATCTAATTTCTTAATTAATTTAGCATTTATTACCAGGAATCATATAATCCATCACCCAAGAATTCAGGATAATTGTGTCTCCCCAGATAACCCAGATAGTCTTAAAAGATTTGAAAGATTAAAAAGTACACTATTTTCCCTGTAGCCATGTTTCACTCTGTCACACAGAGTTTTCTTCCTTTTACTTGACAACAATCTCTTTGTTCTTAATTTAAGGTCCCTTTTCTTTATGTGGACACTGGAAATTCAGAAAGAGCTGTGTAATCATCAGCTATCATGCAATAAACCAGATTTCCTAGAGCACTAGTACCAAGCCAAAATACTATCTTTTTTTTCTCCAAATGGAAATCTCTCACATTCTTAAGTTTTTCTCTTTTTTAAACTTCGTTTACTTCCATTATGCCCGTCTGAGCACTTCCCAGATGTTCTATATTTCCCATAAGTGCATTCAGAAATGAAAGTGTCTGATGTGTGTCAGGCTGGGTAACAACAGTAAATAGGCTGAAAGTATTCTAGTCCCTGATGGAGCTTAGGTCCAGAAGAGGACCCCAAGGATACAAGAGCACTCTAAAATGCCCTGTAATTTAAAAGTTATAAACTGTAGAAATATGAAAACAGACTCACTTAAGTTTCCATTGCTAGTGTTCCAAAATAAAAATGCATTCTCTCATAAAACCAGGAATTGTTGGACCTACGTCTGAACTCTGCCCTCCATCAATGTAATGGCATTCCCATCTTAGCCAAAGATCTCCCAAAGTTCTCACAAAATTATATATTTCTCTTGTTTTCCCGCCAAAGTCTGCTTGGTCTCATTCACTTTGCTAAATTGTGGTCTTTGTCTTCACACATCAATACATGGTTTTCCAATGAAATCATCCTGATACTGACTCACCATCAAAACTCCCATTTTTAAAACGTTTTGTCACTATCTCTTCTATAGAACTCTCTCATTCATTTTCAAGTTGCAATCAGGAATGAGCAAAAATCAAAGAAAGCATTCAGGTAAAACTAGATACCATGGAAACCGTGAGACATGGCTATTTTTAAACAATAACACTAACTTCTAAATAAATATGTCCAATTAAAACACTACACAGTGGAAAATCAGAGGCTACCTTCCTCAGAATATTGGTCAAGATAAAGATTCATCTAGAGAATAAAGAAGTGTAATTTTTCCCTGTCTTACTTCCAAATCTTAGCATGTTCATGATTTTCTTGAAGTGGGCTACTTTTTTTACACAAAACACATTAAATTTGGAAGAAACTCTTTCTGCTTTAAAATGGGATATTGCGACCCAAAGCCACACTTAACATATTCAGTAATGGGTGACTAGAGCATTCTTGATTTTGAACTGTGTTGAAACAAATGATTACTAAATTTATAGGCTCTACCCATATATAAATAAGTTCATTTTGATCAGTAAATTCAAACGAATAAGTAAGTGTAATAGTCAGTTAAGTCAGTTTCATGAAGCACTTGACAAATAGTTCAATCTGGCCAGTATAATTCAATGAGAATATCTAATATTTATTTACTGTTTACTGGGCCAGGCACTGTTCTAAAACTCTCCATGTATTAATGCATTGAACCATAACTACAACATTTAGAGGTAGGTATGATATATATACAGCTCTGTTTCACAAATGGGCATGCAAGGTGAACAGAAAAAAAAAAATAACTCGTCTGACATCACACAGTGAATAAGTAGCCAAATCATGGTTCCAACCCAGACGGTGGCTGTCTGACTCTGAGCCTGGGGTCAAAAGCTGCACGTCCCACCAGTTTTTTGCAAATGACAACTCTGACACTCTCTAAACTTATGATTCCAACAAGCACAATCTAACCCAGATTTTATAAATGTTAGCTGGGAAACAAAACTGTGGACCCAAATTGGCTTTCTCCTTAAAAAAATAAAATAAATCAAAATTTAAAAAAGAGAGAGAGAGAGCATTCTGAAATTGAGTTGAATGATAAATCATCGTCTCAGGAAAAGCTGAAAAAATTCCTGCTTTCCAACTTTAGCTGATACTCACTGCCACTAAGCAATCATTCCATTCCACTCTTACTGACACATTAAAGCTAATGCTGCACTTTGTTCAAGTCACCCTGTATTCCTCATACCTGCCACTTTCGACAGAGGTAGTCTGCTAAAGCTGCATCAGCCTTCTTTTCTTTTTTTTTTTTTGCGTTACACGGGCCTCTCACTGTTGTGGCCTCTCCCCGTTGCGGAGCACAGGCTCTGGACGCGCAGGCTCAGCGGCCATGGCTCACGGGCCCAGCCGCTCCGCGGCATGTGGGATCTTCCCGGACCGGGGCACGAACCCGTGTCTCCTGCATCGGCAGGCGGACTCTCAACCACTGCGCCACCAGGGAAGCCCAGCCTTCTTTTCAATATGAAACATTCTTTATCTTTACCTACCAACTTTTGGTTTAGTAATACTTCTGAGGAAAAAGCCAAATCCTGTATGCTCTAAATTCCCCATTACCTGGTCAAACACCTTCCATGACTCACTGCTGTCAATAAGATAATATCTAAATCCAGCTTCCTGAATTTGGGCTCTGCTAAAGTTTGATCCCCATGGACCTGTTCTTCCTTCGTACAAATGCTCTGGTCCCCTGGCACTTGTCTAGACACCATTTCCTGAACATGCTTGTCTTTTCTAGTCCCGGAACTGTGGGCAAAGGCTCAGGCTGTTCTCTCCACCAGAATGGCCTTCCGCCCCTTTAGTGATCCAACCACATCCTTCCTTCAGGAACAAGCCCATACCATTGATATCCACCATAACCCACAATGGTCCACTGGAACCCCATGCCCCGTCCTCATCTCCTACTACTCTCCTTAACTACTCTCTGTGTTCCAGCCATGCTCTCCTCCCTGCTGTTGCTCAACAAGCCAGGCAAACTTCTGCTTCAGGACCTTCCTACTCAGAGGGGCTTCTCCCCTCAGGTATCATCAGAGATGCTTTTCTCAGCCACAGTTTTGGAACTGCATTTGCAACCCTCTTCACACACATATGCGTACTCTCCTCTCCTCCTTCCTTATCTCTATCACTATCCAACACAGGCATCCTTTACTTATTTATCTTACTAAGTAGAATATAAGTTCCAGGAGGGTAGGGATTCCTGTTTTATTTATTTATTTATTATTTTTTTTCTGAATAGGTAGTGCCTAAAGACTACCTGACACACAGTAAGTGCTCAATAGTTATTTGTGAAATGAATGAATGGATGAATAATTCCTTCTTATAACTCTCATTATATACATTGTCTACACGATTTATTTAGCACTTACAATTATAAATTTGTAAATAATGAACTTCAGCTGATATACTGAAGTCTTTAGGGGTGAAGCATGCTATTGTCCGCAGTTTGTGTTTCAATGTATCAAGATGGGGAATTCCCTGGCGGTCCAGTGGTTAGGACTCCACAGTTTCACTGCGGAGGGCCTGGGTTCCATCCCTGGTCGGGGCACTAAGATCCCACAAACCACACGGCACGGCCACAAAAACAAACAAACAGACAAACAAACAAATAAATAATGTATCAAAATGGTTTGATGGATGGACAGATAGAAAGATATGTGAAAAGCAAGTAAAATAAAATGTTAATTGTAGAATCTAGGTAGCAGTTATATGGGTATCCAATGTAGAAATAGTTCAACTTTGTATATGCTTGAAAATTTTGATAATAAAACTTGAAGCAAAATATAATGCCTTAGAAAGGCCTTTTTTGACTATATAAACTCACTTGCCCACCAACTGTTCTCTATCACATCCCTCTATTTTATTTTTTTCATAGTATTTATCACTAGCCGATATTGTGTTGATTATCCTTTTGCTTCCTGTTGCCTATTTACTTTCCCCATCAGCATGCAAGCTCCCTGGGAACCATCATCCACCATGTCCTCTGCTGTTTGCCCATCACCTAGAATATTGCCTGGAACACACTCAGTGTTTAATAAATAACTCCTAAGTAAGTAAATCAATGAATAGATGCCTCATGAGACTGCTTATTATATTACTTATCAGCTTGTACGTGAATGCCTACTCCTTTCCAAACAGACTATTAGTTCCTTGAAAATGAAACTTTTCATAGCTTGCTTAATATTAATCAAAGTTTTAGGTACACAATAAAGGCTCAGATTCTCACATTAAAAAATAATCTATGGATAGGTCAGTACTATAAAACTGCATAATAAAGATTTTTTAATACATTATCATGTTTTTCCATACCTGTAAAATGGGAAGCATTGAAAACTTCTGGGTAAAAATAGTCAAGTGAAAAATACGATATTCTTTCTAGAGCACAGAATTTTATAAATTAAAAAGTATTTAGAAATAAGTTAATGGAGGGACTACCCTAGTGGTCCAGTGGTTAAGACTGTGCGCTTCCACTGCAGGGGGCACGAGTTCCATCCCTGGTCTGGGATCTAAGATCCCGCATGCCTCCCTGTACGCACCCCCCACAAAAAAAATTAATGGAAACCTTCATTTTAGAGATGAAGCAAATAAGACTCAGAGAGAAAGAATGACAACTCAAACACTCTAGAGGGAGGTTAGTAACAGACAAAATGAGAGCCCAGGTCTCCCGGTTCCCGGTTTCTACCCTGAGTGCGTAGAGCAGGACCCTGGGAATCTGGCAATCTCCACTTGGAGGCTCCTGTTCTTTCTCCAGCTGGCTCCTGGCCACAGAAATCCTCTATGTTGACTCAGTATGAGCTTTTGGATGACAAAATTTTGAAGGAGTTTTTGCTAATAATGTCTTGGCTTGAAGCATAAGTCCTTCCTTTGCCAAACTCAAGTGGTCTTTTTATTATACCAGATTGCCTTAACCCTCTCCAAGAACTGTTTATAAATCTCCTCTCCCACATGATTCCCTCGCAACTTGTTTTCTCTTATAACCTCCGTGAACACTGTAGACAAAAGACAGTCCTCCTCTGAAAGATGGGGATTCAGGGATGAGGAGGGGCTGGATGGCTTGCTTAGGACACGCCACATGGTCTGGGGGACAAGTGGGGGTTCTCCCCAACCAGCCATTATGCATTTACTTTCCTCCCACTACCATCACAGGTCACCAACTCAAAGAATTGTCATTCAGATGAAAACTGCAAAGGACTCTTGAGAACAGTGTAATGAAAGAAAGCTGTTTGGCCAACTGTTTTCTCAAGCTCACTAAAGAAAATAATTATGTAAGCTACTTTAAATTCGGGAATGTAGAAAGCCTTTTTTAGAGCCCCGGGGTTACACACCTAAGCATAGGAAATGACAGGAGGAGAGGAAATGCATGTTTTCCCACAGTATCTTCTCTTAAAATCAGTCTTTGTGTCATAGACTGAAGGGCAGAAAAAAAACATTATATTTCAGAAAGGCCAATTGTGCTTATGAAGCCTTCAACAAGGGTTTATTGAGAACCAATCCTAGCAACATGCCATAGGTATGGTCTGTGGATGTTATAACATTTAGCCACTTCTAACTCTCTATCCTGCTGGTCACCGACATGTACCTGCCAAGCCATGTAACTTGTCGTGCACCAGTTTGTTTTATTCTTTCAAAACTCTATGCCTTTGCAGTTTCTACTAGAAACTAGAATGCTCATAACTGCTTCTCTGCCTACTGAAATTCTATTCTTCACAAACATTTATATACTGCTTAATATGTAGCAGACAATAAGCATTATATGTGTGTACAGATACAGCTATGTGAGTATTATATATATTACTATAATCAATTATTGTTATATATTTTATATGTAATGTTATATGCTTAATATATAAACTAAGTAATATATAATCATATTTTATATGAAATTATATAAATTATAATTAAATAATTACATCTAAATATATTTAAATGTATATATATTATAATCTATAATTATATGGACTTATTATATATAAATATAACTAACTCATGTAATCATAATGATTCTCCTATGAGATATAATCTCCACTTTACAGATGAGCAAATTGAGATTCAGAGGAACTAAGTGATTTCCCCAGGATGAAACAAATGGTAAGAAACAGAGCTGGGATTTAAACACCAAATATCCTGGCTTCAAATGACAAGGTATTAACCATTATGTTCACTGTTCGACCTGCTCAAAATCATCTACTGATATGGAGCCATCTCTGGCCTCCTCTCACAACATAGTCTTTCTTTATTCTGTCTTCCCTCTGCACTCTGAACACACCTCATTAATACTTATCTTACTGTGTAGTGGTTTCTTTTCATCACATGTATCTCCCTATGTTCATTTCCTTTTCCAACCCCTACCTCACCTCCACCCCAGATGAAGATAATTGAGGGAAGAGCTTCCTGTACCATATTCTTCTTTATGTGCCTTGAACACAACACAGTGGTTGGTAGACTTCAATAAACGTTTGAAAGAAGAATGAATGAAATAACTTTAAAAGAGGTAAACAGAAATGTGGGCAGTGCATCTCTTAGCACTGGGTAGAAAACATATAGAAGACATGCTTCCTGGAGCAGCTAAAGGTATCAGCAGGGAGTATGTGACTGGAGTGTCCTCAAGGCAACTGGGTCACTCTGATTACATGAACTGCTCAGGTAGTCCTTTGGGCTTAAGTCAGTTTCTAAATAGGTATATACTCATGGAATAAATATAAACTATGTATTAGGTCTGTAATTAGGCATGCATAACCAGTATTCCAGTTCCTGACCAGGATTTGAGTTTGAACAGTTTAAATGATTCAGTCCCAATGAACAACACATAATTATCAAAGGGGTTCAGGAAGAGGTCATTTGGGATGCTAACAGTTGGGAAAGGAGGTAGGAGTTAAGGGATAAGGAGATGTGGGTGAGGGGAGAGATTTGAAAATCATTCAAAGGGACAAAAACACCAATCTGCTCCCAAAAAGAAGAAATTAATACATTAGCTAACTTTCTGAATCCTGGTCTACCAGTTGCTTACATTTCTCGCTGTAAACTACTACACTAGTTTCCTGTAAAATTCAGAATCCAATGTTTGCTCTGTATAAATAATTTCTCTAGCGTTTTATTAATCTTAAATAAATTATTGAAATTTCAGAAATGCAGCAAACCTAAGAAAGAAAGAAAGAAAGAAAGAAGGAAAAGAAGAAAGACTAGGAAGGAAGTGAAGGAAGGATTTCCAAATATTAAACTCCAACTTTCCAGGTTAAATAGATTTTATCTGACATAAGGTTGAAAAATAATTCATTGTGCTGCTTACCTGGTTGAAAATAAAAGGAACTTCCTTCTTCTCTCCCACTTTCATAGAAGATATGGGAAATATTGCTGTCCCGAGCGTTTCATCCACGATGTAATTGGCATCCATCAACGTGATCTATAGAGAGTATAAGGTAGAGCAGAGGTATCAAATTTTTCTGGAATCTTTGGAAATTATATCTATAATCTCCATCACACTTAAAAAATGAAAGTTCTCAAGTGATATTTAACAGTCATTTGAAATCCTCAATATTCAACTGGTAACAATACTTTGTCTTTTGTTTCTGAATGCCACATTTGCTTCTAACATAATAATTAATTTTTCACTTTCCTGATTGACATCATCATACTTTGAAAAATGAAACTTTATCCTCTCTCAGGGGAAATGCTATTTTTGGAATATGAGAAAGAAATTAATGTAGAAAATCTATGTAACTATTTTGGAAAAGATCTATGTGAACTTATTTTAAAGCTAATTATTTGAAATTTAAGCTAATAAAGTTAATTTATTTTAAAGTCCTAATCAAATGACAATATTTTTATTCTATTGTACTTGGATCCTCCTCTTTCTAACAGAACGAATATTTTCTCCAAAGCACATGAGGAGGATAACAGATTCTTCCCAGCCCACCTAATTCCTGTATTTCCCACTGGACACTCACATAGCTTGATGTGCAGTAGCTAGAAGCTCATCTACCATATACTGCACAGCTGGACTCCAAGTACATCAAACTGAGAAGAATGAAGGCATTCTTCATTCTTTTGTGAGGGGACAAACTCAAGCATCAACCTCAACATGATGATGGCCATCTCACTGTCCCCAAATGACTCACTTACCTCCAAAACATTGTCCTGATTAGGATCCAAAATAAATTCAAAGGTCTCATTCCATATAGGGTTTATGTCATTATTTAAGTGCTTTGTTCTCTTCCTGCTGTCAGGGGTTGAGGAGATGAAAAGTTCCACATAGGGGTCTGGAGTGTCAACTACAGACAGTAAACACAAATGAGAAGGGGGCAAAAATGTGATTAATTCCTAATTTGTTTTTATTAATATGTGTTATCAGATCATTTTCAAAGAATCTGCAATAACATATTCAAAATGTCTGAGACAAAATGATATATTAATAGAAGAACGTCATAGGTTATATACTATTTACATATTATGTCCCTGAACTTCCCAACAGTCCTGTGAGAGGGAATCATTTATTTGGTACTTTATTCAGAATTCCTCTGTCCACTTAGAGGGCACGGTCACTGCAATCAACAACTCAGTCCAACTGCTAGACAATGATAACAATCTCACTCAGCTAACCACAGTGTAACCTTCACCCCAGGACTACAATGGCAACAAGATCATAGCTCAGAATCATCATGATTGTTTATATTAGGAAAAAAACTTAACCTACTATGTTATTTGCCAAACAAAATAATGAAAGTCGGTGTGGCATAAGTATTGCTTGTAGTTATAAGGCTGCCTTGTATGGTTGTACAGGTTGTGCACTGAAGAACTCTAAAGGGAGGCATTTACATTAGTAGTCAACATATATTTCTCTATTTATTATGGCGGTATTCAATAAGATGGAAGTGGGAATCTCAAGGAAGTGACAGAATTTTCTGTTACACATAAAGATCCCCTGAGGGCATGATATGGGTGCCATTTTATTTTTTATTTATTATTTATTTATTTATTTTAAACATTTTTATTGACGTATAATTGCTTTACAATGGTGTGTTAGTTTCTGCTTTATAACAAAGTGAATCAGTTATACATATACATATGTTCCCATATCTCTTCCCTCTTGCATCTCCCTCCCTCCCACACTCCCTATCCCACCCTTCTAGGTGGTCACAAAGCACCGAGCTGATCTCCCTGTGCTGTGCAGCTGCTTCCCACTAGCTATCTATTTTACGTTTGGTAATGTATATATGTCCATGCCACTCTCTCACTTTGTCCCAGCTTACCCTTCCCCCTCCCCATATCCTCAAGTCCATTCTCTAGTAGGTCTGTGTCTTTATTCCCGTCTTGCCCCTAGGTTCTTCATGACCTTTTTTTTTTTTTTTTCTTAGATTCCTTATATATGTGTTAGCATACAGTATTTCTTTTTCTCTTTCTGACTTACTTCACTCTGTACGACAGACTCTAGGTCCATCCACCTCACTACAGATAACTCAGTTTCGTTTCTTTTTATGGCTGAGTAATATTCCATTGTATATATGTGCCACATCTTCTTTATCCATTCATCTGTCGATGGACACTTAGGTTGCTTCCATGTCCTGGCTATTGTAAATAGAGCTGCAAAGAACATTTTGGTACATGTCTCTTTTTGAATTATGGTTTCCTTAGGGTATATGCCCAGTAGTGGGATTGCAGGGTCGTATGTTAGTTCTATTTTTAGTTTTTTCAGGAACCTCCATACTGTTCTCCATAGTGGCTGTATCAGTTTACATTCCCACCAACAGTGCAAGAGGGTTCCCTTTTCTCCACACCCTCTCCAGCATTTATTGTTTCTAGATTTTTTGATGATGGCCATTCTGACCGGTGTGAGATGATACCTCATTGTAGTTCTGATTTGCATTTCTCTAATGATTAATGATGTTGAGCATTCTTTCATTTGTTTGTTGGCAATCTGTATATCTTCCTTGGAGAAATGTCTGTTTAGGTCTTCTGCCCATTTTTGGATTGGGTTGTTTGTTTTTTTTTGATATTGAGCGGCATGAGCTGCTTGTAAATTTTGGAATTAATCCTTTGTCTGTTACTTCATTTGCAAATATTTTCTCCCAATCTGAGAGTTGTCTTTTGGTCTTGTTTATGGTTTCCTTTGCTGTGCAAAAGCTTTTAAGTTTCATTACATCCCATTTGTTTATTTTTGTTTTTATTTCCATTTCTCTAGGAAGTAGGTCAAAAAGGATCTTGCTGTAATTTATGTCATAGTGTTCTGCCTATGTTTTCCTCAAAGAGTTTTATAGTGTCTGGCCTTACATTTAGGTCTTTAATCCATTTTGTGTTTATTTTTGTGTATGGTGTTAGGGAGTGTTCTAATTTCATTCTTTTACATGTACCTGTCCAGTTTTCCCAGCACCACTTATTGAAGAGGCTGTCTTTTCTCCACTGTATATTCTTGCCTCCTTTATCAAAGATAAGGTGACCATATAGCATGGGTTTATCTCTGGGCTTTCTATCCTATTCCATTGATCCATATTTCTGTTTTTGTGCCAGTACCATACTGTCTGGGTGCCATTTTAAATAGAAAGGAACAACTGTAAATAATGGAACTATTTAAATTTCCTCCCACTATACATATACTTAACAACAAGGCAACTGACTGTGAATGTGGAAATATTGATTACTCCCCCCTTTTTTTAATAGATCTTTATTGGAGTATAATTTCTTCACAATACCATGTTAGTTTCTGTTGCACAATAAAGCGAATCAGCCATATGCATACACATGTCCCCATATCCCCTCCCTCTTAAGCCTCCCTCCCATCCTCCCTATCCCGCCCCTCTAGGTCATTGCAAATCACCGAGCCAGTCTCCCTGTGCTATGCTGCTGCTTCCCACCAGCTAACTGTTTTACATCCGGTAGTGTATATATGCCAGTGCTACTCTCACTTCACCGCAGCTTCGCCCTCCCACCCCATGTCATCAAGTCCATTCTCTATGTCTACTCTTTACTCTTGCCCTGCAACTAGGTTCATCAGTACCTTTTTTTTTTTTTTTAGATTCCATATATGGGCTTTAGCATATGGTATTTGTTTTTCTCTTTCTGACTTGCTTCACTCCCTTTTAATGGCTCCTTTGAATCCTTCATCTGACAGCATTGCACATACTATATTTTATAAAGGAAACTACACATCTATCTGTCTTTTCCTACAAGACCATCAACAACTTGAGTTTAGGAACCAAGTCTTACCCATCTTTATATCTTCAGAGCCTAACAACTATCACAATATTTAAAGTCTCCTCACTTAAGGACTCGACTTTTCTCTTTAACACATCCTTTCGCATGTGGCCATTACAACTAATAACCACAAAAACCAACCATCAAGTGATGCCTGATAGGATCTCTGTTGAGCACTTCACATACATGAGTCTCATTCTAATCTCACAACAGCACTATAAAGTAAGTACTTTTAGTGTTGAGGCAACAAGAACTGAGAGATGTTAAGCAATCTGTCCAATATCACACAGCTAGTAAGTATCAGAGCAAGATGGGACTGCAACAATCATCCTCTCAATGACATCATGCTCCTAAGTGCTAAAGATGTGATCATAAGGTATGGTTTGTTATGGAAAGAGGAGATGGAAAAGAGCTCTGGAGAAGAAGAGGAAGGGAGATAAGCAGGAAGAAAAGAGGAGGGAAGGGGTAAGGATGGAAAGAGAGAGAGGAAGAGAGAGAGGTGCAGAGGTTCATAAAAAAAGATACAAAAATTGAAAACAAAGGAAAAGCAAAAATAATAGTTCTTCAATGATTGGCTTTCAAAGAATAGTTTTTAAAAAAATAATTTAAAAAATACACTTTGTCCTTTCACAGCAGTTATGGTCAAATAATGTAATCAATGTCCTTCACAGCTCTTCTACATGGTCATCAGACTTTTTAAGTGGGCTTTTTAATTGTTAAATGGGAAGATCTACAAATGAGGTATTAGCATTTGGGACTGTCTTTTAGTTAATTTTTCCACTTGCAGCTTATGCATCATTTGTCAAGGGCAGGGGAGTCTCAAAAGTGAGAGTGCAAGGTAAATGCCTAGGGAAAACTAACCACCACACATTTCAGGGCCTCTTGCCTTCTGAGATGGCCCACACTCTGTCTGTGGAGTGTGTTTTCCCCCAAGGCCCTTCTCACGTTTTGAGACAGACCTCATTGTGTCTACGGAATGTGTATCTCTCTAAATAAACCTACAAGAAAGGAAGGAAGGAAGGAAGGAAGGAAGAAAGAAAGAAAAGGAAAGGAAAGAAAAGAAAAGAAGAAAAAAGATAAATGCCTAGGGTTCTGATTAAAAATACAGACCCTTGACCCACATCCCATAAGACCATAATCAGGAGATCTGTAGTGGGACTAGGGATCTGCATTTTTCAACAATTATTCTAGTTCATCTGATGTAGGTCATGTTCTGTTCACACCTTTGATATCTTATTTTAGGAGGAAGTGGCTAGTTATTCCCATTTCTTTTATTTATTTCTTCATATTGAGATATAATTGATACATAACATTGTGTAAGTGTAAGCTATACAGTGTGTTGGTTTGATACATTTACATATAGAAATTTCTAACTCAATGCTTTTCTCTCTCAATGGGACCATGGAAGACAAATTAGAAAACAAAAGACTTGGCAGGAAGGATGGCAAGAGGAAATGGGCCAAAGAAGAGAAGGACATGCTACAAGGGGACTCAACTCACTCCTCAACCAAGAGATGACTGTTCCTTTTCCTTAACCATGTTTCTGCCACATCTCTAGTACTCGGGGTTGCAAACCACAAATATAACTACATGTTTAGAATAGCAGGTAGTAGAAGACTATAAAGAAAAATATTTTTCCTTTTTTGAATGGAGGTAGATATTTGCTTTTAAAGAGAATATTCAATGACACTTCACAATGTAGAAAAATTAAAATGTAGCCCTTCCTCATCTCATAAGGCTGGTTCTTTCTTATGGGATCAATGCTCTTTTATATGTTTTCCCCCAAATATTAGAAAACACAAAACCAAGCATAAGCTAATCTAGAAAACAAAAAGTGTGCCAGGAAGGGGAAGCATGCAGATGGTAAACATCATTCATTCATTCAACAAATATTTGGGTGCCTACTATATACCAGGAACTGCCCATCAAGAAGCAGTTTGGCCAGCACATCTATGTTACTTGACTTGGATCACACAGCTTGTGAGTGTGGAAGCTGGAATTATATTTGTTCTGAGGAACTGCCTGCCCTGGGAACCACCCCTTTAAGGACCATTATGACAGTTTGCACAAAAAAGCATCCCAGGGACTCCTACTTGTTCCAAAAAATGGCCCAACACAAAAAGCCCTTGCCTCTAACTCAGAACAATCCTTCCTCTATTGAAATATTCTAACTTGCTCGTTTATACCTTTGCAGCCCAAGACTACCAAATGTATCTAAAGACCAAAGATCATTTCCAGAAATCTCACCTTAATAGAACGCTTGCAGATCACTGATTTTCTCAGGAATTCCTCTTTTTAATCTATAGCACTTACACTCGCTCTTCTAACACCTTGGAAGTCTTGCCAAAACACAGCAAATAGGTTCACTTGCTGCAAGTTTATGAATACATGGCCTTTGTTAATTGTGTAACAAAAAAAAAAAAAAGAAAAAAAAAGCAGTTTGGCTTGGCTTGGATAGGGAGCCAAACACAAAAATGCAGATTTGAAATATGGAAGTGAGTCAAACGCTAATAGCCTAATTTTAGAGGCAAGAGTAAATGGAAGACAAAGAGATATACTCCACCAATGACTAGTAACTCAGTCACCCAGGTTATTACACACACATAAAGTCAAATCATAGGTGGAGGAATGGCCTTTTGAGGCTTAATCTTCATCTGAATCTTTGAACAAGACAAAGGACAGGTTTTCTTGGGTCAAACAAGATAAAGTAGAAAGTAAAGTTCCTTGGGAGGAACCAGATAGAGACAGGATGCAGCAAATTGAAGTGGTATAAGTCAACCAGTGACATTACCATCTCCTTAGCCATTCTGGACTCTCAGTGGGTCATATGCTTTTCCAAATTCTAACTGACAAAATAATAAATAAATTACCATGCAGCAAGATGCCAACCCTATGTTTATATGTCAAAACATCAACAGACTTCTTTTAAAAATTGGAATCCAGTTCCAAGCTCTCATTTTAGATTCTTATTTTTACTTTTAAAAAAAGTCATACTCTAAAATTTTTCTCAAGACTGGTGGTTTTTCTAGTTTCTCCTCTTGCTGCATTAATAAGAGACACCAAATGGTGCTAAACAGTGGAAAACCACTGACAGCTGTAAACTGTGATACTGCAATCTGCATCATTGCTAATCTTTGCAAGTTAAGAAACAGCTGTAGCAGTGGTAGACACCGCAGGATGAAAAGAAGTTTTAAGAAGCTATTTTAAAATTGGATTAAGATAATCACATATCTCTGCTCAGTTTTTTTTAACATAATCTATAATCTTCATTTGCATGGTAGTGCGTGGAAGCTTTGAAAGGGGAAAGCAGTCCATTTTGACAGCAAAACTTAGCCCAATGCTTTAGAGAAGTTCCTAGAAATGCATTGAGGGAAAAAAAAAAAGTCAAACACAGGAAAAGAAATTTTTTTTTCTCACCTTTGTACTTATTTCATGCCTTTGTGAATTAATGCCTATAGGGTAACAGGGTGTTGAGTCACTGATTCAGCTTCACCTTGATTAGCTCCAGTGAAAACAGGTGGTAAGGTAAAGATATAATGTGTGGGTAAATATTACATCTTATCCTTTTATCTAAATCTTGACAAACAAAAATGTTGGGGGTGTGTGATACAGATCTGATGCGTGTAGACATGACACTACAGGCACCACAAATAGCTTCAGAGTTCCTGGGTTATAAAACTTCTTATAAATTTTAGTAGTTGAAGGAGCACCAGCCTAAAGTCATAACAGGTCCATCTGTCATTTTGGCTTTGTCTGAGTAATAAATGATTCATCACAGGAGCTGGTGGCGGCTTCTAAACTCCATGTTTGGTTTTAAATATGCTCCATTTGCTTTCTCATATCCATTTTGCTCAGTAGCAACTTAAACCCTTTGCTTCAGATAAAGATGACCCATAACCTGTTACAATGCATGTGATATACAGCAAAAAAAAAAAACCAAAACAAACAAACAAAAAAAACCCAAAGGAAAAGTCCTCCCAAATCCACAGTCAAAATATCCTATTCTGAATAGCTATGGTCCACTGATGATAAGCATAAAGCAGTGTTTTCCAAAACAGAGTCCACTAGAGTATCTTCACAGAATCATCTGGAGTGTTAAAAATGCAGACACCTTGCATTTTCAGTCTTCCGTGAGGGCTTGGAAATCTGCATTTTTAACAACTTGACCAGACGATATTTATGCACACAAGTTTGAAAAATGGGATTTAAGGGCTTCCCTGGTGGCGCAGTGGTTGAGAATCCACCTGCCGATGCAGGGGACACGGGTTCGTGCCCCGGTCCGGGAAGATCCCACATGCCGCGGAGCAGCTGGGCCCGTGAGCCATGGCTGCTGAGCCTGCGCGTCCGGAGCCTGTGCTCCGCAAAGGGAGAGACCACGACAGTGAGAGGCCCGGCTACCACAAAAAAAAAAAAAAGAAAAAAAAAAAGAAAAATGGGATTTAAAGTATATTATGACAATCAAATACAGAACCATGGTATAATAACACCCACAGAAAAGTAGAAATATTTCAGCATTGAGAAGTCAACAGCCTTCGTCTTGGATATTCTGCCCATAAACTATATTAAGCACAATCCAGTAATTCACGTCTGTTCCTCTTAAGCCATTAAATACATTTTCAAGTGACCACATGAAAACAAATCCAAGAATAAAGTATATGTGGGTGCGTGAGTTAGCAACCTAAGGTGATGGACTGATATTCAAGTGTTCTGCTTCATTATCACCAAAGTAAGAATGCCATAGTAAGACCAAAAATTAAATGATAATTTGTGGAAAGAATGCCTCTGAATACTATTTTCCAGTGTGGTCACTCCTTTAAATGTTTATGATTTAGTGATAATGATAATTACACAGTGAACTTAAAGCTTTTAAACATAAAGACTGGGGCTTCCCTGGTGGCGCAGTGGTTGAGAATCCGCCTGCCAATGCAGGGGACACGGGTTCATGCCTCGGTCCGGGAAGATTCCACGTGCCGCGGAGCGGCTGGGCCCGTGAGCCGTGGCCGCTGAGCCTGAGCGTCCGGAGCCTGTGCTCCGCAATGGGAGAGGCCACAACAGTGAGAGACCCGCGTACCAGAAAAAAAAAATAAATAAATAAATAAAGGCTGAAAAACGTAAATGTTTTATGTTTGCCAACTTTTTCACTATTCCTGCCCTATGCCAGCAGAGTTGCTGGTATAAACCCTAGGAAAGTGACGGTTAGCCTCACTATAAACGTATGAATTTCAATAACAGTTTAGTTCTTTTCTTAATATAACATTTTTATTGAAGGATAAGATACATGCAGAAAAATTAGATGATTGTAACCATACAGTTTGTTGAATTTTTATAAAATGAACTCACCCAGGATACCACCACCCAGATCAAGATATAGAACATTGCCAGCACTCCAGAAGCCTTCCTCACCTCCCTCCAGAAGGGTGACCACTACCCTACCTTCTACCACCAAATAATATTTTTACCTGTTTTTTATCTTTATATAAATAGAATCAAGAATAGTATATACTCTTGGGTCTGGCTTATTCTGCTTACCATTAAGTTTGTAAGATTCATCCATGTTGGCATATGCAGAATAACACATTCATTAATTATTAATGTAAACTGTTTCACTATATGAGCATTCCATAAAATATTTATCCATTCCACTGTTAGTGGACATATGGATTGTTTCTAGTTTGGGCTATTACTAATGGTGCTGCTATGAACATTCTTGTACATGGCATTTGGTGCACACATTTTTATGTTTCTGTTGTGAAATTCCTAAGAATGGAATTACTTGGACATGGAATTATTAGGCCATTGTACACCCTGATGTTAATATTTACATGGCAGCAATGATTCTTAATTTTAATAGTTTTGTAATTTAAACATCTGGTGGATATGTAACGGTATCTCAGTATGGATTTAATTCACACAGCTTGGATGACTATATGAGGTTGCATATTTCTTTATGTGTTTTTATTGGAAAGTCTCTTGAGTGAAAGGCATACTCAAGTCTTTTGTCCATTTTTTTTTCTATTAGATTGCCTGGTTTTTTATTGATTTATACAGTGCTTTACATATTCTGGATATGAGTCCTTTGACAGACACATATATTATAAATATATTTTCCCAATCTGAGGTTTATCTTTTCACCACTTTAATGATATTTTTGATAAAAAGAAATGCCTAATTTTAATATAGTCCAATGTATCCACATGTTTCCTTATGATTCATGCTTTTTCCTTTTGTTTAAGAAAACTTTAGCTATTCTGATGTCATAAAACTGTCTGCACTGACTTCTCCAAAAAAATCTCCTTTGCTTTACTGTTTACCTTTATATCTAAAATGCAGTTAGAATTAATTTCTGTGTAAAGTGTGAGATAGGTGTGAAGATTCTTTATATAAATATATATAAGTACATATATATATGTACTTATATATATATAAAACCAATAAACTCGGCATCATTTATTGGAAATGCTGTCTTTAACCCTAATACTACAATATAAACACTTTATTAATCAAGTAGTCATATATGTCTGTTTCTGGACTTCCAGACTTTCTGGTTTATTCATTTAAGCTTGCACCAATTCCACACTGTCTTAATTATCATAGTTTTATAATAAATCTTGACATCAGGTAGTATAAGTCCTCTAACTTTTTTCAACTTCTTCAGAATAATTTTGACAGTTATTTTATTTCAGCACTTCAAAAATGTCATTCTGTTATCTTATGGCTTCTATCTGTTCTGGTGAGGAACTTACTTTCAGTCTTTTGCTTTGTTGAATATATTGTTTTTCCTCTGGATGCTTTTAGGATTTTTTTTCTTTGTCTTTAGTTTTCAGCAGTTTTACTGCAATATGCACAATATTAGTATTTTTTGTATTTATCCTTAAGTTAATAACACAGCATTTTTATCAGTTACAGAAAATTCTCAGCCATTATCTCTTCAAATATTACTTCTGCCCCAATCTCCTTCTCTTCCCAGTGCTTTATTTAAATTTTGCCCAGATATTCCTTATGCTTTAATTCTATAGTTTATTTCATTTTTTGTTCTCTGTATTTGAGCCTGGATACTTTCTACTGACCTATTCAGTTTATTAATTCCCTCTCTTCAGCTGTCTCCAAACTATGGCAAACCCATCTACTGAGTTTCAATGTTCACTTATTGTGTTTTTAATTCCAAATTTTCCATTTGCTTCTTTTCTATATAACTGGTCCCCTGGTAAAATTCTCCACCTTGCCATCTATTTTCTTGAACATATTAATCTTAGTTATTTTAAAGTCCATATCCAATACTTGGGGATCTATTTATTTTTCTTGATCTAACTTTTTGGTCTACCTGGCAATTCTTGACTGAATGCCAGAACTTTTTATGAAAAATTGTTCCAGATCTAGACCTACCTCCTCAGAGGACCCATCTTATTCTCCAGCAGGCAGTGTGAATGGGATGGATCTACCCAGTTTAATCAAAAATTGAATTGACTTAAATCTTTGTAAAATTTAGTCTACTTCTTATTCACTCCCACCCAAAGCTTTTCAACTGAGAGCCTGGGGTGTTTTCTAAGCCCTTTTTATTTGGCAGTTCTGATACCCAAGTTCATCCCCTCTTAGCACTGTGAGACTGCCAATAACTCTTCTTTGCTTTTCTCGCATTTTACGTTTGCTTCTTAGTCTGTTGCCCTGCATAGGTTATGAATTTGGCTCCTGCACATGGTGAAGGCGCTGACTTGCAAGCTTCTCTAGGCTTCCCTTCTCTCAGGGTTCTTGTCCCTCAAATTCTAACTGACTTGGCTCTGAAATCCAGTTTTTATGTCCCCAAGTCCTTTGAGGTTGCCAAAGCTCTAGTAGATTCCCTGACTCTTCACTGCTTGGCCACGTCTCACATCTCCATCACCCCCAAACCCACCTAGATTCCACAGTGCATTGAGAGGAAGTGGCTTGCAGAACACTGGGCCTACTTCAGTGACTTCTCTCCTCTCTGAGATCCTGGTCCCTCAAATCCCAGTTGACTCAGCAGGTTTTCAATCCTTCAGACATTTTTTTTTTTTTTTTGCGGTACGTGGGCCTCTCACTGTTGTGGCCTCTCCCGTTGCAGAGTACAGGCTCTGGACGCACAGGCTCAGTGGCCATGGCTCACGGGCCCAGCTGCTCCGCGGCATGTGGGATCTTCCCGGACCGGGGCACGAACCCGTGTCCCCTGCATCGGCAGGCGGACTCTCAACCACTGCGCCACCAGGGAAGCCCCAGACATTTTTAAAACTTAATTTAATCTGTGTTTTCTAAATTGATCTTAGGAGAAAGGAATGCTCCGCTATTAGTTACTTTAGCATAGTCCAATGACCATTTAACTGTTAACTTGACCAAACATATACTAACCCCTATTCTTTTTTATTTCCATCCTCCACATGGCTGTTCAAACTTTTACTGCTTTTCTCAAGTCACTACTCACTATTCCTCATCTAAGAAAACAACTCAGGTTCACACTTCACTAGGAAAACAAAAGGAGAGGATTAAATGTTCTCTTCCAGTTTCTCTTCCCTATACTTCACAATTTAAAAAATATATTTATAATTGAAAATTGTATTTATTCATACGTAAGTTCTTTTCTGATGTCTTAGAAGAAAAAGTTTCCATACACTCTTCTCTCAATTTCAGACTATTCCACCTCCTCTCAGAGATTTCTCATTTATTTATCCCCAACCCCAAATTTAATCTGTAAATATTTACTTGGGCCTGGCTACTTCCTCTCAACCAATAAATATAAACAAACATTGATTATCCTAAAAAATAAATACAACTTTAATTAATCCTGCCAATTCCTCAAGATCTTTCCTCTCTTCCATTAAAGCTTTTGGAAAAATACAGTTTATATTTACTGCTTCTAAATCCCATCACTTATAAATTCCTAACCTACTATGCTCTGCCTTATTCTATTACCATAATCAGTCTATTCTCTCTATTGTAACTTTTTTGGGTAGCTTTATTGAGATGTAACTGACATATCACATTGTATAAGTGTGAGGCATACAACATGATTATTTGATACACTTACATACTGCCAAATGATTACCACAGTAGAGTTAGTTAACACCTCCATCACCTCACATAATTGCCATTTCTTTTTTGTGGTGAGAACTTTTAAGACCTATTCTCTTGGGACTTCCCTGGTGGTGCAGTGGTTAAGAGTCCACCTGCCAATGCAGGGGATATGGGTTCGAGCCCTAGTCTGGGAAGATCTCACATGCAGCGGAGCAACTGGGCCTATGCGCCACAACTGCTGAGCCTGTGCTCTAGAGCCCACGAGCCACAACTACTGAGCCTGAGTGCCACAACTACTGAAGCCCAGGAGCCTAGAGCCTGTGCTCCACAACAAAGAGAGGCTAACACAATGAGAAGCCTGAGTACCACGACGAGGAGCGGCCCCTGCTCGCCGAAGCTGGAGAAGGCCGGTGTGCAGCAACAATGACCCAATACAGCCAAAAAATAAACTAAAAAAAAAAAGACCTACTCTCTTAGCAATTTCAGGAATATAATACAGTATTATTAACTATAGTCACCATGCTGTACATTACATCCCCAGAACTTACTCTTCTTATAACTGGAAGTGTGTACCTTTTGATGGACATCTCCCTATATCTACCCCCTCCCCTCACCAGGTCCTGGCAATCACCATGCCCCTATCATAACTTCAATATAAAATTCAATGAGTTTTTTCTCAATTTTCATCAGATTTGGCATATATGCAATGCCCTTTGTGCAATTATCTCCTTCTTTTGTGCCCAAGGTATCATTTTTTTTCTGATTCCCTAACTACCTCTCTAAATGTTTCCTCATTGTATCTTAATTTTTTTCCCCCAAACTTGCCACTAAATTGTAGACTTTCTCTTCATAGCTGTTACAAGTCTCCCCTAGAATGTTTCAGAAGGAAATGAACATTTTAAAAAATTTAGTGCTCATGTAGTCAAAACCCATTTGAAAAGGAATTATCACAGTTATTTATATGGTCTTTTTTTTTTTTTTGGCCACGCCACGCAGCATGTGGGATCTTAGTTCTCCGACCAGCTATCAAACCCATGTCCCCTGAAGTGGACACTCAGAGTCCTAACCACTGGCCCACCAGGGAAGTCCTATATAGTCTTAAGAATATTCGATGTGCACCCTTCAAGTCACATGGCACACATCAATCCTATAGTATAATTATTCTCGGATCCTTTAAAGCTGATCATATTCAGGTTTAAATGGTAGCCATCATGCATTCCTTTATTTCCTCAAGGCTTCAAGGAGGAAGTGGTACAAACATGACAAATATAAGATTCTTGATTACATGTCCATATATAATCTATTGCTAAGTAATCCATTTTGAATTTTTCCCTAAATGCAAGAGAAAAGAAAAACAAGGCAAAACAAAACCAAAAAAAACTAAAATAAAAACATGTTCTTCTTCCTAACTTTCTTATTTCATTTCATGGTACCATATTTCTTGCTGCCTGAGCCAGAAACACGAGAGTCATTCTCTTTTCCTCATAGTTCCTGTATCCTATCTGTCTCCAGCTTTTACCTATTTCACCTCTAACATGCTGGCCCCTCAATTCCACTCAAAATATCACTTACCCAGTTCAACTGGACTATTCACATAATTTCGTAGTTGCTTATTCTCCTACATGCAAGCCACTCTACATAATGCTGCTATAGTCGTCTTTGTGAAACACTTTTGACTCTTGCTGCCTACAAAGGCAGGCCTAATCTCTGTGATAAAAGGCCTACAAGTCCCCCTCACCCACCAGACCCTGGATTTCCTTCCAGTCAGTGACCCTCCTCCACCAGGCACTGAAACATCGCTCTCACAAGTCAACATTCAGGCCATGGAGCATCTCTGAAATCCACACATTTCAAACATTCCACACAGTCATACTGGTGGCAGAAGTATCTGTTCTGTCCAAGAGAACATTGCTTCTCTTTTACTTATGTGTATCATTATGTTTTCATTTGACGTTTTAGCTGATAACTAAACACTAGTAATTCATAACTAAATGTTATTCAAGTTGTTGTCCTTGTCCTAAGACTATCCAAGATAAGGGTCCAAAGACTACACTTAAAGGATGGATGGAATGAGATGTTCTCTCTATGCTTCCCTTATCTAGTTCATAAGTCAACTAGTTGTTCTATTTTCCTATCGGGTTAAATTGGCCACTGCCAATCATGTCTCCTAGTAGCCTCATCTACGTAAATCTGCATGAAAATAATTCCACTTCAACTTGCTGATTTAGGTATTACTATTCTCAACTTGAGACTCCCTTGAGGCATTTAGTAAGTTGAGCAAGATCATTTAGAAACAGGAGTTTAACCTAATCTTTCTGAAGCCAAATTTCTTGTTCTTTCAAATATACCAACACTAACAACTCTTACCTATTTTTGCTTCTATAGCAGAAACCACATCCTTCCAAATTATTGGATCCAAGAGTCTAGCACAAAGTCTGAAACATTATAGGGACATAATAAGTATTATTGAAGTAATGGGCAATGGACTAGCCCTGAGCAGTACTGTAGAAGAGGTGACATTTATTATAGGCACAACAATCTCCTCTAACTTTTTACTCTTTGTTAGTATGTCTCAACCTTCCTAGTGCTTTGTCCCACCCCATTTATTTGTATTTTAATATACAAATATCAATGTCAATCATTTAATATATCAATGTCGGTTTTGTTTTTCCAAGTGCATTTGTATTTAACCTTTATTTCCAAGTACTAAATGTGAAAGTAAATAAACGAACAAACAAACAGATCTTCAAATCCCAGTGTGCCTTCCTTAATAACTCTAAGGAATAGGGTAAAGTGCCAAAGGACTTATTTATGAGTAGCAGCCCCTGCTCCCTCCAGAATGGGCTCAAAATTGGAATTGTTATGGCTATAGGTGCTGAAGAGCAGTCCCTGCAAACTGCTGGAAATGCAGAAGCTGGAAATGTTAGTGAAAAATTCAGTGTGGTTTAGTAAAACAGAACTTTGGCAGTAATTCTCTATATATTGGAGAGAGAAGTACAAAACCCTTATACCAAGGCAGCATTGTCTAGGAACTCAATCATAGAATGCATTTCCCTCATTTGAAATTACGGAGCAGTTTTGTTAACACTGTTTTGGGATCCCTTTATCAGCCAGTCTCCAGTTTGAACGCCTCCTATTTTTCATTTTCCTTTTGCTCACAGCCTCTGATCTAGCATGGTAGTTTCTCAGTGTCACATGTTTCCTTTTGTAAATGAACATGAAGCTATCAGAATGTACCATCAGCCAAATGGATGCCAGGAAGGAAGTCTATAGCATCTACTCACAATCGACTTGGTACATTTTGTACTAACAATGGACTTACTACAGTAATGAAGCGGGCTACCACCCAGTATACAGTAAAAGTGACTTATTATAAAGAATGCTGATATTCATGAGAGAACAGAGAAAGATACATGGAAAATGACCCAAAGAAAGTTAAATGCAGATCTAAAACAGAACAGAAAATTTTGTTGTTGCCTGCGTTGCCCTTTTACTTAAATCTCTATGATACCTTTTTGGAAGGAAACAAAAATACTTCTGTTATCAGTATGTCTGCTTGGAATGGTTTAAAGATTTATAACCTAGGGATGTTTCTTGGAATCCCTTTAGGTTGGAGAGGGAGTAATTCTCCAGAAGTTCTATGTAGTATTATAAAACATATTAATTTATTTATATTATTAATTTTAGCTATATGGGTTTAGCTATATATTTGAATTCCACTCTATGCAAGAATAATTCTTTTTCATTAAAACAGGAGTTCTTAACCTTGACATTATTGACATTTGGGGCTAGATAATCCTTTGCTCTGGGGTACTGTCTGTGACCTCTACCCACTAGATGCCAGTAGGACCCCCCAACTGTGACAACTAAAAATGTCTCCAGGGACTTCCCTGGCAGTCCATTGGTTAAGACTCCATGCTTCCAATGTAGGGGGCGCGGGTTCCATCCCTAGTCTGGGAACTAAGATCCCACATGCCTTGTAGTATGGCCAAAAAATTTAAAAAATAAAATAAAATATAAAAATAAAAATGTCTCCAGATATTGCCGAATGTGCCTGGGAACAAAATTAATCCCCAGTTTAGAAACACTGCACTAAAGCAGGGCATTATCCCTGCTACCTGACATTTATTCCTAGGGCAAACCATTAAAAATTAGCCAAATTCCCTAAATAATGTAATTAGAAGTGTTATATCAATCCCATTTTTAAAATATTCTCTTATTTTTTTTCCAAATTGAAATGTCCCACATCCATTCCATACATTAGTACTCAACTTTAGTTATAAAACCCATCTCAGTCTCCATTCAAGCTATAAAGTCTTCTCAGAAGCTTATTGTCAACACTTTTCAAAATTAGTAATACTGTATAATCTAAACACACAATTACTGAGTATATACTCTCTTGGATTGACTTTCCAAAGAGTTATTTACACCCATTTCATCTTCCCAGCTAGACCATAAGTAGCTCAAAGGCAAAGCTGCTGCACGAGTAGACACCCGAGTGAGACAGGCTTGAGTTCTAGCCCCAAAACAGAAGAGCTGTGTGATTTTGTACTATTTATTTAATGTCTTTAAACAAATCCCTACATTGGTAAAATTAAAATTAAAAGATCACGTATCTCGTAGTGTTACTGAAATGAGTAAATGAAATATAAAGTCCTAAGACCTCTGCTTAGCGTTTTTGTTTATTCATTTAACAAACACACTGTGTACATTACGCATCAAGTACTTTTCTAAGCACTTCATAATCTAATTTAGTCCTCATTAAAAAATCTAGGAGGGAGGAGGGATAAATTAGGAGTTTGGGATTAACATATACATGCTACTCTATATAAAATAGATAATCAACAAGGTCCTATTTTATAGCACAGGAAACTATACTCAATATTTTATAATAACCTATAAGGGCAAAGAATCTGAAAAAATCATATATATGTATGTATAACTGAATCAGTTTGCTGTACATCTGAAACTGACACAATATTGTAAATCAACTATACTTCAATTAAAAACAAAATCTAGGAGGAAGGTATAATTATTACCCTACATTTAATGTTGAGGAAATTGAGACCTAGGAAAGCTAAATAACTTGCCCCAATTCACATGGTTAATAAAGGAGAAGGGAGATGTGAATCCAAGTAAGCCAGTTCCAGAGTCCTTGTCCTAACCATTAAGCCATGCTTCCTTGCTGGTATGAAACAGGCACTCAGTAAAGTTATCTACCATAAGTATTGCATTCATTTTTTTTTGTACTTCTTCAAGGCACTGAATGAGTGCTAAGTACATAGCAGATGCTCAGCATTTGTTGACGACATTAATAATGGAGCCTTGCTGGGATAAGCACTGGATTTTATTTCTTTAACATTTCTTTTCCAAAGTTAAAATTTCAAAACTGTTATTTCATTTTGCATCTGAAGGCTTAGATTACCCTTGTACATCAACTTAAAATAATTTTTTCTAGGATTTTATCTAAAGTATTTTATAAAAAACGTTGATACATCAAATGAGAAGTAAGAATGGAAAAGTGCTTCCAAAGAATCGGTAAAATTTACAGAACCCCTCAGGTTATACCTCAGCTAAGTTTAACTAGTCAGTTCAATCTCTATGTCATACAATTTTATTTTTAAGAAAACAGTTAAAATATTAAAGTATACTAAAATAACATACATGATAAGAGTTTTCCCATAAATTTTAGACCAGCAGAGTTTTTCTCTTTGAAATAAAAACTTTAATAGCATATTTTCTTTGGAAATTTAAGAAATATTTAACCTGCTTTTTAATTTAATTCCATTAGGTATTAATTGCACCTGTTCAATATAGAAGTGGTATATGATTTCTGGCAAAGAGCGTTTACTTAACACATGATGAGAAGGTGGCATATCACTCAGCTTTAAAAAAGTTTTTTAAATTAACTTTGTTTTCTTTAATTTTAGAAAACTAAAGGAACTGTAGAACGTTAACATGTTAACGTATATATATGAGAAATATAAAAACTATTTTAAGATGAAGAAGCTCAAGTGTAAGATATATGCGATTAAGAACTAAATGAAGGGGCTTCCCTGGTGGCGCAGTGGTTGAGAATCCGCCTGCCGATGCAGGGGACGCGGGTTCGTGCCCCGGTCCGGGAAGATCCCACATGCCGCGGAGCGGTTGGGCCCGTGAGCCATGGCCGCTGAGCCTGCACGTCCGGAGCCTGTGCTCCGCAATGGGAGAGGCCACAACAGTGAGAGGCCCGCGTACCACAAAAAAAAAAAAAAAAAAAAAAAAAAGAACTAAATGAGGGAATTCCCTGGCAGACTAAATGAGTAGGATCCATCACTAATAGGTCTTGAAAAAATAAAAAGAGAATATGTGGATTGTGTCCCTATTAGTACTGGTAACGTACTCTTCACTTTGACAGAAATCTGCATTACTGCCAAATATACCTCTGTAATATAGCTCCATTTATCTTGTTGAATAAATGTGGTGAAAATTCACACAAGGATCAATTGATGTTAACAAAATATCATAAAATAGTATCATTCACTATATTTATCAGACCTAAAACACACAAATACATACATGTAAACAAACAAAAATATCTACTGAAATTTAAATAGAAAGGAAAAAGACTAATCATACTCACAAAACCATTTGACAGCTTAATAAACTGCATGACATTATAAATGAGTGAGGAACAGGAGTGCCTTCCTAACACATTCTATTTCCCTACCACATAGAAAATACAAGACAAGAGATAAGAGACAGACACGCATTCTGGAATACTTTACTCATTTTGAAATTATTTTCCATAAAAAGCCCCCTGGGAAGTTATTTCAGATTTTTTAGAATTGTGGGTGGATACTCAAAAATATTTAGTAAACCAAAATTCATGTTCAGTCACAACTGATGTCAGGGAAATGTTTGATTCAGAAAAGATGAGAGCAGCAGCACCATTTATAAAAAAGAATATTTGCAACTCCATAATTAATCCAAGAAAAGATTAATTATGTTATAAATTAATCCAAGATGTTATAAAATTTGAAACCCATGAAAATTCTAGATAGCTTATGAATAGAAATCACAGAGGTATTTGTAATCTACAAAAATGGAATATAAAATTATTTTTTTTAATTCTCTCTTCATTGAGGCAAAAAAGGAAGCAATATCCTAGAAGAAAAGTATAGTTACACATATTTATGTATTTTATTCATTCATCCAAAATCCTCTGAGATTTTCCTACCATACCAGGCTCAAGACTCAGCACTTATTCTCTAAAAAGTGAAGAAGAAATAGGCCCCAAAGTACATGTGACAAGTGTTTCGTGGGGCATTTTTTGTTTTGCTTTTTTTGCTTGTTTGGTTGTTTTTTTGGCGGCACCATATGGCTTGAGGAATCTTAGTTCCCAGACCAGGGGTGGAACCTGGGCCCCTAGCACCCCGCAGTGGAAGCGCAGATCCCTAACTACTGGACCACCAGGGAAGTCCCACATGAGACAGGTGTTAAGCAGAGGTCTGGATAGCTGTCAGGGGAGCAAAGGAGTGAATTGTGCCCAAGAGTATCAAAAAGGCAGTGGAAGTACCATTCTACTGTTTCTCTCGAGCTGAAAAAATGAAGGATCCAATAATCTGCTCAACACAGAAATTCAGAATGGAAATTTCTTGTTTCTAAGGTGAAAAATTGAAAATAATCTCAAGTGCACAAACTACTCAGATAGAAAATAGTTTGGCTTATATAAACATTATAGTTAAGAAATAAATGTCTTCTTATGTTGATATCGGAAATCATGTTTACAATAATAGATAATATTCATTGAGCAATTACTATGCACGAGGCATGTAATTCTTCACATATGTCAACTCATTGAATTCTCTCAATGTCTCTAAGATGAGAAAAAGAAGACAGAGAGAGGAAACTTGCCTGAAGACACAAGACCAGTGAGTAGTGCTTTGCCTCTGAAGACCATGTTCTTTCATAAATATATTCTGCCTCCTCCCTGGAGATTCTGATGACCGTGGAATTCAGGAATGGCTACAGGAGAGGATAATGTATTTTCATAGTAATTTCTACATTGCCCTTGCTGCTAACAAAGATTCTCAGAAGATTACATAGATGATGTTTCTCTACATACAGACTCAACACTATGCCTCTTGCCCCAACATGTGCAAATAGGAAGGATGAATTCTAACTTCCTTTCCCAGGGAATTATTAACACTTTGTGTTGAGAGTCATATCCTTTGAAGAGGCTTAATCCTCTGGATGGTCTCGAGGTGAGGGGATTTGAGACTGCTGCTTTAGAGAGACAAGACTGGAGGAAACAGGGCTACCTTTCTTAAAACTCAAATGTGTTTGGGTTTTCTTAAGTTTCTACACGTGTTGGAAAGTCATGCTTCTGGTCCACTGTGGGTGGCGTGATGACTACAGGATGGTCATGGAGTCTGGACTCTAAGCACCGTACCCTTGAGCTCAGGGGTAGAGTCTCTCTGGCATGGCATGCGATCACTGGGAACACTACTCTGAGAGGTGTCCCAGTGCTTGCCGAAAGTGGAAAGCCAGGATTCATGCAAACAACATTTAGCCGAAGGGTGGATGCCAGTGATAGCAGTCACCAAGGCTTATGGCAGGACCCACTCCTAATTTACAGGCAACTGTAAGTGCCTAGAATACCTGTAGGACCCTGGGGAGGGGGAGATCACCCACACTCCCCCACCTATTCTGGTGAATGGGGGCTCAGAATCAAAATGAATGCGATTTAGAAAAATCATATAGGTGAGAGTTCATGGACCTGAGTAATATGGAGAATATTCATTGCACTACACAGTGATGTGTGAACTCTTACAGTAATTACTCCATAGGACTGAAAGACATAAAAAACAACACAGAATGGTTCAAAAAGAATCGAACACTTGCAAATAATTAGTATCTGATGCCTGGTTTATATATGAATAGGTAGTAAAAATCGATAGTAAAAATAGGTAGTAAAAAAAAAATTTGTAAACGAAATTCCATGTTTAGTTTGAACAATCTTACAGATGCTCCACATGGTCCACATGCATCCCCCAGATCACAAGTCCCGCATCAGTACTGATGCTGATTCATCCTCGACTCCACAATCACCCCTGAAGGTAGCAGTGAAGCCCCAGTGTGTTTCTTCTTTCCTCAAGACCACGAGGGGGTACAAACCCAAGGTTCTTCCTGAATCCCCACCAGAAGTCAGGTGGTCTAGAATATTTTAAAAGTCTTCCATTCTGTTTGAATCACCCTGTTTTTGTACTTACATTCTTTGACAATATGTGAAAGATGACAATTTAAACTTCCTTTGTGAAGAACGGCCAGGTTCTCCGTAACAATAAGCATTTATCCAAACTTCTTGCAGTCAACACACTTATAGTACACAACTCAACCAAAGCTCTTTGCGGGGGAGAAGGAATAGTATGTCACAATATTAGAGTAATGAAAAGCAGGGTATGTAGAGTTACCCTGCCTGGGTTCTTAGAAATGTCCTAAATAAAATCACAGGTTAGTTAATTGAGGGAGCATTAAACCATATTAAAATATTTAGGATATATCTATGTATATGAGAGGAAGAGTATATTTATGTACATGAGGGAAAGAGTACACTATATTCATATGGGTATATGCAAACTACTTTTTAAAATAAGACTATGGTGAGTCAGATGCAAATTTGAACTTCAAACTACCTCTTCATATGATGTGAGCATAAGAATACAGGGAAGGGCTGGCACGGGGGCGGGGGTGGGGGTGGGGGGTGGGCTGGGAACAAATGTACATGATACATTTGAACAAACTGAGATTAGCAAGGATGTCTGGGAAGGGGCTGTCTTGTTCTTGGCTTGCCCAGTGCTCTGAGGTGAAAACAAGGAAATGAGTGAGATGTTATGATTCAAATGTCAGCTCTGACTCCTCTAAAGATAGTTTATGGGGTGCTGCTGACTGTATTATGATGTTCTAGCAATGCAGTATGGTATTTCTAAAAGAAGCTAGTTAAAATAGGATGAATAATAAAATAATCTTGGTATTATATTTTTTTAAAAAGCAGATATACGACTTCCCTGGCGGTCCAGTGGTTAAGACGTCACACTTCCACTGCGGGGGGTGCGGGTTCGATTTCTGGTCGGGGAACTAAGATCTCACAAGCTGCGCGGTGCAGCCAAAAATGTTTTTTCAAAAGTAAAGCAGATATAGGTGTCAACTATTTGATTCATGTGGCACCCTTGAGAAAGCCCCTACATACACAGGTAAAGCTGAAAAACCAAATTGTAATCTGTCATTCTTTACCAACATGCAAAACTTTATGGAAATTTGCCTTTTTAAATAAATGTAGACGCTATCAACAACAGAAGAGAGTGTAGTTTTCTGTCACCCTTTTCAGATCTTAGGACATTGTTTATCGTTCTATCCTTGACTATCTTTAAAGAACTTCTGTATACAAACATCCCAAATTCTGCTTACTTGGTAATCTGTATAGATCAAGCTCACCAAGTAATATCATCAAAATTCCTCTTAGAAAAGTGACAGCTAACACCCATGCCTTTTCTCACTATAATCGCCTACAACTTCTCAAAAATAAATCGTTTGGCACTGTATATTGTCCCTCTACTTTTTCTTACCAACCTTATCATTGAATTTCTTTCTCTAAGACTCTCTCTTGTTCTTTTTATCTCCTCCTGATTTCCTGTAAACTCATCAAGGTGATATCAAGGGTTGGCAATGATCTTCCCCCCAAAAAAAATTTAATTCAAGAAAAATAAAATCAAATTACAAATGCTGAATAGAAATGTTAATAGAATGTCACAACACTATCTTTTCTCCAACAGTGATTAATCTCCAGTGGCTATTCCTTCCAAGTGTCCTTCACTTTAAAAAGGAAGCTTTCGGGAATTCCCTGGCAGTCCAGTGGTTAGGACTCCGTGCTCTCACTGCTGGGGCCGGGGTTCAATCCCTGGTCCGGGAATTAAGATCCCAAGAGCTGTGAGGTGTGGCCAAAAGAATTAAAATTTAAAAAATAAAAAGAAAGCTTTTTGGAAATCAAGGGTCCAACCTGTGTTGTGTACACTGTGGGGATCTAAAACGTACCTGTTCCCTATTTCATTAGTTGAATTAATATCTCATGTTTATTTTAAAGTAATATTATCAATATCAACTCAAATAGATTTAAAATGACATTTGCAGCATTACTCTCTTCCCTGTCCTAATTACAATAAATAAGCACGGGCAAAGTGCCTGGGGCCTATGGGGAAAGTAGCTAAGAAAACAGATCCATACCAACTGAAGGTGACTCAGAGTAGAATTTGACTTGCTGTAGGACTCATCTCAAGCGTGGTAAAAACCATTCTCTCTCTAAGACAGAGCTCTGCACTGATAGTCAAAGGTCAGTAACTTGCATGGCTGGCGAATCCCTGACATAGCCTTTAGTTGAATTATGAATGGCTTTTCTAACAGTACTACCTCTAGAGTTGTAAGGCATGTGCTTTTCTCAAGGTCATGGGTGTACTGCTTTTTTTAAAATCTTTTTTTATAACATCTTTATTGGAGTATAATTGCTTTACAATATTGTGTTAGTTTCTGCTTTATTACAAAGTGAATCAGCTATATGTATACATATATCCCCATATCCCCTCCCTCTTGCATCTCCCTCCCACTCTCCCTATCCCACCCCTCTAGGTGGTCACAAAGCATCGAGCTGATCTCCCTGTGCTATGCGGCCGCTTCCCACTAGCTATCTATTTTACATTTCGTAGTGTATGACTTCCGATTGGGATTCTCTTTCTTCATTAAAAAAAAAAATGCATTTATTTATTTTTGGCTGCGTTGGGTCTTTGTGGCTGTGCGCAGGCTTTCTCTGGTTGAGGCGAGCGGTGACTACTCTTCGTTGCGGTCCGCGGGCTTCTCATTGTGTCAGCTTCTCTTGTTGCGGAGCATAGGCTCTAGGTACGTGTGTTTCAGTAACTGTGGCACATGGGCTAAGTAGTTGTGGCTCACAGGCTCTAGCGCACAGGCTCAGTAGTTGGGGTGCAAGGGATTAGTTGCTCCGCGGCATGTGGGATCTTCCCAGACCAGGGCTCGAACCCGTGTCCCCTGCATTGGCAGGTGGATTCTTAACCACTGTGCCACCAGGGAAGTTCCTGGCTTCTCTTTCACAGGAGCCTTTCTTCCAGTGAACTCTCGTTTAATTGATGAAAATACAAAGAATTATAAAGAGCAAAAGAATAACTTAAGAAAAGCTTTGTTTGGCAAAGGAATGATTAAATGGGGAAGATTGATGTATGAGATAAAATTTAGAAAATAAACCCCTGGTCCAGACTAGATGTGAAGAAATTGTCCTTGTTCCCATCACCTCTCCTGAGAAGCACTGCTCATCAAAAACTCTTGCCATTAGATTCCACCTCCTGGCACCCTCTTTCCAACTTTTACCAACTTCCTGGACACCCTTCATTCACTGAAGGCTTGAGCCCAGAGCCCAAATTCTTCATTCCTTAATATTTAACCTCTCTTTATTGGCCCATTTTCATTGCGATTTCAACAAGCTCACGTCCCTCCTATTTTTTTTTTTAACATCTTTATTGGAGTATAATTGCTTTACAGTGGTCTGTTAGTTTCTGCTTTCCCTCCTATTCTTTTTTTTTTTTTCCCAGTACGCGGGCCTCTCACTGTTGTGGCCTCTCCCGTTGCGGAGCACAGGCTCCGGACGCGCAGGCTCAGTGGCCATGGCTCACGGGCCCAGCTGCTCCGCGGCACGTGGGATCTTCCCGGACCGGGGCACGAACCCGTGTCCCCCGCATCGGCGGGCGGACTCTCAACCACTGCGCCACCAGGGAAGCCCCCTCCCATTCTTAAATATAAAAAGCATATTCTATAGTCACCTCCAATATATTTAACATACTATGGCCAGAACAAATATTTTTTAAAATAAAGAGCCAATCCTGTGACTTGTGACTCAAATGCCATTAAATTCTTCCCGCTGCATTTCTGATAAAATCTCAGTCTTGTCATATGAGTGCTTGTCCTCCTTCACCTTTGCTGTGTGTCTCTAACAGTTTGGGACCTCACAAGCAATCTGCCCTTCGCTTGCCTTTGAACATGCTGTTTTCTCTGCCTGGGATTCTCCCTGCTCTCAGCACTAAGATTTTCTTCCTTCAAGAACCAGTGTAAATGCCATTTCAGCCAGAAAGACTTCCCTGTTCCCCAGACTTGGAAACTGCAATCTCCGTTCTTTCCCCCAAACCCGTTCTGAGGGGTAAACTGCCATTCCCATATTTTAGCTATAATCTACAATTTACCCAATTCGTTATCACAATACTTATCCATCCTTCTTTGTATTCCCAGCTCCATGACCCCTAGTCATTTGCATGGTAAGATTAATCAGGAAAATTGCATTTTAAAACGTAGAAGGATACTGCCACCAAATTAATTCAACATTATCCTCAGGCTTTGGTTCATATCATTTCAAGCTGTCCCACACCATTTTCTATAGCTATTTGCACACATAATAAAGCCGTAAGAATTAAACAGCATTTTTTAAAAAATCCAAAGGCACAATACCTCACAGAGGCAGCTAGTTTAAAGTCTTGACTCAGCCGTCTTTCCAAAATAGAATGGAAATGTCTTTGAAATCCAAAACTCTGTCCTAGGACAGTCATTTTATCTGATCCCAAGCACTCCCAATTAACGTAAAGTCAAGGTAAAACACTATTCTGACAGATAAAAGAGCATCAGAGAACCATTCAAAATGTTATCATTCAAAGATGTAGACAAAGATTATCACATCTGAAAAAGCAACAGCCCCTGGTTTGTCAAGGAACTCAGGCAACTGAAGAGTGAATCATAATTACTATTTTCAACAGAAAAGCAAATAAGAGCACTTACGCATGTCACCGAAGGCCCCCTTTGTCACTTTTGTGGCACGTAACACCACTACTGTGAACTTGTGGGAATAATGGTGCTCCACCTGGAAAAAAAAATCATAATGAATTTAAAATAAGCCTGTAATATAGGATCCAGGTAAATTGTTTTCATTGTTTCCTTGAGACTAATTGAAAATATTCCAGTTGAAAGGAACTAACATGCATACCAGAAACATTCTTTGATCATGAGGCTTTTCCTTTTTTGATCCTTTCCTCTCTCCGGCACAGAATGATTGAGAAGTTTATATCATGCTTTAAAATGTCACTGCAGCTTGACTGTTAGGACTTCTTTGCAGTCTCTACTTTACAGGGTTTACCAAGCCCTTGGGAAAAATGTAAATCAGGACTGCAGGCTTTCTAGGTGCACAATCAGGCTTTGTACTAGGTGATAAGCAAGACCTGCTTTAGAAAGGTGAAGTCAGAGCAAGATGTTTGCATTATCTAAATGTGTTTGTTTTTATTGTTACTGTTCAATGAAAGTCTTTTTTTGGTATAACTTTTCCAGAGCAGTTTTCAAAATCCTTTGGATCCAAAGCAATAACCAGCAAGCTACTTATATTAATTTTAATTTATTTGTTAAAACCATATGTGACAATGTTAAAAGTTTCTAATAGCCTAATAGCTTGCATGCACATAAGAAGTATTAACAGGTAGAAGACTTTATTAAACACTTCACATAACTGGATATTAGTTCTCAAATGATTCTACTCACCAAAACAGAATGGGAAAGCAGAAACTCACAAAGTTCTCTGAGCAACTGAAAAGATTGCAAACTCTTTATCTAAAGCTCAAGCATTTTTGTTTAATCTTAGGAGAGGCCCACATTTATAAGTTACTCCTACCTTTCATAATTTTTTTTTTTTTTTTTTTTTTTTTTTTTTTTTTTTTTTTTTTTTTTGCGGTACGCGGGCCTCTCACCGCTGTGGCCTCTCCCGCTGCGGAGCACAGGCTCCGGACGCGCAGGCTCAGCGGCCATGGCTCACGGACCCAGCCGCTCCGCGGCACGTGGGATCCTCCTAGACCGGGGCACGAACCCGCGTCCCCTGCATCGGCAGGCGGACTCTCAACCACTGCGCCACCAGGGAAGCCCCTTTCATAATTTTAATAGACTTGCTTAACTGGTTAAAAAGTCCATAACTAATTAAAAAGAAGCTAAGATACTGACAATACTGAGAAGTGAGTCTAAAAGTAAGGAAGCAGAAAAAACTATAAAAATGGACTCATGAGGATCAGCAGTAGTGGGATATAGGAGCAAAAGTTATACAGCGTTCAACAGTTTCTGAAGATATCACTCTATCAACAGAGTAATGTATGTCCAGATTTATAACATAGCATCAAGAAGAGCTGAAGGGCTTCCCTGGTGGCGCAGTGGTTGAGAGTCCGCCTGCCGATGCAGGGGACGCGGGTTCGTGCCCCGGGCCGGGAGGATCCCGCGTGCCGCGGAGCGGCTGGGCCCGTGAGCAATGGCCGCTGGGCCTGCGCGTCCGGAGCCTGTGCTCCACAACGGGAGAGGCCACAACAGTGAGAGGCCTGCGTACCGCAAAAAAAAAAAAAAAAAAAAAAAAAAAAAAAAGAAGAGCTGAAGTCATGAATAATGAGCATACCTTGTTTAAAAAGGCAGAGAAGCATATAAAATCTTTCAAGATAATTCTTATTCAAGTTTATTGTCAAAGAGAAATGCCTTCTGTATTCAGAAGGGCTCTGAATAGCCAAAGTTTTATTCTACATACATGAAATTATCAATCATTAAAAAATGAATGCTTAAAAAAAGGCATATTGCCTTTTACTACAACCAAAAATCACATGAACTCCTCCCACCAAAAAAAAAAAGAGAGAGAGAGAGAGAGAAAGAGAGAGAGAATCCAGAGAATTCCCTGGCGGTCCAGTGATTAGAACTCCATGTTTCCACTGCAGGGGGTACAGGTTCATTCCTGGCCGGGGAACTAATATCCCACATGCCACGCTGTGGCCAAAAAATATAAAGAGAGAGAATCCACTATCATAATTAGAAACTTCAACACCCCTCTATCAGAAATGAACAGATGCAGTAGGCAGAAAATCAGTAAGGACAGAGTTGAACTCAACAGCACCATCAGTCAACTAGATATAATTAACACTTATAGACTATTTCATCCAACAGCATCAGAATACATATTCTTAAGCTAACATGGAACAAAACTGCAATGTGTACTCTCACAATGGAATTAAACTAGAAATCAGTAACAGAATAATAGCTAAAAAAAAAATCACAAAGTACTTGGAGATTAAACAACTTCTAAATAACATAAATGTCAAACAAGAAGTCCCAAGAGAAATTTTTAAATATTTGGAACTAAATGAAAATGCAACTACAACTTATCAAAGTTTAGTGGGATGCAGTGAAAGTAGTGCTTACAGGGAAATTTACAGCACTGAAACATATATGTGTGTGTGTGTGTGTGTGTGTGTGTGTATATACATACATATATATATATGAAAGACCTAAAATCAATCATCTAAGTGTCTACTTTAGGAAATTAGAAAAAGAAGGGCAAACTAAATCCCAAGTAAGCAGAGAAAAATTGTAAGATCTGGAGGAGTGAATAAAATTAAAAATGGAAAATCAATAAAGAAAATCAATGAAATCAAAATTTGAAAAGATCAATAAAATCGATAAGCCTTTAGCAAGGTTAAATAAGAAAAAAGCAGAGAGAGCACAAATTATAAATATCATAACTGAATGAAGGAAGTTCATTACAGATCATATGGACATTAAAAGAATAATAAAGGAACACTATGAACAATTCTAAGCCCACAATTTCAAAACCTAGATGAAATGGACCAATTCCTTGAAAGATAAAATCTGCCAAAATTCACACAAGTAGAAATAGACAATCTTAATAGGCCTATGTTTATAAAGAAATTGAGTCAAAATTTAACCTTTCAAAACAGAAAACACCAGGCCCAGATGGATTCACTGGTAAATTCTACCAAACACTTGAAGAAATTACACCAATGTTCTCCAATCTCTTCCAGAAGATAGAAGTAGAGAGAATAGTTCCTAACTCATTCTATGAAGCCAGCTTTATCCTGATAACAAAACCATACGGAGGCACTGCAGGAAAAGAAAACTGCAGACCCATATCTCTCATAAACAAAGATATAAAAATTCTCAACAAACTATTAGCAAATAAAACCCGACAATGTATAAAAGGAATTGTAACCACAGCCACATGGGATTTATCCCAGGTATGGAAGACTGGTTCAGCATTTGAAAACTAATTATTGTAATCCATCACATTAACAGTCTAAAGAAGAAAAATCATATGATCATATCAATAGACACAAAAAATGTATTTGACAAAATTCAATACCTATTCATGATGAAAACTCTCAGCAACCTAAAAATAGATGGAAACTTTTTCAACTGGATAAAGAACACCTATAAAAATCCTACAGCCAATATCATAGTTAATGGTGTGAAACTAGAAGTTTTCCTGAAAAGATCAAGACAAGGATGTCCCCTCTTACCACTTCTTCCAACATTGTACTGGATGTCCTAGCTAATGCAATAAGACAAGAAAGGGAAATATAAGATGTATGGATAGTGAAGGAGGAAATAAAACTGTCTCTGTTCACACATGACATGATTGTCTATGTAGAATACCCAAGTGAATTGATTTTTTAAACTCCTGGAATTAGAAGTGATTATAGCAAGGTTGTAGGATATAAGTTTAATATGCAAAATTCAATCTCTTTCTTATATACCAACAATGAAGAGGTGGAATTTGAAATTAAAACACAATACCATTTACATTAGCATCCCCCCCCACAAAAAGAATGAAAAACTTAGGTATAAATCAAAAAAAAATGTACAAGGTCTATATAAGGAAAACTACAAAACTCTGATGAATGAAAGCAATCAAGAACTAAATAAAAAGAGAAATATTCCATGTTCATGGATAGAAGACTGAATATTGTCAAGATATCAGTTCTCTCCAAATTGATCTATAGATTCAAGGTTATCCCAATCAAAATCTCAGCAAGTTATTTTGTAGATATCAACAAACTGATTCTAAGGTTTATATGGAAAGACAAAAGACCCCAGAATAGCCAATATAATGTTGAAGGAGAGGAATAAACTTGTAGGACTGATGCTACCTGACATCGAGACTTACTATAATGCCACAGTAATCAAAACAGTATGGCATTGATGAAAGGATAAACACATAGATGAATGGAACAGAATAGAGAGCCCCAAAATAGACCAACACACATATAGTCAACTAATCTTTTACAAAGGAGCTAAAGCAATACAATGGAAAAAAAAGATAGCTTTTTCACTTTTTTTTTTTTTTTTGCGTTATGCAGGCCTCTCACTGTTGTAGCCTCTCCTGTTGCGGAGCACAGGCTCCAGACGTGCAGGCCCAGTGGCCATGGCTCACAGGCCCAGCTGCTCCACGGCATGTGGGATCTTCCCGGACCGGGGCACAAACCCATGTCCCCTGCATCAGCAGGCGGACTCTCAACCACTGCACCACCAGGGAAGCCCAGCCTTTTCATCAAATGGTGCTGGAACAACTAGACATCCACATTAAAAAAAAAAAAAAAGAGAGAGAGACAAATGATATCTGAGCCTGAAAGAGAATAAGCAAATGTTCTTGAAAATCCAATTTAGGGATTAGCTTTCTCACTAAAGAGAACTTTTCAATAATTATCATATATAATAGTACATACTCCCCAAATCATCTATGCTTTTTTTCCATATCCTAGAATTTTAATACCACATGGGTTTTCAAATGCCTAAAAACTCACTTGTAAGATAAAAATGATTAGCAATGCTCATCTATTATTTAACATTTTTTGAAACTGTTACAAATGTATTGGTATTTCAAGTGTTTATTAATAACATGTACAGAAAGATGAAATTTTTATTAGAAAGATTCATTGAGTATGAACCATCTGTTACACATTCTAATAGATGCAAATTCTCATTTTCACAACCCTATAAAACAGATGTTATTATATGTATTTATAGATGAGTAAAGTGAGAGTTTAAGTAATTTCCCAGTATCTCACAGAGAGTAAAAGTTAAAACTGAATTAGAATCCAGTCTTCCTGTCCCCAATGTCTTTACTCTTTCTGTATTCCTTTACTTATAGAGAATAATAATATCAACACCAATACCTAATAGCAAAAAAGGCTATTTCCATTTATTAAAGTTGTACAGATATTTACAATCTAGTGCATTAAATCTGTAATTGATCTAAAGTCTCTCTAGAGGAGACCTTCAAGACGGTGGAAGAGAAAGACGTGGAGATCACCTTCCTCCCCACAAATACATCAGAAATACATCTACATGTGGAACAACTCCTACAGAACACCTACTGAACACGGGCAGAAGACCTCAGACTTGCCCAAAAGCAAGAAACTCCCCATATACCTGGGTAGGGCAAAAGAAAAAAGAAAAAAAAGAGCCAAAAGAATAGGGATGGGACCTGCACCAGTGGGAGGAAGCTGTGAAGGAGGAAAAGTCTCCACATACTAGGAAGTCCCTTCACTAGTGGAGATGGGGGGCAGCAGGGGGTGGGGAAGCTTCAGAGCCATGGAGAACAGCACAGCAATAGGGGTGCAGAGGGCAAAGTGGAGGCATTCCTGCACAGAGGATCTGTGCCGACCAGAACTCACCAGCCCAAGACGCTTGTCTGCTCACCTGCCAGGGCAGGTGGGGGCTGGGAGCTGAGGCTTGGGCTTCAGAGGTCAGATCCCAGGGAGAGGACTAGGGTTGGCTGCATGAACAAAGCCTGAACAGGGCTAGTGTGCAACAACTAGCAGGGAGGGGATCCTGGAAAATGTCTGGAACTGCCTAAAAGGCAAGAGACCATTGTTTTGGGGTGCACAAAGAGAGGGGAATCAGAACACTGTCTAAAAATGCTCCAGAGATGGGTGTGAGGTGCGGCTATCAGTGTGGACAGCAGAGACAGGCATGAAATGCTAAGGCTGCTGCTACAGTCACCAAGAAGCTTGTGTACTAGCACAGGTCACTATCCACACCTCCCCTCCCTGGAGCCTGTGCAGCCCACCACTGCCAGGGTACCGTGATCCAGCAACCACTTCCACAGAAGAACACATGGCACACCTCAGGCAGTTGCAACGTCATGCTGGCCTCTGCCACTGCAGGCTCGTCCCGCATTCTGTACTGCTCCTTCCCCCCGGCCTGAGTGAGCCAGAGCCCCTGAATCAGCTTCTCCTTTAACCCCGTCCTGTCTGAGCAAAAAGCAGACACCCTGAGGTGAACTACATGCAGAGGCGGGGCCAAATCCAAAGTTGAGCCTAAGGAGCTGTACGAACAAAGAAGAGAAAGGGAAATTCCTCCCAGCAGGCTCAGGAGCAGTGGATTAAATCCTCACAATCAACTTGATATACCTGTATCACTGGAATAATTGAATAGACAATAAATCATCCCAAATTTGAAGCAGTGGACTTTGGACTTTTGGACTTGAGGTTTGCTTTCTGCACCTAATTTGTTTCTGGTTTTATGTTTACCTTAGTTGAGTATTTAGAGTTTATTAACATTGGTATATTTGGTTATTGATTTGGTTGCTCTCTTCCTTTATATATATAGATAGATAGATATAGATAGAGATAGAGATAATTTTTCCTTTTTCTCTTTTTATGAGTGTGTATGTGTATGCTTCTGTCTGTGATTTTCTATGTATAGCTTTGCTTTTACCATTTGTCCTAGGGTTCTGTCTGTCTGATTTTTTTTCTTTTTCTTTTCTTATTTATTACCTTTTAATTTTTACACTTTTAAATAATTATTTTATTTTAATAACTTTCTTTTATTTTATTCTTTCTTTCTTTCTCCCTTTTCTTTGGAGCTGTGTGGCTGACACGGTATTGAAGCTCTGGCCAGGTGTGAGGCCTGTGCCTCTGAGGTGGGACAACCGAGTTAAGGACATGGGTCCACCAGAGACCACCTGGCTCCATGTAATATCAAATGACAAAAGCTCTCCCAGAGATCTCCATCTCAATGCTAAGACACAGCTCCACTCAAAGACCAGCAAGCTACAGTGCTGGACACCCTAAGCCAAGCAACTAGCAAGACAGGAACACAACCCCACCCATTAGCATAGAGGCTGCTAAAATCATAATAAGCTCACAGACTCCGCAAAACACACCACCATATGGGGTTCTGCTACCAGAAAGACAAGATCCAGCCTCACCCACCAGACCACAGGAACCAATTCCCCCCACCAGGAAGTCTACACAACCCACTGAACCAACCTTAGTCACTGGGGGCAGACATGAAAAACAAGAGAACTATGAACCTGTAGCCTGAGAATATGAGACCCTAAAAACAGTAAGTTAGCAAAATGAGAAGACAGAGAAACATACAGCAGATGAAGGAGCAAGGTAAAAACCCATCAGCCCAGACAAATGAAGAGGAAACAGGCAGTCTACCTGTAAAAGAAATCAGAGTAATGAGAGTAAAGATGATCCAAACTCTTGGAAATATAATAGAGAAAGCACAAGAAATGTTTAACAAGGACCTAGAAGAGCTAAAGAACAAACAAACAAAGATGAACAACAAAATAAATGAAATTAAAAATTCTCTAGCATGAATCAATAGCAGAATAACAGAGTCAGAAGAACAGATAAGTGACCTGGAAGATAAAATAGTGGAAATAACTATGACAGAGCAGAATAAAGAAAAAAGAATGAAAAGAATTGAGGACAGTCTCAGAGACCTGAGGGACAACACTAAATGCACCAACATTCTAATTATAGGGGTCCCAGAAGAAGAAGAGAAAAAGAAAGGGAGTGAGAAAATATTTGAAGAGATTAGAGTTGAAAACTTCCCTAATATGGGAAAGGAAATAGTCAATCAAGTCCAGGAAACGCAGAGAATCCCATGCAGGATAAATCCAAGGTGAAACACGCCAAGAAACATATTAATCAAACTATCAAAAATTAAATACAAAGAAAAAATATTAAAAGCAGGAAAAACAACAAATAACATATCAGGGAATCTCCAAAGGTTGACAGCTGATTTTCCAGCAGAAACTGCAAGCCAGAAGTGAGTGGCACAATATATTTCAAATGATGAAAGGGAAAAACCTACAACCAAGATTAATCTACCCAGCAAGGATCTCCTTCAGAGTCGACAGAGAAATTAAAACATTTACAGACAAGCAAAAGCTAAGAGAATTCAGCACCACCAAACCAGCTTTACAATAAATGTTAAAGGAACTTCTCTAGGTAGGAAACACAAGAGAAGGAAAAGACCTACAATAAAAAATGTAAAACAATTAAGAAAATGGTAATAGGAACATACATATTGATAATAACCATAAATGTAAATAGATTAAATGCTCCAACCCAAGGACATAGACTGGCTGAATGTATACAAATACAAGACCCATATATATGCTGTCTACAAGAGACCCACTTCAGACCTAGGGACACATACAGACTGAAAGTGATGGGATGGAAAAAGATATTCCATGCAAATGGAAATCAAAAGAAAGCTGGAGTAGTAATTCTCATATCTGACAAAATAGACTTTAAAACAAAGACTATTACAAGAGACCAAGAAGGACACTACATAATGATCAAGGGATCAATCCAAGATGAAGATTATAAATATTTATGCACCCAAAATAGGAGCACCTCAATACATAAGGCAAATGCTAACAGCCATAAAAGGGGAAATCGACAGTAACACAATCATAGTAGGGGACTTTAACACCCCGCTTTCACCAATGGACAGATCATCCAAAATGAAAATAAATAAGGAAACACAAGCTTTACATGACACATTAAACAAGATGGAAGTAGTTGATATTTATAGGACATTCCATCCAATAACAGCAGATTACACTTTCTTCTTAAGTGCTCATGGAACATTCTCCAGGATAGATCATATCTTGGGTCACAAATCAAGCCTTGGCAAGTTTAAGAAAATTGAAATTGTATCAAGTATCTATTTTGACCATAACACTATAAGACTAGATATCAATTACAGGAAAAAAATCTGTAAAAAATACAAACACATGATGGCTAAACAATACGCTACTAAATAACCAAGAGATCACTGAAGAAATCAAAGAGGAAATCAAAAAATACCTAGAAACAAATGACAATGAAAACACATGACCCAAAAACTATGGGATGCAGCAAAAGCAGTTCTAAGAGGGAAGTTTGTAGCAATACAATCCTACCTTAAGAAACAACAAACATCTCAAATAAAGAATGTAACCTTACACCTAAAGCAATTAGAGAAAGAACAAAAAAACCCCAAAATTAACAGAAGGAAAGAAATCATAAAAATCAGATCAGAAATAAATGAAAAAGAAATGAAGGAAACAATAGCAAAGATCAATAAAACCAAAAGCTGGTTCTTTGAGAAGATAAGCAAAATTGATAAACTAGTAACTAGACTCATCAAGAAAAAAATGGAGAAGACTCAAATGAATAGAATTAGAAATGAAAGAGGAGAAGTAACAACTGACACTGCAGAAATACAAAGGATCATGAGAGATTACTACAAGCAACTGGAAGGAATGGACAAAAACTTATAAAAGCACAACCTTCCAAGTCTGAACCAGGAGGAAACAGAAAATATAAACAGACCAATCACAGGAACTGAAATTGAGACTGTGATTAAAAATCTTCCAACAAACAAAAGCCCAGGACCAGATGGCTTCAGAGGCAAATTTTATCAAACATTTAGAGAAGAGCTAACACCTATCCTTCTCAAACTCTTCCAAAAGATAGCAGAGGGAGGAACACTCCCAAACTCATTCTACTAGGCCACCATCACCCTGATACCAAAACCAGACAAAGATGTCACAAAGAAAGAAAACTACAGGCCAATATCACTGATGAACATAGATGCAAACATCCTCAGCAAAATACTAGCAAACAGAATCCAACAGTACATTAAAAGGATCATACACTGTGATCAAGTGGGGTTAATTCCAGGAATGCAAGGATTCTTCAATATACACAAATCAATCAATGTGATAAACCATATTAACAAATTGAAGGAGAAAAACCATATGATCATCTAAATAGATGCAGAAAAAGCTTTCGACAGAATTCAACACGCATTTATGATAAAACCTCTCTAGAAAGTAGACATAGAGGGAACTTACCTCAACATAATAAAGGCTGTATATGACAATACCACAGCCAACGTCATTCTCAATGGTGAAAAACTGAAACCATTTCCTCTAAGATCAGGAACAAACCAAAGTTGCCCAATCTCACCACTATTGTTCAACATAGTTTTGGAAGTTTTAGCCATAGCAGAGAAGAGAAAAATATAAAAGGAATCCAAATCAGAAAATAACACTGTCACTGTTTGCAGATGACATGATACTATACACAGAGAATCATAAAGATGTTACCAGAAAACTACTAGAGCTAATCAATGAATTTGGTAAAGTAGCAGGATACAAAATTAATGCACAGAAATCTCTTGCATTCCTAGACACTAATAACATGAATCATGAAAAATCTGAAAGACAAATTAAGGGAACATTCTCATTTACCATTGCAACAAAAAGAATAAAATACCTAGGAATAAACCAACCTAAAGAGATAAAGTACCTGTATGCACAAAACTATAAGACACTGATGAAAGAAATTAAAGATGATATAAACAGATGGAGAGATATACCATGTTCTTGGATTGGAAGAATCAACATTGTGAAAATGCCTATACTACCCAAAGCAATCTACAGGTTCAATGCAATCCCTATCAAACTACCACTGGCATTCTTCACAGAACTAGAACAAAAAATTTCACAATTTGTATGGAAACACAAAAGACCCCAAATAGCCAAAGCCATCTTGAGAAAGTAAAACGGAGCTGGAGGAATCAGGCTCCCTGATTCCAGACTATACTACAAAGCTACAGTAATCAAGATAGTATGGTACTGGTACAAAAACAGAAATATAGATCAATGGAACAGGATAGAAGGCCCAGAGATAAACCCACACACATATGGTCACCTTATCTTTGGCAAAGGAGGAAAGAATATACAATGGAGAAAAGACAGTCTCTTCAGTAAGTGGTGCTGTGTAAACTGGACAGCTACATGTAAAAGAATGAAATTAGAACACTCCCTAACACCATACACAAAAATAAACTCAAAATGGATTAAAGACCTAAATGTAAGGCCAGACACTATCAAACTCTTAGAGGAAAACATAGGCAGAACACTCCATGACATAAATCACAGCAAGATCCTTTATGACCCACCTCCTAGAGAAATGGAAATAATAACAAAAATAAATAAATGGGACCTAATGAAACTTAAAAGCTTTTGCACAGCAAAGGAAACCATAAACAAGACCAAAAGACAACCCTTGGAATGGGAGAAAATATTTGCAAATGAAGCAAGTGACAAAGGGTTAATCTCCAAAATATACAAGCAGCTCATGCAGCTCAATATCAAATAAACAAACAACCCAATCCAAAAATGGGTAGAAGATCTAAATAGACATTTCTCCAAAGAAGATACACAGATTGCCAACAAACACATGAAAGGATGGTCAACATCACTAGTCATTAGAGAAATACAAATGAAAACTACAATGAGGTATCACCTCACACCAGTCAGAATGGCCATCATCAAAAATCTACAAACAATAAATGCTGGAGAGGGTTTGGAAAAAAGGGAACCCTCTTGCACTGTTGGTGGGGATGTAAATCGATACAGCCACTATGGAGAATAGTATGGAGGTTCCTTAAGAAACTAAAAATAGAACTACCATATGACACAGCAATCCCACTGCTGGGCATATAACCTGAGTAAAACAAAATTCAGAAAGAGTCATGTACCACAATGTTCATTGCAGCTCTATTTGCAATAGCCAGGACGTGGAAGCAACCTAAGTGTCCATCAACAGATGAATGGATAAAGAAGATGTGGCATATATATATATACGATGGAATATTACTCAGCCATAAAAAAGAAACAAAATTGAGTTATTTGTAGTGAGGTGATTGGACCTAGAGTCTGTCATACAGAGTGAAGTATGTCAGAAAGAGAAAATCAAATACCATATGCTAACACATATATATGGAATCTTAAAAAAAAAATGTTCTGAAGAACCTATGGGCAGGACAGGAGTAAAGATGCAGATGTAGAGAATGGACTTGAGGACACGGCAAGTGGGAATGGTAAGCTGGAATGAAGTGAGAGATTGGCACCGACATATATACACTACCAAATGTAAAATAATAGCTAGTGGGAAGCAGCTGCATGGCACAGGGAGATCAGCTCGGTGCTTTGTGACCACCTACAGGGGTGGGATAGGGAGGTTGGGAGGGAGATGCAAGAGGGAGGAGATATGGGGACATATGTACATCTATGGCTGATTCACTTTGTTATAAAGCAGAAACTAACATACCATTGTAAAGCAATTATACTCCAATAAAGATTTTTAAATAAATAAGTAAATAAATGATGAATCAATAAATGAATGAATAAATAAAGTCTCTTGAGTAATTGGGTTATTTTTTCTATCATTCAACTCTCCATTTTAATCTGCTTTTATTTCCATCAGCCTCAATTCTGTCTGCCTAACTACAATGAATGTGAACTTGCATACTGTTCACAGGAAATAAGGAGCATATTGACCACTTCCTTGGTTTTTATAAGTTAATTTTGGAAACATTACAAATCTTCAGGTGACGTGTAAACTTCTTCAAAACAGGAGTGTCAAAATCATGCCCATGTCTTTCTGAGTGCTGTAAAGAGCCATGTTTCCTGGAGCCAATATCACATATAATTTCAAACTAGTATGGACTAGGCTAGCTTCTGACTTGGATAAGTGACTTTTGGTTATGTCTCAGGGATGGTGCCAGAGGAAATAATGTTATTGAATACAAAACCAGTGTTCCCTAGGGGGGAACCTAATGGCTCAGCACAATGCTACTTGGTAGTTGACAAAAAGAGATGACATATTTAAATTGAGATGTCAGATATAAGCTTAATACCCTGATTTAGTCACCGAGATTAAGCCTTGCCTTCAGGTCTTGAATTACCCTACTCTGAGTGTCTTTCTTTATCCATAATCTTTTTCATGGTGAAAATCATGACCCTTTTTTTTTTCACAGTTACAATTTCAAGTCATCATGAAAACTGCTACTGTATTAAATTCATTCTGGAGAATTATATTGACGTCAGTAACTAAAATGATTGGGCACTGGAAAAAAGAACCAGTCAATTTATGCAAAAATCAATTTGGTGATTGTCCTATTCTGTTGAAAGTTCTACTGTTACAAAGAAGAACCAAAGAACAATCATAAAACAAATCTGATGGAAGAGAAGGTAGATTCTGCATACAAATATTTTTTTCTATTCAACTGCCATTGCCTAATTTAACTCAAATTAAAACTAAAGACTGTTAGTATGATAAGGACTACAGAATCTCATTACTGAATACAGAGATCACCATAATCACCAACATGCAACTTCAAACAGATATCAGCAATTTTAAAAAGAATGGCTGCTTTGATGTCATCCGAGAGTGAAGATACTTTTTTAGATAAGATACTTGTTTTCAGTGTCACTTCCTGGTGTGGTTTCATTTTAATACATTTAAGAGGCGCAAACATCATGCTACTATTCTCCCACATTTTTTAAAGAGCAGTTTTTCTACTTAAAATCAACAGTGCTATCTAAACTTGCTTTAAGAACTGTCAGTCATGGATTGGCTATATGTACAAATGTCCAAAATTGGCTATATGTCCAAAACACCCACCTAATTTGGCAACAGAATTTAACTTTAGCAGCTATCATTAAAAAAAATTATAATCAGAAATATGACTTGAGTTTCTTCTCCCTCGTGAACAAGAAACTTTCCATTTGCACAATAAGTATATCTGTCAAATATAGTAATAACATTATATTATAATATATGTATCTTTAAATATTCAAGTAAACATAGAGTTCATTTTCACTGAAATTAGAAGATTTTGGGTCCTATTCTAATCAGGATTACTGGGGTTGCTCTAGCAGTGAAACCAGTACCCCCCCCAAAAAAATTTGATGGTGATAACTTGGGTCTAAAATACTCATTTAATGGCATATTCACCATGAATGTATTGTGACTCTAATATCTTCAAGATACCCAAAATAAATAATCACCCAAATTTTTAACACCTAAATTTTAATTGATATAGATTCTAGTCCAATGGTAATTAAGCAGCTATACTATCACAAAAAAAAATTTTTTTTTTAACATTAACTTTTTCTTCCCTCAATACTGTAAGCAGATAGGGTAGGGGGTCCCTGGAGAAAGAGAACTAGGTATGGCTTTCATGACATAAGAGAAGCCATTTTTGGCCTAAGCCATTTTGAGATCTAAGCCTGGCCACAACGCTTATCCTTGAACAGGTCTCAGTAATTCATGATCTTAAGGGAAAAAAAGAATGAAGAGACAAAGGATGGTCATCAGGCAAGAGAAATAACAAAAGCAAAGATAATATATCAGTTATTAAGTACTCCCAGTTCCGTTTCAGTGGTAAAGATAAGCCTGAAGCACTCAACCACCAGATCAACTAGAACCTAGGGGAAGATGATGTTGACTTTTTCTGAACTTCATGACTTCAATCAACTAAAGCTTGGACTCTGTTGACCTCTGCTGCAATTCTATACTGAATTATCCCCTGCTTAAGCCCCTTCATGAAGATGCATGTACCCTTAGCTTAAAACTTCCCTGACTTTGTTGTTTGGGAGACAGCTCTTTGGGAAAGATCCCCTGTGTTCTCCTTACTTGCTGCAAGTAATAAATCCTTTCTTCTCTTGATCTTTTGCTTGGTTGTGTCTTTTGGTTCGACACCCACCAAGAGGTGAACCCAGTTTTCAGGTCACAATAATCCTGAAAAAATCTACACCCTCCTAGGAGTAATTATGGCTGAGTTAAGGCCTGTGAAGTACAGGTATACCTTCGCCCTCCTGGAGGGGCTCACTAGAACACATGAAGTAGCATGTGCACTTGAAAAGTTCTCCCCATACATCCTTAAAGTCCTTTGGGTGGCAGAGATACTTACTTGGGTTAGAACTACTGACCTAGGTGATATGTCATGTTCATTAAAATCTAAGATGTCTTTGCATTGATGATTTTCAGATGTGAGTTTTAAATCTAGTAGATCTAACAAACTTGGAAATATGGATATACTTACTATTTTGGAGAATATATCCTTATTTAAAGGGACTTCTTAAAAACCTCTTTGTCTTACTTGTTATTTTCATTAAGTGAAAAAAAAGCACCAAATCGAAATTCAAGAACTGAGAAGTAAACTTGGTGACCTTCTAGGGATTTCTAATCTGTGCTCTGTGGTGAAGAAGCAGAAATATGGACCTTACTTTTAGAATTTCACATAAGTCAATATTGAACATCAAGTTTGGGGGATAATTTTACCATCTGTGGAAAGCTTTTGAGATGATTATCTATCTTCTTGAAATTATCTAGAGGCATTATTGATTTAGAGTGATAATGGCAGACTAAATAATCTGGGTTACCACTTCCCACAGAAAATAAATAAAAACTGGATAAGGTTTTACAAAATAAGTAAACATTTTCCTAAAAGTAACTGTGATGGTTAATTTTATTTGTCAGCTTGACTGGCCACAAGGTGCTCAGTTTAAACATTATTTCTATGTGTGTCTATGAGGGTGCTTCCAGATGAGATTAGCACTTGAATCAGTGGACTCAGGAAAGGAAAGTACCACCCCCAGTGTGGGTTGGCCTCCAATCTGTTGAGGTCCTGAAAAGAATAAAAGGAGGAATTTGCCCCTTTTTTTCCTGTCTCACTGCTTGAGCTGAGACATCTCATTTAATCTCCTGACTTGAACTGAATTACATCCTTGTCTGTCCTGGGTCTCCAGTTTGCAGATGGCAGACTGTGGGACTTCCCAGTTTCCATAACCTCATAAGACAATTCTTCACAATAAATCTTGTATCTAGATCAATCTATCTGTTATGATCTGAATGTCTGTGTCCCCCCAAAATACATGTTGAAATCCTAAGCCCCCAAAGATGATAGTATTAGGAGATGGGATATTTGGGAGGGGCAAGGAACCCCCAAGAATGGATAAGTGCCTTTATAAAAGAATCCAGAGAGATTCCTTGCCCCTTCCGCCTCGTGGACACCGTGCCTAAAGCCCTCATCAAAAGCAACCGTTCCAGTGTCTCGGTCTTGGACTTCCCAGACTCCATAAGTATGACCAATAAATTTCTGCTGTTCATAAGCTACCCAGTCTGTGGTATTGTTACAGCAGCCCAAATGAATTAAGACATTATCTAACTATCTATCTATCTATCTATCTATCTATCTATCTATCTATCTATCTATCTACTTCCTACTGGTTCTGTTTCTAATCAATCAGAGAACGCTGACTAATACAGTAACAAAAAAGTAACAAGGTGGGAAGGCCTTAACTCCCAGGTCAGAGATCAAGGGGAGCAAAGAAACACAGGTTTTACCACAGGAGCATTTGTTGATCAGAGAGGAGGAGGCTGGCAGGCTGAAGGATTTTAGGAGCCCTCTAAGGACAGGACCCTAGTAAACCACTCCCTTGTTTCAAGCCTAAAACTCTACAGATTGCACCATAGGAATAAGAATGAACAGCCCCTCCACATACTGGCTCGCTGTTTTAGTGTCATCCAGGGGACCCAGAAAACAACTAACTTGAACCTAGGATTATATTTGTCCCAGACTGCTAGCTTCCCGAGGAGCCTGACAGAAACCAATAAAATTCTGAAGAAGTATTTCTACAGATAATTTTTCATTATAATAATGTTAAGCAAAATCAAAGATAATTAGGAACACAAAGAGGTATGACACCAAGACTACAAACCAGCAAAATTAATTAACAGGCACAGAAACAGCCCCCTCCATGAAAGAGCCACACTACACTTACCATGTCTAAGGAAATGGAAGTCAAACTTAAGTATGACTACATGAAACTGGAAACTATAAAAAATGGCTCAGAAGTTTTTAAAAAAGAACCAAATCAAAATTTAAGAACTGAGAAGTAAACTTGGTGACCTTCTAGGGATTTCTAATCTGTGCTCTGTGGTGAAGAAGCAGAAATATGGACCTTACTTTAAATGTGTGTACTTCTGCCTCGTGTTAGAGGCTTGTGGCAGGGAATGGCTGGTATCGGGAAAAGGTTAGAAGCTTATTCCTAACTGCCCTCTTCCTCACTTCTCTAGAATTTGTTAGTGCTCACAAAAAATATGCTATTTGCTGTTCATTGAAGCTCTGTTTAAAATAGCCAGGACATAGAAGCAACCTAAGTGTCCATCAACAGATGAATGGATAAAGAAGATGTGGCACATAAATACAATGGAATATTACTCAGCCATAAAAAGAAATGAAACTGAGTTATTTGTAGTGAGGTGGATGGACCTAGAGTCTGTCATACAGAGTGAAGTAAGTCAGAAAGAGAAAAACAAATATCATATGCTAACACATATATATGGAATCTAAGAAAAAAATAAAGGTCATGAAGAACCTAGGGGTAAGACGAAAATAAAGACACAGACCTACTAGAGCATGGACTTGAGGATATGCAGAGGGGGAAGGGTAAGCTGTGACGAAGTGAGAGAGTGGCATGGACATATATACTACCAAATGTAAAATAGATAGCTAGTGGGAAGCAGCCGCATAGCACAGGGAGATCAGCTCTGTGCTTTGTGACCACCTAGAGGGGTGGGATAGGGAGGGTGGGAGGGAGGGTGACGCAAGAGGGAAGAGATATGGGAACATATGTATATGTATAACTGATTCACTTTGTTATAAAGCAGAAACTCACACACCATTGTAAAGCAATTATACTCCAATAAAGACATTAAAAAATGCTATTTGCCATAAAACTCATTATTCCTTTGTGCACAGTGCTGTGATTTTGTAATAGTTTTGTCACCTTTATATTTCTGATTTCCCAGCAGCACTAGCTCACCTTCTGATGCCCCCTAGAAATATCCTACCTTATTAAGTTTCTACAGAATGCTTGTGTACATAATGATTTATTATTTATAAAAGCCCCGTGGAACAGACACAGCAGGTACTACTCATACTTCATATGAAGCAGCTAAAAGTCAGTTTAAGTGCTCAAGAGCACGTAACTAAAGTCTGGAACTACCACTAAAACACTAGTTCTTTGATTACCTACTCCAGTGTTTTTTTTTTCCCCCCCACGTTACCATAATAATCTAGAATAATAGCTTTCTACTTTTTTGGTAACATTTCCAGTCATCCTACAATGACCTTTTTCAAATGTCCCTGTATTTTAGCAGGCAGTCATGCTCGCATACCCAGGTGGTTGACCTCAGTGTAGACACAACCTCAGTTTTCCGTGAATGTGGGGCAGTGGCCCTCCATTGCTAATTGGTGGTGGGAAGAGGTCTAGATTTTTTTTCACTCTAGGGAAGTGACTCATCTTTTCAGAGTAAAAAGATGGAAATTTGTATAAGTATTTTATATTTGATCTATCTTTGCAATATTGATATCTTCCTGGTCCAAAAGAACTTCAGTAGATTCTGGAGACACAAATACCCTTCAGGATGGAAAGTACCTCAGAACAACTCTAGACATACGGAAACTGCATTGGGCCATATATGTATGACTCCATTTTCTCCTACATTCTTAAAAGCTGGCACCATTGGAAATAAGAGAACTTGCTGCATCAGCCCACAGGATTCTCCAACATGTCCCTGCATTACAGGTATGGTGAGGATGAGTCCAGTCTTCACCGCCTTGAGGCAGCCAAAACTGCGTCGACCTGTCTGGCACCCTTCATTACTAGTAAGTTGGCTTAATTTTCCCCATCTTTCCTTTTTAATAAAAGTATTCTCGGTTATATATTTTGAAAAGTATCCTTCTGTGAAAACTAGAGCAGGAAATTTTGTCACTAAAACAATTTACACACACACATGCACAGTTTTTTTCACACACACAGCAAAAACAAGCATGAATGAAAGTATAAAGCTCTTAGGACCCTCTCGTTGAAAAGGGCTATACACCGGAATGCTAATTGTCCAATTCTGATGCTGGAGAAGGTCAAGAAAAATGTGATACAGATATGTGGTTTTAGCATGCTTCATCATATTAAGATGCCCCATAGGTAATTATTATGGCCTAAATATTTGTCTATAGTTAACAAAATTTGCAAGAAAAGGTGACAGAAATGAGTCTTAAAACATCCAGATGTAATTTGGTTTTAAATATGCTCTGCCATGTTAAAAAAAGAAACTAAATGGCCAGTTAATACGGCCATCTGACATGAGACATGTGAGGCCTACATAGCAGTTAGTAATAAGGCCTGGTCATATTAGGCAGAAAAGTGAAGGTCATTTGAAATAATAATTCCTTTGAAATGTATTATGCTCCAGCCATACCGAAATTCTTTCGTTTCCTTACATCATGTACTTTCTCACCTCCAGACTACTTCACGTATGCTTTTCCCAATCCAGAAGAGTCATTTTCTCTCTCTTCACCTAACTTCTACTAAACCTTCAGGTCTGCTTCCATGTCACTTTCTTTAGGAATTCCAGAAGGATTCCTGTTATTAGTTATTCATGTTGTATATTCCCAGAGTAATCTTCATTGTCTCCTATCAGAGCCCTTACAGTTATTATAAATTATTTTTCTGCTAGACATAAGCTCAATTCAATGATTATTTTGATTTCCCAGGGCCCACTGACAGGGAGCAGTACACAATGGGCATTCAATAAATGGTGATAAGTGCTCAGAAAAAAATATTAACATAGATTTGGAGATAAACTGAATTGAAAGTATAAATGTTAAGATTTAGAATTATTATTTGTCTTTGTCTCAAGCTCAGGGCTATACACCTTAACATTATCTTCCTTCTCAGTTTCGAGTGCCAGATTTCATGTTAAGGTTTAAGAATGAACACTTTGATTGAATTCTCTGAGTTATAGAAATTATCCATCTCTCTTGAGGTGGTAGGGTAAGAAAAAACTAATCTGCACCTACCTTCAATGTTTAAATTCATCTACAGAACACCATAACGGTAGAAGGAAAACTGGAATTATTCACTGATAACAGGAATGTGTAAGTTGAAAATTTAAAAAAACTTCAAACTATTAGAATTAATAAAGATTTCTGTAAGTTCACTGGATCTATAAGAAACACTTGTATTTCCATGTACATACAAGGTCAGTTTTTTAGTTTCTAGTGAAACATTAGTTTAACATTAGTTTCATGATTGTAAATGGATTGGAAGATTCAATATTACTATCATGTCATCTCTTCCCTAATCCATCTACAGAATAATTTCAGTATTAATAAAAATCCCAGCATTTGTGTGTGTGTGTGTGTGTGTGTGTGTGTGTGTATGTTGACAAATTGATTTCAAAACCTATATAGAAATGCAGAGGCCTAAGAAAAGCCAAGACAATCTTGAAGAAGAAAAAGTTGGAGGATTTACACTACCATATATAAAGACACATTTCAAAGCTATAGACATCAAGATAGATTGGTACTGGGGCAAACAAAGACTAATAGACCAATAGAACAGAAAAGAAACCAAGCCACACATATATGGTTGCCTGATATTTAGCAAAGGTACCATTGCCATTCGATTAGGACATGAGGGTTATCAGTAGACTAGATAAATAGCTTGTGGTATACTACATGGCAATGTAGAAGTGTGGAATTCTGCTACTCACAATAACATGAATGAATCTCGCAGACAAAATGTTGAATGCAGGCATCTACATGAGGGTCAAGAACAGGAAACCTGATCTTTGGTAATAGAAGACAAATATTGGTTAGTTTTGTGGAGTTTATTGACTGGAAGGGACGTGAACAACTCTTCCAGGGTATTTATAGTGTGTATTTTTATCTGTATGATGGTTTCATGGGTGGAATACATATGTAAAACTCCATCAAGCTGAACAATTAAAATTTATGCACTTTATATATGCTATGCCTTAGTTTAAAAAAGGAGTCAAACATTAAGAGAAGCTTGCAAAAAAAAAAACCTTTTAAGGAGTTTTAAGAAGAGGAGGATGACTAGCAGAGATGGGAGTGGGGGAGGGGACCTGAAGAATCTATTTGATTCAGCACCAAAGAGGCCTTTGATGAGACCTTTTCGTAAAGTGGAAAACCTGAGTCCAGTTTTCAATGATTCAAGTTGTGAATGGAAGAAAGAACTACAAAAAATTATAGTACATTAATCCTTACTATCCAAGCAGGGAAAGAAAGAGGATGGCAGCTCGAAAGGGCTGTAGGGTAAGAGAAGAGTGTTTCATTCTGAATAAAAATGAGGCTTTGTATTATTCCTTAATATCCATAAAAACTATTTCCAGTCCTTATAAATCTAACTGGATCTCAAGTGTTAAATTCAGCAAAGAAATTTTTCTCCTCTGCTTTTTTGATCAGAAGAAAGAGTGTACACTTCCAACGGAGTTTGGAAAATTACATACCAAAATTCGAATTATTCAACTTTTTATTTAAAATTGACCACCTATAAAAGAGTTTGCTTACATACATCTAACTAAGGGAGAGTTTAAAAAATTAATTACTCTGAAAATGCATACCAAAATATAGCCCTTAACTCAACAATTATTTTATCTTCTCTCTGTCAATTCATGTGAAGTGTGCAGGCTGATAATTGCTGAGTGATAACTACACTTTTTACTGTTCCATGAATGTTCAATACTGTTACATATATTTTGGTATTTTTTCCCTCCAAGTCCCTCTTTTCTGTAAACTTACAGTGATAAAAAGAGGAGATGAATTACTTTTATTACAGATTCTACCTTATTTGAACCACACTAAGTTCATATGATTTTCATTAAAAATCCAAGGATTTTCATAGAGTTTTATACTTTACTAGCAACATCAGCAATACTCATGCACAAAAGTATGTCTGCCCCCTCCCAGAAGAATATATAAACAGTAAATGACTTACTATAATGTGCTGATAAGGATCTATAAATGACATGTTGATTTCAATTACAGGAAATCTCTTCACACTTCAAAAGTCTTCTCTGGCACTCTAGCTTCTTTAAAACCTACAAAATAAACAATCTTTATTGTTAAGCCTTCTCTTGGATGTATTCCCAAGATCTAGATGATAATGGGTGTGAACCTTAGGAAGTACCTCTACCCAAGGGGACTAGTTAGATTGAGCTCCTTAATTGTTTATATGCATGGGTATACTCAATTTAGGAAAGGATAAACATATTCTGATAGTACTTCTTAATTTCCATATTTCTTTGTTGAAATTTATTCTGTGAGTAATTATTTGGAAACCCCAGGATTTTTTTTTTTTTTGCATTTGCCAAGTATTTCATGAGAAATATATTGAAATTACAGAAAATTAAAATTGTTTTTATACTATTTATAATTTAAAAACCACATGTCACTGTTTATTTTCTTAACTGGATCAGTATTACACAAATTCACAATAAAAAAAGAACATTTTTCACTTTAGCTATTTGTTAAGAATTTTAAAAACATATTCATGTTAAATTTCTATTTTAATACTGATGTTTTAAAAGAAATGTTTGTTCATTCTAAAGTACCAGGTTAACTTGAAAGCAGCTAAATGAAATATTAAACAATTAGAAACAGTGCTGTACAAAATGACGGAAACAAGCAAAAAGTGGAACTAGAGAATAACCTGAGACCTGATCTCGGGAAAGGAGCTAACTATAGAAGGTGAGGTGGAATGAATTTAGAACATAGTGTTCCAGGTGGGCAATTAGAGGAATTGGGAGAAGACAAATGGCTAGTGAATGGTGAGCAAGAGTGAAAATGGCTTATGATGAGTTTGGAAATAATAGTCATGGACAGATCATGTAGAGCCTTGTAGGCAACTGTTCACCAAGATATAGCTCACCCATTCTCCAGGACACAGCTTAAATGTCAGCTCGACAGAGAAGCCTTCCATGACGTTCAGAATACATTTGGTCTGCCTGTTACTGGTTCCATTTATACCTTGTACTTAAGTGAAATTCCAGAAGGTGTAAGGCTAGTACTCAAAGTGTTTAGAGGAAATTTGTTACTGGCACCCAAAGTTTGGTGTCAGCAACTTTATTTCCTCTTCTCATTTCTAGCAACTCCATTCATAACCCCTGTGTTTACCACCCAACTATTCACCACAACTACTGTCACTACCATATCCTGCATCAAGACCTGGATAGAGGCTCTCTATATATTAAAGCCAAAAGTAGGAAGCATGTGTACAACAGCTAACTGCCCAGGTCTATTAGGTTAGAAACTACAAGACAAATAGATATTTAAAAACATCGCCCATGGACCTTAATCCTAGAGCAACATCCTTTTGTTCTTTAAATCCATTCAGGGGTATCTCTTTTCCTACCTTACTAAGCTTAAAAACAAAAACAAGAATGGAAAATAACTGAGTTGACACAGAGTCTGAACGTTGTAAGGGAAGACTCCATAGAACAAGCTGAGGAAAGTCACTAAAACAAACAAATAAACAGTAACGGTAATCATCCCAGAGAAAGGATCAGAATCCATGAGTTGCTATAATATATAATAATCTAAAATACCCAGTTTTCAGCAACAACAACCACTAAAAACAAAAAAGAAAAACAGGAAATTGTGACCTCGTGAGACACACAGGAAAAAAAGCAGTCAATAATAACTATCTCTGAAGGACCCCAGATTATGAACTTAAGAAATATTTCACAGCATCTGTTATACGTTCACAGAACTAAAGGAAAGCATGAATTAAAGGAAAGTATGATACAATAATATATCAAATAGAAAATAGCAATAAAGAAATACAGACATTAGAAAAAATAACCAAATGGAAAATCTGGAGTTAAAACATAATTGAGGACTTCCCTGGTGGCACAGTGGTTAAGAATCCACCTGACAATGCAGGAGACACAGGTTCAAGCCTTGGTTGGGGAAGATCCCACATGCCACGGAGCAACTAAGCCCGTGAGCCACAACTACTGAGCCCATGTACTACAACTATCGAAGCCCATGTGCCTAGAGCCCGTGCTCTGCAACAAGAGAAGCCACCACAATGAGAAGCCTGCGCACCACAATGAAGAGTAGCCCCCACTTGCCACAACTAGAGAAAGCTCGCACACAGCAACGAAGACCCGACACAGCCAAATAATAATAATTAATTAATTTTAAAAATAACTGAAAAATTTACTAGAGAGGATAAACAGATGTGAGCTTGTAGAAGAATCAGTGAATTGAAAGGTGCCTCAACAGAGAGTATTCAATCTGAAGAACAGAAAAATAAAATTAAAATAATGAAGAAAAATGAACAAAGCCTCAAAGACTGGGGACAACATCAACTACACTAATGTATATGCAAGTGGAATCTCAGAGGGGAAAGAAAAAAAGGAAAGAAAAAATATTTGAAGAAATAATGGCTGAACATTTCCCGAATTTGATTAAAAACATGTTGAAAAGCTCAACCAATTCCAAGTGGGAAAAATACAAAGAGATCCAAACCTAGACATATTTTATCTGTTGAGTATCCAAGACAAAAATAAAATAAAATCTTGGAAGTTACAGAAGAAAAAAGCTTCATCAAGTACAAGGTAACCAAAATAAGACTAATAGATGACTTCTCATCAATGGAGCTTGAAGGCAATTGGATGACATATTCAAAATGCTGAAAGAATAAAACTGTCAACCAAGGATACTATATCCAATAAAATTATCCTTCAAGAAAAGAAGAGAAAGAAAGACATTCCCACATCAATACAGACTGAGATAATTTTTTTTGCTGGGAGATATGCATTACAAGAAATAGTGGGAAAAGTTCAGGTTGAAAGGAAGTGACACCAGATAGTAACTCAAATCCACACAAAGAAATAGAGAGCACTGATAAAGGTAAGTATATAGAAAATTTTAAATGATGGTATAAATACATATTTTTTTCTCTTCTCTTAACTGATTTAGAAGTCAACTACATAAAATAATAATAATAAAATTGTGTTGTTGGACTTAAAGATGTAATATATATTAAAATAATAGTACAAAAAAGGGGAAGAAATTGGGGCTATAATGGAGTAAGGAAAGAACACAAGATGGTAATTGAATCCATAGGAAGAAAGAAATTGTAAATAAATATATCAATATAAAATATTTTATAAATACAATTTTTTTCTTTTCTTCTTAATCTTCTTTAAAAGAAATGGAATATGTAAAGCAATAAATTACAATACTGTACTGTTGGGTTTACAACATATATAGAATTAATATATATGATAATAATAGAACAAAGGAGTGGGGAGGGATTGGAACTATATTAGAGCAAAGTTTCTATATTTTACTGGAATTAAGTTAATATTTGCATAAAGTAGATTGTAATAAATTAAGGTGCACCTAGAAATAATTCCTAGAATAACCACTAGGAAAATCACTCAAAAATATAGTTAGGGCTTCCCTGGTGGCACAGTGGTTGAGAATCCACCTGCCAATGCAGGGGACACAGGTTCGTGCCCCGGTCTGGGAAGATCCCACATGCCGCGGAGCGGCTGGGCCTGTGAGCCATGGCCACTGAGCCTGCGCATCCAGAGCCTGTGCTCCGCAATGTGAGAGGCCACAACAGTGAGAGGCCCGCGTACCACACACACACACAAATATATATATATATATATATATATATATATATATATATATAGTTAAAACATCAACAAAGGAACTAAAATTGTCTGCTAGAAGATACCAACTTAACACAAGGAACAGAGGAACAAAAAAAGAAATGAGACTTATAGAAAACAGAAAGGAAAATGGCAGATGGAAATCCAACCATAACTATAATGTAGTAGTCCCTTCTTATCTGCTGTTTCCCTTTCCAAAGTTTCAGTTACCTGTGGTCAACTGAAGTCCAAAAATATTAAGTGGAAAATTCCAGAAATAAATAATTCATAAGTTTAAAATTTTGCACTGTTCTGAGCAACATGATGACATCTCATAATATCTTGCTCCATCCCACCCAGAATATGAATCATCCCTTTGTCCAAAGTATTCTACCCATTAGCCACTTAATAGCCATCCTGGTTATAAAATTGACTGTTGCAGTATCTCAGTGTTTGAATTCAAGTAACCCTTATTTCAATTAATAATGGTCCCAAAGCACAAGAGTAGTGATGCTGGCAATTCAGATATGCCAAAGAGAAACTGTAAAGTGCTTCCTATAAATGAAAAGGTGAACGTTCTCAACTTAAGGAAAGAAAAAAAAATGTATGCTGAGTGTGCTAAGATCTACAGTAAGAAGGAATCTTTTATCTGTGAAACTGTGAAGGAGAAAAAAGAAATCCGTGCTAGTTTTGCTGTCACACCTCAAACTGCAAAAGTTACTGCCACAGTGCAGATAGGTGCTTAGCTAAGACGGAAAAGGTATTAAATTTGTACCATAAAATACTTTGAGAGAGACCAAATTCATATAACTTTCATTACATATATTGCTAAAATTGTTCTATTTTATTATTAGTTATTGTTGGTAAACTCTTACTGTGCCTAATTTATAAATTAAACTTTATCATAGGTATGTATAAGAAAAAATATATGTTGGATACAGCATACCTGAGATTTCAGGCATCCACCAGGAGTCTTGGAACATAACCACTGCAGATGACTATAATATTAAATGTGAATGAATTTTATCCTCCAATCAAAAGGCAGAGGTTGTCAGGCTCAATAAAATCTAATACATACAAAAGACTAATAAAATCCAAATAAGTTTTGTAGTTTAGTTAATATCATTCTACCAATGTCAGTTTCCTGGTTTTGATAATGTACTATGGCTATTCAAGATATAATATTTGGGAAATCTGGGTAAAGAATATATGGAAGGTTTTTTTGCAATTTTCTTTAATGTGGACCATTTTTTTAAAGTTTTTATTAAATTTGTTACAATATTGCTTGTTTTGGGTTTTGGGTTTTTGGCTGTGAGGCATGTGGGATCTCAGCTCACTGACCAGAAGTCAAACCCACACCCCCGACATTGGAAGGCAAAGTCTTAACCACTGGACCTCCAGGGAAGTTCCATATTTTTGCAATTTCTTACCTTAAATTATTTCAAAATAAAAAATTAGTTTAAAAGTCCAATACATGAGGATAGATGTAATTTATATGTACAATTTTCATTCCAAAGTTATGTTCAAAAGAAGTAACAAAGGAATCATATGGGGAAATTATTGGGTAAGGTTCACTTTCTTCAGAATAAAATCATTGGTCATTATCGCCAGACAGTGATGACATTTTCAGTTCCAGTTACAAATAGGCACCCATTCATCCTTTTTCCCCCTGAACTGTTAATAGTAACAGTAGATATTTTAGGTTTCTGTGAAATTAAGGCATTTCTATCCACCTAGCCACATTAAATACTGTGAAAATATCTTCCCCCAAACAACTAGCTTAGCCTGGAAACATTATTGCAACTAATTTGCATAACCACTATCATGAATGATGTATCATGAATGATATCATGAATGAATACTCATAAAACAGCAGTTTTGGGTTTTTTTGTTTTTTATAACTAAGCTGAATAACCAGTCTTGGTGAGTATACAGTCTTTTAAGTCTGAAGCAAGAGATGAAGCTCATAGTTTCTTTTTTTTCTTTCTTTCTTTTTTTTCCCTTGGCTGCCCTGTAATTAGAAACTTCCTGAACACTAATGAAAGGGAAATGCAGATACACTTTTCAACACACACTTGCCTGTGCAATGCAACTGTTGACTTTCAGTGAATGCTTCATATTGTGTGGTCTGTCCAAAACCCTGTTAGTCACATTGTCAGGGCAAGATGGACTTCTCTGGGAAAGGTGAAAAACAAACAAACAAAACAAAACAAAACAAAAACACAGACTAGAGTGTTTTGTCATTCTCTTTCCCTGCCTAGAGTTACAGGACAACAGGAAAATAAGAGGTTATCACAAGTATACCACAGAGATATTGCAGGTTTGGTTCCAGACCACCACAACAAAGCAAATATCTCAATAAACCGAGTCACAAAAATTTTTTGGTTTTCCAGTGCATATAAAAGTTATGTTTATATTGTAATGTAGTCTACTGAGTGTGCAGTAGCACTGTATCCAAAAGAACAATGTACAAACCTTAATTTAAAATACTTTATGGCTAACCATCATCTCAGCCTTTAGCGAATAATAATTGTTTGCTGCTGGAGGTCTTCGACGTTGATGGCTGCTGACTGATCAGGATGGTGGTTTCTGAAGGTTGGGGTGACTATGGCAATTTCTTTTTCATGTGTGTAGCAATTTCTTAAAATGAGACAATGATGAAGTTTACTGCATCAATTGACTCTTCCTTACAAGAAGAATTTCTCTGTGGCATGCAATGCTGTTTGAGAACATTTTACCCACAGTAGAACTTCTTTCAAAATTGGAGTCAAGGGACTTCCCTGGTGGTCCAGTGGTTAAGAATCAGCCTTCCAGTGAAGGGGACGTGGGTTCGATCCCTGGTTGGGGAACTAAGATCCCACATGCCGCAGGGCCACCAAGCCCACGCACTGCAACTACTAAGCATGCAGGTCACAACTAGAAAGCCCATGCACCACAACTACAGAGCCTGCATGCTGCAACTACTGAGCCTGCATTCCACAACTAAGACCCGACACAGCCCCCTCCAAAAAATTAAATACATAAATATTAAAACAAAACAAAATTTGAGTCAAACCTCTCAAACCCTGCTACTGCTTTATCAACTGAGTTTATGTAATGTTTTAAACTTTTTACTGTCATTTCAACAATGTTCACAGCATCTTCACCAGGAGTAGATTTGATCTCAAGAAACCACTTTCTTTGCTCATCCATGAGAAGCAACTCCTAATCCTTTCAAGTTTTATCATGAGACTGCCAAAATTCAGTCACAACTTCAGGCTCCACTTCTAATTCTAGTTCTCCTGCTATTTCCACCACATCTGCAGTTACTTCCTCCACTGAAATCTTGAACTCCTCAAAGTCATCCATGAAGGTTAGAATCAACTTCTTATAAACTTCCTTTAATGTTGATATTGTGACCTCTTCCCATGAATCACAAATGTTCTTCATGGAATCTAGAATGATGAATCTTTTCCAGAAAGTTTTCCATTGCCTTTGCTCAGATCCATCAGAGGAATCACTATCTATGGCAGCTATAGCTTTACAAAAATGTATACTTCTTAAAGAATAAGACTTGAAAGTCAAATGAATTGATGTTGTGTCAACAGGCATAAAAACAACATTAATTGCATTGTACATCTCTGTCAGAGCTCTTGGGTGACCAGGTGCATTGTCAGTGAGCAGTAGTAATATTTTGAAAGCCATCCTTTTTTTGAGAAGTAGGTCTCAACAATAGGCTTAAAATATTAAGTAAATCATGTTCTAAACAGATATGCTGTCACCTAGGCTTTGTGTTTCCATTTATAGAGTACAGGCAGAGTAGATTCAGCATAATTCTTAAGGGCCCTGAGATTTTCAGAATGGTAAATGAGCACTAGCTTCAACTTAAAGTTGCAAGATGCATTAGCCCCTAACAATAAAATCAGCCTATCCTTTGAAACTTTGAAGCCAGGCATTGACTTCTCCTCTCTAGCTATGAAAATCCTAGATGGCATCTTCCTCCATTAGAATGTTGTTTCATCTCCATTGAAAATCAGTTGTTTGGTGTAGCCACCCTCATTAATGATCTCAGCTAGATCCTCTGGATAACTTGATGCAGCTTCTACATCAGCATTTGCTGCTTCATCTTGCATTTTGACGTTTAGAGATGGCTTCTTTCCTGAAACCTCATGAAACAACCTCTGCTAGATTCAAACTTTTCTTCTGCAGCTTCCTTACTTCTCTCAGTCTTCATAGAGTTGAAGAGAGTTAGAGCCTTGCTCAGGATTAGGGTTTGGCTGAAGGAAATGTGGCTGGTTGGATCTTCTATCCATTCCACTAAAACTTTCTTCGTATCAGCAATAAGGTTGTTTCACTTTCTTATCATTCATGTGTTCACTAGAGCAGCATTTTAATTTCCTCAAGAACTTTTCCTTTGCATTTACAACTTGGCTAACTGTTTGGTACAAGAGGCCTAGCTTTTGACTGATCTCAACTTTCAACATGCCTTCCTCACTAAGTTTAAACTTATTTCTAGTTTTTGATTTAAAATGAGAGACACATGACTTTTCCTTTCACCTGAACAATTAAAGACCATTACAGCATTATTAATTGGCCTAATTTCAATATTGTTGTGTCTTAGGGAATAGGAAGGCCTGAAGAGAGGGAGATAGATGGGGAACAGATAATGGATGGAGCATCAGAACACACACAACATTGACCAGTTAAGTTTGCTGTCTTATATGGAGCATGTATCTCTCTTCATGGAGCCCCAAAACAATTACGATTGTTTCTTTATCTATAAAATAGGGGAAATGGTCCCCACACCTCACAGAGGCAGTGGGAGGATGAAATGAGAAAAACTATGTCAATTATTAAGCATAGTACCTAGTGGGTCATAAATATACAAAATTATCATTTGTTATTGTTTTTTAGGAAACTGATGCTTTCCCCCAAATTCCTGAGACTTGTTTGGTTCTATGGAGTTTTCTAAGAAATTCAAGTAGGTAAATTTGTTGAGCACATTTTATAAAGACTGTGTACTTTATCATACTCAACAATAAGTTTTAATAGAGATTAAAAAGTCCTGCTGTTTCTGATCCATTAAATTATATATATATATACACATATGTGTGTGTATATATATATATGATATATATATATATATATATATATATATATATATGGCTCTGATTTATCTGCTTCAAAATTCAAAGCTTTCTCCATTATTCTGGATATAGAAGGATGTTCTAAAAGCATGAAGGCATGAAGTGCATTATTGTTTCCATCATCATCATTCACATATACCAAGGCATTACTAAAGTTACTAAGGCATTAATAAAGTTTTAAAGTCTTAAATTATTTTGCTGTTGCTTTTTTTAAACCTAGGCTAAGCAAAGAGTTTGATATCATCCATAGGCACAGAGGAATGAAGAAACAACAAGAATTAAGTACATGAGCTGCTTTATATTAGACCTGTCTCTCAGGCTGTACCCTAACCTTAATACAGAAAACCTGTTAAGAGAACTGCCCTGTTCCCAAGGAAATAGACAAGCATGCCACCAGATACAAAGGCACAGATTAATGAACTGGGTCTATTTCTCAAGCCAGGAACCCAAGAGTATGGTACATGCCTCTCAGGTCCCACAGTGAGATGCCTGGTCCCTCACTGATGTCCATCCACACTATTCCTTTTGAATTGAATTTTTCCACTCTGCTTTTATTCCTAGGCCACTGACACTGCTTCTTCATCTCTCAAACTTGTATTATTGAAAGTTCATTATTTAACCTGACAAATATATATGGAATATCTACTGGAGTTTCAGAGCAGAGAAAGATTGAACTGGTTTAAAATAAACAAGGCTTGCTAGAAAAGGCAAATACCTGAGCTGATATTTGAAACGACAAAAGGGCCTAGATGTCTAGAAATGGGGGTAGAAACATGTGCTCTAGGAGAAGGCCATGAGCAGCAAGCTGCAGCCACAGTGGAGATGCCCCATCCCATCTCAGGCTCTCACCAGTGCCACCCAGCCACCCAAAACCCTCCTTACCTCTCTCCCACATACCAGTTTGTTTTTGGCCTTGCTGTGTGCGACCTGTGGGATTTTAGTTCCTGGACAAGGAATCAAACTCAGGTCTTGGCAGTGAAAGCGCAGAGTCCTAACCACTGGACCACCAGGGAACTCCCTCCCCCCACACACCTTCTGTGCAGGATAGTCTCTTCCTGTCCTTCAGGATTCTGTATAAACTCACTCTCTGAAGTAAACCATCTCTTTATCTACATGGTTAGGACCCTTGTATTTCTCCTTGATATCTCCTACCACAGTGTTATGTACTCTACCACCATTATTTAGAGGGTATGTCTCCTCTAGCTGTGAACAGCAGGAGGGAAGTTCTGTCTCCTTCTCCCTGTATTTTTGCTGGGCCCAGGGTGATCACCCAATTACTATGTACTAAAGGATGAATGAACAAACTTGGAATTTATATGGATTACTGGGGAAAACTGATTAGACCATAGATGAGGTTCTGGGTTGAGAACTAATCAAGGGGAAGTAGAGTGTAATTATAGAACCTGGAATGACAAGCTGGAAGATATCTCAGCAATTACTAATCTGAATGCTTAATTTCAAAAGTTCACATTATGCATTTCCCAGATGACAGTGTTATTGTGCTAAGTGACTTATATACACCATCTTGTTTTGTCTTCATAATAAGAGAGGGATTATTATTTCCATTTTAGAGATAAAGCATGAGTGATTTGTCTAAAAATCACTGAGAACTCAAACTGAGGCAGATGGTCCCCCTTATTCACACTTTACAAGAGAATACTGTCTCCCAGAAAGACTAAGCAGTGTTCCCCAGGTCATCTGGGTGACAAACGTTGAGTTGGCCCTAGAATCTTGACCCTCTGACTCATACCAGATTTTCTTTCTACATCATTCTGCCATTCTACAAAAGCCTCTAAAGGACAGGAAGAGAGAGGGGACAGGGTGGAAGTGACACTTTGTATTAGTTTGCCAGGGCTACTAAACACCACAACCTACATGGCTTAAACAACAGAAACATTTTCTGACAGTTCTAGAGGCCAGAAGGCTAAGATCAAAGTGTCCAGCAGGTTTGGTTTCTTCTGAGGCCTTTCTTCTCGGCTTGAAGATGCTATCTTCTCCCTGAATCCTCACATGGTCTTTCCTCTGTGCCCATGCTCCCCTAGTGTCTCTTAGAGTGTCCAAATTTCCTCTTGTTATAATCACACCAGTCAACTGGATGAGGGCCCATCCTAAGGGCCTCATTTTAACTCAGTCACCTCTTTAAAGGCCTGATCTCCAAATACAGTCACATTCTCAGGGACTGGGGGGTTAGGACTTTAATATATGAATGGGGAGGGGCAAAATTCAGTCTATAACACAGTTCAATAATATAAATATAACAGTTAAACGAAGATGCATACAGTTGTTAATGGAGAAAGGTGGCATTTGAGGAGGGAGGGGCAACCAACCAGAGTAGTCCAGATATCATACAACAGGCACCTAAACTAGGATTGTTAGGAGATAAAGAAGAAGAGAGAGCACAGCATTATTTAGATGGACCAGCCTCCCTCATCCTCATCTGGTTATTTTGAAAGCGCGCTCACACACACACACAGAGTACATAAATGAAACACAATGCATAATGTAATTTATTTTACCACTTCACAATTGGGAAGTACAAATCCAGATAAGCCTGACTATTTTAAGGGCCAGAAAACTGGCTGGCCCAGTTTCACATGCTGCATTACAGACAAAGCAAGAATGTCTCCTCACTCCAGAGCCAGTTTTCTGGTTTTCTTTCTCTGACCTTCCAGTTTGCTGTTATTTTCCATCATTTCACCTCTTCAGTGGCCAAAACCAAGCAGCCACTCTGGCTGTATTTTAAGGTCAAAAAATTTTGGAATTGGAAGGAACAGTCATAATCACCACCCAGACAGACCTTGTGCAAATTTGTAAGCTGAGGTCTAAAGATATAAACAAACCTAGAGAATTCACCCAGTTAGGGAAACAGCTGAACTCCTCTTGCCACTCTCAACCAGGTGCCCTTTCTTTATACCCTCTCCTCTCCCCACCGCCATCCCCAGCCAGCATACTCAGGCTAAAAAGGGAATTTAGCCAAAATTAAAAGAGCATTTGTATACAATTTAGTTTGACCAATATTTTAAACGGACAAGTTATTGTCTGGTGGTGTAAAGTAGGCTCAAGATATGAATCTGAAGGAAATGAACAACTGAATTTCTCTCTGTGATTGGTCAAATAAAGCTTAAAAAGAGCCATTTTCATCTTTTAGATTTTTCTAGATATGAATCATAGTTATAAGATGTTGACTTACAAATGCAACATGGATTGTTTTTAAAAATTCCTCTTCCCACACAGACCACCACGGAATAATACCACATTGACAAGTGTTTACTATGTTCATTTTCAGAAAATGGAAAATGTTTTACCTTCTACTTAAAATAAACTGATAATGGAGAGGTATCAGTGTTAACACTTTTGACATATACTTAACAATGTGGCACAAAATGCCAGGAAAAGGAATGGGCTTTGAAAAGTGCATTTACTTCTACAACTTTCTCTCTCCAGACCAGATGGTTTGCAAATAAGCTCCCCTAGGGAGTATTTCTGTTTTGTTGAGGGTTCCACTCCCTCCTTAATTGCTGCCTCTTTTTATGACGGACCCAAGATTGCCACAGCAGGGAAAGTCATATCTTTTTCAAAAGAAAACAGTCCAGGGAAAACCCCCAGGAAGACCGTCATGCTGGCTTAAATGTTTCATGAGAGCCATTTTATTACTGGATGAGTTATAACATTTTGAAGTTGTTTTACTTCTCAGCTAACACGATAACTATTTCAAGCAGCCCATGAGGTTGATCTTGTAATTAAAACATGGATGTTGACTATGATCTTGAAGTGGAAAAAAAGGACAGAAAAAAATAGCAGGAGTTGTGGAAGATCAGAGGCTCTGTACACTCACCCATCTCATGGGTTACTGGGAAGTTAAACCACTAACGATGACATGAGCATTCTACAAATTCTGGATTGTGTAACGTACAATAGGAATTCAAGTTCATCATTCTTTTTTCAGGTTGTAAGAAGTTTTAGAAACGTGCTTCTAGACACTGTGAATGGCAATTCACTTTTGAAATAAACAGGAAATTCAATCTTTTGCAGGATTAAGAACTCTGTACATAGAAAGTATGCATTTGAGGGGAAATTCTCAGTTGTTCTTAATATGTTTTATGCCTTGGATCCCTTTGGCAGTCTGGTGAAGCCTACAGGCCCCATGATATAGTCTGACACTATAAAGTTCTTAAAATAAAAACTCTGGATTACAAAGGAAACCAATTATATTGAAATACAGGGAATCTATGCAGTGTAGTAGACCTCTTAAATGTTCTCAATGTATGCATTGAAGGGTTTTCTCTCTCTAATTCTGTGGAATACATCTATGCAAGTCTAAAGTTCAATGTAAAGTTTTTTAAGACAGAAGAACTTTCAGCACTATAAAGGGTAAAGCAATAGAAAACTAAGTTATTTTTGTACTCTGCTAGCACCATAATAAACATGTAAGTCCAACCTGAATATTTAGGTGTTACATATAATAAACACAGGTTGAAATGAACTAGAAATACCCATTTGCTCCAAATTGTGAAATATACATTTCCTCAACCTTTGATCAACAATGGAGAACAGTACCAAGGATATTAATAAAATCTGTAAGAATGTTTCAGTTGAGCTTCTGCTGATGAGATATAATGCCTCAATGGGTTTTGTAAAAATATGAAATTAACAAAAGCAATGTTACACTCTCCCCTTCATTTTGGACAGGAAGAAGTTCGATAACTATATCTATACCACAGTCTAAGGAAATATGGGCAGAACCAGGAATAAAGTGTAGGATGACTTTCCAACACATGATAGACATGTCTTATTGAGGTAGGGAGGGAAGGAGGGCAAAGAGGCATCTCCTGAATGCCAAGCAGTGCATCTGGGAAACATCTGAGCCAGAAGCAAACTCAAGTGCATCTGTCCTCCCCACCTCCCTGCCCAGCCTGACCCACACAGACTCACTGCTTCCATTCATGGAAGCACCTGGCCATCAACAGTGTAAAACTAAAGCACTTCAATAGAAGGATTTATGAAAAATGACTAATGAATTAAAAATTTATTAAAACAAGATTTTTTTAAACTTCAAGGAAATATGAGTCAGTATTTCAATGAAATTGTTTTAGTTCTTAAAAAAGTATCAGTTTGATTATGGTAATTAGGATAACCAGCTGTTCTATAAAACTCTAAAGAATAAAAAAAAAAAGAAGGAAATGACTTTTAGTTGCAAAATGAAGGATTTTTGTCATGTTGAAGAAAGAACATTCTGCTAACAGAGCTGTAAAAGAAAGACCTGTTTTTCGATGGTTGATTATTACTACTGTTTCAGCCCTCTTTACGTTGCAGAGTTGTAATGGTTCCAAGTCTACAAAGCAATGTCTTTCAGGGAGCACCAAGGTGGCCTTAGTGCAGGAGTAAAGTAGGCAAAGTTGAGAGGTCAGATATAAACTCTACACAGGAACTTAGCTAGATATCCAAGAAAGGCAGGCAAGGCCACGGTTAAACATTCAGAACTGAAAACAATTCTAGCAACTAGGAAGGAAACGGACCCTAGCATGATGGCTCCTAGAACAGGTAAAGGCATTGAGATTCACTGAAGTGTAGAACTGGGCCTAGCAGTTGGCTAGGCAAGGAAACCAAGAGTTTGAAAGGAACAAAGACTGAATCCCTGCCGACTAAATGCTGGAAATCAAGCCAATTTGTGACTGTTCCTTACTAGTTAATAATTACCCTAGATAAAAAGATCTGTATTCTACAAGTTCATGAATTTCTACGCATTTTTGTTTTAGGTGTTTTGTTTTGTTTGCTCTAGCAAAACTCAGCCATTCTGCCTTCTCTGGGTTTGCTCCTAGCATTTAAACATAGCTGGAGAAAAAAGACCTAACCTGGCAGACTGGTTTTTAATCTTAGGTTTACGTTCTCAGAACTCAAAGAGGCTCTCACCACTACACAACGCCTTTCTAAGTTTTTCTGGTGCCCTTGAAGTCCCACGCTAGAAAGACTTTCCTCTTCCCCCCAAGTCTCTTGCCTCACCTCACCCTCACTATTTGCTGTGACCTCATCTCCCTTCACTGAGAAAACAGAAGGCACCAAGGGGAAGTTCCCATCTTCCCACCAGCAAATCTGCAAACTCCTCTGCCCAGGCACTTGGGTTCTCCTTCTCCCTGTCACGAAGGAGGCAAGAGTTCCTCCTTGTGTTGTGGATCTAGCCCCACACGTGGCTCTCTAGACGCAAAATCCCTCTATCTTCTTCAAGTACTTCCCTCTGACAGCCATGCATTTCTTTTCTGAATCATCAACCTTTACCTTCTACTGGAAAATCTGATTGGCTAGCTTTGTTACAGTCTCCCATAACTCCAAATTCCTTTTCCCTCCATGTCTCCACTTTTATGCTGGGTTTCACTGACAGATTTCTCTAAAGGGCCATTTGTTCCCACTGTACCTATCCATGTCCTCAGAGTCCTCCACTCCTACCCCTTCTGTCATCTCACTGAGTCCCCACCACTCCACTGGAACTGCTCTTATCAAGACCACTAATGAGGGACTTCCCTGGTGGTCCAGTGGTTAGACTCTGCGCTCCCAACACACGGGGCCCAGGTTCGATCCCCAGTCAGGATACTAGATCCTGCATGCCGCCACTAAGACCTGGCGCAGCCAAATAAATAAACATTAAAAAAAAAAAAAACCACTAATGACCTCCAAGTTTTCAAATATGGTCGTCACTTTCCTATCCTCTGTTTCTCTGGAAGCACTTTCCCTCCTTTGTTCCCATGACATCATCCTAACTACTGGTTTTCCATCTGATTTCTTGGTGGTTCCTTTGCAGGCTTATTTACAAATGCTGTTCTCTGCCTGGAGCCCCCATCTGAGCCACACTACCCTCATTCTAGGCACCGCCCACACCTGGCTTCTCATCCCTCACATCTCGGCTTAAATTCTACCTCGCAGGGAAACCTTTACATCCTTCACCTCCCCAGGTTAGCCTGTACTATTAAAGTCCATTTGCTTCTTTTATTATTTGCTTAATTATCATCTCTCTCCTCCAAGAAGGAATTAACTCTTTATTCACCCATGTATGCCCTAAATGTAGGACAGTGCCTAGCATGTAGTTAGTATTAATTAAAACATACTGAACTGGTGAAGGAATAAATGCACATAGCCCAGTGATCAAAAATTCCTGGATTATATTAGCATCTGCTTTTTTTTTTTTCTTGATCCAACAGGTAAAATGCTTAAGTGGAAATGAGAGTACAGACTATCTAAATTGCTTCTAATACCTCTTCTTTTTCTAAGTATTTAAAAAGGTACATTTTTCCTACTCTTTTCCTAGGCATGCTACAGATATTCATGAAATAGTATCTAGAAATTCTTTTCTTCACAGAAAGTTGTAATTTATACAAGAATGTTCTTTTCATTGTGACAATAGCTCATAAGGTATTAATCAACCAAGCCAACTTGTCAATTTAACACATAATTTAAGCAGATAGTAAAACTTTCTGCAAACACTGAATGAGTTTCACAAAACTGATTCTTTTATTGCTTTTCATTGACAACAGAGGGATCGTCACTGATAAGGATAAGAAAAAAAAAAATCTCATATAAACATTGTGGACTTTTATATATTTTAAATATAAATCCCTGATTGTCACTACCTCAAAAAATAAGTACCAAGCAGTAGATTATAAGCAACCATCTTAACATTTTACAACTAAATTTTTAATTAACTAAGAAATCTCTTTAAAATAGAATTTAAATTTGCTGTGAGAAAACTTCCTAAAATATGTTAATAGCATCGTCTACTAATCAATGATATAATTATACTTTGAAGTTATATTTGAACATGAATTCCCATTGTACACTGAAAGTAGTGATTTTGAAGACTATTCCGTGATCTACAGAATTGCCCTAGTGTTACCTCTTTGAGATCTAAGTTCATGACCTCAATCAGTTTTAAACTCATCTGCCTCTTCTTCATGACAGTTAAATGGAAAGGAAGTTGATACCTGTTTGAGCTTTGTGGTAGATAATAACAAGGGACTGATGGATATTAAGATATCTTAATTATAGATGCCAGAATCTACACAGCATATCGTCATAACCACATGCATCTTTAGATACTTTTCCCCAGAGTACTTTTCTATGAATTCTTACTTAATTGCTCTATACTACTTTTCTTACTACTTCCATAATATTGCATCAACTACATGTAAACAGTCCACAAAATGGATTACCATTTTGTTTCAAGTAATAAAAATGAGAGCCTGGGGACTTCCCTGGCGGTCCAGTGGTTAAGACTCTGCACTTCCACTGCAGGGGGCACTGGTTCGATCCCTGGTTAGGGAATTAAGATCCTGCAGGCCACGCAGCACGGCCAAAAAAAATAAATAAATAAGAGAGAGCCTGAAGAAAACTTAAAGACACCATTTTCCTGCCCCTAGACTAACCCAGGCAGACATTGTCTCTTCTACAATTACAGATCCAGGAATCCCACAAGAATACATACAGAGTCTAACATCCCAGTTTATTGCCATGGTACTGAGCCCAACTTGCTTATCTTATTAAAGCTGTGGATGTAAAAGTATGAGGCAAATAGGAAGTGTGTCAATTTACTGACTGAAATTCAGAAGCCATTTGCTGACCTAATGTTTCTAGTGGTGCAGTTGCATCTAGCAGTCAAACATGACCTACTATGTATTATTTGTTATGAAGTTATACATATGTATAATAAGCCAACGTTATAACTAAAGTTGATTTTTACTGCTGAAAAGGAATATCTGGTATACCATAAGCTACTGGGTTGTTCAGAAAGGTAAAATAATAATGATTTTTTTCTACAAATGATAAATCCAAGGTCAGAGTAACCATTTTGATACAAATGCTTTATGCCAACCACCAGGATTAATAAGAGCCAAAAAGAACCATAGGCTCTGTAGGTTATACTCAGAATATTCTAAAAAAATGCTCTATTGCCAAATGAAAGTAAAACTGTTGGTAGAATTAGTGTTTCTTATACAACTCATAATACGTCTCTTTTGTATTTTTGGATTAAACTTCATATACTTTATTGTCTTAAAGTGGCATATATTTTATAAAATGCTAAATAGTTACAAAATAAATTCTAAATCCTATGCTACTTCTTCAATCATTCTTAAATTTATGCAACTTCCTCTATTATGTCAATCAGTAATCCAGTTATAAGAACAGAACAATTGAGTTAATACGGAAACGTGCATTAGGATGTGTTCTTTCTGGTTCTTCCCCTATAATTTTTCTGATGTTAACAAATAGGAGGAGGTTGACAGTCTTAAATAACACGCATCAAAACTGGAAATATAAAGCAATCAATTAGTTAATTGAAGCATACAAAATGCATCAAAATGGAAATCATAAAACTCGGATATTAAATAAGCTATTTAACTTTCCAACACTTCTCTTTTCACATCTGCAAAATGTGAATATCTGCTCTGCTAACCTACATGGTTATTCTGGGAATAAAGTTCTTGAGCAATCTCCTTATAAACCACAAAATGCTATGCAAATGAGTATTATTGTTCCTCTGATTTTTTTTTCAAACTAGGTAATCAGAAAACAGATTGTAAATTAAATAATAAAATGAAAAGCTAACCTGAGTGTTATAAATACATGAGTTTTTAGTACTATGGAATACTGAAATTACAGATATTATGGATATTTGTTTTCTAATTCAAAACATACTGTTACCTAAAATACCTAAATTTCCCTATAGACTCCAGAAGTCAGGCAAATGAAGAGGAAGATTAAGGAAAAAGGAGCAGCTGATTTACAAATGAATTCCCTTCCCCCAAGAAGGGAATGGAAGGAAAATGAGTGCGACTTGGTCTCTCAGCCCTTCATCTTTGACTCAGTGGTTACAGAAATCTGACCAGGATCACTTATAGGTGATTGCTGAGTTTCTCTAAAGCTATTTGAATTCATTCAATAAGTGATCAAACTGGTGGTGCAGCTTCATTAATCCGCTTATGGTGAGCACTGAATTATCAATATTTAAGCTTATTTTATGTTTGTATAGAGGAGAGATAGACTGTATTTTCAAAGAATTGTTCTGAGGGTAGAGTAAGAATCACAGAGAATCCAAAAAACTGAGAATCACAGAGTGGCAAGAGTAGCAAAATTTGGGCACATCTCTTTTTCTCAGGCAAGTAGTGGTATCAAAAGGCAGGAACAATATCTGCTCTATTTAATGTCTTCTTTGGAAAGAACCCCTCAACAAACCTTTTGGTTCTCCCATCTCCCAACTGTCACTGCCCTACTCGCCAAGGAGTACAAGATGAATGGCCTAAAGCTTATATTCATTTTCTCTACATTGGTTCTTGACAAACATGGACACCATTTTTCTTACAAAACCTTTCAAAAGAATCATCCTGTAACCCTTCGACCTATCTCTAACTCCATCTTCTTGCATTAAGCAAGTCTGGATGTTCCTAAAGCTGTGGGAGATTCTACAAGGGTTTTGGCCCTCTTCTCGGAAACCTCTTCAAGTTCCATGAATTTTGTAGAAGATGACAGACTGTGAGAATAAAAATGACTTACTTTCATTTTTCTATGCATCTCACCCATTGTTAAAGAAAAGGTATCAGGAAACAATAAGAACAATTCTTTAAACTTGAAAAAAGCAATGTTTACAGAATTTCTATTTCCATTTCAAAATTTAGCCTTCCATGTTAAGACCCCTAACACTCTTCAAAATTATTGAGGATCCCTAAGGGCCTTTGATTATGTGAGTTATATCCATTGATATTTACCATATTAGAAATGAAAACTGAAAAAAGATTTAAAAATCACATTGAAAGATGCAATTTGTAAACATAGGCATACAAGTGTCCACCATGAAAATTGTTCAACCTTATTCCTGAAAAAAAATTCAAATTTAAACAAGATACCATTTTCATATAACAATTGTCTCCATTTTTGGATTTGTTGTTGTTTGTTCTGTTTGAGTGATAACAAAATGTTGACTTAGGGAAATTCTACTCTCTTATACTACTGATAAATGGATCCAATCTTTCTCAAGAGCAAAATGGCAAAAATAATAACTAGTACTCTACAATATTTTACTAAATGCTTTTTAAATCCTCCAAATACTCTATTATTATTATTATTATTCTTTTACAGCTGAGAAAAGAAAATTTTGATAAAGCATTTGGCTTATGATCTCATAACCTGTAATTAGTGGAACTTTTGTTAGAACTTGAAAAATGCATTTTAAGAATCTATCCAAAGGAAATAAACAAAGCTGCATACAAACATTTATATTGAGGTCCTAAATGAAACACTATTTATAATAGTAGAAAACTTTAATCCACCTAAATATCCAGCAATTTATAATCAGCCAATACAACATTTCCATAGACTAAAAATTACATCTTAGAACCATACTCTCTTGCTCATAGCTAGATTGCCATCACTTGCATAGTGGCTGACACATAGTAGGGATTTAGTAATATTTAAGATATGAATGAATATAAAATAACACATGAATATAAAAATATGTTTTAAGAGAAAATCTCATGATTGAATGGAAGCATGTTATGAAACAGCATCAGCAGTGTGCTAAATTAATTAAACGAGGAGGCCGTTAGACTAAGGTGACTCTAATGCCACTGCAGCCTACATCAGCAAACCAAAATCTAAGCAGGTAAATGCCTCAAAGGTACAAAATTGAAACCTAAGGACAGTCATTCACAAACAGCCAACTAAGCTTTAAGCTGCAGCCAATCCATAAATTCTTTACTTTGCTTCTGCTTTTTCTCTATAAAATTCTCTCCCACATATCATGTCAGTGAAGTGCTCCTGACCACTTCTGGTTGGGCACTGCCCCATGCCAATCAATTTTTGCTCAAATGAACTCAAAATTTTTAATACGCCTCAGTTTATCTTTTAACAAGTGTGATCGCAACTTTGTAAAATCTACATGTGAGTGTATGTGTAGAAAAATGTCTAGAAGCATAAATAGATGTATATACATGAATTCCTTATCTCTGTGCTTATGCATGCTAGTTACCCAATAAATATTTTGATTGAATGAATAAAATTTTAAAAGTAGTTACCCCTTGCAACTAAGAGTTCGCATGCTACAACTAAGGAGCCCACCTGCCCTAACTAAGGAGCCCATGAGCTGCAACTAAGGAGCCCGCCTGCCACAACAAAGACCCAGAACAATCAAATAAATAAATAATTTTTTTTTAAAAGTAGTTACCCCTTGCGGGGACTATATGTTCAATTTTCCTTTTCTTCTTTGCAATTTCTAGATGTAACAGGATTTAAAAAGTAAGTATGGGGGCTTCCCTGGTGGCACAGTGGTTGAGAATCCGCCTGCCGATGCAGGGGACGCGGGCTCGTGCCCCAGTCCGGGAAGATCCCACATGCTGCAGAGTGGCTGGGCCCGTAAGCCATGGCCGCTGAGCCTGCGCGTCCGGAGCCTGTGCTCCACAACGGGAGAGGCCACAACAGTGAGAGGCCCGCGTACCACAAAAAAAAAAAAAAAAAAAAAAAAAAAAGTAAGCATGAATTATCTTTGTAATAAACAAGAATGTTATAAAACATAGTTATGCTGGGAAATATCATTAGGAATTTTGGAACAAAAGCAGCAAATAGAGACATCCCACAATCCAATAAAAAATAACTTGTATCTTACTTCCCTATTATGTTTTACTTATTGCATTCAGCAATAAAAAATATCAGATGTTACAGAAAAATGGCAAGCTTAATATTGTGCAGCTAATTTCTATCAAGGTGGAGTCTAGAACCTAGGTCATTTGGTTTCCAGGCGATAGTTTTTCCATTACACCAATTATTTAGAGTTCCAGAACACTAACTGAATAAGTGCAACATTCACTGTGAGGCATTTCTTTACTCATAAGTAAAATAATTTGCTAATTATTTGAAATCGTCAGAAAGCTCCGAAATTCTAAGAAATACTGTTTTCACACGACATGAATCGTTTTGGAGGATTTGTGAAATACCTAAAGTTATTTCAAAATTTGTGCATATTTGAGGAACAAAAGTGTCATTATTCTAGGAAGGAGTCTATAGCTTTCATAAGATTTGTAAAAGGGTCTGTGATAAACAAAAAAGAAGCTGAGAATAACTGATGCTATAAAATCTGCAAGCAAGAGGAAGAAAACAACTGATGGTAAATAAAAAGGCATAAGAGAGGAAAAGCAAACACAGCTAATTCTGTCTTCCTCTTTTTTATTCCTGGAATTTTTTTTTAATGCAAATGATTTCATTTTATGACTTTGCTTTCTAAGCAGAGACACTAGGAATGATACTGATGGGTTAAAAACACAGGCCAAAGTATCTCTGTGGGATGACCTTTATCAGGTAATATTAGCAAGAAACTGATAAACGTAAAATGTAAAAAAAAAAAAAGCATTTTAACATTGCAAGTCATTTTTCATTTGTTTAATTGGGACAAGGAAAATTACTAAATAGGTTTCTTAGTTTCTTGTCCCATAAAATGTGCTTCCCCTACAGGAAGTTTGTAAAGCTGCTTTGAGCAAATGCAGATTAAACACTTCTCTATGCATTTCACAATTATTGCTTAGTTTAAAATTTAATTCTTCCTCTGCTCACTGAAAGAAACAAATACCTGTTGCTTAATCCCAATATCAGACTTGACTGGCAAGGTCTAGAGAACTCTAGAACATAATTTTAAAACTCTTAACAAGGCTTCTTTCACTACTATTCCCTGCAAACATCTCTTAGACTACAATTCCAAATTTACGCAGCAGACAAAAAACAAAACAAAACAGAAATTCTCCTTGAACCCAAAGGGTCATATATGCAAATATCATAACTTAGAATTGACACCCATCCAAATGGTCCGCCTCTAGTATTCTCCATCTGCCTTAGATGAATAAGTGCTTACATCATCAACCAACATAAAAAGCATTTCTTGTCCTAGTTTTTGAGGTAAAAATGACTAATTTTAAGATTAAAATGAGTACAAGTTATAGGAAACTTAAATAAGTTAAACCACTATTATTTCAAATCCAAATGCCTTTTTTCGTTGTTTTTTTTTTTTTTTTTACAAATGCTTCCAATACAAAATTACTAAAATAGTATTCACACTCAAAACTTAGCTTTCTTATTTGAGCAAATCTTTTCCAATATCTTGTTTCGAGCTCTGTTCTCCTGGCATGTCAAATAACTTAGAAGGACGAATCAGAATACCAGTCAGTATACAATTAATTTTTCAATGTTATTTGTTTTTTCGCATAACACTGGCACTCATTAAATACCCAGGAATGCTTTGCATAAGTAACCAAAATGACTATTTTTAAATTAAACCTTAAATTCGTTGATAAATTTCTTCGCTAAAGATCCTTAGGGCTGTCAAAGAGCAGCCTGCTCAATAATGGGAATAGGCAACCACCTGGGGGCATCACGTGGAACGCTAAGTAGAGCCACCTAACTGCCTTTCTGAACGTTGGCTTTCTTTCGGCGCTGTACATGAAGGAAATCCTTATCCTCAGATTCCACAGTGCATTTAGACCCCGGAAAGCAAACTGGCATTTGTTAGAAGGAAATTAAGGTCCCTGATCTGTGTATCTCATTTCAAAACTCAGAGGACATGCAGACTTTTCACAGCGGTGAATCCTAGGCTTCCCTTCGGCCTTTCTTCCTTCCAAGCGAGATACAAACTAAAAGCTAGGGAGGGCGGGAGAGAGAAGCAGAGTGAGCGAGGGAAGAGTAAATATATTGCTTACAGTTCCCAGAGTTACAATGAGATTCCTCAGGCTTCTTTACGCCTCTAGCTTTCTGTCAGGGCCTCTAGCTTTCTGTCAGGATCCTTTCTCAGCCCGGGACCACAGAGAAGTCTTATCCTTGGTAGGAGGGGCTAAAACGTGAGCTCGTTTCCTTTCCTCTTTGCAGATGTGTTAAGGTGGAATTAAGGAGGAAGGGAGGGAAAGCGTTGTTCTTAGAGCAGCTAATATCTTAAATGTAAATATTTACTTATCAGAACTAGGAGTTTGAAGTCAGAAAACATGCTTAAATAATATGTAAGTTAAACAGTCCTAAATTACATGGAGTCTATGTATGCGGGTGTCTGAAAGTACTTCTTGTCCTTAAGTAGTTACTGCTTCCTTCTTTTTTTCCAAACAAGTAAGAACTCAATTGAAAAGACAGATAACCCAGAGCATAATGGAGAATGTAATACATATGTTGAGATTTAGGGGGAAAAATCAAATCAGGTTAAATTAGAAATATGCAAAGTAAATTCAAATACCTGATATCACTGTAACAAAGAGGTATATTGTTTAAATGTATCCAAAATCTGCAAGAATCAATTAGTGTCTTTACAAGATGATTTCTTTCTTTTTATTCTTTATCAATCATCCATGAGATGTTATCATGCAATTAACTATGAATTATAACAGAAACTTGAGGGGTTTTTCTGTTTTTTGGATTTTTTTGCAAAGTTAGAATAAATGACCTGGGACTTCCCTGGTGGTCTAGTGGTTAAGACTCTGCACCTCCAACTTCCACTGCAGGGGTCACGGGTTCAAACCATGGTTGGGGAACTAAGATACCACATGTCACAGGGCATGGCCAAAAAAACTTATACTACTTATATTACTAAAATAAACTTCATTTATAAAAAAAAGTGACTGTTTAATTCTAACTTTTTAGTATTAATCTGTAGCTAATATGAACACCATAATAATTAGTCATTACATTTAGCTTCTTCTGAATATCAAACTCTGAGCAACTAAATATATTTGAAGATAAAAAATTTAAAATGTGGTGGTTACCAAGGGCTGAGGGGAGGGGGTCATGGGGAGTTACAAATCAATGAGCATAAAGTTTCAGTTAAGCAAGATGAGGAAGTTGGAGATATCTGCTGTACCACATTATATCTATAGTCAACCATAATGTGGGGTACACTTAAAAATTTAAGGGGGTTGATTTCATGTTAACTGTTCTTACCACAATAAAATAAAATTTTAAAACAAAAAATTAGTGTCTTTAAAGACTGATACATTCATTTAGTGTATCTTGTTCTTCAAACACAGGATCTTCTAATTTTGTCTTTAATCTAACATTGAGCACACTCTCCTATCTCTCTTATAAAATTTTCAAAGAATATAATTTCTGCAGACCCCATCATTAAATCTCCTGGATTATCTGCTTTCTGTAGCTCAGAATTCAACTCCTTTTTGTCTTGATTTTCTCCTGTAAATTCAACCTGTTATACTATCAATCTCACCTTCCTAAAAAAAGGCCTGTGGTGTCTCGGGAAGTCAAGATTTTTTTTCTTTCCAAAGAAGATCCTGAATTTCTGAAAGGTTAAGTGTGCTAAGCAGAGGAACAGAGATCATACTATTTTTTTTTTTTACCTTTTTCCCCAGGTAAAGAAAGAATATGTTTTGCAGGGCACATTCATCCCAAGACCCTGGTGAAGAAAGACTCCTTTGAAAAGCAGCTTCACAGTGCTCGGGTCAGTTTGATAATAAAAAGTTGTAGCTCACTATTTGGAGGGGATATCCAATAGTGTATAACCTGTAGCATATGGTTAGGCACTGGAGAGAGAGAGCAATGGATAGGCAAGGTCTGTATTTTCATGTAGCTCACATCCTAGTGCACAGGAGAGTCAAGGAATAAGATGAACAAGATAATGACTTAAAAAAAAAAAGTCCAGGAAAGACCACTCTGAGGATACATTTTGATTGAAAGATGAGAATAAGCCAACCAGCCATGAAACAGTGTGGGAAGAATGTTCAGACAGAAGAACCAGCAAGTTAAAGCACAGAAACCCGTATTGACACATGAAACATGATAGACATATATGACTAAAAGCCATTACAAGTGTTTTGAAGAGGAAGTGCTAGAGTGAGGGAGAGACAATGAAGTACTAAATTAAATCTGAAATCAAAACTGGGCCATGAAACTAGGATTGGATTTTGATGGGTAGCTGTGAGCAATTTAAGCAGCAAAGGCAAAGGCAGGAATTAATGGTTGGGAGGAAGTGCAAAGGCAGTTCTAAAAGAAGAGTTTATGGGGAGAGCAGTTCAGAAATGTACACTGGAGGTCAGATTTTAAAAATTCTTGAAAAACAGATGGAGGAATTTAGACATTTTCCTGTGATGAAGAAGAAACTTCCCAGCTATCACCAAAGGGGAAAGGGGGAGGGGGATAATTTAGGAGTTTGGAATTAACACATACACACTACTATATATAAAATAAGTAACCAACAAGGACCTACTGTATAGGTAGGTCCTATGTGTGTGTGTGTGTGTGTGTGTGTGTGTGTGTGTGTGTGTGTGTGTATAATTGAATCACTTTGCTGTACACTTGAAACTAACACAATGGGACTTCCCTGGTTGTGCAGTGGTTAAGAGCCCTCCTGCCAATGCAGGGGACATGGGTTCAAGCCCTCATCCAGGAAGACCTCACATGCTGTGGAGCAACTAAGCCTGTGTGCCACAACTACTGAGCCTGTGCTCTACAGCCCGCGAGCCACAACTACTGAGCCCACATGCCACAACTATTGAAGCCCGCGTGCCTAGAGCCCATGCTCTGCAACAAGAGAAGCCACTGCAGTGAGAAGCCCGCGCACCGCAATGAAGAGTAGCCCCCACTCACCGCAACTAGAGAAAACCAGCGCGCAGCAACGAAGACCCAACGCAGCCAAAAATTTTTAAAAAAGGAAACTAACAGAACATTATAAATCAACTACACTTCAAATAAAAAATTAAATTAAAAAAAGAATAAATAAATGTAATGGCAAATTAAAAAAAAAAGACAGAAAGAAAGAATGAAAGAAATTTCCCAGCTATCAAAGATGGTAGTGGTTAGTTGCGCTATTCTGTTTTGAATATGGTAGTTGACTGTCAGAGATGGGTGTTGGTTTCTTGGTTCTTAGCAAGGGAATGACATTATTAACCTGGTATTTAGTAAGATAGCAGCATAGACTGAAGAATGGAAACAGTAATGTGAGGAGGGGGAAAACCTGAGTGATTACTGTGTCAAGAAGGAATGGTGAACTCCCTGTAGGGGAGGAGGCTTATCAAGATGAGAAAGATGAATTGGAAGGTTGAGACAATTTGAAAAAACTCAACTCCAGGAGTAAACCAAACCACATGGTATGAGAAGATAATCTGTAACAGATTGATGATTCAGAGACTCAATCTAGAGTTAGAGACAATGTCTTATACATGGTATGTATTTAATGTTTTATTAAGATTTAATCTTCAAATTGCTGCTTACCTCATATAGTTATGTCTGAACAAGTCAGTCAGTTCATTCAGTTTTGCCAACTGAAAGTTGTGAAAAACAACTTGGGGAAGGAGATTTGGGATTATAAAATGTGTCCTCTGCTTTTAAGTCCTCGGAGAGGCAGACATGATTCCTTAGAGAAGAAACTCTTCCCAGTGTACTGGAGTCATCCGATGGAGTTGCATGTAACCTCTAACCTCTGGGATTAACTGGGCATCCTGGTAGCATTGCCCCAGCCTTGCAGAGTAGGTGATTTAGCCAAACGTGGACATCAGAGTCAAAGTTTAAACCAAACCTTTGACCTCAAATTACATATCTCTTTCTATAGCTCTTTCCCATTGCCTATTTACAATAAATTAATTGAGCCTTAGAAGTCAAAGAAAAAGCTCCCAAGTAAATAAGAAATGGGAAAGTTTTGAGTTTTTATAAACACATGTTTTGTTTTGGTCCCTGATAGCTGTTTTTTTTTTTTTTTTTAAATACATATTAGAAAACTAAAAATTTCACTGTTGAACATTTTGAAAATGCATGTGCCATCCTTTTATGTTTAGTTCTCAGGGCTGTGGGTATTTTTTCTTCTCTACTCCAAATCATGATATTGTGTTCCCTTAACAAATAATCTTTTAAGAAGTATAACCACTAAAGTAGCCACTATAAAGCATTGTCTTTTCCCAATATGTTTGCAAAGTACAAGTTCTTATAGGGAATTATGGAGGGGAGCAAATGTGAAGACAAGGTAGAAAGGATCCAGGTGATTTGTTTATTTACAGAGTGCTGGTTACCTAATCCCTCAGATCAAGAGCAGGTAGCAAGACTTCTGGGGAATGGCTACCTGGCCGCATGGTAGAAGATAATTTGTATAAGAGTGATGGTTCAGAGACTCCATTTAAAATTAATGATTCTAGTGCCTTATACAATAATAATACATATTATTACATAGTAGTATACAACTAATACATAGTGATACATAATAAGTATGCATTTAATAGTGTATATTTAGATTTCATCTTCCAATTTCCACTTACATCATGAATTAATACCTGAATAAGAAAGCCAGTTTATTCATAGTGGGAAACAATTTTGCCATGTGAAAATAAGAAAAACAATTTGAGGAGGAATGAAAAGATTTGGGATTACAAAATGCACTGTGCCTTGGGTAACATTGGACTATATCTGCAGGAGTTTGTAGGACTCAAGTTGGGCCCAGAGGAAAGAGAAAATTTCTTAGATTTAAAGGCATGATGTGGCTTGGGCATGGGCTTATCATGGGTAATGGGAATACAACAAAACATGAAGATTCTATTTAAGTGTCTGGAACTTTACAAGATCCACAAGACACTTGCACAAATTTGGATAATTTTAAGAGGAAAGAAGTTTCAATAATGCTTGAAATTAAATGTCCTAGTCAGATGGTGACTAGGAGCAGTTTAACTTTGACTAGGAAAATAAAAGAAATGTCACATTTCTTACACCCTGTCTTATAGAAGTCATAGCCACTGGCCTAGTTATTTAGAAGAAAGAGAGTAAAAAATCACATATCTCACCTTCCAGATATAACAATTGTTAACATTTGTGGTATATCATTCTGGTTTTTTATTCTATGCATGTACATATGATTTTTCATATCATTACACTGTATACATTGCTTTATTTATATTTTTCCCTATCCACAGCATGTTGAAAATATTTTTCCATGCCAATAAGATATTTTTTAATGGTTGTGTAATATTACAATATATGAGTACACTAGAATTTATTAAAGGATAACTTATTTTAAGATATTATGCTGTTTCCAACATTTTCCACTATTATAAACAAAATTTTGTTAAACATTTTTGTAACTAAAACTCAGTTCAAATCCACAATTAATCAAAGAGGCAAACTTTGATCTGAGAAGCAATGGGAAAGTTAACATTTGTATGTTTCCCTGTGGAGAACACTCTAGATCAGGCAGATGGATATCCAACATCCATTACATCCAAAGGGACCTAGGTGGAAAGGGAGGGTTGGATACTAGAACCAGAGAATGAACATGAGAAGAGAATAGTAATCATTTATTGAGGGTCCAGAAAACATATTGATGCTGTTTCATTCACTTTCAACTGCACTATAACAGGGTATTATCCACACTAATTAATAATTAATAATATTCTCATATAAATGAGAAACTAAGGCACACGTTCGCTAAATTGCCCAAGGTAAGTTACTAAGTGTTAGAGCAGAGATCCAGACTCAAGTCTTCCTTATTTCGAAACCCATGACATTTTTATTGTGTTTTTTTTAACATATGTAACTTAAAACAAGTTTGACAAATATCACATTGTACATACACAGGATTTTACCTAGTAATAATAGCATTTATTCTGCTCTAAAATATCTAAGGAATGATGAAGGAAGCAAGAAGTTCAAGTTTTCTGGAAATACTCCTCTTGATGTGCTAGTGGGAAGAATGCTAGTGTCATTCCTCTCCAGGTTAAGACTAAACTCTCAGACCTTCTTAAGCCTGCTTTATATAGAGACAAAAATTACATTTTCCTGTTCCCAAAGCTTTCTTTCACCAGATGAACTTCTTTAATTAAGAATAAAGTGAAAGCAAAAATACAGTGTCTATGAAACAAACATTTGCAGAGATACTCACTCACTGGATCTTTATTTTCTAAATATTTTCAATATATATTAATATATATGCAGCTATTTTATTGTATGTGTATGTTCCTTAGAAAAATACCACACGTCAGGGAAGTCTTAAAATAAGAGGTTTTAAGTTTCTGTTCCTATTCTGAGGTTACTTTTCAGCACCCTTATATGAAAGCATGATGACTCATCAGAATTGTGTTGTGTCTTCCAGGGGTATATTTACAAATCTAGTAGTTATTAAACAAAGGAAAACTCTGAGAAACATCTGCTCTCCTCCAGTGAATAAGCAACTCTGCCACTTTCTCGGTAAGAGAGGTTAAGCCTCTTCTAGTCTATCCTAAAAGACACAGGTGTGGAATTAAGGCATTTTTCAAACTCTTAAGTGACTTTGGATATGTTTGATTCACAGGTAAAGGCAATACCAGTTTTTATCCTGTCTCTGTGGTAGGTGGAGCTAAGGTTTACAAAATTCAGTCTTTGGGCTACTGTGAACAAGACAAATGTTATAGCTTTGTGAACTATAGAACTAGAAAGATGAGAAAAATCTTATGCACAGAAATGTTATTAACCATCCTTTCAGAGGAATGAGAAGGCCTACCATTTCCTGTGAGATTGTATTCTTTAAAGTTTGGTGTTAGAATGGCAATCCAATAGCACAGGGAGATCACCTCTGTGCTTTGTGACCACCTAGAGGGGTGGGATAGGGAGGGAGGGAGGGTGGGAGAGAGGGTGATGCAAGAGGGAAGAGACATGGAAACATATGTATATGTATAACTGATTCACTTTGTTGTAAAGGAAAAATTAACACTATTGTAAAACAGTTATACTCCAATAAAGTTGTTAAAGAAACAGAATGGCAATCCAAATTTTTATTTGGGCTATTGTTTTGTTTTGGTTTTTTGCGGGGGAAGAGGGAAATAATTTTTGATCCCTGATATCCAAAGGTCTGGGAACCATAATTTTGAACCCTATCCAGAAAGGCTAGGGAACACTTCCAGCAGTACAAATGTTTGCAATCTCATAACGAGTGTTGTCATCAAGAAGGAAGACTTCACCAGGCTGCATAAATGTGATAAATTATTATCCCAAACTTCCTCTTGCTCTGTCTTCAGTTAATACAATCTACCTTATTGCCTGGTAGACATATTGTCTGAGAGGCACATATAGATATACACATATATGTTCCCAACTTTCGCTCATTTCCCCTCCAAAGCTTTCTCTAATAGCAGCTAACATGATCATGATCACTGCAGTACACAAATCTTTTGTCAATTCCCTTCAATGTCTCCCCACTTCTTTTGGAATGCTACCCGTTCTCTTTGACATGGTCTCAGAATATCTTGACTCAATAAGTATTGTCTGTTTCTCTTTTCTCCAGAGCTAACTGGACTTTTTTCAATTCCAAGGATATCTCATACTTTTGACTATCTAATTACCTTCCCACAAATCCCATTTCTTTCTCAACATCTCTGCCTTGCTGACATCTACTTAACTTCAATTTTCAATTTAAAGATTCCTTTTTCCAAAAAGATTTTACCAGGCAAACACCCACCTTTCTCTGCCCAAACAAACCAGGCTTCTCTCCTTTTCCTTCTATTTCCCCTGCAATTCTCCATCTTAACACTTCAAGTCATTAATGCAGTGCCTACCTTTCCTATAATTTCATGCTCTGGACTACACTCTTGGGGAGGGCAAGGACTGTTTATTTTGTGTTCTGCTGTATAAACAATGTAAAACATGATGCCACATAAGTTAATAACTGGTATGCAATAGATCTTTTGAAATGAATGAATTCCCTCTGCTTAGCTTTCTAAGCTCTTTTGTCTTGTTATTTTTTATTCTATTAGTTTCAGTAACTGATCTTAATTAATTCAATAAACAGTGTGATAAACCAGTATCTTAATTTCCAAGATTCCACTGCTCTGCATTTTATATATGATAATAACATGTTTTCTTATAACATTTCTTCTTTGTGTTACCAAATTCTGAATTATGCTCTCCAAATTCTGGTTGAAATTTTTTTTAAGATAAGGCACAATGAATTCAGGACCATAATTAACACAAACTAGTATGCTTCTGTTTCTCATATTAAGGTTCTAGAATGAAATTTTAACACTCTGCAACATACCTCAACTGGATGATTGATGACAGTAGAGTTTCTTAGCCATTTCTGAGGGTGTCTGCAGTGAAATGAATGAAAGTAAAGTAAACAGAAGAAGAGTTTTATCAAATGATTACTGTGGAGGAAACCATAATAGAAAACAGCCTCATAACTGTGGGTTAAATTTTCATGTAAATTTAAAAATTTAAAATTTAAAAAATGTAAATTTCATTTAAATTTAAAAAAGAAAGAAAAGCAGGTGGTTTTGTGGAGCAATGCTTACCAAAGACAAGAAGCAGTCACAGGGGGACCTTCAAGATGGCGGAGGAGTAAGACGTGGAGATCACCTTCCTCCCCACAAATACATCAAAAATACAGCTACATGTGGAACAACTCCTACAGAACACCTACTGAATGCTGGCAGAAAGCCTCAGACTACCAAAAAGGCAAGAAACTCCCCACATACCTGGCCATGTGGCTGACAGGGTCTTGGTACTCTGGCCTGGTGTTAAGCCTGAGCCTCTGAGGTGGGAGAGTCGAGTTCAGGACACTGGACCACAGAGCCCCATGTAATATCAATCAGCGAGAGCTCTGCCAGTGACCTCCGTCTCAACACTAATACCCAGCTCTACCCAATGGCCAGCAAGCTCCAGTGCTGGATGCCCCATGCCAAACAACTAGCAAGACAAGAACACAACCCCACCCATTAACAGAGAGGCTACCTAAAATCATACTAAGTTCACAGACACCCCAAAACACACCACCCAACGCAGCCCTGCTTACCAGAAAGACAAGATCCAGCCCCACCCACCAGAACACAGGCACCGGTCCCACCCACCAGGAAGCCTACACAACCCACTGAACCAACCTTACTCACTGAGGGCAGACACCAAAACCAACGGGAACTACAAACCTGCAGCCTGCAGAAAGGAGACCCCAAACACAGTAAGTTAAGCAAAATGAGAAGACAGAGAAATATACAGCAGATGAAGGAGCAAAGTAAAAACCCATCAGACCAAAGAAATGAAGAGGAAATAGGCAGTCTACCTGAAAAAAGAATTCAGAGTAATGATAGTAAAGATGATCCAAACTCTTGGAAATAGAATGCAGAAAATACAAGAAACATTTAACAAGGACCTAAAAGAAACAAAGAGCAAACAAACAGTGATGAACAACACAATAAATGAAATTAAAAATTCTCTAGAAGGAATCAATAGCAGAATAACTGAGACAGAAGAAGGATAAAGTGACCTGGAAGATAAAATAGTGGAAATAACTACAGCAGAGCAGAATAAAGAAAAAAGAATGAAAAGAATTGAGGACAGTCTCAGAGACATCGGGGACAATATTAAATGCACCAACATTCAAATTTTAAGAGTCCCAGAAGAAGAAGAGAAAAAGAAAGAGTCTGAGAAAATATTTGAAGAGATTATAGTTGAAAACTTCCGTAATATAGGAAAGGAAATATTCAATCAAGTCCAGGAAGCTCAGAGAGTCCCATACAGGTTAAATCCAAGGACAAACACACCAAGACACATATTAATCAAATTTTAAAAATTAAATACAAACAAAAAAATGTTCAAACCAGCAAGGGAAGAGCAACAAATAACATCAAGAAAATCCCCATAAGGTTAACAGCTGATCTTTCAGCAGACTCTGAAAGCCAGAAGGCTGTGGCAAGACATATTTAAAGTGATGAAAGGGAAAATCCTACAACCAAGATTACTTTACCCAGCAAGGATCAAATTCATATTTGACAGAGAAATTAAAAACTTTACAGACAAGCAAAAGCTAAGAGAATTCAGCACCACCAAATCAGCTTTACAATAAATGCTAAAAGAACTTCTCTAGGCAGGAAACACAGAGAAGGAAAAGACCTACAATAACAAACCCAAAACGATTAAGAAAATGGTAATAGGAACACACATATCGATAATTACCTTAAATGTAAATGGATTAAATGATCCCATCCAAAGACACAGACTGACTGAATGTATACAAAAACAAGACACGTATATATGCTGTCTACAAGAGACCCACTTCAGACCTAGGGACACATACAGACTGAAAGTGAGGGGATGGAAAAATATATTCCATGAAAATGGAAATCAAAAGAAAACTGGAGTAGCAATTCTCATATCAGACAAAACAGACTTTAAAACAAAGACAATTACAAGAGACAAAGAAGGACACTACATAATGATCAAGGGATCAATCCAAGAAGAAGATATAACAATTGTAAATATTTATGCACCCAACATAGCAGCCCCTCAATACATAAGGCAAATGCTAACAGCCATAAAAGGGGAAATCGACAGTGACATAATTATACTAGGGGACTTTAACACCCCATTTTCACCAATGGACAGATCATCCAAATAAAAATAAATAAGGAAACACAAGCTTTAAATGACACAGTAAACAAGATGGACTTAATTGATATTTATAGGACATTCCATCCAAAAACAACAGAATACACTTTCTTCTCAAGTGCTCATGGAACATTCTCCAGGACACATCATATCCTGGGTCACAAAATCAAGCCTTGGTAAATTTAAGAAAATTGAAATCATATCAAGTATCTTTTTGACAACAATGCTATGAGAGTAGATATCAATTACTGGAAAAAAATCTGTGAAAAATAGAAACACATGGAGGCTAAATGATACATTACTAGATAACCAAGAGATCACTGAACAAATCAAAGAGGAAATCAAAAAATACCTAGAAACAAATGACAATGAAAACACAATGACCCAAAACCTATGGGATGCAGCAAAAGCAGTTCTAAGATGGAAGTTTATAGCAATACAATCCTACCTCAAGAAACAACAAACATCTCAAATAAACAACCTAACCTTACACATAAAGCAATTAGAGAAAGAATAACAAAAAACCCCAAAGTTAGCAGAAGGAAAGAAATCATAAAGATCAGATCAGAAATAAATGAAAAAGAAATGAAGGAAACAATAGCAAAGATCAATAAAATGAAAAGCTGGTTCTTTGAGAAGTTAAACAAAATTGATAAACCATTAGCTAGACTCATCAAGAAAAAAAGAGAGAAGACTCAAATCAACAGAATTAGAAATGAAAAAGGAGAAGTAACAACTGACAATGCGGAAATACAAAGAATCATGAGAGATTACCACGAGCAACTATATGCCAGTAAAATGGACAGAAGGAAGGAACAAATTCTTAGAAAAGCACAATCTTCTGAGACTGAACAAGAAGAAATAGAAAATATAAACAGACCAATCACAAGCACTGAAATTGAAACTGTGATTAAAAATCTTCCAACAAACAGAAGTCCAGGACCAGATGGTTACACAGGTGAATTCTATCAAACATTTAGAGAAGAGCTAACACCTATCCTTCTCAAACTCTTCCAAAATATAGCACAGGGAGGAACTCTCCCAAACTCATTCTATGAGGAAAAGATGTCCCAAAACAAGAAAACTACAGACCAATATCACTGATCAACATAGATGCAAAAATCCTCAACAAAATACTATCAAATAGAATCCAACACCACATTTAAAGGATCACACACCATGATCAAGTAGGGTTTATCTCAGGAATGAAAGTTTCTTCAATATACGCAAATCACCATATTAACAAATTGAAGGAGAAAAGCCATATGATAATCTCAATAGATGCAGAAAAACCTTTTGACAAAATTCAACACCCATGTATGATAAAAACTCTCCAGAAAGGAGACATAGAGGGAACTTAACCTCAACATAATAAAGGCCATATATGACAAACCCATAGCCAACATCATTCACAATGGTGAAAAACTGAAACCATTTCCTCTAAAATCAGGAACAAGACAAGGATGCCCACTCTAACCACTATTTGTCAACATACTTTTGGAAGTTTTAGTCACAGTAATCAGAGAAGAAGAAGAAATAAAAGGAATCCAAAGTGGAAAAGAAGTAAAACTGTCACTGTTTGCAATGACACGATACTATACATAGAGAATCCTAAAGATACTCCCAGAAAAGTACTAGAGTTAATCAATGAATTTGGTAATGAAGCAAGACACAAAATTAATGCACAGAAATCTTTTGCATTCCTAGACACTAATGATGAAAAATATGAAAGAGAAATTATGGAAACACTACCATCTACCATTGCAACAAAAAGAATAAAATACCTAGGAATAAACCTACCTAAAGAGACAAAAGACCTGTAGGCAGAAAAGTATAAGACACTGATGAAAGAAATTAAAGATGATACAAACAGATGGAGAGATATACCATGTTCTTGGATTAGAAGAATCAACATTGTGAAAATGACTGTACTACACAAAGCAATCTACAGATTCAGTGCAATCCCTATCAAACTACCAATGGCATTTTTCACAGAACTAGAACAAAAATTTCACAATTTGTATGGAAACACAAAAGACCCCAAATAGCCAAAGCCATCTTGAGAAAGAAAAATGGAACTGGAGGAATCAGGCTCCCTGACTTCAGACTATACTACAAAGCTAGACAGTATGGTACTGGCACAAAACCAGAAATATAGATCAATGGAACAGGATAGAAAGCCCAGAGATAAACCCACGCACATATGGTCACCTTATCTTTGATAAAGGAGGCAAGAATGTACAGTGGAGAAAAGACAGCCTCTTCAATAAGTGGTGCTGGGACAACTGGACAGCTACATGCAAAAGAATGAAATTAGAACACTCCCTAACACCATACACAAAAAGAAACTCAAAATGGATTAAAGACCTAAATGTAAGGCAAAACACTATAAAACTCTTAGAGGAGGGACTTCCCTGGTTGTCCAGTGGTAAAGAATCTGCCTTACAATGCAGGGGACATGGGTTTGATCCCTGGTTGGGGAACTAAGATCCCACATGTGGTGGGGCAACTAAGTCAGTGTGCCACAACTACTGAGCTTGCCCACCTCAACTAGAGTCCACAAGCCTCAAACTACAGAGCCCACGTGCTCTGGAACCCATGCCACAACTACAGAGTCCACACGCCCTGGAGCCTGCATGACACAACTAGAGAAGAGAAAATCTGCACACCACAACTAGAGAGAAGCCCGCACACCACAATGAAGATCCCACGTGCTATAACTAAGACCCAATGCAGCCAAAAAATAAAGTAAATAAATAAATAAATAATAAATAAACCTAAAAAAAAAAGCTCTTAAAGGAAAACATATGCAGAACACTCTTTGACATAAATCGTGTCAAGATCCTTTTTGACCCACCTCCTAGAGAAATGGAAATAAAACCAAAAATAAACAAATGGGACCTAATGAAACTTAAAAGCTTTTGCACAGCAAAGGAAACCATAAACAAGACAATAAGACAACCCTCAGAATAGAGAAAATATTTGCAAATGAAGCCACTGACAAAGGATTAATCTCCAAAATATACAAGCAGCTCAATATCAAAAAAGCGAACAACCCAATCCAAAAATGGGCAGAAGATCTAAATAGACATTTCTCCAAAGAAGATATACAGATGGCCAAGAGGCACATGAAAGGATGCTCAACATCACTAATCATTAGAGAAATGCAAATTAAAACTACAATGAGGTATCACTTCATACCAGTCAGATGACCATCATCAAAAATCTGCAAACAATAAATGCTGGAGAGGGTGTGGAGAAAAGGCAATCCTCTTGCACTGTTGTTGGGAATGTAAATTGATACAGTCACTATGGAGAACAGTATGGAGGGTCCTTAGAATCTAAAAATAGAATTACCATTTGACACAGCAACACCACTACTGGGCATATACCCTGAGAAAACCATAATTCAAAAAGAGTCATGTACCACAATGTTCATTGCAGCACTATTCACAATAGCTAGGACATGGAAGCAACCGAAGTGTCCATTGACAGATGAATGGATAAAGAAGATGTGGCACATATATGCAATGGAATATTACTCAGCCATAAAAAGAAATGAAATTGAGTTATTTGTAGTTAGGTGGCTGGACCTAGAATCTGTCATACAGAGTGATGTAAGTCAGAAAGAGAAAAACAAATACAGTATGCTAACACATATATATGGAATCTTTAAAAAAGAATGGTTCTGATGAACCTAGGTGTGGGACAGAAATAAAGATGCAGACGTAGAGAATGGACTTGAGGACACTGGCAGGGGGAAGGGTAAGATGGGACGAAGTGAGAGAGTAGCATTGACATATATACACGGCCAAATGTAAAATAGATAGCTAGTGGGAAGCAGCTACATTGCATGGAGCGATCAGCTCGGTGCTTTATGTCCACCTAGAGGGGTGAGTTAGGGAGGGTGGGGGGCAGACCCGAGAGGGAGGGGATATGGGGATATATGTATACATATAGCTGATTCACTTTGTTATACAGCAGAAACTAACACACCATTGTAAAACAATTATACTGCAATAAAGATGTTAAAAAAAATAATAAATAATAAAAAATAAAATGTGAACTACCTCAAAAAAAGAAGCAGCCACAAACATTTTCAGGCCTTGCAAACTTAAAAAAAAGTGCACTTTATGTATATAAAACCTGGGAAAGATTTCTGATTATATACTTGTTTTTAAACATATTTGTTCAGCCAGATAATGATAACTTTCAGGGCTATTATTTTGAAATAAGAAGAGGGAAGGAAAGGGAGGTGCATGTAGAAGAAGGAAACTGCTTCAATTTACAAGAAACTTACAAATTCAGAGAGGACAATGACCCTCAAAATCACCTAGGAAAATTCTTACCAATTTAAAGATGAGGAACTGAGACATGACTTGTGCACTAATATGCATTCATCCATTCCATGATTTTTACGTGGACCATTAGGATATCTAAAAACTGTAATAAATTTTAAGCAGCATTTAGCACATTCCTCTAATTAGATGATATCCCAAATTCCCTAGTGCTCTTAAGATCCATGGGCTCATAATCCTAGAGTTACATTTGAATTAGCTCTCTCCTTGTTATCCCACATTTAATGAGATTTTAAGTTCTTTCATTTTGTTTCCCTGCTCAGTATCTCTTACATTATTATTTTTTCTTTTCTAGTTCTAGGGTTACAATACTAATTCTCCATAATTCCCCATCTGGAAGAACTGTGATAAACACCAACTGGTCTCTCTGTAATTCAGCCTGTACAAAGTAGCCAGAACAGTGAAAATATTTATCTCAAAGATAATTTCCATCATAACATATTGCATTTATAGTATCATTCAAAATCTCAAATAGTTCTCCACTGCCTAGTAAATCAAAACTATTCATAGCAACCAGTTACTGTCTGCTCCTGCACAGAAAACTTTCCTTCTTGCCCAGGTCTGTGATTTTAACACCCTCTATGCTGTGATCTTGGGCTAACTGGATAAGATAAGCACAGTGGTGGAAAGAATCCAGCATTGTTTTCCAGCCTTGCCCATCACCAGGAGTATAACCTTGCTGCTGCTCTTTATTGATTCTGAGCTGCAGTTTTTTCATCTCTGAAAGGCAGATGATTTCACTCTCCACCACAATGACTTCCTATGAGAATTTACAGACATAATGCAAGTATAGCACCTGGCATGTATTAAACATACTCATGCGTTTAACTACTATTATTTTATACATTTGCCCTGCCTAATTTCACAAAGAATTTAAGTAAGCCATCATCTACTCATTTTTTCATTCATTTATTCAACCAAAATTATATATTGATCACTTCTTTGTGCCAGACCTTATGTCAGTTACTTGGAATATAAAGAAAAAGAAGTAATCCCTCACCCTGAAAAAACCTCACATAGTAGCAAAATATAAAAATATAAACATAAAGCAGTGTGACTATGTGGGAATAGTAATACACTCTGTACTAGTGGAACCCTGAGGAAGGAATCCTAAAGTTGACCAAAATTTGGGAGTTGGGTCAAGAGAATGGGATGCCTGATTTCAACCAATAGGTGAAAATGAGTTAAAGCTATAAAGGCAAAGAGAGAATAAGAGGCTGTCAGAGGTATATGGGTAGATCACTATAATGGTGGTTATTACGATTATAAATACCTCCACCAGAAAACACTGCCTCAGATCCAAGTTAACTTCTCTTTCCTTACTTACAACAAAATGTTCTGAATTCTAACTTTGTCCAGTTTATCAGTGACTGAATCCCACACCTTTGCCCACACCCAGCTCCGGACACGTTCTCTCTGACCTAATTCTCTGCTTCTATTTACTTCAGAATTGTGGTTTATGTTCCTGAGATCCTTCCATTTGTTTCTTTCCTACTCCTTCTTGACCACATTGGCCTCCTGGGATGTTGGAATTAGTCCACCTGCTGGGAATTGTTCCACCATCCCTCTGTGTATGTGCGTGGCTCCTTCTTGACATCAGGTCTTTGTTTAAAAGTCATGTCTTCAAAGGGCCCTCTCCTACTCAGCTCCCTTCCCCACCCCCAGATTTGAGGGAACAACTCAGTCTCTCTTCCATATTATTCACTGGAATTTCGGCATTGCAATTGTTATCTGGTATTTTTTCTCATGGTTTGTTATCTGTTTCTGACTCTTTCCATTAGGATGTAAGTTCCATGAGGTTTGAGGTCATGTCTGTTTTACTCCCTATTGCATCCACGGTGCTTAGACCATTTCTTGGAACATAGCAAATTATCAATAAACACTAGATTAATGAATGAGTGAATGAATGAATGAATATCTCTACTCTGTCAGCGGACCATAAATTCCTGCTCCCCTCTCACAGACAATAGATTCCTCTGCTTTCAGCTGACTCCTAGTATTAAACTCTTTTTTTGTTTGTTTCTAGCACATTCTTTGCTTATTTGCCTAGAGGAAAAAGCATTTGCCAGATAAATAAATGTACCACAAATATCAAGGTATGTGTTTGGTTGTTCCAATAAAGAGACAGTATCTTTTTAAAAAAATTTTTATTATTTTTTTTATACAGCAGGTTCTTTTTATACATATTAGTGTATATATGTCAATCCCAATCTCCCAATTTATCACACCACCACCACCTCCCCGCCACTTCCCCCACTGGTGTCCACACATTTGTTCTCTACATATGTGTCTCCATTTCTGGCTTGCAAACCAGTTCATCTGTACCATTATTCTAGATTCCACATACATATGTTAGCATACGATATTTGTTTTTCTCTTTCAGACTTACTTTACTCTGTATGACAGTCTCTAGGTCCAACCGAATCTCTACAAATGACCCAGTTTCATTCCTTTTTATGGCTGAGTAATATTCCATTTATATATGTACCACATCTTCTTTATCCATTCATCTTTCTATGGGCATTTAGGTTGCTTCCATGACCTCGCTATTATAAATAGTGCCGTAGTGAACATTGGGGTGCATGTGTCTTTTTGAATTATGGTTTTCTCTGGGTATATGCCCAGTAATGGGATTGCAGGGTTATATGGTCCTAGTTCTAAACTTTTATGATCTGCTCCAGTGGTTGCCACACAAGTCCCTAGATCCACATGAGCCTAAAATTGAAGGTCATCCATTATCTCCCCCATACCAAACCTTAACTAATATTTTATTAATCATCAATTTGACCCCTCTGCTTTAGCCAACAACATTTAATTGTCATCCTTCAACCAAATTTACTGATGTTTGTCCTTACCTAGACTTAGCTTTAGGATAAGAATTTATTTTCATCATCACCTTCAGGTTCTGGTTAAAAACTACTCTCAAAGTCTTTTCTAATCATCTTCAAATGAGAGTACCCTGTAGTCATGTCCTTTATTAGTTTTTTCAAGCTGTACTATATTGTAATTTTTAGTATTGATTTTAATTTTTAAATCTCTAACCATATGCATTTATTTTTCCCTTGCTACACTGCAAGAGTTTTATACTAATTATTATTATCTCTCTTTTTTTTCAATCTTTACATTCATTTCCATCACAGTTTTACGATTTCTCCTTAGGAGACAAAAAGTAGACTTTCAAATGAAATAGGATCCCAGTTATTACTGATATTATACAATTTTGTTTGTTGTTTTGACTATTCAGAGTGGCCAAATTTCACGAAGTCCCAAATCTCTTCACTCAATCATTTTTTTTAACATCTTTATTGGAGTATAATTGCTTTATAATGGTGTGTTAGTTTCTGCTTTACAACAAAGGGAATCAGCTATACATATACATATATCCCCATATCTCCTCCCTCTTGCATCTCCCTCCCACCCTCCTTATCCCACCCCTCTAGGTGGTTACAAAGCACCAAGCTGATCTCCCTATGCTATGTGGCTGCTTCCCACTAGCTATCTATTTTACATTTGGTAGTATGTATAAGTCCATGCCACTCTCTCACTTCATCCCAGCTTCCCCTTCCCCTTCCCTGTGTCCTTAAGTCCATTCTCTATGTCTGTGTTTTTATTCCTGTCCTGTCCCTAGGTTCTTCATAACCATTTTTTTCTTTTAGATTCCATATATATGTACTAGCATACGGTATTTGTTTTTCTCTTTCTGACTTACTTCACTCTGTATGACAGACTCTAGGTCCAGCCACCTCACTACAAATAACTCAATTTCGTTTCTTTGTATGGCTAAGATTCCATTGTATATATGTGCCACATCTTCTTTATCCATTCATCTGTAGACGGACACTTAGGTTGCTTCCATGTCCTGGCTATTGTAAATAGTGCTGCAATGAACATTGTAGTACATGACTCTTTTTGAATTATGGTTTTTTCAGGGTATATGCCCAGTAGTGGGATGGTTGGGTCATATGGTAGTTCTATTTTTAGTTTTTTATGGAACCTCCATACTGTTCTTCATAGTGGTTGTATCAATTTACATTCCCACCAAAGAGAAACTTCTCTAATAATGAACTATAGAAATGATCCTTGAAAGTATAGTCTTTCAATCATTTTTTTAATGTATCACCACAACTCTTTCTCTTCTCCTTACCCACCAGGACAGTGAGCTCCTTGAGGACAGAAATGCAGTCCCGTTCATCTATGAAGTCCTAATAGCTAGCACATAGCTTGGCATATAGTATGTGTTCAGGAAAACTTCACTGAAGACCAAAATAAATTAATCATATTTCCAAAGGTTCTTGTGGAGCACAGCTTAGCACTTTACTTCAACAACAGCTTAGACTGTGACCCTGAAGTACTGGTTCAACAGCTTTGGCTTTCATGGAATTGTCAGAGTTGGACTGTGCTTGCTTAGTAGGTCAGTTCTATATAAATGTGCTTGTGGGTCCCATGCTTCAGCAGCAAAATATCAAAAGTTCACCATTCTTCTGAACTTTCTTCTACTTGTTATTACAGAAAGGCCATTCTTTCCTCAATGGGAAGAAAATCAAATTTATATTTTAGGTGCTTTTTCAGTATATCTTTTTTATAGCTTTGCAATTTATTTTCCTATATTGTGTAGAAGGCAAAAAGTCCCCCAGACTTAGAAGAATCAGTGGTATGCTTGTGACAAACAGAAGTGGTAAAAAGTAACATGTTACTGCACTGGACCCGAAATCAGCCAGGGCATAGTTACAGAGGGAACAAAGGAGGGACTCACTTCAATCATAGTAAGAGGCAGAAGATGAGAAGTAGGTAAGGCTCAAAGTCAGAGAGAGATTAGTAACGTCTTTTACTTGAGGCTGAGCCAACAAACTATTAACTTAGGGCTTATGATGTTTTACTTGATTTGGTTCGAGTCTGAAGCAGAGCTGAGCAATGCCCATAGCAGGTCCAACTATAAAGGTTGGAGGAAGGCAGTGAAACAGGGACAGGCAGGACATTATCCTCTAGGGTGCATCCTCTGGTTTCACCATACTCATTTGATCCCTCTGTTTATGAGGTTCATTTTCTCTATTTCTCTCTTCCCACATACATACACATGTATGGTGCTATATTCCTTTTCTTACCAGCCTATTCTTAACCTTGAACATTCTCATTGGATCAAAATTTAGTTTTAGTTATAGTACATGGTAACTCAAGACAGTATTTTGTTATTAGAAATTTAAGAGCATTTCTTATAATTCTGAGAACACTGAAAATGTATTCACCTAACACTGGTTTCCGTATACTGCTATAATCCTTCATATAAGCTTCCAATCATTCAGTTGATTGAATATTAAGAGTTTAACTATATATAATCTCTTTACATTAATTTATGTAAGAGGTAAGCGACTGTCCCAGAATTTAGCTAAGCTTATATTCTATCATAGTTTTACTTTTCTTGTTGATTCATACTCAAGTCTCTTCTTATTTATTTATTTATTTATTTTTTTTGCGGTACGTGGGCCTCTCACTGTTGTGGCCCCTCCCGTTGCGGAGCACAGGCTCCGGACGCGCAGGCTCAGCGGCCATGGCTCACGGGCCCAGCCGCTCCGCGGCACGTGGGATCTTCCCGGACCAGGGCACGAACCCGCGTCCCCTGCATCGGCAGGCGGACTCTCACCCACTGCGCCACCAGGAAAGCCCTCCTCTTATTTGGTTCATTCTTTCCCTGTAGAATTTTGACCTCATTCTCCCTTGAGAAGCTATAAATTATTTATCTTGGAATCTTTTAAAAATTCTTGTGGCTCATAAGATTTCAGTAGTAAGACTATTTTCATCACTCTGAGACAATTCCTCAATGAAAGCAGTGTAATCTTCACATTGCTAGTCTCCCACCCTGTATTTTTTCTCTTAACAAAACAAAAATATATTTGTGGATTACCACAGCCCTCTTAATTCTCTTGTTGGTAAAAATTTATTTATACATTCAACAAGCCTTATTCAAATCTTTATTACATACTAGTAACCAAGGGGGAATTCAGAAGTAAAGAATGACTCAACACTTCCCTTCCAAAAGCTTATAATCTAATTGGGGATATAAAAATATATACATGCATGACACAAAAACAATAATAATAATGAAAATAATAATAACATTCTTATGGAGCTTTACTTTTTTTTTTTTTTTTTTTTTTTTGCGGTACGCGGGCCTCTCACTGTTGTGGCCTCTCCTGTTGCGGAGCACAGGCTCCGGACGCGCAGGCTCAGTGGCCATGGCTCACAGGCCCAGCTGCTCCGCGGCATGTGGGACCTTCCCGGACCGGGGCACGAACCCGTGTCCCCTGCATCGGCAGGCGGACTCTCAACCACTGCGCCACCAGGGAAACCCTAGCTTTACCATTTTTAAGGAACATTCTCTTATTCGATCCTACAATGATCCCGTGAGATGGATGATATTACCATGCCCATTTTACACACGAGGACCCCAAATACATAAAGCTAATATGACTTGTCAAAATTCCCTTACCCAAAACTGGAGTTTGAAATTGGTCTTCTAACTCCAAATCCTATTGCTTAGCACACTATCTTTCAACAATTAAAACAATATATACAGTATTCTCTGCCTCAGGTCACCCATATTTCATAGCATTGAGGCACTCTAATCATTTTATTTACTGATATTTTTGTTTATAAATGCTATTAGAAAGGGAAGAGTATTTCAAAAAAGAGTTGGGACTTGAACTTTGGATAAGGAGTGAGACTGGGACCTGTAACTAGAAGAGGAAGAGGACATTCCTATGTCCAGGGTAACACATGTAAAGGTCTAGTTTCAATAATAGGCATATCTTATTCAGGACAGTGGGAAAGCTTCCTTACCTGAAGTAAAGGGCTTATGATGAGCTGTCGAGAAAGATGTTTTGAACACATAGTCTGGGGACAAATAATTGTGTTAGTGTCCCTGCGTGTTGGGCTGAGGAACTTTATCTTATGGGAAATGGTGAGCCTCCAGAAGGTTTTATGCTCAGAAGTGGAAAGATCAAATCACTGTTTTAGATTTTTAATGTACCCAGAAGCAGAGTGATAAGCTAGGAAGTGGCTATAGAAATCCAGGCATTGGGTAACGACCACCCAACTAGGGGAGGGCACCAGGGATAGAGAAGAAAGGAACAAATATGAAACAACTTTAAAAAGAAGTAACAATACAATTTGGCAGCTGATTAGAAATAAAGTAGAAAAAAAGAGTCAAAGACTGCATGAGATTTCAAGCCTGGGTAAAGGCACTGATTAGAACAAAGAAAGACCATAGTGAAGTTACTCTGGTTTGTAGCGTATGAGGGAAATCTAAGAAATTACCATTATGAAGCCAGAGGTAATGGGCATGGTCTCAAACACATTTAAAAAATAAAGTGTTACTTACGAAGATCCATATCTCTCCATGTTAAAAGATAAGAATATCACCACTGGGGGAATTCCCTGGCAGTCCAGTGGTTAGGACTCTGAGCTTCCACTGAAGGGGACACAGGTTCAATCCCTGGTCGGGGAACTAAGATCCTGCATGCCCTTTGGCGCAGCCAGAAAGAAAGAAAGAAAGAAAGAAAATGAATATCACCATTGGGCACTTTTAAAGATTATAACTACCCTCATATTTACAGAAACAGTAAACAGTAGCTTGACAACTTTCCAGTTGAAACTAAATCATAAATATCCTCCCCCAAACATTTTATTCATTAATCAGTATATACCTTTAATCACAACAAATGGTCCCTTTCTCCTTATTTCAAAGCAAGCAGTTTCTAGAATCATGTCTGATGACCATATTATTGCCCTATTCCCGTTCACTTTATGCAGACAATTTTAGTTCTCATCCTATCTTCTAGAATCCTAGACTGAAGAGATTATATGGTGTGAAGGAGCCACACAATAGACACCAGTGATTCGTAACCTTCGTGGTCTCAGGAGCCCTTTATGCTCTTCAAAATTATTGAGGACCCAAGAAAGCTTTTGATTATATGGCTTATAGCTACTGATATCTACTGCATTTGCCATGGAAACAGAAATGTTTAAAACAATTACCTACATATTCATTTTAAAATAACAATAATAGGTTCATTATACGTCAACACAAGTATATATTTTAATGAAAAATAACATTCTTCAACCAAAAATAATTTAGTGGGAAGAGTGGCATTATTGGATATTTTTGCAAATTTCTTTAATTTCTGGCTGAAGAGAGGATATCTAGATTTTCATATTGTCTCTATAGTCTATCTATTGTAATATTGCTTCAGTTAAAGTATATGAAGAAAATCCAACCTCACACAGATATGCCATTGGGAAAAGAGGAATATTTTAATAGCTTTTTAAGAATTACCTTTGATACCACACCACAAGTTAACAAATGGTAGTTTCTTAAAAGTGAGTTGAAATGTGGAATCTGAAACCAAATATCAATAAACTTTTTGTACTTTTCTATATTCAAATTCATTGGTCTGTGTTATGCTTGAATCAATCTTTTACCCATGCATGATTTTGTAGCAATATGTTTGTCATTTGAAAAATATTGGTTCACTGAGTTACACACTCTTTAAAACGCTGACACATTTCATTGTAGAAAATGAAAGGTTACATTTGTTACTATTACTACCAATCTCATCAGAAAAGTGTTTAAGTATTTGGAAAATGTAAAGCTCACAGTGCCAGATATAAGTTTTCCAAAATTCTAATTTTCATATGAAACTTCAAATGTTATTGGCAACAAACACTGTTGGGTTTTTTTCTTGAAGTGACAGGCACACTCCACTCATTTTTGAGAGAATGAATGCCAAAACTTAAAGTCAAAATAACCATATGTCAGTTGGCCTTTCAATGAAAAATAGTATCATAAAAAATGTGAGTAGCTTAACTCACAACTCAAACAACTGCACACATGCTTTTTTCGCAAGACACCACCATACTTCAGGGCATAGAAATGTTTTATGTATTCTCTTTGCATCACACAGAATATTAAAAAGATATATACTCAATAGTTGAGATTTAATAAAATTACTATATTTTACTACTTTATAAAGGACATTCTTAAGTGATGCTGACATTCTTTTTAACTGAGATTGCATGGTGGTAAAGGATTCAATGACTATATGAATACCAGTACTAGCAGTAAAGAGTACAGTGACTTCTAGTAATGGTTAAATAAATAATGGACAATTAATACCTTAGCATTGTTATGAAAATGTTTTTCCTTGTGGATCTCCTGATAGGATTTTGAGGACCCCCAGGTGCCCATGTATCATATTCTAAGTACTGTTACTCTAGAGCATCTGATAATAGTTGATGTTTATGGGCTTTTCCTATATGCCAGGCCCTATTCTAAGCACTGAGTTACTTTAAATCTGAATGCAACATCTTTTTTACTTTAATAAGAAATGTAAATGTGCCAGCGCAGAAGAATATAATGTTGTGGAAAATACTTTTTAACAGAATATATCCAGTAAATGTTGTCAGTAACATTTTTTCCTTACAGTTTTATTGAGATAATGGACGTATGGCACTGTGTAAGTTTAAGGTGTACAGCATAATGATCTGACTTACATATATCCTGAAATGATTACAACAGTAAGTTTAGAGAACATTCATCATCTCATATGGATACAAAATTAAAGAAATAGAAAAAAATATAGATTATTTTCCTTGTGATGAGAACTCTTAGGATTTACTCTTAACTTTCATATATAACATTCAACAGTGTTAATAATATTCATCATGTTGTATCGATACATTACATCACTAGTACTTGTTTATCCTATAACTTTTGACCACCTTCATCCAATATCCCCTCCCCCTACTCCCAACCTCTAGTAACCATATATCTGATTTATTTTTGAGTTTGTTTGTTTGTCTTTGAAGTATAATTGACCTACAAGACTATGTTTGATCCTAGTACACAACTTAGTGATTCAATATTTCTGTACATTTCAAAATGATCACCGTGTTAGTCTAGTTACCATCTGTCACTACACAAAGATATTGTATAATTACTGACTATATTTCACATACTGTACATTTTGTAACCATCATTTGTTTTGTAACTGGAAATTTGTACCTCTTAATCTCCTTTACCTATTTCTCTCCTCTCCCTAACCCGCTCCCCTCTGACAACCACCTGTCCACCTGTTTGTTCTCTGTACCTATGATTCTGTTTTTGTTTAGTTATGCTTGTTCGCTTGTTTTGTTTTTTAGATTCCACATGTAAGTGAAATTACACAGTATTTGTCTTTCTATGACAGACTTATTTCACTTAGCAAAATACCATCTAGGTCTATCCATGTAGTCACAAATGGCAAGACTTATTTTTTTTTCAATGGCTGAGTAATATTCTAGTGTGTGTGTGTGTTTGTGTATATATATATATATATATATATATATATATATACAAAATCTTCTTTATCCATTTATCTATTGATGGTCACTTAGATTGTTTCCATATCTTGACTATTGTAAGTAATGCTGCAATGAACATAGGGGTGCATGTATCTTTTAGAATTCGTGTTTTTTTCTTCCTTTGGGTAAATATCCAGGAGTGGAATTGCTGGATCAATTCTTTGGCATTAGTCTTAACAATACTTTTTTGGATATATCTCCTCAGGCAAGGGAAACAAAAGCAAAAATAAACAAATGGGACTACAACAAACTAATTTTTTGAGGAACCACCATACTGTTTTCCATGGAGGCTGCACCAACATTCTCACCAACAGTGTACAAGAGTTCCTTTTTCTCCACATCCTCTGCAGGACTTGTAATTTGTTATCTTTTTGATAATAGTCATTATGACAGGTGTGAGGTGATATCTCATTGTGGTTTTGATTTGCATTTCCTTGATGATTAGTGATGTTTAGCATCTTTTCATGTGCCTGTTGACCATCTGTATGTCTTCTTTGGAAAAATATCTATTCAGGCCTTCTTCCCATTAGTTAATCAGGTTATTTGTTATTTTGATGTTGAGTTGTATGAGTTTTTGGTATATATTGGATATCAAACCCTTATTGGATATATCATTTGCAAAAATCTTCTCCGATTCAGTAGGTGGTCTTTTTGTTTTGTCAGTAGTTTCCTTCACTATACAAAAGCTTTTTAGTTTGATATAATCCCATTTTTTAATGTTTGCTTTTGTTTCCCTTGCCTGAGGAGACACGCAAAAAAATACTGCTAAGACCAATGCCAAATAACATGCTGCCTGTGTTTTCTTCCAGGAGTTTTATGATTTCAGGTCTTACATTTAGGTCTTTAGTCCATTTTGAGTTTATTTTTATGCATGGCATGAGAAAGTAGTCTTGTTTGATTCTTCTGCATGTTGCTGTACAATTTTCTCAGGACCATTTCTTAAAGAGGCTGTCTTTTCTCCACTGTGTATTCTTGCCTCCTTTGCTGTGGATTAATTGACCTTGTCTGTGTGGGTTTATTTCTGCATCTCTGTTCTGTTCCATTAATCTGTGTGTCTGTTTTTGTGCCAGTACCATGCTATATTGATTACTGTAGCTTTGTAGTATTGCTCTCAGTAACTTGAGATCTAAAGTATACACTTTTAAATGATATGCATTGGTAAACTATAATAAAGTCAATATTTTTGTTGGACTGTAAATAGAATTATATTTCCCCAGTTCTTAACATCAACTCCTCCCATTGGCAAAAGGATTAACCAAAGATTTTAAAGAAAATCATGCCTACTTGGTGTTATAGCAATTTTAGGAAGACCTAGCTCCTACCTTCAAGAAGTTTATTTAACCCTGGAATCAGATTTTAGTTCAAGCTTTGCTATTTTAAGTGTTGCATAATGCAAATCACTAACTTTGGAGGTGCTAGAGAATTAAAGGAAGATTTTAAAGTACATAAAAAAACTTAGGTCTGCGGCCATTAAGAGAAAACCAAGCCTGCTGAAATTCTTTTTTTTCTCCAGAGAGTTTTCTTTTTAATATTTATTTATTTATTTACTTAGGCTGTGCCAGGTCTTAGTTAAAGCATGCAGGATCTTTTAGCTGTAGCTTGCAGACTCTTAGTTGCGGCATGTAAACTCTAATTGCAGCATGCATGCGGGATCTAGTTCCCTGATCAGGGATCGAACCCGGGCCCTCCGCATTGGGAGCATGGAGTCTTATCCACTGGACCACCAGGGAAGTCCCCAGAGCCTGGTCAAATTCTAAGCCAAGAGTTTTTCAGAAGGACTGTTGGGTCAGACATTCTCCTATGGAAACGGCTAGTAAGTGGGCCTTTGGTACCCACTTTTAGGCATTGGAAAAATAGAAGACTTTTAGATCCTATGGGAACATAAGTGCGTACCAATCACACTAATCTAGATGGTCTAACTAATAATGAAAAACCAACATTTTATCTATCTTGTTTACTAAACTCAGTTTCTCTATCTGTAAAACTGGTCTAATAAAACTGACCTAAATGATTTAGGATTTTCCAGAGCTGTGAGTACAGTATAAATCCAAGACAGTGTGTTCCTGGCTAGAACTAGTCAAATTATAGGACAGTTTTGGTGTCATAGAATCTAAGAGTAAAGGATCAGCATGTGCAAGCGTCCCAAATCAACCTCTAAACTTTCCTGCGATTACCGATTTTCATTGTAATCTGGGAGGAAGGAACATAATGTGTCCTCACTCATCATAATCTCCAGGAAAAAGGCCTGGAGATTTGGCCTGCCAGAGCAAATGTAGGGAAATGACATAGCATTCTCGTACAGGTCAGCAGGGGGTGTCACTTCACCAGCCTTCTTGTTGTCCTTTAAGCTCCTATAGTTGGAGAAGAGATCTTTAAATGAACCAAGCATTCAGATGAAATTCATCCATGACAGTTGTGACTCTTCTCACTTTATTTCCTTCTATTCATTTAATGTTTTGTTTTGGTTTTCAGAACGACCTTCCTAGACTTCTGTAGAAAGTTAATATATTGCTGCATAAATAAATTAGGTTCCTGGACTTATTTCCCTCTTGTGTGTGTGTGCTGGGAGCGAAGGAGTGCTCCCCCACAACAAGCAATTCTCAGACGCAGGCAAGGTGTCTGAGAACTCACCTCAATACTGGCACTAGCTAACTGGAGATAGAATCAGATTCTACTGGTAAAGAGCTCAGTCCCGCAAGAACCCCCTCCACTCTGGATGCCAGTCTCAGGTCCAGCTTGTTACCTGTGCTTCTGACCGATTGGCTATAAATAAAAGGTTCCCAACGACCCCCTCCTTGGGTTTAATTAATTTGCTAGAGTGGCTCACAGGACTCAGGAAAATCCGTTTACTCACTGGATTACCGATTTATTGCAATGGGTATTAAATGATATGAACAACCAGCCAGCTGAAAAGATTCACGGGGCATTAGGGAGGCGGGGAGGGGGTTCCCGAACAAAGGAACTTTTGTCCTTGTGGAGCATGGGGCCCAACACAGTGGTACTTGGAAGTGTCCAATTTCCCAACATGGTGGCTCCCCACAAAATCCTCATTTGGGGTTTTATGGAGGCTTCATTAGGTGGACATGGTTGGTTAACTCATTGGTCATTGGTGACTGACTCAACCTCTAGTCCCTCTTTCGTCCCTGGAAATCAGTGGTTGGGACTAATAGCTCCAACCCTCTCTTCATGGTTGGTTCCCGTGGCAACCAATCCCCATCCTTAGGTGTTTTCCAAGAGTTACTCCATTAACATAAACCCAGTCCGGATAGTAAGAGCTTGTTGTGAATAACAAGACACACATTTCACCTTTGTATCAATGAAGCATTTTCGGGAACTGAGCACAATAGACCACATATCATAACAAAGAGACTCCCATTTTTCTTATCGTTCAGGAAATTTCAAGCATTTGGGGACTGTGAGCCAGAAACTGTGAATGACCAAATATATATGAGAAATATGTTTTGGTCAACTGAATGACCAAATATAAATATTCCTTATAAATCACAGTATCGCAACAAAAATATTTAAAATTCTCAGCCTATATTTTACAACGTGTCCTTACTTGTTGGTCACCATCACAAAAATCAACTCATTTTAAAATATAATTGAAGCAAGTTTCTCACGCTTTTCAAAAAAAAAAACAAAAAAAACAAAAAAAATCAGCATCAGCTCAGGAAAAACTACAGAATTCCTCACGTGATAAGGAACATTACAGACTGTAATGACAGAAGAACTTTAGAAAAGTGGTTATGCTACTAACAAATAGGCAAGGTTTTCCTCAATGAAATTCAAGTCAAGTATTAAGAGACACAATCCATACTATAGAGTTGCACCTTAACACAACATATGGAAAGCAGGTAAAGGCTCACACAGTCAGGGCAATTGTACCAAGTCAGGTAAGGAGTGAGTGAGGAACATACGACTATAGGAGATTTTGCCATTTAATTGTTAAAAAAAATTAAGAACAAATTTAAAGTGCTTAGCTAGGGGCAAACATGAGACAAAAACTTGCAATTGTTTTATTTTTATTTAGTTATTTAAAACGTTGTTAAAGTATAGTTGATTTACTATGTTGTGTTAATTTCTGCTATACAGCAAAGTGGTTCGGTTATACATGTATATGTGTGTATATATATTCTTTTTCATATTCTTTTCCATTATGGTTTATCATAGGATATTGAATATAGTTCCCTGTGCTCTATAGTAGGACCTTGTTGTTTATCCATCCTAGACATAATAGTTTGTACCTGCTAATCCCAAACTCCCAATCCTTCCCTCCCCTCCCCTCCCCTGAAATTTGTTTTTTTAAGCCTTAAAAAATTAGTGGGAGAACAAAACTATTTGAGGGGCATAGTGGGGGGGAAAGTCTGCCCTCTTCCTATTCATTTTGTGTACCAGTGGAAAGCAAGAAGCTGGGCTTGTGCTTTCTCTGTTGTCACGGCTAGGATCTGGGCACTTGTCCTCACTGACTACTGATTCCCTCAGATGATTGCAACTCAATCAACTTTAGCAACTCATGTGTTTAAGCAGAAGTGGAAAGTAAGCTAATTACATAATGTCTTTTGCATTAATAGACAACACAGCTCTGACCCATTCATGACGTACTTTGACTTTGGAAGGAGTTCTCATCAGCTTGGTTATTTTCCTCCTCAAGTGAGGCAGACAATCTGGATCCAGGGGACAGATTAGGATAATTAATGAACTTTTAAATTGTCAGGGAGGAAGAAATATTCCTCTCTTTTTCTAGGTTCTTCTGGCTGGTCTAAGAATTAAAATGACATGAGACAAATTAACAGGGGAAAAATCAAACAAAAGTTTAATAAGATGTGTACATGAGAAAAGCCCCCAAAACTGAGCAAGTCACCAAAATGGATGAAAACCCCTAAATACCATCTTCAGCTAAATACAGAAGAGGATGTTGAAAGTAGTGGTTTGGAACTTCAAGTAGGAGGAAGGTAATTTACATAGAGATGGAAAAGCAAATGTTTGGCAAACAGATGTTTCCTGGGCCAAGGAGAGACAATGAGACACGAGTGGACACTCATCTCCAGGCCCTGCCTGGAGTTTCCCCCACCATATTTAGCCCATATTCTTTGCAAATATATCTGGTGACAGCTCTATCAAAGTTTCTTCCTGAGTCTTTTGGCCTTGATTATTTTCAGCTCAAAATAATCTCCATACCAGAGAGACATTTTGGGGTGACAAATTTTGTTTCCCTACAGAACAAAGGAGAATGTTTCCAAAGGAAAGGAATCTGTAAATATGGGACAAAGTTGTTTTATTTTTAACCTACCTTTGCATCCAATAATTTACCTATATACACAAAGTCAACACAAGTAATATATGTTTTCTATCCATTCAACATAGATAACAAGACTTGAAAGACTGTGAAAGTATAAATATTAGGTACTTGGGTGACATTTTAATGACAAGTTGATTCATTATATGTTTCAAAGAAGGCTCACATCATGGGTAATTTACGTTCATGTTGCTGGAACATAGTTATTTCAAAGCATTTATATTGCACTAAAGATCTCCACTGTTATGGGTGTTCAGTGTGAATACGGGTTAAAAAACGACTGGGAGTTAGAGAGAATAGGTAATCAAGAGGCGGTGGTGTGACTAACCTTGCATGCCCTTCAGAAAATGACTGCGTAATAACCGTGTCCTGCCTTGAAACAGCATAGTTCATTAGGTTTCTGAATACCCTATTCAATCATTTCAAAGCTTGTCCATAGTTAAAGAGTAACGATGTGATTATTTCCCTTTCCCCAAGGGAATTACCAAATTGCAAAATCCTGTTATGAGGACCCAGGCCTCTGACAACATACTGAATAGGAAAACCTCACTCAGAATAATTGTGCAGGCGGCTCCCTTGTTCTGAATGGGGTCTCTGGTGCACTTTCGTAAGTACTTTAATTTATAGACTATTTTGAAAAAAATGTGGCTTGTTAGTTTCCAGTACATTTTATGAAACACTGAGACATCAGTGAGTTCTGATACTCATAGATCATACCATGGTTTCAGCAATATTGTCTCAGAAGAGCCAGAAAAACTGATTTTAACTCCAAAAAAGAACAGCAAACAGCAACGAGCAAAATTGCCAAATCTGAAGCTCTCACATGTTTGTTTGAAAGGATCTCCAAACTCTCCTTCATTATTATCCCCTCACCTTCACTAGTACTTACTCTTCCTTGATGCCCACTGGACCAAACTGTTTAATCTCATCACTCAATAAAGAAAGAGGAGTAGACCTGAAAGTAAGTAAATAAGGACACACACTCATTCACATCAATCTCTTCACTTTTATGAGTAACCAATTTAATACACAGATGGCCCCTTCTTTGAAAAGTCACTGTAGGCCATAAAAAGCAGAACGCAAAGGAACTAGAATGAAAGAAGTCAATGACTGCATACAAGTTTCCTCTGGGCCAATGCCTTCCTCTTCTCTATCTACCCCCACTATCTCTTCTGCCCTAAGGACTTCAGACTCCAGGAATCCAAAATCTGCTCCCATTTCAAAACATTCCCATCCCTGATCTATTCATCCTTGAATAATCATATTTTCCAATTTACAGAGTATTACAGAATTCCAGGTGAGAAGTGGTCAGGAGCTGGACCAGGTGGTAGCACTAAGAATAAAGAGATAGTCAAAACTAGGTACCTGCTTTTAACTGTATGATCCTGCTCATTGGAAAAATGTTACCCCTGTCCAACTGGTGCATGTTAGACACTCAGAATAGCAGCTTCTCCCAAGGGGTTAGTACAGAGGGGTAGAAATGTTACTTTCAAAACTTAGATTAGGATTGACAAATACACAGTACTATATATAAAATAGATAACTCACAAGGACCTACTGTATAGCACAGGGAGCTCTACTCAATACTCTGTAATGACCTCTATGGGAATGAAGTCTAGCAGATAGTGGATATATGTATATGTATGGCTGATTCACTTTGCTGTACAGCAGAAACTAACACAACATTGTAAATCAAATAGACTCCAATACAAATTAAAAAAACAAAAACAAAACAAAAAAGACTTCACTCACGGAGGGCAGCTCAAGGCAATGTGAGCAGTGGCTGAAAGCTAACAAGAGTCATTTCACAACATTACTGCTCAGAAATGTCTAAGTCTCCACATCTCTGAACTGGGACATATTCCAGAAGACCCCTAGAAAATTCTATCGAGTGGGTCTATAGCAATGGTCTTGGCCATTCTCTAGACAAGTTCCTTTCATGTGGAAGAAGAAGAGCATTGCAAGTTGCTCTAATATTTCCATCAGAGAAGAGGAGAAGCCTACCTCTCAGAACCAGAAATGAGAAAGAAAAGCTGTAGCTGGTGGGAAGAAACAGAACCTTTCCAGTAAAGAAAGCAACCTCACAGTCAGAGAGCTAAGGAAGCAATAGGGTGATATTTGATAGTAAAATATAAAAGAAACAATGGTGAAAAATATTTTTGTTTGGTACATTTTTCTTGGAGTTCTTACTATTCTGTTACCTTTAAAAATATAAAGCAAATATATTCCCTTTGAGTTCAATAAAGAGAAGAGAGTTTCCCCTGACCTTCCTCAAATATTCGATCAAAAAGGAGATTTAGGGCTTCCCTGGTGGCGCAGTGGTTAAGAATCCGCCTGCCAATGCAGGGGACACAGGTTGGAACCCTGGTCCAGGAAGATCCCACATGCCGTGGAGCAACTAAGCCCGTGTACCACAACTACTGAGCCTGTGCTCTAGAGCCCGTGAGCCACAACTACTGGGCCTGAGTGCAACAACTACTGAAGCCCGCATGCCTAGAGCCCGTGCTCTGCAACAAGAGAAGCCACCTCAATGAGAATCCTGCGCACTACAATGAAGAGTGGCCCCTGCTCGCTGCAACTAGAGAAAGCCCACGCACAGCAACAAAAGACCCAATGCAGCCAAAAATAAATAAATAAAACTTATTTTTAAAAAAGAAAATACATCATCAGTATCTTTTGGCATTTTGCAATCAAGATCACATAGGGGGCTTCCCTGGTGGCGCAGTGGTTGAGAGTCCGCCTGCCGATGCAGGGGACGCAGGTTCGTGCCCCGGTCCGTGAGGATCCCACAGGCCGCAGAGCGGCTGGGCCCGTGAGCCATGGCCGCTGAGCCTGCGCGTCCGGAGCCTGTGCTCCGCAACGGGAGAGGCCACAGCAGTGAGAGGCCCGCGTACCACAAAAAAAAAAAAAAAGATCACGTAGGTACTTTATTTAGGCATTTCTTGTGTGTGTGTTTCTATGTTTTGCCGGTAACAACTTCCTCTCCATTCAAGGTTTTTTTTTTTTACTATATTAGTAGCACAATAAAAAGAAGAAAACAAATTGACTGTGTGGATCTAACCTCATGAGTCACTGATATGTTTTTAATTTACTTTAAAATTTTTTTATTTTGTTGCATCAACCATGTTCTATAATTTTTTTCTCATTTATTTATATTCCTTTTTATTTTATTCCATTGCTCAACAGTGGGCTTGTTCAGACTCCAGAAGGCAACCAAAGAACAAGTTGAAATAAATAATTTTAATGTTTTATAGTATATTAATTTTTCTATTAAAATGTCATAAATTATAAGAGTTTTCATCACAGGGAAAAAATATTTTTTCTATTTCTTTAACGTTGTATCTATATGAGATGATGAATGTTTACTAAACCTATTGTGGCAATCATTTCATGATGTATGTAAATCAAATCATCATACTGTACACCTTAAAGTTATACAGTGCTGTATATCTCAATAAAACTGGAAGTATGTACATATTTATTACATTTATATGTAATATATAATATACATATTTATTTCTTTATATACTATAATATTTAAATATTTGTGATTTTTGTATAGCTTAATAAAATCACCTTACATCTTATAGAAAAAAACATTTTAAAATAATAATTAAATAAAATTAATTTGATAATCTTCCAGGTCTGGAGTATTCAGGTAACTACTTCAAGAATCAAATATCTTTCCAAATCTCTACAAGATCAAAGTCAATATAATAAGACTCTTAGGAGTTCATTCTTTGTTGTCAGTTTCTAATACTACCCTGAAATAGTGTCTGCTGTAAGCCAGAGTTAAGGAGGAAAGGGGTTTAAAGGTAGGGGAAGGTATGATATAATATCTTGTCAGAATTTCATCACATTAAAGCTGTGTATCTAGATATCTCCCATCAAACTAATCAGTCAAAAAAGTACGAATTAAAACTCATCTAGGGCTTCCCTGGTGGCGCAGTGGTTGACAGTCTGCCTGCTGATGCAGGGGACACGGGTTTGTGCCCCGGTCCGGGAGGATCCCACATGCCGCGGAGCGGCTGGGCCCGTGAGCCATGGCGTCTGAGCCTGCGCGTCCGGAGCCTGTGCTCCGCAGCAGGAGAGGACACAACAGTGAGAGGCCCGTGTATAGCAAAAAAAAAAAAAAAAAACCACCTCATCTAGTAGATAAAATCTTATCTGGCAGGGACAAGAAAATCATGAGAGATACTGTCTTTAAACTATTTTTTAATTGAACACAATAAATGTGATAACATCTTTAGACTGCTCAGCTTGGAGCCTTTTGTGTAAATTCAGGAATGTGGATGTCTGCAATCCGAAAATCAATGTGGAAGAGAGCTGGAGAATATGAATAAAAATTAGATGAACACAAAAATAACATCTTATATGCATAATAAATCTCTACAAATTTCCTCCAGTCTAATTGTCATCAAAACAATAACCTGGTAACAGTAACAGCAACCGCAGTGAACAGTCTTTGTCATGCTTTGATATATAACAAAGATTTGCAAGTATGTTGACCAAAGTCTAGAATGATGATATACATTGCTATGCTTTGAATCCCATGCAGTATTACATAATACTACAATCACCATTGTCTTCATCAATCAAGTACTATTTATAGAATATCTTTATATCTATGGATTGTGCTAAAGTATTATAAATTCATTAGGTGATAACATCCTTACTTGCATTATAACATGAAGATACATGAAATAAGAATATTCATGACTTTTTATAAAGCTGGAATACAAACAAAAAGTGTTTCCTTTATTTTACTATATTTCACAAAGGATATTTTCTAAGTATAAGAAAGGGAAATGTAGGCAAAAAAACTAAACAAGAGTCCATGAGTAGACAAATAACTTGACTCATATTGTGATTGGAAATCAGTTCAGGAAGGGAGAGAAGGAGGGAGACAGCAGGAGGGAATAAAAAGAGAAGGAGAGGAAAGGGAAGAGGAGTAAAGAAAAGAGGAATGGGACAATTCAGAAACAATCAACAGGAAACTTTTTAAAAACAGGGCAGGAATTTATAATACTATAAATTAAACCATTATTAATCTTATACTATGAGTAAATAAACATATATTATTTACTCAATGGCTATGGTCAACTTTGAGAGGTAAAAAGAGATTAGGTAACTTCTGAATCTTCCAGCTCAGTAATTAGTGGTATCATTTGGCATCATTTTAATTATTTAACAGTAAACTTACAATTACTGGGGTAAAGGGGGGATAGATAAATTGGGAGATTGGGATTGACATATATACACTACTATATAAAATTAGATAACTAACAAGGACCTACTGTATAGCACAGGGAACTCTACTCAGTACTCTGTAATGGCCTATATGGGAAAAGAATCTAAGAAAGAGTGGATATATGTATATGTATAACTGATTCACTTTGCTGTACAGCAGAAACTAATACAACATATAAATCAACTATATTCCAATAACAATTAAAAAATTATTTAACAGTAATATCATCAATGACTCCAGATGAATATTTTTTATTTACTCCACTTTCTTTTCTATTTCACCCTTCTTCTAACAGTTAAACATGTTTCTCATGTCAATGATGCAGAGTTAAATCATAGCCTAAATGTATAAAATCTCATTTGCTTAAAAGACATTTCCATCATTACCAAATCAGTTATGGGAACAAAAACAAAGAGTAAGAACTCTGGTTCTCTGACTGTAATTTCCCCTCATAATAAAAAATCTGCTCAAAATGTCCTGTATTTCTTAAATGGGAAGCATGTTTCACCCAACATTATCTACGAGGTCATACTTGAGAGATGTTTGCACAGAGCGTATCTGTATTTGTTTTATGAATTGAGTTATCTGTGAAACTGACCTTAATTGGAGGTCCTGGAATATTGAAATCTGTAAATAAAAAAGATGATTAAAAGACTTGTGAGGAGTGTGCTGTATAAGAAAAGTAAAGCCCTGGTGTGGGGCAGGATTAGTATGAAGACTGTTTCCAGTCACCTGAGCCCCTCCTCACTCGTCCTCAGCCATGGTGTCTCCTCCTCTGATCTGGCTTCCTCATCACCCCATTAGACCCTTTTTACCATCTCGTGCTCAGATAACCCCGTGATGAAATTATCTGACTCATAGAGTCACACAAAAGTATATTTGAAAGATTACGTTTTATTAATTACCATTCCCAGAAGTATTTGCAACAAGAAATATATACTTTTTTAAAAAATTAAAGTACAGTGTTGTGTTAGTTTCAGGTGTACAGCACAGTGATTCAGACATATATATATATATATACACACATATACATATATATGTTTTTCTTTTTCAGATTCTTTTCCCATATAGGTTATTACAAAATATTGAGTATAGTTCCCTGTGCTGTACAGTAGGTTTTTGTTGGTTATCTATTTTATATATAGTAGTGTGTGTATGTTAATCCTAACCTCCTAATTTATCCCTCCCCACCCCCCTTTTCCCTTTGGTAACCATAAGTTTCTTTTCTATGTCTATGGGTCTATTTCTGTTTTGCAAATAATTCATTTGTATCTTTTTTTTTTTTTTTTTTTTTTAGATTTTACATATAAGCAACATCATATGGTCTTTGTCTTTCTCTGTCTGGCTTACTTCACTTAGTATGATCATCTCTAGGTTCATCCATGTTGCTGCAAATGGCATTATTCCATTCTTTTTATGGCTCAGTAAACCAATTGTTGTAGAGTTTTATCAGTTCCTACAAAGAAAAGGTCCTGAGGGAATAGCATTTGGTGTAATGATATAGAGAAGAATAGGAAGTGAATAATACAGAGAATATTTACAATTACTTTTGCTGTTCAGAATTTATTCCCCTTTCCTAAGAGCATCCTCTTATTTGGGAAATTTCTCTTTCCTTCACTGTGTGTGGTTTCGTGGGAATACATATCTGAGGGGCTGATTATCCATCTCGGACTGATTCTGGCAGTGTTGTCTGTCTTTACAATAGATTTCTCCTTGCTTAATTTAACCAGAATCTATTTCCATTTCTTGCAACCAAGACCTCTGATGGTGACCGGAAGGGGCAATACACCAGGATGCTCCGGAACTCTGGGAAAGAATGTGAAAGCATTCAACAAAATTCTGTTGCTGGGAGTACAAAGATGAAAAAAACATGACTCATAGTCTTGAGAGAGAGTTTTTGAAGGGAGATTAGAGAGAACCTGAGTAAAAGAGTGATAACACGGAAGGAACTATAACTATTGTCTGAAGGGCATTAGAGGTATTGCTTCAGAAGTAGTAATATTTTGAAAAGCAGAAAGTTGCTCATTGAAAGATAAAATAAAAATATGCATGATTTTCTTCAACTTTTTAATTGTGTCTAGAGCAACTCTTTTAGGAATCACATATATTTCATAACAGTTGTTTATTGCATAAATATGGAGAATGTGGAGAAGCAACACATCATTCTTATCTTCCAGGAGGTCATAATTGTGAGTGGAAATAGTATTTTAAATACTATGTGTTTATTTGTAAATCATATATCTGTTAGGGACTTATATACAAAATATATAAAGAACTCTTACAATTCAATAATAAAAAGTCAAATAACCCAGTTTAAAAATGGGCAAAGATTTGGATAGATATTTCTCCAGAAGTGATATTAAAATGACCGATAAGTTTATGAAAAAAATGCTCAAAATCTTTAGTCATTTGGCAAGGGTGTGGAGAAATCAGAACTCTCGTACACTGCTGGGGGAAATGTAAAATGATGCAGTCACTTTGGAAAACAATTTGGCCGCTTCTTAAGATGTTAAACACAGTGTTATACTACTACCCAGCAATTTCACTCACAGGTATATATCAAGAGAAAAAAAAATGTTCACCAAAGACTTGTACATGAATATTCATAGTAGTTTTATTCAGTACAGCTAAAACATGGAAAAACCTCAAATGCTAATCAACTGATAAATGGTTAAACAAAATGTGGTATACAATGAAATATTATTCAGCAGTAAAAAGGAATGAAGTACTACCTGCTACAACATGAATGAATCTTGGAAATACATTAAGTGAAAGAAGCTGGTCACAAAAGACCAAATACTATATGATTCCATTTAGGTGAAATGTCCAGATAGACAAATCCATAGAGACCAAATTTAGATTAGTGGTTCTAGAGGCTGGGGGGGAAGAGAAAAATGGAGAGTGACTACTTAATGGGTATGGATTTTCTTTGGGGAGGGGTGCTCAAAATATTTGAAAATTAGATTTTAGTAATTGTACATATCTCAGAATGTATGTAAAACCACCAGCATGTACACTTTAAAGGAGTGAATTTTATGGTATATGAATTATATCTAAAAAACTGTTTTAAAAATAAATATAATGTGTTAATTCATGCAAATCTAATAATATGTACAAAATGTAGGGGTGCATGGACTGGGGAAAGGAGTGGAACAGAAAAGATTTCATGGGAGTGATGATGTTAAATCTGTGAATTACTTGTCTTTCACCCAACCTTATCTGTCAACTCCTTGGGAGTCGTTTCATCAGGCTTTGGCTGCCCAGATACATAAATATGAAAGAATAACAATTGTGGGCTTCCCTGGTGGTGCAGTGGTTGAGAGTCCACCTGCCGATGCAGGGGACGCAGGTTCGTGCTCCCGTCCGGGAGAGATACCACAACAGTGAGAGGCCCGCGTACCACAAAAAAAAAAAAAAAAAAAAAAAAAAAAAAAAAAAAAAAAAAAAAAATTGTATTTAATGCTGAATGGAAAAACATGTTCCAGAACTCTCAAGCATACCAATCCCAAGAGATTAAGCTTCAGGCAAATCCAATCTCCCCAGCTAGATCTCTAAGAGAGGTCATTATGGCAGGTCAGCTACACCTGAATTTATCCAATGAGTTTTTTTTTTTTTTTTTCTCTTCAAAGACTCACAAATACAAGAATTGTCAGGAGACAAAAACCCCTCAAACATTTTATTCTTACAGGATGTTGAATAAGTAGTTATTAGAACCCACTTCATTTATCTGGTTGTTAACTGTAACCAAAACAATTCAGGTCTCCAAATGTTTGGTCACATACTAAAAACCTAAACAATATTAAGCAGCCCACTAAAGACAGGAAGTGCCTCCTGGAAACTGTTGTAATACTGAGCACTTTGGTACCACAGTCAAACTTTCCCGGTAAGAAAAATTGTGTCTCTTTTATCATGCATATACTTAGAAATTACAGCAATCGCCTTATCTTCTCTCTATAGACTACATGTGTGTAAAATGAAAAAAAATGTTTTAGACCGTACGTCCCAGAGTTCACATATACCATTAATCTAGGGCACAGTTTTTATGGTACTACTGGTTACTTATTAGCACTATTCCATCAATCTCACACAATGAGTAAATAATAACATGGAAAACGTAATAAAAAATATGAGAGGGTGGGCTTGCCTGGTGGTGCAGTGGTTGAGAGTCCGCCTGCCGATGCAGGGGACACGGGTTCGTGCTCCGGTCCGAGAAGATCCCACATGCCGCGGAGCGGCTGGGCCCGTGAGCCATGGCCGCTGAGCCTGCGCGTCCGGAGCCTGTGCTCCGCAACGGGAGAGGCCACAACAGCGAGAGGCCCGCGTACCACAAAAAAAAAAAAAAAAAAAAAAAAAAGAGAGAGGGTACTAAAGTAGAATTTTTATTGTAATGTAGAAACTAAAAGTTTGCCAATCATTTCTCCTTGTATACCACTGAATCAAAGAGAAAGTGACCCAAACGAGTTGTCGTAACAAAAACCTGCATCACAAATTATACATAAGTCTTATGACCTTAAAAAAATTTCTGGCAGAAGAAATGTCATGTCAAAAGACCACTGTGACCGCAAAAGAATAGCAATCTATGGACCAGGAAAAAATGTGTCTTAGCAGACTCAGTGACCAATCCCTGGATAATATTGGGAAATCACGTTTTGTAATATCATAGAAGTGTATTGAGTCAGAGTTGAAGTTAGCCTGTAATGATAGACTAGTAGAATCAGAAAGAAATATGAACAAAGGAGTTAATCCCCACATTCCCACTGACTCACTAAAGTAGACTATATCTCGACCTCCAGCAGGGATGTCAGTCATTCTCCGCTCTGCATAGATCTCCTACTGGATGAGAAAAGAGGAAAACAAGATCCTGAAGGGTCTGGGGTGGGGAGGGTCAAGGAAGGGCCTTTATGACAGTCTGCTGGCCTGGTAGAATATCTACAGAAAAAATTAAGTATCTTGTATTGTGAATATTAGTTTCCCATTAGTATTTGCTTTGTGCCATTAAAAAAATTTTTTTTATTGAGGTCAATTTTACTGCAGTGAAGTAGATAGACCTTAAAGACACAGTTCTGACAAATGGTTAAACTCATATAATCTACTCCCTATCAAAATATAGAACATTTTCATGGCTCCAGAAAATTCCCTTATGCCTCAATCTAGTCAATCTCTTCACACCAAGGAATAGCTTTGCTCAGATTTTCCATCACCATCAAAAAATGGTGACTTTTGGACTTCCCTCGTGGCGCAGTGGTTAAGAATCCACCTGCCAATGCAGGGGACATGGGTTCGAGCCCTGGACCAGGAAGATCCCATACGCTATGGAGCAACTAAGCCTGTGTGCCACAACTTCTGAGCCTGCACTCTAGAGCCCACGAGCCACAACTACTGAGCCCACGTGCCACAACTACTGAAGCCCATGCACCTAGAGCCTATGCTCCACAAGAGAAGCCACCGCAATGAGAAGTTTGTGCACTGCAACAAAGAGTAGTCCCCGCTCGCTGAAACTAGAGAAAGCCCACATGCAGCGACGAAGACCCAATGCAGCCAAAAATAAATAAATTAAAAAAAAATTATGCATTGATGACCTACAATGAGCCAGGTTTTAAAATATATATATATTGTTTGTACTACCACTCCATACAAATATATATTTCATGACATCAGGATTCTTTCACTCTGTATAATGCTGCTGCATGCATCTGTAATTTATTCCTTTTTTATAACTGACGGTTAGTCCATTGTATATTTGTATATTCCTTCTTCCGTTAATGGAAATCTAGACTGTTTCCAGGTTTGGTCTACTAGAAATAAAGCTGCTGTGAATATTGTTGTACAAGTATTTTTAGGCATTTATTTTTATTTCTCTTGAATAAAACTGGACTTGCTGGATCATAGAAGTATGTTTAAGCCTTTCAAAAACTACCAGTTTTCCAAAATAGATATACCATTTTACACTCCCACCAACAGTATTCTATTTGCTTTACACCTTCATCAACATTTGATTATGTCTTTTCATTTTAGCCTTTCTTAGTGGCTATGTAATTATTTCACATGGTAGTTTTTTTTTTTTTTTTTTAAGATTTTTATTTATTTATTTATTTATTTTGGCTGCACCTGGTCTTAGTTGGGGCACTCAGGATCTTCATTGCAGCATGCGGGATCTTAGTTGCAGCACGCATATGGGATCTAGTTCCCTGACCAGGGATCGAGCCCGAGCCCCCTGCATAGGGACCGCGGAGTCTTACCCACTGGACCACCAGGGAAGTCCCTCACATAGTAGTTTTAATTTGCATTTTTCTACTAATTAAGGATGTTGAACACATTTTCATTTGCCTATTGGCCATTTATATATCTTTCTTTGAGAAGTATCTGTGCAAGTCTTCTATTCATTTTTATATTGGGTTGATTATCTTTTTATTTTTGAAATGTAGGTATTTTTTTCTATATTCTGAATACCAGTCCTTTTCTCAAATATATGTGTTGCAAGTATTTTTCTTCTGTCTATGGTTTGTATATTCATTTCCTTAGTAATGTCTCTTGCTGAGCAGAAGTTTGGAATTTGGGGGACTTTCCTGGTGGCACAGTGGTTAAGAATCCGCCTGCCAATGCAGGGGACACAGGTTCGAGCCCTGGTCTGGGAAGAGCCCACATGCCGCGGAGCAACTAAGCCCGTGCTCCACAACTACTGAGGCTGCGCTCTAGAGCCTGCAAGCCACAACTACTGAGCCCATGTGCCACAGCTACCAAAGCCTGCACGCCTAGAGCCCGTGCTACGCAACAAAGAAAAGCCACCGCAGTGAGAAGTCTGCGCACCGCAACGAAAGAGTAGCCCCCGCTCGCCGCAACTAGAGAAAGTCCGCGCAGAGCAATGAAGACCCAACACGGCCAAAAATAAATAAATAAATTTATTTTAAAAAATTTTAAAAGAAGTTTTGAATTTTAACATTCAATTTATTATTTTTTCTTTTAAATTTATCTTTATTTCTGTGTCATTTCTGCAAATATTTGCACAACACAAACTTGCAAATATATTCTCCTATTTTATTCTAGGAGCTTAATAGTTTTGGCTTTTGCATTTAGGATTATCATTCATTTCAAATTAACATTTGCATATGACTTGAGGTAGAGGTCAAGTTTTTTTGCGGTTGTTGTTGTTTATTTTTAAATTTTTCCCATATGGATGTCCACTGGTTTCAACACCATTTACTGAAAAAAAAATTTTACTTAAAACATTTGTTTTGCTTCTTTTAGGTTCTTTTGAATTTCTACACAAATTTTACAGTTATCTTGTCAACTTCTACTTTAAAAGTGTGCTAAGAGGGCTTCCCTGGTGGCGCAGTGGTTGAGAATCCGCCTGCCGATGCAGGAGACACGCGTTCGTGCCCTGGTCCGGGAAGATCCCACATGCCGCGGAGCAACTAAGCCCGTGAGCCATGGCCGCTAGGCCTGCGCGTCCGGAGCCTGTGCTCCGCAACGGGAGAGGCCACAGCAGTGAGAGGCCCGCATACCGCAAAAAAAAAAAAAAAAAAAAAAAAAAAAAAAAAAAGTGTGCTAAGATTGTGATTGCAAAGATCAATAGACCAATTTGGGGACAACTGAACATTTAATTATGTTGAGTCTTGCAATTCATAAGCATGATATATCTCCACTTATTTAAGGTCTTCTTTCATTTCTCTCATAATATTTAATATTTTAATGTAGAGGTTTTATTCAAATACTGTTAAATTTATCCCTAAGTATTTATGATTTTGAGTGTTATTATAAATGCTATTTTGAATCTTACTTTCAAATGTTGGAAATATAAAAATACAATTTATTTTTGCACATTGGTTTTGATACTAAAACATTGCTAAATTTACCTGTAAGTTCTAGTAGATCTTGTATAGATTACTTAGGAAAGTCTATAAGTACAATCATGTCACCTACAAATTGAGGCAGCTTTATTGTTTCCTTTTTTTAATCTATATGTCTTTTATTTATTTTTCTTGCTGTACTGCACTAGATAGGACCTCTATTGCAATTTTAAATCGAAGTTATAAAAGTGGACATCCTGCAAGAGAATAAGAAGACAAGTTACAGATTGGGAGAAAATTTTCCAAAAGACATATCTGATAAAGGACTATTATCCAAAATATACAAAGAACTCTTGAAACTCAACAATAAGAAAATGAACAACCTGATTTTTAAAATAAACAGACGAGATACTTCCCTGGTGGTGCAGTGGTTAAGAATCCGCCTTCCAGGGCTTCCCTGGTGGCGCAGTGGTTGAGAATCTGCCTGCCAATGCAGGGGACATGGGTTCAAGCCTGGTTTGGGAAGATCCCACATGCTGCGGAGCAACTAGGCCCGTGAGCCACAATTACGGAGTCTGCGCGTCTGGAGCCTGTGCTCCGCAACAAGAGAGGCCGCAATAGTGAGAGGCCTGCGCACCCCACACACCGCGATGAAGAGTGGCCCCCACTAGCCACAACTAGAGAAAGCCCTCGCACAGAAATGAAGACCCAACACAGCCAAAAATAAATAAATAAATAAATAAATTAAATTAAAAACAAACAAAAACTATATATATATAAAAAAAGAGAATCCACCTTCCAATGCAGGGGACATGGGTTTCATCCCTGGTCGGGGAACTAAGATCCCACATGCCACAGGGCAACTAAGCCTGTGCACTCTAGAGCCCACAAGCCACAACTAGAGAGTGCCGCATGCCACAACTACTCAGCCTGCAAGCTCTGGAGCCCGTGTGCCACAACTAGAGAGAAGCCAGTGTGCCACAATGAAGAACCTGCACACCACAACAAAAGATCCCCCATGCTGCAACGAAGATCCCACATGCTGCAACTGACACAGCCAAATAAAAATAAATAAATAAATTTTAAATAAATAAGTAAAAATAAAAAGATGACCTCAACAGACAGCTCACCAAGGAAGATATACAGATGGAAAATAAACATACGAAAAGATGCTTAACATCAAATGTCATTAGGGAATTGCAAATTAAAACCATTAGATATCACTACAGAATGATATCTATTAGAATGGTCAAAATCCGAAGTACTGACAACTCCAAATGCTGATGAGGATGTGGAGCAATAGGAACTTTCATTCACTACTAATGGGAATACAAAATTGTACAGCCACTTTGGAAGACAGTTGGCAGTTTCTTACAAAACTAATATGATCCAGCAGTTGTACTCCTTGGTATTCACCAAAATAAATTGAAAACTTATGTCCACATGAAAACCGGCACAAGAATGTTTATAGCAGTTTTATTCATAACTGCCAAACCTTGGAAGAAACCAAGATGTCCTTGTCCTTCAGTAGACGAATGGATAAATAAACTGTGGTACATGCAGACACCTGAATATTATTCAGAGCAAAAAAGAAATAAGCTACCAAGCCATGAAAAGACACAGAGGGATCTTAAATGCATATTAGTGAGTGAAAGAAGCCAATCTGAAAGGTTACGTAGAATATGATTCAGACCATATGACATTCTCGAAAGAGTAAGACTATTAAAACAGTAAAAGGATCAGTAGTCTCCAAGGGCTTGGAGGAGGGGAGACAGATGAACACGCTGAGTACAGAGGATTTTTAAGGCAATGAAACTACTCTGGGACTTCCCTGGTGGCACAGATTTTTAGGGCAATGAAACTATTCTGGGACTTCCCTGGTGGCACAGTGGTTAAGAATCCGCCTGCCAATGCAGAGGACATGGGTTCGAGCCCTGGTCTGGGAAGACCCCACATGCCATGGAGCAGCTAAGACCATGCGCCACAACTACTGAGCCTGTACTCTAGAGCTCACGAGCCACAACTACTGAGCCCACGTGCCACAACTACTGAAATGAAGAGTAGCACCCCCTGCTCGTCGCAACTAGAGATAGCCCATGCGTAGCAATGAAGACCTAATGCAGCTAAAAATGAATAAATAAATAAATAACTTTATTTTTTTAAAAAAAAGAAAAAAGAAACTATTCTGTACAATGCTACAATTGTGGATAAATGTGATTTTACTTTCATCAAAATTCGTAGAATGTACAACACCACGAATGAACTCTGATGTAAAGCTTGGGCTTTGGGTGATAATGATGTGTCAATGCAGGTTCACGGATTGTAACAAATATACCACTCTGGAGGGACATATTGATTATGGGGGGAGGCTGTGCATATGTCAGCACCAGGGGTGTATGAGTCTGTATACCTTCTTCTCAATTTTGCTGTGAGCCAAAAACTACTCTAAAAAATGTCTATTAAAAAAAATGTGGACACCCATGCCTTTTCTCTGTGTTTAAGGAAGAGCATTCAGCATTTCATCAGTAAGAATGATATTAGCTCTGGAATTTTTGTATATGCCTTTCTGACTAAGAACTTTTTCTTCTATTCTTATTTTGCAGATAGTTTTTATCATAATTTAGAGCTGAAATTTGATAAAGTCTTTTTCTGCATCTATTGAATTATATAACATTTCTCCTCACATTAATATTTAAATCACATTGTGGAACTTTTATGTTAAACCAATAAAGTATTATGCTTTTTCTATGTTGCTATATTTGATTTGTTCATATTCTGTTAAAAATTTTGTATGTATATTTATAAGGAATATTAATTTATAATTTTTCTTTTCTTGCAATGTCTTCAGCTTTTTTGGTATCAGAATTACACAGACTTCACAAAATTAGCTAGGAAACATTACCTCTATTATCATTTATTATCTGAGTTTGTGTAATATTAGTAATATTTTTATTATTTTTTCCTCTTTTGTTTTCTCCTTTCCTGCTTTTAGTTAGTACTTTACAAAAAGCCATCTACCTTTGCAACTAAGAACTCTAGCTCTAGCTCTGGGTGATGGCAATGGGTCTTTGAGAAGTAAGAGGGAACAAACACCAGTCTTGTGTTCATATATATTTGTTTTAGTTTTAAAATTCTTTAAACCTTTATCGTTTTAAGGTGTGTGTGTGTGTGTGTGTGTGCGTGTGTGTGTGTCTCATGTTTAAGTGAAATTCTAAATATTTCCACACATCCAAAAGCAACAACACACACACACACACACACACACACACACACACACACACAGAGGAATAGATTATTTAAGAGCCTAGGTTTTGAAATGCCTTACCTCTGCTGGTATAATAAAGATAACCATTTATTCGCTTTAGGTATCTTCTTCTTGAAAAGAATGTTAGTTATGTACGTCCTGAGGGCATACTAAAGTCATACAGAAAAAATTTGCTATGTAGTAAAAGGAATGCTCCAGACAATTATTGTTTACATAGATAAGAAATTAACATTGCATTGACACTTGTTGTAATGTTGGCATTTCTAAGTTTTCTACACAATTGAATCTCAAGTGAAATTATTTTTAAAGAAATAAAGAGATAAAGAGACCACATGAACTAGGGACATTAACTGTATTTAAGTGGCAATTTTCAACACAGAGGGAGAGGCACTGACCTAGCCAGGTCACACAACAAGCAAATTGCAGACCTGAGATTCAGACTCAGGAGTTCTGACTCTAAATCCAGTGTTCTTTCATGTGCATTATCTCCCTATTTTAAATTATTAATGAAATGCTTAAAGCATTCAGTTGGTAGAAGACTTTGTCTATTATATGTTCTACCTTTTTATACCCAACCTCATATCTAAGCTTTGTCATATCTATGTAATATTATCAAACTGCTTTTAAAATACTTCATTATTTGTTACCACACTGAAGGAATCCATATAAAGAAATGAATAAAGTTATACATCAAAAAAAAATTATACATCAAAAATATCAGTGACAATTGGCACATGTTTATAACATATAGTATGAAAGTTTGCTATCTTTAATACATAAAGAACTCATTTAATAATAAAGAAAAGCATGCAGTAGAAATATGGTAAAGAGTATTGACAAGAAGGTTTTTTTTGGGGGGGACGCATTCGTCATGGGGGATCTTAGTTCCCTGACCAGGGATCAACCCCGTGCCCCCTGCATTGGAAGCGCAGAGTCTTAACCACTGGACTGCCAGGGAAGTCCCAAGAATTTTTTTCAGAAGATTGATAAATCCTTAAAAAGGATTAAGTTTTTATCATGTGATTATAAAATAAATGTCATGGGTGTGTAACGTACAGCATGGTGACAAGAGTTAATAATACTGTTCAGCATATTTGAAAGTTGTGAAGAGAGTAGATCTTAAAAGCCCTCATCACAAGAGAAAAAAATTGTAACCATGTGTGGTGATGAATGGTAGCTGGGCTTATTGTGGTGATTATTTTGCAGTCACTTTCGACTCATGCTTTATTTAGAAGTTAATTTCCAAATACGTGGCAATTACAAAATAGTTATTATTAACTATATCAATAGCTTAATATAAGGTCAGAGGATATATTTTAGCATTTTAAATTTTAAGATTCTTTATGACCTAGAATATAGTGAACTTTTTGTAAATGCTTTATGTGTACTTACAAACATGCTATTCTGCAATCATGTGCAGTGTTCCATATTTTATTATTAGGTAATTTTTAACTTTATTATTCAAATCTTGTATTTCCATACTGGTTTTTTGTGTGTGCCTGTTTGCTCTACCAAATACTATGAGAAGTGTGTTAAAATGTCTCACTATGGTTGTGGATTTTCCTATTTCTTTGTAGTTCTGACCTTGTCTACTTTTTCTCTTTTTAGGTTACAATTTTACTTGGCATACAAATTAAATATTATTACATTCTTCTGATGAATTAAATCAGGAAATTAATTCTAATCGGTATAAAATGAACTTCTTTACTCTCTAGTAATATTTTGCCTTAAAATGTTACCTGATGTAATATTAGTGTAGATATATGTGCTTTATTTTGTTGTTTGCATATTATATATAATTAGCTAAAAAGATTTTTAAGAACTACTCATTAGATTTATTTGGTTCATTTTAAAATAACTTCTAAAACCTTGACAAAATTACAATTAGGACTTTTGACATGGAATAAAGTTTACAATACATTAATGAACAAAACAATACCAAATACAATAAATAGCATATTCTCGTGGAGGGAGGGGTGAATGTATGTTGTGTGTGTGTGTGTGTGTGTGTGTGTGTGTGTGTGTGTGTGTGTGCTCATAGTGAGCTGCATTGGGTAGTTTGTCCTAGGTAATGGAATGTCAGTGATTTTTGTTTCTTTTTGCTTCTCTGTATTTTCTAATTTTCTAAAATGAGATTTGGGGGTTTGTTTTAAAGAAAAGTTTTTTTGAGACTTCCCTGGTGGTGCAGTGGTTAAGAATCTGCCTGCCAATGCAGGGGAAACGGGTTCGAGCCCTAGTCCGGGAATATCCCACATGTCATGGAGCAACGAAGCCTGGGCACCACAACTACTGAGGTTGCACTCTAGAGCTCACGAGCCACAACTACTGAGCCCGTGTGCCACAACTACTGAAGCCCACATGCCTAGAGCCCATGCTCTGCAACAAGAGAAGCCACCACAATGGGAAGCCTGTGCACTGCAATGAAGACCCAATGCAGCCAAAAATAAATAAATTTTTTTTTCAAAGAAAAAAAAAGAAAAGCTTTTTTAAAAAAACCAAGAGAAAGGGAAGAGTATCATATGGTCAAAGAGAAACCAAGTTGTAACTTGGTTGAGACTCATTGACTTTGGCAATAGCAGTGTCTTCAATACCTAATAAGGAGAGTTTAGTAGAGGGTTTGAGGCTGAGGTTAGAGTATAATGGACTTCAGAGTAGGAGAAACAGGGGAAAGACACAAACAAGATGATGTATGAAAGAAAAGGGAAGGTTTAAGTTTATTTTTGCTTATATTAAGAGAAAAGTTAACATGTTTATTGGCAGAGGGGAAGAAAAAAGATGAAAACAGAAAGGGCAGTTCATGGAGCTACACAGAGGAAGGCCTTGGGGCCCGGGTGGTAGGCAGTAACTGAGCTGAAACAGGTAAGGATTGCATTCTGGAAGTTCCTTGCAAATCAAGAAATAATAAGCCAGTATCCTATGTTTACAAATGAGAAGCAGGCAAGACTACAGGCATACCTTGAATATATTGTGAGTTCAGTGCCAGACCACAACAGCAAAGCGATTATTGCAATAAAGCGAATCACACAACTCTTTGGTTTCCCAGTGCGCATAAAAGTTATGTTTACACTGTACCGTAGTCTATTAAGTATGCAACAGCATTATGTCTAAAGAACAATGTACATACCTTAACTAAAAAATATGTTGTTGCTAAAAAAAAAAGCTAACCATCATCTGAGCCTTCAGCAAGTCATCATGTTTTGGGGGGTAGAAGGTCTTGCCTCACTGTTGATGGCCTGCTGACTGATCAGGGTGGTGGATGCTGAAGGCTGGGGTAGCTGTGACAATTTCTTAAAATAAGGTAGCGATGGAGCTTGCCGCATCAGTTGACCCTTCCTTTCATGAGCAATTTCTCTATAGCATGCTATGCAGTTTGAGACCATTTTACTCACAGTAGAACTTCTTTCAAAGTAGGCATCAGTCCTCTCAAACTGCTGCTGCTGTGTCATCTAAGTGTATGTAATATTCTAAATCCTTTGTTGTCATTTCAACAATCTTCACAGCCTCTTCACCAGGAGTAGATTCCATCTTCAGAAACCACTTTCTTTGCTCATCCATAAGAAGCAACTCCTCACCTGTTCAAGTGTTATTATAAGATTACAGAAATTCAGTCCCATCTCCAGGCTCCACTTCTAATTCTAGTTCATCCTGCTATTTCTACCATATCTGCAATTCCTTCCTCCACTGAAATCTTGAACACTTCTAAATCATCCATGAGGGTTGGAATCAACTTCTCATAAACTTCTGTTAATGTTGATAACGTGACCTCGTTCCATGAATCGCAAATGTTCTTCATGGCATCCAGAATAGTGGATCCTTTCCATAAGGTTTTCCATTGAATTTGCCCAGATCCATCAGAGGAATCACTGTCTATGGCAGCTATAGCCTAATGAAGTGCATTTCTTTAATAATAAGACCTGAATATTGAGATAACTCCTTGATCCTTGGTTTGCAGAATGGACTTTGTGTCAGCAGGCATGAAAACAACATTAATCTCATTGTATGTCTCTATCAGAGCTCTTGGGTAACCAGGTGCATTCTCAATGAGCAGTAGTATTTTGAAAAGGAATCTTTTTTTCTGAGAAGTAGGTCTCAACAGTGGGCTTAAAATAGTCAGTAAATCACGTTGTAAACAGATGTGTTGTCATCCAGGCTGTGTTGTTTCATTTATAGAGCACAGGCAGAGTAGATTTAGCATAATTCTTAAGGGCCCTAGGATTTTCAGAATGGTAAATGAGGATTGGCTTCAACTTCAAGTCATCAGCTTCAAGTCACCAGCAAGAGTCAGCCTATCCTTTGAAGCTTTGCAGCCAGGCATTGACTTCGCCTCTCTAGATATGAAGTGCTAGATGGCATGTTCTTCCAACTGAAGGTTGCTCTGTCTACATTGAAAATCTGTTGTTTGGTGTAACCATCTTCATTAATTATCTTTGCTAGATCTTCCGGATAACTTGCTGCAATCTCTACAACAGGACTTGCTGCTTCACCTTGTGCTTTTATGTCATGGAGATAGCTTCTTTCTTGCAACCTCATAAAACAATCTCTACTAGCTTCAAACTTTCCTTATGCAGCTTCCTCACTTCTCTCGGGCTTTCTAGAATTGAAGAAACTTAGGGTCTTGCTCTGGATTAAGCTTTGTCTTAAGGGAATGTTGTGGCTGGTTTGATCTTCTATCCAAACCCCTGAAACTTTCTCCATATCACCAATAAGGCCGTTTCATTTTCTTATCATTCATGATTTCACTAGAGTAGCACTTTCAATCTTCTTTAAGAACTTTTCCTTTGCATCCACAACTTTACTAACTGGTTGGCACAAGAGGCTTAGCTTTCAGATAAATAGGCTTTTGACATTCCTTCCTCACTAAGCTTAATCTTATTCCTAGCTTTTGATTTAAAGTGAAAGACATACCACTCCTCCCTTCACTTAAACACTTAGAGGCCACTGCAGAGTTATTAATTGGCCTAATTTCAATATTGTTGTGTCTCAGGGAATAGGGAGGCCTGAGGAGAGGGAGAGAGATGGGGGAACAGCCAGTTGGTGGAGTAGTCAGAATGCACACAATATTTATGGATTAAGTTCACTGTCCTATATGGGCGTAGTTTGTGATGCCTCTTTGATGATATTAACATCGAAGATCACTGATCATAATCACCATAACAAATATAGTAATAATTTTAAAGTTTCAAATAGTTTGAGAATTACCAAAATATGGCAAAGATGTGAAGTGAACAAATGCTGTTGGGAAAATGGTACCAATAGACATGCTTGACTCCCAGTTGCCATAGACTTTTGATTGTAAAAAATGCAATAAAGTGAAGTGCAATAAAACAAGGTATGCCTGTAGTTTCAACTTGCTTAATGTTGCCTTTTTTTCTGGGAACAAGAACACAAACTCCCACAAGATAGGAGCTTATTAAAAGAATTGGAAAAATCTAGACTATGTCTCGTGTTTTTATCTGAATAATTGAACCATTCCGGTTGCCTTTTGTAACTAGACTCAGGGTCACTAATACTACAAACTCAAGTGAAAAATAGAGCAAGAACATTTTCTTTCAACCCTGTCTAAAATGAAAATGTGTGTTAATTATTAAATGATTATTATAAGAAATTCTTACACCCAAGGGTAACCATTTAAAATGATATATTCATAACATTAAGTTGTTTTGTTTCAAGAAGCTGTGACAAAAGACATGGAACTTCATGGAGGAAAACAAAGGGAGGGAAGGAACGAAAAGATACTGAGTATTCAGGACTGGGTGGGAATAGTAACTCTCTGATGTTTATTTTATACATGATGAAACTGAACCTAAAGTGATAAACTTATTTACCATAGCTCACACAGCTAGTAAGCAGCAGTGCTGGGATTTTACTCCAGAATCCATAGTTTCCACTATGCCTGCCTGGCTGCAGATCTGAATTTCCAGTGGATACAACGATGATCCTAGAGCTCAGTCTCCCAGAATTAGGAAGCCAGCCAATGAATCATTATAGAAGATGAGTGGGGCTTCCCTGGTGGCGCAGTGGTTGAGAATCCGCCTGCCGATGCAGGGGATGCGGGTTCGTGCCCCGGTCCGGGAAGATCCCACATGCCGCGGAGCGGCTGGGCCCGTGAGCCATGGCCGCTGAGCCTGCGCGTCCGGAGCCTGTGCTCCGCAACGGGAGAGGCCGCAACAGTGAGAGGCCCGCATACCACAAAAAAAAAAAAAAAAAAGAAGATGAGTGAAGGAAGATGGCAAAGGGGGAGAAGACTAGCTTCCAGAGAAGAAACCTGACCTCTAGGCTCACGTTGGCCCACATACTATCTATATGGCCGTGGGCAACTCATTACTTCTCTGGATTGCGGTTTCCTTATCTGAAAAGTGGAGGACTTTTACTAAATTACTCTGAGATTCCTTTTGAGTTCCAGAATGCAAGATCTCATGGTAAGTGCTCTGTGATGAAGGTTCTGCCTGTTTTCTAACACTTTATGTGCTTCCTAAGATCCCTCAGGATAGAAGGCTTACTTACAGTGCACAGAGAACAAGGCAGGACGAGATGCAGTCCATCAGGTCAGAGTCTGGCTGCAACCAGCCTTACGTAATCAGCAAGAAAACATCCAACTTCTGACTGCTTCTCCAAGTCAGGAACTGTGTTTGTTAGAGTGGACACCCTTTTTCATTAAAGGGATTTTTATTGCCCTGGTCTCTACCTTATTTTTGACTTTGCATTTTGTGGCAATTCTCTTAGGAGATTGTAAAGAAAATAACATATTTTTAAATTCATAAGGCAGTTATAAAATATATAGTAAAGTAAATGTTGTGTTCTAAAACCCAGTAAGAAGTTTTAAAGAAAGCACATATTGTGAATTTAAGATGAGCATAGGGGCTTCCCTGGTGGCGCAGTGGTTGAGAGTCTGCCTGCCGATGCAGGGGACACGGGTTCGTGCCCTGGTTTGGGAGGATCCCACATGCCGCGGAGCGGCTGGGCCCATGGGCCATGGCCGCTGAGCCTGTGCGTCCGGAGCCTGTGCTCCGCAAAGGGATAGGTCACAGCAGTGAGAGGCCCACGTACAGCAAAAAAAAAAAAATAATAAAAAATATAAATAAAAAAAAAAAAAAAAAAAAGATGAGCATAGACACATACCTTGAATCAGAGATCATTATAACTAGAAATGACAATGGATCGTCTAGTCCACACCTCTCACGTGCACTTCAGTGCACTTCCAGATGATTTGTAGAGCAAGGAGACTTCTTTCAGAAACTCTGCCTGTCACTACTTGTGCTTGCCACTGCAGCACAGATAAAGCAGGAAGAGATTACACAGGCCAAGGGGTGTGAAAACATCCTCTCTTCAACCTGGTCAACTGTGGGTCTAAAGAGAATTTTTAAAGCATCCAGAACATTGTAAGAGCAGAATCAACTCCCAATACAGACATTTTCATTGCTTTGGTTCTCCAAAGATGAAATAGTTCCTTCCTCTTTTCCAAATGAGCTGCCCGAGTTGCTGGTTTATCCTAGATATTTTTACTTCAAATTCCCATGTATTCCAATAACAATTGTCCAACTTCTATATTCTCTACGGATGCTGAATGATATAATGAAGAGTTTTCAAATAAGAGAAATCTGGTGGATGGAGGCTGTTTTACTTCCTGTATCACTCAAACAATGCCAATGGTGGCTCTGTCTTTGTCTCATTTTGAGCTTGGCTTAGCTGCTGCTAAATGCCTGTGCATATTGCAGTAAAAATGTTCATGACATGCTTGGCTGCTTGTTTTTACAGATTCACAAATAAACACTGACAGAACAGAAGACTGCAAATTATCTAATCTATTTATTCTGATTTTTTTTTTTTAAATAGATAAAACTTGTATCTTGAAATATGGCCAGGATAATATGGATAACCGCGGCAGGATTCTTTGAATGGCGAAGAATTGTAATACTACCCATAGAGTAGAGTGAGGCAGACAGCGGGTAGGAAGTTCACCTATGTAGGCAGAAAATAGTACAGAAATGTATGGCAAGGGAAAGTAGAAGGTAATTGAAAGATAAACAATGGGGAGACAGACTCCAGCATCAATTGTGGGAGGAAAAGGCTGTGATGCCAGTATTTGATGGATCTAGGTAGACACGAGATGAGATGCAACTTGGAAGTTCATTGAGGGAGATTAATGCACTGTCAGTTGCTTTTATTCCATCGGGTTCAGGCAAAAGGCTCCAGTCCAGAGAGGAGAACTGTAAGGACCAAAGGAGGTTCTTGGCAACAAAGTGATTTCAATACTTGGAAGGTTGTCAGAATTGGGAAATACAGAGGGGCCAGCTCACAGAAAGTAGGTAGAAGCCCGTTGTGGAAGATGAGAAACGAGGGGTGAGAGCAGAAAGGTTAACTTACTGCTGAGTCTGAGACAAGTTGGTCATTTCTTCAGTCCCCTCGGCTCCAATGAGGGTGACACTGAGGGTTTCCCTGGTGGAAGCTCTGTGGACAGGAGGCCTGGAAAGCCAGAACACAAAGAGACTGTAACTGAGCAGAAAGTTAGAGCAACGCTTTCTAAAAATATGACTTTGGTTTGGTTGTTTTTCCACATGGAGAACAATTTGCACAATTTGTGTGAATGCAAACCTTCAGGAATGAATAAAATTGTAGTTTTCATTAAAATAAATGTAAAAAAAGAAAAAGCTAGTTGCCAAGAAATGAAGAGGCACAAGAAATACCTGACCCCAGATTCCATCTCTAGCACTCTTTTTTTTTAAAACCTCACAAAGCTTTCCCCTGACTTATAAATATATATTTTTACTTTCAAAAGTAACTACTTTAGGGCTTCCTGGTGGCGTAGTGGTTGAGAGTCCGCCTGCCGATGCAGGGGACACGGGTTCGTGCCCCGATCCGCGAGGATCCCGCATGCCGCGGAGCGGCTGGGCCCGTGGGCCATGGCCGCTGAGCCTGCGCGTGCAGAGCCTGTGCTCCGCAACCGGAGAGGCCACAACAGTGAGAGGCCCGCGTACCGCAAAAAAAAAAAAAAAAGTAACTACTTTATTATTATAACTAAGAATGCAATAAATTTACTGAAGTTTTTCTGCATATCTACTTTTTTAAAAGGCCATGGTAGCCTAACAGATTTTAGTTCCATCTGATCTGAAAAGGGAGGACTCTCTTTTTAGAATAGAAAAAAAAAAGATACATATATCTTACTTTATTATTTTACCAGAAAGCACAGTAATTTCACACAATTCATTTGTGAACATAGAGACCTATATTTGACCAGCTTAGACCGGTGGAATGCATCCTGCCCTTTACACGTTTTATTCCACCCATTTATTCAACGAGTATTTTGAGTACTTAATATGTTCTAGTTTCTTGGGATGCAGCAGTGAGCAAAGCAAAGATCCTTACTCTGCTCTTGTAGAGCTTTCATTTGAGTGGGGAGAGATAGATAATAACAATATATATATTTTGCAAGATGATTAGCGATATGGAAAAATTTTTTAACTGAGTGGAAGAAATGTTACATAGGAGGTTTTGCAGTTTTAAAAAGTATCCTCAGGGTAATCTCAAATGAACTTAATCATAAAGATTTGAGTGAAGATTTAAAAGAAGTGAGGGAGGGGATATATGTATATGTATAGCCGATTCACTTTGTTATACAGCAGAAACTAACACACCATTGTAAAACAATAATACTCCAATAAAGATGCTTAAAAAAAAAAAGTCCTTCTCCAAATTATTATTAAAAATCTCAGGAAAAAAATTTAAAAATTAAAAAAATCAAAGAAGTGAGGGAGTTAGCCAAACAGACAACTAAGGGGACATGTCTGGTGTGCTCCAGGAACAGGAAGGAGGTCAGTGTGACTGGAGTGGAGATTGAGGGAAGGAAGGAGGGAAAGTGGAAGGGGAAAACGGAGGAAGAAGAATAGAAGGGAAGATTTTGTTTCAAAAGTAATTGACATAACTGAAAATGTAATTTACATTGACCTGAATCTGGAAGGATTACTTCCTCCAAAGCAGTAGCTGTACATAAATAGATGTGTACTACAGTATTACAGTACTCCAGATGAATGAAACATAGGCTCAAATAGAAATTTTAAATTTATATTTTTGGTTGGAAAGCTATTTTGGAAAGGGGAAATACATTTAACTGGCATAAATAGCTTAGCTCAATAACAGAGCTGAAAATCTATCTATCCCTATCTATCTATCTATCATCTATCTATATTTAATCCCTCATGGCAACAGATATCTGTTCACCTACCTGGCACATTGCAGGAGATTGTAAAAGAACAAAAGCACCAGATCTGGAGTAGTTTGAATGAATCTGGGATACAGCAACCTGCATCTATCTGATACCCCTAAGACCAAAATATTAGTTTCAAGATTAGGAAAATATCAGTTTCTAGAAACAAAGACCTGCCTCCTAGTGAGGGGTGAGTAACTATATATGGAATGCTAGTTTAGTCATTGGTGGTTTCTTTCTGCTGCTTCTTTTTGCTTAGAGTAAGGTCAATAACTTTAACTGGAGTTTAGTAAATGTCAACAATAAAAATGATAAATTTATTTGAAAACATTGGAGTTTATTTAAATACACACATTATCGACTGCCAGCTGCAAAGAAAACAACAAAATTGGTCAGGTTTAACTATTATAATGAGTACTCAACCCTGGAAAAAACTTGAGTGTCTCCTCTAACAAAAAGAAGTTTTCGGGCTTCCCTAGTGGCGCAGTGGTTGAGAGTCCGCCTGCCGATGCAGGGGATACGGGTTCATGCCCCAGTCCGGGAAGATCCCACATGCCGCGGAGCGGCTGGGCCCGTGAGCCATGGCCGCGGAGCCTGCGCGTCCGGAGCCTGTGCTCCTCAAGGGAGAGGCCACAGCAGTGAGAGGCCCGCGTACCACAAAAAAAAAAGAAGAAGAAATTTTCAATTAACAACTTTACTGAGCATTTTACAGGCATTAGCTCATTTATTCTACACAAGAATTCTATGAGATGGGTACTATTTTTTTTTTTTTTTTTTTTTTTGCCACACCAGGAGGCTTGCAGGGATCTTAGTTCCCCAACCAAGGATGGAAGCAATGCCCCCCTGCAGTGGAAGCACAGAGTTCTAACCACTGGACCGCCAGGGAATTCCCGAGGTGTGTACTACTGTGGTCCCAATTTTAATACATGAAGAAACTAAAGCATAGAGAATTTAAGTAGGTTGTCCAAGGTCACAGAGGTAGTAAAAGGTAGAGCTGGGATTTGAAACCTAGTTCAAATGATTTTAGTTCACGGATGAGAAACTGTCCAATGGAACTATGGGTTGACCAGATTCTGCTGTGAGGACACACACTGTATACTTATATTTGTTGAATTCCAAATACTCCCAAATTAATTTATTAATTAGAAGGTTTTCATGAGACAATGATGGTCGGGGTTCACTTTCACCATCAAGGGCATTGAAAACTTCAGTTTGAATCCTTGCTTTTAAATGCCCTAATACTCCTCTTTTTTTCCAAGTTGTCTTTTAAAAAGGCCTTCAGCTCAGCGACAGTCACCATTTTTCAACGACCTCCAGGGGCACACCTACAATCCATTTTTTCTTGATGACATTTGTTTTTGCTTCCAAGAGAACTGCTTCACTAAATGCTGTGTGGGACAGCGGTATCATGTGGGATTTGATAACAAAATCAGTTATCAGATTTGATCTTTGAGATAACACTAATGGGAAAATGATTTGGGGAAAATACTAGTTCCATCCCTAGTTACTTATGGGATTGTGTTGTAAAACCAAAACAAAAAAGAAAAACAAACGCATTAATACATGTAAAATAGTTCTTAAGACACTGTACAATTATCTACTAAGCTAAATTTTATTAATACCTTTTTTTATGAGAAAATTTTGAGTCAGAATAATTAATGTGTGGTGCAAAAGTACTTTGTAAGCTCTGAGTTAACAGATATCTACAAGAATGACAAATACACAGAACTTTCCCATGGGGTCAAACACAGGACATAATGTAGGCAATTTATGGTGTCACAGCCAGGGAAGATAAGAAAATAAAGGATCAATCGTCCTTCTTCTTAGAGACTTATCATGAGAAATTCTTCTTGAAGGATGAAAGGCTCACTAGTCTGAATCAGTGCAAGAACTCGTAGATCAGAGGTGGTTAACAATATGCTCAGGGTGGAATAAAATGGCATAATGCTGTTGGTCATTCACTGATCTGTTGAATATTTATTGAACAATCACTCTGCCTGGATTGTATAAAACATCAAGTTAGGATGTGGGAGATACAAAGAGATAGATGACTTAGATTGGTCCCAGCCCTTGTAGACAGAAGACAGGTATAAAAAAATACTTCCATGCCAAAGCTGTCTATGAATGGTATCATACTGGAGGAAAAGACACTGAATATTTTGCAGCATTAAGATAGGAAACCCCAGGTGGATTGGGAGAAAAAAAAATTTCTCTTAAAGAGAGGCCAAATAAGCTAAAGGCCAACTGTGGATACCTGACCATTGGTTGCAGTCCTGATACCCTTTCAATCTCTTTTTCCAGGACTTTCCTGCACCTACATTTATTATTGCTTCTGGAGTTCATAAGATGATAAATAGCTCTGTATAGTAATTTCCCAATTTTTCCTAAGTTACCTAAAGCCAGTATTATTTACAGCCAAAGTATTCTAACAGTGGTAGGGAGAAACAGGTCATAGGAAGACAAGTCAGGAGGTTATTGCAGTATTCCAAGTGAAAGATGATGACACCCTAAACAAGCTTAAAGACATTGGGAAGGAGAAGAGGAGAGTTACTGATATCCAAGGCAGAATCAATAACTCTTACTAATCTATTTGATAGGACAATGTGGCAAAGATAATTGCTGTGTGTTCACAAAACTGCTACATTCTCCTGCGCACACTGCTAGACCATGGTATTCCCAAGTATCGAGGTGGTGTCATATGACGAATTCTCACCAATGGAATATAAGTAAAACTTATGTGTCAGTCCCAGTCCAAGGGCAATTAAGAGCAGATATACTTTCTCCACTCTCATGCCTGTCCATACAATTAGAAGAAAGGGCTCTAAGAAGGCAGTGTTTCGAGATAGATGAAGCTTGACTCCTTGAGTCACAAATTTGTGGTTTGTTACTTTTATTGTGAAATCTTCTTCAGTAAGGTTTGTTTTCTAAGAAATCCAAGGTACCCCTAGTTTTTGAAATGTGGCAATTTTTTCTTGTTTTACTGTTCTGGAACCAGTTTTTACTATTTTTCAGCTAAGGTATTACCATACCATCTGTGTTCCATAACTATGCAATCACAAACCACAAGTCTACAATTCACATGTGTGTTATTTTCCTATCTAGTGCTCTCTACCCTTTCTCATTGAGGAGGTAGTCTTTGCAGTGTCCTGCTTATATGCAGGCATCTCAATTTCAACTGCTTGCCTCATGCAGGTTCAAAGCTGTATCTGCTTTCTTCACATAGGTGTTGAAACCACAACTACTTAGACATTAAAGCAAATATTCAGATTCAAGATCCTCTAAGAACATAAAATGGAAAAGGCTTGAGCCTGTTATTACCGACTGTAAGTGCCCTCTTTATTTCTGGGATTTTCTTTTTATTTGTTCTGAGAACAGTCATATATAACATATGTTGGGGGTTTTTTAATGTCTATTTGTATACTTTGCCTATTTTATTATTTATTTATTTATTTATTTATTTGTGTCTGCGTTAGGTCTTCGTTGCTGTGCGCGGGCTTTTCTCTAGTTGTGGCGAGCGGGGGCTACTCTTCATTGCAGTGGCTTCTCTTGTTGCAGAGCATGGGCTCTAGGTGCGCGGGCTTCAGTAGTTGTGCCACATGAGCTCAGTAGTTGTGGCTCGTGGGCTCTAGAGTGCAGGCTCAGTAGTTGTGGCACATGGGCTCAGTTGCTCCACAGCATGTGGGATCTTCCTGGATCAGGGATCAAACCCGTGTCCCTTGCATTGGCAGGCGGATTCTCAACCACTGCTGGACCATGGAAATCCCTAGAGTATGTTGAATGTATTTTTATATTCCATACCACATGTTTTTTTAAATTAAGGGGGTTTCCTATGAACTCAATCTGCTATGTCATCAGAAACAAAAATACAGGAAGTCTCTTTTGTTTATGTTTTCTTGAGGGCTCCATTGGAAATATAGGTGGATATGTTTAATACTTAGTGGGCTATATGGGCCTGAAGTTTGGAAAACAGGTCTGGGATGGATCCATAGAATCAGAATAAAAAGAATAAATTCACCTGGATTGACCATACAAAGTAAGAAAAGAAGATAAAAATAATGGGGACTTTGAGAAAAATACCAATATTTAATGAGTAGAAAAATAAGGAATGATTAATAGAGGGTTAGAAAGAATAAGTAAGAGTAAGTGAAAGTACCAGGAGAAATAGTTTGTAATCATTAAATAAGTTTCAAATGCAAAGCCAAGCCTTTCAATTGACAACTAGTATTTAAATGAGAAATCAAAAATGATGCAGATTTGAGGGCTTCCCTGGTGGCTCAGTGGTTGAGAGTCCGCCTGCCGATGCAGGGGACACGGGTTTGTGACCCGGTCCGGGAAGATACCACATGCCGCGGAGCGGCTGGGCCCGTGAGCCATGGCCACTGAGCCTGCGCGTCCGGAGCCTGTGCTCCGCAATGGGAGAAGCCACAACAGTGAGAGGCCTCCGTACTGCAAAAAAAAAAAAAAAAAAAAAAGATGCAGATTTGAATAAATCATATGAGGTGCTTGGACAGCAGGGGGTCTTCAGTGGTGGCAGTAAATTCACTAAAGAAAATAATACCAACGCCTTTGGCCGTAGGTAGTATAATTTCTCTGTGGTTTCCATGATTTCATGATGGGGCCCATAGTGGCTTCTGTTATGTCCCAGTGGCATTCTATTGGAGCATTCTTTGTGAACAAAGCACCCTTTGTTCACAGTCTAATCTTAAAAATGGAACAGAGAATGACCTCACAAATCACACATGGACGCTCAGTTTCCCTTACCCTCTTCCAGCTTCTCCTTCTTTCCTTTTCCTCAGTTCTCTCCTTTGGGAACGTGAGATCAATTTGAGAATGAGAGATGGCTTAGATGCTGCACTGCTGCACTAGGACAGATCACCCTGCAGTCCTCTGTATGGTTTTCAAGTGTGCTGTTTTGCCAGCAACCGTTTATCTTACCATTCCTGATGGGCTTGAATACAGATGCACTGGCTTGGTTTTACCATTTCAAGGGCAAAAATGCAAAAATCAAGAAGTACAGATGTTATCAGTGGTATCAAATGCTGCTGAAGGCAAAAGAGGACTGAGATAAATTTCCTAGATATAGTAATAAACAGTTTTCAGTTATATTACTGACCACAGTCTCAGCAGAAAAACCAGTGAAAGGCAGACTGTAATGTGTCAAGAATAAAGAAAATTTGAGGGGATATAGAAGACTGGGAAATATTGCCATTTAAATAAGTTTGGCTGAGGAGAAAAGAGAAATAAGCTGCTGGCCAGAAGAGGAAGTAGTGACCAGGAATGTTTGTTTGTTGTTCTTATTTGATGAATAAATAATGAATAAGGTCAGTTGTACATGTTAGCAACTAAGGGGAAAGAGTCAAAACAGAGGGAAATATGGTGGAAAGGGGGATAGGTGAATTAAAAAGGATGTTAAAGGGAGATGAACAGTAAGAATACAACATTGAGAAAGACTCAAAATGTCATCTGGTCAATACTCTCTTCTTTCAAGGATAAGAAACCAAATTCTGAACACAATTATAGGTTTGGGGGGTTCCCTGGTGGCCTAGTGGTTAGGATTCTGGGCTTTCACTGTGATGGCTCTGGTTCAAATCCCTGGCTGGGGAACTGAGATCCCACAAGTCATGAGGTGCAGCCAAAAAAAAAAAAAAAAAACCAGACTTCAAATCTAGTTTCTTAATGGGTCAGTTGGCTTTAATTTCTTACCTAATAAGTTTTCTTAAATTCCCCTTGGACATTATTTGTGTAATTTGTGTCAATTAATGGAATGACTTTGATACTTATTAGTAGAAAACCCCAAAATATACTGTTTTGAAAAATATATTTTTACAATCCTAAGTTCGTATAACCACTTTTCTCCCATCACATATTTTCCTCTCATGTAAAAGTTATTTTTAAAAATAGGTTGTACATAATAAAGGCCATATATGACAAACCCACAGCCAACATCGTCCTCTATGGTGAAAAACTGAAACCATTTCCACTAAGATCAGGAACAAGACAAGGTTACCCACTCTCACCACTCTTATTCAACATAGTTTTGGAAGTTTTAGCCACAGCATTCAGGGAAGAAAAAGAAATAAAAGGAATCCAAATCAGAAAAGAAGAAGTAAAACTGTCACTGTTTGCAGATGACATGATACTATATAGAGAGAATCCTAAAGATGCTACCAGAAAACTACTAGAGCTAATCAATGAATTTGGTAAAGTAGCAGGATACAAAATTAATGCACAGAAATCTCTTGCATTTCTATACACTAATGATGAAAAATCTGAAAGTGAAATTAAGGAAACACTCCCATTTACCATTGCAACAAAAAGAATAAAATATCTAGGAATAAACCTACCTAAGGAGACAAAGGATCTGTATGCAGAAAATTATAAGACACTGATGAAAGAAATTAAAGATGATACAAATAGATGGAGAGATATACCATGTTCTTGGATTGGAAGAATCAACATTGTGAAAATGACTATATTACCTAAAGCAATCTACAGATTCAATGCAATCCCTATCAAACTACCAGTGCCATTTTTCACAGTACTAGAACAAAAAATCTCACAATTTGTATGGAAACACAAAAGATCCCGAATAGCCAACGCAACCTTGTGAAAGAAAAACAGAGCTGAAAGAATCAGGCTCCCATGCTTCAGACTATACTACAAAGCTGCAGTAATCAAGACAGTATGGTAATGGCACAAAAACAGAAATATAGATCAATGGAACAGAATAGAAAGTCCAGAGATAAACCCAAGCGCATATGGTCACCTTATCTTTGATAAAGGAGGCAAGAATATACAGTGGAGAAAAGACAGCTTCTTCAATAAGTGGTGCTGGGAAAACTGGACAGGTACATGTAAAAGAATGAAATTAGAACACTCCCTGACACCATACACAAAAATAAACTCAAAATGTATTAAAGACCTAAATGTAAGGCCAGACACTATCAAACTCTTAGAGGAAAACATAGGCAGAACACTCCATGACGTAAATCACAGCAAGATGCTTTTTGACCCACCTCCTAAAGAAATGGAAATAAAACCAAAAATAAACAAATGAGACCTAATGAAACTAAAAACTTTGCACAGCAAAGGAAACCATAAACAAGACAAAAAGACAACCCTCCGAATGGGAGAAAATATTTGCAGATGAAGCAACTGACAGAGGATTAATCTCCAAAATTTACAAGCAGCTCATGCAGCTCAATATCAAAAAAACAAACAACCCAATCCAAAAATGAGCAGAAGACCTAAATAGACATTTCTCCAAAGAGTATATACAGGTTGCCAACAAACACATGAAAGAGTGCTCAACAACATCAATCATTAGAGAAATGCAAATCAAAACTACAATGAAATATCATCTCACACCAGTCAGAATGGCCATCATCAAAAAATCTGCAAACAGTAAAAGCTGGAGAGGGTGTGGAGAAAAGGGAACACTCTTGCACTGTTGGTGGGAATGTAAATTGATACAGCCACTCTGGAGAAAAATATGGAGGTTCCTTAAAAGACTAAAAATAGAACTACCATATGACCCAGCAATCCCACTACTGGGCATATACCCTAAGGAAACCATAATTCAAAAAGAGACATGTGGGCTTCCCTGGTGGCACAGTGGTTGAGAGTCCGCCTGCCGATGCAGGGGAAGCGGGTTCGTGCCCCGGTCCAGGAGGATCCCACATGCTGCGGAGCAGCTGAGCCCGTGAGCCATGGCCGCTGAGCCTGTGCATCTGGAGCCTGTGCTCCGTGGCGGGAGAGGCCATAACAGTGAGAGGCCCGTGTACTGCAAAAAAAAAAAAAAAAAAAAAAGAGAGAGACATGTACCACAATGTTCATTGCAGCTCTATTTACAATAGCCAGGACATGGAAGCCAGTGTCCATCAACAGATGAATAGATAAAGAAGATGTGGCACATATATACAATGGAATATTACTCAGCCATAAAAAGAAACGAAATTGAATTATTTGTAGTGAGGTGGATGGACCTAGAGTCTGTCATACAGAATGAAGTAAGTCAGAAAGAGAAAAATAAATACCATATGCTAACACATATATATGGAATCTAAGAGAAAAAAAAAAAGGTCATGAAGAACCTAGGTAGGGGCAAGATGGGAATAAAGACGCAGACCTACTAGAGAACAGACTTGAGAATATGGGGAAGGGGAAGGGGAAGCTGGGACAAAGTGAGAGAGTGTCATGGGCATATATACACTGCCATATGTAAAATAGATAGCTAGTGGGAAACAGCCACATAGCACAGAGAGATCAGCTGGGTGCTTTGTGACCACCTAGAGGGGTGAGGTAGTGAGGGTGGGAAAGAGGGAGATGCAAGAGGGAAAAGATATGGAGATATATGTATATGTATAACTGATTCACTTTGTTATAAAGCAGAAACTAACACACTATTGTAAAGCAATTATACTCCAATAAAGTTGTTTAAAAAATAGGTTGTGATTCAAAATCAGATAAATTAGCTTAAAGGAAGAACAGGGATTAATTTATGTTTCTGTATTTATATCATTAGTCCCAATGATGTAACAAGATATGAAATATTAAATAAACTGAGTTATCTTTAAAAAGCACTTTGGAATTAGTGGAACCATTGTTATTTCCAAGAATAGAGATGTTAAAATATCAAATTAATTCTCAGTTATTCACAGAGTTTGAAATTGGCTTGAGTCAAGAATCCAAAAGGGAAAGGAATTATGCATTTAAGACACAATTGCTTCTGGAAGATAATAGTGGAATTTACCTTTGTATATAGAGATTCTTTTTTAAAAAAATAATTAATTTATTTACATTTGCTGTGTTGTGTCTTTCTTGCTGCACAGGCTTTCTCTAGCTGAGGAGAGCAAGGGCTACTCTTCACTGCGGTGTGCGGTCTTCTCATTGAGGTGGCTTCTCTTGTTGTGGCGCACGGACTTAGTTGCTCCGCGGCATGTGGGATTTTCCTGGACCAGGGCTCGAACCCGTGTCCCCTGCATTGGCAGGTGGATTCTTAATCACTGCACCACCAGGGAAACCCAGCCTTTGCATATAGAGATTCTGATGCTTGAGAGCATTTAAATTTTCCACAAAAAATAAACCTACAATGTAAATATCTACCTTTTAGTTAGATTCACTCTAATGCTGCTGCCAAAAGCCAGGCTTAGCTGGAACTACATCTTCCTTATTTCAGGAAAGCAATTGTCTTGCTTGTTTATACTGGTACCTAAGGTAGGCAATTGCATTGGCTAAAAAAGGAGTTGGTTTACTATGTAAAAAGTGTTTGTTTTATTATGTCAATGAAGAATCTACCTAATTAATTAAGTACAGGAAGTAACAGCATTGGTCAGGATTTTTAGGCAATGTTGAGAATTAATTTTATATTACTATTGAATTCATATAAACTTCCTGCAGATTTTTCTATGTTCCCACTAGAGCCTAAGCATTTATCTATTGTTGTATTGTCAATATATGTGGAAAGTTCCTCAGGAACATGTTTTTATATAAGCGATGAAAGGGGACACATAGCTGCTATTTGGAAAACACAGGAAAAACAAAACAAAACAACAAACAAAAGAAACAGACATGAAAGGTAAGTGAAGACTCTTAGAGGAAGTGCCCTCTAAAGTGGGATGTGAAGGATTAGTTTGCACTTTAGAAGAGTTTTGATATTTGGTTATGGTGGCTCTAGGAAGGGACAGTGGAATTCATGGCACTGGTGTGGTAATCTGTAATTAGACACAGCTTTCAAGCTAATGTGCCTTAGTTATGTTGCTAGGTTGTGAAAGAGTTACAGATATGTTTAAATCTTGATTCTCTCACCCTTGGGGGTGCTAGATGAGATCTCAGGCCAATTGCCCCTAGACACAAGCAAACTTGTTGGTTTACCCCAGTGTGTCATTGCACATATTATCATTTTCTGTGTGTTACAAAGTAAAAAGTTTCTTGGGAAGCACAGCCTTAAAGTAAATAAAGTAATTTAAAGTGTAGCTACCACATCGAGTGAGAATTGGTGAGTGGACAGAAATGAGAATAATAAATAAAGGTAAGCATGGGAAGATCATGAAAAGCCTATAAACCATTATAAAGATTTTGGGGGAACCGTTTAATGGATTTAGGCAGACAACTGATACGAAGAGATTTGCATTTTTGGAAAAACACTCTGGATGTGGAAAGAGACTAGACTGGAAGGAGGTCAGTCAAGGAAGACCAGTTAATATGTTATTGTAGAAAAGACTAGTTAATATGTTATTATAGTAATCTAGAAAAGAGAAGTGGTTCCTGGCCTGGGAAAAAAGGTAAGGGGATGGAGAGTGTGAATTAGTTCCAGAATGTTAAGGAGATAGAAACTGTAGAACCTGGAAATTAAGTAAACAACAAAGACAAGGGAGAGGCAAGGGTCAAGGATGACATGCAGGCATTTGGTTTAATTGATTATGTGGATGATATAATAATAGTTGATGTTTACTGAGCACTGTTTTGATAATTATATCCATGTGCCTGGTACTGTTTCAAGGATTATATCAACTCGTTTAATCCTCACCACATTCCTATGTGATAGATACTATATAATAATTCCATTTATGGATAAAAAAATGAGGTCCAAGGGCAAACTTTTAGTAAAAGATAAGAACCTGGATTTGAGCCCAAGAAGACTGGCTCTAGCACCCGTTTTCTCTGCATTGTACTGTCTCTGGTGCAATTCCTTAAAATTGGAACACAGAAAATGGAACTGATTTTAGTATGAAGCTTATGAGTTCAATCTTAGACATTGCTTTGGACTGAATTATTCCTTCACCCAACCCAAATTCATATGTTGAAACTCTGACCTCCAAGGTGGCTGTATCTGGAGATAGGGCTTTTGTGGAGATATTTAAGGTTAAATGAGAACATACGGTAGGACCCTAATCTGATAGGACTGTGGCCTCATAAGAAAAGGAAGAGAAAGATTCCCCAGACCCCCACCACATGAGTACACAGTGAGAAGATGACCTTCTAGAAGTCGGCAAGATGGCATCACCAGAATCCAATCATGCTGGCACCCTGATATCTGATTTCTAGCCTCTACTACTATGAGAAAATAAATTTCTATTCTTTAAAACCAGCTATTCAATGGTAGTTTGTTATGGTAGCCTGAAAAGACTAAGGCAGATATGTACCTGTTGGAAATCCAAAAGGAGATGCATGCATGAATCTGTTACTCAGAAGAGCTGCTGGAATAGACATGAGGATATGGCAGTCATCAGCATATGGTGGGAAAACTGAACCATGGAACTTAATAAGATTGAGTGACAAGAGAATCTACAGTAAAGAGAGCTGAGAATAAAGCCCATAGAGATACCAACATTTAAGAAATGGACAACAGAAGACAAGCTGACAAAACAGACTGATTAAGAGGAATCAGCAAGGAAAAATAAAGAAAAAAGAAGAACAGGAGAGTGTAGTATCACAGACACCAAGGAAAGAAAGATTCCAAGGGACTTCCAGTGGTTAAGACTCTGTACTCCCAATGCAGGGGGTGTGGATTCGATCCCTGGTCTGGGAACTAAGATCAGCATGCCACACAAGGCAGCCACAAAAAAAGAAAAAGAAAGATTCCAAGAGAAAGGAACTGTGGAACAATGTTAAATCTACAGAAAGTTATATGGAATAGTAATTATCCATTGAATTTAACTACAAGAAATCACTGTAATCCTTAGTGAGAACAAATCTATTGTAATAGACTTGTAAAGGCAGAAACCATATAGAAAAGTATGAAGGCTAAGTGGTTGTTGGGAAATGGAGGGATGAGAGTGGATGACACATTCAAAGAGGTGTCCTTAGTAGGAAAGAAAGATGAGAGTAGAAGTTTTTGTTGTTCTTGAGACAGGAGAGCTATAAGCAAGCTTAATGTTGATAGGAAGGAGAGAATAAAGAATGTGATAGGAGAGAGATGGAACCATTAGTAGGTGAAGTCCTTGAGAGGGTAGGTGGAATAGAAATGCAGAGAGCTCAAGCAAAGACATAAACTTTAAAAAGAGGGATGCTGGGACTTCCCTGGCCATCCAGTAGTTAAAACTATGCATTTCCAGCGCAGGGGGCACAGGTTCGAACCCTGGTCAGGGAACTAAGATCCCACAGGCTGCGTGGCATGGCCAAAAAACAAAACAACAAAAAAGAGGGATACCATTTCTTCCAGAAGAGAAAGGTGAGTATGGAGATGGATGCAGGTGAATCTTTAAACTTAGATGTTGAGAGGGCTCTTATTTGGTGGTCTGTATTTCCTCTTGGAATTAAGTATTAAAGTGTTCTAAGAATAAGGAGGAAGTTGGGGAGGCATTGAGTAGAAGTTTACTTTGCTGGTGCTGTGCCGGAAACGTGGTATCCATCCATGCTTGGAATTTTACAAGGCAATGGTAAGAGTAGATTGGGGTGTAGATTACTGGTAAGCGAAAAGGTTAGAATGTGAACCATGGAATCAACTGGAGGGAAAGGTTGAATTATTGGGAGAAAAAAAGAAAAACTTGATAGGTGAAGATAAAGAAAAAGTGTCCTGGAATTCCAGGTTCTCTCAAGATCACAGAATAGAAAATGAGGGTGAAACTAAAGACATTTTTGCAAAAGAGTAGGATAACTGAATTGAAGATTTCAAGTATAGCAGGTCTCTGCATGGTGACAAGCTCTAGAGTACAGCATCAGAAAAGGAAATAAGGGGACTTCCCTTGTGGCTCAGTGGATAAGAATCCACCTGCCAATGCAGGGGACACGGATTCAAGCCCTGGTCCAGGAAGATCCCACATGCCGCAGAGCAACTAAGCCCGTGTGCCACAGCTACTGAGCCTGCACCCTAGAGCCCGTGAGCCACAACTACTGAGCCTGCGTGCCACAACTGCTGAAGCCAGGGCACCTAGAGCCCATGCTCCACAACAAGAGAAGCCACCACAGTGAGAAGCCTGCGTACAGCAACGAAGAGTAGCCCTCACTCACCGCTACTAGAGAAAGCCGGCGCACAGTAACAAAGACCCAACACAGCCAAAAACCTAAAAATAAAATTAAATCTTAACAAAAAAAAAAAGAAATGGAAATGAGTCGTTTTTACTAAAGAAATAAAGTAATGAAAGAGTTTATGAATAAAGACCTTTTAAGCAAGTAGTCGAAAAGTAATCTGAAGCTCTCAGATCAACCTCATCCTTGTCTAGATCAAGCATGAGAATAAACAGAGATATCAATCATTGTCCTCTAACATGGTAGGAGGGAGCTTCAAAAGGAAATTTCAAAATCAGGACACCTGGACCCACATCCTTGAAAAATGTCTGGCAATATACACAGTTTCCATGTCTTTAGGACTTTTAACTCCTGTCAAACATAGCCTTCCCTTAGCAATGAGATAACTCTGCACCTGTAGTTAAGGAGTCCTGTGGGGATGAAAACTCAATGAAATATCTGCATCCATTTGTCCACCACCTCAACTAAGACCCCCAACGTGTTGACATCTCCAGTGACAGAGAACACCAATGTCTTCGCACTGTTTCCTATTATTAAAAAGACTCTTATCTCCTGACAATGTTGCAGCCTATAGTTACAAGATAGCCGTGTGTCCAAAGATTCTTTCTATATGTATATGGAATATCATTAACATCAATGGAATGATTCCAACCCAAACTGAAAAGTTAAAATCAAAGTAAGGAAACTATATGGAAGAAAAACTGGCTTTTATTAAATTTTATTATATCAGAATTGTGAATACAGACTAATGAACCATTCTTCCACCACTTTCAAAAGATGGAAAAGATAACTTTTGCTCTTTTTCCATTTCTTTTTAAAATAAATTTATTTATTAATTTATTTATTTCTGGCTGTGTTGGGTCTCCGTTGCGGTGCGCGGGCTTCTCATTGCAGTGGCTTCTCTTGTTGAGGAGCACGGGCTCTAGGCGTGTGGGCTTCAGTAGTTGTGGTGCACAGGCTTCAGTCGTTGTGGCTCGTGGGATCTAGAGTGCGGGCTCAGTAGTTGTGGCGCATGGGCTTAGTTGCTCCGCAGCATGTGGGATCTTCTCGGACCAGGGCACGAACCTGTGTCCTCTGCACTGGCAGGCAGACTCTTAACCCCTGCGCCACCAGGGAAGCCCTATTTTTCCATTTCTAAAACCACCACCAAATACTCACTTTTCCCTGTGCTCCTTCCAGGATATGTATCACTCCTGTCTTGGAACTCTAAATATCTCCTGAGTGGGTGAGATTTGAAGAATATCACCTCTAGAGCTTCTACAAGGATTATCATTCTTGCCCATATTTGAAGTTTAGGTTTTGTGGGCTGCTCATCTTCATGAACAGGTCTCCTAACTATCATTCTTTATTCTTATATGATGACCATTTCTCCAAACCTTATTCAAGATCCACTTAAATCCTATCTCTTTCCTGAAGTCTTCTCTGGCCATCCTAAACTGCAGAGAATTCTCTCTCCTACAACATGAAATACATAGTTCCACACATAATTGCTGGATGCGTAATAGATGCAGACACTATGCTAGGTTCTGGTGATACCTTGTTGAATAATATGGCTTATATAAACAAGGGGCTAAATGCATACTAAAGAAATAAGTACTTAGTAGAGAAACTTTCTGGCAGAGGTTCAAGGTAGAATAAAAGAAATTGAACTTTTATTAAACCTCCTCTTCTACAGACCAGGACTTTAATCTTCAGAGTATCCCTTACAGTTTTACATATGAAAAACTGGCCAGAAGAGTTCACAGGGAAGGAACTCATATAAAGACAAGGTGATAGAACAGAAATCAGAACTCATCTGGCTCCTTCCGAAGCCAAGCTTTTACCACTTTACTGAAGCTGCCTCCGTAGAGTAGAATGGACAGGGCTGATTACATTAGCAACCATTTATTGAATACTTATTATAAGCCAGGCATTGCATAAGTGTTCATTTAATTATTACAACCATGCTATGAAGTGGACACTATTATTATCCCTCTTTTAAAGATAAAGAAACTGAGTGATGAAGAGATTAAATAACTTGTCCGGTGCCCCCAGCAAGCAAAAGACAGCCAGTATTCTAACCCATTTTCTTCTGACTGCAGAACTCAAGATCATCGCCATTTTATTTTATTAACGCTTAACAGTTAGAAATCTAGGCTGTAATCATAGCTCCATCATTACAAGTTGTTTGAAGATGCAAAACTTCATGAGCTTCAGTTTCTTGGTTTTTCAAATGAGAAAAATGATATTGTCCTTCCCGAGTTTTTGTGAAGAAGTGTGAGGCTCCAATGAGAACTATTTCTTAGGTGCTTTATTAATAGTAGTTAACAAAGGGAAAGTTAAATTTTAGAGTAGGTTACTGGCTTGGACCTTCTGAAGAGCTGTCTATTACCAAATCTACTAGTCAAGAAAAGTCTCTTTAAAATTTACAGAAGATGACTTATAATGAACGGCACCTCACAAATTTAACAAAAGATCCAACAACTTTATTTTTAATGTGGATTATTTAAAAATAAAAAAACAACTCAATGGTAGATAATACGGAAAGTTGTTTAACTGGGAAAGTTAACTTCTAATGTCATTGTCCTGAGATTTATCCTTATGTGTGGTTTCCTACTCATTTTAAGAGAGATTTGAAAAATTAGAAGAGCAAAGCAAACCATGCTACCATTGGCTCCAAGTACATTGAGGGTCTCAGAGTAATTAAAAGTAATATATTGAAAACTCCAGACCATATTAGTCTGTGCAGGAGGGGGGCCTGGGGTGCAAGTGCTGGTCAAGTGCAAAGGCAGAGGTGGGCCTGAGGGGTTCTTCCCTGCCTGGGGCCTCCCACGGGTGTGTCCTGCCCCTTTGCACAGAATCCTGGGGAAGTGGGACACCTTGCCCAGAGGGAACCAGCTCACCAAGCCCAGGAAGGGCCCAGGGCTTAGGAGGCCAGCAGTCGGGGGGAGCAGCTCCCTGCTGAGCTCCGGATCCCCTACACACTCATGCCTGTGGGCACCAGGCTCTTGGCTGAGTGTGGGGACTGACGCAGAGGGCAGTGGACTTGTACCCAGGCATCCTGGGTTTCAACTCAGAGATTCCAAGTTCCAAAACCGTTCTTAGAGTGGTCTGGCATTCAGGGTCTTGCGTGCAGTGCCTGAGGTGTGGGCAATGATTAAGCAGGAGTTTTCTAGTTCTGGGGGAGTCAGGTAATCATCGCGGGTAAGGGCACTGGCTGCAGAGGCCAACAGCCCCATGTTCCAGATAGGAGGCCAAGGAACAGTGAGACTAAGATGAGGTGCTTACAGAAAGTCACCCAGGTTAGGTGTGGGATCCATCCCATGTGGAAGTTACCAGACATTCCCGACCCAAGATGGTCAGGTCTGGGATGGGTATGCTTTCAGCATAAACTAGTTTTATGGGGGGAATTAGTCCAGGGGCTGATGACTTCTGACCAGCACCTTTTCAACTAAACTGAGGCTGCAGGGCACACCAGGCCACTCAGGTAGCCACCTTTCAGGCACCCAGAATCAATGGAGTGGAAGCAAGTCACTGTGTACCCATTCACTGGGAGGTCATTGCCACATGGAAGGCAGCTTGGGGGAGAGGGGTGCAGGCTGGGAGACGAGGGTGAATCTGACTCTGTGTGACCTCAAGCAAGTCCTTTCCTTCTTTGGGGCTTCGAATCTCCAGTGGTAAGTGGAGGGGTTGAACAGGAAGTCCAGCGCTGCGATGGGCTGCAAAGATGGGCCGCAATGATGGCTCTGGTCTTTTCCCTGCCTTCAGTGCAGTGGGAGAGGAGACTGATGTGTAAAGAGACTTACAGTCCTAGATGACTAAGGACAGACAGAAGTCTGGGCCTGGGCCTGAAGGAGCCCAGAGGAAGGTCAATAACATCATCTGGGGGTCAATAATGACACCAGGATGAGACTGGTATGAAAGAGCCCAATGTTGGGTATATCTGGTCTGAATCTTTTTTCACCACCTCAGTCTGAGTCTGGCCTGGAGGCAGCTCAAGAAATGTTTTATTGCCCTAGGGCTCATCCCAGTTCTTAGGAGCTTTCCGGTCTTGCTGAAAGGAAGTCTTTCCTCTGAATTCCTGTTGTTTATTGTGGGCCGTTGGGGGGTTGGGTGGGGGTTAGATCAGAGAGACTAGGGCTTAGGCTGCGCCGATTGCCCTGAGTTTCCAGGCATACCTAGATCTTCTCTTGTCCCATCTTTGCTTAAAACCTTTCAAACCTATCTCTTTGCCTTCAGGATAAAGTACAAATTCTTTAGCACATCAAGACCTTGCACAATCTGACTTTTCTTCACATTAGACTAGGATTTCTTAACCTTGGTACTATTGACATTTAGGGTTGGATAATCCTTTGTTGGGGCTCGAGGAGGGGAGCTGTTCTGTGCATTACAGGACGTGTAGGAACATCCTACACGTCTGCTTACTAGATGCCAGTAGCACACATACCTCTCCCCAGCTGTGACAACCAGCAATGTCTCTAGATATTGCCAAATGTTCTCTGCAGGTCAAAAGCACCCCTGTTTGAGAACCACCGGACTAGAGGAGGATCAGCCACTCTGGACCTCTTTTATTTCCAGGAGTGTGGCTTACTATCTCTTGCCTCTTAGTAGCCTTTCACATTTCTCCCCTCTACCTGGCTGATAACTTACTGTAGCAGATCTCAAACATCTTCTCCCCTGGAAGCCCTCTCTGACCCCTCAGATTGGGTCAGGTGCCACCTCTGGGCTCCTTCAGCCCGCCCGGCTTCCGTGACCCAGCCCTGCCCACCTGTGATTAACAACATCAAGGGACCACTTTTTCTGTCTTCCCCACTAGACTAGGAGCCCCAGGAGGGCAGAGTCTTCATCAGCACTGTTGTCCCCAGTGCCACCCAGCTCAGGGCTGGATGCAAAGCAAGAGCTCAGTGTTCATGGAATGAATGGACTTTCAAACAGAGGCCCGGCTGAGGTGAATTCCCTGATGTAAATAGTGGGTGGATCCTGGCAGTCAGTTGGGACATACTGGAAAGTCTGGCTGCCTTCTGGCCTGTCTGGCCCTGTGAGGACATGCTGGAAAGTTTGGCTGCTTTCTGGCCCCTGCCTGGCCCTCAGGGTCTCAACTGCTTCTCAGCCCTCATGCACCCCTGAGCGGATGTTTCTGGGCATTGTGTGAGATTGGACACGCAGATCCGAAAGCAAGAACAGTGTCTTAGTGACTGCTCTGTCCATAGCTACCACCCCCCTCTCCCCACCCAGGGGGCCTAGCACAGAGCAGGCACCCCAGCCAGCCTGCTCCTCCTCCAGGGGCTCAGATACAGGGCCCAGAGACCTGCCAATCATTCCTTCAGCTAATGTGTCTTGAGTTCCTGCTACATGGTAAGCCCTGTGCTAAGGTTGAGGCTACAGCTGTGACAAAACAGAGGCCCCACCCACTGGGAGCTCTGTTGTAGTTGAAGGGCAGGGGAAGGATGGACAGAGACACACAGTGAACAAGGTAGATAAGAAAAATATACCGCAGGTCAAACGACAATAAAGGGGAGAAAAAGAAAGACATTTGGAAAGGGGGATAGGAAATGAAGGGTACTGGGTAAGAGGGTTGTCGTTTCAATAGGTAGTCTGGGGCTTCCCTGGTGGCGCAGTGGTTGAGAGTCCGCCTGCCGATGCAGGGGACACGGGTTCGTGCCCCGGTCCGGGATAAAAAATAAATAAATTAAATTAAATAAATAAGGTGGTCTGGAAAGGCTTCTCTGAGGAGGTGACAGCTTAACAGACCTGAAGAATGTGAGAGAGGGAGTCACGCTGATACATGGGGAAAAGTGTTGCAGGTGAAGGGAACAGCCAGTGCAAAGGCTCTGAGGAGGGAGGTGCCTGGGATGATGAAGGAACAGCGAGGAGGCCATTGTGGGAGGAATGGGCTGGAGAGTGAGGGGAGAGAAGGGAGCACAGAGAGGGAGGGAGGGGCCAGGTCATGCCAATCTTTGGGGGCCATGGCAAAGACTTTGCCTTTACAAAGAGGACAGGGGAGCTGCAGGAGGATTGCCTCTTTATCAAGGTATAATTTAGATACCATTCTTAGAATAAGGTTCTGTGGCCTAAAGTACATTTATGCAGCTGTGCAGTGCATTTGTCGCAGCCCCATCTGAGAACGCTTCCATCCCTGCAGAAAGGTCCCCTCTTCCCTTTTGCAGTAAATCCTGCTCCCAATCCCAGCCCCAGATAACCACTAAGGTACTTTCTGTCTCCACAGTTTTGCCTTTTCTTTTTTTAATTTTAAAATTTTATTATTATTTATTTATTTTTTGGCTGCGTTGGGTCTTCGTTGCTGCACGCGGGCTTTCTCTAGTTGCGGCAAGCGGGGGCTACTCTTTGTTGCGGTGTGCGGGCCTCTCATTTCCGTGGTTTCTCTTGTTGTGGAGCACAGGCTCTAGGCACGTGGGCTTCAGTAGTTATGACACGCGGGCTCAGTAGTTGTGGCGCACGGGCTTAGTTGCTCTGAGGCATGTGGGATCTTCCCGGACCAGGGATCGAACCCATGTCCCCTGCATTTGGCAGACAGATTCTTAATCACTGTGCCACCAGGGAAGCCTCCCAGTTTTGCCTTTTCTAAAGGTTTCTTATAAATAGAACAACAACAACAACAAATTCATATCTTATTTAATATGGCTTTTTTAATCCTTTGCCTCTGGTAGTGAAGCTCTAAATAAACAAAGATATAATTCAAAATCACAGCAGTATTGTCTTCTGAGGCATGAAGAGGCCAAATGAGGCACTACATCGTAAAATAAGAGAATCACAGTAAGAAAAGAAAAACAGAAGCTGTGATACTGAGACTTCAAAATCCTATTCTGCATTGCTTCTTACTGTTTAAACTTTTCACCCTGTTGAAGCTCTCTCCAATGAAAACAGCCTTAGGTAGGAAACCCCAATGTTTGTAGACTCACTGTGGAAAAGAATGCCTTGTATGCTTGTGTTTGATAACATTGTTATAGTTAGTAAAATAACAGCTCAAGTTTCCGGAATTTTGTAGGATTCCCCATTGTGGAGGCAAAGATATTTGTGGGCACAAGCTTCGCAGTTCAATATTTAATGTTGGTTTGCTATGGAATAACAAATCAATGGATTTCCTTGATATTCAAGCTAGTCTAAATTGGTTTTCAATATGATTAAATGTGAATGAAAAATATTGTGCAGCAATATTTCTTATGTTCTTTGCATCTATTTAAAAAAAATTTTTTTTTAATTGAAGTATAGTTGATTTGCAATGTTGTGTTAGTTTCAGGTGTAGAGCAAAATGATTCAGTTATATATATATAACTGAATATATATGTAAGTATATATTTTTTCATATATATTTCTTATATCTATTTCATATATTCACATACATATATAAATACATGTACATATTCTTTTTCAGATTCTTTTTCCATATAGGTTATTACAAAATATTGAGCATAGTTCCCTGTGCTATGCAGTAAGTCCTTGGCAGTTTTTGTACTGTAAGTTGTTTTACAAAATAACTGATTTCTCAGTCTTCATCCTTTCACTTATATTTTTTGGTACATCATAAAGTTTTATAAGAAGTTTTGAGACAAAAGTTAATTTCTGGTATATAGGGTCTATTTTCAAACATTCATAGAATGTTCAAGATATATTAATCTCACAGCAAAAGGGAGACAACTCACTGATCAAATTGTCAAGTCCAGAAGGAATATGATCTCGTAAGAGTTCTGTAGAAACAGCACATGAATAAATATTAGCCATATTTAAAGAAAACATTAATGGAACATGCTGCCCATTAAATTCCAGAATCTTGGAGTAATGAAATTTGTTTATGCAGAATTATCTGCTACTGATTTTGATACAGTCCAGCCGGAACAACACCAAGTGAGCATCAGGGTAGAAGACAGTTTGTTGTTAGGGTTATGTGAATTTTCGTATTTGAGTAAAATGAGATGATTAAGACCAGAGCAAAACAGATTCATGTACATGTTGCATGTTTCATTCACATTAGTCCTAGTGTTTTGTGGTCCTGATAGGATTATTTTTTAATTGCAGTATAATTGACTTACAATATTATATTAGTTTCAAGTGTACAACATAGTGATTCTGTATTTTTATACATTACAAAATGTTTACCATAAGTCTAGTTACCATCTGTTACCATACAAGGTCATTACACTATTATTGACTATATTCCTTATGTTGTACATTACATCCCTGTGACTTATTTATTTTACAAATAGAGGCTTGTACCTACTAATCCCCTTCCCTTATTTCACCCATCCCCCCACCCCCTCCCTTCTGGCAACAACCCATTTGTTTTCTGTATCTACGAGTCTATTTCTGTTTTGTTATGATTGTTCACTTGTTTTGCTTTGTTGATTCCACATGTAAACGAAATCATACAGTATTTGTCTTTCTCTGTCTGAGTTGTTTCACGTAGCCTTATATTCTCTAGGTTTATCTGTGTTGTTATAAATGGCAAGATTTCATATTTTTAATGGCTGAGTAATATTCCACTGTGTGTGTGTGTGTGTGTGTGTGTGTGTGTGTGTGTGTGAGTGTGTGTACCACATCTTCTCTTCAGTCACCTATCAATGGACAAGTATTTTATCTTAAGATACTGAAGACCAGAAAAGTGATTTATTCCTAATGGAGAGAGGTGCACATAGCACACCTGCAACATGTGATTTGAGACATAATATCAGATCCAGGGAGCACACAAAGTAAAATTGAGACCATCTGTGGGATATTTATTATACAAAATGAAGAGTGATGTCTAGTACTTAGTAGGCAGACATTTAATTATCCTATTAATAACTATATAAGTCATGCCAACAGTGGATGCATAATACTGGTTGTTTTTTTCAAATTTTCTTCCTTTTTTTGCACCTGAAAACACAGAGGGTATACCACAAAAATCATCAAGACTCACACAAGACATTTAACCAGAAGGTAAATCTATTTGTTTCATTGAAGATATGACTTTCCACTAAACCAGAGTTCTCCCTTTCCTGTAGCAGTATCTGTTTCCCTCGAGAGGCAGGATCGTGTATTAGGTGAGATCAAGGGATTTGGCATCAGCTAAATCTACACTCACATCCAACTCTGCAACTTGCCAGCTGAATTTCCAGTAGCCTATTGTACAAGTCATTTCATTAGTATGACTCAGTTTCTTCATCAGTGAAATGGAAAAACTCAGAGTTGTTGAAAAAATAAATTAACTTGTTCAAAGAGCATAGCATAGTGGTTGGCTTATGGTAAATAGTCAGTAAGTCATGGTCCAAATAGCTATAAAAATTAATAATCATAATTCTAGTGAGACTAAAGTTACAGCAAGTGGACCAGAGGAATACTGTCCCCAGGTTAAAATACAGTACAGAGACTCATCCTTTTTGAAGTAGAGAAAACATGATCTTCTGAGTGATTGGAACATTTGTATCCACCAGAAATAGTTGGCCTCTCTCTGTTTTCTTGTTTGTTTGTTTAGTACTGTATAAAAACTGACACACTTTGACTCTTTAATCTTCTTTTTTAAACTGTACATAAAATGTACTACAGTACAATTAAGGTTACATTCTTTTAGCATAATTTATATTACATTCTTACCTTCCTGATGGTAAGAATGTAATACACACTTACATTATTTCACTCTGACTGAATTGGGAAAATGCATGCCCAACACATATGCAAATCATCCCTGCAGTAGGCCAAGCTCTTTCATTTTCATTTTTACTCTCACTGACTTTAATATGAGAGGGTGACATTTTTCTCACTTTGCTTTATCTCCTGCATGAGCCAACACGGCTCCATTTAATTGTGTTTTAGGTGGAGCGTCACTAAATAACAAATGGTTAATTTCCTACCACACTGTTAGATTATTTGAGAGAGCTAAGCTCTTTTTATCTCCAACTAGACTTATTTTTTGGACACCTTTGAAGTTACATGGGGCCATATGACTTCCTCTGGTAGTGAAATGAGGGCAGAAATGTTGCAAGTCATCTTTCCCCCATCATTTGGCAGAATGCCAGTGCCCAGGGAGACTTTGGATACTGTGCATTGCAGAAAGCAGAGCACAGTAGACCTGGGACGGGGATGACAGTGTGGAACAGAATCCCTGCCCCTCCACAGATTGACTTCAACATGAACAAGAAACAAACTACTTATGAAGTCTATGAGATCTTAGGATTTATCTTTTATAGCCTTTAGCATCCTTAAATCATAGAGAAATTGTTATTAGACATGAGGTACTGTCACAAGAGAAGCTCAACCATGTGGCATGGGTTAGAGGTTAGGCATCTAAACATTTGGTAAAGCCATAGTCTATAAGTTCTAAGGCAGCCCTGTAGCTCTAGTGGAGGAGGTTGGATAACAGAATGTTAAAAATGTGTTGATCGTTAATGGCCATATGTAGCCTGTTATTAAAAGAAAAGTAAACTTGGGCAAGAAGTGGCTCTTTAGCAAGTCAGACATAAAAAGGAATAGAGTACCATTCGATGGAGCTTCAAAATGTTGGAAAGCTGAGTGTTTCTAGAACCCAAGCAGTGGAAAGTTTTCATGCTACAGTAAGACTAAGTCTTGCTTAAAAACAAACAAACAAACAAAGGAATATCTAAGAGTTTGGCCTTTTCCCCAAGCTTGATGTCCTCTGGATTGCTGCCATTCAGTTGAGAGAGGTATGGGGCCAGGAAGCAAAGAAATTAAGTTTGACATTTCTAACTAAGAATGCTACTGGCACATGGTACTGATTGGAAGCAAGTGGGCTTGAAACCTACATTCTTAAGGGACTTGCATGGCCAAGAAGCATGACCGCAATCTACACATGCCTCTAACTACCCAGTGCTTATAACAATCTTCAAGTATCCAATGTTGCACCACCATGAAGTGAACTAGGAACGGTGTGGAGAGGGCAGAATTTCCAACACCCCTTGCAGAGGTGACTAGGGAGGAGAAGGGATAAGGAATAACTTCCAAAAGGCAGAGCCAAAAACCAGTAGACAAAGTCTTTAATCCAAATGAGTAAAATCAATTTCTAATCAAGGAATTTTCCTGCCTTCAGGGAATGGGACATTCACAGTGCGTTCACAGCATGCATTTCATAATTTTTATGGACTCTCTGACATTCATTTCTTCTTTTACTGAGTGGGAATTTTTATTTCTGGTTGTTATATTGTCCTTGATCCACCATTGTGTGTTAAGCAGAAGGAATGATGCAGATAACTCATCCTTTTTAATTTATAGGTTACCAGAACATAAGGATCCACAACCAGACCAGATGGAGAGGACTTAATATTACCCAAAGATCCTGGATTTAGATCTGAAAGCAGTGTCTGAATAATATCTTTTAAAATTTTAAAACAACTTTATCAAAGTACAATTTATGTCCGATGAAATGTATCCACTTACCGGATACAATTCAGTGAATTTTGACTGATATGTACATTCATGAAACCACAGTCAGAATTGAGACGTAAAACATTTCCATCATGAGAAAAATTCTCTTGCACCTTAATGAAGTCTCATATCTCTCTCTACCCCTAACCCTAGGCAACCACCGATCTACCCTCTGTCACTATAGATTAGTTTGCATTTTCTAGAATTTAATCTAAATTGAATCTTTTAAGTCTGGATTCTTTCCCTCAGCATAATTATTTTGAAGTTCATCCATGTTGTTGAATGTATCGGTAGTTCACTGATTTTTTGTTGCTGAGTAGTATTCCATTGTGTGGATAGCTCACATTTAGTTTATGTTGATGGATATTTAGACCACTTACCTGTTGATGGATATTTAGGTCGTTTCAAGTTGTTAGAATCTGCAAGAAGCTGCAAAATAGTTGTGCAAAGAGTCTGTACCATCTGTAGCATATGAAAGAGTTCCGCTTGCTCCAAATTCTTGCCAATAATTAGTATTGTCTGTCAATCTTTTTATATTTAGCTATTATAATGTGTGTAGAGTGTGATCTCATTATGGTTTTCATTTGAAATTCTCATTTGATTGATGAACATCTTTTCATGTGCTTGATGACTATTCATATATCTTTTTTGATGAGCTGTCTCTTTCATCTTTTGCTACTTTCTTAATTGGGATGTTTCATTTTTCAGTTGCAAATGTTTTTATAAATTTGACATACATGTTCTTTGTTAGGTATGTTATTTTCTTCCTAAACTGTGGTCTTACTTTTCTTTCTTTTTATTTTTAATAGTGTCTTTTGAAGAGACAATGTTTTTAATTTTCATAAATTAGAATTTATCTCTCTTTCTTTTTTTAAATGATTTTGCTTGTGCTGCCCTAAGAAATCTCTGCCTGCTTCAAGGTCACTCAGTTTTGTTTTGTTTTGTTTTAAGTTTTATAGTTACAGCTTCTACATTTAGGTCTAGAATTTATTTTGAGTTAAATTTTGGGTAAGGGAGCAAGATAAAGGTTGACGATTTTTTTTTTTCCATACAGATATCCAGTTGATCCAGCACCATTTGTTAAAAAGGTTTTTCTTTCCTATTGAATATATGTCGCATTTTTGCCTAAAGAGAGAGGATTATATATGTGTAGGTGGAATCTAGTCTGTTCCACTGATTTAGATGTCTATCCTTTCCCTCAGACCACACTGTCTTGATTACTGTAGCTTTACTGTAAGTCTTGATGCCACGTGGTGTCATTCTTCTAACTTTATTCTTCTTTTTAAAAACTGCTTTGGCTAGACTAAGTTGTTTGTATTTTCATATTCATTTAGAATTAACTTGCCAATTTCTATTTTAAAAGCCTGCTGAAATTTTATTGGAACCTCATTAAATCTCTACATCACTTAGGTAGAATTGACATCTTAATCTTAACAATACTGAGTCTTCTAATTCACAGATATGGCAAATCTCTCCATTTATTTATGTAGGTCTCCTTAAATTTAATTCATCAAGGATTTGTAGTTTTCAGTATACAGATCTTGCACTTATTTTGTTAAATTTATCCCTAAGTACTTTCTGTTTCCTCATGCTTTGAAAAGGAAATTGTTTGTTACTAGTATATAGAAATACTATTGGTTTTTATTTAAAAATTTTGAATATTGTGTCCATGTTAAATTAATTTAGTTTTAGTAGACATCTCAGAGTTTAATCAGTCATCATGTATAAAGAAGGATGGCTTTTACCAGAAACACAGTGAAAACTATAGGACCCCAACCAAGACAGGACCCCAACCAAGACAGGACCACCAAGATCTCAGATCCTACTGGAAGGAAGGTTTGGGCACCCCCATCAAGTAAAGTTCCTGACCAACTTAGATCCCGGCAGCAGGAATAAGTGGTGGAAGCAGAAATAATTTATCAACTTAACTCAATTAGTGAACTTGTGGCCAGCTACAAAAGCAACAATAGCTGCTATCTTTTATGTTAATTGTTTTTTCACACCCCTCCACCTTTTTTTAAACTACTTTATTTGAATAACACTAGTGTAGCTAATATTTTAGATTTGATATGAGAATATGACAAAATAGCCATCATCCTACACTGATACGGTAATAGACTTTTCTATCCTGTAGGTTGAGGATGTCAATTCTTCAACCAGACAAGAATTGATTATGAGCAACAAAAGGGGTTGGAATGGACATCTTCAGCTACAATCTATATCCTACTTTTTGCCCAAGGAATCTGACCCAAAAGGACTGGCTGGGTGGAGCCCATGGGAGGCACTGGCAGAGATACAAAGGGTGTGAGAAAAGTGAACTTACAGTAGTTTTCTCTTGGATTTCCTCCATGCTAAGTGGCCTCAAGGAGACTGCTTTCCTTTAAAGAGGGCCAAGCTTCCCTTGAATGGCCATCTCTACGTAACTGTCTCGGGGTCCTGATAATTCCTTTTATCCCTTACCTATCCCTTCAGGATGAAAGATGAGAAAGTCCCCCCACAGTATTGCACAGACCTTTTTGCTTTTCTGAAACACAGCCCACATATTTGTAAATGGTCCCTTTATTAGGCTCTCCGATCACTCACTTTTATCAGGTAATCTCTTACTGTGACCCAGCTGATATGCAAATTATAGTTTTGTGCCTTAACAACAATTCCTACACACAGGTCAGCTCACAGGTGTCAGTGTGTGTGTATTTATGTGTTTGGGAGTCTGTGGGTGTGTTTAGGGGGTAGCCATGGGTCTGAAGCCAATATTCAGCTGCTTCATGTCCTAAAGGGCAGGTAATTCTGAGCCCAAGAGGTGGGAGCTGGCAGGTCAGCTGGACTCTGCTAGACTCTGCCTCTGTCAAGGGGTTTTTGAGCCCAGGTTGCCCTTACAGGGAAGCCCACTGCTGCCCTTTGCCAGGAGGTCCCAAAGGAATAAAGCTGAGTAGTCATGGCTTTTCTAATATCCAGGGATTTCAGTGCATTGGTTGCTTTGGTCAATTTTACTGCTGATACAAATATAATAGCTTCTATCATCTTCTTTAGAATAAAGTTAAGAGTTTATTGAACAAAAATTTAATTATTAAATAAGTTAATAAAGTCATGCAAGTAACCAGAAAGCAGCCGAAACCAAACCAATAAAAAAGCAGAAATACGACTAAGACTTGAAGTTCTATTACGTAACTGATGCATAAATGTAACAAGGCCAGAATGGAAAACTGTTAGAAATCTGCTAGTGCCTATCCCAGTTTCTGCAATTGCAACTAAGCATAGTTAGCATTTATTGAGCAGTTACTACATGCCAGCCCCTTGTTCTAAGCATTTTGTGTTAGCTCATTTAATTTTCACGACAAGAGACTGGGACTCAGAAAGGGTTTACTAATTTGATAAGTGGTAGAACTCAAATTTGAACCCAGGTAGTCTGACACTAGAGCCTGTGTTCTTAACCACTGCCCCATGCTGCTTTTTTCACCTGAACAGGGAGATGGTTGGTATAATGATCTTCCAAATTCTCTTTTAGCTCGAATTTTCTGTGCCTCTGAGTCTGTTTCATTCCCTACACAGAAAGTTAATAATTTCCCTTTAACATCAAGAATACCCTAATTTCTCACATCACCAATACACAATACTATACCAGTGAGTGCATTGGGCCCCCTACTCTTCGCCTACCTCTATTGGGGTCATCCATTACGCTGTGTGGTAATTTGCACTTGAAATCACTACTACTAGATAGTGAATCTCTGTGGTCATGGACTGTTTATCTTCTCTGAAGCTCAATTCAGAAAATGCCCTTAGGCACTTACCCCAAGTCTTCCTAAAAACCTTACCATTCTCGGAGGTAGACCTGATATGACACCAAATTTCCACTGGAACCTAAAGGTCTATTAATTCCACGATGACACAAATGCCTGTCATACCTGTTGTACTTAGTCAGTGTCCAAATGTAGTTATTATGGAATATCCAAATCCTTCCTGTTTACTTTATCTCTTCCTCTTACAATGCCTTTCCACCTGCTCCATTCTTCCATTATTTCCTCCTCTAAACCTTTCCACAGCAACCCATAAGATTCTCCACTCAGGTGAACAAAGTCTCCTGCCTTCTCAATCTCAGTGGAGTAACTAATTTTTTGAGGAGATCATCTTTGACCCAAAACTATCCATATGCTGTAAAAAGTGATAGCAGAATTTCTGGAGAGGTGAAACTAGCATTACTGATGTTAAGATTCAAGTGTGGTGGACCATTTTACAATGAATGCAATTGTTCTTTAGAGACTAGACGAAAAATAACTAGCTCATAGATTAAAATAAATATACCTCTTTCTTTAATAGAGCCAGCCTTTACACAAGTGCCCCAGCTGAAATAGCACTTTGGAACTTGATGCTTCCTGGAAAATACAAATGAGCAGCCAGATCTTCAGTCTGATCATACTTGAGATAAAGGAAGCATATTTAAATGTGAACAGATGGATCTGTTAGCAGAGCGTCATGAACAGAGGCTATCATAGGTTTAAGAATGATTAGTTTACATTCTTCAAGTTTCTTTAGATGTGTGGCCAGTGCTAGGGTACTCATCTTCCAACTCTGGTGGAAAAATACGTGCAGCGTGTGCTGTAACATCCAAAATTTTGTTCAAAATAAAAGTTCAAGAAATGATGGTTTCTTGCTGAGGCCTTTCTATTTTGGAAACTCGATTATGATTATGACTGTTAAAGAAGAAAAATTCTTTGAGTTCTATCAAGAATTATAAGGGTTTTGTTGTTGTTTTTGTTTTGTTTTAAATTTATTTATTTATTTATGGCTGCGTTGGGTCTTCGTTGCTGCGCGCGGGTTTTCTCTAGTTGCGGCGAGCGGGAGCTACTCTTCGTTGCAGTGCACGGGCTCTCATTGCGGTGGCTTCTCTTGTTGCGGAGCACAGGCTCTAGGCGCGCGGGTTTCAGTAGTTGCAGCATGCAGGCTCAGTAGTTCTGGTGCACGGGCTTAGTTGCTCCGCGGTATGTGGGACCTTCCCGGACCAGGGCTCGAACCCGTGTCCCCTGCATTGGCAGGTGGATTCTTAACCACTGCGCCACCAGGGAAGCCCCAAGAATTATAAGGTTTTAATTACCAGTCTTCACCCATTTGCGTCTTAGCTTAGGTGAAGTGTGAGTTCCTCGAGAAGTAGTTTAATTTCATTAAAAAAATGTTGTCAAGAATATCCTGAACTCTAACTCTTTCACTAGACTCTTTTCCAAAGCATAGTCCAAATTTATGGAGTATAACATTTAATAATATATTGATCTACTACATTAATGGGCATATATTTAGTGACACCCATTATGGTTAGGAATGATTCTAGGACCTAAGAGCACAGGGGTGAATAAGCCAGGATGTGAGGGTCATGTTGGAAGAGACTTAGCCACACTTATAATTGCACACGGCAATGCGTGGTGAATGGGCAACACCAATGGATGAAGAAAATGGATTAATAAGTCGCAATGATTACTTTAGGCAGATTCAGGGGAAGCTAGAGAAAGTTGCACACAAAACTGAAATGTATGAGGTAAGTTTTGAAGGATAAAATTAACTGGGGCTCTCCAGTTGGACAAAAGGGCTAAGAACATTTCACATAGAGAGAATCCATGCATCCTGTGAAAGTAGATGGCCCTTTGAAACCAAACTTTCTGGTTCATCCAATCAGCTTTCCCCAGTATGGAGCTAGGTATTCTATAAGATAAAACACTTGGCCCTTGTATTCCAGTTCTGTGAAATCAAGGTGGAAACAACTCAAGGGAGTCGGAAAGCAAATTCTTGCTTGTTTGTATAAATTGTTTATCTAATAGAAATTAAAATTAGTTGAGACTGGGTGCTCCTCTAACGGAGGGCTGCATTATGACTTCCATGGCACCTAAGCACTTGCCCCTGTGGACCCCTCCCTCCATTAAAAAAGTGCTCAAAATTCTATTTTACAACAGTGCTGGTAAAAAGACATGTTAATATTACATATTAAAACATTTTTCTGGGTTTCCCTGGTGGCGCAGTGGTTGAGAGTCCGCCTGCCGATGCAGGGGACGCAGGTTCGTGCCCCGGTCCGAGAAGATCCCACCAGCCGCGGAGCGGTTGGGCCCGTGAGCCATGGCCGCTGAGCCTGCGCGTCCGGAGCCTGTGCTCCGCAACGGGAGAAGCCACAGCAGTGAGAGGCCCGCGTACCGCAAAAAAAAAAAAAAAAAAAAAAAAAAAAAAAAAAAAAAAACATTTTTCTAAAAATTCATTTTATTCTTCTGATTTTAGAGGAAATTAAAACATTTTCTTGGGACCCTAAGCACTGTGGCTACTGAGCCTAGTGATAAATCACCTTCAGGTATCCTCTCCCATATTCCATTCCATTTCATTGCCAAAAACACTTCTAAAATTTTCCCTTTCATTGGATCACAGAGAACCTTCCAGGACAGCCATTCAGTGTTGTAATCCCAGATCCTCTGCCTTGAACTCAAGGCTTCACTAAGTCTTGTTTTGCCTGGCAATTCAGCCTGACTCCCAAATGTACTTTTGACTTCATCAGGCCAGTCCTCCTAGTCCAATGCTGTGATTTGAAGTAAACTAAAGAGGTGTTTTTTTACATTTTGTTTTGTTTTAAATTCTGATTCCAAAACCAATCGAATCAGAATCTCTGGATGTGGAACCCAGAAAGGCATACTTTTTCAAGCTTCTCAGTGATTCCAACTTGCATACAGGTTTGCGAACCAGTGTTCTGAGTAACAAAAAACTATATCATTCTCCTGTAATGTGCTCTATACATGTATGTATGTATGATATTGTGTTGTAATAGCTTGTTTACACATGAATCTCTTTAGATGGAAAACTCCAAGCATCATTTCTCAATCATTTTAGTTTGACCAACCACCTAGTTCAATGACTAGCATTCAGTAGACACTCAGTAAAGGTTTTTATTGAATGAGTAAATGGGTGAGTGAAACGATGCAGGCACTTAAACTGTTACTTTCACTTTTCCTTTATTCTTCTTTTTTTTAAACATCTTCATTGGAGTATAATTGCTTTACAGTGGTGTGTTAGTTTCTGCTTTACAACAAAGTGAATCAGTTATACATATGCATATGTTCCCATATCTCTTCCCTCTTGTGTCTCCCTCCTTCCCACCCTCCCTGTCCCACCCCTCTAGGTGGTCACAAAGCAGCGAGCTGATCTCCCTGTGCTGTGCGCCTGCTTCCCACTAGCTATCCACCCTGTGTTTGGTAGTGTATATATGTCCCTGCCACTCTCTCACTTTGTCCCAGCTTACCCTTCCCCCTCGCCATATCCTCAAGGCCATGCTCTAGTAGGTCTGTGTTTTATTCCCGTCCTACCCCTAGGCTCTTCATGACATTTTAATTTTTCTTAGATTCCATATATATGTGTTAGCCTATGGTATTTGTTTTTCTCCTTCTGACTTACTTCACTCTGTATGACAGGTTGTCTTACTCCAAGCTTCTCAACCCTGCCTGCACGTTAAAATCACCTGAGAGCTTTGTAAAACAATCTTGGACCCCACCCCAGGCCAATTAAATCAGAATTTCTGAGGGTGAGGCACAGGGAGTCTTTAAAATATCCTTAGGCAAGTTGAACGCAGAGCCAGGGTTGAGAATCACTGACTAAGATTTACTCACTCTTTAAGGCCCTCGTCAAGATCCAACTTTTTCAGGAAACTATCTGTTACTCTGCCACATGTATCTTTCAATTTCTTAAATTCTGGTTCTTAAGAGAAAACTATGTAATTTCAGTCTTCACTACTTTCTTGGTGCATCCAGGTGTGTGTTTTCACTTTCAAGCTAGCATTTGAGGGCAGGACTCATGCTTTGTATAGCTTTGCTTTCCTGGGAGACATGAGAACTGTGCTGGGCCTAAATTCTAATATTTGGTGACACAAGGCAGGTATACAGGGATTTTATGTGGGAATATCATGTTTCTTAGATCGTTAGGTGATCAATAAATTGCTTGACATTTTCAATGTGTTGTAATAACCACTTAATTTTCTCCACTTGTCCCTAGTTTAAAAAGCTTTGATTTAAACTATAACTTGAGTTTGATACCACACTGATGGACAACTCCCTCAAAGGCATTAATTCAACTTACTTATCAAATGAGGATCAACAGACTGAATTCAGTCTATGAAGGAACAAGGCAAAAGAGATTCAAAATTCAAGCTACATAGCTATCCTTGATAGTTCTAACCCTTAACATATTTTCCCAGGGGAAATAAAGGTAGTATAAGAATTTGGGAGGCACCTTTTAGAACTCACCTTGGGTATATGAGCACCTGATTATTTTTATGACCAAATCAGAGAATACATGAACGTTTATTAAAAATGCTGATTTTTTTTTTTTTATTAGTCAGCATTACTGTGCTGAGTGGTGTGAATTTGGTAACTTAGCAGTTGATGGATATACATTTATTAATGACTGGGAACAGTTTCAGTACAGGATTTTACGTACATACTTCAGCTATATATTTTGTAGGACTCTGATGTTTTGAAATTTCCCTTGTCTGTTTTTTAAATTTAGAAATAAATGTTTAACAGATATGTGGTTTCCCAACCAGGAAAAATGCACATGCCTCATTTGTATTGGAGAAGCAAAAGGCAGACAAAATGAAATATGCGGATTTCATCATTCTGTGATGAATGGACAGTATCTGACTCTTGAGGGGAAAAGTCATATATTTATAATTGCATAACATAGCTGCAAATTCTGAGTTAATTTTAGCATCCAAAAATTTAACTTACATGAAACTCTTGCTAAATAAAATCACTAGAAATGGTGACTTGCATAAACCTCTGTAATGTCTATAAATTCTCACCAAAACCAAAGAAATTATAACTTTTCAAGAGCAATTCAGTGAGACATTTCTTTTTACAGTAAAGATACCTGTTTTCCACTCATAAATGTTGTTCTTAAAGTTACTTTAATTGTAATAAGTACAAACTCTTGGATGTGGTTGATGAACATCTGCTGGGGAAAAAAAAATCTGCTAAGTACCAAATATTTGTAAAACACTCAAACCCACACAGATATACACAGACATGCACAAACACAACCAAAAGAGGGGTTTTGGTTTATATTCTGAGATCCAAATGAAGAAATGAATATAGGATAAAAATTCCAGTTTGGCACTAATTATGCAGAAGTGTTTGAGTGGAAATACTAATTCAAATGCCTTGTATGAAGTTAAATATTTAGAATCCTGTGTCTGTGCAAACCCACAATTTTTATATACCAAAGCAAATAATGAAAACATAGAGATTTGTACTGAGTCACTTGTTTCAGTTTTCTTGAAAGAGATTAACAATAGATGGTTTTATTCATAATTAAAACAATTCAGCAATCTTTTTTATTGGTATTGTACTCATATGGGTTAGGTGGCAATAGTCAAAAAAGAAGATGAAAAGCCAATTTCTTCATCCTTCTGTATCTACCAGATAATAAGAAGATCCAATATGTGCTTCCATTTTTAAAAGCATTTTAATAAACATTGTTTTTTATTTTCCTTACGGAGACTTATAAGATTTATATTTTTTTTCCTTATTTGTCAGAGGTAAGGTAAATTAGATTCACAAAGTTTTAATGACTTTCCCAAATTTTCACCATCTTCAAACTCAATGGCAGTTAAGTTTATATCTATTATGTACACAGCAGCTTTATAACAGACAGGTAAGACGGTAACATATTTTAATTCTCTGTCATAAGAAACACAATACTGAGCCTTCCCTGGTGGCGCAGTGGTTAAGAATCCACCTGCCAATGCAGGGGACATGGGTTCGAGCCCTGGTCTGGGAAGGTCTCACATACCGCAGAGCAACTAAGCCTGTGCACCACAACTACTGAGCCTGCACTCTAGAGCCCACGAGCCACATCTACTGAAGCCCGTGCACCTAGAGCCCGTGTTCTGCAACAAGAGAAGCCACCGCAATGAGAAGCCCGTGCACCACAACGAAGAGTAACCCCTGCTCACCACAACTAGAGAAAGCCCATGAGCAGCAATGAAGACGCAACGCAACCATAAATAAATCAATAAAATACTGATGAATTTAAAAAAAAAAAAAAAAAAGAAAGAAACACAATACCGTTTGCTTTCAGATCACAGCCTGGCCACTCTATTATATAGTCAATACCTCTCACTACTTTCTGAAATACCTTGAGATGAGAAAAACCTTTCACCAAGATTCTCAAAAACTCCTGAAATGTTTAGAAAATACTGGCTGCCTCAGCTCTCTCATGAACTAGTAATTGCTGTAGTCACTCCTGAAAGTCACTCCTGAATTAAAGTCTAGGTAACTCCATAGATGAGAACAAAGCCCATTCATGATTAGTGCCAATGAGTCCCTTCAGCCTCAAGAGTTGACATGAAGTTGGCAGTATTTCTACACAAAGTGGTTTTTAATAAGTGTTGCTTCCTAACGTCATGGTGGTTGTAAATGCTAATAAACTTCCTACAAGGGAAGTAGAAGTGGAAAATTTTATTTGTTAAACAGTTTATTGCTGTACTTGGTTAGCATGGATAATTACCCCAGTTCCCTGAGGCACTTATTCCCTGAGTGTTTAGAAGTTAATGAATATAAATAGTAGCAAACCAGCAATTTTCAAAACCATAAATAATTTTTCCTCTGAAAGCTCCTGCCAATGGAAAAAAAAATTAAATGAAAAAGAACTAACATAGCAAAAATATTACTTATTAACTTAAGGCCAAAATTGAGGTTCAAAACCTTTCTAATTGTACCATCCCAGGACACTATAAATCTATTCAATTAATTCACAGATGAAGCTTTATAAATGTAAGTTTCTTTTCCATCTACAATATTTATTCTTTATGTAAATCCCTAAAAAAATAGACTATAATAAAATGTCCATCAGCAGGATAGTGTTCGTTGATGATCAATAAATTTTGTCTGGATTGATATTTCTAAAATCATTCTTTATTACTTTTTTGAATTAAAAATATTACTTTAAGAATACAAGTTCATGGGGAATTCCTTGGTGGTCAAACTGTTAGGACTCAGTGTTTTCACTGCCGTGGGCCCGGGGTTCAATCCCTGGTCAGGAAACTAAGATCCCACAAACCGCTCGGTGCAGCCAAAAAAAGAAAAGGAATACAGGTTCATATAGCAAATCGAACAAAGAAGTAAATAAAGAAAAGCTAACAATTTCCCACTTCTTGACTCTCCATCAATAAATGCAGTCATTGATGTAACACCCTACATTAACATAGCAAAGTATCAAAAACATATTAAAACAGCACATTAACTCGGGATTTTGTTTTGAATTTTATTTTATTTATTTTTTATACAGCAGGTTCTACTAGTCATCCATTTTATACATATTAGTGTATATATGTCAATCCCAATCTCCCAATTCATACCACCACCACCCCACCCAGCCCCGCTTTCCCCCTTGGTGTCCATACGTTTCTTCTCTACATCTGTGTCTCAACTTCTGCCCTGCAAACCGGTTCATCTGTACCATTTTTCTAGGTTCCACATATATGCGTTAATATACGATATTTGTTTTTCTCTTTCTGACTTACTTCACTCTGTATGACAGTCTCTAGATCCATCTATGTCTCTACAAATGACCCAATTTTGTTCCTTTTTATGACTGAGTCATATTCTATTGCATATATGTACCAGATCTTCTTTATCCATTCATCTGTCGATGGACATTTAGGTTGTTTCCATGACCTCGCTATTGTAAATAATGCTGCAATGAATATTGGGGTGCATGTGCCTTTTTGAATTATGTTTTTCTCTGCGTATATGCCCAGGAGTGGGATTGCTGGGTCATATGGTAATTCTATTTTTAGTTTTTTAAGGAACCTCCATACTGTTCTCCATAGTGGCTGTATCAATTTACATTCCCACCAACAATTCCACTCCACACCCTCTCCAGCATTTGTTGTTTGTAGATTTTCTGATGATGCCCATTCTAACTGGTCTGAGGTGATACATCATTGTACTTTTGACTTGCACTTCTCTAATAATTAGCGATGTTGAGCAGCTTTTCATGTGCTTCTTGGCCAACTGTATGTCTTCTTTGCAGAAATGTCTATTTAGGTCTTCTTCCCATTTTTGGATTGGGTTGTTTGTTTTTTTAATATTGAGTTGCATGAGCTGTTTATATATTGGGGAGATTAATCCTTTGTCCAATGATTCATTTGCAAATATTGTCTCCCATTCTGAAGGCTGTCTTTTCATCTTGTTTGTAGTTTCCTTTGCTTTGCAAAAGCTTTTAAGTGTCATTAGGTACCATTTGTTTATTTTTGTTTTTATTTCCATTACTCTAGGAGGTGGATCAAAAGTGATCTTGCTGTGATTTATGTCAAACAGTGTTCTTCCTATGTTTTCCTCTAAGAGTTTTATAGTGTCCAGTCTTACATTTAGGTCTCGAATCCATTTTGAGTTTATTTTTGTGTATGGTGTTAGGGAGTGTTCTAATTTCATTCTTTTACATGTAGCTGTCCAGTTTTCCCAGCAGCACTTACTGGAGAGACTGTTTTTTCTCCATTGTATATCCTTGCCTCCTTTGTCATAGATTAGTTGACCTGGGTGCATGGGTTTATCTCTGGGCTTTCTATCCTGTTCCATTGACCTATATTACTGTTTCTGTGTCAGTACCATATTGTCTTGATTACTGTAGCTTTGTAGTATAGTCTGAAGTCAGGGAGTCTGATTCCTCCAGCTCCATTTTTTTTCCCCTCAAGACTGCTTTGGCTATTAAGGGTCTTTTTTGTCTCCATACAAATTCTAAGATTTTTTTGTTCTAGTTCTGTAAAAAAATGTCACTGGTAATTTGATAGGGATTACATTGAATCTGTAGATTGCTTTGAGTAGTATAGTCATTTTCACAATATTGACTCTTCCAATCCAAGAACATGGTATATTGCTCCATCTATTTGTGTCATCTTGGATTTCTTTCATCAGTGTCATAGTTTTCTCAGTACAGGTCTTTTACCTCCTTAGGTAGGTTTATTCCTAGGTATTTTATTTTTTGTTGCAGTGGTGAATCAGATTTTTTCCTTAATTTTTCTTTCTGATCTTTCGTTGTTAGTGTATAGGAATGCAAGAGATTTCTGTGCATTAATTTTGTATCCTGCAACTTTACCAAATTCATTTATTATCTCATTTATTATCTCTACTAGTTTTTTTTTTTTTTTTTTTTTTTTTTTTTTTTTTTTTTTGTGGTATGCGGGCCTCACTGTTGTGGCCTCTCCCGTTGCGGAGCACAGGCTCCGGACGCGCAGGCTCAGCGGCCATGGCTCACGGGCCCAGCCGCTCCGCGGCATGTGGGATCCTCCCAGACCGGGGCACGAACCCATGTCCCCTGCATCGGCAGGCGGATTCTCAACCACTGCGCCACCAGGGAAGCCCTCTACTAGTTTTCTAGTGGTATCTTTAGGATTTTCTATGTACAGTATCATGTCATCTGCAAACAGTGACAGTTTTACTTCTTCTTTTCCAATTTGTATTCCTTTTATTTCTTTTCCTTCTCTGATTGTCATGGCTTGGACTTCCAAAACTATGTTGAATAATAGTGGTGAGAGTGGACATCCTTGTCTTGTTCTTAATCTTAGAGGAAATGTTTTCAGTTTTTCACCATTGAGAATGATGTTTGCTGTGGGTTTGTCATATATGACCTTATTATGCTGAGGTAGGTTCCTGCTATGCCCACTTGCTGGAGAGTTTTTATCATAAATTGGTGTTGAATTTTGTCAAAAGCTTTTTCTGCATCTATTGAGATGATCATATGGTTTTTATTGTTCAATATATTAATATGGCGTATCACATTGATTAATTTGTATATATTGAAGAATCCTTGCATCCCTGGGATAAATCCCACTTGATCATGGTGTATGATCCTTTAAGTGTTGTTGGATTCTGTTTGGTAGTATTTTGTTGAGGAGTTTTGCAACTATATTCATCAATGATATTGGTCTGTAATTTTCTTTCTTTGTAGTATCTTTGTCTGGTTTTGGTATCAGGGTGATGGTGACCGTGTAGAATGAGTTTAGGAGTGTTCTTTCCTCTGCAATTTTTTGAAGAGCTTGAGAAGGATGGGTATTAGCTATTCTCTAAATGTTTGATAGAATTCCCCTGTGAAACCATCTGGTCCTGGACTTTTGTTTGTTGGAAGATTTTTAATCCCAGTTTTAATTTCATTACCTTTGATTGGTCTGTTCATATATTCTATTTCTCCTGTTTCAGTCTTAGAAGGTTATACCTTTCGAAGAATTTGTCCATTTCTTCCAGGTTGTCCATTTTTTTGGCATAGAGTCACTTGTAGTAGTCTCCCAGGATGCTTTGTATTTCTGTGGTGTCCATTGTAACTTCTACTTTTTCCTTTCTAATTTTATTGATTTGAGTCCTCTCCCTCTTTTTCTTGATGAGTCTTGTTAATGGTTTATCAATTTTGTTTATCTTCTCAAAGAACCAGCTTTTAGTTTTATTGATCTTTGCTATTGTTTTCTTTGTTTCTATTTCATTTATTTCTGCTCTGATCTTTATGATTTCTTTCCTTCTACTAACTTTGGGTTTTGTTTGTTTTTCTTTCTCTAGTTCCTTCAGGTGTAAGGTTAAATGGTTTATCTGAGATTTTTCTTGTTTCTTGAGGTAGGCTTGTATTGCTATCAGCTTCCCTCTTAGAATTGCTTTTGCTGCATCCCATAGGTTTTGGATCATCATGTTTTCATTGTTATTTGTCTCTAGGTATTTTTTGATTTCCACTTTGATTTCTTCAGTGATCTGTTTGTTGTTTAGTAACATACTGTTTAGCCTCCATGTGTTTGTGCTTCTAACGTTTTTTTCCCTGTAATTGATTTCAAATCTCATAGCGTTGTGGTCGGAAAAGATGCTTGATATGATTTGTGACCCAAGATGTGATCTTTCTTGGAGAATGTTCAGTGTACACTTGAGAAGAAAGTGTAATCTGCTGTTTTTGGATGGACTGTCCTAAAAATATCAATTAAATCTATCTGGTCTATCATGTCATTTAAAGCTTGTGTTTTGTTATTAATTTTCTGTTTAGATGATCTGTCCATTGGTATAAGTGAGTTGTTAAAGTCCCCCACTATTATTGTGTTACTGTCAATTTCCTCTCTTATAGCTGTTAGCAGTTGCCTTATGTATTGAGGTGCTCCTACGTTGGGTGCATATATATTTATAATTGTTATATCTTCTGCTTGGATTTATCACTTGATCATTATGTAGTGTCCTTCCTTGTCTCTTGTAACATTCTTTATTTTAAAGTCTATTTTATCTGATATGAGTATTGCTATTGCAGCTTTCTTTTGATTTCCATTTGCATGGGATATCTTTTTCCATCACCTCCTTACAGTCTGTATGTTTCCCTAGGTCTGAAGTGGGTCTCTTGTAGACAGCATATATATGGGTCTTGTTTTTGTATCCATTCAGTGAGCTTGTGTCTTTTGGTTGGAGCATTTAATCCATTCACGTTTAAGATAATTATAGATATGTATGTTCCTATGACCATTTTCTTAATTGTTATGGGTTTGTTTTTGTAGGTCCTTTTCTTCTCTTGTATTTCTCACTTAGAGAAGTTCCTTTAGCATTTGTAGTAGAGCTGGTTTGGTGGTGCTGAATTCTCTTTTCTTTTACTTGTCTCTAAAGGTTTTAATTTCTCCTTTGAATCTGAATGAGATCCTTGCTGGGTAGAGTAATCTTAGTTGTTGGTTCTTCCCTTTCATCACTTCAAATATATTGTGCCACTCCCTTCTGACTTGTAGAGTTTCTGCTGAGAAATCAGCTGTTAACCTTATGGGAGTTCCCTTGTATGTTATTTGTCATTTTTCTTTTGTTGCTTTCAATAATTTTTCTTTGTCTTTAATTTTTGCCTATTTGATTACTATGTGTCTTGGCCTGTTTCTCCTTGGGTTTATCCTGCCTGGGGATTTCTGTGCTTCCTGGACTTGGGTGACTATTTCCTAGCCATGCTTGGAAGTTTTCTACTATAATCTCTTCAAATATATCCTTGGGTCCTTTCTATCTCTCTTCTCCTTCTGGAACACCTACAATGTGAATGTTGTTGTGTTTAATATTGTCCCAGAGGTCTCTTATGCTGTCTTCATTTCTTTTCATTCTTTTCTCTTTATTCTGTTCTGCGGCAGTGAATTCCACCATTCTGTCTTCCAGGTCACATATCCGTTCTTCTGCCTCAGTTATTCTGCTATTGATTCCTTCTAGTGTATTTTTCATTTCAGTTATTGTATTGTTCATCTCTGTTTGTTTGTTCTTTAATTCTTCTAGGTCTTTGTTAAACATTTCTTGCATCTTTTTGATCTTTGCCTCCATTCTTTTTCCAAGGTCCTGGATCATCTTCACTATCATTATTCTGAATTGTTTTTCTGGAAGGTTGCCTATGTCCACTTCATTTAGTTGTTTTTCTGGGGTTTTATCTTTTTCTTTCATCTGGTACAAAGTCCTCTGCCTTTTCATTTTGTCTGTCTTTCTGTGAATGTGGTTTTCCTTCCACAGGCTGCAGAATTGTAGTTCTTCTTGCTTCTGCTGTCTGCCCTCTCAACTCAGATTTTATTGATGTCCTAATAGCTCCTAGAGGAAGAGCAGCAATCAGCTAAATAAAGAAACCTGGAATGATAGCTAGGAAAGCCTTGTAGAATATTTAAATTTGTTCATTATTAAAGGACATTTGCTGAAGTATGTGTACCAGACTCTTATATTAGTTATTATATCACCAGAAAACAGATTTCAATTATGATTACCAAAGAAACAGGGTTATAATATTTTGACAAATATCTCTGCAAAGTTGTAGGAGACATCAAGCTAGAATTCAGTGGTTTTTATTTAACATAATCTTTTTAAAATTTTTAAAAGTTTTAGTGTTACATAAAAGTTGCAAAGATAATGCAGAGAATTTTCATATATAACACTTCCGATTTCCCCTATTGTTAACATCTTACATAACCACAGTATATTTGTCACAGGGAACCAACATTGATATGCTACTATTAACTAAACTCCAGACATTATTCATATTTCACTAGCTTTTTCTTAATGTCCTTTGTTTCTGGATCCCATTCAGGGTATCATATTGTATTTGGTCAACATGTCCCCTTAGTCCTCCCTAGTCTATGGCAACTTGTTTTATTTTGATTTTGATGACCTCGGAACTTTCCCTGGTTAGGTATTTTGTACAATGTCCCTCACTGTGGATTTGTTCAGTGCTTTTCTCATTGTTAGACTGGGGTGATGGGTTTGGGGGAAGAATATCACAGAAGTCAAGTGCCATTCTCATCACATTATAGCAAGAGTACATACTATCAACATTGCATCACTGAAGGTGTTAACCTTGATGTTAAACTTAAGATAGTGTCTGCCAGGGAGTTCCCCAGATGAAACCTTTATTTGCTGTCTGATTTTGAAGAGAGATGGAATGATCCAAGAGGATATAGGCAAGGAAGGAAGGGAGAGAAGAAAGAGAAAGAGGGGAAGAAAATTGAGATATTGGCCTAATTTTATAGCTATGCAATGCAAACCGCAGTACATTGAAGATGCTTTTATTAGGGAGTGTGTTTAAAATGGAATTGGAGAGGTATTTGGGAAAAGAGATAAGGAAAAGTAAGCATTGGCTGATGTAAAAAAATCCTTGAGGTTACTATGTGACTACAGAATTTTATTGCTCTCTAGTATTATTTCAGAAGCCAGTAGCATTATGAAAGAAGCAATAATGTATGTAGCATTTTATTTTATATATAATTTGAGTATTTATTCACATCCTTATTCATTCAACTCGTATTTACTGAACACTCAGTGTATATTAAGCATTATTCTGGGCACAAAGCATAAAGGAGTGAACAAGAAGTCACATCTTCCTAAAAAATTGTTGCTTTCATGAAGCAACATTCCTTGGGAAAAAGAAAAGTAGGAGGACCACAGAGACAGACAATAAACAAGCAGGCAAATAAATGAACTAATTTTGATGGACAAAAGTCTGAAAAAGAACTCCATATTTCAACAGTCCCAAACCTCTTTGGTACCAGGAACAGATTTTGTGGAAAACAATTTTTCCAGGGATGGGCGTAGTGGGGGGGATGGTTCAGGCAGTAATACTAATAGTGGGGAGCACAGATGAAACTTCACTTGCTCACCCACTGCTCACCTCCTGCTGTACGACCCATTTCCTAACAGGCCTCCAACCAGTTGGGGGTTGGGGATCCCTGCCATAGATAATAATACCCAGGGATGGGTATGGGGAGAGGCTGCTTTATGTTGAGCGATTTAGATTCTGATAATAAGTTCACAGTTTGTGTTGTTTTTTGACAGTGTTCTGGTTTGTCTGTTTGTGTTTCGGTTTTCAGATGTCAGTCTTGTCTCGTCCACTTCACTGTGCTGTAGCACAAGTTCTAGAAAAGAGGGGAGGGAAGTAGGAAAAGGCAATACAAGCAGAGTGGATCCTAAAGTGAATTCTATCATAAGATTTTTCAACCTCATGTAAAAGAAATGATCAAAGATTATGTTTTGAAACTGGGACCCCACTATACAGATATTTAAAGAAGTCTGCATAACCATAAAGAGGTAAAAGAATTTTTAACACTAGTACCAATGCATTCAAGTGAATATGTGGTGGTACATGAATCCCCTTAGCATATTAAACATTTACTGAAATGATACTGTACTACTCAAAATTCCCAAAGAGGACAGAAAATTTTGAACAAGCAGTGAATAAACTCTATAACCACCAAATTTACTTCTTTGGAGGGACAAATATACATTTAGATGAATAATTTCTGGTAATTTGCTTTTTAAAAATGAGTCATCTTACTTTGAAGTCACTCTTCATATTCTTCTATAAACCACTCCTAAGACATTTTAGAGACCTTTTGCTTTTATATTTTGTTATTTATGTCATGCTGTATGGCTATGCTCAACCTAGCAAGAGTTTTTATAGCTTTAATAATTTTTAAATTTATTTATTTATTTATTTACTTTGGCTGCATGAGGTCTTCATTGCTGTGCATGGGCTTTCTCTAGTGTGGCGAGCAAGGGCTACTCTTCATTGTGGTGTGCGTGCTTCTCATTGCAGTGACTTCTCTTGTTGCAGAGTGTGGACTCTAGGTGCCCGGGCTTCAGTAGTTGTGGCACGTGGGCTCAGTAGTTGTGGCTCGCAGGCTCTAGAGTGCAGACTCAGTAGTTGTGGCACACGGGCTTAGCTGCTCTGTGGCATGTGGGATCTTCCTGGACCAGGGCTCAAACCCATGTCCCCTGCACTGGCAGGTAGATTCTTAACCACTGCACCACTAGGGAAGCCCTTATAGCTTTAATTTTTAATTTATATATATATATATATATATATATATAGTCTCTCCCCTTTGCTGCAGTTTCTCCAGTCTGCTCCAGCTGTACTGGTCTCAGTGCTGCTCCTAGAATTATATATGTCAAGTCTTGTCAAATACATATGACCTATATACATATATAATGTGAGAGATATTGGTGTAATTGCACAGATATGTAATGTAAACCTTAATATGTTGAGGATGCTTTTTAAAGAGAGTAACAGTAATTTAGAAAAGTGTAGTCTGTTAAAAATTAACTTAGTATATAAAAGTTCAAAATTAAAGGTCTGTTTTCACCTATAGAGATAAATTTAACTTAACCAGTTTTCCATAAATCCTATAAGCAAGACCTGTAGAGTTAGGATCGTTTCCATTATTACTGTATACCACTTACTTCCCCTAAAATTAAAATGACCTACTACAATTACTATTTAATCTTGTAATTATCAGTAACATTATTGTGTAATTGCTAATTTAATTAATATTGCAATGGCCCTACAGCCTATTTCTAGAAATATTACCACCTTAAAAGGAAATATGAAAAATATTATAGTGACTTCCCTGGTGGTGCAGAGGTTAGGAGTCTGCCTGCCAATGCAGGGGACATGGGTTCTATCCCTGGCCCAGGAAGATCCCACATGCCACGGAGCAACTAAGCCCATGCACCACAACTACTGGGCCCACGCACCACAACTACCAAAGCCCACGTGCCCTAGAGCCCACGTGCTGCAACTACTGAAGCCCGCGCACTCTAGGGACTGCGTGCTGCAACTACTGAGCTTATATGCTGAAGCTACTGAAGCCCGCGAGCCTAGAGCCTGTGCTCCGCAACAAGAGAAAGCCCCACTTGCCACAATTAGAGAAAGCCCACACGCAGCAACGAAGACCCAACGCAGCCAAAAATAAAATAAATGTTTAAAAATATTATATAAATCTTTAGAAAGGCTAAGGAAACCAATTCATACTTCTTGATTCCAATGAAAACATTTGGTTTCAGTGAAGCCTTGGACAACTTTTCAGTTAGTAGATGTGTAGAATTGAACTGTTCACATCTCATTCTCTTAGTTAAGAACTCTTCCATGAAAACTTTAGGAGAATTACAAGCTATCCATTGATAAGGTATTGTTGAGGTGGGCGTGGCTGTCTAATAATAGCTGCTCACTAATTTGCTTACTTGCCTTTGCCCAGGTAACCGGCACACCTAAATATTCTATTAGAAGCTCATTTTGGATTGTCCTAACAAGCTTCTCTGAATCTTAAGTAAACCAAATGAGGTAAAAACATTAGTCTTTGTCATCCAAGGATGCGTCACTGTTACTTGCTAGATCTGGCTACTCCCTATTATATCCTTCCTCTTTTTTTTTTTTTTTTTTTCCACCTGGCCTTCTGGCAAAAATGATAGGTAATTCAATTAAATTCATTTGGCAAATATCGTCCCTACTCTTTGCCAGTTACTGTGCAAGGTACAGCAGTGATCACACTCAAGTCTGTCTTTGAGGCATATATGGTTTAGAGGAGAAGACAGATAAGTAAAAGGGCAACTTCAAAACCTTAAGATGAGTATAAAATCACAGATGTGACATAGAGCACGTTAGCGGTCCTTAATCCAGTTTTGTAGGATCATGGAAGACTTCCGAAAGCAGGTAAAGTCTAAACTGACACCTTAAAGTAAGTAGAATCTAACTAGCCAGGATCGCCATTGTCCTCCATGGTGCGAAACCTGAAGATCAGTTTCAGTCTTCATCTTACTTGACCTATCAGCAACCTTGACATAATTGCTTGCTTCCATATCTTTGCAAAGCTTTCTTCACTTTACTTTTACAACATCACATTCTCCTGGCTTTCCTACTATCTAATCTCAATCTCCTTTGTTCCTTAGATGTTCTGAGGAATATAGGTGTACTTCCAGGCTCAGTCTTTAGACTATTACTCTTTTATTTCTACACTCAGCCCCTTGATTATGTATCCAGTTTCATGATCTTATATTTCATCTATGTGCTAATGATTTCCAAATTTATATTTCCAGTCGTGAATCCAGACTTGTCTACTGAACATTCTACTCAAACTCTCCACTTAGATTACAAATAGACATCTCGAACTTAACATATTAAAAAATAAACATCTCACACGCCTTCCCCAAATATGCTGTTTCTGCAATCTTTCCCTCTTAGGTAATGATAATGCTATACTTGCTGTTACTCAAGACCAAAACCTTGATGTAATCTTTGATCCCTTTCTCTTTCATCTCACATAAATCTATTAACAAATAATATCCTTAAACATATACCCACAGTGGAATAACTTCTTACCATCATCATTACAACAATCTTAGACCAAGCTACCTTCATTGCTCATCTGTATTATTTTAATAGCTTCTTCATTTGTCTGCCTGCTTTCATCTTTGGCCCCCATCAGCCTATTATTTAAAAAAAAAGCAGCTCACGTTATGCCTTTAAGACCTGCGGGCCTTCCCATGGCTTCCCGTTTCATCAAGGGATCTTTGTGATATGGCCCTTCCTTACCTCTCTGACCTTTACCTCTACCTAGTCTCCCCTTTGCTTACTCTCCTCCAGCTATAGGGATCTCTGTGCTGCTCGGAAGTTTTTGACAAGACCTAATGGTTGATTTGGATATGGATGGATGAGGGAGAGAAGGAATTAAGGATAAGACTGAGTTTGTGCTTGGGCCACTAGGCGAATGGTGATGTGTTCACTAAGGAAGGGAGCATGGCTGCAAGACTGGCTTTGGAGTTGATGGGAAGAGAGACAATGAGTACTTTTTGAAAATGTTGAATTTGAGTTGCCTCTGAAACACCTGTGGAGATACAGTAGTCATTTTAAATATGAGTTGAGCTCAGAAGAGAGATCTGTGTTATACATTTATATTTTGAGGTCATTATTATATAGTAATTGGGGCCATGAAACTTGATGAGGTGACTGGGGAGTGGGCCTAGCAGTTATGATTCCCTATAAGCCAAGGGATAGACAATGCTTGAAGCACCTTCAAATGTGACAAAGAGGAGAAAGCAAAAATACAATAAAAGAAAACTAGGAGAGTGAGAAGGGTAATTTAGGATGCTTTCGGTGGAAAATAACAGAATATCCTACTAAATATAGCTTTAAAGGTAGGGATTTATTATCTACAAGACAACTTATCTGGAAGTGGGCATTTCAGTGGCTAATGATGCCTCCAGAACCCAGACTCTTTCCCTCTGTCTACTCTTCACTCTATTGGCTTTTGTCCTCAGGTACTTTTTAACAAGTACCCTATACCAGTCCCACTGTTTCAGAAAAATTAACTTATTTAAGCCCCACTTTGACCCTCTTAGCCAGTTAGAAATAGTATCATCATTTCCAGTTTACAGGTGGGAAAATGTCAGTACAGAGAGATTAAGTAATTTACCCAAGTTATAAAATAGCATACTGTGGAGCTGGAATTTGAACATCAGACTCCAGAGTTCATACTCTCAACCACAGTGTCATATTGCCTCTCCTTTTTACTTATAAGATGACTATCAGACGTCACTTCTTCACACACACAACTCATTCCAGGGCTGAGAGGGCTTGCCACTAGCCCCTCTGCCACAGATCTTCTTATACCTTATAAGCCAGAACTAGGTCACATGTACTCTCCTAAATCAATCACTGATAGTAGAAAATGGGATAACTTTGCTTGAATACAGCACCAGCATATATTGGGGGAAAAATTCAGGTTCTGTTGAAAGAGAAAAGGTATGTGTTGGGGAAGAGACACTAATATTATGGAAACCTAGGGAGGACTGTGCTTTAAAAAGAAGGGAACATTTAAAACTTTGAAATGTTATGGTGAGGTTAGATAAGGCCTTAAAAGTGTTAAGAGGATTAAGTGGCAAGAACCCTTCACTGGTGACCTTTTTGACAATAGTTTCTAAAGAGTCTGGGGGTAGACCAGACTGGAGTGCTTTGATGGGTGATGAGACTGTAAAAAGAATAAAACTATTCTTTGAAGTGAAGTAGAAAAGGGAAGAGGTCAGTAGATATTGGGGCTAAGAAGTTAAAAGGAACTTTCTTATTTTGATGAGATGAGAAATTGATTTGAGTATACCGAAAGTATGATAGGAAGGAACTGGGAAAAGGAAGCAGGAGAAATGAGCTTCCTGCAAAGGAAGCAGAGACTGGGATCTAAAGTACACGTGGAGGAAGTAAATGTCAGGTAGTTACTCTTCCATTGATATGAAGGAAAAAAGAAAACATACGTAGTTTTAAGAAAATTTGTAAACATAATATTAGGACTTTGAGGTGGCTCCTGTTTAATGACTACACTTGCATCCAGGTGGCAGTTTTGAAGGTGGCAGGACTTTTCCTAGACTTGGTCCAAAAGTAAGTAAGTATTGTGGGAGCCTATTAAGACTGCTCATAAAAACTCCCACAGGGGAATTCCCAGACGGTCCAGTGGTTAGGACTTGGTGCCCTCACTGCTGGGGCTCTGGGTTCCATCCCTAATCTGGAACTAAGAGCCTGCAAGCTGCATGGCCAGAAAAAAAAAATCCCTGCAACACTTACAAGATTGATTCCAGTAGAATGTAGCACCTCAGATCTCAGTGACTTGCTTTATCACAGATAAGTCTTTAGACACATTCATTTAGAACTTAATATAAAGATAACTGGATTGTCATTTTCACTTTTTGGTATTGTGTGTCATGTGCTCCTGATTGGATTTTCATCTCCTCAAAAGTAGGATTTCTTTTTGTCAATTCCTAATACTGGACTATGTAACTACTGAATGGCCAATAGGGTCAACTGATGAGTGACAGTGATAATGATGGTTTTAGAGTAAAAATATGACAGACTTTATAACCCTTCTTTATCATGCAGGAAGTAATGGAGAGGAAATGCCCAAGTGACCTTCATATTGTATTTATTTATTTATTTGGCTGTGCCGCATGGCATGTGGGATCTTAGTTCCACAACCAGGGATCGAACCGGTGCGCCCAACAGTGGAAGCACGGAGTCCTAACTACCGGACCACCAGGGAATACCCTGACCTTCATATTTTTCAACAACCATTCTGGGTTGTCCGCATAAAGGTTAGAATTTTATAAATTAATTTTACCATGTGCAATAAATAAATTCCTACTGGCTAGTAGCCATAATGCCTGTGATTTATGGGCAGACAAAATTGGGCAGTGTCAGAACTGGAAAAGGTATTCCAAAAATGATAGGTCACTGGGGTGTAGCACATCTCTGAATCACCTAAGGGTGCCCACCTGAATCATCATCTACCAAAAGTCGAATTATGCCCAAATAGAAACAGTCATCTTTAAACAAGTAGGATAGGTGGGAATGAAAGATGGATGAAACATACAAGTAAAATTTCTCCCTATGTAAAACTAAGCATATTTCATTAAATGTCATTGGACAATTGATTGATTCCAGCCCCATCATGTTCCGAATTTAATTTTAGTCTAACAATTGGAGAAGACGCTTATTGTTTTGTTCTACTGGCAAGTATGCCACTTCCAACTCTAAAACAGACAGGAAGCATAACATTCATTCATTCCCTTACTCATTCACTGATGTGTTGTTGATTCAGCAGACATTTATTGAACACCAAGTTTACACCAGGAACCAGAAATTCAGACAAACGTGGTCATGAAATTTGTCTTCAAGCAATTCACGAGCCAGTCCCGTACCTCACAGTCAAGTTGTGAATGATTTTAACTGGACAGTAGCCATTTAATTAATAATTTCTTCTTAAATGATTCGTTGCTCTGAGCTTGTTTAATTAGTAAAATTCTCCAAAATTTCTGTTCTTTTCATATTTATACAAAGTGCAGATAAAGAAAAAAAAAGCCAATGTAGAATGTGCGTTTTAAAAAAGAAAGGTGTTGCTCTTTCAATGATTGTATAATTAACTAAAAGACATTTGCATTCCTTTTCTGAAAAGAAATGCATAAAAATATATATATAGAGAGAGAGAGAGAGAAAAGAAATGCATAAACGACTGTGAATGATGTACATGAATTATTTTAGGTATGAGGCAAATCTCATATACATAAGATGCCTAAAGAACAGTTAAAATATTCAAAGAAAGAATTAGATGAATGGCATTGGCAGACCTCAAGATAAAAAGCAACTGTACATAGTCTTTAATACTCTAGCCTATTCCTGGAAATGTTTTCTAAAATATGTTAAATATAAAAAAGAGTATTTCAATGAATTAATTCATCTAAACCAAATCCACTTAGTTTAATAACTCGTATTCTAAGTGAATTCATTAATTTGAGTATTTTTTCTGCTTCTGAAATTCAAATAACCATTGATATTTTCTATGCTTACCAGTAACCATAGCTAATTAGCTATGAATTAACGATCAGGCACGGTGATAATGTTCCTTCTATTTTTGTTCTTAATTATTTACTTAAAAGTGCAACTATTTTACAACTTTTTTAGCTTATAATCCTCATTCATTTGTTTAAACAATATTATTGAGCATAAAATATATGCAAGGCAGTATGTTAATCCAATTTAAGAAATAAGAGATGCTTTGTTTTCAACAAGTTCATAATTTAACACAGGCCATAACTCATGCAACCACATTGCCACAAAACCAAAACAGAAAATGCAGGAAGTCATGACAGAGATTTAATGTATAACTTGAATTGAGGGGAAGGGAGATTTATACTGAAAGGGAAGCAGGAAAGAGAGAAGGCTCTGAAGAAGCTGCCCTTGAGCTTGATGTTGACGGAGGTGGATGAAAGGATATCCCAAGTTGAGGAAAGAGCATGTTGGGAAAAGATGAAGTGTTCCAGGTTGGCAAGAGCATAATATAAGATAGAATATTTGGAAGGCAGGAGTGGGCCAAAGAATTGATTATATGAATATTAAGTACTAGAATTTTGAGTTTAGGCAATAGAAAATAAATTATAATTGAAGAAGAGAGAAAATTATTCCAAGTTCAATCGAAGAAAACAAGTAGGGCTAAAAACATCATTTTTCCACTATGCAAATAGGTGTCTTGGCATTAAAAATACACCGTTTTTCTTATTGCCCTCCCCTGCTTTTGAATCCTACAAAACAGTAGACAACTACACAGGGACCATCATTACTCCCCCAAAAGATGCTGCTGAAGGTGTGGTTGGGAGGGGCTATCCTGTCTTTTTTTTTCATGGCATACATTCATACTAAAATTATTCTAAGTCATTGTAATAACTACACGACAGGACTCATCTCAATGATTCAGTGTATGAATCATAGCAACTCATTTCATGATCAGTGTGCTTTTCATTGCAAATAAATGAAAATTTTTATCAATAGAGGGTATTCCATGCAATGGTACATCCATACAATGGTTTGTTATGTAGCCATTGAAAATAATGATTTAGAGCTATACAAATTGATTTAGAGGGATGTCCTCAAGGTGACATGGTAACAAATACTAATAATAACTAATTATTTACTGCTTAGTATATGGCAGCATTTTCCAAGTATTATCTTATTTAAAATCTTCAACCAAATCCTACTGTCGTTATCTCATTTTAAATTTAGAAACTATGGCAGAGTAAGGTTAAGAAATTTGTCCGGGATCACACCCGTAGTAAGTGACAGAACAAGGGTTAGAACACAGGCGGTCTGCCTCTATAGATTCTGACCCTTCAACTACCACCCACTTAACTACACTGTTTGTCCAATCTAGGGTTGCGTTTGCTAAAATTTTTTATGAGGCTAGTCATGTGTTTTGTTTATTTACTACCAAATGGCACTATAATAGCAGTAAATATCAGGCAATGTCAAGAAGACATTCTGTTTTTATGAAGAGCTTTATAGTTTTAACCCTCACATTTAGGTCTATGATGCATGCTGTGAGGTTCCATAGGATTAGGGTTAGGGTTAGGGTTAGGTTCCATAGGGGTATACAGTTGCTCTAACACCATTTATTGAATTACATTGGCACCTTTGTAAAAAAGTCAAGTGATGGTATATGTGTAAATCTGTTTCTGGACTCTCTGTTTTGTTCCGTTGATCTATTTTTCTATGTATAAACCAAAACCAATGACTTCATAGTAAGTCTGAAAATATGGTGGTATTAGTTCTCAAATTTATTCTTCTTCAAGCTTATTTTGCCTATTCTAAGTCTTTTTAAATTTCCATATAAATTTCAGCATCTGCTTCATAATTTCCATTAAAAAGGCTGCTGGTATATATATCAATATATATGTATAAAGTCTGCTAGGATATATATCAATATGTCTATATATCTAGATCTTCCTGATAGATTGTCCAGTTCTATTTTTCATCTTCTCATCCTCTGAGCCACCTCCCATGCTTTCTTGTTGTTCTCAGTGAGTAAGTTGGTTCCATTTCCTACCCCGTTATTCCTGAAAGTGGAAACTCCTCCCAGAATGTTTGTTTTCCCTCTTCCGTTTACTAGACTGCCTCTGATCCCTCCAAGGTTGAAGAAGGGATGGATAGAAAGCAGAAACAAAAGGTAGGAAAGGGCTTACCTGGTGGCGCAGTGGTTGAGAGTCCGCCTGCCGATGTAGGGGACGCGGGTTCGTGCCCCGGTCCGGGAAGATCCCACATGCCACGGAGCAGCTGGGCCCGTGAGCCATGGCCGCTGAGCCTGCGCGTCCGGAGCCTGTGCTCCGCAATGGGAGAGGCCACAGCTGTGAGAGGCCCGCGTACTGCAAAAAAAAAAAAAAAAAAGTAAGGAAAGTCTTACTTGACTGACGCCAATATAATCTATTATTAGTTTCTTCTATCTGATGCCAGAGTTACAAACTGTTTTTTTTCCCTCTTGAGCACTCTAGTGGACTTATCATAATGCACCTGCCTTTGATTTAGGCAACACTCTTCAACTAATAATGCATGACTCTTTCAATTTACGATTTTTCTGCTGAGGCTGCCCGGCCCCTTATAAGAAGCCTTCTTCTGCGGGATCTCTTTCAAAATAATTCCAGGATAAAATTTCTACTTCAGATTCCACATCTGCTCCCTAAAAAAAAACCCCATCTGTTGTTGATCCATTCTCAGGAAATACACTTCCCAAGCACTCCGCAATTCCTTTGCCATTGAGAGTTTAAAGATGGGTAAGAAAATTAAGAAATAAATAAACGTAGAAGGACCAAAATTAAGAAACACAGTAAATTAAGAAAATGTGTTTTATATATTTCACTTAGAAATAACATATTTTTAAACTTCTTCAAACTATTTCTTAAGCTGAAAGTGAATTTTCTGCCAGCAATCTAGTCTGTTACACAATCTAGTCTGTTACACATCAAATAATATTTGTCTTTGTCTTCCCTGTGTTCTCACAGTCACAGTGCCCTCTTTAACTTTTCTCATCTCCATTCCCATAAACTCACTGGTTTGATTCCGCATGACCACATTCTGCATTAATGATGTAACTTCTTGGTTGATTTCCAGTTCTAGTATTATCCTCTTTCAATTGTCCCTGAACTGAACGCTGCTTACAAGACTAATCTTAGAGCATACCGTTTTAATCATATCACTCTTTCATCCAAAAAATATACAAAGACATCCTCCTTTTTTTTTCTTTTTTTTGGCTGCACTGTACTGCTTATGAGATCTTAGTTCCCTGACCAGGGATTGAACCCAGGCCCTCAGCAGTGAGAGCACAGAGACCTAACCTCTGGACTTCCAGGGAATTCCCAAGACATCCTACTATTAGTTTTATCTCCTGGGAGAGGTAATTAAGAATAAAGCCACTAATTTTTGACTAAGCATTTGCTAGATACCTGCAAAATATATAATACAGACCAACAAAATGTATTCTACATTTTTATCTTGAGTCTTGGATCAAGTCTCAATTTCAACCTACCCTAATGCAGTTTTGTTCCATTTAGCTTGGACAACTCAGGTCCACACAGTATTTCTCTTGGCCTCTACTCTTTTCCTCCTTAGTTTTGTGAGAACAGGAATCATCACTCTGAACAGGAACCTACCCATTGACTGCCTACAATTCCATGAGAATTCCATGAGACAGAAATGCAATAGAAAGGCTTGGGGAAAAGACCCTCAACTCAGTTCTCTTTGTAATTCCCTTACTACTCACCCCCCAAAACTCCAGACTTAACAGAGGCTCATGTTTCCCTGAACTCCTCCTGAAGTTCAGAGCATTCATTAACATTTGTTATCTACCAAAACAAATTCACAACTCTCATTGCACTTAGAGAGCAGACCATGTTAATCTCAGCATCATTTGCTTGCAGTTGAATAACAGAAATACAAGTCGAGTACAGAAGATATTTAAAAGTCTTCTTCTAAAGTCTTAAAAATATTTATTTATTTATTTGGCTGTGTAGGGTCTTAGTTGCAGCGCATAGACTCTTTGTTGTGGCGTGCAGACCTCTCTAGTTGTTGCATGCAGGCTTCAGAACACGCAGGCTCAGTAGTTGTGGTGCATGGGCTGAGCTGCCCTTCGGCCTGTGGGATCTTAGTCCCCCAACCAGGGATCGAACCTGCATTAGAATGTGGATTCTTAACTACTGGACAACAAGGAAAGTCCCAAAAGTCTTCTAAATAATTAGGGAAAAGTTTGATTGATTGTTTCATCATTCACTCATTCATTCATTCAATAAATGCCTTGGGCTGGAGCATAAATACTGCCTTTCAGTTTTTGCAGAACTGTCTTTCCAATAGGTATAAATTATAGGGACCTGTAGAAATAAAGGGCCCATTGTATAAGTATCTGGAAAGGGGAGTGTACCAAAGAAAAACATCTTCAAACAATAAAGACTTAAGTTGCCTGTTTAATTCATTAATTTATTCATCCAGTCAATATATTTTAGTGCTTTTTTTGAAAGTCATTTGACATGAGGATTGAACAATGAACAAGATATGGCATCTGCCCTCAAGAGATTAACAATCCAGTGATAGCTGACAGATGACAAGAAGGGCACCACGTGAAAGATAGCAGAAAGCAAAAGGAGACAGGTATTTCAGAAGAACGTGATATTTAATTGAAATTTAAAGGATGAATAGATTTAGAATAGTTGGCAGTAGGGGAAAAGGTTACTGGGTAAGATCATGTAAATGTATCATTGATGTATTAAAGACCAATAAATAAAATGGAAATTTACATTTTAACTCCAGTAAGATTTTTATTACAGAATATTTTTTAACTTCTGAGAAAAGTTAGGAAAGAAAAATCTCTCAAATGCCTCTCCAATGGCCCCAAATAATCTGAAACAAAATAGAAACTCAGAGGAAGAATACAGAGAAGGAATGGGGTACATTAACAATAAAATTAACAATAAAATTTTCCTATTTAAATTATGATTTGGGACATCTTTGATTATTGCTATGGTATCTTAAGGGCCTCAAAAAAAAATCCCAATCAAATTCAGTTCATACAATAAACAAGTTTTCTTCCACCCATACAACCTTGTAAATAAGCTAATTCCTTGTATTTGTAGAGATTTGAAAGGTCACAGGAGTCTTACCTTGCACATAAGAAAACAAAGACTCAGAGAAATTAAGTAAACAAAGTTACACAGGAGTTGGTAGCAGGGGCAAGTGACATATAATTCAGTGCTTCATCTACCTTACCAGACTGAAAAAATCAAAATATGGCAAGAAGGAAAAATTTTGCAGAGCTTCATTAATACCATTTTCTTTCCACAATAGCTATGTTAAGCTAAGCTTTAAAATTTCCCTCCACTACTTATAAGAACTGCTAGAGCATGTCAGCAGCAATAAATCTTTGAGATTTTTAAAAGCACACAATTTTATTAGTTAAATAGTTTTTTAAGAAACTATCTCTGAAGATTTGGAATTTTCCACTTTCCAAGTTCTCACCATGTTCAAATAAGAATGGAAAAACACAGATTCATTAAAAATCTCTTCACAGAAATAATGCATTCTCATTCAAAATATATAAAGTTGGGCTTCTTTCATGTAATTTTTGTAAATTATAATTCAACAAAGACTTATTGAGCACTCAATGTGGGTAAGGATTATACCAACTGCTAAGGATAAAACAGTAAAAACAAACATAAAATGGACCTATATCTTATTCTTGTGGCAAAAACAATCTTGTGAATAATGTGTCTCAGAAACAGTATGTTTTGAAAACTATTTATTTCAAGCATAAGTGTATGTTGCCTTTCAATGTTTCAATAGTTTTTACTGAAATTAAGGAAACAGGTTCTCTAATCACAGATTATATCCTTGCCCTCAAGTTACTGACTTTAATTTTTGACAATCTGATGACTATAAATGGTATAGCATTGGGTCTGTAATTTGCATATACCAGATAACTAAATAGCTGGAGATTTGCATATATTTATTGACCATTTGTATTTCTTCTGTGAAATGTCTGTTTGTCCCTGTGTTTACTGAATTTTTTTTTTAAATAAATTTATTTATTTTATTTTTGGCTGCATTGGGTCTTTGTTGCTGCACGCAGACTTTCTCTAGTTGCCGTGAGCAGGGGCTACTCTTCATTGTGGTGCGTGGGCTTCTCATTGTTGTGGCTTTTCTTGTTGCGGAGCATGGGCTCTAGGTATGCAGGTTTCAGTAGTTGTGGCACGTGAGCTCAGTAGTTGTGGCTTGCAGCCTCTAGAGCTCAGGCTCAGTAGTTGTGGCGCATGGGCTTAGTTGCTCCACGACATGTGGGATCTTCCCGGGCCAGGGCTCAAACCTGTGTCCCTTGCATTGCCAGGCAGATTCTTAACCACTGTGCCACCAGGGAAGCCCCTGTGTTTATTGAATTGTTGATCTTTTTTTCTTTTTGAGGTTTAAGAAGTCTTTATATATTATGGATAGTAACCCTTTGTTATTATTTATATTCTTATGTATGACACAAAAGGCTGGAAGGCTTGATTTTACCTGTGTTCTTTAGTGAATCCACTCTTGCCTATATGTTATTCTAAGCTGCTCTTACCTTTAAATGCTCAACTCACATTTATGTTCTCCCCCAAAGTTCTTGTCCTGAATTTGCCACCTACCGTTAAGGGACATTCATCCTATTCTAGAAGTTCTCATAATATTTCAAATCTATTACGACATTACTGTATCCCCAACACCTAGAGGAGTGTCTGACACCCCGTGGTTATTTAATAGCTTAGATGAATGAATGAATGGTACTCACTGTCCAGGATCTGCATCTTCCAATGTTGGGGCTACTTTATCATTTTTTTCATACAACAAACATATGTTTATTATTTACTTATAATAAGTAATTCAGAAACTAGAAAGATAAATTTAAAAATCGATTCAAAGCCTTGTGGAAGAAATAACACATTAAAAATTATTCTTGGGGGTTCCCTGGTGGCTCAGTGGTTAAGAATCCGCCTGCCAATGCAGAGGACACGGGTTCGAGCCCAGGTCCAGGAAGATCCCACAAGCCGCGGAACAACTAAGCCCGTGAGCCACAACCACTGAAGCCCACACACCTAGAGCCCGGGCTCCACAACAAGAGAAGCCACTGCAATGAGAAGCCCGTGCACTGCAACGAAGAGTAGCCCCCTCTTGCCGCAACTAGAGAAAGCCCGCATGCAGGAACGAAGACCCAACTCAGCTAAAAAATAAATAAATGAATAAATTTATTTAAAAAATTATTCTTAGAGTGATAAGAATGATAGTAGGATGGAATCATTTGCTTGATTATCTACTAATTCTTCCTGCAAAAGATCCAAATGTGGGTTTTCAGGAAAAAAAAAATTGAATAAAAGTGTAAAATGTAAATATGAATTAAAAAATCAGAATCCAGTAAATATGAATGAAATTAGTGTGTCAAAATCAGGAACCCAAATACGTAGATCATGAGATTATACACAGTTGACTTTTCAGATTTGATTTTAAAGTTACTGGCAAACAAAGAAAGGGATATAGCATAAATTTCAGATCTCTTATTATCAAAATGGAGAACACGTAACAGTGTTTTAGACAATATTTTTCTGGAATTTAGCTCTAAATAAATTTCCCAAATGGCATTATTGGAAGCAATAAATAATGTCCTAGAAAATGTCCTCCACACAGTCATTCACGGTGCAGCAAAGAGTTGGATAGAGGAGGAGAATCTTCTTGTGCAGATAATAGGTACATACCAGGGGCTTTGGGAGAATCTGGGAGAAGTTTACCCACTCTGTCAGCTTCTGTCCAGGGGATGGGGATGGGTGAGAGGAATTCCAAAAAGAGTAATAGGGTCAATTTGAAGAAGAAAAAGAATCCAGTGCCAAAACCAACTCTACGGATTGAAGATAGAATAGGCAGAAGCCCAGGTTTGACAGTAGAAAAACAAAACAAATATAAGTACAAGTGAGGACAAGGATCTGGGTTGTGTGGAAATCTGAGGTCAAGGAGATGATACATCAGTTAGTGTAACAGGTCACCAGAGCAGCAACTTTGTTGCTTCAGGATTTCTTTTGAAGTTTCTATTTCACGCATTGGCCTACCCAGGGTTTAAAGATGCACGCTTCAGAATATGGAACCCACTGGTTCATCCCATTCTCCACTCCTCAGAACTAAGCTGAAGAAGTCAAACAGAGTTTGAGAAAAGAGGACAAATATTTTTATTCACTGACTTCCTATTATGTGCCAGGCATTTTTGATATAGTATGACATTTAATACTCAATATATTCCTGTAAAGTATAATCTTCATTTTGCAAAAACAAAAACAAAAAACAGGGAATGATAAATTTTTAGGTATTTAGTTAAGATTACTGTGAAAGGGCTTCCCTGGTGGCGCAGTGGTTGAGAATCCGCCTGCCGATGCGGGAGACACGGGTTCGTGCCCTGGTCCGGGAAGATCCCACATGCCGCGGAGCAACTGAGCCCGTGAGCCATGGCCGCTAGGCCTGCGCGTCCGGAGCCTGTGCTCCGCAACGGGAGAGGCCACAACAGTGAGAGGCCCGCATACCGCAAAAAAAAAAAAAAAAAAAAAAAAAAAAAGATTACTGTGAAGAATTCAAATGATATAAGGAAAGCTAAAAAAGGATAAGCTACTTGTCTGAAGTGACTGGCTCATGACCTGGTGAAGCCAAGGTTCAAAACCAGGTTTTATCATGTTGAATAAGTACGACAGGGTGGATTTTGCATCAAACCATTCTTAATGGTAATTTATCCCTGACCTTGTGCTCAAGGTTTTATAACTAAACTTCTACTTTGGACTAGAGTTTGCCTTTTAATAAAAAATAGTAGAAGGACACACCTCCCCCCGCCAAGCCTCAGGCTCTACTTTACCTTTAATAACCATGCCCCCTTCTCAGAGTGTTATGATCTTGAGAGATTGCCTGCTAAGTGAATTAAAGCCTTACTCCTTCCTTTCTGATTTTCCTGCACTAACAGGTTGCTAGGCAGCCAGGATTTTCAAACACAGCATCACTTAGAGTTCCCGCTCATTATTCACTCCCCATCATTAGGATCTGGGGTTTGAAACTGTGTTGCTTTTGTGAAAAGCTGTGCTCTCATACCCTATGCTTTGGGCATCACACCTTGCCTAAAAATTGAAATTTTTATTAGTGCCTCTAGGAGAAGAACAGTGTCTCCCTACCCCATAGCTAACATACGCTACAATAAAACTCACTCTAAATTTCATACACAATAAAAACTACTATTTTTAAAACTAGTTTTCTTACTATCATCTAAGAAATCTTAAGGAAGATATATTTTCTTAGATATTGGAGACTCTAAGAAGTTAGAACCCAGATTAGTGAGCATTTGATAAATATTATACAGTGAAGCTGTTGAGAGACTAAATATTTTATAGTCTATCATAATCTCTTTTAATGTAAAATTAAGCCACAATAGGAAAAAATATCCATACTCAGCTTTACTATTCAACAGTATGATATTACATTCTTTGATAATGACCTATTAAGCATTTTAGTATATGAAAGATATTTTCTTTGATTCCTCTTACCAGCTTTTTCCTCTGCTTCATCATTTCTTTTTACAAATTAATTAATTAATTAACTAATTTGGTTGCACTGTGTCTTAGTTGTGGCAGGCAGGCTCCTTAGTTGTGGTTCGCAATCTCCTTAGTTGTGGCATGCAAACTGTTAGTTGTGGAATGCATGTGGGATCTAGTTCCCTGACCAGGGCTCGAACCTAGGCCCCCTGCATTGGGAGCACGGAATCTTATCCACTGCGCCACCAGGGAAGTCCCTGCTTCAACATTTCTGATGAATGACATTTTTACATAAACTTTGTCTTGAGATTACGGTCCCATTAGAACAAACACACTTGAGGGAAAATTCCAGCTGTTTTACTGCATTGAATTCTCTACTGAGGATAAACCAAGTCACAGGAAATTTGGTGCCTATCAGTTGATCAGATAAATCTTAAAGATCATATTTCCAAATATTTCTCTAACTGTGACTTATCTAAACAGTCTGTCTTCTAGACTTTGTTTGAAAATAGATATAGAACTTAGAGGAAATTTTTCAAAAGTTTCAACTCTTCAAAATGTTCATAAAAAGCTGTTAGATTCTTGGAGATGGGAGTAACTGATCTGAAAAACAGCTTTCTTCACAGAGGGCTCAAAACTTTGATTCTCTGTTGCTGATAACCATTGATTTTTTTTAAAATTACAGTTCTGATTTAACATAGAGACCAGAACTACACTTTAAGTAGTAATATAGTTCAAGGTTATCAGGTAACTCCTGTCCTCAAAACTTTAAGAACTTCTGAAAAATCTAAACATCTATTATAAATTTAGTATTAAATTATGTTACTGGCTAATGTGAAATGTCTAGTACCCACCCCCTCCCCAGCTAACTTCCTTCTTCATTCTTTATCTAGGAAGAATGCAGCTTCTGTTTATCTCCGGGCAACTAATGTTCTCAGAAAACAAGCATCCATATGTTTAATTATTTTAGTGCATGACAGGAATTTTCTTACCATTTCAGTTTTAAGGAAGAACCCGGGACACACATACCTTAGTTTGTATTTAGCTCTCTGAAAATCAATGATATGATGATTTGTAAAAATGTACCTAAATGCTCATTTAACCAGCCTGTTTCTAAAGTCCTACAAAATGCTTACTGGTGAGAGAATTTTAAAATGTAAAACTGCCTAATCATTCATTAAACATACACATACACACACCCATACTCTTTTTGTACTAGAATAATACCTGATTAAATGAAAGTCTAAGGAGTCATATTGCTTTGCATTTATAATTTATCTTAATGGTAATGCCTTAGTCCTTAATTCTTGAATTAATAAGAGGTGATCATATATATATATATATTTTTTTTTTTTTGCAGGATTAAAAAACCCATATAATACCACCTTATATTGATGTGGCATTTCATATTACTTTCTCTCATTATCACAATAAACCTCATGAGAAAAGTCTTGTAATCTCATGTATTATCTGTGTTTGACAATTGAGGAAGCTAAAACGCAGATCACTTAATAAATTTGCCTAAAGCCACAAAGCTAGAGTGTCAGAAGTGGCACTCATTCCTGGTCTTCTGTCCAGAGTCTGGTACTACTCAATCCATAAAGGCTGCCTCATGTTCTCTACATATGGCAACTTCTCAGATATCATCCTAGAATCTCCCCATGGTACAGAACTTGAGCAAGTTACCAATAGTACATTTTTAAATGAGTGAGAGAGAAGATGTTGCACAGAATAATAAAGACAATGAGATTTGGAGTCTATTAACACTTGATTCACACCCTATCTCCTAAATTTACTAGCTCTGGGACCTTGGACAATTTATTCATCTTTTCTGTACCACAGAAATTTTATGGAATTATTGTGAGTAATAAAAGTAAAGTACCTGGCTCATCACAGGCACTTATTAAATGGCAGTTATAAAAAGAGTGAAAAGCCCCAGCAGATGTGGAAAAGTTTGGCTCACCATCAGAATCACCTGTAGAGCTTTGGAAAAACATACATCTTTGGGCCCCAATGCAAAACTGTAGAATCTGAATCTTCGTAGTTAGAGCCTGAGAATTTGTCTTTTTATAAGGGTTCCGAGATGATTCTGATGATCAGCCAGATTTGGAAGCTTTGATTAATTCATAAAATATAAATGTTTATTTTTATTTGGCATTAAAAAGATAATGAAATATAAGGGAACCACGTTAAATTTATTCTATAAGACAGAAACCAGGCCAGCCACTTGATAGCAGTTTATCACAGCACCACGAGAGAAAAATTATTTTTTTCAAGTTAAAGAAAACTGACACTTGAAGAATTATGAATGAGGGAGCCAGAATTGGAAGTTGTCTGTCTAAATTTTTTCACTCCACATATTATGTTTCTACATATTCATGTTTGCTGCAACTATGACATATGTTGTCACTGAAGCTGCTCTCAAAGTTAATGTGATTATGGCAATGACGTACTTCTGAACCATAAAGTTGTTGATTCTGATTAATACCACATGAGGGGAGTAGAGTGGAAATACACAGCATTGTGTAAATTGTTAGATTTTCTTTTTAAGGATCATGGTTGTTTACTTATTTCTCAAGATTGGCCTTCTAAATATAGATCATTTGGCTGAAGTGAATCATCTCTTTTAATGATATTTAGTACAGATGTAATTTTCAAGCAGAAAATTCTGCAGTTCAACCCTTTCCAGTAAAATCCTATCTTCTATGCAGAGAAAGCTCACCAACACAAAAAAGTGTAGTTGTAAATTTACATACAATTCATGTTGCAGGCTGTTCACAATTTTTGTAGGAATTTTAACTGTTACAATGAGACATTTGCAATGTTAAGCTTCAATATGATAGTTTAATACATGGATAGAACTCATAGTCATTTAACATCCATACAATTATTTATTCAATCATTAGATGGATCATACAAATTATGTTAAGAATACAAAGGTGAATAAAACCTTTGAGGTCCTTCTTATGAAGCTTACAGACCAGTTGGAGAGAGGGTTCTTACTCAAATAATCACACAAGTAAGTGTAAAAATGTAACTGTCATAGCACCATGAAGAAAAGGTATATAGTGCCATGAGGAGTGTGATGGTTAATTTTATGCATCTACTTGACTGGGCCACAAGATGACCAGATATCCAATTAAACATAGTTGCTAGGTATGTCTATCAAAGTGTTTCTGGAAGAGAGTAACACTTGAATTGGTTGATGGAGTAAGCAGATGGGCCTCCCCAAAGTGAGTGGGCATCAGTCAATCCACTGAGGGCTTGAAAAGAAGAAAAATATGGAGGAAGGTTGGATTCACAGTACCTCTGCCTAAGTGAGCTGGAATATTGATCTTCTTCTGTCCTCACCACTACTGGTTCTCAACCCACCACCAGCTTTCTTGGGTCTTTGGCAGATCATAGAACTTCTCAGTCTCCACAATCAAGTGAGATAATACCTTATAATAAATCTCTCTATATATCTTATTGGTTCTGTTTCTCTGGAAAACCCTGACTAATATAAGGGGTTATAAGTGTAAGACTTTTACGATAAAATGACATTATTAAATGAGGTCTGAAGGATGAGTAAAATTTATTAGGTAAAGAGAAGTAGGAATAATATGTCAGGCAGAGGGAGGAGTCTGTATAAATGCTGAGCTCTAAGAACCAGAAAAATGTGAATGTAAGTACCAGAGAGAGGACGCTGGAGCGGGAAGTAGGCGAGACCAGGTTATGTAAAGCCTCACAGGTTGTGTGAATTTTTCTATATCCTAAGAACATCTACATACATCAAAGCATCGTAAGAGAGGGGATAATTTGTCAAATTTTTATCTGAAAAAGGTCATTCTGGTTGCAGGGGGGAACATATGGGAAGAAAACAGAAAGAAGATGTAAGTGAGAGGAGATTATGGCTTGAGCCAGGATATTGGTGGTGGATATGGAAAAAAATTACACAAATACAAAAGATATTTAGGAAGTAAAATCATGAAAGAAGGCTTTTGTAACTAGATGGATCATGCTATTTTTCATCAAAATGGGAAAAAAGACAGGCAGATTTTAGTGAGGTGGATAGAAAGAAGGTAGAGGAGGCTACATGAGTACCATTTTAGACATGCCAAGTTTGAGGTATCATTGTAACATTGAAGTGAAAAAAGTAGGCTTTTAGATATTCAAGTTTGAAGCTCAGAGGAGGAGTCTGAGCTAGAGATATAAATATTTGAGGCATCTGCATATCATGGGGCCTAGGGAGAGGGTAAAGAAGGGAGAAAAGAGGGCCTAGGATCAAGTGTGGAGGAAGAACAAAATAGGACAGGTGAGGATGAAGCTAAAAAGATGAGTGATGGGGCTTCCCTGGTGGCGCAGTGGTTGAGAATCCTCCTGCCGATGCAGGGAACACGGGTTCGTGCCCCGGTCCGGGAAGATCCCACATGCTGCAGAGCGGCTGGGCCCGTGAGCCATGGCCGCTGAGCTTGCTCGTCCGGAGCCTGCGCTCCGCAATGGGAGAGGCCACAACAGTGAGAGGCCCGCGTACCACAAAAAAAAAAAAAAAAAAAAAAAATGAGTGATGAAGAATCATCAAAGATGATGGAGAAAAACCATGAAAGTGTTATGTCCAAAAGTCGAGGAAAAGGGCAGTTTAAAAGAGAAAAAGATCAATGGCCACTTGTGCTGAGGGAGTTAGTATCATGAGGACTGAAAAATGTCCAAACTTGTTATGTTTTTACTCCGTCTTCCATAATATATGCCTCTTGTCTTTTATTACTTTAAATATGTATATACATACATTTAATTTCCAAAATATTCTATGGCTAAGCAGGCATGTGAAACTTTTGTAAACAAGGGAATTTTTTTGTATCCTGAGAGGTAACAACCAAAATAGAAAGCTATGCTTCCAGATTATACTTCTCAAATTAGACAATGAATTGTTGTCACTAGGTACTAATAACATGCACACATAATCTTAGAACCACTGAACTGTAAAATGTGATGTGGAGGCAAAAGCATCTTGGAAAGAGATTTCAAAATTTCTCAGAACCAAGTATATTTGTCGTCTAGAAGTTAAGCAAGAAGTGTATACCCCCAGTTAGATCATAAAACAAAACCTATCTAAGCAATATGTAAAACACATATCTTAAAAAGTTAAGGACAACTGAAAGTTAGAGAACAGGAAATAACATGGCAGGCAAATGCAAAGAAATAGAAAGTACTGGTCAAGATATTAATATGAAACTCAATTAAATACAAGACAGAAGAAGATGAAGAAAAAAAGAGAAGAAAACTTTATTATAGCAAAGTCCAAGTAAAAATGAAGATCCATTTGTTGTGAATCTTTATACATGAAATAAAATAGTATTGAAAATTATAGAGCAAAATTAAAATACATTTAATACAAGGATGAATACACAGAAAGCAATGTTAAGAATTTTAACTTGCCTTACTGTATTAGTTTCCTAGGACTGCTGTAACCAAGTACCATAAACTGAGTGGCATAAACAAGAGAAATTTAACTCACAGTTCTGGAGGCTAAAAGTCTGAAATCAAGATGTCAGCAGGTTGGTTCCTTCTTAAGTCTGTAAGTGTGAATCTGTTCCATGCCTTTCTCCTAGGTTCTGGTGGTATACCAGAAATCTTTGGTGTTCCTTGGTTTGAAGCAACATAACTCCAATCTTGAAATGGCATTCTCACTGTGTTCTATCTCTGTGTCTAAATCTACCATTTTTGTAAGGAAATAGTTATGCTGGATTTAGGGCCTCTTCTTACCTTGATCATCTGCAAAGACCCTATATCCAAATAAGGTCACATACACAGCCTCTGGAGGTTAGAATTTAAACATCTTTTCAGGGGAGACAAATTCAACCAATAATATTTACCCAGGCTATAATAAATAGGCTAAGAATATATAGATACTATCTAATATAATTAAATAACAAAAATAAATACAGGGGAGGGGAAAGGGTAAGCTGGGAGGAAGTGAGAGTGTGGCATTGACATATATAGACTACCAAATGTAAAACAGATAGCTAGTGGGAAGCAGCCGCATAGCACAGGAAGATCAGCTCGGTGCTTTGTGTCCATTCAGAGGGGTGGGATAGGGAGGGTGGGAGGAAGATGCAAGAAGGAGGGGATATGGGGATATATGTATATGTATAGCTGATTCACTTTGTAGTACAGCAGAAACTGATGCACCATTGTAAAGCAATTATACTCCAATAAAGATATAAAAAAATAGTTTTCAGAAAATATAAATACCATGTTTGAATCAAAAAAATAGGAAATTCAGACTGACTTTAATGGAAAAAAATATGAGCAAGAGGTCAAACACCTACGTCCTAAAATGACATCAAATCTACACGGTTTCACAGATAAATTATATCAGTTACTCAAATAAATAATTTCAATAATATTTTACTTATTCCAGACCTTACAGAGAAAAAATAGGCTTCCTGTTTCTCAAGGGCTGGGGTCTTTGTTTTTGTTAGACAACACTGGAGCCCACGTCAGTGACTGAGGATTCTCTATTCACCACACAGGCCACTTCTGCAGTAGAAACCAGAAGAGCCAGACACAAGCTTTCCCAGCCTCCTTTGCAGCTAGAGCTGGGCACAAAACCTAGGAATGTACCCAGCAGGGCCTGTGAGTCAGCTGGCTGCTCAAGAACCAGAGCCCCTGTCAAATAAAATCTGACAACGGGTATCAGAATTGGTTTCAACCATTCATTTCCAGAGATAACAGTGATGGCAGATCCAGTGATGCCATTGGGAGGCCTGTGTTCATTGAATGGGGCTGTTCCAGTGATGCCATTGGGAGGCCTGTGTTCATTGAATGGGGCTGTTCAAGTCACAATATGTGGTGCTCAACAGTAGCAGAAGTGCTGTCTTCTCCATACCAGCCTGGAGGGTGCCTGGAGGGTGCCTGTGGGGCATCGATCCTGACAATGTAACTTCCTAGGCTAGTTCTCAATATTTTAGAGGTTTTCTGAGCCTTCTAAATTCTTGCATGGATCCATTTTACTACTATTAGTTAAAATAAGTTTCTATTTATTCCAGCTGGGAACCCAGACTGACACACAATAAAACACTGGCAACAGAAGCTGAGAGAGATAATCTTTTAAAAGCATAGCTCCATCCATGTTAATGTAAAAATCATTTAATAGAATCTGGCAGCTTATAAAAAGAATAATTTACCATGACTCAGAGGGGTTTTCCCAAAGGTTTTTATTATTAGGAAATCTACTGCTATAATTAATGTAATTAAAAGGTCAAAGGAAATAAGCCATTTAATCATCACTATCAATGCCAAAGAGATGTGATAAAATTAAACATCAATTAAATTTCATAAAACTGGAAGGATAGATTTTTTTCAACATAATAAAGTATAAATTTTTTCAAACTCAAATTACAGCATACCCAATAGGGAAACTATATTCATAATCTCACTAACATCAGGCACAAGATAAGCATGCCCACTTAATTATTGCCATAATTTTTGAAGAACTGGAGAAAGTAATTAGAAAAAGGAAGAGTCCTCAAAAACTGAAGAACAAGAGAGAAAATGTCACTTATTTCACATGGTATGATTGTATATCTGTAAATTCTATCAACTGATATTCAATTGCAAACTAAGAAACCATTTAGCTGTCTAGATACAACTTACTATACAAATATCAACATCAGTGGCTTTCTTACAATGACTTTCCTTACAACCCATTAGGAAAATATATTAAAGAAAGAAAAGCAAAATAAAATAAAATAAAATAAAAAATAAAGAAAGAAAAGGTTTTGATTTGCAATAGCAACAACAATAAAAATATCTAGGAATAAGCTTAAATGTGTACGAATTATGTAATGAAAACTTTAGCCAAAGATACATTTAATAAAGTTGAGTGTAAATAGAGAGATATACATTTTTTTCAGAAAAGAAGTTTCATTGTCATAGTTGCATTTATTTTCCTTAAGTTATTTTATAAACATGATGCAATCTCAATAAAAATATAAATATGTTTTTTTGAGGAAACAAGAAAACTCTACTATAAAATTCATGTAGAAAAATAAAGATAACAGGTAAAGAAGTAATGAAGGCCTAGTCCTATCATATATGTAGATCTGTATTTACAGTGATTAAAGCAGTATTATATTAGCAAATAAAAAGATCCGTACAATAGAGGCATGCATAAAGAGACCCAAAGAGATAGAGGCATTTATATATAACAGGGCAGCATTTTGCAACAGTGGAAAATGGCAAACTATTCACTATATGGACAATTTGGCTCTCTGTTTTGGCAACTGTTTAGCTATTTGAAAAAGAAAAAAAGAAACTGTACTCCTATCTAATTCCTTAGACCATGATAAATTCCAAATATATCGAGTGTTCAGTGTAAATACCAGGAAAAAGTGAAAATTTCATAGAAAAACATGAGAGAATTTTACTGGGGAGGCCTTTCTTCCTATTCAAACTGTAGAAGCCATAAGAGCATTTGACAAATATGAATGCATTAAAGTGAAACATTTCTAAAAATGACAACAATGTATATACAAATATAAATACGGGTATATATACATTTTACGTGTGTGTGTGTGTGTGTGTGTGTACATGTATGCATGTATAAATGCCAATAACAGTGTCAGATAAAAACACATTGAGAGCGAGTCTGGCAGGAACTTACCCTGAGAAAGCTTGAGCCACTCAAGTGGCTAACCCCTGGGTGAGGTAGAAAGGAAGATAATGAAGCTCATTCTCTGTCATTCTCTTCCCAGTATCTTCCTGAGGGGGAACATGAACTATCACACTGCCCATGAGAAGGAGGTAGGAAAAGCACAAGGAGAGCAGAGCCCATCCAAAAGCCTCAAGCTCCAGTCTTAACTGTGTGACCCCCCAGCTCCAGTGTCCCTGCTGGGTACAGATAAACAGTGTTTTAGCTCAGGGTCCTTAGGAAACTGCCTCTGAGATGGAGACTTTCACAAAGGAAGTTTACCTAAATATGCTCTGGGGAACAACATCCATAGAGCAGTTCCAAGGAAGTGGTATTGGGCGAAAGGGAGTCACTGAACTTCGGGAAGCTTAGCAACAGGGTTCACCACCACCCCTCCCAGCAGCTGAGGAAATGAGTTCCTCAGTCCTGCAGAGGTATCCAGGCAGTGTACAGTAGTATCTACCACAGGCAGCAAGAGTGCCTATGAAACGCCTTGTCTCAGGGCAGAGATGAACAAATGCTGAACAATTATTTTCCAGATATGTAACTTTTGTCATTCCAGTCTATCGAATGGTCTCAGATTTGTATTTTATTCACTGCTATATCCCCATACATACATAGATACCCATATGAAACCATTCCTTAGATACAACAGATGGCCAGATAATAGTATTAAATGAATGAATAAATGAAGAAATAAGACAAATTTTGATTTCCTTAAAATATAATGAATTCTTTCTACCAGTTGGCCAACATCTATCAGTATTTTTAATGTATAAGTCCTTTGGCTTTATAATTGCATATCTAGAAAATTTTTCTGCAGTTATAGTCACATAGTTGAATAAAATATATGTGATAGAATATTACTTGCACCATTATTTAAAATATTAAAAGACCGGAAACAATAAAAAGTATATAAATGTGGAACTAAGAATGAATAACAGATGGATACAGTTGAACACCATGCTGTTCAAAAGGAGGTGATAGGATGCACTGAAAAGAAATTATCTCCTAGGCATATTTTGTAGTGATGAAAACAGTGGGTATAAAGTTCTCATGTTTGATAAAAATTAAAAATATACATACATAAAAATAAAAATCAAGTAAGAATATAATAAAAACTAAGGCTCTGCAAAATACCAAAAATATTTGTCTTTTTTAAAAAAATAAATTTATTTGTTCATTTATTTTATTATTTTTGGCTGTGTTGGGTCTTTGTTGCTGCGCATGGGCTTGCACAGGCTTCTCATTGCAGTGGCTTCTCTTGTTGCAGAGCACGGGCTCTAGGTGCACAGGCTTCAGTAGTTGTGGCTCACAGGCCCAGTTGCTCCATGGCGTGTGGGATCTTCCCGGACCAGGGCTCGAACCCACGTCCCCTGCACCGGCAGGGAGACTCCCAACCACTGTGCCACCAGGGAAGTCCCTGTCATGTTTTTAATGTCACCTATTAAAAGGGTTTCTGACTTTCTCCCTTCCAAATCTTATCAGAGTAGGGAATTCCCTGGCTGTCCAGTGGTTAGGACTCCATGCTCTCATTGCTGAGGGCCCAGCTGCATGTCTCGGCCGAAAACAAGTATTCAAAGCCTATCAAAGTACTTTTTCTGAGTAGCTTTACTACTTTGCCAGGCAAAGGGGGACACAGCGCCTGGAAAAACTATGTGTCCCTACCCAGGACGCCAAGGGTGGGGTTGCTGACAAGATTAGGGTGTGTGCAGGGCCTCAGGTGGTCTCCTAATCTTGATGAGCTTCTTGGTCCCTTTAGTCTTACATCACCTGGTTTCTTGGCTGTTCCTCCCTTGATTAGCAAGAGTTCAAACCTGCCCTTCAGATCTCAGGGAAGGTCATAGAGGCTGGAGTCTTGCCTACAAGAAGACAAGAAGGCCTCCATGCCCAGGAGCCCCACAGGGCCCCAGCTCAGTTTCACTCTCCCCTTTTCTTTGATACTCCTCACTATCAGAGTAGTTACATGATACTTAAAGTCTACATTTGTAAGAATCATCACTGGTTTTGGGCATTCTTTAAATTTAGCACTCTTCTAATTTCAACTTTACAAATTAATAAATAAATGTCTTGGTATTTCACATTATATATAACCTACAGAGTTTTTCTTAATTTACATAAATTTTCAAATGCACTCATTTTTAATTTGATTATTTACTTTTTTTTCCTTTTAATGGTCTACTGCCTAGGAATAGTTTTGCTTGAGCAGACTACATTTACTTATTTACTTTTAATAAATTTATTTATTTATTTATTTTTGGCTGCAATGGGTCTTCATTGCTGCGCACAGGCTTTCTCTAGCTGCAGTGAGTGGGCTTTTCATTGCGGTAGCTTCTCTTGTTGCAGAGCACAGGCTCTAGGCACACAGGCTTCAGTAGTTGTGGCACATGGACTCAGTAGTTGTGGTGCACAGGTTTAGTTGCTCTGCAGCATGTGGGATCTTCCTGGACCAGGGACTGAACCTGTGTCCCCTGCATTGGCAGGCGGATTCTTATCCCCTGCGCCACCAGGGAAGTCCTGAGACAGCATCATAGACATTTTTAAAGCTGAAAGAAACTTTAGGAAGCCTTTTAGATATGAGGAAATTTGGGCCCATGGGGATGAAAAGCATTACCAAAGATTCAGCCCTAGTTAGTAGGGCTGCGGGATGCCACATATCTAACTGTTTGCAGATGTTCTAAGTAAAAACAGTCTTTTAGTTAGATTTCACCTATCATGGGTTTTCAGATCATGTGAGACAACTAAAAATATATTGTGACTTGGTGAAAAGAAAATATAAATCATCTAGTATAAATTTATTTTCAAAGATAGTATTTACAACCAAAGTAATCATTTATCATGTAGTTTATACTTGGGCTAACTAGGGTGATTTTTCCAGTGCGTACCTGCATAATATAAACCTCCTGAAGAAAACTAAGAAAATTTTTCTAGTAGGACTTTATTAAATAAATCCTTATTTAAATGTTTCTCAACATCTTTTCTTAAAAGAATTTATATTTCTGTTTAAATAGGATGTTTGAAAAATGTATGGGGTGGTGGTGTGATGAATTGGGAGATTGGGATTGACATATATACACTAATATGTATAAAATAGATAACTAATAAGAACCTGCTGTATAAAAAATAAATAAATAAAATAAAACTCAAAATAAATATATATATATATATATATAAAGCCTTCTCTAAAAAATCTGTCGAGACTCAAGGTTTACTTTATACTCAACAAGAAGTTTTTGCCCTTTCATCTGATCACAGTGGTGAAGAGCACACACTGTGGTGTCAGATTGCCCTGGTTCAAATCCCAGTTCTTCCACTTAATATATGTCTGACCTTCCTTGTACAAATGAGGTGGTCTTTCTGCACCTCGGTGTCCTCATCTGTAAAAGGTATATGGTAATACTAATCTCTACGAGTTGTTTTGGAACTTAAATGAGTTAATATAAAGAAGATAATAATAGAATCAGTTAGATTGTAAGCCTATGTAAAAGTTAGCTGTTTTTATGTGAGAAGCAGCCACGCTCTTGAAATTCTGAAGTAATAGGAGATGTCTCTAGTGGTCGAGATTCTTCCCCTTTCCTTTTTCCATCCTTCTTCAATAAAAATGTATTGAGCACCTACTTGGTTCAATATACTTACCACCCTTGGGACAAATGTGTTTCTCTGTGTGAGGATAACCAATTGTGTAGTCTTCCTCATCTCCAACATATTTGTATTCTTTACTTCTGCTGAGTGCCCTTAGTAGGTCATGGACTGAATTAATTTTTCTAGCATTTGTGATAAAATTGCTCAGCACCATCTTGACTCTCTTTATCACCTAAACTGCAGATGTGTGAAATGACAAGCTTGGATTGGATGCTTAGTTCCTGAATAAGGAATAAAAAACCCAAAAAACCATGCCCATTACATTTCTCACTCCTCAATCTTAAGTCCTTTTTGATCCTATTACTCAAACTAAATTCTAAAACACAGAAATTAAAATATTTTTAAAGAAATCAGAAAAATTCATATGCATTTTTTTTTTTTTCACGTGGACTTACTCCAAAGTTGATTTACTGTGAAGATAAAGTTTAAGCTCTGGTTCCCCTTAGCAGCACTGGCTCTTTCCAAGGCTGTTTTGTGCTCAAAAAAGTAGTTAAGATTAGTCCCTGCATGAGAAAACTTGACATTCTCTGAAACCTCATCACTCGTTATGAAGGAAACTTGATATTTACCCATATTTTCTAACAATTCTAAAAAATTTACTTGACATTACCAATAATGGACATATACACTCTTGGGTATTTAATATATAGAGAGGAGATTTCCTATGGGAAAACTTGATGTGATCTTCAAATCAATATTATACGATATGAATCAAATCCCTGGGAGACCCTAAATCGAAGTAGTAGAAGTCACTTTTTAGAGCCGTTGCAGCCACCACACTGTCCCATGAATACAGAGAGATGTTGAGCACTAAGGGGTTAAAACACATGTGTAGAGTGCCTCACCCATGGCTTGAATGCAGAAAGAGTAAAATAGATGTAATCTGTGATGAATATTAATAACATCAAAATACACATAAATATAAAAACACCAAGGATTTACAGAGTGTTGACTATGTTGCTACGCACTATTCTAGGTGGCTCATGTGCATTTTCTTACAAATAAGAAAACTAAGGGACAGAGAAGTTAAGTATTTTTTCAAAGGCTGGATGACAAGAAATTAGCAGAACCTAAATCCAGAGACCAGACTCTTAACAAAATAGTGTCCTACTGCTTATGTAGCTTATTTTGTATAGTTGGAAAAACAGATATGTAAATAATTAAATCTCAGATTAGTAATTCACTAAGTGTGTGATCTTGGTCCTCTCTGAGGCCCAACGTTACCATCCATAGAATAAACTTTAAAATACGCATGAAGGGGCTTCCCTGGTGGCGCAGTGGTTGAGAATCTGCCTGCCGATGCAGGAGACACGGGTTCGTGCCCTGGTCCGGGAAGATCCCACATGCCGCGGAGCAACTAAGCCCGTGAGCTATGGCCGCTAGGCCTGCGCGTCCGGAGCCTGTGCTCCGCAACGGGAGAGGCCACAACAGTGAGAGGCCCGCATACCACAAAAAAAAAATAAATAAATAAAAAAAATAAAAATAAAAAAAATAAAAATAAAAATACGCATGAAGGACTTCCCTGGTGGTCCAGTGGTTAAGACTCCATGCTCCCAACGCAGGGGGCCCGGGTTTGATTCCTGGTCAGGGAGCCAGATCTCCCATGTGGCAATGAAGATCCCACGTGCTGCAACTAAGATCTGTTTGCAACTATTAACAAATAAATAAATACTTAAATATTTAAATAAATAAATATTTAATAAATAAATATATAAATATTAATATAAATAAATAACTATTTAAAAAAATACGCATCAGTCAGAGCTGATGTGAAGATTAAATTACACTCTATACTATGCCTCACCTCAAATAGATATTCAATAAATGCTATAATAGAAAGAATAATTACCCAAGTGTTCATGAAAGCACTGGAGTCCTGACCTTTTTTTTTAAAGTTATTTTAAATTTCTGGAACACAATAAACATTTGATACGGAATATTTTTCTCTATCAACAATTTTGGACTCGGGACTTCCCTGGTGGTCCAGTGGTTAAGACTCCGCACTTCCACTGCAGGGGGCACGGTTCGATCCCTGGTTGGAGAATTAGGATCCCACATGCCATGCAGCATGGACAAAAAAATAAAAAAACAATTACTGGCCTAGAGAAGAGTGAAGACTCCATGGTAGCAATGTTTAAAGTATTTTTCTATTAAACAGTACTAAAGAAGGAATGATGTTTTATGACATAAGTTGGTATCTTAGCTTTTTTTCACTTCTTACAACAAAGCTTCTTACTATAAAGGTCAAAAACATTGCATTAAAACTGCCACATATGGTGTGTTTCAATTGTTCATTTATTCATAATACAGTTCACCAAAGAACAAAGGTATGTTATGTTCTGTATCAACAGACTCCTTGACCAACCTATGCTTCTCAATCACTGAACCTTGTTCAATGCCTTCATAGAACTTACTTCAATTTGTAAATATATGCATTCCTCCTTAGTTTATCTTCTAGTTTACCTTATCTTCTGCCTTCCCAATAATATAAGCAGGGCCCTTATTTTTGGTAATCAGTGATTATTGTTAATACCTGTAATGCCAGTAGATGACTGAGTGAACATGGTTCCAAGGAAACAGAAGAATGAAAGCCATGCACAATCTGTCATTTGCCAAATATCTACTGAGTACTTACTATGAGCCAGAGATTTACAACTACCCCCATTGGTATGTTTACTCATAAAAGCAGGCCATTGATTTGCTTGCTTCAAAACAAAGCTCTGAATTTTGATTCTGTTATAAGCTTTGTATCTCCTACCCACAGAAGACACCTAGTAAGTATTTTGTGAAAATATATACAGCAATAAAAAAGAACAGATATTGCATTCAGGGACTGTAAAATAAAGATTTAGCTTAATGTATTAGGATTACTCAAAGTTAAAATTTGAAAACAAACAACAAATGGCCTAGTAAATATTAATGCACCCATTAAGCCACTTTACGTTTTGTTTTGTTTTTCTAAATTCTGTTTTACATACAACTTTGGTAAGGAAGTTGGGGGCAGACACCTTCTTTAAATAGATTTTTTTCTATTTACTTCTAAAATAAATTACATGCATCACTTATAAGTGAAAACAGCTGATTTACAGAGTCAGGTTTTACTTAAATGCTAAGTGAGGAATGTAAATGTTAAAACACTATTTGCAACTATTCAAATAATACCGAAATGGAAACAGCTTAAACCACGAAAAGGAGATATATTCTTTTTTTTTTAATGGATGACCACAACGAAAGCAGCAATGATTGCAATTACGAAACACAAAACACACTCATACTATGTCATAATATTGACATTCAGTCCAGTAAATCCTCCATTGTAACAGCTCCTTTACTTTGCAGTGAAAATTGATTTGTATATTTTTTGCCTCTGAGTCCTTGTGGGATTTTTTTTTTTTCATTCAAACAGAAAGTCACAAAAATTATAATTATCCTCATCAGTTCACTCAGTCCCATGTAATTAATTTTTTTTCATCTTGATCTTTTGTTAGCACTTTCATGAATTCATCAGTTTTCCATTAGAGTTCTGAAAATGCTTATTCATTTAGTTCAGCAGTATAGTCAGTTACCAGAAACCTGTACTTGTCAGTGTCTTTTCCATGAATTCCTTGAAGATGAAACCCTTTTATAGGAACATTTTTGCAAAAGCATCAGAGCACACCCAGAACTGTCTGTAAATGACAAAAGACTTTAAAATGACCATGGTTAAAGATTTGATGAAAGTTCATAATAATGCAATTGACAAGGAAATTTAGTTATTTCTGGGGAGACATATTCTTGTTGTTGAACATCATATCAGCCCTGTGATCATCTCTGCGGCAGATAAAAATTTTTAACAACAGCCAGCTGCCCAAGGATTGATCTGAGAATAGTTCAAAGTATAAAATTAGAAAGATGAAAATGGAAGAGTGGAAATGCAAAGGCATGCGACATCTCAATGGCAGAGTAGAACAGTGACCAAATTGCGTTTGAAGTAACGGATTTCAGGAAGCCTAGATGTCCCGGATTTAGATGTCTCCTGATAGCTCGAGGAGTTTATATGTTTTATTTATCTTCATTACCAACTTATGAGTAGATGAAGAAACTGAGGAATAACAAATATAAGACAGGGCTTCCCTTGGGGCGCAGTGGTTAAGAATCTGCCTGCCAATGCAAGGGACACGGGTTCGAGCCCTGGCCCAGGAAATCCCACTTGCCATGGAGCAACTAAGCCCGTGCGCCACAACTACAGCCTGAGCTCTAGAGCCTGCAAGCCACTACTACTGAGCCCACGTGCCACAACTACTGAAGCCTGAGCACCTAGAGCCCATGCTCCACAACAAGAGAAGCCACAACAATGAGAAGCCCGTTCACTGCAACAAAGAGTAGCCCCCGTTCACTGCAACTAGAGAAAGCCCACGAATAGCAGTGAAGACCCGATGCAGCCAAAAAAATAAATAAATAAAATAATTAATTAATACAAAAAAAAATAAGACCTGTCCAAGGTTGTAAGATCAGTCTCTCAAATTAAACACTCCTTTCATTAAACTATTTTGGAAATATTGATGGTGTCTTGACATAAATCAGTTTAGATCACATCAAATTAGGCTATGTAAATAAGGAATACATAACTAAAGGATATTAATTTTTATTGAAATATTTGTCCCTTATTATAAAAATAATGAGCATTTGTTTAGAAAATACAGAAATAAAGATTAGCAAAAAGATGAAAATAAAGATTACCTTAGGGCTTCCCTGGTGGCGCAGTGGTTGAGAATCCGCCTGCCGATGCAGGGGACACGGGTTCGTGCCCTGGTCTGGGAAGATCCCACATGCCACCGAGCAGCTGGGCCCGTGAGCCATGGCCGCTGAGCCTGCGCGTCCGGAGCCTGTGCTCCGCAACGGGAGGCCACAACAGTGAGGCCCGCGTACCACAAAAAAAAAAAAAAAAAAAAAATTAAGTGCCAACTAACTACCAGATCCCAATATCTCTAAGATTTCATTTTCTAAGATCTCCTTGACTGCCTTTCTACCAGGTATACTGGCCTTCTTGCTGTTCCTTGAATATTTCTGACAGTGACCATTCTCATTCCATTACAGTTATGTATGTCAAGATGTAAAAAAATTAACAATTATTGGCATATAGTGATAATTCAATACACAAACACTATTAATAGTATTTATTTTATTACTAAATTATTAATTTCTGAACAAAATGATCTTTTGATTTTATTTGCAGTTCTTTGCTTCCTAGGGCAAACTATTTTTTTCTTATGATTACTAAGCAATTCTTTATTGAATTAATTCATCATGGCTTTTGCCTTACTGGTATATTTGATTTTTAAAATTCAATAAAATGTTTTTTATTTAGTAAATGTTATAATTATTTGCCAAAAGAATTTCCTTAGTGTAGTTTTTCTTTTTCATTTTGTTTATTGTGGGCATTTTAAAAAATAAATAAGTATTTTAAATGATTTTATCTAGTCCACATTTCTTATATAGTCCGCATTTTTTATATAACCTCTTCAGCATCACATATTCTTATTGTTCAAGAAATATTTTGAGCACAGACCGTGAATTAGGTACATGTACTAGGTACTGTACTAGGTGTTAGAGATACAGCAGTGAACTGAAGAGACAAGGCTTGTCTTATGATGAGCACATTTGAGAGAGGGAAGGAGATAATAAGCAAGTAAGTAAATACGTTTTAAAAATTAGATTGTAAAAAGCACAATGAAATAAAAAAGCAAGAATATATAATGGAGAGAGTAACTGGGGGAAACAATATTTGAGCTGATCACTGAGAATAAGAAAAATCCAGCCATATAGAGGAAAACCACTCTGGGTAAAAATAACATCAAGTGCAAAGGCCTTTGGGCAGCAAAAAGTTAGATGTGATTAAGACACTCAAAGCCCTGTATGACTGGATCACAGTGAGGAAGAGAGTTGTATAAGAAAGTTGGGGAGGTAAGCAGCACCTCAGAGGCCATTATAAAGAGTTTAAATTTTATTTCAAAAGTAACAAGAAGCTGTTAAACTTGATAGATGAATCATGATGTCTGACATCCTTTTTAAGAGTATACATGTTTACAAAGTAGGAATATAAAAATTGGCAGATGTTGAATTCAGCTGCTTATGTGTAGCTGTTGGAACACATTAACAAGAAATCCATAGATAAGGGAAACTCTGGGGGAAATCAATCAGGACTCCATCTCAATAACACCATCAAGGACCCAGGTTCTTTTTCTTTTAAACATTATTTTCTTGTATCATTGATCTGTTGACCTGTAAAAATGGCCACAGCAGTTCCTGGTGGCAGAGGACTCCAGCAGTGTCAGCCATAACCATTGCATTAAAAAAAAACCTTTAGTGGACTTCCCTGGTGGCGCAGTGGTTAAGAATTCTCCTGCCAATGCAGGGGACACGTGTTCGATCCCTGGTCCGGGAAGATCCCACATGCCTCAGAGCAACTAAGCCTGTGTGCCACAACTACTGAGCCCATGCATCTCAACCACTGAAGCCCGTGCACCTAGAGCCTGTGCTGCACAACAAGAGAAGCCACTGCAATGAGAAGCCCGTGCACCGCAACAAAGAGCAGCCCCCCACTCGCTGCAACCAGAGAAAGCCCTCGAGCAGCAACAAAAACCCAAAGCAGCTAAATAAATAAATAAATAAAAGCTTTAAAAAATATAGATATCTTTGATTTGGAAATTCAAATTTCAGGAAAGGACTACAAGATGAAATGAAGGTCATCTAATTATTAAAGCTGATTTTGAATCCAAGCAGGACCCTGTGGGGCTCCTGGGCACAGAAGCCTTTCAGTGTCCCTGTTTCTTGTAGGAAATAGACTTCAGCTTCCATGACCTTCCCTGAATTCCAAGGGGCAGATTCAAACAGTTGCTAATAGGGAAGGAAGAAAATGCAAAAACAAAGGAGGAGTAGGCAAGAAACAATAGTGCACTGATAAAGCAGGGTCTTGGTTCCTCTTCAAAGGATATGCATATCTTTGAGATCTTCTTCGGGAACTAAGGCCCCCCACCCCAGTGGAGGATGGTAACTTCAGGCTGAGCACAAAATTCCTGGGACACCACACTGTTGCCTCCCCACCAACCAGTCAGAAGAAATTCCCATGCCCTGCAGCCCACACCCCAAATTTTGCCTTTAATAACTCTTCCCCAAAACCATTGGAGAGTTCAGAGTCTTTGAGCATGAACTGCCTGTTTTCCTTGCTTGGTCCTTGCAATAAACCTCTCTCTACTCCAAACTCCAGTGTTTCCATTTGTTTGGCCTCACTGTGCATTGGGCACAAGAACTTGGGTACAGCAACATTTCAAAAAAGGGAGAAAGAGGTCTTACATGAACACAATCTCTGGATATGAGAGGAATGAGGGAAGGAATAAATTCTTCAGATGTTCACAAGGAATTATTGTCCCTAGGGTAGAGTGAGATTTTAGTTGAGAAATGACCATCTGTCATTTTTCAGCCTGCAGCATTCAGCCTTGAAGATTTTTACCAATGATTATGAATAATCATCAAAAAATATGCATTGCCTTTAGCAAAACAGTCTTGTGGCTCATATGGTGGAGGTTGTTTTCATACACCACTAAAAATAAAGTGAAATGTGTCAGGAGAGTAGAATTAATACATGAACAAGTGAAAAAGAAACAGCTAAAATCAAAAGCCTTTATTTATGGGCTGAAGTTTTGTTTTTTTTTTTTAATTGATCAACTTTATTTCTTAGAGCAGTTTAAGGTCACAGCAAAATTAAGCACAAAGTACTCATATACCCCCTGTCCCCACACACGCACAACCTACCCCACTGTCAGCATCCCTTACCAGAACGGTACATTTGTTACAGGTGATGAACATAAACTGACACATCATTATCCCCTAAAGAGGTTATTCTTCTTGTTTCCTTCTTTTTTAATATAAATGTATTTATTTATTTTTGGCTGCATTGGGTCTTCTTTGTTGCACGTGGGCTTTCTCTAGTTGCAACAAAAGGGGGCTACTCTTCTTTGCAGTGCATGGGCTTCTCATTGCAGTGGCTTCTCTTGTTGTGGAGCACAGGTTCTAGGTGCATGGGCTTCAGTAGTTGTGGCTTGCTGGCTATAGAGCGCAGGCTCAGTAGTTGTGGTGCACAGGCTTAGCTGCTCCGTGGCATGTGGGATCTTCCCAGACCAGGCCTTGAACCCGTGTCCCCTGCATTGGCAGGAGGATTCTTAACCTCTGCACCACCAGCGAAGCCCTCTTCTCATTCTCTTGACAGTGTCTTTCACAGAGCAGAAGTTTTTAATTTTAATGAAGTCTATTTTCATGGATCATGAAATGGGGTTGAATCTAAAAAGTCATTGCCATAACACAGGTCATGTAGATTGTCTCCTATATCTTCTCTTATGTCTTTTATAGTTTTGCATTTTACACTTAGCTCTATTTTGAGTCAATTTTTGTGAAGAAAATTAGGTCTGTGTCTAGATTTTTATTTCTTGCACATGGGTGTTCACTTGTTCATGTCCAGTATCATTTGTTGAAAAGACTGCATTTCTCTATTTTTTCTATATTTCTCTATATTACTTTTGTTCCTTTCTCAAAGATCAGTTAGTTCTATTTATGGGGTCTATTCTGGGTTCTCTATTCTATCTTATTGATCTATTTGTTCTTTTGCCATACTAAACTGTCTTAGTGACTGTAGTTATATACTGTCTTGAAGTCAGTAGTATCAGCCTTAAAATCTTGTTCTTCTCCTTCAATATTTAGCTAAATAGCCTGGGTATTTTCCATTTCATAATCTTTAGAATCAACTTGTCTATATCCACAAGATAACTTGCTGGGATTTTGATTGAGACTGAATTGAATCTATCAAGTTGGGAAGAATTGACAGCTTGACAATAACGTCTTTCTATCGATGAACATGAATATTTCTCCAATTATTTAGTTCTTTGATTTTTTTTTCCCACTGGAGTTTTGTAGTTTTCTTTATATGGATTTTGTACATATTTTGTTAGATCCTAGCTTGCATACTTGGAATAAATTCCACTTCATTACGGTGTATAATTTTTATACCTTGTTGGACTTTGCTAATAATTTGTTGCAAATTTTTACACCTATATTTATGAGAGATATTGGTTTGTAGTTTCCTTTTCTTGTAATGTCTTTGTGTGGTTTTGGTTTTTGTTCTTTTTTTTAACATCTTTATTGGAGTATAACTGCTTTACAATGGTGTGTTAGTTTCTGCTTTATAACAAAGTGAATCAGCTATACATATACATATATCCCCATATCTCCTCCCTCTAGGTGGACACAAAGCTGGTTTTGGTATTAGGGTAATGCTGACCTCATAGATTGAGTTAAGAAGTATTCCCTCTTCTTCTGTTTTGTGGAAGAGACTGTAGTGTTTTCTGGAAGAGACTGTAGAGAGTTAGTATAATTTCTTCTTTAAATGTTTGGTGGAAATTGGTAATGAATCCATCTGGGCCCGGTGCTTTCTGTTTTAGGAGGTTATTAATTATTAATTCAAATTCTTTAGTAGATATAGGTCTATTCATATTTTCTAACTCTTCTTCCTTGAGTTTTGGTGAATGTGTCTTCAAGAATTTGTCCATTTCATCTAGGTTATCAAATTGGTGGTGGTCAGTTATTATTTAGCCTTTAATTAGCCTTTTAATTTCCATGGGATCTATAGTAATGTGTCCTTTCTCATTTCTGATATTAGTAATTTGTGTCTTCTCTCTCTCTTTTTCTTAGCCTAGCTGGAAATTTTTATTTTATTGATCTTTTGAAACAAGCAGCTCTTGGTTCATTGACTTTCTCTACTGATTTCTTATTTTTGATTTCACTGATTTCTGCTTTAATACTTGCTATTTCATTTATTCTGCTTGCTTTAGATTTAATTTTCTCTATTTCTTTCTTTCTCTTTTTGGTTTTGTTTCCTTGGGTGGAAACTTAGATTACTGATTTTAGATCTGTCTTCTTTTCTAATATATGCATTTAATGCTATAAACTTCTCTTCAAGCACTGCTTTGGCTGAATCCCACAAATTTTAAGTTGCATTTTTATTTTCACTTAGTTCAAAAATTTTAAATGTCCCTTGTTATTTCTAATTTGACCCATGTGTTGTTTAGAAGTGTGTTGGGTAATATCCAAATATTTTGGGATTTTCCAGTTATCTTTCTGGTTATTGATTTCTAGTTTAAGTCCACTGTGGGCTGATACATTGTATGATTTTTATTGTTCTAAATTTGTTAAGGTTTTTTTTTTTTTAATGGTACAGAGGTGGTCTATTTTTGTGTATTTTCCATGTAATCTTGAGAAGAATGTGTATTCTGTTGTTGTTGGATAAAGTAGTCTATAGATGTCAATTATATCCAGTTGACTGATAGTGCTGTTGAGTTCAGCTATGTTCTTACTGATTTTCTGCTTGCTAGATCTGTCCATTTTTGATAGAGAACTGTTGAAGTCTCCAACTATTATAGTGGCTTCATCTATCTCTCCTTACAGTTCTATTTCTATCATTTTTTTTACTTCATGTATTTTGACATTGTGTTGTTAGGCACATACACATTAAGGATTGTTATGTCTTCTCAGAGAATTGACCCCTTTACATTATGTAATGTACCTCTTTGTCCATGGTAAGTTTCCTTGCTCTGAAGTCTGTTCCATCTGAAATTAATATAGCTACTACTGCTTTCTTTTAATTAGAGTTAGCATGGTATATTTTTCTCCATCCTTTTACTTCATATATGTCTTTATAGTTAAGGTGGGTTTCTTGTAGAAACCATATAGGTGGGTCTTCTTTTTTAATCCACTCTGATAATCTCTGTCTTTTAATTGGTATATTTGTACCACTGTAGTTTAAAGTGATTACTGATATAGCTGGATTAATAACTATCATATTTGTTATTGTTTTCTACTTGTTGCTCTTGTATTCTGTTCCTATTTTTGTCTTCCATTCTTTTTTTTCTGCTAATTGTGGTTTTCATTGAGGATTTTATATGATTCTATTTTCTTTTCCTCCTTAACATATCAATTATACATAAAACAATTTTTATAGTGGTTGCCATATACATTTACAACTAATCCAACTCCATTTTCAAATAACATTATACCACTTTATGGATAGTGAAAGTGATTCATGACAAAATATTCCTAATTCCTCCCTCTCATCCTTTGTATCATTGCTGTAATTTACCTCCTACACTTAAGCTATCATCCTCAAATACATCTTTGCCATTATTATTTTGAACAAACTGTAACCTGTTAGATTAATTAAAAATAAGAAGAATAAAAGTTTTTATTTCACCTTCACTTATTCTTTGCTAATGCTCTTTGTTCTTCTGTAGATCTGAGATTCTGACTTATGTCATTTTCCTTCTCACTGAAGAACTTCTTGCAAGACAGATCTACTGGCCATAAATTCCCTCAAATTTCGTTTGTCTGAGAAAATTTGTTCCTTCAGTTTTGAAGGATAATTTCCTAGGATAATTTCCTAGGTTGGTGATTTTATTTTTTTTTTGTTTCAAAACTTTAAATATTTTATTTCATTCTGTTCCTGCTTGCATGGTTTCTGAGAAGTAGGATGTAATTCTTAACCTTGCTCCTCCATATATAGTAAGGTATTTTTTTTTCTCTAACTTCTTTCAAGATTTTTTCCTTTATATTTTATTTTCTGCAGTTTTACTATGATATGCCTAGGTATGGTTTCATTGGCACATTCCTACTTGATGTTCTCTGAGCTTCCCGGATATGTGGTTTGGTGCCTGACATTAACTTAGGGAAATTCTCAGTCAGAAAATTCTGTTTCTTTCTCTCTTTCTTCTCCTAGTCTATTCCCATTATACCTATGTGAGACCTTTTGCAGTTCTTCAACAGTTCTTGACTATTTTTTATGTTTTTTACAGTATTTTTTCTCTTGGTATACTTTTCCTTTTCAGTTTTGGAAGTTTCTACTGACATATCCTCAAGCTCAGAGATTCTTTCCTCAAACATGTCCAGTCGACTTGGAAGCCCATCAAAGGTGTTCTTCATTCCTGTTATAATGTTATTGATCTTTAGCATTTCTTCTTTATTTTTTCTTAGAATTTCCATCTCTCTGTTTATATTACCCATCTGTTCTTGCATATTCACTACTATTCTATTGGCACTCATGATCTGATTATTTCCAATATCTCTGCCATATCCCTGAGTCTGGTTCAGATGCTTGCTCTGTCTTTTCAAATTGTTCTTTTGCCTTTCAGCATGACTTGTCATTTTGGGCAAGGTGTACTGGGTGAAAAGAACTCTGGTAAATAGGCCTTTAGTAATGTGGTAGGGAGGTGTGGGGGAGGAGGAGTCTTCTAGAGTCCTGTGATCAGTTTTCAGTCTTTTAGTGAGTCTGTGCCTCTGAGCTGTGAATGTCACAAGTGCTAAGTGGGACATGGCTAGAGGGTGATGGAGTTGAGTATATCCTTTCCCCTAGGTCATTTAGGCTCTGATAAAATTCCCATAGTTTAGGCTCTGGTAAGATAGTTTCTTTTGAGTGCAGGCCTAATTAAAAAGAACATAATGCTCTGGCATATTTCAAAATGGTTACACACCCCCCACCCCCTAAGGGGGATTTTTTTTTTTTTTTTCCTAATATTGACAGTGGGAACCTGGTAGAATTTCAGGAAGTAAAACTCACAAAAATGAATGGACCCCCTGGAATTTTTAACTCTCATATTTACGCAAATTGAGCATCCAGCAATTCCTCAATTACACTTCGGGTTTTCCTACATAGGCACTGGTATCTATGGAGGTTTCTGCCTGTGGGTTTCTGTTCTGGTAAATTGTGCTTCTCTGTATGGCCAGTCTCCAATTTTGAGGGCAGTTTTTTATCCTGTCACCTCACTTCTTTGAGGGATCTAAGAAGAGCATGGAGTTTTCAGTTTGTTCAGATTTTTATTTGTTAGGATAGAGAGGCAACTTCCAAGCTCCTTACAAGCTGGGTCAGAAACTGGACATGCTAAACCTGATATTTAATTGGTGAGTGTGCTCTCATCACGCTGGCCCTAGCACACCCTGCTCACACTCTCTTGCACTTCCTTATCCCCTTTTGGGATTCCTAGCTCCGACACAAAGACCATGTTCAATCTACCTTGGCTCGCCTTAGTAGTTATGATATACAACCATGGAAAGTGAAGAAAAAGAAAAATCTATCAGGGAACTGAGTAGAGAAAAAGAAGATAATTTTTTTTTTTTATAAAACTCAGAAGTAGAAATTATTTGGTATTTCTTCATTGGTTTATTTTAACAAGGATTTTTTTAAATTAAAAAAATGTTTATCCTTGTCAACTGAAAAAACAGAAGGACAACCTAAAAGTTGAGAATTATGTGTTATTCAGTGGACTTAAGCCCAGGACACAAAGGTAAGAGAGGAGCCAGGATATACAGGAGTTTTTGCAAAAAACAAACAAATAAACAAAAAACCCAAAACATACCAAAAAAACCCCCAAAACCCAGGTAGTGGAAAGTCAAAAGATTCCTGCTAATTGAAGAAAACCAGACATCTCACGTTAATGAATTTAGTGCTTTCCACACATGGGAAGATGCAAGAGTCTGGTTTATTGAAATTATTCCTTTGATAGGGCCACTATCCTATTTTTCTGCACCCTGAATCCCCTCAGGGTACACAGTCAGTGCAGTGGAAGCCTGTTTATCTCCATTCTGAATTCCCCTCAGGGTGCACTGTCCTGCATCATGGGGGAGGGGGGTGGGTCAGTGGCTGAGGGTTTTACATCCTTTGTTTACTGAAATGATAGGTGACGTTCTTTGTCCACATGCTCTTGTTTTTAGCTTTGAAAGTGTAGCCAGGAATGGGTATATAGCGAGGATTTACTAAAAGACTAAAGTAAGGGTCTTTTATGGGTATTTTTTTCTGCCCTTCAGGAAACAGACATACTCTGTGGCATAACCTTACTAAAATGTCTCTTAAGGCAAGATGCAAGATAGCAAAGCTCTTTTTCTAGCCAGCCTGTCACGAATAAAAAAGACAAGTGGGACTTCCCTGGTGGCGCAGTGGTTAAGAACCTGCCTGCCAATGCAGGGGACACGGTTTTGAGCCCTCGTCTGGGAAGATCTCACATGCCGCAGAGCAACTAAGCCCGTGCGCCACAACTACTGAGCCTGCGTGCCACAGCTACTGAAGCCCGCGCGCCTAGAGCCCGTGCTCTGCAAGAGAAGCCACCTCAATGAGAAGCCCGCGCACCACAACGAAGGGTAGCTCCCATTCGCTGCAACTAAAGAAAAGCCTGCGCACAGCAATGAAGACCCAACACAGCCAAAAATAAATTAAAAAAAAAAAAAAAAGACAAGGGGCAATCGCCATTCTCTCTGAGTGAATCACTAAATCAGCCAAAGGAGAAGGGAGGGCAATAGAAACAAGTTCCATGACTAAGACAGTGGATATGAGCATCCTTCCACGTCTGAATGGTAGAACCCTGCTCAAAGTAGTAATATATATCTCCCTTGAAAATGTTAGCTCATTTGGAATTTGGGGTATTAATAGCCTTTATTGTTCATTTTCTTTTAGCTCATATGAATGGCTTATCACTTCAATTAACACATTTCATTCCTTTTTAGTATATTCATGAAAGTTAAATTTCAAATGAATACTGCATATGTGGACTTTTAAGAACATTATAACATCAGACACAAAATCTACTAAGTGATCTTCACAGCAATCAGAGAGAAAAAGAAGTTGATAAAAAATGAAGCAGCAGAAGGGGGCAGTAAAACTCAACGGAATGCTCTGGAAGATTTTTAATATGCTTTCTTATTTTCGCTTTATACAGAGAATTTCCTAACGAATTTCAGAGACTGTGTAAAAAAATGTATCTGTATATAACAGATACATATATTTATCTAAAATGTACACAGAAACACTAAATATATACCCAAATGAGAGTTATAATTTTTACATAATCATAACCTTATTTTTTATGGTGTGACATATAGCATAATAATCATAGTACTTTTCTACATAAGACAGGTTTAGCCATTTTGATTTGGTTTGGGACATTTAACATTCCCCCATGACCAGCATCTCCAAATATACTTTCCATTTTATTTTATTGTCTCAGACTTGTCAAAATTAATAAATCACTATTGTTTTTCTTGAAGCCCATAATTGGACTTCCTTCCTAAACTGCACCCATCCTTAAAATGTCATTTTCTCCTTGAACTATTTTCTGACTGCATAGGTACATGCAACTCTCTCTACTCTATTGTGCTATAGAAGTTACAGATTAAACCAAGTACTTTAACCAAATAGATGTTTTTTAATTGAATTTCCACTATGAAATGGAATTCAATTTCTTTAAGTTCCAAGTAGTCTAAATGTGATTATTCTCTATGCTGTTTTGTTCTCACCTTTGAATTCAGCCTCTCTGCAAACAACAGAACACACTTATATACACAGTAGGTATATATACTTATATACATAGTAGGTATACAATTAAGCTCTGATGAGGACAATGATGACGATGACTTCAAAATGAATTCAGGATTACCATATAAAATTTTAGTATACTTAAGAATTCAGAGTATGAATTCTTCCTTCGCATCTAACCAAGCTCAAATTAGTAGTCTTAAATATCAACTTAAAATTTGAGTAGATACATCCTACTCACTTAAAATGAAACAGAAAATTGGAATTATTAAAAGAGATTATATTTTTAAATCTATGCTCTTAGTTGAAATTTCATGTAAGACTCAGTACAATAAATGGGAGTGTTACAAATGGAATGTTTAAATATGTCTAGAGGAGAAAGTCTTCCTGGGTGAGATGGAATTTTAGCCATTTGTGTCTCATGTAGAATCAGATAATGTGTACATTAAGCAAAATACTTTTTAAAAAAAATCCAGTGTCTTTTTTTAAAGGCTCTACAACGCTGCTACTTTTTTTTTCTTTTCTCTTTTTGTTAGCATTTTACCTTCACACACCCTCCCAACCACCACCAAAAGGTAGATGTTAAACAAATGTAAAGGATGATGAAATTCAAAATTGTCAAAATCACCCTTCTTTTACATCCATTCCATCCAAATTTCTCATCAAATTACCTTCCAAAATGAGAATAGAAAATTGGCCCTAATAAGCCCAGACAATTGAAAAGTAAATGTAATGTATTTTAATCCTTTGTCACAACTCATCATCCTGGAAAAGTAGGCAGAAAAGACAAAAAAGCAAACTTTAAAAATCTACTTCCTTTTATTTGTATCTCCTGTGAAGGGCTGGCGACCCAAATACTGGAAACGACGCGGCAGAGAAAGAAATGCATTAAAGCAGAAGTTTGGGACGTTTAGCATCCTTGCAGATCCTGGTCACCTCCGCTTCCCTGGTTCATCGGAGAGGAAAGTTTATAGCGGTGACCCTTCGATCCCAGATTGACTATTTACAGGATAAGCACTCAGGATCGGTATTGAGGAGAGGAATTTACCTTTATTTCCCCCTCTCCAAGAAGCAACGTCGGGGTAGTGGCATGGAAAACAGCATTTCTTATATTAAAAACAACTCAGCTATAAAGAGAAGCTACAGATATGTACTCTGACTATAGCTATCACATTTCATTAGGTCAAGTAAAAATCTAAAAAAAATTCAAATGTATGTATGTGTGTGCTGAATCTACAGGAGGATGAGTGGTCAGTGAAATCATGACACGTTTGAAATACACGACATGAGTAAAACATGTCAGCCTTTTTTGGGCCCACTCTCCCCAGTCAGTCCAGACTGTGTCTTCTTCGGCCCCCCAAAGGCTAGGGACCAGACCAGGGGGCGGGGGCGCGCAAGGGGATTCCCTGCGCTCCGGAACCTCCAGGCCCCTCTGATTCCGGGAAAGGAAGCCCAGGGGGCCGCCCTTCCCCCTCAAGAAGATCTGCCTCGGTACCAGGTCTTGGAAGCCTGGGTCAAAGACCCGATACAAGGAAAGGAATCTGGCGCGAAGCCCGGCGCCGGGGGCGGAGAACCCCAGGGAGGGGCTCAGGAAGATCTAAGTGGGGAGGGGGCGATCCGCTTTGCACCCACCTTGGGGAAGCCGAGCGCAACCTCCCAGGTTTCCGATTTTCCAGTTTGCGTGCGTAAAAAAATCCTACCCCGACCCAGGCGGGTCTTACGCAATTATTTAAGTGGAGAGAGAGAGGAAAAGTTTTGGAGGGGGGAGAAGGAAAGGCGGAAAGAAACAGTCATGCCGTCACGTGGGCTGTTTTCACGCATAAAAGGAAGGTCCTCTCCGTTAGCTTTCAGTTGTCAAACGACTCGCAGCGACCATCAGAGGACGCTCAGGAGCTCTGCACCGCGCCTTCTCCAGCTGGACAGGCGGGAACCACACAGCGCAACGCCTCCGCCGGTCCCGCGCCCCTCCCGCAGCCGAGATGCTCGCCCGCGCGCTGCTGCTCTGCGCCGCCCTGGCACTCTGTGGTGCAGGTGAGTGAGTACCTGGGCGCCCGGCACCTGGCACTCCGCGGCTCCGTACACCCGGGTGGAGTTTCCGCTCTGACTTCTCCAGGGAACTCTAGGTATTCTGAATACCCTCGGAAGACAGAGGCTGTATGTATGACTTTGCAAAGAGGCTGGACCACTCGAGTCCAAATAAACTGGACGGACAGCTCAGCTTTGCCATCAGCTCTGATCGTCATGGGTCACTTACTTAACCCGTCCGAGTCTCACTTTTCTCATCTGCTAAATAGGAATAGTGATACTAATTTGCAGGTTGTCATAAGACAGAATCTGATCAATATATGCGAGATGTTTTTTTTTAATAGTACCTACTGTTATTGAATGGAAATAATTGTGTTAAATACACTCGTTAGTGCTTTCCTGCCCCAGGGAAGTCCAGATTTTTACTTTGAAATTTTCTCTGCTTTTTTTTTTTTGGCCGCAGTGCGCGGCTTGCGGGATCTTAGTTTCTTGACCAGGGATGGAACCCAGGCCCTCAGCAGTGAGAGCAGAGTCTTAACCATTGGACCGCCAGGGAATTCCCTGGTTTTTTTTGTTGTTGTTGTTTAATGTAAATTAAGTCATGCCACTTTAATACTGCAAACCATTCAATGATTTCCCTTGACACATGGAATAAAACCCAAATTCCCATAGGACCTACATGATCTGCCTTTGCCTTTTTTTTTTTTTTTTTTTTTTTTGCGGTACGCGGGCCTCTCACTGTTGTGGCCTCTACCGTTGCAGAGTGCAGACTCCGGACGCGCAGGCTCAGCAGCCATGGCTCACGGGTCTAGTCGCTCCGCGACATGTGGGATCTTCCCAGATGGGGGCACGAACCCGTGTTCCCTGCATCGGCAGGCGGACTCCCAACCACTGCGCCACCAGGGAAGCCCCTGCGTCTGTCTTTTCTGAACTTGCCTTCCACCTCTCCTCCTAGCTTTGCTTCTGCCACACTCTCAAACATGGCTCAGGGCCTTTGCACTAGTTTTCCTCTCAACTTGGAATGTTCTTTGTCCAGATCTTTCAACAGCTTTGAGTTCTGACAAAAACAAAAAGAAAACAAACAAACAAAAAACTTAAATTTTGATTAATGTACTAGATCTATTCACTTTAATTTTGGAAGTCCTACTTCTTTGAGCCTCTTAAAAAGGCTAATTTGAACATCTAAAAAGTTACGAAGAAAAGCTTAGCAACATTCCACCAATATGTCTAGTGGAATATTCTGTTACCTTTATTTAGAATAGGAAGTTGGTATTTCTACATTATAACCATCATAACCATTCTGTGACACAGGCAAGCAAAAAAAAAAATAGTTTTCCCATGACTACCTGTATATTTCTTGAACTTTTTTTATCATAAAGTTGACTCATAGTAAGTAAATCATTAAATGTTTAAGTCAAGATTAAGACACTGAAGAATGACTTATTCACTGTCTTTACTTTCTTTTTTTTAAATTCGGGTATAGTTGTTTTACAATGTGTTAATTTTTACTATACAGCGAAGTGGAGTTCCCTGTGCAATATAGCGGGTTCTTATTAGTTATCTATTTTATACATATATGTCATATATATGACGTATATATCAATCTCATTGTCTTTACTTTATTGTAGCAAATCCTTGCTGTTCCAGTCCATGCCAGAATCGAGGTGTATGTATGAGCATAGGATTTGACCAGTATAAATGTGACTGTACCCGAACAGGATTCTATGGTGAAAACTGTACCACACGTAAGTTTGTTTTGGGGTGGCCTCATTTGGAATGGGGATATATACAGTTAATCATTTTACAGAATTGTGTCTTATAATGAGGTCCCATTAATTTCTCCCTTTTTTTTTCCTCATTGCAGCTGAATTTCTGACAAGAATAAAATTATTCCTGAAACCGACTCCAGACACAGTGCACTACATACTTACGCACTTCAAGGGAGTCTGGAACATTGTCAATAACATTCCCTTCCTGCAGAATATGATTATGAGATATGTGTTGATATGTAAGTACAAATCACTTTCTAGGGCTTTCAGCAGCCTCAAAGAAAAATGTACTTTATAAAACTTTAGATTTTTAAACTTAATCCAAAACATATTTAAATATACCATTTTAGTTTGCCTTCTGTCTTAATGGCCAAAAACATTGACATCTGAATCCCTTCAAGTTTATAAAGTTCTGTCTCACAGTCAGAATTCAACTTAAAATCCTGCATACCTGCATACCTCTTCTAACCTTCACTGTTCTTGACTATTTGTGGAGGAAGTGTGGTCTAGTTGTTTATTGAATGCCCATGGGCCACAGAATTGCACCCATTAAAATAAATGGATAATTTGGATTGGGGTCAGCAAGAAAATACCTTTATTTCTAAAGGGAGTGTCAAGCCCAGACATTCCTCATAGGCCTCTTGAGCAGTAAGTGGATGGTTATCTGAAAAATCAAGATGGCTGAACCATACTGTTTTCTGTAAAGTATATATACGTTATCAAAGATGCATTCTAGGGCTTCCCTGGTGGCGCAGTGGTTGAGAATCCGCCTGCCGATGCAGGGGACACGGGTTCGTGCCCCGGTCCGGGAAGATCCCACATGCCGCGGAGCGGCTGGGCCCGTGAGCCATGGCCGCTGAGCCTGCGCGTCCGGAGCCTGTGCTCCGCAACGGGAGAGGCCACAACAGTGAGAGGCCCGCATATCACACACACAAAAAAAAGATGCATTCTAATGAATCACTCTTTCCTCTTTTTTGAGTACCAGTGGCAGTTAGGCCTTCAAGTATAACTGTTTTAAAACAGAGTATCTTTGTTGGAATTAAATTCACTCTAGTGCCACTTTGCACATTTTACAATAAAAATGAACATTGATTTGCCTTGCATGTGGGAACAAATAACAGGTTTTTTTCTCCTCAAATTTCAGCGAGATCACATCTGATTGACAGCCCACCAACTTATAATGTGCACTATGGCTATAAAAGCTGGGAAGCCTTTTCTAACCTGTCCTATTACACCCGAGTTCTTCCTCCTGTGCCTGATGACTGCCCAACACCCATGGGTGTGAAAGGTGAGTGAGAGGAAGCAGTTAGAGGTGTATTAACTGTAACTGGGATTGGATTGCTACCTAGAAAATTTGAACATAAATCATGATTTATTTGCTAATAGAGCCATTTTTTCCTTATGGATATCTCTGGAGATTTTTTGAAAGTGTGAGTTCATGTAAACTACTCCATGAAAGTGAATGGGCATTTTGGTATGATGTCATGATGTTTTCAAATTCTATCATTAAAACTGAATTAATACTAAACAAAATAGATTAAAATATTCAATAAGAAGTTGTTCGCCTGTATTTTAGAACTTCCATTTATATTATGATCCTGTTCAAGGTTGTACTTCTCCTATAAGTGAAAAGGACCCTGGTTAATTGACAGTCACTCTCTGCTTCCTTGAATATATAGATGGATTCTTATCTTGGCTTTCTCATTTTTCAGGAAGGAAAGAGCTTCCTGATTCAAAAGAAGTTGTGGAAAAAGTACTTCTAAGAAGAAAGTTCATCCCCGATCCCCAGGGCACAAATATGATGTTTGCATTCTTTGCCCAGCACTTCACCCATCAGTTTTTCAAGACAGATCATAAGCGAGGACCAGCTTTCACCACGGGACAGGGCCATGGGGTAAGACAGAGTTAAATCAAAATTAGTAGCAAATCATAGTTCTAGCTATAAGAACCTTAATGGAGTTTCCATTTTAATTCACTGGTTTGGTAAAAATACAAAAACAAACACACATACACACATACTTACATACATATATACAGATTATTATTTTTAGTTTGGCTCTTATATTTTTAGTTTAAAATATTGGCACTGCAAAAGGTTGTCTTCAAAAACATTTGTACCCTGATTATGCTGCCTTAAATATTATAAGGTGAGGTTTTTGCAGCATTATTATCTCTTGGATTTCAGTGACATAGCTTCAAGTTATTGATAAGAATTTTATATCAAACATTTTCTGCTGCTTTTTAAAAGAAATACCATATAATTATAGTGAAACTTATGATATAAGCTCCATATGAGACACTAATAGGTGACATATTTAGGAGACATAATATTTAGGTTTGTAGGTTTTACTAGCTTCAGTGGATAAACAAGTTAATTTATTATTTTTGGCTGTGAAAAATGTGTTGACAAATTTTAATGAAAGCAAACTAAATCCTCAAGTTATTTAGTGATAAATACATCATAGACACTTTACATAAGAGTAAACAACAGCAACAAGTTAAAAATTTTCCATAATCTTCTAGGTGGACTTAAATCATGTTTATGGTGAATCTTTGGAGAGACAGCATAAACTACGCCTTTTCAAGGATGGGAAAATGAAATATCAGGTTTGTTCCATTTAAATATTAAGAATTAATTATGACTCACCACCCACCTATGTGCAAAATCTCTAATGATTAAAATGTGTTTCTTACCTCTTGTTACTGTTATGTTTTAGATAATTGGTGGTGAAATGTATCCTCCCACAGTCAAAGATACTCAGGTCGAGATGATCTACCCCCCTCATGTTCCTGAACACCTGCGGTTTGCTGTGGGGCAGGAAGTCTTTGGTCTGGTGCCTGGTCTGATGATGTACGCCACAATTTGGCTGCGGGAACATAACAGAGTGTGTGATGTGCTTAAGCATGAGCATCCAGAATGGGACGACGAGCGGTTGTTCCAGACGAGTAGGCTAATACTGATAGGTAAGCAGCAAGAAGAGCAAATCATTTAAATAAAACCCTCTTCCCGGGCTTCCCTGGTGGCGCCGTGGTTGAGAGTCCGCCTGCCGATGCAGGGGACACCGGTTCGTGCCCCGGTCCGGGAAGATCCCACGTGCCACGGAGCGGCTGGGCCCGTGAGCCGTGGCCGCTGCGCCTGCGCGTCCGGAGCCTGTGCTCCGCAGTGGGAGAGGCCACAACAGTGAGAGGCCCGCATACCGCAAAAAAAAAAGAAAAAAAAAAAAAAAACCCTCTTCCCCAGAGAAAACTAACTTTGCTAGGTTTTCAGTAATTCTGGGGGCATGTAGTGCACGTAAAATCACGTGCTCCATATTCACTCAATTCTTGAGCTTTTGAGGGTGAAAAAGAAAATACAGAAAGTGAAGGAATGGCAAATTAACAATTGCATTTCGGTTGCTTGAACGTTTGCGAGAAGGAATTCATGTGCTAAATGTTTCTTGTGTGCCAATAGGAGAAACTATTAAGATTGTGATTGAAGACTATGTACAGCACCTGAGTGGCTATCACTTCAAACTGAAGTTTGACCCAGAGCTGCTTTTTAACCAACAATTCCAGTACCAAAACCGTATTGCTGCTGAGTTTAACACACTCTACCACTGGCATCCCCTTCTGCCTGACACCTTTCAGATTGATGGCCAGGACTACAACTATCAGCAATTTATCTATAACAACTCCCTCTTACTGGAACACGGCCTCACTCAGTTTGTTGAATCATTCACCAGGCAGATTGCTGGCAGGGTAAGCATTATTATTGAAAAACAAAACAAAACAAAGGACTAGTCAGTAACTAGAATTTCTGCCGCAGAAATTATTTTTCTTGAACTTACTAAAAGAGTAATTATTTGCTAGTAATATTCTTTCCTTGAAATAAGAAGCCTAACATATAATCTCGATTATAATATAATGTTACCATTATAATCTAGATCATAGAAATATTCTATAAATATTCCAAACTTTAAGTCTCAGCTGGGAGCTGGGGCATCAGTCTTACGTACTTGGTACCCAAGGGATGCTTTTAAAATAGAAATCTGGGAATTCCTTGGTGGTCCAGTGGTTAGGACTTCACACTCTCACTGGCCAAGGGCACAGGTTCAATCTCTGGTCAGGGAACTGAAGGCCGTGCGGCAAGGCCAAAAAAAGGAAAAAAAAAATCTTAAATATGCCTAAAACTCATTTGTGTTCTACAATGTAATTCATTTTCAACAGGTTGCTGGTGGTAGGAATCTTCCAGTTGCAGTAGAGAAAGTATCAAAGGCTTCAATTGACCACAGCAGAGAGATGAAATACCAGTCTTTTAATGAGTACCGCAAACGCTTTCTGCTGAAGCCTTATAAATCATTTGAAGAACTTACAGGTGAGAAACAGTTTCTAAAACTTCTTCAAAGAGTCAAGGGGCAAATGGAAACGGCAGAAGTTGAAAGCAAATTGAGCAAGGGATAAGACATTTTTTTTATTTTGTAAAAGTTTTACATTGGTTGTATCTCTGTCCTTGTCACCTTCACAGGAGAGAAGGAAATGGCTGCAGAGTTAGAAGCACTCTATGGTGACATTGATGCCATGGAGCTGTATCCTGCTCTTCTGGTAGAAAAGCCTCGACCAGACGCCATCTTTGGGGAGACCATGGTAGAAGTTGGAGCACCATTCTCCTTGAAAGGACTTATGGGTAATCCTATATGTTCTCCTGAGTACTGGAAGCCTAGCACTTTTGGTGGAGAAGTAGGTTTTAAAATCATCAACACTGCCTCAATTCAGTCTCTCATCTGCAATAATGTGAAAGGCTGTCCTTTTACCTCATTTAGTGTTCAAGATCCACAGCTCACCAAAACAGTCACCATTAATGCAAGCTCTTCCCACTCTGGACTAGATGATATCAACCCCACAGTACTACTAAAAGAACGTTCAACTGAACTGTAGAAGCTGATTGATCATATTTATTTATTTATATGAACTATTTCTTTTAACTTAATTATTTAATATTTATGTTAAACTCCTTGTGTTACTTAACATCTCTGTTAAGGAGAAAGGGGTCATACTTGTGAAAATTTTCATGTTGATTTTAAAGATGTCTTCAAGTTAAAGGGGGAAAACAGTTTTCATTCTTTTGTACAGTCCAATGAGAAATGAGTGTGACATCTTTTTACTTGAATTTCAACTTATAATAAGAACAAAAGCTAAGATGTTTGAACATTTAAATGCTGTTACAAGATGACAAAATGCTGCACATTTCTTTCTACACTATCGATATTTCCAAGGTGTCTTCCATGATGTGTGAGAAGCACTACCTACTCAATGATCATTTTATGATCTTTTGGCCATTTTCTGATTAGTTTACTTCTATTTTGTTTTCCTGGTTTTAAGGTCTGAGTTTGTCTTTCTTTGGACTCTATACTTTCTTACCTGAACTTATGCAGGTTTTCAGAAAAAGCTCAGCTCAGGACTACTACAGAAGGCCTTTACAAGAAGGTATACACTCATTTTAAGTGAAAGGCAGAGAACTTTGTGAATAATTTAAAACCAAAGTAGCCTTATAGAGGCTAATAGCTTAGAACTGTAGGGGCTTCTCAACAGTAAGAAAGTTATTCCTATTCTAATGAATGTCCATTCTCACTTAAAAACAAAACTAAATTGCTGAATAGTTCCCAGGAAAACAATGCTTCTTTTCCACATCTCATTGTCAGCTGACATTTTCTGGTACTGTATATTAATTTAATTTATTTAAGACTATTATTTATGTCTTAGGATGGTTATTATAAACTGGGTTTAAGGCTGCATTGATTTTTTTTCCTGCATTATATCAGAATCAATGTATCTTTTGGGATTACCTCTGAATTATTAATACAAGACAAATAATTGGCTTAAAATTTGTGAATACATTTATTTAGGAATCCAACTTTAGTATACTGAGATGTAAAGTTGGAATTTGTCTTTAAGGTTTACCTATACACCAGCCCACAGAGAATGTTGCCTCATTAGCCTGGATGTGCTATAATAAGACTGATAATTTTGTACATTTTTGAAGGACCTGTGAATGTTTCATTAATTCATTCACCCATAACTTTCTGGGGGGCCATTCTATGCAAAGAACTGTGGGTTTTAATATTTTTAAATCAAGCACTGATTACAGATAACATCAGTATTTATGTAAATAATTGAAAAAATATGCCTCAGGCAGAGGGAGAAAATAAAATTTCATTAAAGAGAAATAACTCAGGGGGAACTTTTAAGGTTTTATGTTATTAAGAAAGAGTCAATAGTAGAAGGGCTTGTATAAAAAACTGTTAACTTGATTTTAAAAAACTGATTTGTTAATATCTGAATGACTGAATCTGGGAATTTGGAATATGTGTTGAATGTTTTGGTGCCTCAGACAAATGTATGATTAAATTAATTTATGTAAACTGTAAGTGTTGAAACAAATGTCTTTTATTTTTGTACTATTTAAGAACTGAAAATCTCTTCTAAAATAAATTTTGACTGTTGCTGAATATCTTTGTCATGAGATGATTTCTGTAAGGCATTATTATTCTCCTATCTCTTCCAAACTGGACTGGCCCTTAATGAAATGGTTCTGCCCTCAGTCATACAGAAGCTTCTTAAGGTCACTATCATCTCTCATTCGCGGCAACACTGTATTAGAAAATGTGTGCTCTGTGCTATAGGGGATAGCCAGACTTGTTTTCATTGCCTAGTCTTAGAAGAGGAAAAAAAAAAAAAACCAAGTATACAAAAGGCAAAGAATAAGACAAAGTTACTAAGGAGGTACAAAATTTAACAGGAAGTTCAAAGAGGGAAAGATTATGTTCAGTTGGGTAAATCATTGAAACCTGGCTCATTGGCTTCTGTCATTCCCTACTCTTGATATCTTGGTAATTTCAATATCCACATGGACTGCATATTAACATCCTGCCTGGGCTCTCTTGTCCTCAACTCCAGTGTTGCCTTCTTCCATAGTTCCTATGGTCTTACAGACCTTGATCTCATTAATTACTGCACCATTTCCAAAATTTTAATTTCATTCATCTTCCTTTATTCCCAACACTTCCAGCTCACTTATTTTAGTACTTATACTCTAACATCTAACTTCAGTTTCACTGAGCCTATTGATTCACCACACCTCATCACTATCTTTCACCTCTTATCTCCTCATTTCCTTCCTTAGCATCTAACTCAGATTCCATTGCCCATGTTTGGACTCCCTCATTTCTTGGTCTACTCTCCACTGTACTTAACTGGCACAACTTAATTTCATCCATAAGCAGATTATTTGACTTCTCAGTAGCATTCAACACAAATGTCTATAGGTTCTTTACTGAAAGATTTTCTTTCTTGGCTTCATGGTTTCAAACTCTCATCTTTCTTCCATTTCACAGAGTGTTACTATTCAGAGGATTGTTTGTTTTTTTAAATAAATTTATTTATTTATTTTTGGGTGCTTTGGGTCTTCATTGCTGCAGGCTTTCTCTAGTTGCAGCGAGCGGGGGCTACTCTTCGTTGCGGTGCGCTCGCTTCTCATTGCGGTTGCGGAGCACGGGCTCTAAGCATGCGGGCTTCAGTAGTTGTGGCTCATGGGCTCTAGAGCGCAGGCTCAGTAGTTGTGGCGCTTGGGCTTAGTTGCTCCACGGCACGTGGGATCTTCCTGGACCAGGGCTCAAACCCGCGTCCCCTGCATTAGCAGGCAGATTGCTAACCACTGCGCCACCAGGGAAGTCCCAGGTTGTTTGTTTTTAAAGCTCTTCATACATTACTGTATCTATAAATTGAAGTGTCTTGATTCCCCTTTCTCTTATCTAAACTCTTCTAGGTTAATCCCATCCAAGCTTATAAGTTGAATCACTAATTAATCACTCTCAAATTTGTCTCCAGAACCAACTTCTAACTGTCAATAACTTCTCTACTCAAATTCATAAATTTAATGTCTTACTTTATATCTCTGCCCTCTCAGCACCACATACTCCAAATAATAATCATCCAAAATTAAAGACACCACTACCCCCTAGTTTTCAAGCAAAAATAATCTTTCCTTCACATCCATAGCCAGTCCAGCAGCAATTCTGTCGACTATATCCCACACACAAATCCTAAATCTGTCATTTTCCCTCCAACTCCATGACAACCAACCTAGTTGATGTAATAATCTCTTGATTGGTGTTCCTTCCCTCTTCTATTCTTGCCTCACTCCAAACCGCTCTCCTTACAGCAATGAGAGTGATCACTTTCAAACATAAATCATATTTGGTTGCTTTTTTTTTTGGCCATACCGTGCGGCATGTGGGATCTTAGTTCCCCAACCAGGGATGGAACCCATGCCCCCTGCACTGGATGTGTGGAGTCTTAACCAGGGGACCACCAGGGAAGTCCCAAACATAAATCATATTTTGCCCCTCCCTTCTTTGAAATCTTCTGGTGGTTTTCTATTCCACAATGGATAAATTGAAACTCCTTATCCTGTCCTATGAGGGTCTTAGTGATCTGTCCCTGCCTATACTGGTCACATATACTACAATTCCCCACCCTCGTTCACTCTGGAAAATAGTTTGGGAGTTTCTTGTAAAACAAAAAAAAGTCATTTACGGTATGCATTAGCTTTATATTTACTCTATAACATATGACCACAAACTTACTAGCTTAAAACGACACAAATTTATTACCTACAGTTCTGGAGGTCAGAAGTACGAATAGGTCTTATGGGTTAAAATCAAGCCGTGAGCAGCACTGCGTTTCTTCTGGAAGCTCTAGGGGAAAATCTGTTCCTCACCATTTCCAGCTTCGAGAGGCTACCTGTGATTCCTTGGCTCACGGCTCTTTCTCTGTCTTCAAAGCCAGCAGGGTAGCATCTTCTCACATCTGTGACTCTGACCTTTTTGCCTCCTTCTCATAAAGGCCCTTTTGATTATTTTGAGCCCATGAAGATAACTGAGGAAATTCTCCCCTCCTCAAGATCCTTAATATTTCACATATAAAAAGTCCCTTCTGCCAAGTAAGATAACATATTCACAGATTCTAAGGATTAGGGCATGGACATCTTTGGAGGGCCATTATTTTGCCACCGCATCATACAACCCAGCCATTGCACTCTTAGGCATTTATGCCAGAGAATAAAACCTATATTCATGCAAAAATCTGTTCATAGTAACACAAAAATCATCAAAAACTGGAAATTATCCAAATGTCCCATAATAGTTTAATGGTTAAACAAAATGTGGCAAACTGTGGTATATCTATACCATAGCAAACTACATAGCAAAACAAACAAACAAACAAAACTATTGATACTTGTAACAACTTGGATGGAACTCAAGGGAATTATGCAGAGTGAAAAAAAAGCCAATCTTTAAAAGTTACCTACTGTCTGAGTCTATTTATATAACATTTTCTTTTTTTCTAAAATTAATTAATTTATCTATTTTTGGCTGTGTTGGGTCTTCGTTGGCAGGCAGATTCTTAACCACTGTGCCACCAGGAAAGTCCCTATGTAACATTTTCAAACTAACAAAAGTATAGGGATGGAGAATCGATTAGTGGTTACCAGATTAGGGATGGTGGAATGGGTAGCTATAGCTATAAAGGGGTAGTATGAGGAAGCCTTGTTCTGGGATAAATGAAACTCTCATAAATTACTAATGGGAGTATAAAAGTATATAGTCACTTTGGAAACCAATCTGGCAGTTTTATATAACCTTAAACATAAATATACCCTATGATCTGTCCATGGCTGCTTTATTCATAATAAACTGAAACTCATTTTAAAAATGCAAACAACTCAAATTCCATCAATAAGAGAATGGATAAATAAATGGGTGTATCTCCATACAATGGAATACTTCTCAACAATATAAAATAATGAACTACTGATAAATTCAGCAACGTGGATGAATCTCAATTACATAAGGAGAAAAAAAAAGTCACAAAAGAGTACATACTGTGCAATTCCAGTAATATAAAATTCTTAAGAAAGACAAAACTAATCAATAAGGAAAGTAATCAAGAATCAAGGCTGGGGGAGGAGGGAGTGGCAAGGATTACCTGGAAAAGTGCATAAATAAGCCAGCTTTCTGCAGTAGTGGAATGATTTTATATCTTGATAATGGTATAAGTGACATGGACATATTCTACTTTAAAAATTTATTATAATTGTACACATAACTGTGTACATTTTACTGTATGTAAATTATACCCCAATAAAAAGTGAAAACATAAAAATACACTGGGACTAAATGATAGATCCCACCAATGCTTTCTTGGTCTACATTTATTTTCCACTCATATTTGCTACCTATTATAGTAATCATTTTTCTGTAAATTGTATTTAATTTAGTTTGTATCATAGTCCTATGGAGAAAATATAATTATTTTATTAATATGGAAACTGAGGCTTAGAACTTTTATTTATTTATTTTTTTGCCACACCTAGCGGCGTGCAGAACTTCCCCAACCAGGGATCCAGCCCACGGCCCCTGCACTGGAAGCTTAGAGTCTTAACCACTGGACCACCAGGGAAGTCCTGAGGCTTAGAACTATTGAGTTACTTACCCAAGGACCAAATCTGTCTAACTCCAAAGCTCTTTCAATCACAATGTTGCAGAATGAACAAAACCAATCCTTTATGAATATTTTGAGAGTTTCACAAATATTTCCCCGGCTGAAAAACATCAAATTTTTATCTTACATTTTTCACTGCTTGAGGGGTATTACAATATATAACCTTATTACTTTACTAAAGATAACCAAATAAAACAATTACATCTTTTAGTCACTGGATACATCACTTTAAAACTTTGTTTAACAAGAGACTTGCCAGTGCTCAAACCACCTCCTTTTACTTTGCCTTTAGAGATATGAATAAATAGCTAACAAGGAATGCTGATGAAATGCAAATCTCATATATTTGAATGCAGTTACTATCACATCTTTCAGTTTTCTTCTTATCAGGAGAATACTGATATCTTTCTCTCTCTTTTTTTTGAGGTTCCATTATGTAAATGTAACTATGTTGTATCCACTTAACTTCTCTCACACAATTTAACAGGAGAGCAAATTAAAACACACACACACACAAGTCCTCAGTCTCTGCCTTCTTCTATAAGGCTCAGCTCCATAACTCAAGGTGGGGTACTACCTAATTTTTCTAACCCTCCCCTTAAAATCATGTGGAGTAATCTTTTTTTAAAAAAAATAAATTTATTTATTTTTGGCGCTTCGTTGCTGTGCTTGGGCTTTCTCTAGTTGTGGCAAGGGGGGGTTACTCTTCATTGTGGTGCACGGACTTCTCATTGCAGTGGCTTCTCTTGCGGAGCATGGGCTCTAGGCTCGTGGGCTTCAATAGTTGCAGCATGTGAGCTCAGTAGTTGTGACTCGTGCGCTCTAGAGCGCAGGCTTAGTAGTTGTGGTGCACAGGTTTAGTTGCTCTGCAGCATGTGGGATCTTCCTGGACCAGGGATCAAACCCGTGTCCCCTGCATTGGCAGGTGGCTTCTTAACCACTTAGCCACCAGGGAAGTCCCTCATGTGGATTAATCTTCATGTTCTTGGATGTACAGCACACTGTGATTGTGTGATTGTGATTGGATTTGTTGATTTCCAGCTTATGGAGACTTTTTCTATGAGAAAGGGAACTCTGTTTGGATAGAGAGTTTACCATGTTAGAGCTGAAGTAAAGCTTAGGAATGCGCCATCTTATTCCTCATAAATGGCAATGTTCCTGGCACATCATAACTAATTACTGTATATAAATTTAAATACATATCACTATGTGAAAATAACTTATTTAATAATCACAATGAATAATGAAAAATCAAAGCAAATCAATGCAAAATGAAAATAATTGTTACAAAATTCATGTGCTAAAGCTAATGTACTTTATTTACTAGAAAGCATTTCAGGACCTCAATGAGAGGCAATTTCTTTTTGATTAGGGTACTTGCTGATAGCCTGGTAATTAGAAAGATGGAGAAAATAGAAAAGTAAATAAATACACATCCCAAAATTAAAATCTAAGTGATATGTGGCAATTACATATTTCACATTTTTGAATGATTATTTTAGTAATCAAGAAACTGCCAGATATCATTTTCAAACTGGACCCCCTGATGTTTCCTTACTTCCTTCAACCCATAGATATAGATACAGATAGCTTTGGCATGTGTTGTAACTTATTTAATAATTATATATATATATATATATTTTTTTAAATATTTATTTATTTTTGGCTGTGCCGGGTCTTCGTTGAGGCACATGGGATCTTCTTAGTTGTGGCATGCGGGATCTAGTTCCCTGACCAGGGATCGAACCTGGGCCCCCTGCATTGGGAGCTCAGAGTCTTAGCCACTGGGCCACCAGGGAAGTCCCAATAATTATATTTTAACAACTTAATATCACAGACTTAGGAAATTCAGGGCTGCTTTTTTCCCCAAAGTTGATGTTTAAAAAAAAAGATTTAAAAATCACAATTATCCCCCAACTTGACCTCCAATTCCAATGTATTATTAAGGACTCAAGCTTTTGCAGAGCTTAGCCACAGTCTGGGTTTGAAATAGAAGGAAGTAGTTTAAGATGAATAGCAAACAGTTTGGAAAATTATTCTGTTTTTTAATCCAGACAAAAGGCATTACTTCCAAGGACCCTCACTAAACACAATCGGCATTCAAAAGTGATCAGATAACAGTACTCTCACTATAATAATTAATTTAAATGCCTTAAATTAAGTAGAATGTATTTCAGCGTTCTATATAAAGTTGCCAGAAAAATAAACAGCCAAATAACCTGTGAGATGAACCCATGAAAGAACTTCAGAAAATAGATTGTTATTTGATAAAATAAAGAACACAGGAAGTTATCTTCAGTTTACTTCCCAAACAATTTCCTTCCTAAATGACCCATCATTGAAACCAAATGGAAGCAGCTTGAGATTTGGGTGGGTCTTCTGTGTCTTCATTCAAGTGGACTCTGTCCAGATAGCATCCACTTGCCCTTTCATGTTCCTCATTGTTCCTAATAGGTGATGTGGAAACATCACGGTGTGACTTTCCCTGGCTATTATTCAATATCTGTTCAAGATGGCAACATTCACAAAACACAGCATGGAGTATATTTTACATGCTCTTGAAGGAATGGAAAACATGTACATCATAATCTGAAAGAAGCAAAGAATGGCCAGTGGGTAAAAAATCTTATCCTCAAACAAAAAATAGTTGGAAATGATGCAAAGGAAAAGAATCTTCCTTTCATCCATGCCCTGAAATCTACTATTTAAAATGTATGTTTTCGGGGCTTCCCTGATGGCACAGTGGTCGAGACTCTGCCTGCTAATGCAGGGGACACGGGTTGGTCTGGGAGGATCCCACATGCCGAGGAGCAACTGGGCCCATGAGCCACAATCACTGAGCCTGCACGTCTGGAGTCTGTGCTCCGCAACAAGAGAGGCCACGATAGGGACAAGCCCACGCACCGCAATGAAGAGTGGCCCCCGCTTGCCACAACTAGAGAAAGCCCTTGCACAGCAACGAAGACCCAACACAGCCATAAATAAATAAATAAAAGAATGGAATTTTTTAAATAAATAAAATGTATGTTTTCTATAACATTATCATCGTATATTTTATTCAGACTTGACATTGCTGTTGAGAAGTGTTTTAAATATTGAGTTATCTGAAACGCTGTTTCAGTTGGAAGATGCCTCCTTCAAAGCTAGAGAGAGAATGAAAGCTTTTGAATGTTAGAAACAAGATAATTGTATTAAAGCTCCAACTTTGGAGAGTTTAATACCAAATAGATTGCTACAGCTCTCCCTTTTCTCATATTAATTCTCTTTATTCATTTAAAAGATGACATATATCATAAATATTCTTAATAAAGTGAATTCACATAAATAGGCTCCTTTAGAGTATGACTTCTACCTTACAGCATCACTTGAAATGATGTTATGTCCTTGGGAATTATAAAACAATTGTGAATTTCTTTTTTTAAAAAATATTTATTTATTTGGCTGTGTTGGGTTTTAGTTGCAGCACACAGGATCTGCACTGAGGTATGTGGGATCTTTAATTGTGGCAGGTGAACTTCTTAGTTGCAGCATGTGGGATCTAGTTCTCTGACCAGGGATCTAGAGTGTGGGCCCCCTGTATTGGGAGTTCAGAGTCTTAGCCACTGGACCACCAGGGAAGTCCCATCTGTGAATTTCTCAGTTAAATTTCTTAATTTAGATCCTACAAGCCAAAAACAGGACTTTTCACATTCCTGATGATAGTTGCCTGGTGGTGGACTGGCTAGATGCTTGAACCCAGGGCATGGGCTTTGGCGTTGGGCAAATCTCGGTTCTGCCCCTTCTAGCAGTGTGGTTAATAAGATCCCCATATGCCTCATCTTTCAAAGGTAAAATGGGAACAGTAATGACTACTATATTCCTAGCTCAGGATGGACATACAATTTAAGAAAGCAATTTTTCTTTTTTTTTTTTTTTGGCCATGCCGGGCGACTTGCAGGATCTTAGTTCCCTGACCAGGGATTGAACCCCGCCCTTGGCAGTGAAAGCGCAGAGTCCTAACCACTGGATGGCCAGGGAATTCCCAACAATTTTTATTTCTCTATTTCAAACTATAACTCAAGGCAAATGACTTTTCAAGTTTTTCATTTCTCCAATCATATAATAAATGTGTTGATAATAATATTACATTGAGAAAATAAATCAGAGACAGTAGAGGTAACTAGATGTTCTAACATTGGCTTTCTGTGACATCAAGAACTAGGAATCTCTCTGAGTTTCATTTGATACAGTTATACTATAAGAAGTTTTAGAGAGGGCTACATAATTCCTCTTCTCATATATGACTACTAAATTAACTTAATATCCACGCATCCTGTGGTAACTAAATATAGTTCTTTGTTTCTCAGTTGGTTTAATGGGTATAAGAGACAGAGGATAAGAAACTTTATAGCTCAGGAAAGGTCTACCTGTCATGCTGTGACACAAAACATCAATTAGGGTATTTTTTTTTTTTAACTTCCTAGCTGTGTTAGACAGAATCATGTCCCCCTACCCAAAGTTCTCCAAGTCCTAATCCCCAGAATTTGTCATATATTATATAACAAGGTAGAATAAAGGTTGCAGAGGGAATTAAGATTGCTAATCATCTGACCTTTAAATAAAGAGTTTATCCTGGATTACCCAATGTAATCATGAGTTCTAAATATGAAAGAGGATGGCAGAAAGGTCAGTGTCAGAGTGATGCAATGTGAGGAAGACTTGACCAGCTATTACTAGCTTTGGAGATGGAAGTGGTCAGGGATGCAGGCATGTGGGCAGCCTCTAAGAGGTGGAAAAGGCAAGAAAACTTGCTCTCCCCTAGAGTTTCCAAAAAGAATGCACACCTCGATTTTAGCCCAACGTGGCCCATTTAGGACTTGTGAATTACAGAGCTATAAGATAATAAATTTGTATTGCTAAAACCACTAAGTTTAGGTAATCTGTTACACCAGCAATAGGAGACAAATATAGTAGCTAACATGAATAAAAGAATAGACTGGGAGTGATGGGACCCACCTCCTGCAATGGGAAGTATATGTAAATCACTCGACATAGATGAATACAAGAAATCATATAGTGCCTTTTGAGCTCTGTCTCTTTCTACTGCATGTTAATGTTATGGTCCTTTTCAGACCTGCTTCTGGCATCCCACATAGACTGGCAGGTGTGTGCTTTTTGCTTCAAGGCCCTTTTTACTTATTTCTCTCAGGTCTTGTCTTATGCATTTGCTTTAAATACAGCCTTTAAATCCATAAAGTCATCACTGTATTTTTTTCAGAGATTTTCCCTTTTTCTGAATTTTCTGTGCAAATACTAGCTATAGAGTTGATTCATTATCTTTCTTACCTATGTGCTCACACTCTGCTCTATCTCTGTTGGGATCCACTCTGGTCTATACTATGTGTATATTGGATTGGAGGGAGATTTTAAAGAAGAATGTGTAATTTTCTTCTTGGAATTAAAATTGAAAGTGAAAACCTCAACTCACAAAATAATTGGGACATCACTAAACTTCTTCCTTTACCCAACACAAAGTTAGCTCACAATGAGAAAAAAAAAAACTGGTCGGATACTTCATGCCCAATATCCTACAGCTTTAATAAGATCCAGAAGGAGGGAGCAAATCAAATTGGGGATAATCATGGCATGGTGAAATGAAAAAATAATAGGTTTTGGAGTCAGAGAAACTTGTATATTCAATAAATTTACTTCTCTCCAACTCCTCCTTATCATTTTCTCTTTCACTAAGTCTTTATTACAGAATTGTGATATTCATTTTTTCATTCTTAGCATGAAGCTCAGTACTGGGAACATCCAAAATACTCCTTACCGGTTTTTGCTTGAGTGGATATGCCTCATCTAGTGTTGAAAGAGACTTACGAGTGAGAAGACTAAGTCGCTCTGATAGGATACAGAAAATTACTGTTTAGCGAATGGAAACTTTTGTTATCATAGATTATTTTGAGGATCTGATAAAAGCTAAACACCTAAAACAAAAAATAACAGAAAAATTACCATAAAACATCCGATAGTTCTCAAGCCCTTGAACATGATCCAAGCTAAAAACCTAGGGCAGTGGATCCTCCTGCAGTAAAAGGGAATTAGTAACAACTTGGAAAAGACTGAAGAGAATTATGCAAGAAAAGAGGGCAGAAATGTCATAGAACTTTCGAGCTTCCCTGGTGGTGCAGTGGTTAAGCATCTGCCTGCCAACGCAGGGGACACGAGTACAAGCCCTGGTCGGGGAAGATCCCACATGCCGCAGAGCAGCTAAGCCCGTGCACCACAACTACTGAGCCTGCACGCTAGAACCTGCGGGCCACAACTACTGAAGCCAGTGTGCCTAGAGCCCATGCTCTGCAACAAGAGAAGCCACTGCAATGAGAAGCCCACACACCACAACGAAGAGTAGCCCCCGCTAACCGCAACTAGAGAAAGCCCATGTGCAGCAACAAAGACCCAACGCAGCCAAAAATAAATAAATAAAATAAATAAACTTTTTAAAAAAGAACTTTCAATTGAGAATCAAATAGCTAAGAGATCCAGTTTTACCAAGAATTTACTTTATCAAGTTTTTTAAAATGTTTTGATAGAAAACATCAGAGGAAGGGTTAATCTTAACAATCTTTAGGTCTCTTTTCATTTTGAGTTTCTATCATTCTCTCTGATCTGTTTTTACTTTATAAAATGAGGGTGTTAGTGTTCTGGGTTAAACGTTTGTGTCCCTGCAAAATTCATATATTGAAGTTCTAACCCCAAGTGTGGTCGTATTTACTTCTCAGGAAGTAATTAAGGTTAAATGAGATTATAAATTCAGGGCCCTGGATAACAATAAGGTCCTACTGTATAACACAGGGAACTATATTCAATATCCTGTGATAAACCTTAATGGAAAAGAATATTAAAAGAAAAGGGACTTCCCTGGTGGTGCAGTGGTTAAGAATCCACCTTCCAATGCAGGGGACATAGGTTCAAGCCCTGGTCTGGGAAGATCCTGCATGCCGTGGAGCAAGTAAGCCTGTGCACCACAACTACTGAGCCCACGCACCACAACTACTGAGCCCGCGCACCACAGCTACTGAAGCCTGCACACCTAGAGCCAGTGCTCCGCAACAAGAGAAGCCACTGCAATGAGAAGCCCGCACACCACACCGAAGAAAGCCTGTGCACAGCAATGAAGACCCAACCCAGCCAAAAAAAAAAAAAAAAAGAATATTAAAAAGAAGAATGTATATATGTATAACTGAATCACTTTGCTGTACAGCAGAAGTTAACACAACACTGTAAATCAACTATACTTAAAAAAAAAAAAATCAGGGCCCTGATCTGATTATATTACAGTCCTTGTAAGAAGAAACACTACATGGTACATCCAGACAATGGAATATTATTCAGCACTAAAAAGAAACAAGCTATCAAGCCATGAAAATACATAGAGGAAACTTAATAGCATATTATTAAGTGAAAGGGAGCCTTCTATAAGCCAAGAAGAGACCTTTCATCAGAAACCAAATTTGCCAGCACTTTGATCTTGGATTTCTTGACCTTCAGAACTGGAAGAAATAAATTTATGTTGTTTAAACCACCTAGTCTGTGAAATTTTGTTATGACAGCCCAAGCAGACTAACAAAACTGGATAATCGCTAAGGTTCTGGTATTGTTTCTATTTCCATAATGTTATAAATCTCTAATTAGTCCAATTTGGGGACCATTATAAGAAACAACTATGGATGACATTTTTTTTGTATTATGAGATAATACATCTAAAAACAAATTTTTTTTTTAAAAACAGTCTTGAACCATGCCAACAACTTTGTGTTATAAAATGGCTTCAACAATTAATATGTTTTCACCTCTCTTTATTTTTTTAAAATTTTAGGTATAGAAATTTTATTTAAAAATTTCAATCCAAAGACAAAAACTGTCCAACTTCCTCAATAAATCAGTTAGTCTACAGGATATCCATATGCTTTTGACATTCACTAAAATAAAATATTTTGCTTGTTGTTACCTATTTGGGTGAGATATTGTTAATTTTATAATGTCTATTTTCTCAATGGAAATGAGAAAAAGAATACAATTTCACACACAAAATTATAAAATCACTAATTATAAAATCATATTCATAAGAATAAATATAAAAATCATGTCAAATGTTCCTGACTCAAGAGTTATAACCATGCATAAAAATGATTAAAGAAAAAGTGAAAAAAGGACACATAGCTTTAGGCAATTTTAAGTTTGCTGGAGGAATCAAGTGTTAACTGTTTTATTCATAAATATTCATATAATTTAATTTTTGTTTAAAAAGTTGTTTGACTTTGTTTTGTCCTAATATAGGAGTTATAATATGGATTGTGTAATATAGATTACACATACTTTATATGGAATTTTTAGTCATTGATTTAAACTCAATATATTCCCAAAGATAATTTGATATTGACTATAATAATTAGGAATAATGCAATTTTTTCCAAAATAATTAACAAATGAAAACCAAATAATGCAAGTCTAAAGAAGAAACCAAGAAAAGAAAGACAAAAGAAAATAAAACAAAAATTGAGCTAACTCTACTCTTTGACAGGATTTTTTCAGGGTGTTTTTTATTAATTGTTTTGGGATAGGGTTTTTTTTTAATTATTTATTTTTATTGAAGTATAGTTGATTTACTATTAAGTGGTTTTGAACAACCTAATTTGTGATGGCCTGTAAAATAATTGACAAAAGACAAAGAGATTGTCCAAAGATGACTGTTGCCTAGAAAAGTTCTAAGTAAAAATCATCCACATAATATTAAAATATATTTCTGTTAAAGCAATTTGATCCAGAACTAAAGTTGTACAGCCCAGGTAAATAGATCTCCAAGAATAAACATTTCTAAATTAGAAGCAGGTTGATGTCTTTCTCAATTAAATGGGAAAGTGAGGGCTTCCCTGGTGGCGCAGTGGTTGAGAATCCGCCTGCCGATGCAGGGGACACGGGTTCGTGCCCCGGTCCAGGAAGATCCCACATGCCGCGGAGCGGCTGGACCCGTGAGCCATGGCCGCTGAGCCTGTGCGTCCGGAGCCTGTGCTCTGCAACGGGAGAGGCCACAACAGTGAGAGGTCCGTGTACCACAAAAACCAAAAAAAAAAAAATGGGAAAGTGAAACAGGAGGGAAGGGGGCAGGGCACAACCTTTGAAAGAATGACATAGCCCAAGGACATGACATAAACTGATTAGAACCAAATAGGTCCAAGATGGCAAACAAGTGTACTTCCACTAAACCTTGAGCCTCAGTACACACTCATTAAAACACATCAGCAAGCTAAATGACACACCCACAGACACCATGACAGTTCCAAGTCCAAACATAAGGATCAAAAACTGGGCAGTGGCCCAGTTCCTGGAAATCCCTGCCCCTTCCCCAAATAGCTTGAATACTTCTCCCACTCATTAGCCTAGGAAATTACCCACCCCTGTAAAAACCAACAACCCCATACCCTGGTGCCTTTCTCACCTCCTAAGATGGCCCACACTCCGTCTAGGGAGTGTGTTTCTCTCTAAATAAATCCACTTCTTACCTATCACTTTGTCTCTCACTGAATTATTTCTGTGATGAGACGTCAAGAACATGAGCTTCATTAAGTCCTGAAACCAGTTGTGTGATCTCAGTTGGAAGACTGTGGGTTTTGGCTGGGTTTGAGTCCCGGCACATGGGTTCAAGTCCCAACCTGAGGTGCATGGATTCACAAGGAGTCAAGCCAGAATAGGATTCTGAATTGTAATGAGATATGGACTTTCTGTAACATACAAATCTTTAAGAAATAAATATGCCTATGATGTATGCCAAAATTTGCCAAAATTTACCAATGCTTTACACTTAGAAAGCAGCAAGTAACATAACAACAATAAAGTAATCCAGGGTTTTGTGAGTCAAATTTGTACCCTTCTTGTATTAGTCAGGGTTCTTCAGAGAGACAGAACTAGTAGATTTATCTACATCTCCTACAATGCCAGTTAATTTTAAGATGGTATCAACCATAAAATACTAATTTCTGGTATATTAAATGCAAATATAAAATGTACATCTAATAATCTATAAAATACTGTTATGAAATTCATACTTATTGTTTGATATTCACTACCTACAGAAATTACTTCAGGAAGAAGACAACAAGGGCCTAGAAATCTCATAAAATATGGCAAAATGTGAAAGAAACTTGTGACCTAGTTGATGCTTCTAAATTACTGAAGGGAATATGTTAACCAAAAGGGTGTGCTCTGTTTGTAGTTTAGAAAGAGGTGAGCCAACAAACAAAAATGTGCCTGCACCCTATGATTCAGAGCTATTTAATTGTTAAAATTCTTGACAACTGTGTTCCTCAATTAAATTACAAATTTAAATTTAAAAAAAATGTGCCTGCAGCACTGCTGACACAGTTTTATAATAAAACAGAACTCTGTTCCACTGGGGGATTATATTCTCATAGCACCAGGTTAATATAAGTAAATGTTCCTGAATCTGTGAACTATTAAGCAACTCAAGCTCACATTTTAACACAGAGAAAAATACAGTTACCATATGGAAGGAATACCAGCAGACTATTAAATTTGTAAGTTACAGAAGCTAAATCTTTTTAAAAATATGTGTACGTGTGTGTGGGGGGGTGTGTATCACATATAAAAACCAGTCTGCATTTTCATGATGGGGACCAGGAGTCAGTGGAATTGAAAGAATTCATGTATCAGATGGTCTCCCCAGGATGTTTCCTTAGTTTAAAGCAACTGCTACTACTTAAACTGTATGTGTTCCCGGACCCCATTAGGGAGAATCCTAGTGAACATTGAGTGACTATTAAAGGACCATGGGTATGGAAGAAGAAACAGACTTCAGGATTGAATGGAGGGAGGTGTATACTAGCAGGATTACTTTTGCTGCATGTCATAAGAGGAAAAAAACAGTCCTAAAATCTATACCAATTATGGACAATGATCACAAACATTGCACCACCCATGGAGAACTAGAAAACAAATGTTTCATTATTACTTTGGTGGGGTTTTTCGTGGGGTGTGGGTTGAAGGAGGCGAGTATGAATGGTTTAGGTAAAGGGTAGGAGTGGAAATGTTAATAAAGGAACATAAGTAAAATGAGGGGTTTATTTTTGTTTTTTTGTTTTTTGGGTTTTTTTTTTTTTTTTTTTTTTTTGGCCACACTGCACAGCTTGCAGGATCTTAGTTCCCCAACCAGGGACCCAGGCCATGGCACTGAAAGTGCCGATTCCTAACCACTGGACCACCAGGGAACTTCCAATAGTTAAGTAACTTCCTCCAAATGAACCTGACTAATCTTGCCAGTGTTTTCTTGGCATCCAAGTAACCTTTAGCAAACCAGGAAGTGAGTTAGGCAGATCTAAGATAGATAAGATAATCAGTTGGTATATAAACAATGGAAAGACTGTACATCAGTAGGGGATGTGTAACATTTCTTAGACTTAAAAGGTTATTTGTCATATGTCAGAGTCTCTCCCCACATCTTCATCTTCCTTTACCCTGAATTCACTGATACAATTAGGTATGCACACAAATTAAAAGGTTGAAATATTAAAGAACAGTCAGTTTAGTAAGGTAGTGGAGATTTTAACACTATATAAAATGTCTACTACACAGATGAAGCTAAACAGAAGAGAGATATAGTTGGATTAAATACAACATAATGATCCTTTGTTAAAAATATGACTCCTCCTAGGTTGATCCTAAGAGCTGCCATTTTTGAACAACCAGTTTTAGATTCAGGTGAGAGTATGATGGAATATTTCTTTGAATAAAGTAGCAAATTCTAGAGGTGTGGTCTACCAATTCCCTAGTCTGTAATATCCTTGGACAATCCTTAATCAGACATTGAGGGTTTTGATAATGGCTCAGACTCTTGCACTTCCGCACAACTCTGCCCACCTTTTAAAAGATTACAGGGAGGGCTTCCCTGGTGGCGCAGTGGTTGAGAATCCGCCTGCCAATGCAGGAGACACGGGTTCGTGCCCTGGTCCGGGAAGATCCCACATGCCGCGGAGCAACTAAGCCCGTGAGCCATGGCTGCTAGGCCTGCGTGTCCGGAGCCTGTGCTCCGCAACGGGAGAGGCCACAACAGTGAGAGGCCCGCATACCGCAAAAAAAAAAAAAAAAAAAAAAAAAAAAAAGATTACAGGGATTGTGTAGCTAATCTATTCAATGGCCCATAATTTTCAGCACAACTCCATTTCAGCCACCATCCACCCATTTCCAAGGCAAACTTTATCACCGTTTAGCACTGTACTAGCTCATAACATTTAACTTATTTCCATTCACTTCTGTACCAACTGTTATCTCCCACCTTAACTCATACCTCTTGTGGACCTAATTCCTTATTCCTCTATTTTATTTCAGTCAATCTATCTTCTTTGGAGTTTTCTTTCTTCCCTAGGATACATTCTCACCGTCCAGAGACAACTATTCCTAATATTTTGGTATATAAGAACATCACAGTATTATCTTAACTTGAACAGAAAATTTGCTTTTTTATGAAGTCAAAACTATGAATTACTTGTTACTTGTGATTTTAAACCTTGTTGAAAACTTTTTCACTCTAAGGCCTACATATTATTCTACTCATTGTATAGTTTTGTGTTTCACAATTAGGTCTTCAGGGCATGAGAAGTTCACATTTGTTAAAGTAGAGTACAAGTGAAAACTCCTTGAGGGGCTGATAACTGAGAGGCAGCAGGGAAGGCAAGAGGCACAGATTAGGTAGATTTGCTAACATGCACCCACCCTCTGTAGCCAAGCTACTACTCAACTCGTCCCTCACTTAGCACAACGCCTACCTTAATTAATATGTTCAGAGGAGAAACTGACATTCTTAAAGCAAAAGACAATGCTATGAAAATGAGCCAATCATCAAATAAAGAAGAAGCTAAACATAACTAAACATATGATGCTAAAAGTAAAGAATTCAGTATGTGTAGAAACTCAAGACAGGGCTTCTCTGGTGGTGCAGTGGTTAAGAATCCACCTGCCAATGCAGGGGACATGGGTTCGAGCCCTGGTACGGGAAGATCCCACATGCTGTGGAGCAACTAAGCCCGTGCACCACAACTAATGAGCCTACACTCTAGAGCCCACGAGCCCCAACTACTGAGCCCATGAGCCACAGCTACTGAAGCCCGTGTGCCTAGAGCCTGTGCTCCACAACAAGAGAAGCCACGGCATTGAGAAGCCTGCGCACCGCAACGAAGAGTAGCCCCTGCTCACCGCAACTAGAGAAAAGCCCAAGAGCAGCAACAAAGACCCAATGCAGCCAAAAATAAAAATATATTAAATAAAATAAATTTAAAAAAATTTTTTAAAAAAGAAACTCCAGACAATCTTTTGGAAAGTAGAATAAAAGATATGTGAGGGAAATAGGAAAGAAAAGATAAAAGGATTAGAGAAATACAGGAGGGCCAACTTCTAATACACAAGAGGTTTAGAAAGATAAAACAACAAATATACAGGAATTTTGTTTAAATTATAATAAAATGTGCTATAGTGGAAAGAGGTTAGTGAGTACAGGCCTAGAAAATGAAAACAGACCTGAATCATAATGTTATGAAATTTTGGAACATTTAGTGTGTTTTTCCAAAAACATGACACTAAAATCAAGTCAGATAAAGGATGAAAAGTAAGTTACAGTTAAAAGAAAGTTAGGTGGCATTGGACTTCTCAGGAGCAGCACTAGACACCAGGAACCAGGGGAAACACACCTTTAAATTCTGAGGGAAGATTAGTTTCAAGATGAAATTCTATAGGTAACCACATATGCAATCAAATGTGAGGCTAAAATAAGACTTTTTTCAGCCACTCAAGGACTAAAAAAAAACGAACACACAAAAAATGGACCTCTTAAATATTTGTTCACAGGAAGCTATTAGAAGATGCTACAGTAAAATAAGAATGTAAAACAAGAAAGGGGAAAATAATGAGTCTTGTTAAACAAGGTATCCAATATAATAAAATGATTAATATTCAGTTCTACATGGATGGATAAGCTTAAAGAACCAGGATGAGACATTCAGCAGGCCTAGAAGCAACTGGTTAAATTAAAATAAGAGGACAAAGGGGTTGAAGTCTGGGTATCTAGAAAAAATATGGAATTGAGAGATTATCTGACATGTTTAAGATTTTGGAAAATAATATTGATGACAATTTAACAGACATGATGGAATATTTGCAAAAATGAAGCATAGATGTTAAGAAAAAAAAACGAAAACCTAAGCAAATGAAAAAGCTAAGAAATCTGATGGAAAGAAAAGCTAAATTTGGGCCAAATAAGGAAAGGTAATCAAGATTTCAGTACACTGCTTGGTTTGGAGGCTTTTTGTACAGTCCCAATAATGTAAACACTGTGGATATGACCAAAACTTGTGATAAAGTTAGAGTAGGATGATGGAAGAGGAGATGAACAGAGAATAAGAGAGTAAAAAACTCATTTGCATTATAGGAGATTAATAGAAAATATATAAAACTGATAAACCAAGAAATAGTATAAGGATAATATCTAGAAATAAGAAGATTAATCCTAAAAGAAAAATCCAAGAGCTTAAAGGGGTTGTTTCCGTGGAATAGTAATGGTTCAGAAAGGAAGACAGCTTTTCTCACTATGAGACTTCTTATTTGATACTCAAACTTTGTACATTTATAATTTCAGTAAAATTTATACTTAATTTAAAAATGTTACTTCGCATATCTTTCCATTCATCAGATGGTGAAACCTGAATATATCACCCCAGAGGTAACACAGAAGGATGAACAGAGGCAATTTTGAAGGAATGGTGATGATTTCATTTTGCAGCATGTTGACAGGCTGGAACTGTTGGACATGACACTAAAATCTAAATCTGCAGACCATGCCTTTGACCTTCAGCTTCATATGTCTGCTGGCCATATGTCCTTGTATGTCTTCTTTACCTCAAGTCAGTCTTGCCAAAACTACCTTTGTGATTATCCCTACCTCCACATCACCCCCTCTTGTATTCTCTCTCAGTTGGTAGCATTATCGTCAACCATTCACCCCAACCCAGAAATATGGAGTCATCCTTGACTCTTTCTTTAACTCACTCCTGACAGACATTTCCCAAGTTCTGCTGATATTACTACCTAAATTTTAAAAATATGCACCTTTATCCATTTCCACTTGCCTAATTCAATCTTTCATCATTCAAAGCCTGAATTACAGTAGTCTGTATACAGTTTTACCTCCCTTAATTCTTTCCTTCACTTAATCACCAAAGTGATCTTAACTACATTTACCTCTCTACCAACGCAGCAGTTCTTACACGTGTGTGTGTGTGTGTATACACATGAACAATTTTAGAAAAGGAAAATGTTTAGTGATGTTAACATAAAATTTAATAAACCCAAGGAACTTTGAAGAATTCAGCCATAATTATAAATCAATTATTAACACAGTGCCACATTGAAGGTCACAATTACATTCATTCGTTCAAAGAACAGCTGTTTTTTTTGTTTTGGGGGTTTTTAAAAATTTCATTTTTTGGCCTTGCGTCATGCAGGATCTTAGCTCCCCAATCAGTGATTGAACCCGTGCCCCCTGCAGTGGAAGCGTGGAGCCCTAACTACTGAACCACTAGGGAATTCCCCAAAGAATAGTTGTGTTGTTGTTGTTTGTGGTACGCGTGCCTCTCACTGTTGTGGCCTCTCCCGCTGCGAAGCACAGGCTCCGGACGCGCAGGCTCAGCGGCCATGGCTCACGGGCCTAGTCACTCCGCGGCATGTGGGATCTTCCCGGACCGAGGCACGAACCCGTGTCCCCTGCATCGGCAGGCGGACTCTCAACCACTGCGCCACCAGGGAAGCCCCCTCCAAAGAATAGTTTTTGAGCACTCAGCAGATGGTGCAGGGAATCTGCTATGGCCAAAGCAATAGAGTTCTTGCTTTCATGGAGCTTACATTACAGCGGAGAGAGACAGAATTAACAAATAAATAGATAGTGATAAGTACTATAAAGAAAACAGCACATAAGTTCAGGTAGGTTGCTTTATTTAGAGAGGGCAACAAAAGCCTCAATGATTTGGTGACATCTGAACAGAGACTTGAAAGAAGTAAAAGAGCCATGTGGGTATCAAGAGAAAGGTGTTTCAGAAAGAGGAAAAAGAGCCTGCAAGCCTTGTGAAGTAGGAGTGCTTGGACTATTTGAGGAACAGCATGGAGCCCAGGTGGTTGGAGCAGACGAGCAAGAAGGAAACCAGTAGAAGACAAGGCCAGAAAAGAAGCCATATGCTCAGTCATCTAGGGCCTTGCAGGCCATGGTGATGACTGGATTTATCCTAAATGTAGTGAAAATTCTCTCGGAGCTTTGAACAGAGGTGTGACAAGCACTGTCTACACGTTGTGGATCAGTCTACTATTTCAATTCTTACAAATTACAGCCTCAGGCATCTCTTCTGTCCAGTTTCTGATGACTTTGTAAAGAGAAGGATCTTAACGTTTGTTGATTTTATGGGGTGAGTTCAGGAAGAGGGGAAGAACAGTGGATGGAGTCTTTAGTCCAGAAGGAGGTCCAGCCTAGCATCAACAAGATTGATTTTCTTTAGGAAACTTATTGCTGATAGAGAGATTCTGCCCACTTACAAATATTTGACTTTATGTCAAGGAAGCTAATAGTAACACTCCTGATGTAAATCTGCAAAAAGAACATTTATTCCGTCTTTCCACCCCTGCTCTGGGTTACAGTGCAAAGCATTCCCGATGGACTGACAATGAAGAGTGCTATGCCCAAATTATTTTTTTCCCATTGTGGACTCGTTTCCCCATGTGGAAAGAAAGATGATTGATGGTATTTCCTCATTACATACTTACATCACCAAGACTCAGAGAGAAATTCTCCGCTCTAATTTCAGTAAGAATTCCCAAATGAAAGCCTCTGGTTGGCCTGGCTGGGATCACATGTTCATCCGTGGCTCAATCACTGCAGCTGAAGGAATGAAAGAATCACTCTGACAGTCCAGGTACAGATCAGGTGCCCATCCCAACCCTGGGAGAAAGTACAATAATGGGTAGCCTGAGCAGGAAGGGGAGGGGAAACGAGACAGATACAATAGAGAAACATCTACTATATATGTCATACAAAATCTTTGACAATCTGAGGACTGCCTACCTCTACAGCCTTATTTCCTTCCACTTCCTAAATCAGATTATGTTCCAGAAGGAGAGCAGAGTAGTTCAGAGAGTGAGCTTTGAGGTTAGCAGAACTAGATTTGCAGCAGAAATTTTCAATTTACTGATTATATGACCTTGGGTAATTTTTGTAACCTCCCTAAGCCTTAGTCTCTTAATTTGTTAAATGTGATAAATCATGGAACCAAAGGAAATGATACCAGAAAACACTTGGCACTGGTTTGCCACGTAACAGGTGTGAAATTTTAGGGGGTCAGTAAAAAGTACCCATCAAAGATTTTCTATCTCACACAGAGTAAAAGCCTGTTTCTCAGGTCTTTAAACTACACCACTGGCTTTCCTGGGTCTTCAGCTTCCAGATGGCATCTCATGGGACTTCTCAGCCTTTATAATTGCATGAACAAATACCTTATATCAAATTGTAATTTTGGTTAGGTTTCTCTAGAGAATCCTGACTAATAAAACTGCTAATTAGACTATATACCTTATTCAGTTTTCACTAATTTTTACATACACTCATTTGCTTGTTTGTGTGTGTATACTTCTATGCAATTTTAATACCATATACAAATTCATGTAACCACCATCAAAATCTACATACAGAGCTACTCATATAACTCGATAGCATAAGAACAATCTGATTAAATCAATCAATGTGATACACCATATTAACAAATTGAAGAAGAAAAACCACATGATCCTCTCAGTAGATGCAGAAAAAGCTTTGGACAAATTTCAACACTCATTTATGATAAAAACTCTCCAGAAAGTGGGCAGAGAGGGAACCTACCTCAACATAATAAAGGCCATATATGACAAACCCACAGCAAACATCATTCTCAATGGTGAAAAACTGAAAGCATTTCCTCTAAGATCAGGAACAAGACAAGGATGTCCACTCTCACCACTATTATTCGACATAGTTTTGGAAGTTTTAGCCACAGCAATCAGAGAAGAAAAAGAAATAAAAGGAATACAAATTGGAAAAGAAGAGGTAAAACTGTAACTGTTTGCAGATGACATGATACTATACATAGAGAGTCCTAAAGATGCCACCAGAAAACTACTAGAGATAATAAATGAATTTGGTAAAGTTGCAGGATACAAAATTAATGCACAGAAATCTCTTGCATTCCTATACACTAACAATGAAAGATCCGAAAGAGAAATTAAGGAAACAATCCCATTCACCATTGCAACAAGAAGAGTAAAATACCTAGGAATAGACCTACCTAAGGAGGTGAAAATTTGTACTCAGAAAACTATAAGACACTGATAAAAGAAATTAAAGATGACACAAACAGATGGAGAGATATACCATGTTTTTGGACTGGAAGAATCAATATTGTGAAGATGACTATACTACCCAAAGCAATCTACAGATTCAATGCAATCCCTATCAAATTACCAATGGCATTTTTTTTACAGAACTAAAACAAAAAACCTTAAAATTTGTATGGAGACACAAAAGACCCCAAATAGCCAAAGCAGTCTTGAGGGAAAAAAACAGAGCTGCAGGAATCAGACTCCCTGACTTCAGACTATACTACAAAGCTACAGTAATCAAGACAATATGGTACTGGCACAAAAACAAAATTATAGATCAATGGAACAGGATAGAAAGCCCAGAGATAAACCCATGCACCCTAATGTATAACAAAGGAGGCAAGGATATACAATGGAGAAAAGACAGTCTCTTCAATAAGTGCTGCTGGGAAAACTGGACAGCTACATGTAAAAGAATGAAATTAGAACACTCCCTAACACCATAGACAAAAATAAACTCAAAATGGATTAGAGACCTAAATGTAAGACTGGACACTATAAAACTCTTAGAGGAAAACATAGGAAGAACACTCTTTGACATAAATCACAGCAAGATCTTTCTTGATCCACCTCCTACAGTAATGGAAATAATAACAAAAATTAACAAATGGTACCTAATGAAACTTAAAAGATTTTGCAAAGCAAAGGAAACTACAAACAAGACGAAAAGACAACCCTCAGAATGGGAAAATATATTTGCAAACAAATCAATGGACAAAGGATTAATCTCCAAAATATATAAACACCTCATGCAGCTCAATTTTTAAAAAACAAACAACCCAATCAAAAAATGGGCAGAAGACCTAAATAGACTTTTCTCCAAAGAAGACATACAGTTGGCCAAGAAGCACATGAAAAACTGCTCAACATCACTAATTATTAGAGAAATGCAAATCAAAATACAATGAGGTATCACCTCACACTGGTTAGAATGGGCATCATCAGAAAATCTACAAACAACAAATGCTGGAGAGGGTGTGAAGAAAAGGGAACCCTCTTGCACTGTTGGTGGGAATATAAATTGTAAAAGCAATCTAAATGTCTGTCAACAGACGAATGGATAAAGAAGACGTGGTTGGGCTTCCCTGGTGGCGCAGTGGTTGGGAATCCGTCTGCCGATGCAGAGGACACGGGTTCGTGCCCCAGTCCGGGAAGATCCCACATGCCGCGGAGCGGCTGGGCCCGTGAGCCATGGCCGCCGAACCTGCGCGTCTGGAGCCTGTGCTCCGCAACGGGAGAGGCCACAACAGTGAGAGGCCTGCATACCACAAAAAAAAAAAAAAAAAAAAAAAAAGAAGAAGAAGATGTGGTACATATGTGCAATGGAATATGACGTGGATGGATCTAGAGACTGTCATACAGAGTGAAGTGAGTCAGAAAGAGAAAAACAAATATCGTATGTTAATGCATATATGTGGAACCTAGAAAAAGGGTACAGATGAACTGGTTTGCAGGGCAGAAATACAGACTGATTTAGAGAACAAACGTATGGACACCAAGGGGGGAGGGTGTGTGTGTGGTGGTGGTGGTGGTGGTGGTGGTATGAATTGGGAGATTGGGATTGACATGTATACACTAATATGTATAAAATAGGTAACTAATAAGAACCTGCTGTATAAAAAATAAATTAAATTAAATTTAAAAAACACAATCTGATTAAAAACTGACAAAGGATCTGAATAGAGATTTTCTCAGGGAAGACGTACAAATGGCCAGTGTACATACAGGTACATGAAAAGGTGCTCAGCATCATTAATCATCAGGGAAATGCAAATCAAAATCACAATGAGATATCATCCCACACCAGTTAGAATGGCTATTATCAAAAAGACAAGAAATAACAAGTGTTGGCAAGGATGCAGAGAAAAGGAAAAGCTTATAAGTTGTTGGTGGGAATGTAAATTTCCCACCAATAATGTATAAATTTCCATAGCCACTATGGAAAACAAAAAACTAAAAATAGAACTACTATATGATCCAGAAATTCCACTTCTGGATATTTATCTGAAAAAAATTAAAACAGTAACTCAAAAAGATATCTGCACATATTTTTGAAACATTATTTACAGTAGCCAAGACTACTGAATGGAAAAAGAAAAAAATATATATCTACATATATATAATATATATACGTATATATTTGTTATTCAGTCATAATAAAAGGAAATCCTGTCACTTGCAACAATGTGGATGGACCGTGAAAGCATTATACAAAATGAAATGAGTTAGAGAAAGACAAATACCATATATCAGTTCACTTATATGTAAAATCTAATAAAAACCACTGACCTCATACATAAAAAGAACAGACTGATGGATTCCAGAGGCAGGGGGTGGAGGGTGTGTGAAATGGGTGAAGGTGGTCAAAAGGTACAAATTTCCAGTTATAAAATAAATATGTCCTGAGGATATAATGTGCAGCATGGTGACTATAGTTAATAATACTATACTGTATATTAAAAGTTGTTGAGAGTAGAGCTTAAAAGTTCTCATCACAAGAAAAAAACTTGTAACCATGTATGGTGGAAAAAAGAGATACAGAAATGTTCCACCAGCATACAGTAACTTCGCATGCTCTCTATAGTCATACCTTCCCACTCCTGTCCCTGTCCACTCATCTATTCTCCACCTTCATAGTTTTGTCATTTTGAGAATTCTATGTCAGTGAAACCATGTACTATGTAACCTTTAAGACTGGCTTTTTTCACTAAGCATGAGTCCCTTGAGATCCATCCAAGTTGTTGCATGTGTCATGTATCAATAGTTCCTTCCTTGGGCTTCCCTGGTGGCACAGTGGTTGAAAATCCACCTGCCAATGTAGGGGACACAAGTTGGATTCCTGGTCCAGGAAGATCCTACAGGCCGCGGAGCAACTAAGCTCATGCACCACAACTACTAAGCCTGTGCTCTAGAGCCCGCGTGCCTCAGCTACTGAAGCCCGTGCGCCTAGAGCCCATGCTCCACAACGAGAAGTCACCGCAATGAGAAGCCCATGCACTGCAACAAAGAGTAGCCCCCGCTCGCTGCAACTAGAGAAAGCCCGTGCACAGCAGCAAAGATCCAACACAGCCAAAATTAAATAAATAAATTTAAAAAAAATAGTTTCTTCCTTTTTATTACTGAACACTATTCCATTGTTATAGATTCCATTGTACCAATGTTTCCTTAACCACTCACCCACTGAAAGACATTTCAGTTGTTTCCTCTCAAATTTATTTTTAAAGAAGTAAACATTTGCAAACCTTGGGTCTTTCACTTTTATAAATAACTTTAAATCTGCCTCAGGAGTGATGATGAATTCACTGATTAAGAATTTCTGAACAAGAGGAATGCAGTCAGAGGTAGGAGCAAGTGGGTCATGAAAGCTGCTATTATTTGTAATGAGCATCACATGGGATGTCTATCTGAATAAATATGACTTTACATGGGTAATTTTTAAAAGTCTCTAAGCATTAAGCAGTTGATAGCTTAATCCTAAACTGTGTCAAGTCTCAGGAGACCGTGGGGGAGGGGACCAAAGATGGTGGGCATGAGGCAAAGAGGGCTGGCCCAGTTGAAATGTTATACAGGAGTAAGGAGGAGGGAAGACGGGGAAAATGGTGTGCAAAGGAGTGAAGCATCACCTTTCCTGTGGTTTTGAAACAGGAAATGTGACAACATGGGAGTCATTTACACTTCCTATTTCCCTCAAGTTCCCAGTGGCTGGACTGTCACTGCCACTTACTACCATGCTCCTTTGAGCCTGCTCTTATGTCTGGTGATAGCCATTTCATTATCGATTTTACAAAGCCATATATGGAAAGAAAACCCACACAAAAAGCCATGTTCTGTGCTACAATAAAGTCAGAAGAATGTGTCTTCTTTTAAGTCAACTAAGTTTCTGTTCATTTGAAGCTAGTTTTAGCTCATTTGGGCTGATAATTTGCCCTATTCAGAACTTCTGTTGCTCTACCTGTAAAACAGAATAATTGCATCTTATCTCCCTGAAGGCAATGAAACCGGTCCAAAAAAATTACTTGAATTACTATTTTTATTATTTCATTAAAATAGTGCTGTATCTCCCAAAATATTCTACAGGAAAGAGGTTTTGTGAGGCTCTAGGTGAACAAAAATATATTTTATATGCAGTCTCTGCTCTCAGTGCACTCCCAATTTAACTCAGTGGAGAAAACAAACGTTGAAATTATAAAGCATGAAGTTATTGTAGCAATTACAAACAAATATATCATGGTTCCTCGACATTCTCTTCTTCAATAAATTTTCCTCCACTCTTCCTTAGTGGTCCATTTCCATAATCATCACCTAGATAAAGTCATCAGGCTATCAAGCATTTTGCTCTGTGACCATATCCTTCTATTCTTCCAGATTACTTGCTTGATTAATCTTCTCCCCCTTCCCATGGGACCACTCCTGGATCCCCTTGGGCTCTCCAGTGCTTTAGTTACTCTACCGTGTCTCTTCTTCAGCCCTTTTGTTTTTTGTTCTCTGCTTTTCCAGAATAAATGGTCCATCACCTCAATAATTCTCTTGCCAAAACATTAAGCTTTCTTGTCCCTCTTTTCATTCCTTTTTTTATGGTAAAATCCCTGGAAGCAACTAAATATTCACTTTCTCCACATTTTCTCCACACTTACTCCATATTTTCCTCATGCTTTCTCGACACTTGTTCCATACTCACAGGAGACAAAGCTGGCATCCTTACAAATTCATGATTACTAAATTAAAATGTGATTTCAGTATTCCTAGGGATTCCACTGAGTTTCCTGACCAACTCTCCTCCCTTTCCAAGAGAGCTTTTTCACACCTTCTCTCTCCTCAAACTTCTGCCCTGGACCCATTCTTCCCCTTTCTCCCTGAAGATGACCTACTTCCACCTTAATAGAGAAAACAGAGGCCAGCAGAGGTGAACTCCAAGAAGTTCCTCCTATCATACCTAGAAAACGTCCCTGCACCTAGGTCTACTATACACTCCTTCACTCCTATTTCAGCAAATGTGCTCTTCCTCCTATTCAAGGCCTAGCCTCAACCTGGGTTCCCATCCCCTTGTTAGCCCAACACCAATCATTGTCTTTTCTTTTTCTGGTCTCTTTACCTCTTCCCATATATTAGTCCTTCCTATCAGCACTTAAACATGCATGTCCATTTCAGAACCAACCTCCTCCCTTAATCTCACTTCCTCCTTACAAGTTACCATCCTCCTTCCTCCTTTCCCATAGGGGGGGAAAAAGAATTGTTTTTTACTATGATGACTATAGTTTTTGTCTCATAGCTGTTCACTAGTGTCATCTCCCCTACGTATCCCTTTTCTAGTAAAAGACCCAGCTCTCAGCTGCAGAAGTGGGCTTATGTCCCAGAATTGACCAACTGTGGTCATTCTCTGGACTCAGTGATTGGCCCTGTGACCTGTGTATCTCAGGGACCAAGAAAGTAAACAGAAACTATACTGGGTATTTCAAAGAGAGAGGAATTAATCCAGGAAACTCTTTTCTTAAGTATGAGAAGCTTGAAAGAGCAAACAGGAGGTTAATAACTGCTAGATCTGCAGAAGTAAAAAAAAGGGATGAGGGGTAAGGACATAGGAATTCATGGGAGGAGTCCTGTAGATCTGTTGCTCCAAGTTTTAGGGGGAGACTCTCCACTACTGGGGTGTGGACATTTGCAGAGGATATTTGGGCAGATCGCTGGACGGCCTGGAAGCTACAGCCTAGTAGGTGACATGCAGCAGAACTGCTACCCCAACTGAAAGGGGATATGTCCTGGTAGTTGCTGGTTCCTCTAAGGAACACAATAAAAGGGGGTGCTGGGTGTTCAGAAAGGAGCTGGAATCTTGGGCCACTTTCCCCTGCTGCTGAAGTGATGAGATAGGAACAGAAAAAGGGGAAGAAATTCATTTTTCCCATCTCTTGTCCTCTGATTTTCCTCTCATGCCTCCCATTGATAGACCCTCATAAGAAACCAGCTGACAAAGAAGTCTGAGAGATGTAGTCCCAGACCCAGCATCACAAGAAAGAATATAAAAGTTTAGAGGTGGTAAAAACCTGGCATATGACCTAAGCGAGATTCAGCTTGGAAATCCAGATCAATAGGAACGTCTTTTTCTCCTCAACTTCTGGTGCTGTGCAGGCAGCAATCTGCCAAAGAATGGCAGAATGAATCAATCAGGAATAGGTGATTTCCAGCAGTATCACTGCCCAGCTTCTAAGTCCCTTAAGTTCTGAGACATAACAGCAAAGGGATAGGATCTCCATCAATTTTCATCTAGAGGTAGGGGAAGTTTGCCCTATAAATAAATTTTAAAGGTTCTTTTAAATAATGAATGTTTGTAGATTTTTTTGTTGGTGGCCATTCTGACTGGTGTGAGGTGCTGGAGAGAGCGTGAAGAAAAGGGAACCCTCTTGCACTGTTGGTAGGAATGTAAATTGATACAGCCACTATGGAGAACAGTATGGAGGTTCCTTAAAAAACTAAAAATAGAATTACCATATGACCCAGCAATCCCACTACTGGGCATATACACTGAGAAAACCATAATTCAAACAGAGTCATGTACCACAATGTTCATTGCAGCTCTATTTACAATAGCCAGGACATGAAAGCAATCTCAGGATCCACTGACAGAAGAATGGATAAAGAAGTTGTGGCACATATATACAATGGAATACTACTCAGCCATAAACAGAAATGAAATTGAGTTATTTGTAGTGAGGTGGATGCACCTAGAGTCTGTCATACAGAGTGAAGTAAGTCAGAAAGAGAAAAACAAATACCGTATGCTAACACATATATATAGAATCTAAAAAAAAAAAAATGGTCATGAAGAACCTAGGAGCAGGATGGGAATAAAGATGTAGACCTACTAGAGAATGGACTTGAGGACATGGAGGGGGGAAGGGTAAGCTGGGACAAAGTGAGAGAGTGACATGGACATATATACACTACCAAATGTAAAATAGATAGCTAGTGGGAAGTAGCTGCATAGCACAGGGAGATCAGCTCTGTGCTTTGTGACCACCTAGTGGGTGGGATAGGGAGGGTGGGAGGGAGGGAGACACAAGAGGGAAGAGATATGTGGATATATGTATATGTGTGGCTGATTCACTTTGTTATGAAGCAGAAACTAGTACCCCATTGTGAAGCAATTATACTCCAATAAAAATGTTTAAAAAAAATAATAAATGTTATGTCTTGATCATGGCAAGAAGCAGGCGTGTTCAATATAGCAGTTACTTCAACAGCTTTGAAGAGGAGACTGGAGGAGGAAAAGTCAGGAAAGGAGGCAGAGAAGCTCTTGTCAAGGAGGCAAGAGAGATCAAAACGATGTCTTAGAAGTCAAAAGCAGAGAGAGTTTCAAGAGCTGGACAAAAATGTCCAATGTCCAATATCCAATGAATTACTGAGTGATTTGATTAGGCTAACACTAGTTGTAGCTATTGGTCCCATGCTAAATTTTGCCATCAATAATTCATTAAATAAGTGACCCAACACCCCCAAAAAACCTTTTTAATAAATTATTTCTGGATTCCTGAATGAAATTGAGGGCAAAATTCTTGGTTTATTTATAATTTGCAGAATTCACTTCTCCTACTTGAAAAATCAAAAATTAAGTGAAAGAGTGACGGGACTTCCCTGGTAGTCCAGCGGGGTGGGGGTTCAATCCCTTGTCAGGGAACTAAGATCCTACATGCCGTGTGGTCTAGCCAAAACAAAAAAGGAGTACCAGGGCTTCACTCGTGGTCCAGTGGTTAAGACTCTGGGCTTCTACAACTATATGCCAATAAAATGGACAATGTGGAAGATATGGACAAATTCTTAGAAAAGTACAACCTTCTGAGACTGAACCAGGAAGAAATAGAAAATATAAACAGACCAATCACAAGCACTGAAATTGAAACTGTGTTTAAAAATCTTCCAACAAACAAAAGCCCAGGACCAGATGGCTTCACAGGCGAATTCTATCAAACATTTAGAAAACAGCTAACACCCATCCTTCTCAAACTCTTCCAAAAGATAGCAGAGGGAGGAACACTCCTAAACTCATTTTACGAGGTCACCATCACCCTGATACCAAAACCAGACAAAGATGTCACAAAGAAAGAAAAATACAGGCCAATATCACTGATGAACATAGATGCAAAAATTCTCCACAAAATACTAGCAAACAGAACCCAACAGCACATTAAAAGGATCATACACCCTGAACAAGTGGGGTTTTTATCCCAGGAATGCAAGGATTCTTCAATACATGCAAATCAATCAATGTGATACACCATATTAACAAATTGAAGAAGTAAAACCATATGATCATCTCAATAGATGCAGAAAAAGCTTTCAACAAAATTCAACACCCATTTATGATACCCCCGCCCCTACAACGTAGGCATACAGGGAACTTACCACAACAAAATAAAGGTCATATATGACAAACACACAGCCAACATCATCCTCAATGGTGAAAAATTGAAAGCATTTCCACTAAGATCACGAATAACACAAGGCTGGCCACTCTCACCACTATTATTCAACATTGTTTTGGAAGTTTTAGCCACAGCAATCAGAGAAGAAAAAGAAATAAAAGGAATCCAAATTGGAAAAGAAGAAGTAAAGCTGTCACTGTTTGCAGATGACATGATACTATACATAGAGAATCCTAAAGATGCTACCAGAAAACTACTAGAGCTAATCAATGAATTTGGTAAAGTAGCAGGATACAAAATTAATGCAAAGAAATATCTTGCATTCCTATACACTAACGATGAAAAATCTGAAAGTGAAATTAAGGAAACACTCCCATTTACCATTGCAACAAAAAGAATAAAATACCTAGGAATAAACCTACCTAAGGAGAGAAAAGAACTGTATGCAGAGAACTAAAAGCCACTGATGAAAGAAATTAAAGATGATACAAATAGATGGAGAGATATACCATGTTCTTGGATTGGAAGGATCAACATTGTGAAAATGACTATACTACCCAAAACAATCTACAGATTCAATGCAATCCTTATCAAATTACCACTGGCATTTTTCACAGAACTAGAACAAAAAATTTCACAATTTGTATGGAAACACAAAAGACCCTGAATAGCCAAAGCAATCTTGAGAAAGAAAAACGGAGCTGGAATAATCAGGCTCCCTGACTTCAGACTATACTACAAATCTACAGTAATCAAGACAGTATGGTACTGGCACAAAAACAGAAATATAGATCAATGTAACTGGATAGAAAGCCCAGAGATAAACCCACACATGTATGGTCACCTTATCTTTGATAAAGGAGGCAAGAATATACAATGGAGAGAAGACAGCCTCTTCAATAAATGGTGCTGGGAAAACTGGACAACTACATGTAAAAGAATGAAATTAGAACACTCCTAACACCATACACAAACAGAAACTCAAAATGGATTAAAGACCTAAATGTAAGGGCAGACACTATCAAACTCTTAGAGGAAAACACACGCAGAACACTCTATGACATAAATCACAGCAAGATCCTTTTTGACCCACCTCCTAAAGGAATGGAAATAAAAACAAAAATAAACAAATAGGACCTAATGAAACTTAAAAGCTTTTGCACAGCAAAGGAAACCACAAAGAAGATGAAAAGACAACCATCAGAATGGGAGAAAATATTTGCAAATCAAGCAGTTGACGAAGGATTAATCTCCAAAATTTACAAGCAGCTCATGCATCTCAATATCAAAGAAACAAACAACCCAATCCAAAAATGGGAGGAAAACATAAATAGACATTTCTCCAAAGAAGATATACAGATTGCTAACAAACACATGAAAGAATGCTCAACATCATTAATCATTAGAGAAATGCAAATCAAAACAAGTGAGATACCATCTCACACCAGTCAGAATGGTTGTCCTCAAAGAATCTACACTAAATGCTGGAGAGGGAGTGGGGAAAAGGGATCCCTCTTGCCCTGTTGGTGGGAATGTAAATTGATACAGCCACTATGGAGAGCAGTATGGAGGTTCCTTAAAAAACTAAAAATAGAATTACCATATGACCCAGCAATCCCACTACTGGGCATATACCCTGAGGAAACCATAATTCAAAAAGAGTCATGTACCACAATGTTCATTGCAGCTCTATTTACAATAGCCAGGACAAGGAAGCAAACTAAGTGTCCATCGACAGATGAATGGATAAAGAAGCTGTGGCACATATATACAATGGAATATTACTCAGCCATAAAAAGAGATGAAATTGAGTTATTTGCAGTAAGGTGGATGGACCTAGAGCCTGTCATACAGAGTGAAGTAAGTCAGAAAGAGAAAAACAAATACTGTATGCTAACACATATATATGGAATCTAAAAAAAAAAAAAGGTCATGAGGAACCTAGGGGCAGGATGGGAATAAAGACGCAGACCTACTAGAGAATGGACTTGAGGACATGGGGAGGGGGAAGGGTAAGCTGGGACAAAGTGAGAGAGTGGCATGGACATACATACACTACCAAATGTAAAATTGATAGCTAGTGGGAAGCAGCTGCATAGCACAGGGAGATCATCTCAGTGCTTTGTGACCACCTAGAGGGGTGGGATAGGGAGGGTGGTAGGGAGGGAGATGCAAGAGGGAAGAGATACAGGGATATATGTATATGTATAGCTGATTCACTCTGTTATAAAGCAGAAACTAACACACGATTGTAAAGCAGTTTTACTCCAATAAAGATGTTTAAAAAAAAAAAAAAGACTGTGCTTCCATTGTAGGAGGCACTGGTTCGATCTCTGGTTGGGGAACTAAGATCCTGCACTGTGTGGCCAAAAAAAAAAAAGTGAGTACCTAATAGATGCTATTACCCAGAGAATGTACAAAAAACAAGAACAGGGTTCAGCTTCTTTTCTGAAGGAATTTACAGGCCAGCCAGGGAGACCTTTATCTAAATTGAGGAGCTCTGCAACTTCAGCCAACTTCAGAAGAAAGTCATGTATTTTATTCTGTACAGGGAATTAAAAAAATAATAATGGGAATTGTTCTTTTAAAAGATAAGAAAATACTAGGTCATTTAAAATTTCACACTCTCTGCATTCGTTTGCTAGGGTTGCCATAACATAATACCACACACTGGGTGACTTAAATACCAGAAATTTATTATCTCACAATTCTGGAGGCTAGAATTCTAAGACCAAGATGTCGGCAGGTTTGGTTTCTCCTGAGGCCTCTTTCCTTGGCTTGCAGATGGCTGTCTTCGGCCAGTGTCCTCACCTGATCTTTCCTCTGTTCATCTGTGTTCTAATCTCCTCTTATAAGGATTCAGGCATACTAGTTTAGGGTCCACCCTAATGACCTCATTTTACCTTAATCACCTCTTTAAAGGCTTCAGCTCTAAATACAATCACATTCTGAGGTAATGGGGGTTAGAATTTCAACATATACATTTACTGGGATACAATTCAGGCCATAACACCCTGAAAACCAATTCTTCATAAATGCAGTGATTTGTACAGTCAGGATGATTCATAAGAGCACTAGATATTCCACATGCATAAAGATAGTTTTCAAATTCAGCAAAAAAGTTATTTTTTCACATTACTTCAAACCAAACTATTAAGAAAATTGTCTAGAAGGAAATACCATCTACCTAATAAATATGAACACTTATAATGGTGTTCCTATAACTTTCAACCTGTTCACATGAATCTTCTGGTCCTGGGTTAACTCCTTTGATTTTCATGGCAACAGTTTGATGTGATATCTGCTGTTCTCATTCCAATCCAGATCCTTTAAGCAAGAGCCCCAGGAGTGTGCATACTGTTCACTTTTTACAGCCTGGCATGGCAACAGAATTTGGTGTCTCCCTCATTTTTAAAAGCTCCTTTCCATGCCACTCACAAGGCCCTGTAGGAGAAAAACATTTTCCACATATTCTGCTTATGTATCTTAGTAGCTGATTATACCTGGGTGCTTATTTCCAAAACACTGCTCGTTACAACTTGCATAACTTGGAAGCAGGTATATTATGCAAAAGTCTACATTTACATGACAATTTGTCTCCCTTTTCCTGCAGGCATCAAGTTGCAGTGCCCTGCCCTTCAAGTCATTCATAGGCTTGAAGCCACTCATACATCATTGCCCTGGCTGAAGAACTGGCTGGTCTTAAGGCTCCCCAAGGGAAATTATGTGTCTTCTACTAGAAGGCAGGGAGGGAACCTTACACCTCTTACTCTAAGAAATTCCTTTGGAGAACTGGATGATGCTATAACCTGCCACATAGGATGAGACTGTGCCTAGAAACAGTGAAAGCCAAACAAACGTGTAAACAAAATCTTTTTTTAAAGAAGATGTTGGGGGTAGGAGTTTATTAATTAATTTATTTATTTTTGCTGTGTTAGGTCTTCGTTTTTGTGCGAGGGCTTTCTCTAGTTGTGGCAAGCGGGGGCCACTCTTCATCCCGGTGCGCGGGCCTCTCACTACTGCGGCCCCTCTTGTTGCGGAGCACAGGCTCCAGACGCGCAGGCTCAGTAGCTGTGACTCACGGGCCCAGTTGCTCCGCGGCATGTCCCAGACCAGGGCTTGAACCCATGTCCCCTGCATTAGCAGGCAGATTCTCAACCACTGCGCCACCAGGGAAGCCCCCAAAATCTTTTTTAATGGCAAATCATGACACTGATTAACATCAAAAGTGAATGACTATGCAGATAGTCATTCTACCATATATGTCTTTCTACCCGATTTCTGTTAAGTTCAGAGTTGCAAAGAGCATGAGGTTTGTACTCATTAATAAATGCTTGGAGTTCAATTATGTGTATTAAAAGAAAACCCATAGAAGTGCTAGAGGCAAAGTTGAAATTCAACAACATAATTTTAATTAGGCCATAAATCTAAACAAAAGAATACTGAGTCTCCAAATAAAGGTAGATGTCTAAGTCAGTATTTTATTTTAATAAATATATCTTACCAAAAGAATTCCATAAAATTTTATTTGTATTTAGCCCCTTTTCAAATTTTGCTTATACGAGTGATGAGAACGTAAATCTAGAAATAAGATTTGTGACGTCATCACTTTCCTTCCAAATTCCCAAATTAACATTATATCAAACACTAGTGTCATTTTGGACTTCAGGAAAATTACATAGCTTTTCTAGCCCTTGCTTTTCCAATCTGTGTATGAAACTGATAATAGTACCTACTTCATAGGGTTGTTTTGAGAATTTAGTAAAATTGCACATATAAGGCAATGACCAAAGGGTGTAGAACAGAGTAAATGTCCAATAAGTGTTAGCTGCTAATGTCACTATTGTGATCATTATTATGATAATAATCTTTAATGTCATTAGTCTGTTATTATCTTTTCCTGGTAGCCTCACTTTAAAAAAAAAAATAAATTTAGTTAGTTAGTTACTGGCTGTGTTGGGTCTTCGTTGCTGCACACAGGCTTCTCTAGTTGTGGCAAGTGGGGGCTACTCTGCGTTGCGGTGCACAAGCTTCTCCTTGCAGTGGCTTCTCTTGTTGTGGAGCATGGGCTCTAGGCGCACGGGCTTCAGTAGTTGTGGCATGCGTGCTTAGTTGCATGGGTTTAGTTGCTCTGCAGCATGTGGGATATTCCCGGACCCATGTCCCCTGCATTGGCAGGTGGATTCTTAACCACTGAGCCACCAGGGAAGTCCCTAGCCTTACATTTAATACCATCTCATCTTTCAGTTTCTTCCAGTATTTTCGTAAGTCTGCAATCTCAGCCATGAAAACTCTGAGTAATATCCAAATGATGATGATGATGATGATGATGACAATAACTCAGATAATGAGGACAATAAAAGCAAAGTCCCCAAAAGCTTGTTATGATAGATAGTTTGGAGAATCCTTAAATGGTATTATTGTCAACAAACCCCAAAATTCTTCAGTCTAGTCTTTGCCCACTCATCCCTTCTCCCACGATTGCCACAAAGAAGAAATATGCACAAGGATCCAAGGGAAATGGCAAAAAAGTTACCATTTATTATTAAGTGGTCCTGTACTTAAATTCCAATGCAGAGATATCCGGTTGGCCAGATTAGAAAATGTGACCTGGTGAAAAGGATTACTTTAAGTGCCTTTCTCACTAGTTTAAGTATAAATCCATACCTCAGGGTCTTACTAACTTCAGGTTGATCACTTAGTACAAAAGACTAAAGAGATGAGAATGTTTGTGGATGCTAAGCAGGGCAAAGAAGGAGAGTAGGATGGCTAGGATTACCTTTGGAGAAGATCCTTTGAAAGTTTCTGTGGCTCTTGCTTCAAGGGGCAAAAGGAAGAAGAGAGATTCACAATTAGGTGCAGGACCTTTCAATACACCATAACCCTATCCACAGGTAGATGTGGTCCAACATGTCTGAGACTTGGATCCAATCAGATTAATATTCCCTTGGAAGTTTAGTATTTCTTTGGAAGAAGGAATAAGAGCTCCTTCTCAACTCTGTTTCCCAAATAGTGGTTTGATAACACTTTGAGCCTATAAATAAAGAAATTAAATGTCAGACTACAACATATCAAGAAGTGATAATTGCTCAAAAAGTCTGAAAAATAATAATGAAATTTTGAATTCTTGACTTTTAAATACTCTAGAAAATTATATTTTTAGGAACTAGCTAGAAAAGCCCTAACATTTCTGAAACTATGATCTTTCCCTGGACAAAGAGCTCTGGATAATAGAAATGAACAGATTTTTAAAGATCTTGTTTATTGGTTTAGCTCTCAACTAATCAGTGAAATACAGTAATTAATCATCAATTAATATTTCTGTATACACAAAGATGAAAGACTTCCTCTATGACAGCATGAAATTCAAAAGAAAGAATAGAAGTTGAATATTTTGGTGAAATCAACATATGATACCTGACAGTAGCTAAAAGACTATGAAGCTAATAAAAAACCAAGTGGAAAAATATCCTCCAAGGCACTTGGTCTCTTAAAATCTTCTGGCCAAACAACCACCTTAGTAGCACATAAGCGACTCTTAACTGTATCTATAATTGGCAATTTTATTCTAATCTTTTTATTTCGAACATTAGATATATTTCCAGAAGTCCTATAGACTACAAGGCATAACCCAAGATTTTCCTTGTTTAATTACAGAGAATAAGAAAAGAAAATAAGAAAAGAACCTTTCTGTCCATTTTTGAGTTGGTCCTTGTTAGGGTTGAATCATAATAGTTTGTGTTTCACAGACTTCTGGAAATATCAGTTACATTTCAATAGTTCAAACTACTTTTATATCATAAAAGGGAACTAAAATTGGCTTAGACTCCCTCATTCATTCATCCATTCAAGATATGACCCTCAAGAATGCACAGTCTATGGGGCAGAGAGTTGTTATGTAAGAAGGTAATTAGTGCAATGTAAATGTAAAAAGAAGGTATTATGAGAGTAGAAAAGAGGGAACAACTCACTCTGCCTGGGGGAAGGGGAAGGAGGTGTGGGAAGGATTCAAAGAGAAGATGGAAAGCTGTTTTTAAGTGTGACTAAGACAACCAGGTGGACAAGGCAGGGTATGAGGCGTGGCAGAGGTGGAGGAAAGGGCATTCTAGGTGGAGGGAAAATCTGTACACATGCATGAAAGTATGACAAAGTATGGTATGTAGGGGGAGTTGACAATCCTTTTAGCCTAGAAATCATAAGAGAAATGAAAAAAAAATGCAAGGGAGAGAATGATGGGAGATGAAGCTAGAAAATTAAGCAGTAAACAGGTAGTAAAAATAAGCCATAGTAAAGAGTTTGAAACTGATTCTCTGATGGTTTCTGAAGAGGGAATTACTGGCAGTTTACTTGAAGAGTATATTTTTAAAATAGAGAAAGAAGACTAATAAGGAGGCCGTTATAAAGAATTCCCTGGTGGTCCAGTGGTTAGGACTCCGTGCTTCCACTGCAGGGGCCATGGTTTTGATCCTGGTCCCTGGTTGGGGAACTAAGATCCTGCAAGCCACGTGGAGAGCCCTGCCTCCCCCCTCCCCGCCCCCCCACCCCTGCAAAAAAGAGGCCATTATAATTGTGCAACTGAACTTTGACAATGGGAATAGAGTGAAGGAAATGTCTAGGAGATAAAAGGATAGAAAAACAGATTAGATGTTGAGGATGGAGGAGAAGGAATCAATATAAGATGTATCCCTAGTATGATATTAATTAATGAATTACAGAAATACAGGGAAGACCAAATTAGTGGGGAAATCTATGAGTTCAACTTTGTATATACTGAGTTTGAGATGCTTCTGGGACAATGAGAAGTTATTCCACTGTCAATTAGGTAAAGGGGTCTGTGGCCAAGAGAAAGGTTTTGCCAAGAGATAAAGATTTGCAAGTCATTGACATTCAGTTGGCAGTCTAGGCTATGGGACTGGAAAAGACAGCCCAGAGAGAAAATGTAGACAGAAGAGAAGTGAATCACTCTCATTGCTATTGCATAAGAGGTGAGTCATCAGATAGGATATCAGGTCTGTCTACTGATTGTACTTTAAAAAGACTCGGGCAGGGTTGGATTGTCCCAAAAAGCAAGGAGTGATCTCTTTAGTGCCCTGCTGGCAAGGGTGGAGAAGTTAAGTTTCCCGATTTTTTTTTCTTTTGAACTCTTCCCATAGTTACTATCCATTTTGATTTCATGCTTCTTCCTGGTCTACTGGTTCCTTTCGTACCTGGTCTCTCTACATAAGCCTCTTCCCCAATCCATCCTACACATTGTTTCCAGATCAGTCTTTATAAACACCACTTCACTACTTCTAATCATCATGCTCACCCCTCCCATACACACACCTCTCAAAAATGGCCAATAAATAAATTTCAGACATTTTGCAGAAAAGGCAGTGCTTTAGAGTGAAAAGAGTCAAGCTTTGGAACTAGACCAATCTAAAATCAAACCTCAGTTCATATAAATAGAATTATGTAGAACCATATACAACCTCCATTTTTGTAGGCTAAAAATGGTTGAATATTGGTACTGAGCAGGACCCTGTGGGCCTCCTGGGCACAAAAGCCTTTCTGTGTCCCCCATTTCTTGATTACAAGAAATAGGCTTCATTCAGCCTCCATGACCTTTCCTGAGTTCCAATGAGCAGGTTCAAACAGTTGCTAATTAGGGAAGGGAGGGGATGCAGAGACAAGGGAGGAACAATCAAAAGAAACAATAGTGCAGCCTTGGGGCAGGGTCCTGGTTCCCCCACAAGAGATATACATAACAATGTCTTTGAGCCATTTTGCAGATACTGAGACCCCCACCAGGTGGGGGAAGTAGGATGCTCCCAAGCACTTAGTGCCCAGACCAGTTGGAAACAGAAGGTTGATGATGCTGACTCCCACTTACCACCAACCAATCAGAAGAATGTCCATGAGCTGATCATGAACTCTTTGAACCATTCTTATAAAACTTCTCACTACCCCCTCCAAGTTGGGACACACAGTTTTGAGGGCATTAGCCCGCAATGGTCCCCATTGCCTGGCAAAGCAATAAAGCTGTTCTTTTCTACTTCACCCAAAACTCTGCCTCCAAGAATTAATTCAGTGTCAGGGTACAGAGGTCGGATTTGGCTTTAATATCAGCAGTTCATATGGTTCAATTTAATAGCTTTGTGATCCAGGGCTCACTAGCAAGTCAAACTAATCTGTCAGAGCTTAATCCCCATTGTCTCCTGTGTTCACAGAGCCAGTGATCTCTAACTGTCCCAAAGGTGCATTCCCAGGTCACTTTGCTAAATTTGGGAGGCAATGAAAGATGGCTTTAACCAGTCTGATTATCAATTCCTTCTTCCTTGGGAAGAAAAATTCCTTCTCTTTAGGCTGAGGCAGAATGTCAGGAGAGGAGGAGAGAATTTGGGGCCCCAAAAAAGTAATCTGATGGCTGCATTTGTTTAAGTCTTCCTGTTCAGAGCTGGAGATGGAGAAGTTTCTGCCTTTTATTTTTCCATGGTCTACTACCAATCACCCTATCCTTTCTTCAGTTTTTTTTGAGGGGCATGTTATTTCTTTAGAAACATAAATGTTACTGATTTGGTTGAGTCATATATTATTCAGACCTGAGAACCATCCTCTTCCAAATAATTCTGCCTATTTCTTATCTCCTTCCTTAATTTAGATTTCATAGATTAACTCTCAGAAATCAACTTTACTTCCAAGTTCTTGGAGGTAGCTCACTATTTCTCATGTACAATTCATACTAGTGGCTTTTGAACATTTTAAAAGCAGGAGTTCTGGAGAAAGAGAGTGTGAGAGACAGAGGGAGGGGAAGATAGAAAGAGAGAACACCATGTAAAACACATAAAAGGAGTTACTCTAGTTGAGTAATAATAGGATTGGGGACAAAGAACCCCCAGACCTGGAGCAGGAAGGAAGGGTACAGGGCACAACCTTTAGAAGAATGACATGGCCCAAGGACATGACATAAACTGATTAGAACAAATTAGGTCCAAGATGGTGGATGAGTTGACTTCCACTGGACTTCAAACCTCAGTATATGCTCATTGTAACACATCAGCAAGCTAAATGACACACCCACAGACACCATGACAGTTCCAAGGCTGACCCTGAATGTCAAACAGTGGGCAGTGGCCCAATTTCTGGAAATTCCCACCCTTCCCCAAAATAGCTGGAACACTCCTCCCACTCATTAGCCTATGAAATTACCCACCCCTGTAAAAACCAACAACCCCATACCCTGGTGCCTTTCTCAGCTTCTGAGATGGCCCACACTCTGTGGAGTGTGTTTCTCTCTAAATAAATCCACTTCTTACCTATCACTTTGTCTCTCACTGAATTCTTTCTGTGATGAGATGTCAAGAACATGGGCTTCACTAAGTCCTGAGACCAGGTATGTGATCTCAGTTAAAAGACCAGAGTTACAAGGCCCAACCTGGGTTTTGGTTGGTTCAAGTCCCGGCTCGTGGGTTCAAGTCCCAGCGGTTTCAGACCCACCTCTCTCTTGCCCATGATGCACCTAGGGTTCCATAGAATACACCATGAACCCTGTAGTGATATCTGAAGATCTTTCAGCTTGCCCTTTTGATTGAATTTCTACCAAGTGTATGTGTATGTATGTGCATGTGTATGTGTTCATGCGTATTTTCCATAGACCCAGATCAGAAATTGGTAGACAGAATCCATTGATAAAACAATTCTTCATCCAATGGTCCCTTAAAAAATGTTATGATACATTGAAGAGCTATTAATAATGAAAATAGTTGACAAATTTAAAGTCAAAAAAACAGAGTATTATTTAATAGAAGCCTGTACATAGCTACTGTTCATTAAACTTTCCAAAACAGTGTTCTCTCCAACTCACATCCTGACTATAGCTACTGTTTACTGGTTAATGTTAAGTTGTTATGCAACTGTCCACTGATGAAGGAATCTACAAATACAGGCTTCTATAGTGGTTGTTCTTAATCTTATATGGGTTATGGGCTTCTTGGGGAACTAGATAAAAACTATGAACAGTTCTCTACAAAAAAAAAAAAAAAGAAAAGAAAAAGAAAAAGAAACTTGCATGGCCAAAAAAACTCAAAATATTTTTTCTAGTTTAAGGAGATGATAAACCCTCTGAAATTCTTTATAAGGTATTAAGAAGTCCTTTCTATAGTGAGGAAAGTCCATCTATGAACTGAACAAGATTTCATGGTAAGAGGGAAAGAAAACAGCTTCTAATTGTGCCCTCAAAGATATTGATGCATTAAATGCTGGTTTAAAGTTCAATTACTATATCAGCAGAATGTACTAGGTTATGCTGCATTAACAAACAACCCTCAATCTCAGTGGTTTAGTACAAAACAAGGTATATTTCTCACTCACCTGTGCAATGTAAGTTGGTACATGTCTTTGGTAATCACTGGCACTCAGAAACAGGCTGATGGGGCACCACTGTCTAGGAAATATTTTCTGATCACTGAGATAGGAAAAGCCAGTGTGGTTTATCAGACTCTGACTTTCAGAGTTTCTGTGTGGAAATGACATGTAATATATCTACTCAAATTTCATCAGCCAAAGTAAGAGATACAAAACATACAATGTAACTTTAAGAGGTAAAGAAAAGGTGAGAAGTAAAGTTTTGTCTTTGTTTCAAGAGTTGGTTTTATGTGTTATTCACTATTTCTGAACTTTTTAAAAATTAATTTATTTTATTTAATTAATTTTTGGCTGCGCCTTCATTGCTGCGTGGCCTTTCTCTAGTTGCGGCGAGTGGGGGCTACTCTTCATTGCAGTGCGCGGGTTTCTCATTGCGGTGGCTTCTCTTGTTGTGGAGCATGGGCTCTAGGCGTGCAGGCTTCAGTAGTTGTGGCACTCGGGCTTCAGTAGTTGTGACTTACAGGCTCTAGAGTGCAGGCTCCGTAGTTGTAGTACACAAGATTAGTTGCTCTGCGACATGTGGGATCTTCCCCGACCAGGGCTTGAACCCGTGTCCCCTGCATTGATAGGCGGATTCTTAACCACTGTGCCACCAGGGAAGCCCTATTTCTGAACTTCTATGAACATGATCTGTCCTATTTCTTTGTAATCAAAGATGTTAAGGTTTTAAAATTGATATGCTTCATAAGGATTCTCATCAGATATTGTTTATAATTATGCATGGGTTCTATCAAAGAATTCTTTAAATTCTTCTTTTGAGCTATATTCAGACTCAAACCTTCCACAACTGGAAACTTAATCCCTCAGCATTATGAACTCCCAATATAAAAACATGCTACCGTAGTTTGGGGAGAGATGCACACTCACTGTCAATTTCCATAAAGTAATTGAGTCAATGATGTAAAAATTATGAGTGTTGTGGTGCCTACTTTTTACCACTCCGATGGTGTGCAGACACAGGTAAATATTCGACTATCATTTCTTGTTGAAGCCATCCCTGACCCTCCAATTCTCCCCATAGGACTCTGTATGCCTTTTTGCACTCGATTCACTGGTCCATAATTGTCTACATGCCTTTCTGTTCCATTGACTGTAATCTCACTCATTCATTCATTAAACAAATATTTAATTTTAATCTACTTTACATATCTACTCTTAACACAGGGGCTAGTACAGATGGGAGTTCATAAATTATAACTGAATTAATGAATAAATGTAAGAATATTATTATTAGAGATAGTGTTATTTTTATAATGGCAACTACTATTTATTGAAAGGAAAATATGTACTTTTTATACATTCTGGATTTTGTATTAAATATTTTACATGTATTATCTTCTTTAATCCTTATAATAAGGTGATAGACATTATTATCCTTATCAGATGACTCCATTCTCCATCTCAGCCACTCTATTTTCAACTGCATCTAACTGGTTTTCACTTCCTTCCTGAGTTTGGGAGTTTGCTATTAGCAACGTTCCATCCCTTACATCTAGGAATGTCACTCTTTAATGAGTTGAATTGTCCCCCTCCTAAACTCATGGGTTGAAATTCTAACTCCTGAGAACCTCAGAATGTGACCTTACTTGGAAATAAGGTTATTGCAGATGTAATTAGTTAGACCAGATAAAGTTATAATAGTGTATGCAGACCCTTAATCTGACAGGTGCCCTTCTAAAAGCAGGAAATTTGGACACAGACACACAAACAGGGTGAATGCCGTGTGAAGACTGGGGAATTGGTGACAAAGGGACAGATACTGCAGAGTGAAAATTTAGGGATACTTGTGGCTTTGCTCTGGTTTTTGGCAATGCCATGCAGCTTGCAGGATCTTTCAGGGACTGAATCTGGGCCAGGGAATGCCCTAGGGATACTTGTTTTATACTGAAGAAAATTTTGGTAGAACTGTAACTTGTAACAGCTTGCACACAAACTATATGCTAACAGAGCCTACAATCCAAGTGGAAATAAGGAAAAACTCATAATATCGGTGTGAGTCAGCTGCTTCTTGCCTCTTACCAAAGTTGTAAGAGAGTCATGAATGCATGCTAGCTCTAAGAGGTGGTTCTGGTTCTAGAGAGGTGGCACAGGAAAGAAAAAAAAAGAAAAGAAAAAAAAAGCTCTAGCCCAGCCTTTCTCAAGGATGCCCATTAAGACTTCCCAGACAGAACTTCCTTGGTGGTGCAGTGGTTAAGAATCCGCCTGCCAATGCAGGGGACATGGGTTCGAGACCTGGTCCGGGAAGATCCCACATGCCGCAGAGCAACTAAGCCCATGCGCCACAACTACTGAGACTGTGCATTAGAGCCCTCGAGCCACAACTACTGAGCCCGTGTGCTGGAACTAGTGAAGCCTGCGTGCCTAGAGCCCGTGCTCCGCAGCAACAGAAGTCACCGCGATGAGAAGCCCGTGCACATTTTCAACGAAGAGTAGCCCTCACTCACCGCAACTAGAGAAAGCCTGTGCTCAGCAAAAAAGACCCAACCCAGCCAAAAATAAATAAATAAAATATATTTTTTAAAAAATATTTCCCAGACAGATAATTGGAACTGGCTCATGGTGAAATTTATCACTGGCAAGAAGATTCAGGTTGCTACCTTCCTATTCAAGGCTTTTCTTCCAGACAGCTTCAATTTAGGGGTGAGTGACAGGTGTGGATAGAGCACCAAGGGCAGGAAATTAAAGACCAGAGGTTTCAATCACCCTATGCCTAAATGATAGGCTTTGCTGTGGTCACCTGGAAACAAGAAACCTACTAAGGGAAATTTACTGCTAAAAAGAACTTACAGGCTGGATCACAAATGCCTGTGATTTTTCTGATGTCTAAAGCAACCTCAGGTTCCCAAATCTGCACAAACAAGAAGCAGGGTGAAAGATGTTTAGCCTCCTAAGGAGGGCATAATCCCACTATCCACTTTAAAGACAGTCACAGAAAACAGAAATCCCTCCTAGAGAGCAGAATCAGGGGTTGAAAGACAGAGTAACCAAACCTACTTTATAAACTCAAAATGGATTAAAGACACCTAAGACCTGAAACCATAAAACTCCAAGAAGAAAACGTAGGCAATACTCTTAGCAATATTTTTTTGGATCTATCTCCTCAGCAAGGGAAACAAAAACAAAAAAAATGGAGCCTAACCAAACTTAAAATCTTTTGTATATCAAAGGAAATCATCAACAAAATGAAAAGGCAACCTACTGAATAAGAGAAGACATTTGCAACTGATACGTCTGATAAGGGGTTAATATCCAAAGTATATAAATAACTCATACAATTCAATATCAAAAAAAAAAAAAAAACCCAAAAACAAAACCCAAATAACCCATTTAAAAAATAGGCAGAAGACCAGGAGAGAGATTTTTCTAAGAAAACATACAGATGGCCAACAGGCATTTGAAAACATACTCAGCATCACTAATCATCACGGAAATGCAAATCAGAACCACAATGAGATATCACCTCACAGCAGTCAGAATGGCTATTGTCAAAAAGACAAGAATTATCGTCAAAAAGACAAGAAATAATAAGTGCTGGTGAGGATGTAGAGAAAAGGGAACACTGTGCACTGTTAGTGGAAATGTAAATTGGTGAAGCCAGTATGGCAAACTGTATAGGGGTTTCTTAAAAAATTAAAAATAGAACTACCATATGCTCCAGCAATTCCACTTCTGGGGTATTTATCCAAAGAACACTATTTCAAATATATATATGCACCCAATGTTCATAGAGGCATTATTTTCAACAGTCAAGATATGGAAACACCCTAAATACCCATCAACAGATGAATGGATAAAGATTTGGTACACATACAATGGATTACTCAGGGTAGGGAGTTTTTATAATTTCTGCTAGTGGGATTTAAAAATTGCTAGAGATCAGTGGTTTTTATGCATTTCCAATTCTTTCACTTTCAAAATGCTTCAGTTTGTACTGAACTTATTTGGTTCCCATCCTTTCTTTGTATAGTGGTTGGGGCAGAGGTTTGTGGAGAAAGCGTTTCTTTTAGTTTACAGGTCATTGGATCATAAGACACACCCCCCATCCTAATTAAAGGACATACATCATGCAGAGATATTGGACATCACCCAGCAACCTTGGACGTGAAGCGAATGTGGCAAACAGATAATACTCAGGGACTGTCTCCCTGTCATAGGGGTGAACGTGTTCTATGTGTGAAAAAGTAGTACGCTCAGATTTTTGGGTCACCAAAGTGGTTTTGGCAGAAGTTGTTAGTTGTACCCTCGATATCTGTTTTCCACTTTATCTGTAGTAATATAAGTTTCAGGTAGGAAACTTCTATCAGGCTGCTGAGCTTAAGATTCTCTTTTTTAGCTTCCTTTGTAGCTAGGCGTGACCATGTAACTAGGTTCTGGCTAAAGGATGTGAGCAGAATTAATGCGTGTCACTTATTCATGGGTTTAGAAACAGAGTATACCCACCCTTCTCCATTTCCTGCTGGTCAAATGTGAAACAGTCACCTTGGAACTGCAGCCGCACCTGAGGAACCTAGGTCCTTGGGTGAACTTCATGTTCAAGCTGCACTCTTTGCCAGGAACCACCTATTAAAGAACTTTAGATGAGAGAGAAGTTGTTACTTGAAAACTGGATTCCCCTCTTGGTTGTTGCTGAGCCGAAAGACACAACCTACCCAAAGAGCTGGAGAAAGGAGGATTTATTACTTGCAGCAAGTAAGGAGAACACCAGGGATCTTTCCCAAAGAAGTATCTATCTCCCCAAACAGCAAAATCAGGGACATTTTAAGCTAAGGGTACATGCACCTTCATGAAGGGTCTTGAGCAGAGGAAAATTCAGCCTAGAATTGAGACAAAGGTCAACAGAGTCCATGCTTTAGTTGACTGAAGTCACCAGGGTCAGAAAAGGTCAACGTCATCGTCCCTTAGGTTCCGCTTGATCTGATGGTTGAGCACTCAGGGGGGCTTAAATTCTGCAAAACAGCTCGAGAAAGTGCTTCAGGTTAATCTTTGCCATTGAGACAGAACTGGGAGTCTTTACAAGTGGTTGTTATCTTTGCTATTGTTACTCCTCTTGCCTAATAACAGTCCTTTGTTCCTGCATTCTTTTGTTCCCTTAAGATTATTAATTATTGAGACCTGTTCAAGGGCAAGCATTATGGTCAGGCTTAGATCACAAAATGGCTTAAGCAGAAAATGGCTTCTCTTATGTCAAGAAAACCATGCCTGTTTCTCTTCCTCAAGGGCAGGCCCAGGGGTGGGGGGCCCAGCATTGCAGTATAACAGGATTAGAAGGTATATAGGGTGTATTAGGTAAATCTATAGCTGAACCTTAGTTTTGTATGCAGGCCATGATAATCACTTTTCAAAAAAGAAACAATTCCATGAATGCAGAGATAAGAACATGGTGTTTAGGAAAAAGCCTGAGGACCTTCAGAAGACCTGGGGGTTCATCTCAGTGCTATCACCTACTAGTCTTGGGTAATCATCGATGATTATAGTAACATCATTACCTGATAGAAACCAGTGTTCTCTCTTACACAGGTCACAGAGTTTCTCTCTGAGGCCAGCAAGATGAAGAGTAGATCTGAGAAATGTCACACTTTTAGGAAGTTTTTAAAAAGTGGGAGAAATTTAGGAAAACTGTTTAGCACTTTGTTTTTGTTTCATACTCTCTTTGTTTATTTTTTGAACATATTTGCTTTAGAAATAATATAATGATAAAAAATCTGAAGGGAAAAATGGACTACTAAATTATTAAATTGCATTATGAACACATTCATTTATTCCCCTTAGATTGATGGGAGAAAAAACCTGTTTCCACTCTCAGCTTTATTCTCAGTTATATTTTACACTGAATTTAGGCTCTTCAATCACTATATTAAAACTAAAAGAAAGTACTTCAAGGTCTATATATTTTCTTACTGGCTTCTACTAAAATGTTGTTTAAACAAATAACCTGTTTTGTATTAGAAAAAGAAGTTTGTTTGGCTAGTAAAATCATAACGAAGAAAAAACCCCAAGTCTTTCTAGGAGAAAAAATTAAATAAATGGTTTGAAAGAAAAGCTAATATGTTTGTTAAGAGTCACATTGCATCAAAGTGAAAAATTCCTGTTTCCGCAAACAACTATAGTGAATATATATAAAATGCAAATTAGGAAGAAGTTTTTCATTAATTTTGATCCAAAACTGTGCAAAATACACAAGATGAGTCTTAATTTGTTGAAATTTGTTCATTATTTTTTTTTTTTTTTTTTTTGCGGTATGCGGGCCTCTCACTGTTGTGGCCTCTCCCGTTGCGGAGCACAGGCTCCGGACGCGCAGGCCTAGCGGCCATGGCTCACGGGCTTAGTTGCTCCGCGGCATGTGGGATCTTCCCGGACCAGGGCACGAACCCGTGTCTCCTGCATCGGCAGGCGGACTCTCAACCACTGCGCCACCAGGGAAGCCCTATTCATTATTTTGAAAGTAAAAACTGCCATCAAATGGATTTTCCTGATTAAACCAGTTACCTGATTCATTGTATCAGTATTTGTTTTGGTATCATGTAGATAAGGAATTTCAGGAAAGGATTTAAAATCTGAAAGAGTCATTATGGTCTACTCAGAAAAATTCCAGGCTTGTTTGAGTATAAATTTAGGACCAGAGCTAGAAAGGCCCTGGCATATCCTGTGGGAACATATGAACAGTCTGGCTTCTGTTAATGAAAGCACAAATAAAGTAGGTTGTATAAACATGCTGAGCAACTGAAAGTGGGGTTGCCCTAAAATAGAAATAGCATACCAGTTTTACGGAATATCCCGAAAAGGATAAACATTAAATGCCTCTAATTAGCGAGGGTTAATAATACAATTAGAAAAAAGTTATTTTAGTCTGAGAGGTACCACTCAAACAAGGCATCTATAAAGTGATTGCAAAATGATTTTATAAGCAGTGGCACAAGGGTATATTGAAAACGCACAACCCAGATTGGGACTTGAACCCACTGTCTTTTAATTGAGATCACACACCTGGTCTCAGGACTTAATGAAGTTCAGGTTCTTTATGTCTCATCGCAGAAAGAATCAGTGAGAAACAAACGTGATAGGTAAGAAGTGGATTTATTTAGAGAGATACACATTCCAGAGACAGAATGTGGTCCATCTCAAAAGGCAAGAATGGCTTTAGGAGAAACACACCCACAGAGTGTGGGTCATCTCAGAGGGCAACAGGCCCTGAAATATGGGGTGGTTAGTTTTTATGGGCTGGGCAATTTCATAGGCTAATGAGTGGGAGGATTATTTCAACTATTTTGGAGAAGGGGGCAGAGATTTCCAGGAATCAGGCCACTGATCACTTTTTGGCCTTTTATGGTTGGCCTTGGAACTGTGATGGTGCTGGTGGGTGTTTCAGTTAGCATGCTAATGCATTACAATGAGCGTATAATGAGGCTCAAGGTCTACTGGAAGTCAGATCTTCTGCTGTCTTGGATCTAGTTGGTTCTAAGCAGTCTTTGCTGTGTCCTCAATGGCTATGTCATTCTTTTAAAGGTTGTGCCCTGCCCCCTTCCCTCCTGTTTCAATATGAGTTCACAATCAGAAAAATTATTGAAAATAACTGCAGCCAATTTCAGAGACCTGGAATCACAGCTCTGGGAAGTAGTAGGTATGAGCCTATTTAGAATTTGTGCTTTGATTTTAATACCTCTATGTTGCTAAGAAATAGAGAAAGTATGGAAGAAAGTTTTGCTGAACCATGAAACCAAACTGGGCAAGCAGATAAGAGAATTGTAGAAGCTCGCTTGAAAAAAAAGACATCAACTCAAAAGAAGCTTGCTTAGAGTTTTATCCTTGGAATGGCTACAGAGGAAAGGAAGGAAAGAAGGGTGAGGGGTTTGATGGTGCAGGCTTTGAGAGATTGGGGCTTCAGTCTGTTCCAGGGAAGAGTGGTAATTAAGACCTTTCTAAATCTGTGACTCTTCAATGGTATGATACTGGAAAAAAAAATCTAATATAATTTGCTTGGACTAGTCCTTGAACTTGTTGCTTAAAATTTTGTAAGCTGATAGGGTAGGGGGAGCTCCAGAGAAAGAGGACAAGGGAGGGCTGTCTTGACATAAGAGAAGCCATTTTGGGCCTAAGCCATTTTGTGATCTAAGCCTGACCACAGTGCTTGCCCTTGAACAGGTCTCAGTAATTAATGATCTTAAGGGAACAAAAGAATGCAGGAACAAAGGACTGTTATTGGGCAAGAAGAGTAACAATAGCAAAGATAATAACCACTTATAGAGACTCCCAGTTCTGTCTCAATGGCAAAAATTAGCCTGAAGCACTGTTTTTTTAAAAATAAATTTATTTATTTTGGTTGCCTTGGGTCTTCGTTGCTGCGTGCAGGCTTTCTCTAGTTGTGGCAAGCGGGAGCTACTCTTCATTGGGGTACGCAGGCTTCTCATTGCGGTGACTTCTCTTGTTGTGGAGCACAGGCTCTAGCTGCACGGCCTTCAGTAGTTGTGGCACGTGGGCTCAACAGTGTGGCTCGTGGCCTCCAGAGCGCAGGCTCCGCAGTTGTGGTTGCACGGGCTTAGTTGCTCCACAGCATGTGGGATCTTCCCGGCCCAGGGTTCAAACCTGTGTCCCCTGCATTGGCAGGCGGATTCTTAACCACTGCGCCACCAGGGAAGGAAGTCCCCAATATTAAATTCTTAATATGTATGCCAGCCCTCTGCTAGACCTGCTGCAATTCTATGCTGAATTCTCCTTTGCTTAAACCCCTTCATGAAGATGAATGTACCCTTACCTTAAAACGTCCCCGATTTTGCTGTTTGGGGAGACACTGCTTTGGGAAAGAGCCCCAGTGTTCTCCTTACTTGCTGCAAGTAATAGCCTTCCTTCTCCAACTCTTTGAGTAGGTTGTGTCTTCTGGCTCAATACCCGCCAAGAGGCAAACCCAGTTTTTTGGTAACACTTTGACTATAAAAAACCCAGTTATGAATTATTCTTTTTTTTTTTTTTGGCGGTACGCGGGCGTCTCACTGTTGTGGCCTCTCCCGTTGCAGAGCACAGGCTCCGGACGCGCAAGCTCAGCGGCCATGGCTCAACCGGCCCAGCCGCTCCGCGGCACGTGGGATCTTCCCAGACCGGGGCACGAACCCGTATCCCTTGCATCGGCAGGCGGACTCTCAACCACTGCGCCACCAGGGAAGCCCATGAATTATTCTGAGTACTATAAATTACCTCTTTAAAACCAAATATCCCACATGATTTTATTGTCCATGTTTTCATTTGTGCTTATGATCATGTTGTTACAATGTGGAACTATATTACTTATCACTGGCTTTATCAGACTGAAGGTTCAGAGAGTCAGGACCATCAGGGATCTATCCATTTGTCTGTCTGGGTATCTATCTATCTATCTACCTACCTACAGGATTTTCTACAGTGATTTGAACTTACATAACTGTGGAAGCTGGTAAAGAAGCAGTCTCAATTAAGTCTGTTATCTTTCTGTGTGATGCTGGAGCTTAAAATCCATGAGACAGGCAGGCAGGAAGAGAAAATGGACGTAAAGTCAGGGAGACCAAGAATAAGCTAGAACCCATAAACACAAGCTGGAACCTGCAAGGATGGACTGAAACTGGTGTCAGTTCTTGTTGCCTCTGTCCTTAGAGGTGTGGGTGTCCTGGAGTAGTCGGGGCTTCTCCATGGAGCTAAACAAACACACCTCTCCCAGAAGTCAGAGAAGCTGTCGGAGGATCCAGGGGAAGGTGGAGGAGTTACAGGCTCAGCCACTGGTTTACACAAACTGGGTGAGCCAGCTTATAAATGATAATGTGTGGGAGCTACAAAATAATTGCTGCTTCAATTCTTTTTTAAAATAATTAATTAATTAATTTTAGGCTGCATTGCGGTGCATGGATTTAGATGCTCCACGACATGTGGGATCCTCCCGGACCAGGGCTTGAACCCGTGTGCCCTGCATTGGCAGGCAGATTCTTACCACTGCACCACCAGGGAAGTCCCCGCTGCTTCAATTCTGCCCTCCAAATCTTGCACAAGAATCTCTCTTGGGGCTTACCCTAACCAGAAACATACAAGAAAGGTCATTCTGAGAAACAGATTTCAGGCTAGCCAACTTGACACATTGCAAAGTCACACACAAGCCTACGCAAATTAAATTGTAAATGATGTGTGTATGCCATATGACATCACAGCCTGGTTTATAAACAGAAACGCAACTTATTGAATATTTTCTGTGTTCTATTCTTTGGACATTAAGTCATTGACTTATCACAACTCAATGCTGTAGGGGCTATTTTTCCCCCATTTTCCAGATGTGGAAACTGAATCAAAAATACTTAAGTAACTCATGTAAGGCCATAGAGCCAATAAAAAGTAGCAGAAGCAGGATTTAAACCACCCAGACATTCTAGCTGTATAGCCTCTGCCCTTACCTGCGACCTCTCTGCCACCTCCCAGGAGGCAATGCAGGAAAGCTCTGGCAGAACTGAGTCAAAAGAGGACACAATGTAGTCTAAGCCTGATGTGCAGTGCAAAAGGAGTTGGGCCATAGATAAATGTTTTTTAAAAACCCTCAATCCCTTCTAAATGAGAGATGCTTTTGCCAGATATATTAAGTTCTTGAATTAAATGTGCATGCAGTTTTCCTCATCCATTCGCAAAACGGCAGATTGTCACAGCAAAATGCTTCCTCTTGGTCCCTGGAGGAAGATTTTTTTTAAATGTCCCACATACGTTCTTGGAGGGGAAGGTAGTGGGAATCAAGGTACGTCAGGATGATTATGGCTGTCTGGCTAGAAGCCTTCTGAGATTGCCCTTGCACAATTCTGTGTGTAATTCAGCATGTAAAAATTGAAATGCATTTGGAGTTTTCTGTGAAAATGGCTTTGTATTGCACAAGTCCCGAACTGCTTTCAATCACTCAACCACTTCCCCTTGCATGGACAGCAGGCATTTCCTTTAGGGCATATGCTATGCTCTGGGAAAAGCATCTTGTCTATAACACGTGTCTCACCTGCCAAACACAGCAGAACCACACTTGGCACCGAGACTGCTCCTCACAGATGTTCAGTGGCTCTCTCCCAAAAAGCTAATTTGTGTGAAATCCTGAAACTACAACTCTCTACTTCACATAAAGTGTATTTTCCCAAAAATGGTTCATGAAAAGCCTTGTCTGCAGATCGTCTGCTGGCCCCGGCTGCAGAGCATCTCCTGGTCTCCGTTGGACTCTGATGGCCACACAACCACGGGTGCCACCAAGTCTAGGAAACTTCTCTCAAACTCTACTGAGTCCTCTGAGTCCCGATCGATTCCCCACAAAACTCTCCCAAACTTTTTAGATTCCCCTAAATTAAATCAGCTTTCTCTCCTTCTCACCAAAGCCTGACAAGTCCCATCCACTGCCCTCTATCTTATTTCAAACACTTTGGATGTACCTGTACTTTTTCAGCCTTTATTTTAGTCTCAAGGAACTAGTGAGCAGCTCAGCCTGACTCTACCAGGGGGTTAATTATTTTTCCCTCAATGCTTCCACAATATGGTTTAGACTTTTAAAAAAATATTCATTTATTTATTTACTTATTTATTTATTTGGCTGTGCGGGGTCTTAGTTGCAGCACACGGGCTCTTCAGTTGCACATGCAGGATCTAGTTCCCTAACTAGGGATCGAACCCAGGCCCCCTGAATTAGGGGCATGGAGTCTTAACCACTGGACCACCAGGGGAGTACCCTAGACTTCTTTTTCTTTCATGTTCTGCTTTTATTTCTTATTTTTTAATTGACACTAGGTATTACTATGGCCTCTTGGGTTTTTTTTTTTTTTTTTTTTTGGCTATGTAGGGTCTTTGTTGCTGTGCACGTGCTTTCTCTAGTTGTGGCGAGCAGGGGCTACTCTTCGTTGTGGTGTGTGGCCTCTCATTGTGGTGGCTTCTCTTGTTGTGGAGCATGGGTTCTAGGTGCGCGGGCTTCAGTAGTCGTGGCTCACAGGCTCAGTAGCTGTGGCTCATGGGCTCTAGAGCACAGGCTCAGTAGCTGTGGTGCACAGGATTAGTTGCTCCGTGGCATGTGGGATCTTCCCAGACCAGGGCTCGAACCCATGTCCCCTGCATTGGCAGGCGGATTCTTAACCACTGCACCACCAGGGAAACCCTATGGCCTCTTGTAAAAGATCAAAGCCGTGGATTCCAGTTCTGCCTCCTCTGCTAACCATGTGACATTGTTCAAGTCACCTGATCTTTCTGGTACTCAGTTTTCTCATCTGCAATGGGTTAATAATAATCATGATAAAATATAACAATAGTTTTAATAAGATCTAGCATGTACAGTGCTTCCTATGTGCCAGGAACCCCTTTAAGAGTGAACATACATTAATTTTTTAATAATGCAGAAGCATGATTAAATCATTTTTAGCAAATCCATACCACAGAGTATTAGGTAGCCATTAAAAATAATGAGGTATAATAGCATTAAACTATATCGATGATATAATATTAAGTGGAAAATATTTGTCTCTTTCTCACTCTTTAAAAATATATTCACAAACAGACACGCATTTATGGTTTGAATTTTTAAAAACGTGTTTATACATCTGTATCGTTTAAATTTTTCAATGAACATTTTAAAAACAAAAGAAATAGAAAAACTTGACTAAAAATAAATTATGATTTTAACAAATATACTGAAACTGGCAATTTAAGTAAATTAATGTTACCACTCATGAAAGTAGAAACTGCTATGTATTATTCCTATTCCAATCACAATTTTTAAAATATTTTGATATATATCTTTAAGAACTGCCAACTAAATAGGATTGCAGTTTTCTGAATATCCCCAGTGAGAGTATAGATTTCTAATTTGGGGACGTTTGATATTTTTTAACAGAAAATGATTATTTGTCATCATGTATGATGAATAAAGTTGCTAATCAGGGTGGGTAATGCTGATTTTAATCAAAACTGTCACAGACTTCTCTCATTCAAAGCCCTGTAATTTTCAAAAGAAGTCATAGGGGCAACAGTTCACTCCTTTCACAGGATATGGAGCCCCAAAAATGTTTCCAGAGTCTATTTCAAAATACTAAGCTTAATTATGTTTTGTAGGAAGAAATCTGCACAAATCATGCTGCTCAGGTTCCATTCTTTCAGTTAGCTGCCAATTGGAACCAATCTCTAAAACTTTTCAATAATTTCATCAGTCCTAGAAGTTACTAGATGAATGCCTTATTTATCATGTTTGAATTTTAGAAGTTTTTTATCTTCTTTTTATAATACACTTCTGTCATTACTTCATCTCTATAAGTAATTTTTTTAAATAAATTTATTTATTTAAGGCTGTGTTGGGTCTTTGTTGCTTCACACAGGCTTCTCTTGTTGCAGATCATGGGCTCTAGGTGCACAGGCTTCAGTAGTTGTGACATGTGGACTCAGTAGTTGTGGCTCACAGGCTTAGTTGCTCCGTGGCATGCGGGATCTTCCCGGACCAGGGCTTGAACCCGTGTCCCCTACATTAGCAGGCAGATCCTTAACTACTGTGCCACCAGGGAAGTCCCTATAGGTAACTTTTTTTTTAACATCTTTATTGGAGTATAATTGCTTTACAGTGGTGTGTTAGTTTCTGCTTTATAACAAAGTGAATCAGCCATACATACACATATATCCCCCTATCTCTTCCCTCTTGCATCTCCCACCTTCCCAGCCTATCTCACCCCTCTAGGTGGTCACAAAGCACCGAGCTGATCTCCCCGACCTATAGGTAACTTTTGAATGTAAAATATCTCACTTACATACTTTACAACTTATTCTTGATTTGAAATGAAAAAAATCTCTTTTAGTTTTGTCTGTAATTACTACCATCACAATGAGTAGCAGATGTTAAAAATGCTGCTCCTTCAAGCTGAAATCCAATGCAGCAACTTCCTGTTCCACCTCCAACAAGTAACTGTCTCAGCACTGTGGCTTGTCTACATCTCTCTTTTTTTTTTTTTTTTTTTTTTGTGGTACGCGGGCCTCACACTGTTGTGGCCTCTCCCGTTGCAGAGCACAGGCTCCAGACGCGCAGGCTCAGGGGTCATGGCTCACGGGCCCAGCCGCTCCGCGGCACGTGGAATCCTCCCGGACAGGGGCATGAACCCGTGTCCCCTGCATCGGCAGGCAGACTCTCAACCACTGTGCCACCAGGGAAGACCCCTACATCTCTTTTATTCAGTAAAAGTGGGGGGGACTTGCCTGGTGGCACAGTGGTTAAGAGTCCACGCTCCCAATGCAGGCGGCCAGGATTCAATCCCTGGCTGGGGAACTAGATCCCACACGCCAACTAAGACCCGTTGCAACCAAATAAATAAATAAATATTTTTTTAAAAATAAATAAAAGGGGGGAACTTCTCCCGTCCAAGACAAATCCTTCAACCCACTCTCAGAAACTCGTTCCACCATTTACATTAATTCATCTTTCTCATCAGCCCCTCTTTTCACCCAGATTTTGCCCCTCAGCATTTAAACAAGTCAAGCCTCTCCCACAGAGACTTGAGAGAGAGAAAGAGACAGAAAGAGAGACAAAGAGACAAGCATGGAGAGAGAGAGAGAGAGAACACTGATGTCTAGGTCTCCTTCTAGCTTCTGAACAATCACTGGACTCCTTCTTTAAACCAACCTTAGTACTCTTAAATTATTCACTCTCACATTCTTCTCAAGCCATAGCAGTTAGGGTTTTGTCCCAATCACTCCAATGAAAGTAACAATGATGGTCACTAATGACCATCCATTGTCCAAACCCAAGGGATAATTTTCAGGCTTCCTACTTGAATTCCTTGGCATTGTACATTTCACCACTCTTCACCACTTCTTCCTTGAAACGTTTAGTTTGTTTTCTGTGAAATCACACTCTTCCTGTTCTCTTTCTACCTCCTGTTCCTTTTTTTGTGTATTTTGGAGACTCATTTAAAACTTGATGCTCCCCAGAATTCCATCATGGGTCCCTCTCTCTTCTCCATCTGTACACTTATCCTTATCATCTCTTCTTTGTTCAAGGCCTCAAATAGTACTTCTGCCTGCTGGCATCCTAACCTTTGAGCCTAAACTGAGCTTTGTCCACAAGTGTCAGTCTGAACTCATCATGTGGCTCCACAAACTCTCTTATCCTCTGTGCTCCCTTTTTGGCAAATGGCACCACCCAGTTGCACAAATAAAAAACATGGAGTCCTCCTAGGATTTTTCTCTCTCCCTTACTTCCCACATTCATTGATCTTCAAGCCCTGCCAACTCTATTTATTAAACGCATCTTCAAGTATTCATTTCGGGCTTTTCCACTTCTTATCTAGATTCCTATCATAGCCTCACTGCACTTCTCCCTTTAGTTTCATCTCTTCTGGTACAACCTCCCCAATGCCATCAAAATAAAGGTCTAATACACAAATCAGTAACTCCACATAAAACCCAAACCTAAGGCTTTAGGTAATCTGGCTCCTGCCTGCCTTCCCAGTCTTACCTTCTCTGAACTTCACTGGCATCCTGAGATCTGGCCACACTCAACAACTGCAGTTTTGTAAACATGTCATATGCTCTTTTCCCACACCTTCCCGTTATTTTCCCTCTCCCTCTTTTCTTCTCAGCATTGCTAATTATTACTTCTTATTGGAAAACATCTCAGTTTCACTTCTACCAAGATTTATCAGGGCTTCCCTGGCAGTCCAGTGGTTAACCCTCTGCTTCCAGTGCAGGGGGCGCAGGTTGGATGCCTGGTGGGGAACTAAGATCCCGCATGCCATGCGGCACAGCCAAAAAATAAAAAGATTTATCTTATCTGAACTTTTAATAAAATTGTCTAGTATTGAAATAAGTGAGCTTCCTTTGGGAATCCGTAGATCTTTGTCTCTCTTATTACATTTATAATACCAGGCCTCTTGTTCACCTGTTCTGAAACTAAACCCAAATCAGATTTAAAAATAGGTAAGGGATTACCAAAGAGAATGTATTAAGTAAAAGCTAGTGGAAAGCCCACGAAGTGAATTTTAAAGAATAGCTAAATACAGTGGCTAAACCAATGTCCTCAGGAGTCTCTGTATTTTTCTCCATCTTTCTCTTTATTTTTCCCTATATTGGCCTTATTCTCAGACAGGCTGTCACTATATGGTGGCAAAGAAGGCTGTCAGCTTCTTTCTCGAAATTTCTGTCAAAAATCCTAGGATTAATAAAAAAACCAAAAACCAAACCAAAACAAGAAATCCTAGGATGGTTTCTCATTGACCTAACTGTGGCCACATGTCTGTTTTACTGAATAATTGCTTTGGTTAGGACAATGAGATAACTTGACGGGCCAGGCCTAGGCCACAGGCCCACCGTAGGTGCTGGGGTAGAGGGTAGGGTCATAAACTGTGAATGGGAGAAATGATTCCTCCAAATAGATGCTGGACATAGAAGGGTACATATGTCTACTGCAACCCTTCTCATACTATATTAATTAATACAGTGTGTTTGTCTGCCTACTCACTGATTTGTGAGCCCTTTCAGGGTAGGTATAGATTATATTTTCACATATGTAACCCAAACACAAAGTATACCACATATCAGTGTTCTTGTGAGAACTTCATGAAATAATGTATTTAGAGCCTTTAAAGTATTCAGCCATAAAAAAGAATGAAATCTTGTCATTTGCAACAACATGGATGGAAGTTTAGGGCATTGTGCTAAGTGAAACAAGTAAGAGAGAAAGATAAATACCATAGATCTCACTTATACGTAGAATCTATAAAACAAAACAAAATAAACAACAACAAATAACAAAACAAAACAAAATAAAAGCCAAGCTCATAGCTATGTACAGAGAGCAAACTGGTAGATGTCAGAGGTGGGGGAGTGGACAAAATGGGTGAAGGGGGTCAAAAGCTACAAACTTCCAGTTATAAAATAAATAAGACATCAGAATGTAATACACAGCATGGTGACTATAGTTAACAATATTGTATTTTATATACTTGAAAGTTGCTAAGAGAATAAATTTTTTTTATACTTTTAAAAATTCTTTTCCATTATGGTTTATCATAGGATATTGAATATAGTTCCCTGTGTGTAGGACCTTGTTGTCTATCCATCCTAGATATATACTAGTTTGCAACTGCTAATACCAACTCCCAACCCCGCCCTCCCCCCCGCCCTCCCCCTTGGCAACCACAAGCCTGTTCTCCATGAGACTCTTTCTGTTTCATAGATAGGTTCATTTGTGTCACATTTTAGATTCCACATATAAGTGTCATGGTACTTGTCTTTCTCTTTCTGACTTATTTCAGTTAGTATGATAATCTCTAGTTACATCCATGCTGCTGCAAATGGCATTATTTTGGCTTTTTTATGGCCGAGTAGTATTCCATTGTATATATGTACCACATCTTCTTTTATCCATTCATCTGCCAATGGACATTTAGGTTGCTTCCATGTCTTGGCTATTGTGAATAGTGCTGCTACGAACATAGGGGTGCATGTATCTTTTTTTCAAATTAATTAATTAATTTATTTGGCTGCATCAGGTCTTAGCTGTGGCACTCAGGATCTTTGTTGCATCATGTGGGATCTTTCATTGCAGCGCACAGGCTCTTTGTTGCAGCACCTGGTCTTCTCTCTAGTTGTGGCACGTGGGCTCCAGAGGACATGGGCTCAGTAGTTGCAATGCCTTGGGCTCTCTAGTTGTGGTGCAAGGGCTCTAGATCTAGCTCGTGGGCTTAGCTGCCCTGCGGTATGTGGGATCTTAGTTCCCCAACCAGGGATCAAACCTGCCTCCCCTGCAATGGAAGGCAGATTCTTAACCAGTGGACCACCAGGGAAGTCCCGCTAAGGGAATGAATATTAAAAGTCCTCATCACAAGAAAAAAAAATTGTAACTATATATGGTAATAGATGTTGACCAGACTTATCGTGGTGATCATTTTGCAATATATACAAATATCCAATCATTATTTTGTACATCTGAATCGTATATATTGTTGTATACCAATTATATCTCAATAAAAATAAAGCATTTATCACAAAGTCAGATATATAATAATAAATATTAGCTATCATTATTGGTATGGTTTCATATACAGAGTGAAGAAGGTAGTATGAAATAAGCTTTAATTTGGGCTTCCCTGGCGGCGCAGTGGTTGAGAATCCGCCTGCCGATGCAGGGGACACGGGTTTATGCCCCGGTCCGGGAAGATCCCACATGCCGTGGAGCGGCTGAGCCCGTGAGCCATGGCCGTTGAGCCTGCGCGTCCAGAGCCTGTGCTCCGCAAAGGGAGAGGCCACAGCAGTGAGAGGCCCACGTACCACCAAAAAAAAAAAAAAAAAAAAGTGAAATAAGCTTTATTTGTACAGTCAATGTACTGAAAAGGCTCATACGCATGGTTTCTTTTTTGGCCACACCTCGTGGCTTGCAGGGTCTTAGTTGCCTGACCAGGGATTGAATCTGGGCCCACAGCAGTGCAAGCTGAGTCCTAACCACTGGACCACCATGGAATTCCCATCATATGCATGATTGTCATAAGAGAAAATAGTTTCACCTTCAAGTAACAGAAGAGCCATCTACAAGTGAATTAAGCTTAAGAGATTTATTATCTCACATAGCAGGGAGTCTAGAAACCACATGGCTATAAAGAGATGGTTAAATCTGTGGCTAAAAGAAAAAATCAAAAATCCAGAGTATTTACATCTTTCAGTTTTGTCATGCTCAGAGGGTAAGCTAATTCTCTTCGTGGTCACAAGAGATTGTTGAAGCTCCTAGCAGTACATCCTCACATACAAGTGGACTAAAGGCAGAAAAAAGGGATACCTCTTTCCATGGTTCTCTTTTTAAGAACAAAGAGTTTTCTCAGAATCCTCCCTGTCCCCAGCCAATTACTACTATATATCTTTGGTCAGAATGGGGTCAGAGTGAGATCACTTTGATTCTCATAGATCAAGCAAAGCTTTTTCAAAGGAGGAGGATGTGCTTTCTAACACTGTTGGGACCCTGCCTATATGGAGGGGGGTGGGGACAGAGCTATAGTGTTGGCAAAAAATGAAGTCCGCCACATGTTGTAGGCATTTCCAAAGTAATATGTGCTCACTGTTGCAATTCAATACATCAACAGTGTCTACAGTAAAATTACTATTCTCCCCTTTTGTCCCCTGATTTTATCCCTTGGTATACATACAGTTCACAGTTTGGGGGACTCGGTATGATTCTTATTTTCATTTGCTCCTACAAAAATAAGAGCATATTGGTGAGTTGGCTCCCCCAAATTGAAACATGCTCTCTCTCTCTCTCTCTCTCTCTCTCTCTATATATATATATATATATATATGTAATTATATATATATAATTATATATATATTTTTTCTATATATATATATATTCTACAACATTTTCTTTCTAATTCATGCACATTCTTTCCATAGTATAGTGTGTCAGCTATTGATTTATTGCGTTTTAATTCCAAATCCACCCTTCTTTGCCCTGTTTTGTGATTCTGGAGCTGTTTTTTTTAAACATTTCTCCTTTGACACCTGGCTCAGTTTTAGACTTTGTCAATAGAGGGTGCTGGAGGGGCACCACAAGGCCAGCAGGAGGAGGGGCTTCCCTTCCTGCATCCAGAGTGGTATTTTTGGCATGGCAGCCAGTTGATGGGCCTGGGAGAGGCTCAGTAGTTCCTGCATTATCAGCTCTGATCATAGACACTCTGAGACGTTTTTCTGCCATTCTGCAGGTCAGTCCTGTGGACCAGCTGTAGCTACACCCTCAGCAAGTTTCTTGCCACCAGCAGGCTGCATGTTCCTTTGGTAGCCACACCCTCTCCAGAGGTCTGAATCTCAGTCTTGGGCAAAGGGAGGAGAGCTCTTCTAGATTCTTACTTCCTTCCTTCTTTGAGATTCTTTAGCCCAGGGAATAGTAAATTCTTTCTGTATTTGCTACTTCTGTACTTAGACTTTTATTTCCCCCTTTTACTAGTTAACCACCTTTTACGGGTTAACAATTTTTCATATCAAATTTTCTCTGTTCAAATTACCATTGTGGTTTCTTTTGACTGGATTCTGTCCCAGTTCACTCAACATTTATGGTTTTGTTTGAATGTCTTATTTTAAAATTCATTATTTAATAAATATTTATTGAGAATCTACTATGTGCATATTAGTTTAGTATTAGTTTGAACATATTAGTTTAAATACTAGGAATAATGTGGTGAACAAGACAAAATCCTTAATTCATGGAGTCTTTAGTGCAGAGACTCAGGTGATAAAATTAAATAAATATAAATCTCAAGATAGTGATCAATACTAGAAAGAGAATATGACTGTTTATGAGACTAGAGAGTAAAAATAAATCAGGGGATAGGAGACTGTGAGGGTAAGCATGATCAAGAAGGAATTCTCTGAGGAGGTGACATTTGAGCAGAGATCTGAATCATGGGAAGAAGTTGACAGTTTGAGGGACAGCAAACATCCATTGTGGCTGGAGCATGGTGTAAAAAGAGTAGAGTGGTAGTGTATGGGGTCAGAAGCCAGCAGATAATGCAGAACCAATTAGGTAATGAAAAGCTTAAATGTTATTCTATGTATGATGGGAAGCCATTGGAATGTCTTAAACGCAGAAGAATAAAACAATCTACTTTATGTTTTAAAAAATGCCACTTTGGCTGCTGTATAAAGAATAAACTCACTGGAGTCAAGAATAGAGGTAGGTATACAAATTAGGAGGCTATAACAGTCATCCACAGAGAGATATTGTTGACTTGGGCTAAAATGGAGGAGAACAAATGTAAGATAGAGCCTACAGATGTTGCTGATTGACTATTTGTGGAGAATGAGAAGAGGTGAAAAATCAGAGATAACTCCCAGGTTGGGGGCTGAGTAAACGGTTATATGAAAATTTGTGGGCTTTACATCAGCAGTTCTCAACATTTTTGGTCTCAGGACCCTTTTTTCTTTTAAAAATTGAGTAATTTTTAAAATGCTTTCATTTATAGGGAATACATATATATTTATTATATTAAAATTAAAACAGAAAAATATTTAAAATATGTATTTATTCATTCTTTTAAAATAAAAATAATAAATCCATGGCATGTTGGCATAAATAGCATTCCTTATGAAAAATACCATATTTTAAGAAAACTATTCTACATAACAAAAACTGTTTAGTGAGAAGAGAGGCATAGTTTTATATTTTTCAATTCTCCCTGTGTCTGGCTTAATAAAAGACAATTGTGAGGACTTCCCTGGTGGTCCAGTTGTTAAGACTCCGCAATTCCAATGCAGGGGGCAAGGGTTTGATCCCTGATTGGGGAACTAAGATCCCACATGCTGCACTGTGCGGCCAAAGAAAATAAAAAAGACAATTGTATTCTTAAATCTGCTTTCTTATTCAATCTGCTGTGATATATTGTTTTAGTTACACCACATTAAAAAAAAAACCCACCTCACATAGATATGTAGTTAGAAAGGTGAGGGTTGTTTTAATAGCCTTTTCAGATAATTACAAATATTCTTCTTTGACCTTACACTAAACCTTAAGAAGTGTTTCTTAAAGATGATCTGCAATGTGGACTCTGAAACCATATCAAAGAACTTTTCATGCTGTTACATGTACAAAGTACAAATCTACTGGTCTACTTGTACTTTGAATGAATCTTTTATCTATACATGATTTTGACTTCGTGAATGCCCAGAAATCCCCAGAACACACTTTGAGAACAACTGGGTAACATAACAGTATTCATTAATTTAACAAATATGTATTGAGTTGTTACCATAGATCAGCCACTGTTCTGTAAACAAGAGATACAAAGAAATGACTTAACATGACCCTTTCCTTCTTACATAGTTTTGAGCACATTATCTTTGAGGGCTCTAGGCCCTATGACGATACCAACTGGGGGACAGTTTCTTTCCCAAACGGTATTTTGTAAGCCAAAAATTTCAATTCCAAATGATACTAGGGAGTACTTACTCTACAAAAAAATAAAAAACAACAACAATACAAATAACAAAAACCCTGGCACTTTCTCAGGTATGCAGGTAAATGTAAGGCAGTAAAACATGTTTATACACATACTTCCTGTATTGCTTTGTCACTTCCACCATCATGATAAAATACCCATATAGATTACTAACTCTAACCTCTTCACACATTAAAGTCAGATGTCAACATCTTTCTTTCCAAAAACTGCAGAATCTCCTGTATCACCTTGAACGTTCTTTATTCTTCCAGATACAAATTCACAACAAATTATTACTTCATAAAGTGACCTCACGTCAACTCCTTGAACTCTGTTTACATTAATGAAGCCAGATGATGTGAGATTAGGGGAAATCCCATATACTTTCTGTAGCTGATGACTTCTTTAGTCCTGCCAATTTTTTTTTCTTACCTTAGTCAAAAGTATGATATAATTACAATGTTCAACTACAGTACAGCTTCCTAATCTGGATATAAAGATGAATAGCTTAATTAGAAAAACAGAAAAGTTGGTTTCAGGCTATAATCCTTAAAATTTAGTCATGAAAATATGGATCAAACATTAATATTCAGAAGAGAAACTGCCTGATACTGGAGAGCAGGGATTATCTTTGTGATCATATTTGCAACTACTACCTTTTCTACTTTAATTAAAGCAGATGCTACAGTAACATTTGTCAAGTTGAAAACAAGAGGGGAGTCCAAATATAAGGAAACAGCTTCATAGCTTTAATTGAAAAGTTTAGAGATAAAAACTTATCTAGCAAGAAATTACACTAAAGATGGAAATGACATGAAATTGCTAGTCTCATTAAAGGATAATCTTTAATAAACCTTTGAAAAATAATTTCAGTTCTTCCTATTTAAAATGAGAGAAGCAATACCTTCCAGCTCCAGCTGTTAAAGGACTAAATGAGATATTGGATATAGAGCACCCAGTGCAGTTCTGGCACATCCTGGGACTTGACTAATGTTAATTCCTTTCCTTTCCTTCTTTCTGAACCTCCTTTGTAAGGATAATCCTTGGAATAAACTCTTCTTGATTGACTAGAACAAAATACTAAACATAACCATGCTATTAATGAATCTAAACTTTTTTGAAATGTTTTTCTCTACGTTTTTAAAAGCAGGAGTTTTGTAGCATCATCTCTATCCCCAGTGAATATTTACTGAGCATCTACTACATGCCAGGTGCTGCCAGGTCCTGGAGAGATGGCTTTGAACATGTCCAACATAGCCTCTGAGTCTCATGAGGAAAACAAGCATCCACCAAATAATTATGCAAATAATTATAATTAATCCCTATTTCTTATCCTTTCTCCTTAATTCTTCTCACTGAGTAACATACAGTATACTTGGCCTATTTACCTAGTTTATTGTCTGTCTTCCCCACTAGAATATCTGTTTTATTCCCTGTTCAGTCCATCAAGATTAGTACTTGACACACAATGGACATTTAATGAATATTTGTTGAAAGAAATGTATGAATTAGAATTTTAATAATCACTTTGAAAAAGTTAAGGATGCTATATGAGCCTATAATGTGGAGGTTAACCTTGTGTTTCATATCAAGGATAAAAGAAAGAGGTTTCACTGTATATGAAAGAGGAATAAAAGGACTGGTCATATAGAGATATAAGAAGGTAATTGATGTCTTCAGTTTGAGAAGCCATAAGAAACTTGCTTAAGTGCTGAAGTTGAGTTTAGAACATAGAGATTCAGAATGAGTGAAAAAGTTTATAACTTAGCACTGGTATGAAAAACTGAAAAGGAAAGTATAAGTCATTAAACATTCAGAGGAAGATACAAATTCTGTATGTTACTTTGAAAGGATCATACCCTCTAATGAAGCAAGTAGTGAAAGAAGAAGACAAGCCCATCTGACCATTATTTTAATTAAAAACTTCTTTTTAACAGGCTAAACACATAGTTGAAGTAATTTCTTAAATATCTATCTTGGGGGAAAAGATGAACCCTTTGGCCCAAGGAAGTCAACGGTAAGCTGATAGCTCCTTAAGCTGTTTGTATAGCACCTGAGAGTCAATAGTCAATTTTTATAGGGCTGCTCTTAAAACAGAAATTAATGCTAAACACACACATTACTATACCTAGTCTATGTGAATCTCAAGAAGAGTCCACAAAGGAAACCCAGGACAAACAGGAATGTGTTACTTTCTCTAAAAGTTCTGAGGAAGTAATGTTCAAAAACACATCTGCCTCTTAATGTCCCCAAAGGGAAATTTTCACATATAACAATCCACCCTGTTATTGAGAATTTTATTAAATTCTGATACAAGGCTGTGTCTATATAATTAATCAAAATCTATATAAATTTTTGAAATGTGAGAAAGGCTTCCTTCTAATAAATTCATTTAGCTGAGAGCATTATTTATTGTATAATGCATCAAAGCTGATTCATCATTTAAGCCCTTATGGTAAATATGAAGGACAGAGTTCTATAATTTCAACATAAACACAGCATATTCTTTGTGTAGTCAAACTTGTCAAAGAAAAGGAGAGACTATTATTTCTTTTTATTTGTTTGCTTCTGCAAATAGTCTTTTGAATCACATCAGAAGATCTTGGAAATTAACAAGATATGTGTCTGACACCATGGATGGATGGGACAAACAGAAAACTAGTTGACACCGAGGCTTATTCTTAGTGCAAACGATCAAACAAAAGTAAAAACCTTTGCATCTAATATTATGTCTATTTACTGTGAATGTAAAATTTTCTCTCCTTCTTTTAGTCTAGACCAGAAAATTATTTACATGGAAGGAGAAACCATTTAACTTATACTTGGGCCATCCTCTGCAAGGTTAAGAAAATAAGAATAATTAAAATAACATTAAAAACATTTACTGAACACTTATTACGTATCAGCATTTGTGCCAAGCCTCATATTATTATTATTGACTTTTCACAGAAATTCTTTGACATGGGTAGAATTATCATAAGCCCACAATTTTTTATTTGGTCTTAATTAAAATTCATCAAAGAGCACAAATTTTAATAATATGAATTTTGGCAGATTGAGAAACTAGACTATGAAACTTTAAAATTATAATGCACTGAACTAGCTGTGATAATCTTCTTGTATAAATACAGGTAAAAGCTAGAAGATATTTATATGACTGATACTTTGAAAACCTAAGAATATAAACATTTTAGCCAGTTTAGAGGTGGAAGATCTTACTTATGAGATTATACTTATCTTTATTATCATAAAAATGAGTAGTTTATTCATATGAAATTCTTTTGAAAGTTAGTTATTGGGCTTCCCTGGTGGTGCAGTGATTGAGAATCCACCTGCCGTTGCAGGGGACACGGGTTCGTGCCCCGGTCCGGGAGGATCCCACGTGCCGCGGAGCGGCTGGGCCCGTGAGCCATGGCCGCTGAGCCTGCGTGTCCGGAGCCTGTGCTCCGCAACGGGAGAGACCACAGCAGTTGAGAGGCCCACGTACCGCAAAAAAAAAAAAAAAAAAAAAAAAGAAAGTTCGTTATTAACTAACCCTAAGACTATAAATGCTTGTTTAATTTCTTGCCTCCTTTTTTTTTTTGATGTTTGTTTGTTTGGTCACACTGCGCAGCTTGTGGGATCTTAGTTCCCCAACCAGGGATTGAATCCAGGCCCTGGGCAGTGAGAGTTCAGAGTCCTAACCACTGGACTGCCAGGGAATTCCCTTGTTTAATTTCTTGAAGAAAATTATGTTTACTCATGGTATTGAGCTTTCTGATATTTACCCACCAAGCTATGATTTCTCTGATCTTACTATAATTAACTTGAAAAGAATAAAATCTGTCCAAGTTCTTTTGGAGTTTGGCAAAACTGTTTTCCTTTTTATCTCAATTAAGGTATAAGTAAAAATACATGGTGCTTATAGCAGAAATACTCTCAAAACACAATACAGAATCTTGACTTCTTTTCAACATAACATTTAACATTTATTAAATCCTGCATGTATAAATGTTAAATTACTCACTTCGTTAGAAAAGGCTAAGAAAGGGAAAGCTGGTGTTTGCCCCAGGACTGCTTTGCTCCTAAGCCCTGACTGGTATTACAGAGCCAGTGAAGGCCACAGTTCAGAAAGAGATCACTCAGAAGGACCAGATAACTGTTACCTTTTCAAATGGACCTACTGCAAAAAGACACAACAGAAAAGCATTTTGGAACATTTCAGATTTATATTCTCAGCTAGATTAAACAAGAGAATGTATCTATATGTAGTGAAGGTGGAAATGAGCTGAAAATGAGGATTACAAGATTTTTTTTAAATGTGTCATTTAAGATGATAAACCTTGTCAGTCACATCATTTGCAAATGTTTTCTCCCATTCTGTAGGTTGTCTTTTCATTTTCTCAATGGTTTCCTTTGCTGTGCAAAAGCTTTTAAATTTAATTATGTCCCATTTATTTATTTTTATTTGTATTTCTTTTGCCTTAGGAGACTGACCCAAAAAAACATTGCTAAGAGTTATGTCAAAGAGTGTTCTTCCTATGTTCTCTTCTAGGAGTTTTATGATTTCAGGTCTTACATTTAAGTCCTTAAACCATTTTGAGTTTATTTTTGTATATGGTGTGAGGGAATGTTCTAATGTCATTGTTTTACATGTGGCTGCCCAATTTTCCCAATATCACTTGTTAAGGAGACTTTCTCCACTGTGTATTCTTGCCTATTTTGTCATAGATTAATTGACCATAGGTGCGTGGGCTCTCTGTTCTGTTCCATTGATCTATGTGTCTATTTTGTGTCAATACCACATTATTTAGATTACTGTAGCTTTGTAGTATAGTCTGAAGTCAGTGAGGGTGATAATTCCAGCTTTGTTCTTTTTTCACAAGATTGCTTTGGCAGGTCTTTTGTGGTTCCATGTAAATTTTAGGATTATTTGTTCTAGTTCTGTGAAAAATGTCATCGGTATTTTGATTGTGATTGCATTAAATCTGTAGATTGCTTTGGGTAGTATGGCGATTTTAATAATATTAATTCTTCCAAACCAAGAGCATCAGATATCTTTCCATTTCTTTGAATCATCTTCAATTTCTCCCATCAATGTTTTATAGTGTTCATAGTATAGTTCTTTCAAGAGGTTAATATCCAAAATATACAAATAGCTCATACAACTCAATATCAAAAAACCAAACAACACAATCAAAAAATGGGCAGAGGGCTTCCCTGGTGGTGCAGTGGTTGAGAGTCTGCCTGCCAATACGGGGGACACGAGTTCGTGCCCCAGTCTGGGAAGATCCCACATGCCACGGAGCGGCTGGGCCTGTGAGCCATGGCCACTGAGCCTGCGCATCCGGAGCCTGTGCTCCACAATGGGAGAGGCCACAACAGTGAGAGGCCTGCGTACCTCAAAAAAACAACAACAAAACAACAGGGATGGGAACTGCACCTCTGGGAGGGAGCTGTGAAGGAAGAAAAGTTTCCACACACTAGGAAGCCCCTTCACTGGCAGAGACTGGGATGCGGGGGGGGGGAAGCTTTGGAGGAGAGCGCAGCAACAGGGGTGCAGAGGGCAAAGTGGAGAGATTCCTGCACAGAGGATTGTTGCCGACCAGCACTCATCAGCCCAAGAGGCTTGTCTGCTCACCCGCCTGGGTGGGTGGGGGCTGGGAGCTGAGGCTCGGGCTTCGGAAGTCAGATCCCAGGGAGAGGACTGGGGTTGGCTGCGTGATCACAGCCTGAAGGGGGCTAGTGCACCACAGCTAGCCGGAAGGGAGTCTGGGAAAAACTATGGAGCTGCCAAAGAGGCAAGAGACCATTGTTCCCGGGTGAGCAAGGAGGGGGGATTCAGATGACCACCTACATGAGCTCCAGAGACGGGCACGAGCTGCAGCTATCAGCACAGACACCAGAGACGGGCATGAGATGCTAAAACTGCTGCTGCAGCCACCAAGAAGCCTGTGTGCAAGCACAGGTGACTATTCAAACCTCCCCCCCCGGGAGCCTGTGCAGCCCACAACTGCCAGGGACCTGTGACCCAGGGACGACTTCCCAAGGAGAACACATGGCGCGCCTCAGGCTGGTACAATGTCATGCCGGCCTCTGTCACCACAGGCTCGCCTCACATTCCGTACCCCTCCCTCCCCCCAGCCTGAGTGAGGCAGAGCCCCCTGATCAGCTGCTCCTTTAAACCCATCCTGTCTGAGAGGGAACAGACACCCTCAGGCAACCTACACGCAAAGGCGGGTCCAAATCCAAAGCTGAAACCTGGGAGCTGTGGTAACAAAGAAGAGAAATGGAAATTTCTCCCAGCAGCCTCAGGAGTAGTGGATTAAATCTTCACAATCAATTTGATGTACCCTGCAACTGTGGAATACTTGTATAGAAAACAAATCATCCCAAAATTGCAACACACTTTGGGAGCAATGATATATATTTTTTTCCTTTTTCTTTTTTGTGAGTGTATATGTGTATGCTTCTTTGTGTGATTTTGTCTGTATAGCTTTGCTTTTACCATTTGTCCAAGGTTTCTGTCTGTCCATTTTTTTTTGATAGTATAGTTTTTAGTGCTTGTTATCATTGGTGGATTTGTTTTTTGGTTTGGTTGCTCTTTCTTTCTTTCTTTCTTTTTCTTTATAATTTTTTTAACTTTTAACAATTAATTTTTATTTTAATAACTTTATTTTATTTTATTTCATTTTTTTCTTTCCTTCTTTCTTTTATTCTGAGCTGTGTGGCTGACAGGGTCTTGGTGCTCCGGTCCGGTGTCAGGCCTGTGCCTCTGAGGTGGGAGAGCCAAGTTCAGGACATTGGTCCACCAGAGACCTCCCGGCTCCACATAATATCAAATGGGGAAAGCTCTCCCACAGATCTCCATCTCAATGCTAAGATCCAGGCCCACTCAATGACCACCAAGCTACAGTGCTGGACACCCTATGCCAAACAACTAGCAAGATAGGAACACAACCCCATCCATTAGCACAGAGGCTGCCTAGAATCATAAGGGCACAGACACCCCAAAACATACCACTGGAAGCGGTCCTGCCCACCAGAAAGAAAAGATCCAGCCTCATCCACCAGAACACAGGCATTAGTCCCCTCCACCAAGAAGCCTACACAACCCACTGAACCAACATTAGCCATTGGGGGCAGACACCAAAAACAACAGAAACTATGAACATGTAACCTGCAAAAAGGAGACCCCAAACACAGTAAGGCAGGAAAAATGAGAAGACAGAGAAAAACAAAGCAGATGAAGGAGTAAGTAAAAACCCACCAGACCAAACAAATGAAGAGGAAATAGGCAGTCTACCTGAAAAAGAATTCGGAGTTATGATAGTAAAAATGATCCAAAGTCTTGGAAATAGAGAAAATACAAGAAATGTTTAACAAGGACCGAGAAGAACTAAACAGCAAACAAACAATAATGAAAAATACAATAAATGAAATTAAATATTCTCTAGAAGAAATCAAGAGCAGAATAACTGAGGCAGAAGAACAGATAAGTGACCTGGAAGATAAAATAGAGGAAATTAAAAATAGAGGAAATAACTACTGTAGAGCAAAATAAAGAAAACAGAATGAAAAGAACTGAGGACAGTCTCAAAGACTTCTGGAACATTAAATGCACCAGCATTCAAATTATAGGGGTCCCAGAAGAAGAAGAGAAAAAGAAAGAAACTGAGAAAATATTTGAAGAGACTATAGTTGAAAACTTCCCTAATATGCGAAAGGAAATAGTGAATCAAGCTCAGGAAGTGCAGAGAGTCTCATACAGAATAAATCCAAGTAGAAACACACCAAGACATACATTAATCAAGCTATCAAAAATTAAACACAAAGAACAAATATTAAAAGCAGCAAGGGAAAAAGAACAAATAACATACAAGGGAATCCCCATAAGGTTAACAGCTGATCTTTCAGCAGAAACTCTTCAAGGCAGAAGGGAGTGGCAGGACATATCTAAACTGATGAAAGGGAAAACCTACAACCAAGATTACTCTACCCAGGAAGAATCTCCTTCAGACTTGATGGAGAAATTAAAACCTTTCCAGACAAGCAAACATTAAGAGAATTCAGCACCACCAAACCAGCTTTACAACAAATGCTAAAGGAACTTCTCTAGGCAGCAACACAAGAGAAGGAAAAGATCTACAATAACAAACCCAAAACAATTAAGAAAATGATAATGGGAACATACATATCAATAATAACCTTAATTGTAAATGGATTAAATACTCCAACCAAAAGACACAGACTGGCCGAATGGATACAAAAATGAGACCCATATATATGCTGTCTACAAGAGACCCACTTCAGATCTAGGGAAACAAACAGACTGAAAGTGAGGGGATGGAAAAAGATATTCCATGCAAATGGAAATCGAAAGAAAGCTGCAATAGCAATACTCATATCAGATAAAATAGACTTTAAAATAAAGACTATTACAAGAGACAAAGAAGGACACTACATAATGATCAAGGGATCGATCCATGAAGAAGATATAACAATTGTAAATATTTATGCACCCAACATAGGAGCACCTCAATACATAAGGAAAATACTAACAGCCATGAAAAGGGGAATCAACAGTAACACAACCAGTGGGGACTTTAACACCCCACTTTCACCAATGGACAGTTCATCCAAAATGAAAATAAATACAGAAACACAAGGTTTAAATGATACATTAAACAAGATGGACTTAATTGATATTTATAGGACATTCCATCCAAAAACAACAGAATACACTTTCTTCTCAAGTGCTCACGGAACATTCTCCAGGATAGATCATATCATGGGTCAAAATCAAGCCTTGGTAAATTTAAGAAAATTTAAATCATATCAAGTATCTTTTCTGACCACAACACTATGAGACCAGATATCAATTACAGGAAAAAATCTGTAAAAAATACAAAAACATGGAGGCTAAACAATACACTACTAAATATCCAAGAGATCACTGAATAAACCAAAAAGGAAATCAAAAAATTACCTAGAAACAAATGACAATGAAAACACGGCGACCCAAAACCTATGGGATGCAGCAAAAGCAGTTCTAAGACGGAAGTTTATAGCAATACAATCCTACCTTAACAAGGAACATCTCAAATAAACAATCTAACCTTACACCTAAAGCAATTAGAGAAAGAAAAACAAAAAACACACTAAAATTAGCAGAAGAAAAGGAATCATAAAGATCAGATCAGAAATAAAAGAGAAAGAAATGAAGGGAACAATAGCAAAGATCAATAAAACTAAAAGCTGGTTCTTTGAGAAGATAAACAAAATTGATAAAACACTAGCCAGACTCATCAAGAAAAAAAACGAGAAGACTCAAATCAGTAGAATTAGAAATGAAAAAGGAGAAGTAACAACTGACACTGAACAAATACAGAAGATCCTGAGAGATTACTACAAGCAACTATATGCCAATAAAATGGACAACCTGGAAGAAATGGACAAATTCCTAGAAAAGCACAACCTTCCAAGACTGAACAAGGAAGAAATAGAAAATATAAACAGACAAATCACAAGCACTGAAATTGAGACTGTAGTTAAAAATCTTCCAACAAACAAAAGCCCAGGACCAGATGGCTTCACAAGTGAATTCCATCAAACATTTTGAGAACAGCTAAAACCTATCCTTCTCAAACTCTTCCAAAATATAGCAGAGGGAGGAACACTCCCAAACTCATTCTACAAGGCCACCATCACCCTGATACCAAAACCAGACAAAGATGTCACAAAGAAAGAAAACTACAGGCCAATATCACTGATGAACATAGATGCAAAAATCCTCAACAAAATACTAGCAAACAGAATCCAACAGCACAGTAAAAGGATCATACACCATGATCAAGTGGGGTTTATCCCAGGAATGAAAGGATTCTTCAACATATGCAAATCAATCAATGTGATACACCATATTAACAAATTGAAGGATAAAAACCATATGAGCATCTTGATAGATGCAAAAAAAGGTTTTGACAAAATTCAACACCAATTTATGATAAAAACCCTCTAGGAAGTAGGCATAGACGGAACTTACCTCAACATAATAAAGGCCATATACGACAAACCCACAACATCGTTCTCAATGGTGAAAAACTGAAACCATTTCCACTAAGATCAGGAACAAGACAAGGTTGCCCACTGTCACCACTCTTATTCAACATAGTTTTGGAATTTTTAGCCACGGCAATCAGAGAAGAAAAAGAAATAAAAGGAATCCAAATCGGAAAAGAAGAAGTAAAGTTGTCACTGTTTGCAGATGACATGGTAATATACATAGAGAATCCTAAAGGTGCTACCAGAAAACTACTAGAGCTAATCAACGAATTTGGTAAGTTAGCAGGATATAAAATTAATGCACAGAAATCTCTTGCATTCCTAGACACTAATGATGAAAAATATGAAAGAAAAATTAATGAAACACTGCCATTTACCATTGCAACAAAAAGAATAAACTACCTAGGAATAAACCTACCTAAGGGGATAGAAGACCTGCATGAAGAAAACTATAAGACACTGATGAAAGAAATTAAAGATGATACCAACAGATGGAGACATATACCATGTTGTTGGATTGGAAGAATCAACATTGTGAAAATGACTATACTACCCAAAGCAATCTACAGATTCAATGCAATCCCTATCAAACTACCAATGGCATTTTTCACAGAACTAGGACAAAAAATCTTAAAATTTGTATGGAAATACAAAAGACCCCGAATAGCCAAAGCAATCTTGAAAACGAAAAATGGAGCTGCAGGAATCAGACTCCCTGACTTCAGACTATATTACAAAGCCACAGTAATCAAGACAATATGGTACTGGCACAAAAACAAAATTATAGATCAATGGAACAGGATAGAAAGCCCAGAGATAAACCCATGCACATATGGTCAACTAATCTATGACAAAGGAGGCAAGGATATACAATGGAGAAAAAACAGTCTCTTCAATAAGTGGTGCTGGGAAAACTGGACAGCTACATGTAAAAGAATGAAATTAGAACACTCCCTAACACCATATACAAAAATAAACTCAAAGTGAGTTGGAGACCTAAATATAAGTTTGGACACTATAAAACTGTTAGAGGAAAACATAGGAAGCACACTCTTCGACATAAATCACAGCAAGATCTTTTTGATCCACCTCTGAGAGTAATGGAAATAAAAACAAAAATAAACAAATGGGATCTAATGAAACTTCGAAGCTTTTGCACAGCAAAGGAAACTACAAACAAGACGAAAAGACAACACAGAATGGGATAAAATATTTGCAAATGAATCAATGGACAAAGGATTTAACTCTAAAATATACAAACAGTTCATGCAGCTCAACATTAATAAAACAAACAACCCAATCCAAAAATGGGCAGAAGACCTAAATAGACATTTCTCCAAAGAAGATATACAGATGGTCAAGAAGCACATGAAAAGCTGCTCAACATCACTAATTATTAGAGCAATGCAAATCAAAACTACAATGAGTTATCACCTCACACCAGTTAGAATGGGCATCATCAGAAAATCTACAAACAACAAATGCTGGAGAGGGTGTGGAGAGAAGGGAACCCTCTTGCACTGTTGGTGGGAATGTAAATTGATACAGCCACTATGGAGAACAGTATGGAGGTTCCTTAAAAAACTAAAAATAGAATTACCATATGACCCCAAAACCCCACTACTGGGCATATACCCTGAGAAAACCATAATTCAAAAAGACTCATGCACCCCAATGTTCATTGCAGCACTATTTACAATAGCCAGGACATGGAAGCAACCTAAATGTCCATTGACAGATGAATGGATAAAGAAGATGTGGTACATGTATACAATGGAATATCACTCAGCCATAAAAAGGAACAAAATTGGGTCATTTGTAGAGACGTGGATGGATCTACAGACTGTCATACAGAGTGAAGTAAGTCAGAAAGAGAAAAACAAACATTGTATATTAACGCATTTATGTGGAACCTAGAAAAATGGTACAGATGAACCAGTTTGCAGGGCAGAAATTTAGACACAGATGTAAAGAACAGACGTATGGACACCAAGTGGAGAAAGTGGGGGAGTGTGGTAGTGGGATGAATTGGGAGATTGGAATTGACATATATACACTAATATGTATAAAATGGATAAGTAATAAGAACCTGCTGTGTAAAAAAAATAAATAAAATTAAATTTTTTTAAAAAATAGACAATATTGTACTGGCTCAAATACAGAAATATAGATCAATGGAACAGTATAGAAAGCCCAGAGATAAACCCACACACATATGGTCACCCTATCTTTGATAAAGGAGGCAAGAATATACAATGCAGAAAAGACAGCCTCTTCAATATGTGGTGCTGGGAAAACTGGACAGCTACATGTAAAAGAATGAAATTAGAACACTCCCTAACACCATACACAAAAATAAACTCAAAATGGATTAAAGACCTAAATGTAAGGCCAGACACTATCAAACTCTTAGAGGAAAACATAGGCAGAACACTCCATGACATAAATCCCAGCAAGATCCTTTTTGACCCACCTCCTAGAGCAATGGAAATAAAAACAAAAATAAACAAATGGGACCTAATGAAACTTAAAAGCTTTTGCACAGCAAAGGAAACCATAAACAAGATGGCAAGACAACCCTCAGAATGGGAGAAAATATTTGCAAATGAAGCAACTGACAAAGGATTAATCTCCAAAATTTACAAGCAGCTCATGCAGCTCAATATCGAAAAACCAAACAACCCAATCCAAAAATGGGCAGAAGACTTAAATAGATGTTTCTCCAAAGAGTATATACAGATTGCCAACAGACACATGAAAGAATGCTCAACATCACTAATCATTAGAGAATAACAAATCAAAACTACAATGAGGTATCAGCTCACACCAGTCAGTATGGCCATCATCAAAAAAACTACAAACAACAAATGCCAGAGACAGTGTGACGAAAAGGGAACCCTCTTACACTGTTGGTGGGAATGTAAATTGATAGTCGCTATGGAGAACAGTATGGAGGTTCCTTAAAAACTAAAAATCGAACTACCATGCAACCCAGCAATCCCACTACTGGGCATATACCCTGAGACAACCATAATTCAAAAAGAGTCATGTACCACAATGTTCATTGCAGTTCTATTTACAATAGCCAGGATATGGAAGCAACCTAAGTGTCCATTGACAGATGAATGGATAAAGAAGATGTGGCACATATATTCAATGGAATATTACTCAGCCAATAAAAGAAATAAAATTGAGTTATTTGTGGATAAACTATAGAGTCTGGACCTAGATTGCCCTAGAGTCTGTCATACAGAGTGAAGTAAGTCAGAAAAAGAAAAAGAAACACTATATTCTAACACATATATATGGAATCTAAAAAAAAAAAAAAAATGAAAAAGGTTATGAAGGTCCTAGGGGCAGGAAAGGAATAAAGACAGAGATGTAGAGAATGAACTTAAGGACATGGGGAGGGAGAAGTGTCAGCTGGGACGAAGTGAGAGAGTGGTATGGACTTATATATACTACCAAATGTAAAATAGACAGCTAGTGGGAAGCAGCCGCATAGACCAGGGAGATCAGCTCGCTGCTTTGTGACCACCTAGAGGGATGGGATAAGGAGGGTGGGAGGGAGACGCAAGAGGGAGGAGATATGGGGATGTATGTATATGTATAGCTGATTCAGTCTGTTATAAAGCAGAAACTAATACACCATTGTAAAGCAATTATACTCCAATAAAGATGTGAAAAAAAAAAAAGAAAAGCAATGAAGAATTACAGTGTTGAAAAATCTTGGGCAGGGGACTTATTACAGTTTGCAAAGTAGAAAAAGTAGAAAGAAAATGATGAAAGCAATGTGGAAGTTGATTAGGAGTAGTGGAGAGAAGGGTGGTTCTAGATTAATGGTATCACTAGACTAGAGGAAGCTAATAAATAAGGTATTTAGTAATGAGAACATGAATTAAGGAACTGATATCAGAAACAAGGCTGAAGCATATCTGGGAAATAATTAGATATATAAATACTATTTTTTGTTAGAATCTACATACATAATTTCTTTTATTAAAAAAAACACAACTGCTAATTAGCTATACAAGCTTTATCCTCTTTTATTATACCCCTAGAGTCTTGCTTCCTCTCTGCCACTCCTCAATCATTCTTTTTTCACATTCCTGGTTTCTAATTCTTCCCAGAATGTTAATACACTACTTAGCTACCATGATACAGGAATACTATACGCTCTTTGAGAAGAGCCAAGTTTTGCTTGTTCGTCATCCAAACATCTGTCAATAGTCTCTAGTACATAATAAGTACTCATTATATTTTTGTTGAATAAGTAAATAGATAGCTTCCCTTTGATGACATTTGGAAAGTCTACTGTATGTATCAGCTGAAGTTCTTTGTTGCTAAGTACAGAAACCATCTCTGAAGGGACAGTGAGGATGCAAGACTCTGGGGTAATAATAAGGAAGAAGGCAAAAGTCCCATGCTTGATTAATGGGATTTTTTTCTTTTTAATATTTATTTACTTGGCTGCGTCAGGTCTTATTTCAACATGCAGGACCTTTGTTGCTGTGTGCAGGATCTTCGTTGCAGCATGTGGAATCTTTAGTTGCAGCATGCGGAATCTTTAGCTGCAACAGGCGAACCCTTAGTTGTGGCTTGTGGGATCTAGTTCCCCGACCAGGGATCAAACCCGGACCCCCTACATTGGGAGTGCAGAGGCCTAGCCACTGGACCACAAGGAAAGTCCCTAGCAGGTTTTTTAAACTAAGCAGTAGGAAAATACTGGAAGGCTAGTGGGAGGTCACGAAACCTAAAGAAAGGCTAAGGCAAATTCAGGAATCAAAGCAAATCTTTGAGGTCTAAAATATAGGAAATATACAAACTTTCTGGGTTAGAGCATTAAAGCATCATTAACGGAATGAATAAAGTCCAACACTTTGTCACCTTATTCAAGATCAAATTACAAGGTAATAGCATCTAATTGGCAGAATTTGTGTGAAATTCCTAACCATAATTAAGGCTAAAAATCTAAAAATCTGGACACCCAGGACACAGCCCAGAGAGAGTGAAGTCTCAACAAACAGTTGTTCAATGTTCAAAAGGTGCTCGAACTTTGGTTAGGGAGGGCAAAACTGATGACTGTCCAATCAGATTATATCCAAGGGGGAAAATGTTAATTCCCTAAAAGCAAATCCCTTGTTAGAAGTAGAACAAGACATTGGGCAGCCACAAACCAATAAATATTCGCCATATCTGAAAACTGCTAAGAACACATAGCTTTCATTATATTCAGAGAAGTCAGGAAATCCTGTAACTAATGCTAGGAAATCCAGTAGCATTAAAAAAAAAAAATAAGGAAATTGGTGAGATTAAATCTTTATCAATAAAGTTGGGGTATAAAACCACGATCCCCCCCACATTTCTCTATTTCCTTATTTCTTGATTTCCTTTCCTATTTGGTGTGAAATTAAGGCAATGTGACTTCTGAGGTACTACCTACATGCCTTACTTTGTTATTACTCTTTGCAGCTGTTCATACACTCTTTTTATTCCCTATTCTCCTTTATCCTTGGAAAGCAAGGAAAGAGATTATTTTCTAATCTGATGATAATCTTTCTCATGTCATTCTTTCTTTCTCTATTTACTTGCTTCACTCTGAAATTTGTCTCCTCCCCCTGCTCTAACCGAGCCCCAGTTCATTAACCTTCAAGATATGGTGTAATACTAAACATTTTCTCAACTGAGTCATGTAAATAAGGGTAGTTTTACTATCAAGTTTAAAAATTTGCTATTTTGAAACCTTTGACCTTTGCTAGATCCACATAAAATGGGATGTGATCGAATATTATGAAGAGTAAAATTCCCTTTTTACAGAAATAAAAATGTGTTCTATTATTGTAATGTATCATGTGTGTGGTGTTGGTATAATAGCCATGAGTTTTATCCAAAGCCCGGCAATTACTGATTATTATAATGTCATCTCTACCTTGTTGAAAAGCAACATGAGAGGAAATGAGAAAACTCATAATGATGTTCATAGTCCAGGATTTTTTCAGAAAAAGGTCCCAGTGAATAATTCTTAGAAGTAGTTATTACAGGCTGACTTTCAGGCTATGCAGAAACAGGGCAGAGTGAAAGGGACACAATGAGAGTTTAATGGTGGAAGTGTCCCCCATGTAGTATCCTTGAATGATGTGGAGAATTTGATACTGCCAACAAATCAGAATGATCAAGTATTGTATCTCAGAACAGTGGAAAAGAAAAATGTAGCAATAATGACATTCTGATATACCTGAGACACTATTAATGACTTGTCTGACTACAGTATAGCAATGGTTATACAAACTTGGGTTAAATTCCTGCTCTACTATTTATTAACTGCATGGCCCTGGGTAAGTTTTCATTTTTTTTTGAATTGTATTTTATTTTATACAGCAGGTTCTTATTAGTTATAAGGTTTCACTTTTTCATCCTCAATCTCTAACATGGAGGTAATAATGCTCTCTTTTCAGAGGTGTTGAAGGAATTAGTAAGACAATACGTGTAACGCTCTTGTCAAGTTACTGACGCATAAGAACTTCATAATAACATGAAGTGAACGTTTGTTTCCAGAACATTATCCACGGAGATGTCCAATGCACAACGTGATTTAACACTAAGGACTGAAGAACTTCCTAAATGAGAAGATAAAACTTGCAGCTGTACAACACTGAAATAAAGTACATCAATGAGAAAGTAATTTTTTTTAAACCAGAGTATAATTTCTTTAGAACTTCTAGAGAATACATCAATTGTCTATCATGAGTCTCTTTTGATTTGGGTGAAGGAGAAGTGGCATGATTCTCTTTTTTTTATTTAACTTGATTCTGTGAAGATAATTATATATCTAGATTTTTTTAATAGGGAAAATGGAACATTTCTCCAGATTAAAAGAAGACAAAAGACCATAAAAATAGTAATGAAATAGCACGTCTGTGCCTCTGTCTCTCAGCCACAGTGGAGGGGCTCTATTTTCTCCCAGTTTGTGCTTGGAAGCATCTGAGTTCATCATATTTGTGCTTCACAATTAGCACACACACAAGACTTTTCCCTCCTCTAGTCCTTGGTTTCTGTTGTGTCATCTCTGAGTGCAACATCCTCTCCTGCTTCTTTTCTAGGTACTGTGTCTGGTCCATAACTCAATGTGCTCCAAAAGCAACCACAAGTTGAGAAACGTCCCTTATTCCACAGCTTTGCTACACTCTGTTGCATAGGAACAGAAGGATACAAGGAAGTGTTTCCTGTACCCTCAAGTTCTTAGAAACGTTGATTTTTATCATCTCCTCTTTTGGGGCTCTGGCACAAGTGTCTGGCGACAAAGGTAAAATAAAGGGGCAAGGGGGCTTCCCTGGTGGCGTGGTGGTTGACAATCCGCCTGCCGATGCAGGGGACGCGGGTTCGTGCCCCGGTCCGGGAAGATCCCACATGCCGCGGAGCAGCTGGGTCCGTGATGGCCGCTGCGCCTGCGCGTCCGGAGCCTGTGCCCCGCAACGGGAGAGGCCAGAATGGTGAGAGGCCGGCGTACCACAAAAAAAATAAAAAAATTAAAAAAAAAAATAAAGGGGCAAGCTCAGCAGCACATCCTCAGCTTTACTCAGAATTGCCCTGCCATTATGACACTGATCCTTTGACTTGGGATTGACTCACATTCTCTTAGAATGAGTTCTGTTCCTGGTGGTCCCTCAGTCACTTATGCAAATAGACTCTTGAGTTTTTCTGACCCAGTCTTACAGACAACCCAAAAATGTCTGAAACCTATGGGGAACCCAGAAGAAAGGTTCCACTAACGAAGATATTTTCTGCTTCACAGAAAAGGGAAAATGCCCTACAGGATGCCCAATGCCAGTATAGGGTGTCTACCTTCTGATTACATTCTTGCAGACCATACTGACTGAAGAGCCCTTATTGTCTGATTCACTGGGTCTTTTCAGTTTTCATCTTGTTTGACCTCAGTGTTGTATACTTGGCACCATCTCATTGAAACTTTGTTTCCCCTTGTCTTTGCCAAAGCCATTCTCTCCTGGTTTTCTTTCTATTTTGTTCCTCAGATGAGAGTAATGATTTCCATGTCTCTAGTTCTAGTCCTGATCATATTTATAACAAGAAGGACATTTATTACTATATCTCTAACTGCTTATTGTACATGTAAAACTGGGTTGTTCCAAAGCTTCTGTCTTACATGTTCAAAACCAGCTTCTGTTTTCTTATTCATTCAGTTCTGTATTTTGTTTCTGTTAATATTGCCATCCATGTACTTCCCTGTTTAAAGACTTCAGACAGCTTCAACTTTTCTTTCTTTTGCTCCCAACATCAGACTCTCATCAGTTATTACACAACAGTGATTATACCCCCAAAGTGCCTCTGAAATACAATCCTTCTTGTGAATTCCACTGTTGTAGCCTTAGTTTGGTCACTCATCATGTCTTAAATAATCAACAATAATACTTTTTGTCCAGCATCTCCCATTCACAGACATCCTTCACAGTAACTCTAAAGTTGTCTTTCTAAACACATATCAATTTGGGTCCCTCTATTGCTTAAAAACCTTCACTAATTTCAGCTGCTCATGATCATGTACAGTGTTTCCAACCAGTATTTCCACCTTCATATCATTCAAGTTTCTTACACTCTAGTCAAAAGAGTTCATCCACCATTTCCTGAATACACTATTCACCTTTCTTCATGCTGGTAACTATCCTGGAATGCCTTCTTCCCTTTTTCTATTACATATCTTTATTTAACTTTCTATTCAAATTCCATTTTATAGTCTCTGCCAATGTGCTTCACAAATTCCATGCTGTCAGAGATTTACACTACTTTTTGCAGCAAATCAGGCCTACACATTATTTCATTATCTTTATCTAGAATGTAACAGCATCTTGTTCTTATTGTCTGGCACACACCCGGGAAAGGGTAAAAACAAGATGGCAAAAGCAGACTAAACTGAAGACGAAATTTTAAAATAAAAGTATATACTCAATACTTTTGTTAATTGATGAAAGACATTGGTTTTCTCAAAATAATAGCCTATTTAGGGTTTTCTATAAACTGTGCCTATTAAAAGGATCTGGATTTAAATAATAAGTGCCAGTTTAAAAAATAAAATCTAAATTTTCTATGGATATCATGATTATAATGTTAGATTGGCAAAAATTAGATGTAATACTCAATAATTGAATTGTTTATGCTTAGATGAAGTAATGACAATTCTTTTGGTTATAAGTAACTGAAACTGACTCTGACTGATTAAGCAAAAAGGGGACTGTATTATAAGGAATCAGTTTTCTTACTGAACATAGGGACAGGCTATGGCTGACTCAAGCACAACTGAAATGGGAATTTAACTCAGTCAGGGTCTCTCTCAACTTTCATCTTTGCTTATCTCTGTGAAACTTCACTGTTCTCCTTATCTTCTCCACTCCTCCCTTCTCGCCCCTTCTTCTCTCTCTCTCTTTCTCACCTTTACTCCCTGTTTTCCCCCTTTACTTTTCTTGTTTCCAAGTGCATGTGACAGAAAACAAAACTGCCAACAGAGCCCAAGGTTGAAGTTTAGTCATTTAGTGAGTAACTGTTTTCCCTTTTTCTGTCTAATACCATATTCTTTTTGGCCCAACTTGGGTCAGGTGGCTACCTAAAGTCTGACAACCATGGCCAAAACCAACAGAAAATCAAACAAATCAAAAGTTAGAGCTACAAGTAATTAGCAAAATAAACTGCTTTAGGTTTTATCTCATTACCTATGATTTAGTTGAAATGACTTGTCATGATTAGCAATATAAAATAGAGAATGGTAAAAGAGATAGGGTATCTTAAAATTGGCCAGTCAGTACCTGAATAAGCAAAAATCGACAGTAGAGCAGAATTTTACTAAAGAGAATTCTTTGAAACACGAATCCAGTCAAATGTCCCAGGCAAAATTGTTCCATCATCAATTACGTTTTGAAAAATCAGCGTACTAAGCAGCCCTCTACTGGACAGTCACAATACATATTTATGTTCTATGGACTCTGGAAAAATAATTCTCTATAAACTCCAGGAAATTGTTCACATTCTAAACTTATTCCTTTTTAATGAGTTTTGAAATTATTGTTTTTCTAGCTACCACTTTATGTTATCATTATGATTATTTCGGTTGAGCTGCAAGCCCTTTTATGCTCTTAAGTCCCTGGATATTCCCCAAACTCAGGAAGGGTAAGGGCTTGGTCTCCTTAGACAATTTCCAAGAGTCTAGAGCAAGCCGGGGAAGCTAAGAGAAGCTGAGTGTGTTCATTCAGGGGCAAGGTCATTGTCATCACCTTTAATCAACGCTTTGTCAGACTCTACAAATCCTACATCATATAAAGTTATGGATAATTTATTATCCTTGTTTTATTATAAAGAAACTAGGATTTTGGAGAAATCTGGTGCAATTTAGCAAAAGAATATTAAGTCAGTTTTCAGGCTTAAGGGTTAAAAATGTATCTAGGTATATTGTTTGTAAGATTGTTAAGTTTACTTTTGTTTTGGACAAAGACTTCATTGTCCAAACTTTGGAAGTTTATTTAATCATTATTACGTGTAATTCTTCTAAGATATAGAAAAAACTATGGCATAAATTATTTTTATAGGGAAAGTCAGGGGCAACAGAATCATCCACTAAGTTCTGAATTTCTCATTACACTCCTAATTTTGATTGGACTTTCCAACTCTTCACCCTCCCCATAAAGCTTTATTTGTAAAAACGTTTTTAAAAAATTAGTTACCCTGGAAGGTGACATCTGTTAAAGAGTTAGGCATACATTGTATTTCAACATATATTAAGACATCATATTGTAAAGCATGTTGACACAAAGCCTATAGTGTCATAGGAAACTAAGAATTAATGTATTTTGCATGAGGAAGATGGAATTTTTCCAAGGCAGCTACAGCTGCAAGACAATTTTATAGTTAGGCTGAGTAGTTTTTGCTTTACTAGTGTTTGGGTCTAAAATGTTACTTGTGAGTCACCGAACACAGGGAAGAATCTTAGTGACCCTGAAAACATGCCCTGCCAGAAGTTTTCTAATGTGTCATTTTAAAAGGGGTCATGGGGCCATCCCACAATGTAATTATGAGAAATTTAAAGGGAAATATTTGAAGATTAAAAATTGGAAAATCCCAAATGCTTCCATTGTGATGGAAAAATCCCATGAACAAATAAAGGAAGGATATATCCAATCAGAAGTCACAAGTAAATTATCAGCATAGGTGTAAATCATGCCCATGTAAATACTGTGAAACAGAGAAACCCATGGGTAGGAGGCAGGGGAGTCTTTCTAAATACAAATATATTTGCAATCAATAAAGAAAAAAAGGCAATTTTTTGCTGTAACCTATACATATGGCCCTAGAATAAGAAAGTATAGAATTAATTCCAAAAACTATTTCAGAATAAGTATGAGGATTCCTATGGAATCTATGACTTCCTTCCTAATACATTTAGAAATACACTGAAATGGCTAGATTTTATCTGTCTCCTGTATTTATTTTATGAGACCTTTAATTAAGCTGTATTCAAAGTGAAAATTTGGCTAAACTTCAGAAATTATTTAAACTTCATCTGCGTCTGAATCTAGCAACGTTTTTATATTCTAGTTCTTTATAATCTGGGTGTCGGAGAGTAGGAGAATGGATGGGAAAGCAATTTCCATTTATTTTTACATTCAAACAAAACAAATATTTGTTAGGTCTCTACCAGTCAATTACTCTCTATCAGTCAATATTCTTGGCACTGTGGAAATGGAGGTGAACAAGAGGGACAAGTCCCTTTTTCTCACAGAGCTCACTTCCTATTAAGGAGACCAAGCAGTTAAACAAGTAAACAAGTAACAAATTTAGGCAAGATAACTAAACTGTGATAAGACCTAAAAAAGAGACAAATAGGATAATATAGTAGCATACAATATCTCTGAGACGGGATGTTTGAATTAAGACACAGCTCCAGCCACTTGAAAAAGCCTGGGTGAAAGGGTTTCATTTACAAAAAAACAGCAAATGCTAAGACCTCAAGAAGCAAGAGTTTGAATTTATTCTAGGAAAAGAAGAGATTCCAGGGTAACTGCAGCATCAGGAGCAAGGTGACTGGTGTGAAATGAGTCTGATGATGAATGTAGAGCACAGGTTATTGCAAGGAGTTTGTATTTTATTGTAAATGCAGTGGCAAACCATTGAAGTTTCTTGGTTAGACTCAGTGAATAACATCATAAAACAAAATCATGAGTACTTCAAGACATCAATTAACACTTAGATTATGAGATTATGCATTATTCTGTGAAAGATTTTTTTCCAATCACGAAATCTAACATTTGTCTTCTAGGTCATTGCTGAAGACATGAGTAGATCTTTGTTATGAAGTTAAGTATAGCTATTATTTTAAAGGATATCATTTGGAAAATTAAGGGTTTACCTTTCAAAATGATTAATTTTATAGATCATGAATAAAGAACAATCTAAGTAGAAGAAGTGGTTATGGGGTAAAGAGGTAAGAAGGTTTAAGAAGTTAATTAATTTTTATTGTTTTGAGATGAACTAAGGAAGGCTTTCTGAACTAGAGGGTAATAATATTTATTATTTTATATCTGATTAAAACTTCATTAGATGCTAATTTTAGTGAATTTGGCAATTACAGAAAGGTACAAAGAATGAAATAATAATCACCATAATATCATTACTTTCCAGTCTTTCTTAATCATTGTGATGTATATTTGACAAAACTGAAATTTTATAGGATATTAAGGTTTTCAACCCAATTATTTTCACTTAATATTATATTTTTGGTAATAATAGCAAAAATTATTGATTGATTCTGAATTCAAAGTGCAATTCCCAGCCAACAGAGAAGTCCTATATTTCTGCTTGCCAAGGATTGGTCCCATGTACCCTAATGTAATGGGACACATTTTAAAAATAAATAACTGCCATAAGTAAAAAGATCTTTCTGGAGGGAAAAAAATAATGCTGGAGTTTTTATTAGAGTTATCTGGCTTTAGTCTAAAGGTCAAATGCCATTTATATATTTAATAAATATTATTTATCATGTACTATTTGCCAAGAAAAGTGATCTCTACCCTGATGGAGCCTTCGTTCTAGTGGTGAGACAGGTATCAATCAAGTTCATACGAATAAACAGTTACGGAGTGTCTTAGGAAAGACACTCAACACTAGCAGTACTATGAGAAAGACTAACAAGGGACTTGTCTTAACCTAGAGAGAGTCAGCAAAGCCTTCCCCAAAAAAGTGACATCTGAGCTGAGATCTGAAAGAGAAATAGAAGTTAACTAGGTATAGAGGAGAACCTCCTAAATAGGAGGGACAATAAATGAAATACTCATTGCTTGAATAAGAACTGTTACAAATCTTGGGAAGAAAATTTTTTCACTAGTTCAAACTACTACCTAAGATTTTGCTAGAGCCTAGTCAGTTTATTAGTCATATTTTATGTATTTACACTAAAGGGCCATGTCGTTTACCAGGCACAGCACTAACTCCAAACAGTGATATATAAATACTAAAAGATAGTAAGAAATAGCACTGGTTTTTCAGTGCTCTCTTACTTGAAGTATTTGAACCAGAGTCTCATTTGAAAGAATAAAGACCCATGCTTCATACTGTATTATATGTCATTAGGGTATAATTGTGGGGAATGGGAAAGTACAAATACAATTCACCTATGGCTTTTAAAATGGTTTTAGCTGCAAAAATAAGTTATTTTAGCTTTTTACCCACAGTTTATCACATCAATTAGAAAGAAGCCAAATTGCTTAAAGACTTAAATATAAGACAGGATACCATAAAACTCCTAGAAGAGAACATAGGCAAAACATTCTCTGAAATAAATCATAGCAATATTTTCTTAGGTCATTTCCCAAGGCAATAGAAATAAAAGCAAAAATAAACAAATGAGAACCTAATCATACTTATAAGCTTTTGCACAGCAAAGGAAACCATAAACAAAATGAAAAGACAACCTACAGACTAGGAAACAATATTTGCAAGTGATGCAACCTACAAGGGCTTAATTTCCAAAATATATAAACAGCTCATACAACTCAATAACAACCAAAAAAAAACCCAATAAAAAATGAGTAGAAGACCTAAATAGACATTTCTCCAAAGAAGACATACAAATGGCCAATAGGCTCATGAAATTCTTTTTTTTCTCTCTCTCTTTTTTAACATCTTTATTGGAGTATAATTGCTTTACAATGGTGTGTTAGTTGCTGCTTTATAAAAAAGTGAATCAGCTAATATATCCCCATATCCCCTCCCTCTTGTGTCTCTCTCCCACCCTCCTTATCCCACCCGTCTAGGTGGTCACAAAGCACAGAGCTGATCTCCCTATGCTAGGTGGCTGCTTCCCACCAGCTATCTATTTTACATTTTGTAGTGTATATATGTCCATGCGACTCTCTCACTTCATCCCAGCTTACCCTTCCCACTCCCCGTGTCCTCAAGGAAAGATTCTTGACATCACTAATTATCAGAGAAATACAAATCAAAACTACAATGAGGTATCACTTCACACCAGTCAGAATGGCCATCATTAAAAAGCCTACAAACAATAAATGCTAAAGAGGGTATGGAGAAAAGGAAGCCCTCATACACAGTTGATCGAGAATGTAAATTGGTGCAGCCACTATGGAAAACAGTATGGAGCTTCCTTAAAAAACTGAGGGGCACGGCCGGGAAGGTGGCCACCTCCTTACCCATCATGCATCACATGTTCTTGGGGAACCTGGTGCTAAACCATTCGTCGATGACTTGCTTCTGGATCAGGGTTTCATATGTAGCAGGGAAGCTCCCTAGCTGTGATTATTGAAAGTCAGCCCTCGACACAGGGGTTTGTTTCTTTTTAAGTGTAAAAAAAAAAAAAAAGAATTTTTTAAAAATTCTATATTCAGGGAAAAAACTGAAAATAGAGTTACCATATGATCCAGCAATCCCACTCCTGGGCATATATCTGGAGAAAACTCTAATTTGAAAAGATACGTGCACCCCAATGTTCATTGCAGCACTATTACAATAGCCAAGACATGGAAGCAACCTAAATGTCCTCAACAGGTGAATGGGTAAAGAAGATGTGATATATTTATAGAATGGAATATTACTCAGCCATAAAAAAGAATGAAATAATGCCATTTGCAGCAACATGGATGAACCAATAGATTATAATACTAAGTGAAGTAAGTCAGACAGAGAAAGATAAATACTGTGTGATATCACTTATGTGTGGAATCTAAAATATGACACAAATGAACTTATTTACAAAATATAAACAGACTCACAGACATAGAAAACAAACTTATGGTTACCAAAGGGGATAGCAGGTTGGGGGTGGCAGGAAGAGGGGAGAGTAGGAGTTTGGAATTAGTAGATACAAACTGCTATACATAAAATAGATAAACAACAAGGTCCTACTGCATCACACATGGAACTATATTCAATATCTTGTAATAATCTATAATGGAAAAGAATATGAAAAAGAAAATATATATATAAATCAACTATACTTCAATAAAAAGAAAGAAAGAAGCCAAATTGCAAGTCTTTGTCAGGGATAAGTGTGTCCAGAAATATGCTTATGATTATCATCAACATTAAAAGTCCTTTGGTATACATTTTAACCAAAGTATCTGAAACTGCCAATAAATAGAAGGAGAAGTAGGATTAGTAGTAGTAGTAGTAGTAGTAGTAGTAGTAGTAGTAGTAGTAATAGTGTTGGTAGTAGTAGTAATAGTAACAGTAATAGTAGTAGCAGCAGCATTGTAGTAGTGGTGGTGGTAGTAGTTATAGTAGTAGTAGTTGTAATAGTTATTACTTTATTTTGAATTTACCAGGTTAGTGATTTATTGCAAATACTTACAATTATTGTCAAAGACACATATTATGATTTTTGCGTTACAGACAATATAGTTTAGGTTCAGAGAGTTTAAATGAGCTATGCAAGATCACACAGTGAGAAATGAAGTGAAGACTCAGCCCTGGTCTCTCCAGCTCTCTGTTCTAGATGAATGTTGCTTGGATCCAGATGACTTACCTGGTTCTCTTCTAACAATGTCAATTTCTTTCAGGGTAACTCTCTGACTGTTTTCATAGCTGTAAAACAGTGATGCCCTGTTTACATTCCATGTACATTAGGTTAGAGTAAAGCAGAAAATTCACTTAAAAGTTATAAAAAATTTCTTCCAAAGTGCTAGACCGATGCTCAGGAACATGTTTATTAATAGAATGTCTGAGGAAAGATATATAGATGTTTCTGGCACAAAAACAGACAAAATGCTCTACAAAAAGGGTGTTATTATATAAAAATAGCCAACAATATTTGCAAGAAGTACCAGCACAGTAATGCTTTTTTTTTTTTTTTTTTTTTTTTTTTTTTTTTTTTGTGGTACGTGGGCCTCTCACTGTTGTGGCCTCTCCCCTTGCGGAGCACAGGCTCCGGAAGCACAGGCTCAGCAGCCATGGCTCACAGGCCCAGCCGCTCCGCAGCATGTGGGATCTTCCCGGACTGGGGCACGAACCCTTGTCCCCTGCATTGGCAGGCGGATTCTCAACCACTGCGCCACCAGGGAAGCCCACAGTAATGCTTTTGATGATCATTTCCTTAATTTTTGAAATCTTACCTAGTTCCAATAATCCCCAGATAATGAGAAACATTTTCTAAACAGAAACAACAGTTAAAAGAGATATTAGATCTTATTTTCATCAAGCCAGAAAGGAGAGAATTAGAAGTAGAATGCAGTAGAAACTTATTATAATGTAGTACCAGATTTATTAGCAATAAGGGTCATATCCAATTCAAATTAAAAGACATTTTCTATAAAAAATTACAATGTAATATCCTTTCAGCTGGGGAGTGATAGAACCAATGATTAAAATGATGGGACCTGGAAGTCTAGAGACTTCCCTGGTGGTCCAGTGGTTAAGACTCTGCCCTTCCAATGCAGGGGATGTGGGTTCAATCCCTGGTTGGAGAACTAAGATCCCACATAGCCAGAAAAAAAAAAAAAAAAAAAAGAACGAAGAGAAAAGAAAACCATGTGTCTAATCTGGGTTTGCTGTTCTTATCCATGCCTTTAGTAAATTTTAGACTAAGTGACAGGCAGATTTTATTGGAAATAGATGAACTAAATCCCTCATACATGTACAAACTTAGCAATGTCAAATAGTTTAGTCTGGGTAACAGTAGTAGGTGAAAATACAGTTATATACAAGGAAAGATTAAAAAAAACAAGCATTAACAAAATTCTGTTTCCTCTAGGTAAAATGGAATATAAACAAAAAAAGGTTATAAGAAGATACAGTTATCATAAAAATTATATTAGGAAGTTTTACCATCATTTCTTGAAAATCACTAGTGAAGGAAAAAATTGCCTTATCTTTTCTCATTTATACAAAAAACAGTATGAAAATGAGACCATTGCTCATGCCAGAACCTGAGTTTGATCTGGTAATTCCCTCTCCCTCACATTATGCAACAGTCCTGCCTGTACTAATCAGACTGAGAGAGAGAGAGAGAGAGAGAGAGAGAAAGGAAGAGGGAATAAGACTGAGTATATCCTAGTAAGAATTTGTCAGAATTAAGGCTGTTAAGATAGTTACATGCCATAAAGAGAAAGCTTCCTCTCTATAGAACCTGACTACTTACCCAGGGCCACAATCTGACTTATGTTTGAAAAGAGGCTTTTTATTCTAACAGTGCTATACAACTGCAAAAAAACTTACCCAAGCCAGTTACTTGTATTGATAAACATAGACCTTTTTAAAAATTGAAGTATAGTTGACTTATTATATTAGTTTCAGGTACAATATAATAATTTGCTATTTTTATAGCTTATACTCTATACAAAGTTATAAAATATTGACTAAATTCCCTCATAACTTATTTATTATGCATTACACCCTCATAAGTTATTTATGCTATACATAGAAGTTCTACCTCTTAATCTCCTTCACCTATTTTGCCCCTCTCCCACCCCTCTCTCCTCTGGTAGTCACTAGTTTGTTCTCTATATCTCTGAGTCTGTTTCTGTGTTGTTATATTTGCTCATTTACTTTATTTTTTAGATTCCACATATAAGTGAATGAGTCAAGAATATACAGCGGGGAAAAGACAGTCTTTTCAATAAGTGGTTTTGGTAAAACTGGACACCTACAGGAAAAAAGAATGAAACTAGAACATTCCCTCACACCATATACAAAAGTAAACTCAAAATAGTTTAAAGTCCTAAATATAAGACCTGAAACCATAAAACTCCTAGAGGAAAACATAGGCAGTATGCTCTTTGACATTGGTCTTAGCAATATTTTCTTGGATCTGTCTCCTCAGGCAAGGAAAACAAAGGCAAAAATAAACAAGTGGGACCTACTCAAACGTAAAAGCTCTTGCACAGCAACAGAAACCATCAATGTAATGAAATGGCAAGCTACTGAATGGGAGAAAATATTTGCAAATGACATGTTCAATAAGGGGCTAATATCCAAAATACATAAAGAATTCACACAACTCAATATCAAAAAGGCAAATCACCCAGTTACAAAATGGGCAGAGGACCTGAATAGGCATTTTTCCAAAGAACACATACAGTTGACCAACAGACACATGAAAAGATACTCAGCATACTAATCATCAGGGAAATGCAAATAAAAACCACAATGAGATATCACCTCACACAGTCAGAATGGCTATCGTCAAAAAGAAAAGAAATAACAAATGTTGGCAAGGGTGTGGAGAAAAGGGGACTCTTGTGCACCATTGATGGGAATGTAGATTGGTACAGCCACTAAGGAAAATAGTATGGAGTGTTCTCAAAAAATTAAAAATAGAACTGCTGTATGATCCAGCAATTCCACTCAACAGAGACTTTTATTCATAAATCTGATCATCAGACATCTGAAGAAAACAAAGTGAAGAGAAAGGTAAGATAAACTAAGAGAACAGTGAATTCAAAAGGAAAAGATCATGTAAGAAATAAAAGAAGGAAAGTGTTGAATGTTTAAACTCAGAGAAATTAGAAAATATTGCATTCATGAAATAAAAACAGTATTACACTAAAGGAGCAATCAGAGAAAAATAAATAGATTTTAGATACTGAAATATTGACTAAAAATTAAACAGAAAGGCAAATTAAGAGAATTAATAGGCTTGAAACCTGAATTATTAACCAGGAAGATAAGGAAATATTCCAGAATGTAGAGCAAAATAATGAAGAAAATAGTGGGACAGTTAAGAAATAGGATAAACATACAAGGCCCAATTCATCTCCAAGGTTGCAGGATACAGGTTAATATACGAAAGTCAATTGCTTTCCTATATACCAACAATGAACAAGTAGAATTTGAGATTAAAAAATACAATACCATTTACATTAGCATCCCCCCAAATGTAATGCTTAAGTATGTCTAACGAAAATGTACAAGGTCTATATTAGGGAAACCAAAAAACTCTCATGAATGAAATCAGAGAAGAACTAAATAAGTGGAGAAATATTCCAAAGTTATGGATAGGAAGACTTAATATTCAATAGTGTCAAGCTGTGAGTACTTCCCAAGTGTGCTTTAGATTCAGTGCAATCCAAATAAAAATCTCAGCAAGGTATTTTATACATATACTGACAAACTGATTCTACAGTTTATATGAAGAGACAAAAGACCCAGAATAGCCGACAATATTGAAGAAGAGAAAATTTGGAAGACTGATGCCGCTTGACTTCAAGACTTAGTTTAAAGCTACACTAGGAGGAGCCTCAAGATGGCGGAAGACTAAGACGCGGAGATCACCTTCATCCCCACAAATACATTAGAAATATATCTACATGAGGAACAACTCCTACAGAACACCTACTGAACACTGGCAGAAGACCTCAGACCTCCCAAAAGGCAAGAAACTCCCCCATTTACCTGGGTAGGGCAAAAGAAAAAAGAAAAAACAGAGACAAAAGAATAGGGACGGGACCTGCACCAGTGGGAGGGAGCTGTGAAGGAGGAAAGGTTTCCACACACTAGGAAGCCCCTTTGCGGGCGGAGACAGGGGGTGGTGGAGGGGGGAAGCTTCGGAGCCACAGAGCGCAGCAACAGGGGTGTGGAGGGCAAAGCGGAGAGATTCCCGCACAGAGGATTCGAGCGGAACAGCACTCACCTGCCCGAGAGGCTTGTCTGCTCACCCGTTGGGGTGGGCGGGGGCTGGGAGCTGAGGTTTGGGCTTTGGTCGGATCGCAGGGAGAGTACTGGCGGCGTGAACACAGCCTGAAGGGTCTAGTGCGCCACAGCTGGCCCGGAGCGAGTCCGGGAAAAAGTCTGGAGCTGCCGAAGAGGCAAGAGACTTTTTCTTGCCTGTTTGTTTCCTGGTGCGCGAAGAGAGAGGATTAAGAGCGCCACCTAAAGGAGCTCCAGAGACGGGCATGAGCCGCGGCTATCAGCGCAGACTCCAGAGACGGGCTTGGGACGCTAAGTCCGCTGCTGCCGCCACCAAGAAGCCTGTGTGCGAGCACAGGTCACTGTGCTCGCACAGTGGAGGTGTGCTCCACACCTCCCCTCCCAGGAGCCTGTGCAGCCCGCCAGGGTCCTGTGATCTAGGGAGAACTTCCCCGGGAGAACACACGGCGCGCCTCAGGCTGGTGCAACGTCACGCCGACCTCTGCCCCCGCAGGCTGGCCCCGCATCCGGACCCCTCCCTCCCCCACTCCTGACTGAGTCAGAGCCCCGGAAGCAGCTGCTCCTTTAAGCCTGTCCTGTCTGAGCAAAGAACAGACGCCCTCAGGCGACCTACATGCAGAGGTGGGGCCAAATCCAAAGCTGAACCCCAGGAGCTGTGGGAACAAAGAAGAGAAAGGGAAATCTCTCCCAGCAGCCTCAGGAGCAGCAGATTAAATCTTCACAATCAACTTTTCTGACCACAATGCTATGAGACTAGATATCAATTACAGGAAAAAATCTGTAAGAAATACAAACACATGGAGGCTAAACAACACACTACTTTAATAACCAAGAGATCACTAAAGAAATCAGAGGAAATCAAAAACTCCCTAGAAACAAATGACAAAGAAAACATGACAACCCAAAACCTATGGGATGCAGCAAAAGTACTTCTAGGGCTTCCCTGGTGGTGCAGTGGTTGAGAGTCCACCTGCCGATGCAGGGGACACTGGTTCATGCCCCAGTCTGGGAAGATCCTACATGCTGCAGAGCGACTAGGCCTGTGAGCCATGGCCGCTGAGCCGGGGTGTCCGGAGCCTGTGTTCCGCAATGAGAGAGGCCACAACAGTGACAAGCCCGTGTACCGCAAAAAAAAAAAAAAAAAAAAGTAGTTCTAAGAGGGAAGTTTATAGCAATACGATCCTACCTTAAGAAACAAGAAACATCTCAAATAAACAACCTAACCTTAAACCTAAAGCAATTAGAGAAAGAAGAACAAAATCCCCCAAAATTATCAGAAGGAAAGAAATCATAAAGATCAGATCAGAATTAAATGAAAAAGAAATGAAGGAAACGAGAGAAAAGATCAATAAAACTAAAAGCTGGTTCTATGAGAAGATAAACAAAATTGATAAACCATTAGCCAGACTTATCAAGAAAAAAAGGGAGAAGACTCAAATCAATAGGATTAGAAATGAGAAAGGAGAAGTAACAACTGACACTGCAGAAATACAAAGGATCATGAGACATTATTACAAGCAGCTATATGCCAATAAAATGGACAATCTGGAAGAAATGGACAAATTCTTAGCAATGCACAGCCTTCCGAGACTGAACCAGGAAGAAATAGAAAATATGAACAGACCAATCACAAGCACTGAAATTGAAACTGTGTTTAAAAATCTTCCAACAAACAAAAGCCCATTTAGAGAAGAGCTAACACCTATCCTTCTCAAACTCTTCCAAAATATAGCAGAGGGAGGAACACTTCCAAACTCATTCTACGAGGCCACCATCACTCTGATACCAAAACCAGACCAAGCTGTCACGAAGAAAGAAAACTACAGGCCAATATCACTGATGAACATAGATGCAAAAATCCTCAATAAAACACTAGCAAACAGAATCCAACAGCACATTAAAGAGGATTATATACTATGATCAAGTGGGGTTTATCCCAGGAATGCAAGGATTCTTCAATATATGCAAATCGATCAATGTGATACACCATATTAACAAATTGAAGGAGAAAAACCATATGATCATCTCAATAGATGCAGAGAAAGCTTTCAACAAAATTCAACACCCATTTATGATAAAAACCCTCCAGAAAGTAAGCATAGAGGGAACTTTCCTCAACATAATAAAGGCCATATATGACAAACCCACAGCCAACATCATCCTCAATGGTGAAAAACTGAAACCATTTCCACTAAGATCAGGAACAAGACAAGGTTACCCACCCTTACCACTATTATTCAACATTGTTTTGGAAGTTTTAGCCACAGAATCAGAGAAGAAAAAGAAATAAAAGGAATCCAAATTGGAAAAGAAGAAGTACAGCTGTCACTGTTTGCAGATGACATGATACTATACATAGAGAATCCTAAAGATGCTACCAGAAAACTACTAGAGCTAATCAATGAATTTCGTAAAGTAGCAGGATACAAAATTAATGCACAGAAATCTCTTGGATTCCTATACACTAATGATGAAAAATCTGAAAGTGAAATTAAGAAAACACTCCCATTTACCATTGTAATAAAAAGAATAATATATCTAGGAATAAACCTACCTAAGGAGACAAAAGATCTGTATGCAGAAAATTATAAGACACTGATGAAAGAAATTAAAGATGATACAAATAGATGGAGAGATATACCATATTCTTGGGTTGGAAGAATCAACATTATGAAAGTGACTCTAGTACCCAAAGCAATCTACAAATTCAATGTGATCCCTATCAAACTACCACCGGCATTTTTCACAGAACTAGATCAAAAAGTTTCACAATTTGTATGGAAACACAAAAGACCCTGAATAGCCAAAGCAATCTTGAGAAAGAAAAACAGAGCTGGAGGAATCAGGCTCCCTGACTTCAGATTATACTACAAATCTACAGTAATCAAGACAGTATGGTACTGGCACAGAAACAGAAATATAGATCAATGGAACAGGATAGAAAGCCCAGAGGTAAACCCACGCACATACGGTCACCTTATCTTTGATAAAGGAGGCAAGAATATACAGTGGAGAAAAAATAACCTCTTTAATAAGTGGTGCTGGGAAAACGGGACAGCTATATGTAAAAGAATGAAATTAGAACACTCCCTAGCAGCATGCACAAAAATAAACTCAAAATGGATTAAATACCTAAATGTGAGGCCAGACACCATCAAACTCTTAGAGGAAAACATAGGCAGAACATTCTTTGACATAAATCACCACAAGATCCTTTTTGATCCACCTCCTAGGGGAATGGAAATAAAAACAAAAATAAAAAAATGGGACCTAATGAAACTAAAAAGCTTTTGCACAGTGCAGGAAACCATAAACAAGACAAAAAGACAACCCTCAGAATGGGAAAAAATATTTGCAAACGAAGCAACTGACAAAGGATTTATCTCCAAATTTACAAGCAGCTCATGCAGCTCATTATTAAAAAAACAAACAACCCAATCCAAAAATGGTCAGAAAACCTAAATAGACATTTCTCCAAAGAACATATACAGATTGCCAACAGACACATGAAAGACTGCTCAACATCGTTAATCATTAGAGAAATGCAAATCAAAACTACAATGAGAGGGCTTCCCTGGTGGCGCAGTGGTTGAGAATCCACCTGCCGATGCAGGGGACACGGGTTCGTGCCCCAGTCCGGGAAGATCCCACATGCCGTGGAGCAGCTGGGCCCGTGAGCCATGGCCGCTGACCTGCGCGTCCAGAGCCTGTGCTCCACAACGGGAGAGGCCACAACAGTGAGAGGCCCACGTACCGCAAAAAAAAAAAAAAAACTACAATGAGATATCATCTCACACTGGTCAGAATGGCCATCATCAAAAAATCTACAAACAATAAATGCTGGAGAGGGTGTGGAGAAAAGGGAACACTCTTGCACTGTTGGTGGGAATGTAAATTGATACAGCCACTATGGAGAACAGTATGAAGGTTCCTTAAAAAACTACAAATAGAACTACCATATGACCCAGCAATCCCACTACTGGGCATATACCCTGAGAAAACCATAATTCAAAAGGAGTCATGTACCAAAATGTTCATTGCAGCTTTATTTACAATAGCCAGGATATGGAAGCAACCGAAGTGTCCATCAACAGATGAATGGATAAAGAAGATGTGACACTTATATACAATGGAATATTACTCAGCCATAAAAAGGAACGAAACTGAGTTATTTGTAGTGAGGTGGATGGACCTAGAGACTGTCATAATGAGTGAAGTAAGTCAGAAAGAGAAAAACAAATACTGTATGCTAACACATGTATATGGAATCTAAAAAAGGGAAAAAAAAATGGTCATGAAGAACCTAGGGGCAAGACGGGAATAAAGATGCAGACCTACTAGAGAATGGACTTCAGGATACTGGGAGGGGGAAGTGTAAGTTGGGACAAAGTGAGAGAGTGGCATGGACATATATACACTACCGAATGTAAAATAGAAAGCTAGTGGGAAGCAGCCGCACAGCACAGGGAGATCTGCTCGTTGCTTTGTGAACACCTAGAGGGGTGGGATAGGGAGGGTGGGAGGGAGGGAGATGCAAGAGATATGAGGACATATGTATATGTATAACTGATTCACTTTGTTATAAAGCAGAAACTAACACACCATTGTAAAGCAATTATTCTCCAATAAAGATGGTAAAAAAAAATAAAAACCTATATTAATGAAGACAGTGTGATGTTGGAAAAAAAAAAGACAAATATATCAGTAGAACAGACTAGAGAGCCCAGAATATACCCACATAAATATAGTCAACTGATCTTTGACAAAGGAGCAAAGGCAACACAATGAAGCAAAGACAGTCTCTTCCACAAATGGTGCTGGAACAACTGGACATCCACATGCAACAACAAAAAAAAGAGAATCTAGACACAGACATTATGCCCTTCCCAAAATTAACTCAAAATGAATCATATCTAAAGGTAAAACACAAAACTATAAAACTCCTAGAAAATAACACAGGAGAAAACCTGAATGACCTTTGGTATTGTGTTGCCTTTTTAGATACAACACCAAACACATGATCTGTTGCTGAAATAATTGATAAACTGGACTTCATTAAAATTAAAAACTGTGCTTTGAAAGACAATATCAAGAAGAGAAGCCACAGACTGGGAGAAAATATTTGCAAAGGACACGTCTTATAAAGGACTGTTGTCCAAAATATACGAAGAACATTTAAAACTCGAGAATAAGAAAACAAACAACCTGATTAAAAAGACCTGTTCACCCAAGAAGATATATAGGTGGCATATGAAAAGATGCTCCACATTATATGTCATCAGGGAAATGCAAATTAAAGCAACAATGAGATACCGGTAGACACCTATTAGAATGTCCAAAATCTGGAACACTGACAACACCCAGTGCTGGTGAGGATATGAACCAACAGCAACTCTCATTCATTGCTGCTGGGAAGGCAAAATTGTGCAGCCACTTTCGAAGACAGTTTGGCAGTTTCTTACAAAACTATACCATACTTTTACCACATGATTTAGCAATCATACACCTTGGTATTTACCCAAAGGAGCTGAGAACTTAGGTCTACACAAAAACTTGCACATGGATGTTTACAGCAGTTTTATTTATAGTCACCAAAACTTGGCAGCAAGCAAAATGTCCTTCAGTAGGCAAATGGATAAATAAACTGTGGTCCATCCAGACAATGGAATATTATTCCGTGCTAAAAAGAAATGAACTATCAAGACATGAAAAGACATGGAGAAACCTCAAAGCATATTATTAAGTGAAAGAAGCCAATCTGAAAAGGCGGAATACTGCATGATTCCAACTATATGATATTGTAGAGAAGTCAAACCTATGGACACAGGATCCAAAAAGATCGGTGGTTGCTAGGGGCAGCAGTAGGGGAGTCAGAGGAGAGATGAATAGGCAGAGAACAGAGGAATTTGAGAGTAGTGAGAATATTCTTCATGATATTATAATGATGGATATATGGGTAGATATACATTTGTCCAAACCCATAGACTATGTAGCACTAATAGTGAACCCTAAGGTAAACTGTATACATTGGGTGATTATGATGTGTCCATGTAGATCATTCTCGGTAAAAATATACATTTCTGGTAAATGATATTGATAATGGATGAGGCTCTACATATGTGTGGGCAGGATAATCTCTGTACTTTCCTCTTAATTTTATTGTAAACCCAAACTGCTCTGAAAAACAAACCAACCCACAAAAGTTCAATTTGAAAAAGTCCAAAGTGCCAAGCAAGGTGAATGAAGAAAAACCCATACTGAGGTGACCAGACTTGTACTCCCCTCTCAAGGTGTAAGCCCTCCTATACTTGCAGGAGGTCTTTTCTTTCTTCCCTCCTCTTAGAAAGGAAGATGCATCCGTCCCCATCTCAAAAGCTAATCTCTCCCACTTGTACCCTGGGTCTGAGAACTCACATCTTTTCAAGGTTTACCTGCTCAGTGAGCCCCTTTCCCTCCAGCTGTATTATTTCCATCAATAGGCAAATATGTTGTAGAATTCTTATCCTAAAGCAACAACAAAAATCCTCCTCTTACTTACATTCTAGTTTATATCCTACCTCATTTTTCAGCTCTTCTTGGGAGCTTCCCTTTACTGTCAAAATGTTAAAAAAAATAAGAGATAATTTCTTCCCTCACTAATGTATATTTTAAAAAAATAATTGTATGTCCTCCAGTTCTTCATTTACCACCCACTTAGCCCACTTCTATCTGGATTCCACTCCCGGAAGTTCACTGAAACTACTTTTTTTAAGGATACTAGAGGAGTTTGAATTGGAGTTTGATGCAGCTGATCATTCCTTCCTTCTCTGAAATTTACATGCTCCTGACTCTTAAATAGTTGGCTTCCCCTTCACAGTCTCCTTTGCTGATTCCTTCTCCCTTACTAAACCCCTAAATGATAGATTCCTTCAGATCTTACACTCTTCCTGATGTCTTCTCTTTCTCTGCTCTTTCTAGTTTATCTCATAATCCCCATGGTGTAGCTTCTACAGGTGTGCTGTCAACTCCCATATCTATATTTCCAGAGAGACTTCTCCACTAAGTGCCAGACTTACATATCCAATTTCCTCCCTGACATCTCAACCCGAATATCTTACCAACATTTCCAATTTAAAATGTTCAAAACATGAAATGAAATGAAACCTGGTTCTCACCTACAGCCCAAAGCTTCCCTATCTCAGAAAATGAAATTACAATATACCCAATAGCTCACATCAAAAACTCTGAGTCATAATTGATTGCTCCCTTACCCATACTCTCTATATCCATTCTATTCTTCCTCTAAGATAGATCATCACCCTTCCCACCTATCTGTATTCCCTCTATTATGAATAATCTATTATAGTGACTCGTGGAATTATAGTCTCATTCAGTTACACTGTGATGTTTATAAATATAATCCCATGTAATCTTCAAAATAATCATGTGATGTGGAGTAGAGAGAAAGTGGACTCTTATTCAAGGTAATTAATTTGACCAAGTTCCCACAGTAAGTGGTAGTGGTGCAGATGAAACACAAAACTAGCGTTTCCAAGTATGTGAACAAATGATAACTAACATTTGATTACCTGCTGTGTGTTAAGCATTTTCCATATTTTGTCTTATTTAGTGCTTAGAAAAAGAAGGTATAATTGTTATCACTTCTTAAATAAAATTCAGATGCATTACATCAGTTGTCCAAAATTAGAGTTCTCTGCTCCCAGTTTCAACTTCCTCCTTTCCATTCTTCTCAATCCTATCATAGACAATTGTCAAAAATCTGTAATGGTTCAGAATTGGCTACAGAATAATATCCTTCTCATGGCACTTAGATGCTTTTATGACCTGGCCCCTGCCTTTCTTTCCAACTCCATTTGTTACTACTTCTCACCACATCTTCTGGATTCCAACCATATCAACCACCTTAAAGATTCAGTTTGAACATGCTGTGCTCTTTCTTTATGTCTTTACCTGCGCTATTTTTTCTGCCTTGAATGTTCTTCCTACATCTAATGGCCATTGTGGTTGCCTTGCTACCATCTGTTTTGTTTCTTTCTGTAGCTATTCCTCTTTCTGTTTAAATATCCACACTTCCCTAGTGATATAGATTAAGCCTGGCTCAACCCTAGCTAACAAGCATGATTTTATATCCTGGTTGCAGTTCTTCTTTCAGATGAACCAGTTACAGACAGTGAGAGATAAGGTGAGTTTTATGTGAAAAATATTTCCTGACTCTTCCTAGGGGGTCTTGAAATTGACATTCTTTCCTCCTCTTCTGCAACTGATGTGTAGTGTGTAGCCGTCTTATGAACCTGAAGATGCATGAGTCTTAAACTGAAGCTTGAGTCTTTGGAAGGCAGAGGAGAGGAAGGATTATATCAGGTCCTTCCTTGGTGATGTCATTGCGCGGCTGAAACAAACCAAAGCTGAAGTTCACTTGGTCTCTTGACTTTCCAGTTTTGCTGATCACTTTTATTGACAGATCTTTCTGCTACTTGCAAGTGAAAACTAATGTAGCTAAAAGTTATATTACATTTTATCATATAAATATCAATTAATAGTAGGCCTCCTTTAATTTCTCAAAGTTAGGTATTCTTCCCTCAGTGAACGTTCCTTCTGCATAACTCTACCGAAGCCTATACTACATTGATTTACTTATTAGCCTGCTTCCCCAGGAGACTGAACATCTTCAGGAAAAGAGTTCATGTTATATGCTGCTCTATCAGTTTGTTATAAGACAATGTGCTCAGAAACAGTGCACCATCCCTCCCCCAAACATTCTTTTTTAATACAAGGTTATCAACCTCAGCACTATTGTCATTTGGGGCTAGATATATCTTGATTGTAGAGGGCTATCCTGTGCAATGTATAATATTTAGTAGCATCCTTGGACTCTATTCACTAGAGGCCAGTAACATTACCCTTCCCCTCAATTTGTAACAATAAAAAATGTCTCCAGGAATTAACACATATCCCCTGGGAGGTAAAATTGTCCCTAGCTGGGAACTACTGGCCTAACATAATGACCAACAGTTTAGATTTTATTATAATCATTCTCTTGGGTTTTTAAGCCAATAGCAATTTATAGAAGTTAATCCTTAAAGGATCATATTATATCCACCCTTGAATATAGACAGAAAGGTGAAGGGCCTCACAAAGGGCAAAGTATATTGGCTTCACATGAAACTATTGGTTTTTTAAGTAATAAAGGAGTGCTAGGGTAAACTCCACCTTTACTGGGCACAGCATGTGATCTCACACACCAAACCTGCTTTTCTCATAAGCCAATCCTTCTCCAGAAACTTCTCATTCCAAAGGGATAGGTCACTTTCATCATTGGAAAAGGAAGGACCAAAAAGAGGAAAAAATTTCCTGTATACAAGAAGTACTATACTAGGTACCTATAACAGAACTTGGCACCAAACTTCTTTCATCACCTCCTCATTTCTTACACATACCCAACCTAATCCCTAAATTGTTTCTTCCCACTTACAGGGAGATCCTTCAAACTGTTACTAATTATAAATTCCTTCAGAGTTGAGGTGTTTTCACTGAGAGTGAACATGCGGGTACTGAGCCCACACAACCTCCTTGGCCTCAGGGCAAGCACTTCTGCCTTGAAATGCCTTCTCTAATAGACAGGATGATGAAAACAGAAGCTGTAGAACTGAGTGAACCAAGCCAAAAACCTTGTTTGAATGATTCAGTGTTCTCTAATGTATAAAGAATTCAGAGATGGTGCAAAATGAATGCACCTGACTATGATCTGACACAATAATCTGTAGTTCTTATCTTTATGTCCAAGGCATGTTTGTATTTCTACCAAATCACTACTTGAATACATCATTTTGAGGAATGTGAAAATTAATTATTGTAGGTGAAATATATAACTTATAAACATACATTCTGACTCTCTTTTCCCCTCTTAGGTTAATGCAAACACAATGTTTGCCTTTGAACCTAGATGTAGATTTGAGATGTAGAAAATATTAATTTTCATATATGTTTATTTAAAAGTTTATAAGACCTCAATTGAAAGTCTTAATTCCATGCACAAGGAAACAAATGAAAACCAAAAATTTATATATTATATTAATAATAAGGTCATCGATGTACTTAAGAATGATAGTAATGTAGTGGTATGGTTCATTCCCCAGATATTCCAGGAAACAATATAATTTTGGCAATTGATCTAACCATGGATGGAGCTTCTTTCTGTAGAACAGAGATTTTACATTGAAAAAATTATGTCACAGCCATAAAATAATTTCCCTAGAACCTGAAATGAAAGACTGTAATGGGCATTTTTATGGTTTGCTTTGTAGAAGACAAAATTCTTTTGAATTAGCTTGGGGGTAGATGTCTAGTCTAGATTTTTTTTTACTGTCCTAGAAACCTATGAATATTTTGAATAGTTAACAGCACCAAAATATTAACTGATACAATAACTTCTCACTATTTTATTATGATTCTATATCCTGATTCATGTGAAGGCACTTTTCTCTAGCTTTATATCCTGTCTAATAATAACCATCCTATCTACTAAATTCTTATAATATACCAAGAATGCATATATTATGTCAATCAATTACTTTCCCCCCAAATAATTCTGAGGTTGTACTATTATTTCTATTTTACAGATGAGAAAACTGAGTTTAGAGAAGTCAATAACTTTCCCAAAGTCATAGAGCTTGCAAGAAACAACAACAAAAAAGAAAGGCAATCAGTATCTTGTCCATCAGATAGACTCATAAGCCAAAAGGGATCATATGAGTCCTTGTGTTCCACTGAAAGAGGAGTCTTACTTATCAGATATGTAGATGACATAAAACCGGAAGTGAAATCTAATAAACGTTACAATGAACATAGCAAGCTAAAAAAGCAGATCCAAAGTCAGCAAGATGAAATTATTATAAAGGTGGATGTAGTGGCTTAGATTTACCTCTAGAAAACATCCAAAAAGAAGTGAAGAATGAATGATTGATTTGGGGTGAAGCCCCATCTTTTAATGCTCATTGGTTATGGGTAGCTTACCACTATGACTTTGTCAAGTGTCTTAGGCCACTGGAGTCACATGGTGTACACAGCAATCCCCTCATCTGTCAACCTAGTAACCCTAGCAGAAATAAAATTGATTTGTTTAGTAAGACTTGTTCTTTTGGAACTCATGCTGGATTCTCACTGGAAATTACATTACCTAAGTTTTCCTAAGCTATCCCTTTTTTTTTTTTTTTTTTTTTTTAGCAGTATGCGGGCCTCTCACTGTTGTGGCCTCTCCCGTTGCGGAGCACAGGCTCCGGACGCGCAGGCTCAGTGGCCATGGCTCACGGGCCCAGCTGCTGCGCAGCATGTGGGATCCCCCCGGACCGGGGCACGAACCCGCGTCCCCTGACTCGGTAGGCGGACTCTCAACCACTGCGCCACCAGGGAAGCCCTAAGCTATCCATTTGATAATATATTCTAGAAAGTTTTCCTAAGGATTGATGTGAAGTTGACTAGCTAGAAATCTCCTAGCTCTATCTATCATCTTCCTCTTAAAAAAATCAGAACTATTCTTCTCTAGACTTTGGCTACTCCTACACAATATTTTAATGACAATCAATAGAGAGCTTTATGGTCACATCTCTAGTACTTTCAGACACCAGGATATTATTCAACTGGTCCTGTACTTTGAACACAGGCTAAAGTTATTAGTTATTAGTTACTAGGTTAGGAAATGAAGGAGAAAATTTAAGCATCCAGTAAGTTTCACATATTATTTCATTTGATCCTACCTTACTAATCCTCAAGTAGGTATTATTTCCACCTTACAAATGAAGAAAATGAAACTTTAGATATCACTCAGCTTGAACAGATCAAATAGCTTGCCTAGTCATGTACCTAGTAAGGCATAAATTCAACCCTACTTTAACATCAGATCCTATATTTTGCCATTATTATATACTGGCATTGTTCCTCTTAGTCTCCTTCCTCAAATTTCAATTTTCTCCTTCTAATCACCAATTAACATATGTCAGCATATCAGTTTAAATATCATTTTCTTAGAAGAAGATGAATGCAAAATAGTAATGGAGTGGCTGTGATCTGTTAAATTTAGTTCCCATCCCAGAATAGTAGACCGAGCTCTGTATTACTCTTCTTACCCTGAACAAAGAGAGAGAGAGAGAGAGAGAGAGAGAGAGAGAGAGAAGGAAGGGAGAGAGGAGAGAAGGAGGGAGGGAGAGAAGAGAGAGAGGGAGGGAGAGAAGAGAGGGAGGAAGGGAGAGAGAGGAAAAAGACAGGGAGAGAGAGAGAGAAAGGGAGAGAGAATACAAAGAAACATAAAGAAATTCTTATTTATCATCATTTTGCAGTTCTCCATTGACATAGACATATTCCCCCAAGCTCCATGTTATTCATATAATTCTCAACCAGTTCTTCCCCATCATTATTAAGTCCAGAGAGGTTCTCTTATCAATTCCATGTAAGACATATACTTACTTTTTCAAAAAAAGTCAAGAATTGTTATAAGCTACTTTAATCATAATGACATAAGATACCTGATTTAGTGGACATTGCCCATAAACACTATATCTTGTTTATATATAATAGTGTGTAGCAGTTAGAGTACCTCAATGCAGAGATTCTGTTTCAAAGTCATTTTACAAACAGTCAGCTCACTCAAAACATGTTTTTACTTCCAATAACCCAGGCACAGAACCAAGAAACCAAGAAATTCTGGTGCTAATAGGAAAGTTAAACAGGCCATTCACCAAGAAAACATTTGTGATTGGTTAGTTAGTACAAGTTTTCCCTTAAAATGTATCTGGTTTTTTTTTTACACTTGTAAGGAAGAATTTACCCATCTTTGTCACAAGATTATTTTAAAACATCTGTTTTAGAGACAACATTGATTTAACACATCATCTGGGAATGGCTAATATTTGATGTATGAATATGCTGCAATAGCTAGCCATTTAAAAATACAGTCACTGTTTAATAAATTCTGAAATATAATTTGAAGGCAGTGTTTGGGGAAGAAAAAAAAACAACAACAGTGGTGTTTCCTCCTTTCCTGTGTATGCACTCTAATTTACTAGGTTCTTTTCTGCCCCCAGCCACCTCTCACATTAGAACAAATACCTCTTCCTCACTCCATTCTTCCAACAACCAAGAAAGAAGAAAGATTATTCTGTTTTTTTGTTTTGGAAAGATTTCCTCTGTCAGAACTTCTTTCCCACTGATTTGCTTTAGCTCTCTGAAAATCTCTCACCAGGATAATAGAAATGGTCTTTAGCTGGACTCCTGCTTAACAGCATTTGTCCATTGCTGTCCAACATCTACACTGCCATATCTGATAACTTTCTTTTTTTTTTTTTTGCGTTACGCGGGCCTCTCGCTGTCGTGGCCTCTCCCGTTGCGGAGCACAGGCTCCGGACGCGCAGGCTCAGCGGCCAAGGCTCACGGGCCCAGCCGCTCCGCGGCATGTGGAATCTTCCCGGACCGGGGCACGAACCAGCGCCCCCTGCATCGGCAGGCGGACTCTCAACCACTGCGCCACGAGGGAAGCCCCTGATAACTTTCTTATTTTAATCCTCCACTGGATCCCTATTGCCTTCACAATAAACTGGTGTTGGAGTTCATAACTGGCTCCCAACAGTATCTTGAGCCACATATGATCCCACCCCTACTCTCCTACCCCTGGATAAAAAGCAGATAAAATTCTCAGGAGCTGTGAATGCATCCTCCCCTGAATATGCCATGTTCTTTCACAGCCAGCTACTTTTTTTTTTTTTTTAAACATCTTTATTGGAGTATAATTGCTTTACAATGTTGTGTTAGTTTCTGCTGTATAACAAAGTGAATCAGCTATATGTATACATATATCCCTATATCCTCTCCCTCTTCCGTCTCCCTCCCACCTTCCCTATCCCACCCCTCTAGGTGGTCACAAAGCACTGAGCTGATCTCACTGTGCAATGCAGCTGGTTCTCACTAGCAATCTGTTTTACATTTGCTGGTGTATATATGTCAGTGCTACTCTCTTACTTCGTCCCAGCTTACCCTTCCTCGTACCCACCGTGTCCTCAAGTTCATTCTCTAAGTCTACATCTTTATTCCTGTCCTACCCCTAGGTTCATCAGAACCTTTTTTTTTTTAGATTCCATATATATAGGTTAGGTGGGAATGTAAACTGATACAGCCAGCTACTTCTTTTTTTTTAGTATCCAATACCTTTTATTATAATTGCTTACTTAATTTTATTTTGTTGTATTTGCTTTCCCTTTAGACCATAAGTCAGCCAGCTACTTTTGATTAATTTTGCTCAGCCTAGAAATTTGTTCTTCTTCTCTTCTCTACATATATCTTCTGATTCTTCAAGCCTACTATAAATGTCACTTCCTATATTATATGACTTTCTTCCTCAGTAAAATATAACCATACTCTCCTCTTAGCCCATAGCATTCTATGCATAGCACTCATATAATATTAATTTCAACAAATTTTAATTTCAAAATGATGAGAAAATCACTCTGATAGAGATAGATAAATCATATAGACTGGCAAGGAGAAAGGAAAAATTAGCATTTGGTCTCCTGAGTCCTGTAAGCTACGATGAGTTCACTGATGACAGCAACTTGGATTTATTCATTATCCATTCACTTGTACACATTATTGACACATTGTGAGTGTTCAATATATTTTTCTTAAATAGTCTCCTTCCAAAAAAAGTTAATTACTAATCTTCACCATTGTTTTAACGGTGGATTCATGTACTTATATTTTTTTTCAAACTGTTTAATGTGTACAAGCTTAGTCTACCCAATAGGAAGCCTGTAAGGTCCTAGAGGTGAGGCATCTATACGATTCATACTGAATTAAATAATAATATTAACAAACTACCTTTACCTCAAAATTAGCTTCCTGAATTATGGTTTCTATCATTTCTGTATAAAATACCAAAATTTGATGTCATCTGTTACGTGTCCATTACTCACTTTACTTGGAATATGATTTGAATATGTTAATAATTGGGGGAATTTTTTCCACACAGATGATATGTGAGGTGGATGAGTATCATGGAGTTGACACAACAAATCAGAATTGCATTTAAAGGTACAGTGGAAATACCTTTAGTTATTTGAATCTCATTAGTTATATGATAATCTAGAATAAAGCAGAAAAAGTAGGCAATAAACCTCACCATTTTAGAGTTTCCAATGTTACCATTATTTATACCAATTTTAAAACCTTAATAATATCTTAACACTGTGTATGCCTTTTCTTCATTTTTATAATATAAAAACAGGTAAATTCTATTCTTTTATGAACTTTATCTAAAGTTGATAGATTTTAATCTTTTAAAAAATCACTGGAAATAATTTTAAATGACTCCCAAGGTGGCTTGGGCAGTTTTCAGTTTCTTTGATGTAAATCTATGAGAAATGTTATTTTCAATAATTTAGAATTTTTGATTATTTAACTTTGGCTGAAGAATAACTTAGTTTCCTTGACACCTAACACTCCTAATTAAAGTCATTTGTAATGTGAAGTATCTGATTATATAATTACATTGTCCAACATCTAAAAAATAAAGTCTGTGATCTATCCTAAGGAAACAATTCCAAACTATAAAAAAATATGCAAAGTTGTTTATCACATCATGATGTGTACTAGAAAGTTAATACAACTTCAATTTCTAAAAGTAACAAATACATTTTATAAATATTAGACTGGATGTAATATTACAGAGTTTAAAAGGCTCTGTAGCAATGTGAAAAATGATTGTGTGAATTAAAAAATGTTTAAGCAGAATATAAAATTGTATGTTTATTATGATTAAAAATATGTTAAAAATTTACATATTTGTAATGAATGGTTGGGGAACCTTCAGGAAGAGACTTCAAAATGTCAGTGATGTTCATTGTATGATTTGAAGGAGATGATTTTTCTCCCTTTATTCCCAGACTCTCTCTAGGGTAGTTTCATTATTTTTTTTAATTTATAATTTAAAATATTATTTGAAATATTATATTCTCAGTAAACCATTTTTAGCAAGCAATGTAATTGGAACCTGAATTTACCAATTAGTTTATCACTTTTAGGCACTTAAAGTAACCTAAAATTGTGTTATCTGTAAAATATTTATTAAGATACAGATACTGTCCACTCACACATGTCCTTATTTTATTTACAAAAAGGAGTACACCACCACCATACCTATTCTGCTTGTTCTCACCCTTCCTATTCTACTTTTTCTCCAATTTCAGTGTATTTCCTTAGGTTCACCTTCAATTCAATTCACTGTGGACATGACTGGGTCAAGGCCTGACAAAGGGAGAGGATACAGCCTACCTCAAGATTCTCTCTCAATGCATAGCTATACTGATTATAAGTTATGTTTTGGGGACCTTATGTGTTCCAGACATAGAGCCAAACATTTAAATTCATTACACTCCAAAATGAAATGAGTTTTTTTGCCCCTATTTTATATATTAGAAAGCTGAGTGTCACAACATTCAGTATGTAACATTGATGTGAACCTCTCACTTTCATTAGGCACTGGTGCCATCAGCTGTAGCTGTTGTCCACTAGTCCACAGACCCTCGTTCTACCGTCTCCATGTAAGTCTCTACCATCTGCCAAGGCTCAGCTGTAGAAAGTGAGAAAGGTATCTGATTACTTCTCTTTTTTTTTAAATTAATTTTTATTGGAGTATAGTTGATTTACAAATGTTGTGTTAGTTTCTGCTGTACAGCAAAGTGAATCAGTTATACATATACATATATCCACTCTTTTTTAGATTCTATTCTCATATAGGCCATTACAGAGTATTGAGTAGAGTTCCCTGCGCTGTACAGAGGGGGGTTTTTTTATACAACATGTTCTTATTAGTTATCTATTTTATACATATTAGTGTATATATGTCAGTCCCAATCTCCCCAGACTACTTCTTAGCAGTGTCAACCAGTCTTCCTGTTTTCAGCTTCACCTTCACCCCCACTTTCACAGGCACCTGATGCCAATAATTTCTGAGCCTTTGGGGATCTATAGTGAAAAAGAAAAAAAGGTTTCTTCTCGGGTTTCCTCACTGCTAGTTTAGGATTCAGGTTTCTTGGGTCTATTAAGTGAGTTACAACTCATAATATGTTTCATTATTTCAACTTTTAAAATATTGCACTCCTGCCACCACTTCCTTCTCCTTCTTCTTGTTTCTCATTCTCTTTCTGCATTCCCCCCACAATATCTTGTTGTGAAATATAATAAGCACGCCTAAAGTGAACATGTATCTGTGGTAGGCAAAATAATGACCCCAACACATCCATGACCTAGTCACCAAGACCTGTGAATATGTTACTTTATATGGAAAAGAGGACCTTATAGATGTGATTAAGAATCTTGATATGGGGGGAATTCCCTGGCGGTGCAGTGGTTAGGACTCTGTGCTTTCACTGCCAAGGGCCCGGGTTCAATCCCAGGGTGAGGAACTAAGATCCTGCAAGCTGCGTCGTGCGGCCAAAAAGAAAAACCAATTCTTGATATGGGGAGTTTATCCTGGATTATCTAATATTGGCCCAATTATAATCACAAGGGTGCTTAATGTGAAAGAGGGAGGAAGAAGAGGAGGTAGGAATGATGTGTGAGAAACTGTTGCTGGCATTGAAGATGGAGTAAGGGGACCAGAAGCCAAGGAATGCCAGTGGTCTATAGAAGCTGGAAAACAAAAGGAAATCCTCCCCAAGAGTCTCCAAAAGTAACACAGCCCTGTTGATTCCTTGATTTTTGCTTAGTGAGGCCTACGGTGGATTTCTAATTCACAGAACTATAAGAAAATAAATTTGTGTTACTTTTAGTGAACCACATTTCTGGTAATTTGTTAAGGAAGTGTTAAGAAATGGGTACAGCACAATATAAAAATAATCAAAAGTTAATAACCATGCAACCATCATCCAAGCCAAAAAATAAAACATTGCCAGGCCCTTAGCAGCAACCTTCCTGCCATATATCCCTCCTCCAATGTATCTCCTTTGTACTAGATGTAACTACTGTCTTGATATTTGTTATACTCTTCCTTGCTTTTCTTTATATTTTTACAACCCATGTATGCATGCAAAAAATATAGTTAAGTTTTGCCTGTATTAGCCTAACAAAGATAGGATCACACTATATGCATTATTTTGTGTTTTACTCCTTCAGCTTAATATTTCTATATTATTCATACATGTTGAATATAATTCATCATTGTATAATTGCTGTGTATTTTTTATTAACATTTATTTTATCTGATATAGTTACACTAGCTTTTGTTGACTGGTTTTTATGTGCTACTTAATTTTTCCATCCTTTTCAAATTCTGTCTCCTTATGTTTATAAATGTCTTTTTTCAACAGCCTACAAGTAGGCTTTTTAAACATTCTGATAATTATTCTTTTAACTGGCACATTTAATCCATTTATACATAATGTAATAAATGATAGATTTAAATTTAAATCTACCACCATATTTATTTGTACCATCTGCTCTATTCTTTTCCTCTCACTCTCTTTCTTGCCTTTTTTGGTGGGTCAGTCAGGGGAGTTACTGAGTGTTTTTTGTATTACTCCATTTTTTTCCCCTCTATTGGTTTGAAATTATGCACTCTTATTTTTATTCTTTTGTTGTTGCATCCTTAACTTACTCAAGTTAAATTCTCCTAATAAAATAATAGATGTTATCAATGGATAAAAATGCTCATGGAAAACTGGACAGATCAAGTGGACATCATCTGATCTTAGATTCACCAAATGCGAGCCCAGACATATTCTCATGGCATGATAAAATATGAAGCATAAGAGTTTCACCCTGTGCAATATTGTTGCCAAAGCCACTGAACTGAATTGCTATAGATTGAACTGTTTACCCCAAAATTCACATGTTGAAGCCCTAACCCCCAATGTTATAATACTTGGAGATGGAGCCTTTGGGGGTAACTTGGGCTAGATGAGGTCATGAGGGTGTGGGCCTCATGATGGGATTAGTCACCTTTTAATAAGGCACCAGAGACACCGGAGAACTTGCTTGCCCTCTCCTTGTGCCCACAAACAAGAGGTTATGTGAGCACACAGTGAGATGGTAGCTGCCTACAAGCCAAGAGAAGAAGTCTTAGAATGAAACTTATCTTTCCAGCACCTTTGTCATGGACTTCCCAGCTCCCAGAAGTGTGAAAAAACTACTATATATTATTTAAGTTACCCAATCTATGGTATTTTGTTATGGCAGCCTGAGCTACTTCCTACATTTTCTTTTATTTCTCTCTCCCTTCATCCATCTCCCCAGCATATTATTTCATAGATGCCAACATAACCAGTATGGGGATAAACAAAAACTAGACTTTTTAGGTGATCAAGATTTACTTTTATCTCTTGTAATGGAGAAAAGAGATTCAGAATATTATAATGACTGTATGAATCAGACAATTAATCATTACTATAACCTAATCAAATGTTAACTGTAAGTGCAAGTATTGAATCCAGAAAAAAGTAAAAAGTAACATTTTTCCCAATTAAACTCATTATCTGTCTTTTAATGACACTTTGTTTGTGCTCTCCCAGATTTCCTTTTGACCTCACTCTCTCCATCTATATAACAAATACTAAAACATATATTCAGAATTCGTTTTAAACAATTTATAGTGGTTAAAGCTTTCAGACTTGCAATATTATGAAAATCGAAGGATTACTAAGAAAACTAACATGGTCCAGTGACAAGAGCTATGACCTCTGACACAGAAGCTGGATTACTAAGGGCTAAGTGACCACAAAAAGATCACTTCTAAGTCCACAGTATTATAATTTCTCATTCTATAAAATGGGGGTAATATAGAATATATATACATACATTAATATAACTAGGATAATATTGTAATCCACTTCAATTAGATTCACAAATATTTTGAGCTACCTTTTATATCCCAACCATTGTTCTAGATACAATAAAAAAGATGTGTATGGTCTCTAACCTCACAGAATTCATACGAGTCTGATGGGCATGATGAGTCAAAAAAAGAGTGTTGAATGCTATCAAAGGAATGGTAAGAACTGTAGAGCAAGGGAATTTATTTATTTATTTATTTATTTTTAAGAAAGCAATATTTTTTTTCTATTTTTATTTTTTATTTATTTATTTTTTGCTGCGTTGGGTCTTCATTGCTCTATGTCGGCTTTCTCTAGTTGTGGTGAGGAGAGGCTACTCTTCTTTGTGGTACGCGGGCTTCTCATTGCAGTGGCTTCTCTTGTTGCCGACCACAGGCTCTAGGCACGCGGGCTTCAGTAGTTCTGGCACGTGGGTTTCAGTAGTGTGGCTCATGAGCTCTAGAGTGCATGCTCAGTGGTTGTGGCACACGGGCTTAGTTGCTCTGAGGCATGTGGGATCTTCCCCGACAAGAGCTCGAACCCGTGTCACCTGCATTGGCACGTGGATTCTTAACCACTGTGCCACCAAGGAAGTCCTGAGCAAGGGAATTTAACTATGAAGGGAGTCTCCTGAAGAGATTAGAGGCTAGGGCCTAGGGAGAGGTGGGTAATGAAAAGAAGGACTAGAGTCTTTAAGAATAAGCAATCTGGCTGCCTACAGGAATAATAATAATAATAAATCAAGCAGAACTTGATTTATTGACTTTTGGAGTGCTTAAAAAAATTTGTTGCCAACATTTAAGAACTTGAAGATTACCAGAAAAAGAAACCAGATTTCTTGAAAAATGAGATCTAACACATGGCAACTTTCAGCTGAAACAAGGAGCAGCTGCTTCCATGAGAGTATGTGTGATCCAATTTGCCACAGATAACACCACTCTACACTTGACTTGTTTCACTTTACATTACTCTGCTTCTGTCTGTATTTGGGTTTTAAATATCTGATCTAGAAAGAAGACTGTACACTGAAGAACAGAAGTAAGTCCTTTGTGGCTGATGCACAGAGACAAAAAAAAAAATCAGATTGGAAGTTCAAGCTGGAGTGGTAAGTATGTGCCAGATTGGGGCAAACCTGGTAGGTTTTGGGTCAATGGAAGAGCCACTAAGGAGTCTTAAGCTGGAAAATTACATGCTCATATTTGAGTTTTAAAAATACTTTTCTGGATGCAAAGTGAAAAGGAGATTGCAAAATATATTTTAAAAGCTGAAGACTAGGGGGCTTCCCTGGTGGTCCAGTGGCTAAGACTCCGCATTCCCAATGCAGGGAGCCTGGGTTCAATCCCTGGTCAGGGAACTAGATCCCTCATGCCGCAAGTAAGACCTGATGCAACAAAGACCTGACGCAGCCAAATAAATATATATTTTTTAAAGCTGAAGACTATAAAGTATCAATCTGGCTTATCTTGTCAAGTTTCACATGGAAACCAAGAATGAATTTTAAGTTTTGTGCAGAATAGGTTTCATTCTGATAGACGAAAACCATTGTGACTCTTTTAATTTTTTCTAAAGACAATAAAATAAAAGTTACTCATACCTTGAAAAAAAACATTGACCAAAATTATTCTAACATGAAGGGGGGAAAAAACTTGCATAAAAAGTGAAAAACCAGACAATAAAACCTGAGTGATAAAATAAAACTTTCCCGTATGTTACAGAAAAGTCTTCCCCTTGCTCAATACAGTACATCCTACTATTATACAAATAAACATAAACTCATACAGACACACTGAAAAAGTTATAACTCAGAATGACCCATGGGGCTTATTTCCTGTTAGATTCTGTCCCTGGTTCTGCTCTCTAATTCTCTTTGAATACATTTCAGCAATGATTCATTTTGTCAGTCTGCCAATAGTCTTTCCTACTGAGTGAGTAGCATGTACTTCACGTACGTTAGCAGAAACACAATTGAGAAGTTTGCTCAGATTGTCCACGATTACCTTATTTGCTATTCAAAAATGTCATGCTTTTTAAAAAATCAGTAATATGCCTAAGACTACATATCATATGACAAACAGTGAAAGTTAATTTAAAACACCAAGGGAACATTTATCTAGGAATGACTTTGACCTGCATTTGGGGGACCTGGCCTCCTTCAGTGAGGCCTACTTCCTGGGATCTGTGTGGAGCTTGCCTCTGGTGCCCAGGGTGAGCCACTACTTTCCAAATCCAGCCTGCCCCACTGGGCACCATGGTGTGTCTGATAGCACACACACACTCCTGTTTTGGTGACTCTTGTGCCCTAATATATTTGTGAGATTTTAGTCAAGACCATTATTTCATTATTGTTTTCTCATCTACTCCTTGCCACCCCCATCTCCTCCTCAAGGCTCAAGTCTGAAGTCTGCGAAGAGCTGAGCTAAAGAAATAATAATATTAGCTAATATTTATTGACTCATTGTGTGTCAGAGACTGTTAAGTGCTTTGTATGGATTAATTCATTTAATCCTCACAACCACCCCATCAGACAAGTAGGAAAGTTATCCTTTTTACAAATAAGGAAACTGGACCATACAGTGGTGAAGCTGGAGTGTGAACTCTTGCTATTAATCATCTACAACTATAGCTCTACAACCCATATTTTTAACCTCTATGCTACAAACATTTTACTGTACTCAGATTCACCTTTTTTTCTATGATATTTAGGACTGTATTAAATGTGCTCTTTTCTAGGAGGCTTCTAGGCTTCTGGTAGACACATCCTATCAGTCTACAAGTCCCACCAGCCATAGCTGGGTAGAAGTGGCCCCAATTTAGGCTCAAGCTGGGATCCCGACTCTCCCCAACTCCTGGGTAACACCAACCCACAGATCTTTCTTTGTCATCCCTTCATCTCCATCAAGTCAGACTGACAGCTTGAATTTTTTGCTTCTACTTAATGCCCATATTGGAGATAGCATTCGCTCTTCAATTGGGGATGAGTAAATAAAGAATCCTCTCTCTTTACTGAGTCAGAAACAAGAAACAGAAGGAAACCCTATTATCCATACCAGTGTCTTATGGAAGCTTGGTTGTCAGCAAGGACCAACAGTTCCTAAGATCAAATTTTCCAGTTCCTAAGATCAAATTTTCCAGCAGCAACTATTTCCCTCTAGAGAGAGCTGATTAAGCCAAATCCAGAGTCATCTCTTGATCCACCCTTTTCCTAAACCTTCTCACTTCCTTACAAGCAGCACTTTTAAATTGTTGAATTCATCCATTTCCCTCAATACTCTCACCTAAATTGCTGAAAATACGTTACCTGGTTTCCCAGACATCTCTATCCCTGACAGTCCCTTTCATTTTTCACACTCTAGACAAAGAATCTTTGCAAATTGCAGACCTAGTCAAGTTACTTCCATGCATAAAATCCTTCAATGACTCTCCATTGCTCTTAGGATAAACTTTAAAGTTTCAACATTGCATTAAGTTACCTGGCCTTAGTTTATCTTTCCAGATTCATCTTTCATTATCTTTCCCAAAAGTGATGCTACATTCTCTTCCATCCCATCATTCATAACTTCTCTTCATTTCACTGAGGTGATATATTTCTTGCTACTGGTGTTTACACACCTTTTCTCCAATGCCTCTCATTGTTCCTTCTCCTTTGTCAGGCTAACCTCTTCATGTTTTTTGTGCTTCCATATCTCCCTGTATTTCTTCATTGTTTTCACGGCTGGTTGAATTTTCATTGCTATTGCTTGTATAGTTTGTATCTCTAGCTAAACAGTAAGCTATGCAAGAACAGGAACCACTTTATTTTGATTATTATTGTGTCCCCAGCAACATTTTACAGTGCCTGGCAAATAATAGGTACTTGGTAATCATTTATTGAATAAATGAGCATATGAGTAACCTGCTACATTATGAGTTAAATAGGTTCTCATGTTCCCAGCAGTCTATTTGAAACCTAAACTTTCAAATTAACTTCTGGAACAGTTTGTTAATAATTTGGGATTTAGCTCCATTTTGTCCATTTGTTTATTTAGAAAAGGAATGTATTTTACACAATCATCTCTCCCCTTCCTCTCCAATGATTGCTTCTAAATTCCATATATTTGTTATTCAATCAGACAGAAATATAGAGTAAAACCATGATCTGAGGTAGAGAAGTTAGAAATGGCAATAAGAGAACTAGAAAGATTGGAAATTTTTAAAATTAAATGTTATTTATAAAGTCATGTCAAATTACATAGTGTTGATTGAGTGCCTAACAAGCACAGTGCCTAACAAGCACAGTGCCTGGAACTTAGTAGGAACCCCCAAAATATATGTTGACTTTCTTAATGAATGAAGCACCTTTTCAGAGTTTTATCCCAATGTCCTTGATAGAGATATCAGCAATGCATATACCTACAGAACCAAGTCTAAGCATTGACTTTAAGAATTTTATTTCTAGCGCTCTTGTGAAATAAGTTCTTTTTTGTGGGATCTCCCCCTACAAAATTACAAGCTATGTGTAGGACAGAGTGAGGCACTGTGAGTCTTAACAAAGGTTTTGGAAATTCTCTTGTCATCTTTCTGGGAGGAGGAGTGGTTGTGGGAAGAGTTAGTTGTGGCCAGAGCTGGGAGCTAGAAGTAGTAGACAGCCAAGAGGGGTCGGGTTACCCTGAGAATATGAGGGCAGATCCTGGTAGCAGCACTGCTGTTGGGACACTGAGCCCTAGGCCATCACTGAAATATCGAGTTGAGCCTAAACTCTCAGTGATCCAGGATTGTTAAAGGGAACCATAGTTGTCCTTAGCTGTCGGAACTTCTTGGGTATTAGCAGAAGCACAGGTGAATCCTCTCCACTCAAACAGTTGTCTAATTTAGACTCACTGGAATGTCACATAGTTAAGATTAGGCAATTAATCACAATCAAAGGTTACAAAGAAAACAGAAGTTAATATTAGTCAGTAAAAACAATAAACAACAGATTTAGACCCCCAAGATTTTTGTATATATTTATAAGATAAAGAATTTTGAGCAAATATGTATGAAATGTTTAGAGAAATAAAAGATTCCATTACAAAGATAACCAATTAAAAGTTATGAACCCATATATTTGAGGGGAGAGTGAAACATCTAAAAATGAAAATATATGTGTTGAAATTAAAAACTCAATCAATGGTGAAGCAGTAAACACATCTAAAGAGAGAATTAATGATGATATTTCTTGAGAAATTACACAGAATGCATCACAAACAGACAAGGATATGAGAAATATGAAAGAGATATGGAGGACAGAAAGAAAAGATTAACATAGACCTAGACAGAATTCCAGAATAAGAGAATAGATAGAAAGGAGGAATGACAAAATTTAGAGACATCATGGCTGTAATTATTGAGATTTAATAAAAGCACAATCTCTACTGATTCAGGAATCATGATATGTTCGAAGTAGGCTAAATTGTTTTTTAAATCCTGGAAACATGAGACAACATAGAACGATATGACAGTCAGAATGACAGCAACAGCATTAATAGAGAGAGCGGGATAATGTCTTTAAATTGTTGACAGACAAAACTATCAACGTAGAATTATGTATCCAGCAGAACTATCTTTCAAGAATGTCTAAAATAAAGACATGCTTAGATTAACTCAAACTGACAAGCTTTATAAGAAATCTACATTATAGGAATGTCTAAGAAGAAGGAAAATTAACCCAGAAGCATGGTCTGAAATGCAAGAAGAAATGATGAGCAAATAGAGTAGTAAATGTGTGTGTGTGTGTATGTGTGTGTGTGTGTGTGTGTGTGTGTGTAAAACAAAGCATATATTGACTATATAATTTAGAAATAGCAATGTTAAGAAAAAAAGAAATAGCAGTGTTGACTATATGGGGCTAAAGAAAGAACAGGATTAAAATCCTGGACAAAATTAGCATATAAGTGCAGGGAGGAATAGAGTTAAAGTGTTCTAAGGTTTTTTGTTATTTTAGGGGGTAAGATATTGATTAAATCTGATTTCTGATAATGATATGTTAGGTTATTCATATAAAATCCTTGCTAAAAATAATGAAAAGTGTTCAATAAATTATAAATAAAACAACACATTTTAAGTGTTGAATATCTTAAAGACAGTGGCTAATTTGGGGAAGAAAATCTCTAATTGGAGAGGTTTAAAAAACAGCATTAGATCACGAAAGCTGTAAAAGCTATAACCAGTATGTGGTAAAAAATATCCAAGTGGGCTAGACAAAAAACACACAACAACCCAAGATACAGAGGCAAGAAAGGGGCATGAATTTGCTCAGTCAATAAATATTTACCATGCAGTTACCATCAGGAAGCACTCTTTTCGGTGTTAGGGACTGTTCTAGGAGTTGCAGAAACAAGACAACAACAGCAACAACAACAAAATAGACATGCAAAGCCTTCAGATGTTAGAACAATCAGTCAGATTTTAAAACAACTGCACTTGGCATATTTAAGGAAATAACTCACAAAGTTACAAACACCTGTGGGAATCAGGAAATCATGAAAAGCGACCTATCAGATGTGAGAAAAAACCAAACAGAATGTCTAACTGAAAAATAAGATAAGAGAAATTGTTTAAAGTAATGGAGATGGCAAATAAGCATATGAAAAGCCACATCATACTCATCAGGGAAACATAACTTAAAACAACGAGATACTACTACATACCTATGAAAATGGCCAAAATCTGAAACACTGACAATACCAAATGCTAATGAGGATGTGAACCAAAAAGAACTCTCATACATTGCTAGTGGAAATGCAAAATGGTGCAGCCACTTTCAAAGACAGCTTGGCAGTTTCTTATAAAACTAAACATACTTTCACCATATGATCCAGCAAAACGTATTCCTTGGTACTTCCCCAAAGAAAATGAAAACCTATGCCCCCACAAAAACCTGCACATGGATATTTATAGCAGCTTTTTTCATATTTGCCAAAACTTGAAAGCAAGCAAGATATACTTCAGTAGATGAGTGGATAAATAAACTGTGGTCCATCCAGAGAGTGGACTGTTATTCAGCATTAAAAAGAAATGAGCTGGGGCTTCCCTGGTGGCACAGTGGTTGAGAGTCCGCCTGCCGGTGCAGGGGACACGGGTTTGATCCCTGGTCCAGGAAGATCCCACATGCCGCGGAGCAACTAAGCCCGTGTGCCACAACTACTTAGCCTGCGCTCTAGAGCCCACGAGCCACAACTACTGAGCCTGTGTGCCACAACTACTGAAGCCCACGTGCCTAGAGCCTGTGCTCTGCAATGAGAAGCCCACACACTGCAACAAAGAGTAGCCCCCGCTCGCCGCAACTAGAGAAAGCCCACGTGCAGCAACGAAGACCCAAAACAGACAAAAATAAATAAATAAAATAAATTTATTTAAAAAATAAAAAAGAAATGAGCTATTACACCATGGAAAGACAGGGAGGAAACTTAAAAATGCATATTACAAGGTACAAGAAACCAATCTGACTACATACTGTATGAATCCAACTATATGACATTCTGGAAAATGCAAAATAATGGACCCAGTAAAAAGATCAATGGTTGCCAGGGGTTGTGGCCAAGGAGATGAGGAGAGAGAGATGAATAGGCAGAGCACAGAGGATTTTTAGGGCAGTTGAAAATACTCTGCATAAAATTATAATGATGAATATATGCCATTACACATCTGTCCAAACCCACAGACTGTACAACACTGAGTGAACCCAACGGTAAACTGTAGACTTTGGGTGACTATGATGTGTCAATGTAGGTTCATCTTTGGTAAAAAATGTATGATTCTGGTGAGTGATGTTGATAAAGGGGGAGGCAGTGTATGTGTGTGGGCAAGGATTATATGGGAAATCTCTGTACTATCCTCTCAATTTTATCATAAACTTAAAACTTGTCTAAAAAATAAAGTCTTTATTACATAAAAGTGACCTTATGTACCTGTATGTATTTGCCTGGCACAGATAAAGAGATGAAAAATACACACCAAACTCTTAATGTTGGTTACCTGAGTGCAGGTTTAGAGAAAGGAGAGAGATGAAGAGAAAATAAACTTTTTCTTTATATAGAAAAAAAAGCATAGCTGGCAATGATTGGATACAATAGAATAAATAACACTTGGTGAAGTAAAAGAGAAATTTGAAGAGATCAAGAACACAGGATGAAGAGACAAAGATAGAATGAAGAAAAAGTGAATAGGAGGTGTGAAGGAGACAATGAAAATGTCTATCATATGTTTGATTGGAGAACCACTAGAAGAGGAAAGCAAAAGTGCAGCAGATTCATGGTTTGAAAAGATAAAGGATGAGAATTTCACGGATCTAAAGAAAGATAATATACCACAAATTCAAGAAGCCCAATAAATCCCAGAAGATGATTATTTTAAAATACACACTTAAAAGCATCATAACAAACTATCAAAACTCAAAAACCATAAAATGTTTTCAAAAGCAGTCCCGAAAAATAAAGTTACCTTCAAGGAGCCACAGGTCCCCTGAAGCTGACTTATCATCAACAGTAATGAAAGGAAGAAGGCAATATCATTTATCTCCAAAGTAATGGGGAAAAAATTATCAATCAGGACTTCTACAGGAAAAATAAAAGTGAAAATGTTGTTGCCAGCAGGCTTTCACCACACGAAATTCTAAAAGATGAAATCCAGACACAAAGAAAGTGATCCCATATGGAATGTCTGAGATGCAGGAAGTAATGAAGGGCAAAGAAATTGCTAAGTATATGAACAAATTTAAATGTACATCAATTGTATTTTTAAAAGTAATAATAATATCTTGTCACTTTTGAAAAAATATTAAAATACCAGACAATAATGTATTAAGTGGAAGGTAGGGATGCTAAATGGCATTGAAGTATTAATTAAGGAGCTTGACTTCTATGTTAACCATTTCTAAACTAGTGCAGAGAAAAACAATAAAAGTATAAAAACCAATTTGACAAATTTAAAAAATAAGAAAAAGAAATATAAACACTTGGGACAAATAAAAGGTAGAACATACAATGGCAAAAATGAATTCAATTATATCAATAATTACCTTCAATGTACATAAACTAAATACCTTAGTTAAAATGAAGTTTGACGATTGAATAACAAAAAAATTTATATGCTGTTTATAGAAAGAGTAAAAGTTGCAGGATTGAACAAGATACACCATGAAAATTCTAATTAAAAGAAAGCTAGTTTAACCACATAAATATTTTAAAAACTCTCACTTTATGTCAAAACATTAGTACAGAAAAAGAAAGTCAAAATGATAAGAAGGTTTAATTCATAAGGAAAATACAAGTCTAATTTTGTATGCTCAAATGCTATGGTCTCAATATATATCATTTATGAATAATAGCACTTTTATTTTTCCTTCCGAATCCTTACTTCTTTTGTTTGTTTTCATGTCTATTTGCACTAACTAAACTATCTAGTAGAGGGTTTATAGAAATAGTGAAAACAAACATCCTTGTCTGATCCTGGGTCAAAAACAGGAAGTCTTTAAAAATATCTTTATCAACTATGAGATTTACTGTATGTTTTCATAAATACCCTTTCTTTTTTTGTGAGGATAAATATATATTTTTTATTTTTAATCTTTTAAATAGTTAATTATTTAAAGCAAAAAAAAAAATGTACCAATGTGTTGTGTGATTTATAACAGATGTCCAAGTAAAATGTATGTATTCAGTAGCACAAAATATAAAGGTGTACCATTACAATATTTTAATATACCTGAAGTGGTGTATTATTTTTTTTAAACATCTTTATTGGAGTATAATTGCTTTACAATGGTGTGTTAGTTTCTGCTTTATAACAAAGTGAATCAGTTATACATATACATATATCCCCATATCTCCTCCCTCTTGCATCTCCCTCCCACCCTCCCTATCCCACCCCTCTAGATGGTCACAAAGCTGATCTCCCTGTGATATGTGTCAGCCTGTGCTTTTAATGGATATTTCTATTTTGTAGAATAGACAAATGGTTCTAACTCTCCATTCATCAGGGAAATTTCAGGAATTAAAGTCACTATGAATTCCCAAATTAGGGAACATGTGTTTCCAATACAGGGAGGCTTCTGCCAATATTCCCAGAAGAATTATATGCACATGTAATTGCTTATATTGTCTCACACTGTTTATAACCCATTCATTCCCTCCTTTCACTCACAGCTCTGTTCCAGCCATGAGCATTAGTAATAGTTCAGTTGCATTTTACACTTTTTTCCTAGGGCATTTTCTCCTGCTATGGGCCTCAATCAAAGTTGGCAGCTTTTCGGGTTACCTGGTAAATGGCTAAATCAGGATACACTAAGTGGGTATTGGGACAAGGTGTGCCAAGTATTGGGTCTCTTTCTTAATGGTACAGAGCCAAAAAGCCCAGCAAGTTGTTTCTCCCTTTGGTGGGGCTATCTTGATATCGCCCAAATGCACTTTTAGTGTTACCACAGGATCTGACATCAAGGGTTTCTGGTCTTCCCTTCATTCAAGGGGATCTGATAGTGTAAACAGTTAGGTTAAGGAACTGGCTAAAGGATTTGATCATGAATTCTTTTCATGGCTTAAGTCATATCTCTGTTTACTTGACTTGGAGTTTTTATTTGGTTTTATATTATGTGGTTGCTCCACTTCCAATTTGTTTCTAAGGAACTCATTAATAAACAAGTAGGCATGGCCAGATAGCTTTTCTAGATAGTCCAGTCTGATGATCATACCAGTCTCACTGACTATTATGGTCTTGCCTCATCTCGGCCACCCCCATGCTGCTGCTCATTTCCAATGCAGTATTTCATACCAGCACTTCTGGCTTAGAGAGAATAGCTATTTTAAGTAGATGTTTAAAAACTGATGCTTTTAAAGATACTGGTGATTCCCTCAATACATATTTCAGATGTTTGTTGAAGAGACTATCATCTAAGACCCCCTAGATGGCTATTTTTATAATTTCTAAAATAAGATTTTTCTAAAATTCTAGTATCCAACTTTCATTAACTACTGAATGCATTTTTTTGTTTGCTTGTTTGTTTTGTTTGTTTGTTTGTTTTTGCGGTATGCGTGCCTCTCACCAGGGAACCACTGCGCCACCAGGGAAGCCCTGCATTCTTAAGTGTGTGTCTGTGTACATGTGTTAACCAATTAAAAAAAAAAAAACTGTTAGTTTTCTCAACCCAGCTAGTCTACTTCATAAAGAATCTCTGATACATGAACCACATTGACAAATTCAGTAAAACTAAAATCATGTTGTACTCTGCTTAGTCAAGTATCCACAAAATCATTTCCCAATTATACTTCCCACTTTAGGGTTAATATACACTGGCGTGTTCCTGCCTGCTATTCTTTTGTTATGTAAAATTTTAATTTTCCTAGATTGCTCTGAGGCATGCCAGGGTATAATTCTGATTAATGGCCTATGGATGAAAAGATATGGGGCATGAGGAAGATTGCCGACTACTTTCTCAATGTGAATTCCCTCAGATGAAGGTATACAGGCATCTACAAGCATGAAAGGAAATAGCTTTTCAGACAACAGGGAAGAGTTGCTCTTCCGTCAAGAAAAGTTCAGGGGGGATTTACAGGGGCTTGGAGGTTCGAATTACTCTGATGCCTCTAGTTCACATTTTCCTAATGGATGTCTGAACTTTTGTGTAAGAAATCTAGCAAAGTTTTGATAGTGATCATCAGTGCTGTCCACCAATTATTTCCAGTTCTCATACTGGGCAAAACTGTACCTCCTTGTCCCTTTGAAGTTATGAAAGCCCATATGACTTGCTTTGGCCAAATATATATGAGAAGTGATGTTTTTCATTTCCTTTCAGAAGCTTTAAGAGCTAGTTCACAATTCATCACACTTTCTTTTTTTCCTTCTGCCACAATCACCAGCAATGGTCCAGATAGCAGAGGCTATATCAGCCTGAGTCATGGAGTGAAGGTTATGCAGAGCAGAACTGCCAACCAACCTGCAATGAATATGTAGTATGAATGAGAAACAGACCCTTATTGTTTTAAATCACTGAGATTATAGGGTTGTTTTGTTACCAAAGCATAACCCAGGTAGCCTATCCTGACTGATACAACTCTGAATTCAACTAGTGGTTAAACACTGAATTTGATTCTTGGCTATCTCAATCCAATATGTATAAGACATAAGAGATTCTTTCAATATATTCATATAAAGTCTCTGAATTTATATCCATTTTTTAAAAAACTGATACTTTAATATTTTGAGTCTATAATACCTCTGTTACCATGCATTCAATGCCATCAGAAGCCTCCCTACCCTGCCATCCTTGAATTCCTCACACTCTTAATGTTGTTCCATGATAGATACTATTCTAAGCCCCCACACTGTATTGTTTATTGAGAAATTTGTTTTTCCAGATAACTTTCTTAGTTGCTTCATCAAAGGGCACAGTACTTGATATCTCCCCTTCCCTGAGGATCTGTATCTTGAGATTCATCATCACTTATGTTTCTTGGTTGAAAGTAGCAGACACTGACTCTGTCTAACTTTCAAAAGGGGAGTTTATGGGAAGGATATTAGGGTCTTAAAGAGAAGACAGGAAGTTAGAGGACCAAACTTGGCAAGGGAAAGAAACTGGGGCAGCTCTAGAAAAGAAAAAATGAAGAAGCAGGAGGAAATAACTACCATAATGCTGGAATAGCTGTTGCTGCCAGAAAAGATCTCTGGCTGTTCTTCCTGACCTTGCACCACTCACTCAGACTTCAAAATCTCCCAATTAGAAGGTCTTAGATCGTAATCTCACCCACTAGCAGTTCTAGGTAGTGGGAGAAGAATGGTCTGGCCTTTCAAAGTTTCACTGTTAGAGGCATAGGCTTGAAATTCCCTCCCAACACGATTATACACAGTGGGAGCAAGGTAAATCCTCAAAGAAATCAGGTTCTACCAGGAAGAAGAATTGATGCCAGTCAACAACAACACCAAAAAAGATAGTCATCTAATAGGGAAGTGAGAAAAGGAGAGAATAATATAGTGCTTTCTTTTTGGCCATGCCATGCAGCTTGCAGGATCTTAGTTCTCCAACCAGGGATCAAACTTGTGCCCCCTGCAACTGAAGCATGAAGTCCTAACCACTGGACAGCCAGGGAATTCCTTAACATGGTCCTTAATAAAAGAAAGGTTTATGGCTATGTTATCTTTTTAGGTTACTGTAGGAACTCAGGAAGTATTCACTTATGAAATTCATTTTTTTTTCTTGCAGGGTCATTAGTTGAAGGCACTTTAGAGTGATAAAAACCTTAATTCAAATGAGGGTCTGTCATTTACTAGATATTTTGGGGCAAGTTCCTTAATTTCTCTGAATCTCCATTACCTCCTAGAGTTATCTGAGGATTTTGAGTTAATATCTAGAGAAGGCCTGACACACACCCTGCACTAAATAAGCATTAGCATCTATCCCCTGTGTATTAGAGTTCTCCAGAGAAAAGAACCAATAGGATGTGCTTATATGTAGAAGGACACTTATTTTAAGGAATTGGTGATTATTCTAAGGATCACACAATTACGGAGGCTGGCAAATCCAAAATCTGCAGAGTGGGCCAGCATGTTGGAGACCCAGAGAAGAGAAAATGCTGAAGTTCAAGTTCAAAAGCCATCAGGCTAAAGACTCAGGAAAAATCCAATATGTTGCAGTTCAAGTGCAAAGGCTGCCTGCTACAGAATTTCTTCTTGCTCAGAAGATGTCATTCTCTTGTTCTATTCAGGCCTTCAACTGATTGGATGAGGCCCACCCACATTATGGAGAACAATCTGCTCTACCCAAAGTTCACCAATTTAAATGTTAATGTCATCCAAAAACATTCCCACATAAACATCCAGAATAATGTATGACTACATATCTGGGCATTGTGGTCCAGCCAAGTTGACACATAAATTTAAAAGTGGTCAAATAATAGCAACTTCAGGGATGATATCATACCCTGAGAGATGCTATTTTTCAGGAAAACAGTTTTCCTTCTTTCTTTGCATTCACTAAAGCACTTTATAAGGCTGTTGAAACCAGCTGGGGAAGGGCTGCTTGTGATTGGGCCTATGGGAATGATAGGGATGGCAGGTGTGAGACAAGAAAATGTAGGTCCCAGAGGCTAGGTACTCAAGCTTTAGAAGAGGCTCACCCCCAGGGAGTCCTCTGCTGTGGCAATAAAAAGATATGGTTAGACCCCCAAAGAAAATAATAACGTTCATCAATACCAATTCCTATCAGCAAATCTTGAACCTGATCAAAAATGAGCTGATCATCTGCAAGCTTATGACTATCTTACTCTTAGAACAATGCCAGAATAGCACTTTGGCGCACTGTAGGGCAGACATGTGGACACATATAAGCAAAATATTTGTGGCCAATATTCAAATCCTCATGATGACATAGGTGAGAAAGATAAGATTTCTGCAAGGACTTATCAGAAGATAGATTAAATGCAAGGAGACTAATGGCTATATGTAACATGGCACATACCCGGAGATAGATGAATGAATGTTCAAAATTAAGATTCTCATGAAACACATGCCCAGGCTAAACACAGACAGGGTCCACAAGAGACTGTTGAATGACCATGCTGAGGCTACCTGTGCTATGAGGAACAGCTACAGGCCAAGAATGAAAAGATCACCCAGACTCTGCCCAAGAAGGAAGAAACTAAGAAATAAATCTCCTCTTATCTGTACATAGTAGCCTCAACAATAGATGACCCAAAAAACTCAAGCCTTTACCTGGGGAATAAATGGTTAAAGGAAAGAGACAGAACACCTGAGGAATTTAATAAGTGATCAGAATAATATCACTATATAAAAATTAATTTAATATTTAGGTTTAACCATATGAAATTGCTATTTTTTAATTTAATTTAATTTTTTTTGGCCACACTGCATGCGGGATCTTAGTTCCCTGACCAGGGATCGAACCCGTACCCCTGCATTGGGAGTGCAAAGTCTTAACCACTGGACTGCCAGGGAAGTCCCTGAAATTGCTATTATTTGACCACTTTTAACCTACAACAATGGCCATTTCTTATGGTTCTGTTTAATATGTGTAAGAGTCAAGGTGAAGTCAAGATACAATCAGCAAACAGGCAAACTCTGCCCTATAAGTTATTATATCCTCATTCTAAGTCTAAGGAGATATAGCTGCTAATTGTGAAAGGGAAGCAGAATTGAAAATTTTGGTTTTATTGGGTTTTTTTGTTTTTGGTTGCGCCGCGTGGCTAGCAGGATCTTAGTTCCCTGACCAGGGATTGAACCCTCACCCTCAGCAATGAAAGAATGGAGTCCTAACCACTGGAAAGCCAGGGAATTTTCTGAAAATTTTAATACTGACAATTCAACATTATAAAATCAGGGCGTTGAGATCAGTAGAACACCTATTAAAGATTATGCTTGTGCAAAGTGTAATATGTATCATACATAATTATACAATGGAAAGAACTCTCTTTTCTCTTGCACATAGGACAAGTGGTTTGGCTAAACAAAGATAAGATTCTTTGAGGGCAAGGGTTGGGGGTTAGAGGATAAAAATACTTATGCATGTATATGTATATGTAGGTGTACGTGTGTTTGTGTGTATAAATATAAGAGTGTGTGAGTTTATGTGTGTATTATGTGTGCGCATACTTGTGTACATGGGTAGCTATGTATGTGTGTGTAAGTGTAGATGTAGGTATAGGTATATGTGAGGTAAAATTTTCCAGTCTTGACATTTACAATATTACAAAGAAGAGAAAACTTGATCCTCGTCATCTTATTACTGTAGGTCTAGGTGCTGTATTAACTAGGTGTATGTGAGGTAATCTTTTCCAGTCATGTTATAAATGAGATTCCAAAGAGAAAGGTTATGCCTCATTACCTCATTACCATTGGTCTAGGTGCTGTCCTAAGGTCTCCCCTGGACATCCAAGACATTGCAGAATTGAGAATGATGGGAAATAGACTGAAGTCTGAAATAAGTCCATCTTCTTCCTTTCACCTTCCCCTTGCCATTTCTTCACTCTCTCTTTTCCTCCTCTCCTTTCCAGAAGTATAGGAGTAGGGAAAACCTTTCATATGGGAGATGCTGGCTGCCCTAAGGGAGAAGCTGTTCCTGCTCTAGTTAACTCACAATTTTTGCATCTTCTCCCTTGGCCTGTGACTTCTTCTGGAAACTGATGCACTAGCTCCTCCTGGTATATGAAACCTGATGAGATTTACCAGGATAACTGCTTTACCAGGTTTTGTGTGTGTGTGTGTATGTGTGTGTGTGTGTGTGTGTGTGTGTGTGCTTTGTCACACAGCTTTCAATTTTTTTCAGTTGTGTATATTCATTTCAAATAAGGAGGCTTAATTTGTAAATTGTTAATTAACCAAGTTGAGAAAAGAATAATTAATTTTACAAAGCCTAAAGGCTTGAATCTAAGGTATTCTTAAGAACTGTATCATATGTTTCTCCAAAGCACTTACCATCTAAGCTTATTACTTCACAAAGATCTTTTAAGCTTTGCAAATATCATTCACAAACTGAAAGATTAGATTCAGGGAAGTAGAGAATGGCCAAAGTCCAAGAAAATATCCTTGATCTGGATAACTCTACAATGTTTTGGAAGCAGTACAAAGAAAAATGCATAATACTAGTGTTGGCCTACAATGCCCAGATTATGAGTCTGATTACTGCCTTAATCACCTCACTTTCTATTCATACTATTAGGGGATATTTGACAAAAATGAATTTGAATTAATACAAGGTGTAACAAATTCAAAAGAGGCAAACTTCTCTTTAACTTAACAAGTATTTAGCATCTAATATACACCAAGTAATGCAGGAGAAATAAAATTAATACAAAAGAGTAAAGCTTTAAGGAGTTCAAAATGTTTTCTGGGAAGTGGAAATTCCAATTTTGGTAGCATCGCTATGAAGTCTTGGTTCAAAAAGTTCCACCAAAGCCAGACATTCCAACATACTTAACTCATGGCTTTTGAGACTGCTTTAAAAACACCTATGCCAGGAACATGAACACACCTACGAAAGAAACAAGGGAAGTAACCATCAAAGAAACCTTGTGGACCCCTGCTTGGGTTCTGCAAATATTGAAAAAACAACCACCTTGAGTTCAAGGAGGACAGAAATGAGTACTCTCTGAACCAGTCTGTCTCAACACGTAGGCGTTCCAACCCCAACCTGCTCTTGCAGCTCTCCTTCCTTCCATCATGATCTCCGATCCTAGATCACTCAGCCAACACTGCTTCCCTGGAAATCAGTCCTCTTTGGCATAACAGGTTGACAGGACTTGATTTTGCTATTACGGGTTTCCTTTCCCTTTTGATTCCACAGATTCCCATCACAGCATCTGATTCTATTTGAATGGGCATACATTGTTGGAAATTTGACACTGGAGGCAAATAAATAGAGATGGCCTGGTGCCTGGTCAACAATATTAAATTGTTGTCCCTGAATAGATAGAGCAAAAGAAACTAAAGATTTGGCTTTCATCCTTGAGAAGCCTACATATAGAGGAGAAAAAATATGTGTACATGTATTATTTTACATTATATATAAATATGAAAGAACTCAAGTATAATTAGCGGAACAAGAAATAACACTGTGTCAAATAAAAATTGCCATGGAAAAGGGGGTAAAAGAATGATCAAAATGATGTGAAATGAATATGAGAAGGCTTCCTGAAGGAAGAGAAGTACATTCAAGATAAAGAAAATGGGATGGGCAAGAAGGCATGAAAACATAGTTCATTAAGTTTTAGGCAATCATAATTTTTATATTCTTAAAAAGCATATAGCAGTTCTAGAATAAAACAAATTCTGGAGAAGGATGGTTGTTTATTTATTTATTTATTTATATTTCTCTTTGATTTGATGGAGAAGGAAAACAGGAATAATACAGATATAGAAGAGAATTTTAATTCTGAGTAGTAGTTTTGATTATGAATCTTAGATTTTAAATGAAATCAATATTGGCATTATCTAAGTCTAAACTCATGAATGTCACTAAACCTGTTGCACTGGCACAACCTTAATTTGGGAAGAATGCTTAGAGTATTTTACTCCTCTCCCTTCTTTTTTAATAGTATCTTAAAAATCTAATAAATATTTATGTTGTACATTTTATAAAAATAGATGGTTATGTGAAGAGCACAAATTTCATCTCATTACATGGACGAACGCTGTAATGCTTAGAACAGTCAAAAGTGAGGACTGCCACAGGATTGAATACATTTCACAGCCACGGGATTGAATAAATTTCAATCTACAGGATTGAATAAATTTCCATTAGTGGAAATATTCAAAAATGACTATTAAAGTCTTTATTGAGTTTGTTACAATATTGCTTCTTTTTTTTTTTTTTATGTTTTGGTTTTTTGGCTGCAAGGCATGTGGTGTCTTAACTCCCCGACCAGGGATCAAATCCACACCTCCTGCACTGGAAGGCAAAGTCTTAACCACTGGACCACCAGCGGAGTCCCATTAAGGGCACTTCTAACTTTGATCCTGTGATTTCATGGCTCTAGCTGAGAGATTTCCATATGAGCAATCATCTTTATACATGCAGAGTCTTCAACAGAGGTAAAAATTCCACTTTATTCTAGCAATGAGCTACATAACCGTCTATGTCCTTCCCAAGACCATCACCAGGGATTCTTGGCATTGCCTAGCATTTCACAAAATTTGGCTCTGGAAGCATCTGTGTCACAGTTGCTGGAATGATTACTAAACTTTTAGATTCCTAGGCCCCACCTCAGACCTACAAAAGAAGAATCTTTATGGGTGAATCCCAGAAATCTACATGTTTAACAAGCTTTCCAAGTGACTGATGTAACATTATAATCTGTGAACCACTGCTCTAATCTTTGACATTCCTGCTGTAAAGGGAGACAAGTGAGGACTATTTGCAGTTATGATGGCAGTTGTAGAGTCATCCGTTCCTTAAGGAGTGAGTTAACCTTGCAAATATCTCAAACATTATTTAAGCATTCAACCACCTTTGGAGAGTAAACTTACAGCATATAAAATGTTCCATGATCTTTTCCTTACAAGAGACAATTTTCTATTTTCTTGGATATTACAATTACTAACAGTAATCTTTCTCAAAATTATTTTTCTCACCAAAGAACATTGAGTGAATAAGGCCTCAGTTATCAGCAGTGTCTGGTCAAGATTTGAATCTATAAATATTTTAGCTTTTCTCATTTCTATTTGATATCAAAAAAGAACACAGTATTCAGATCATATTTGCAACCTAAACCACAGAACACGAGTTAAGAAGTCCAAGGAAATCGCCTCACTTATCTCCATTTTACTATAAAAATATTAGCTATTTGGTTGAATTACCAAACCATAACTGCTTGATCATCTGTCCTATAGTTTATAAATGGCATTAGCAAAATTGAAGATCCTAGACTCTCACCTACTATTTTTTCCATTACAGTTTTTTTTAACTATATGGCAAAGATTTAACTATTAGTAGTAACAATATGGCTAAACTGGGCTAATTGAGAGAAAGCTGGTCCAAATTAATTTAAAAATTGATCATTAAGGCTTTATAAAATATTATTTTCAATAATATATAAGATATCAAATTTCAAATATGAAATGCTAATAGTGAGCATAAATAATCTTTTTAGGCACATGAAAGTAAAGAAAAATGATTAATATTACTTAAGTCTTTGCAGATTTATTCTATAAATAGACCAGGTCCAAATCCTGTCTAAATTATCACAAATTCCAAATAAAAGGTTTTGAATTTGTACTATGTATCTGGTCTTTTGGATATTAATCGTCAAATTATTGTGTAGATTAGTTACCTTTCATGCCTACCTCAACTTATCGTCTAAGGATATTTTTTATTAGACTAAGAGTTAAAAATACTCTTTAGACAGAAAGTGTATTTTTATTCTTTAAGTAATTCCTATAATACCCCGTAGGTACAAATTAAACATACAGAAAATGTCAACATTTAACGGTTACAAAATTTTCCCACAGGAAATATTTGAAAAGATCACTTCAATTTATAAGAACACATTTTGCCAAAGTTAGAAACATAATTTACAAATTCTAAATTTTAATTGGCTACTGAAACCTAAGCTTCACTTTTTCTAGAAAAGGAGTAGTTTTGGTTTGGGAGGCTAAACAAGATCAGAAAAGAAAATAATTATTCATAGGAAATACTCTATTAGAACCCCATTTTAGGGGACCAGCAAAGTAAAATATTCTGAAAAGAATATATGTTTTGTTAGAAGTGTGTTAAAATATGTCCTAAGTAAATAACACTAGTGTTTCTTTGGTTGTATGTATAACTTGATTTAACCACTCAGCTAATGACATAACTAAAATGGGGCAGAGAGTAAGGTAGTGGAGTATGATAGTGGTAGACAAAATCATACAAATCTTTGAGGCAGAAAGCCCTTGTTTGGGCATGGACATATATACACTACCAAATGTAAAATGGATAGCTAGTGGGAAGCAGCCGCATAGCACAGGGAGATCAGCTCGGTGGTTTGTGACTACCTAGAGGGGTGGGATAGGGAGGGTGGGAGGGAGACACAAGGGGGAGGAGATATGGGGACATATGTATATGTATAGCTGATTCACTTTGTTATACAGCAGAAACTAACACACCATTGTAAAGCAATTATTCTCCAATAAAGATGTTAAAAAAAAAAGAAAGCTCTTGTTTGTAACCCTACTCTGTCACATGACAGCTGTATCACTTTGGACAATTTACATCATCTCTGTAAGCCTAGGTTTCCCCCTTTGTAAATAGGGATAAACAGTATCTACTTTCTAGGGTTTTTATGGAGACTAAATGAAATAACAACCTCAATGCACTTAGGACCAGAATTACTGTATATGAAGCCTTCAATATATATTAACCATTATAAACACACACACACACACACACACACACACACACACACACACACACACAAATATATATGCCTGTGCATGAAAACTCCAGAAAAAAAATATAAAGGTATACACGATAAATTGTTACTAAGTTGTGAGAAATAAAAAATGGATTCTAAATAAATCCATGTAATAGAATATTATAGACATTACATGGTAATGAAAAATTATATTTAAAAAAATAATAAGTAACATAGGGAAATGGTAATGTTATAATGTTAAGTTAAAAAGAAATACACGAAACCATAGATTCTGTGAAAAAAATGTATGCATAAGAAAAAATATTGGAAGGAAATGCCTCAAAATGTCCAGTGGTACTCTCTGTTTGGGGCATTACAGACAGTATTACACATGGTTGGATTTCCATCATCGTGGTCACTGTCTTTCTGACACACTCCTGTTCATTCAAGTCCTTTTGAAAGTTTTGATTTTTGAAGCCCCTAATTGACCATAATATTCCACATGTGTTTTAATACAGTAGCCACCAACACATAGGTTGAAGCCATGAGAATGTATGAAGTTGGTAAAAGTGAGTATGAAGAAAGAAGCAGGACTATGATCCACGAAGAGAAAAAGGACAAGGACCTCAAAAATATGCGTTAGGGATGTAAAAAGCAAGAGGGGCACACAAATAAAGGCTGAAAAGAAAAGATTAAAGATGTAAAATAAAAACCAAAATAGAGCTGATGAAGAAGCCCTGTGAGGAGTTTTTAAAGAAGGAAGGGGGTCGACGGTACTAGAAGTCTAGTAAGGTAAGACATGCAACGAATTCAAGGCAAGGATACAAGGACACAGCACACACTGCTGATAGGAACATGATATAATTCTCCATTTTTTCCTATCAACCTGGAATAACTGATCTCCCCTTCCTTTATGGCCCCATTTTATAAAGCCTATAACATTTAATTGCATTTTATACTCTTCATGTATATCTCTCCCTCTATTTGGGGTACAAGGTTTCTGAGGATAGGGACCCAGTCTGACTAATCTCTATTCTCATTAGTGTCTAGCTTCCATCACAGGACCTGACTCATGGTAGGTACTTAAGAGATGTTTGTTAAATGAATGCATAAGGACCAGACTTCCTGTTTCAATACATGTTATTCAGGCTAAAATTGACAAAATTCACCCTAAATTTGAATGTGTCATAATACAAAGAAATTAAGCCAGAAGAAATTATATCCTTTATGAAATTCTGATAATGCCTGTGTAATCAGATATAAAGGTGGGTACATATGCTATGCATATCATGCATATCCACAAATATTTATGCTGTCCAGACATTCCTTCTACTTTGTTATTTTAATTCTCTCAGGGTATTTTCCTTTTTTCAAGTTTCTATCACTTCATCATTCTTTGAATATAAATATTAAAAAGATATCCAAAGCTGCCTAGTCAGTTTAAGACAGTCACACCCTCGGCAGTTCAGCTGGACATATGACTAAAACTATGTCTAACAAGTTGATTGAAATTGATGAAAGTGGAAAAAATATAAATTCAGTTGGTATTTGAAGAAGTGGGAAAGTAAAACATGAGTAGGCTTTAAAGTGTATTTTTAATGTGTTTCATATTTCCTAAACTGTAATTTTAATGAATCATGAGAAATTATTGTGTCTGTATGTACTATTCAGGGACTCTCAGGAAAAGTACAGTCATCACTGGGTGGTCAGGAAAACAGGTATAAGATTTTATGATACCTCTTCCGTGAAAGCCAACGTACCCCCAGTGTCAGCATTATGTGGTGTTATTCTTCCTGGACTGAACACCACCTGAAGAGTGAACCAAGCCAGCTCCTTCAAAAAACTTGACAAGTTTCTTCAAATATGCCAAAATTGCACCATTATTCTTTTGTTTGCTCCTGAAAATACTGAAATGAAGACAATTTCTCTTATTATGCATTACTACCCTTTATGTGCTAAATCAGTGGTACTCAACCAGGGCAATTTTGCCCCCCAGAGGACATTGGCAATATCTGGTAACATTTTTGATTATCACAACTCAGGGTGGTGAGGAGGGCTGCCACCAGCATCTAGTTGATAAGGGCCAGGGATGTTGCTAAACATCCTGTAAGGCACAGGATGCCCCCACCCCAACAAAGAATTATCCAGTCCAAAATGTCAATAGTGCTAAGGTTAAAATACCCTGTGCTAAAAGATAGAATGTGTACAACTTTCTGAGAACGCTATCCATCTTTTGAGGCTCAACTAAGCTACCAGCCCTGTCATGAGGCTTTCTCAGATCAACTCACAATGCCACCTTCACAGCTTAGACTTACCATAATTTCAGTTTCATTTGATGATGACCCATCTCAAAGAGTTTTCTGAGGGGTCAAGTGTTCAGTATTCACTGCTGTTACATCTTACTCACCTTTTCGTAATTTGCCTGTGTTCTATGACAATAGTACTAGATAGTTTTATAAATCAAGAGACTCACTATTATGTTACTTTCTCTTTCCAAATTGTCTGTTTTGTTTGCTTGTTTTACTTTTCCTGGATCTTTACTGTAATACTGGTTTCAGAGATAATAAGTTTTGAAGTGGGAAAGAGTAACTAATTATCCCATTGTTTTTCCAGCTAAAATGTTTGGGTGATATTTCTAGTAACCCATATTGTTAATGTCTATTGTTTGGTGATTCAAATAAGAATAAAAACAAACAAAAAGGCTATGATTTTTGGCCTCTGATCAATCATGTAATTCTCCTCCAATTTAAAGTTTGAAGATTTGGTTTGTTATTTCAAATACCAGGAATTCACACCCCCATGGGCCAGTAGTGGTAGGAATGGGAGACGTGAAAAAAGAAAGTTCTGAATTAAAGTCAACAGTTAAATAGAATTCATTAGCAATACTCTTATAAAACATGTGATTTTCTTGAAAAAGAAAGGTATTTTAATAAGTCACTGCCATATTGGTCTTTTTTTCCCCCTGATTCTTGAAAGTCTTTTAATGTGTTGGTCATGTACAACCATGAACCTATAAGTGTACATGGAAGTTTGTCAAGGATATAAATTGTTATGCAAGGGGATAATAAGACTTACAATAATTATTCTCAATTGACTTACCCTTTTTTTTTTTTTTAAGCTAGCTAGATAGCCAGGTTACTTGGTTGTACATTTCTAAGAAAGGAAAGGCCAGGATGAAAAGATCTCAATTTTGCCTAAGACTGAAGGGGATGGTGGTAGAGTCACTAGCAGAGGCCAGCTAGAAGATTTCAGTTTTCATACTGAACTGAAACCTGCTTTCCTGTTACTGCCATGCTGCTCTCCTGCTGAAGCAACCCAAACCAAGTCCAATCTGTCTTCCACAGAAAATTCCTTCAGATACTTAAAGACAGCTGCCCTCTTCTTCCCTTCTTCTCTTTGAACTCATTTTGATACATGAAATGTCTATTCTAACAAAAGACAGAACAAATTCAGAGAGCCAGTGCTCTGTGGTGCTGACACCTGAGTGTAACCCAAGAGTGAGCAGTCTATCTTTCAAGATTTAAATGCAATTTGACTTGAACTAAAATCCCCATATGTTGGCGGGTGCCACGTACAGCTGTCTTCAGGGATTCTTAGATGGGGAGGGGAATTGAAGATTCACTTTTCTCCTGGTTACCCCTGGCTCAGAGCTTATGTTTTCAGTGAGTATTCAGTCTTACTTGATTATCACCTTCTGCGAGTATTCTCTTTCTCTTCTGTCTTTAGCACTAATTCTAAAATTAAATAGTAGACATCCTTGTTCTTAAAAGTCCTTTCACCCTCCTGTTTAATCCTCTGCCCTTTTAAATGTTCTCCCATAGATTTCACCCATTCTTTTAGCTCCAGCATCAACACATGACATTCGTAGCCTTGAACTCCAGCCTGTCTCATTATCTCCTATGAGACTCCAGTTTCAGCACATTTGCATTATCAACGGTACCACTACCACACTCGTCAACTTGGCTCAAAACCACTTTAGTGCATTCAGGTGTTCCTTTCTTTGCCATCAAGTACTGTCCATTCTTACTTTAAATTATAACTTACATATAGCCCAACTCCTTCATTTGCAAAGGCTGGTTCTCCTTCACCACATTTGTGGCTTCTGCTTTCAGTCTCTGATGGAAGCCCTCACACCACTGCCGGATTCAGCTTTCAAAGACAGGGCATTCATAGTCCACCTCTGTTCCAAACCTCTGACCAGATCCTGATGGTTTAAGTCCCACCTTTTTCAGGACAGTATCATATCAGCTTGCTTCTCCAAGAAGCCAACTCAACATTTCCCAATACCAAACCACTATTTTCTTATTAGTCCTCCTCCAAGGAAACACATATTTCTGCTTCCACACTTGGTTCATAATTTCCCACACTGTGTTAGCTTGCTAGCACTACCACAACAAAGGACCACGAAATGGGTGACTTAAACAACAGAAATGTATTTTCTCATAATTCTGGAGGCTAGAATTTCCTCTTCTTATAAGGATAGCAGTCATATTTAAGTAGGCCCCACCCTAATGACCTCATTTTAACATTATCTCATTAAATCCCTATCTCCAAATGTAGTCACATTCTGAGGTTTTGGGGGTTAGGAGTTTAACATATGAATTTGAGGGGGATACAATTCAGTCCATAATACCCACCTAAGTTTTCTTCTTCCTCCTTCTCCTTTCCAAATCTCAACCAATATTTAAGGCCACATTAAAATCCCACTTCCAGTTCTTTACCACTTAATCATTCTAGCTCAACTTTCTTTTTTCCTCTAAGTTCCAACCTCATTCACTCTGGTACTTGTAGAGCTTCACCTTCCTGGGTGCAGGTCTTCTATCTCCAGAAAGTTGAAGCTCGTTTAAGTTCTCTTAAGCTCTTGGTAAGTGCTGACTGAATTTGGATTCGGAACTCAAAAAGACTGAGTTTCCTCAATTTGAATTCTCTTGTTGTTAAGGTGTTTTCAGGTCTTATTTACTGCTATATTGCTTTCATTAGTAACAGGTGAGTTCCTAAGTAGGAAGGAGCCACTACTCTGTTACTGACTAAAAGGTACTGGTTCAAGACTTTGTGAAGATGGGAAACTTCTCTTCCACATAAGCACACGTGAGACCTCTCCCCTAATTTACACTAAAACTTAAATTTCTTTTCATTAATATTTTTGCTCTCCTCTTAAATAGCTTCTTCAAACGTATTTTTTCCAGGATCATTATAACTAATGACCATAAAATACAGTGTAAGCATCTCACTCAAATGCTTTCTTGTGTGCTGATACTCAGTTGAGGTCTTTTAACTTGAAAAGGTCAGCATTTACCTCATGAATATAATCCAAATTAACATTTACAGTGCACTTATATGTACTCTATATGTGTATTCAAACTGGTCATTTCATCCTTAACAAACCTATGAATGCATACTATAATTCCCCCTATGTTATATTTGAGGAAATTAAGGCATAAACATGTTAAATAACTTGCCCAAAATATCATGGTAGATTAAGACAAAGTAGTCTGACATTAGTGCCAAATGGCTTAACTACTATATATGGTTCCATGCACAGACAGGAAAGACATCATTCATTCTTCCACCCTCCCCCCCACCCCTTAAACCCTAATTTAAAATTCATAATTACAAATAATTTTCTAATGCAAATCACATATTCTTTGGATAAGGATTTTCAATTATAGAAAAATAACTGTTCTCTCTAATACGCTCACCTTGTGTTTCAAAGAGTTGAGCAGTGTGTATGAAAAGAAACTTGACCTGATTTTCATGTTCGTGGACTTTGTGGTTTGCTTTGCAATCAGTTCTTCGATTTGTTAAACCAGACAGCAGGCCTGTACGTATGTGATTATGCTGCCCTCAAGTGACAGGCATTGTGAACTGCAAGCAGGGTGGACTGCTAGCTGAGACTATGAAGCTCAACGCAGAGGAACTGAGAGTAGCTACCCCACAACTGTTCACTGACCACTTTCAAACCGACTTTAACCTGTGACCTCAAAAAGCCAATGCAGTTTTCACATGTAGTTAACTTATTTCACAGGAGAAACAAAGTGGGAGACTATTCAATCAGTGCAAGTATTTACAATACTGTGCATTTACAAGTTTCATATGCATTTTCAATTCAGTAGTTGGAAACATCAGAAATGCTCTCTCACAATCCTGCAGCCTGTGGAACAAAAACCACATTCACAGAAAGGTAGACAAGATGAAAAGGCAGAGGGCTATGTACCAGATGAAGAAAGAAGATAAAACCCCAGAAAAACAACTAAATGAAGTGGAGATAGGCAACCTTCCAGAAAAATAATTCAGAATAATGATAGTGAAGATGATCCAGCACCTCGGAAAAAGAATGGAGGCAAAGATCGAGAAGATGCAAGAAATGTTTAACAAAGACCAGAAGAATTAAAGAACAAACAAACAGAGATGAACAACACAATAACTGAAATGAAAACTACACTAGAAGGAATCAATAGCAGAAAAACTGAGGCAGAAGAACAGATAAGTGACCTGGATGACAGAACGGTGGAATTCACTGCTGCAGAACAGAATGAAGAAAAAAGAATGAAAAGAAATGAAGACCGCCTAAGAGACCTCTGGGACAACATTAAACACAACAACATTCGCATTATAGGGGTCCCAGAAGGAAAAGAGAGAGAGAAAGGACCAGAGAAAATATTTGAGGAGATTATACTCGAAAACTTCCCTAACATGGGAAAGGAAATAGCCACCCAAGTCCAGGAAGCACAGAGTCCCATACAGGATAAACTCAAGGAGATACATGATGAGACACATAGTAATCAAACTGGCAAAAATTAAAGACAAAGAAAAATTATTCAAAGCAGCAAAGGAAAAATGACAAATAATATACAAGGGAACTCTCATAAGGTTAACAGCTTATTTCTCAGCAGAAACTCTACAAGCCAGAAGGGAGTGGCATGATATACTTAAAGTGATGAAAGGGGAGAACCTACAACCAAGATTACCCTACCCAGCAAGGATCTCATTCAGATTCATCTGGAAATCAAAAGCTTTACAGACAAGCAAAAGCTAAGAGAATTCAGCACCACCAAACCAGCTCTAGAACAAATGCTAAAGGAACTTCTCTCAGTGGGAAACACAAGAGAAGAAGAGGACCTAAAAAAACAAACCCAAAACAATTAAGAAAATGGTCATAAGAACATACATATCGATAATTACCTTAAACGTGAATGGATTAAACGCTCCAACCAAAAGACACAGCCTTGCTGAATGGATACAAAAACAAGATCCATATATATGCTGTCTACAAGAGACCCACTTCAGACCTAGGGACACATACAGACTGAAAGTGAGGGGATGGAAAAAGATATTCCATGCAAATGGAAATCAAAAGAAAGCTGGAGTAGCAATACTCACATCAGATAAAATAGACTTTAAAATAAAGAATGTTACAAGAGACAAGGAAGGACACTACATAATGGTCAAGGGATCGATCCAAGAAGAAGGTATGACAATTATAAATATATATGCACCCAACATAGGAGCACCTCAATACATAAGGCAATTGCTAACAGCTATAAGAGAGGAAATCGACAGTAACACAATAATAGTGGGGGAATTTAACACCTCACTTACACCAATAGACAGATCATGCAAAATGAAAATAAATAAGGAAACAGAAGCTTTAAATGACACAATAGACCAGATAGATTTAATTGATATTTATGGGACATTCCATCCAAAAACAGCAGATTACACTTTCTTCTCAAGTGCGCATGGAACATCTCCAGGATAGATCACATCCTGGGTCACAAATCAAGCCTCAGTAAATTTAAGAAAATTGAAATCATACCCAGTATCTTTTCTGACCACAACACTGTGAGACTAGAAATCAATTACGGGGGAAAAAATGTAAAAAACACAAACTCATGGAGGCTAAACAATATATTACTAAATAACCAAGAGACCACTGAAGTAATCAAAGAGGAAATCAAAAAATACCTACAATACACTACTTAATAATGAAGTGATCACTGAAGAAATCAAAGAAGAAATCAAAAAGTACTTAGAAACAAATGACAATGGAGACACAATGACCCAAAACCTATGGGATACAGCAAAAGCAGTTCTAAGAGGGAAGTTTATAGCAATACAATCATACCTTAAGAAACAGGAAACATCTCGAATAAACAAACTAACTTTGAACCTAAAGCAATTAGAGAAGGAAGAACAAAAAAACCCCAAATTTAGCAGAAGGAAAGAAATCATAAAGATCAGATCAGAAACAAATGAAAAAGAAATGAAGGAAACAGTAGCAAAGATCAATAAAAGTAAAAGCTGGTTCTTTGAGAAGATAAATAAAATTGATAAACCATTAGCCAGACTCATCAAGAAAAAAAGGGAGAAGACTCAAATCAATAGAATTAGAAATGAAAAAGGAGATGTAACAAGTGACTCTGCAGAAATACAAAAGATTATTAGAGATTACTACAAGCAACTCTATGCCAATAAAATGGACAACCTGGAAGAAATGGACCAATTCTTAGAAAAGCACAACCTTCCGAGACTGAACCAGGAACAAATAGAAAATATGAACAGACCAATCACAAGCACTGAAATTGAAACTGTGATTAAAAATCTTCCAACAAACAAAAGCCCAGGACCAGATGGCTTCACAGGCGAATTCTATCAAACATTTAGAGAAGAGCTAACACCTATCTTTCTCAAACTCTTCCAAAAGATAGCAGAGGGAGGAACACTCCCAAACTCATTCTATGAGGCCACCATCACCCTGATACCAAAACTAGACAAAGACGTCACAAAGAAAAAAACTACAGGCCAATATCACTGATGAACATAGATGCAAAAATCCTCAACAAAATACTAGCAAACAGAATCCAACAGCACATTAAAAGGATCATACACCATGATCAAGTGGGGTTTATTCCAGGAATGCAAGGATTCTTCAATATACGCAAATCAATCAACGTGATACACCATATCAACAAACTGAAGGAGAAAAACCATATGATCATCACAATAGATGCAGAAAAAGCTTTTGACAAAATTCAACACCCATTTATGATAAAAACCCTGCAGAAAGTAGGCATAGAGGGAACTTTCCTCAACATAATAAAGGCCATATATGACAAACCCACAGCCAGCATTGTTCTCAATGGTGAAAAACTGAAACCATTTCCACTAAGATCAGGAACAAGACAAGGTTGCCCACTCTCACCACTCTTATTCAACCTAGTTTTGGAAGTTCTAGCCACAGCAATCAGAGAAAACAAAGAAATAAAAGGAATCCAAATAGGAAAAGAAGTAAAGCTGTCACTGTTTGCAGATGACATAATACTATACATAGAGAATACTAAGGATGCTACCAGAAAACTACTAGAACTAATCAATGAATTTGGTAAAGCAGCAGGATACAAAATTAATGCACAGAAATCTCTGGCATTCTTATACACTAATGATGAAAAATCTGAGAGGGAAATTAAGGAAACACTCCCATTTACCATTGCAACAAAAAGAATAAAATATCTAGGAATAAACCTACCTAAGGAGACAAAAGACTTGTATGCAGAAAACTATAAGACACTGATGAAAGAAATTAAAGATGATACAAATAGGTGGAGAAATATACCATGTTCTTGGATTGGGAGAATCAACATTGTGAAAATGACTCTATTACCCAAAGCAATCTACAGATTCAATGCAATCCCTATCAAATTACCACTGGCATTTTTTACAGAACTAGAACAAAAAATTTCACAATTTGTATGGAAACACAAAAGACCCCAAATAGCCAAAGCAATCTTGAAAACGCAAAATGGAGCTGGAGGAATCAGGCTCCCTGACTTCAGACTATACTACAAGTTCACAGTAATCAAGACAGTATGGTACTGGCACAAAAACAGAAATATAGATCAATGGAACAGGATAGAAAGCCCAGAGATAAACCCACACACATATGGTCACCTTATCTTTGATAAAGGAGGGAAGGATATACAGTGGAGAAAAGACAGCCTCTTCAATAAGTGGTGCTGGGAAAACTGGACAGCTACCTGTAGAAGTATGAAATTAGAACACTCCCTAACACCAAACACAAAAATAAATGCAAAATGGGTTAAAGACCTAAATGTAAGGCCAGACACTATCAAACTCTTAGAGGAAAACATAGGCAGAACACTCTATGACATAAATCACAGCAAGATCCTTTTTGACGCATCTCCTAGAGAAATGGAAATAAAAACAAAAATAAACAAATGGGATCTAATGAAACTTAAAAGCTTTTGCACAGCAAAGGATACCATAAACAAGACCAAAAGACAACCGTCAGAATGGGAGAAAATATTTGCAAATGAAGCAACTGACAAAGGATTAATATCCAAAATTTATAAGCAACTCATGCAGCTCAATAACAACCCAATCCAAAAATGGGCAGAAGAACTAAATAGACATTTCTCCAAAGAAGATTTACAGATTGCCAACAAATACATGAAAGAATGCTCAACATCATTAATCATTAAAGAAATGCAAATCAAAACTACAATGAGATATCACCTCACACCGGTCTGATTGGCCACCATCAAAAACTCTAGAAACAATAAATGCTGGAGAGGGTGTGGAGAAAAGGGAACACTCTTGCACTGCTGGTGGGAATGTAAATTGATACAGCCACTATGGAGAACAGTATGGAGGTTCCTTAAAAAACTACAAATAGAACTACCATATGACCCCACAATCCCACTACTAGGCATATACCCTGAGAAAACCATAATTCAAAAAGAGTCATGTACCAAAATGTTTATTGCAGCTCTATTTACGATAGCCAGGATATGGAAGCAACCTAAGTGTCCATCAACAGATGAATGGATAAAGAAGATGTGGCACATATATACAATGGAATATTACTCAGCCATAAAAAGAAATGAAACTGACTTATTTGTAAAGAGGTGGATAGACCTGGAGTCTGTCATACAGAGTGAAGTAAGTCAGAAGGAGAAAAACAAATACCGTATGCTAACACATATACATGGAATCTAAGAAAAAAAAATGTCATGAAGAGATTAGTGGTAGGACAGGAATAAAACACAGACCTACTAGAGCATGGACTTGAGGATATGGGGAGGGGGAAGGGTAAGCGGTGACGATGTGAGAGAGTGGCAGGGACATATACACACTACCAAATGTAAATTAGATAGCTAGTAGGAAGCTGCAGCATAGCACAGGGAGTTCATCTCTGTGCTTTGTGACCACCTAGAGGGGTGGGATAGGGAGGGTGGGAGGGAGGGTGACGCAAGAGGGAAGAGATATGGGAACATATGTATATGTATAACTGATTCACTTTGTTGTAAAGGAGAAACTAACACACTATTGTAAAACAATTATACTCAAATAAAAATGTTAAAAAAAAATAAAAAATAAATTTAAAAAAAAATACCTACAGACAAATGACAATGAAAACATGATGATCCAAAACCTATGGGATGCAGCAAAAGCAGTTCTAAGAGGGAAGTTTATAGCTATACAAGCCTACCTCAAGAAACAAGACAAATCTCAAATAAACAATCTAACCTTATACCTAAAGGAACTAGAGAAAGAAGAACAAACAAAACTGAAAATTACCAGAAGGAAAGAAATCATAAAGATCAGAGCAGAAATAAATGAAATAGAAACAAACAAACAATAGCAAAGATCAATAAAACTAAAAGCTGGTTCTTTGAGAAGATAAACAAAATTGATAAACCATTAACAAGACTCATCAAGAAAAGAGGGAGAGGACTCAAATCAATAAAATTAGAAATGAAAAAGGAGAAGTTACAACAGATACTGCAGAAATACAAAGCATCCTAAGAGACTACTACAAGCAACTCTATGCCAATAAAATGGACAATCTGAAAGAAAAGGACAAATTCTGAGAAAGGTATAACCTCCCAAGACTGAACCAGGAACAAATAGAAAATATGAACAGACCAATCACAAGTAATGAAATTGAAACTGTGATTTAAAATCTTCCAACAAACAAAAGCCCAGGACTAGATGACTTCACAGGTGAATTCTATCAAACATTTAGAGAAGAGCTAACACCCATTCTTCTCAAACTCTTCCAAAAGATAGCAGAGGAAGGAACACTCCCAAACTCATTCTATGAGGCCACCATCACCCTGACACCAAAACCAGACAAAGATACTACAAAAAAAGAAAATTACAGACCAATATCACTCATGAATATAGATGCAAAAATCCTCAACAAAATACTAGCAAACAGAATCCAACAACACATTAAAAGGATCATACACCATGATCAAGTATGATTTATCCCAGGGAGGCAAGGATTCTTCAATATATGCAAATCAGTCAATGTGATACACCATATTAACAAATTGAAGGAGAAAAACCATAAGGTCATCTCAATAGATGCAGAAAAAGCTTTTGACAAAATTCAACACTGATTTATGATAAAAACTCTCCACAAAGTGGGCATAGAGGGAACCTACCTCAACATAATAAAGGCCATATATGACAAACCCACAGCAAACATCATTCTCAATGGTGAAAAACTGAAAGCATTTACTCTAAGATCAGGAACAAGATGAGGATGTCCACTCTCACCACTATTATTCAACATAGTTTTGGAAGTCCTAGCCATTGCAATCAGAGAAGAAAAAGAAATAAAAGGAATACAAATGGGAAAAGAAGAGGTAAAACTGTCACTGTTTGCAGATGACATGATACTATACATAGAGAATCCTAAAGATGCCACCAGGAAACTACTAGAGCTAATCAATGAATTTGGTAAACTTGCAGGATACAAAATTAATGCACAGAAATCTCTTGCATTCCTATACACTAATGATGAAAAATCTAAAAGAGAAATTAAGGAAACACTCCCATTTACCATTGCAACAAAAAGAATAAAATACCTAGGAATAAACCTACCTAGGGAGACAAAAATCTGTATGCAGAAAACTATAAGACACTGATGAAAGAAATTAAAGATGATACCAACAGATGGAGAGATATACCATGTTCTTGGATTGGAAGAATCAATATTGTGAAAATGACAATACTACCCAAAGCAATCTACAGATTCAATGCAATCCCTATCAAATTACCAATGGCATTTTTTACGGAACTAGAACAAAAAATCTTAAAATTTGTATGGAGACACAGAAGACCCCAAATAGCCAAAGCAGTCTTTGGGGAAAAAACCCGAGCTGGAGGAATCAGACTCCCTGACTTCAGACTATACTACAAAGCTACAGTAATCAAGACAATATAGTACTGACACAAAAACAGAAACATAGATCAATGGAACAAGATAGAAAGCCCAGAGGTAAACCCACACACCTATGGTCAACTAACCTATCACAAAGGAGGCAAGGATATACAATGGAGAAAAGACAGTCTCTTCAATAAGTGCTGCTAGGAAAACTGGACAACTACATGTAAAAGAATGAAATTAGAACACTCCCTAACACCATACACAAAAATAAACTCAAAATGGTTTAGAGGCCTAAATGTAAGACTGGACACTCTAAAACTCTTAGAGGAAAACATAGGAAGCACACTCTTTGACATAAATCACAGCAAGATCTTTTTTGATCTACCTCCTAGAGTAATGGAAATAAAAACAAAAATAAACAAATGGGACCTAATGAAACTTCAAAGCTTTTGCACAGCAAAGGGATCCATAAACAAGATGAAAAGACAACCCTCAGAATGGGAGAAAATACTTGCAAATGAATCAAGAGACAAAGGATTAATCTCCAAAATATATAAACAGCTCATGCAGCTCAATATTTAAAAAAACAAACAACCCGATCCAAAAGTGGGCAGAAGCCATATATAGACACTTCTGCAAAGAAGACATACAGATGGCCAAGGGACACATGAAAAGCTGCTCAATGTCACTAAATATTAGAGAAATGTAAATCAAAACTACAATGAGGTATCACCTCACACCAGTTAGAATGGGCATCATCAGAAAATCTACAAACAACGAATGCTGGAGAGGGTGTAGAGAAAAGGGAACCCTCTTGCACTATTTGTGGGAATTTAAATTGATACAGCCACTATGGAGAACAGTATGGACATTCCTTAACAATCTAAAAATAGAATTACTATATGATCCAGTAATCCCACTACTGGGAGTATACCCAGAGAAAACCATAATTCAAAAAGACACACGCGGGCTTTCCTGGTGGCACAGTGGTTGGGAGTCCGCCTGCCGATGCAGGGGACACGGGTTCCTGCCCTGGTCTGGGAGGATCCCGCATGCCGCGGAGCGGCTGGGCCCGTGGGCCATGGCCTCTGGGTCTGCTCGTCCGGAGCCTGTGCTCCGCAACGGGAGAGGCCACAGCAGTGAGAGGCCCACGTACCGAAAAAAAAAAAAAAAAAAAAAAAGACACATGCACCCCAATGTTCATTTGTTCATTGCAGCACTATTTACAATAGCCAGGTCATGGAAGCAACCTAAATGCCCATCAACAGACAAATGGATAAAGAAGTTGTGGTACATATATACAATGGAATATTACTCAGCCATAAAAAGGAACGAAAGTGGGCCATTAGTTGAGACGTGGATGAATCTAGAGACTGTCACACAGAGTGAAGTAAGCCAGAAAGAGAAAAACAAATATCATATATTAACGCATATATGTGGATCCTAGAAAAATGGTACAAATGAATCGGTTTGCAGGGGAGAAATAGAGACACAGATGTAGAGAACAAATGTATGGACACCAAGGGGGGAAAGCCACAGCCGGGTTGGAGTGGTGTTGTGATGAATTGGGTGATTGGGATTGACACGTATACACTGATGTGTATAAAATTGATGACTAATAAGAATCTGCTGTATAAAAATTAAATTTAAAATGTTTTTTAAAAAAGAAAGTAATGCTCTTCCTGTGAATGCAATATGTTAATAGAGAAGTGGGTGTATGAAATTATATTTTAAAAAACTGGAAAATTTTTGTAATTTCTCCAGGGGTGTATATAATTTACCTATTTGATTATACATCCTGAAAAGGCTTGCCATTTTCCAATCTTTTTAATATTAATCTTAGAAACATGGAATTTAAAACATTAAACTTAAATCCTCTATTCATAATTATGTATGGAAACAGCCTATGTTGATTAAGTAAAACAGCAGAAAAAAATAAAAAATAAAATAAAACAGCAGAGACTGTGCCCTACAACAAAACCCAAGATAGATTTGAAAAAATGTCCTCTATACCCTTTGATAAACTGCCTATTGGCTTGCAAAGGCAGTGGCTAAATTCCCCCTTGGTAATAATTTCACATGATAGTCTCACTAAGTGTGGCATTAAGAACCAGAAAAACAGCATCAAAATTCCACCTCAGATGATGTAGGGAGCTGCCCAGAAAATGTGAATCTGAGGTTAGCAAAAGGCTTCCAAATTCCCTCTCAAACTGGCCTGCACCCAAGTCTAGGATTCTTGCCACTAATACATTTTTTCCTACTTACATGATGTTTCTTGGAGTTTCTCTGGCAGTTGCATTTTGAAATATCACAACACAACATTATCTGGAGAAATAAGACACTATAAATCACACATTCTTTAGAATAGATTAATCTATCAGAATACTTACTGTCAAAAGGGAAGCAGTAAATAATGAGGGAAGAGGTGAAGCTGCAGGGAGTGTTGAATGGCCAGGAGGCTGGAGGAATGGTACATACAGCATACAGCACTGCTAGAAGAACAGTCAGTGTGTGCTGTAGGAGTGGGAACAAGGCAAGATCAGCTAAGCAAAGAAGCCAAACATCAAAAGGGAAAGGGAGCAGAGGCTAAACACAAAACTCAGACAACTTGGGAATTCTACGTGGGACTGGTCTTGTTCACCAAAACTAAAATATGGAAATTATCCAATAAGGAGGGAAATTTCATCAGAGTTTACAAATTAAATTAAGCAAATAAAGGGTAGAATGACCGAATTTGTTTTAAAATTGACAACTTTACTACAAATAAATTCTCACAGAGATACTGAAATGCTAACTTCTCTGCTCAGTATTGAACAGGTTGTTCCTCCTCTTCTCAGCCAGGATTAAGAAAGGCCCTTATTGTGTTGCTAAAGATTCTATTCACTTTATATCTTGAAATGTTTCAAAAAAACTAAATAAATGTAAAAAAAAGGGGTGGGGGCGGAAACATAATTAAAATAACATACTGCCAAATAAGGAAAAGAGGTTGCTGACTCTTTTAAAATCTAAATAGAATCCTCCCAAACTGTAAAAAATGAGCACTAGAAAGTTAGCCACATTAAGTGATAATGTAATTAAGTTTGTTTTGTTTGTTTCTGTACATCTGACAAAGCAATTGTTAGTTGGTCATTTTCTGGTGATGTCCTCTTCCAGGTTACACACTGTTTTGCATCATAATAGTTCTTTCCAAGGAAATACTGATACAGTGATACTCATCACCCAGTGAAACTTATGTTTCTCTCAGTGATTATGATAGCTCTTTAACATACAAAGACAATATTCTGAGATCCCTTCTGCCTAACTCCTTCTCTTCTGTGACTAGGAAAGACCTCAAGAAACAGTAGGAATACAAACTTAAACAAGGGGAAAATAGCATCAGACTCCTTGAATGACTCTAGCATCTGAACCAGGGCAAAGACAGCTTGCAGCACTGCTCCTTCCAATAAAGGGCAGTGCGGTGTCCTAAGCTGGGTTCTCTTTTATCTCTGCCCTTTTCCCCAGTTAAAAGACAATACACTTAAGGTAAAGGATCAATTTTTTCTTTACAGTCCCTAAAGATGATATTCAAAATATTTTCTTTAAAAAAGGAAAGGCAGAACAGATTCTGGATATAAACAGGTATTTGGCTACCTTATTGTTTCCTATACATTTTGCTCAACCTCAGTTCCATATTTCATTCTTATTAGTTTTCAATTTTCATAAAACATAAATACCATGATTTAAATAACACCTATTTTGAAAATAAAGCCAAAATATATGTTGCTGAAAATTACAGCCAAAATCTACTAGTAACTTAGTTAAGCTTAACATAGTCATGCAGCTACAGGAAGAAAGAAAGAAAGAAAGAAAGAAAGAAAGAAAGAAAGAAAGAAAGAAAGAAAGAAAGAAAGAAAGAAAGAAAGAAAGAAAGAAAGAAAGAAAGAAAGAAAGAAAGAAAGAAAGAAAGAAAGAAAGAAAGAAAGAAAGAAAGAGAGAGAGAAAGAAAGAAAGAAAGAAAGAAAGAAAGAAAGAAAGAAAGAAAGAAAGAGAGAAAGAAAGAGAGAAAGAAAGAAAGAAAGAAAGAAAGAAAGAAAGAAAGAAAGAAAGAAAGAAAGAAAGAAAGAAAGAAAGAAAGAAGGAAAGAGAGAAAGAGAGAAAGAGAGAAAGAGAGAGAGAGAGAGAGAGAGAGAGAGAGAGAGAGAGAAAGAAAGAAAGAAAGAAAGAAAGAAAGAAAGAAAGAAAGAAAGAAAGAAAGAAAGAAAGAGAGAAAGAAGGAAAGAGAGAAAGAAGGAAAGAGAAAGGAAAAGAAAAAGAAAGAGAAAAGGAAAGAGAAAATCAAACAAGAATCAACAACCTTGACATTATCAATATGATGAGTTAACACACAGACTTTTTCCTAAGGTGTTGATCATATTTTAATAGCACATTTACCATATCAAAAGGTATGTCAAGAACTTTGAAGGTGGAAAACAATAATATATATAGTCTATTCATTTGAGACCATACAAGGAAGAATATTAAATATCAGATGTAGAAATATTACTAGAAAAAGTAGAGACATGTAATAGGAATAAAAAAGCCCATCTGGAGCCAAGTTAATGTCAAAGCCCTGGTTCCAACTCTTATTGGCTCTGGGATCTTGAGCAAATTACTCAACCTCTCTCAGTCTGTTTCTTCACCTATTAAATGTAACAACTCTGCCTCCACTTGAGTTATTGTGAAGATCAAGGTGAAACCATGTCAGTGAAAATGTTTTGTAAATTATTAAAATTTATTCAAGTAATAATAAGGTAATATCTTTGTATGGTGACACATGGTAACTACACTTATCACGGTGATCATTTTGAAATGTGTAGAAATATCAACTCACTATGTGGTAACAGGAACCAACTAGTGTCATAGGTTAATTATACTTCAAAAACAAGGAAACAAACTCATAAAAAAAAGAGATCAGATTTGTGGTTACAGGTGGGGAGTGTGAGGTGGATTGGATGAAGGTGATCAAAAGATAACTAAGTACTAGTAATGTAATGTGCAACATGATTAATATAACTAACATTACTGAATGTTCTATACGAAAGTTGTTAAAAGAGTAAATCCTAAAAAAAAAAAAGAGTAAATCCTAAGTGTTCTCATCACAAGGAAAAAATATTTCCTTCTTTTTCTTTCATTTTTATTTATTTGAGATGATGGATGTTCACCAAACTTACTGTGATGATCACTTCATGATGTATGTAGGTCAAATCATTATGCTGCACACCGTAAGCTTATACAGTGCTGTTATGTCAACAATATCTCAAAACTGGAAGAAAAAAAGTGATTCAATGTTATGCAATTAAGCATTAGAATAATAACAATACTAATAATAAGCTAAGTCCTAAAACATGTTCATATTTCCTCCAAGAAAAGTTGTTTTCTTCACAAACTACACCCTAATATATTAGAAATGTGACAAGAATGTAAAAGCTTAACAAATGTGTTAGGAACTAACTCTGAATTTTAAAAGGTGGTAGGCTAGACAATCTCTCATCGTCATAACTACACCTTTGTATCTCACACTTGAAAATGAATGTTATTTATAGATAAAGCCGTTCAGTTAATTCTCACAAGAGGATTACCAAATTGCCAATCAAGCAAAGGCCCCAGCAGGTGGGGTTTAGGTGAGCTAATAAAACAGGTTCTGTCAAAGCACTTGTGGAGTGTATTCCAGAATCATTGACCCTCCCACACCCTATTCTTAAATCCAAATTAATCCAATTCTTATCCTCTGGCCAAGAACAAAAATTAAGGGCCGGGTATTAAATAGATGTATTCCACCTAAAATACACTGTAGGTTGTACAGAGATTATGTGTGTTCCATACACCTAGATTTTAGAAACTGTACTAAGAATTCAAAAGTCCACCTGGTGTTTTCAAGGGTATCTCAAAATAAATTATATTTCTCTGTCAACTATAAGAATCATATTCTACATCCAAACTTGGACTCTTTACTTAAGTTCCAGGCTCAAATTTCCATGTGTATTTAGGACAAATCTACCTGGACTACCAAATAGTCTATACTCACACTAGACTGGACTATTTCATACTCATTATGTCCAGAAACATACTGTCCCCAAACCTCCTTCATGAGGGTTTGGTCTCAGTGAATAGTATCACTATTGTTCTAGCCACCTGGTGAAAACTTTACATCATAGTTGACCCCTTCCTCAGCCCTACTCCCACCACAGCCATTAATAAATGAATGTCTCTGGCTGATATCTCCAAAATGTCTTTTGTATTTATTCAGTCCTATGTTCTATTCCTATTGTCACTACCCTTGTCTAAGTATTCATCGATTTCCACTAAATCATCTGGACAATGTCTTAACTGTTCTCACTGACTGCCTCACCTTTCTAAATATATTTTCCACATTCCTAATGGGGGAGTCTTCTAAACAGTAAGATTAAAAGTTCTTGGCGAGGCATTTAACAATTTAGGCTCGATCTGTCTTTCAGACTTATTTCTAAATTGATGTCTCCACAAACTCCATTCTCCAATCATACCACACACCACAGTAGTTACTATTCCATGGGTACTGAACTCTATAGTTCAGGGCATTTACTCATGCTATTCCCTGCATCAAGAAAGCTTTTTTCTCCCTTCTCCAAAAAATAATATATTATTTATATTTCCAAACCCAGTTCAGGTACTATTTTCTCCACCTCTTCTCATTTGAGCTATACCCCAACACTCAGAATTTATCTCTATCTCCTACAACCTTATAAAGCCCTGTTTGTATTTCTTAAAAAGTATTTCTTTCACACATGCATGTTCCTTTCTCATTAAATTCTAAATCCAAATACTGTAAGCATATTATTTTTAGCTTAGCATTTCCTATGGTCTCTAGCTATGTGTGTGTGTGTGTTTGTGTGTGTGTTTTATCCATCAGTAACTCATTGCATGTTTATCAAAAATAATGATCACCATTAAATGAGTGCTTATTATGTGCCAGGCTCTATCGCCAACATTTTACACTATATTAATTGAGTCACTTAATCCTTAAAATAAATCTATGAAGTAGCTAACATTAGCCCCATTCAATATGTAATGTAATAACTGACCCCAAAAGTTAAGCAGTTTACCCAAGGTCAACACCAGTCTAGAGTCAGAATTGGAACCAAGATCTTTCATAATTCACAGCTTGTGCCCTCAACCAATTCACTACACAGCCTTTAATGTATAGCTCTGAATACTTAACCATGAAAAAACTATAGTAGATAAAAAGGCTACTATATGAACACTGACTGAAAACATTGGTGCCTAAAAGGTAATATGATTAGAATCCATAAATTTAAATTCTCTCTTTAAAGAATAATATTTCCTACCTCATAAGACTATTTTGAAGATTAAATGATACGAAGTATGTGACATGCTTAGAACAGTACTTGGAACACAGTAAGAGTTCAAACAAGTTTGTATTTTTTTTTCAGTTGTGAATAGTGTGGAAAGTACACTCAAACCTATTTCCTAAATCATAAAATCCTAGGGCAAGGAGACATGCTTTAAATTCATAGTGGCCTGAATGTCAGATAAAAGAGAATGTTTTAAATTTCAACCTAAATTTATAAAACATTTCCCAGTATATCTGCTATATATAGAAAATATAAATATATTAACAATTGTTTGGAAAAAGTTATGAAAGATGTTCTCACAGATGAGATCACAAAGAGATTTACTAAACTTTCAAGGCTGATGGCATCCTCCACATTTCTACATTCCTCTCCTCCTTTGCTGGGAATAGGGCACTGGAGTCTGTGAAATTTGGACCATGAAGTTCACCCAGCAACAATAATCATACCAATGACTATTCATTGAGCAATTATGCAGTTCATATGTATCGACACTTTTACTTTTCACAAAACACCAATGAAGCTGGTGCTGCTATTATTATTGCTGTTGTTGCTAGTATTATTATTATTCAAATGAGGAAACCAGGGTTTGAAGAATCTAGGTAATTTGCCCAAAATTACACTACTGTAAGTGACATAGCCAGAATTTAAGTATGTCTGTCTGACTCTGAAGCCCAACCTCTTAATCACTCTATTTTCATCAATCTCTAATCTACAATTGCTTTGGATTTTTTCTTTTATAAAGAAAGTTTTTAGTGTGATTCATGACAGTATAAATACTAGCTCTTTTTCAAAAAAAAAAAAAACTCATTCAATCAAAACACTCAGTGTCTAGGCAATCCAACTTCTTTTAGTTTAACACAAAGAGTAGGCATAAACAAATTATAATCTATGTAGTCTGAATCTCAATACCATAAAACCAGAAGGCATGATGTACATTTATCTGTCCACAGAGTCTTTTCCTAGAATGGTCTGAAACCAGCAATGACATCACTGGGGGGTAGACTTACTTCATTACCATATGACTGTATGGTGATGCATTCTGAGTATGTTTTTATCTTGCTTTTTAAAAATATCACATGGGTAATACATCAAATAAGGTATTTTTAAAACTTCAGCTTTTCCCAGCTGTTGTCCAGTCTTTATATCTATATATTTGCATTGCTGTTTTCATGGTGATTCTCTTTTTCTAATTTGATACCTACCACTGCTTTCTTTATGGTCTGGGCCCTCACTTTAAAAAATACCGTATGCTAACACATATATATGGAATCTAAGAAAAAAAAATTGTCATGAAGAGATTAGTGGTAGGACGGGAATAAAACACAGAACTACTAGAGCATGGACTTGAGGATATGGAGAGGGGGAAGGGTAAGCGGTGACGATGTGAGAGAGTGGCAGGGACATATACACACTACCAAATGTAAATTAGATAGCTAGTGGGAAGCTGCAGCATAGCACAGGGAGTTCATCTCTGTGCTTTGTGACCACCTAGAGGGGTGGGATAGGGAGGGTGGGAGGGAGGGTGATGCAAGAGGGAAGAGATATGGGAACATATGTATATGTATAACTGATTCACTTTGTTGTAAAGGAGAAACTAACACACTATTGTAAAACAATTATACTCAAATAAAGATGTTAAAACAAAAAAATGCCCCTGGGTTTCCCTGGTGGCGCAGTGGTTGAGAGTCCGCCTGCCGATGCAGGGGACACGGGTTCGTGCCCCAGTCCGGGAAGATCCCACATACCGCAGAGAGGCTGGGCTCGTGAGCCATGGCCGCTGAGCCTGCGTGTCCGGAGCCTGTGCTCCGCAACGAGAGAGGCCACAGCAGTGAGAGGCTCGCGTACCGCAAAAAAAAAAAAAAAAGAAAAGAAAATGCCCCTGTATATAATGGTTCACTTGAAAATTCCATCCCCTATATGAGAACTTAAGTTTTGAATATTTATATTGGACCTGCTCACTAAAATAAAAAAGGGAAGCACTCAGACTTTACCATAACTGTTTCTGAACTCTCCTTTCTCCACCACATAAAGAAGCAGAAAGATAAACACAGAATTCAGAGGGTTTAATTTAACATGATGCTGGTTGGGGGCCCCAGCATCTGATGATGGTAATTATAGACTTCTCTTGTGAAATACAGTATTTTGAAGTTGAGACAAGCTTTCATTTAAACCTAACTTTCAACTATTCAAAAAGTTTAAGTTATTTTCATTGTTTTGTCAGACATCTCAAATGCTGTTTCTCAGTGATTATCCTGAAACTCCACAGATACCCACTAAAAGATTCTTTTTTCCTTAAATAATTTGAAGTGTTATGCTTTTGTGCCACTACCCTTTCATCATTTCCAGCTTTGTGTTTCTGATTCTTTGATCAGACCTAGAGTCATTAAGATCTAAAGCTATTCCAAAGGGAGTTAAGATTCTGGGAAAATTACATTGCATGCTCTTTTCATGCATTCTGTCCTAAAATGCTTTATTTGGATGAAATATTTAAATTAAAGTTTAAATTAGAAAACTGCGAAATGGCAAGACAGTCCAGAAGGGCGTACATGGAAGGGAAGGGAGGCAATACTCTTGCTGAAAATAGGACATGTGGAAAGAAAATACTGCCCGCCATATCAGTAAACAAAGGATGTTGCAGCCATCAGCGATTATAGCCAGCCCCCATGGTGAGCCTTGAGAGAACTGAGGATGGAAGGAATGCCTGCCATCTAGCAGTCATCAGACTGCACTCACCCCTGATGGCGCAGTCTGAGGAAACTCAGGATGAGAAAACACAGGATAACTGGTCCCAGACAGCTGAGGTGAATATCAAAGGAATGATTTCAGCGAGCCCAGAATCTTGCATCTTCCCAAACATAGAAGAGCACTAAATTCCTTAATTTGAGATATCTAGTTTTCTTTTGTTAACAGTAATCTTTTGTTTCAGTTACCTGGTGTTGTTGCAAAAACTCCTATATATTCTGGCTTCCCCCTCCTCTTCCTCGGAACAGTTTTCTCAGCGTTATCTGAGAGGCTGTCTCCTGGGCTTGAAGTCCTAAGAAAGTCTGCCAAATAAAACATAACTCTCAACTTTTAGGTTGTGCATTTTTTTTTTCAGTCGATGTGTTATATTCTGGTTGTATGTATAGGAGCTCTCTACCATTTTTTTTTTAACCAGCTGGAGGAATACAAATTTCTCCTAACCAAACATCTGTAAAAATCTGTGCCTATCAGTTTATTTTGTTGTTGCTATGAGAATTGAGACTTTAGTTTAATTTAAACCACCATCTTGGTCAGTCAAAAAATGACAAGGTATTTCCTCCTGCTACCTATGTAGCACTTGCAAAGTTACTGTGCAAATTCTTGCACAATTCTCCAGTAATATTTATTCTGTCCTGCAATGAAACCTAGTGCGATCAATTCATAAAAATTTCTCAAGGTACATTTAATAATCAGAAGAGGAAATGATACTTTCCTAAGCACATTGGTGGTAGACTGAATAATGGCCTCCAAAGATATCCAGGTTCTAATCCCTGGAACCTGTGAATGTTACTTTATATGGCAAAAGGAATTTTGCAGATATGATTGAGAATTTTGAGATGGGGAGATCTTCCTAGATTATCCAGGTGGGTCCTAAATGCAGTTGCAAGTATCCTTTTAGAGAAAGGTAGAGGAAGACTTGACTACAGAAAGGAAGAAGGCCATGTGATTACTGAAGCAGAGATTGGAGTGATGTGGCCAGAAACAAAGGAACATCAGCAGCCTCTAGAAACAGGAAGAGGCAATGAATGTATTCTTCCCTGGAGCCCTCAGAAGAAACCAATCTTGCTGACACCTTGATTTTAGCCCCAAAGACTCATTTCAGGCTTTTGGTCTCCACATCTGTAAGAGAATAAATTTCTGTTAGTTTAAGTCAGGAAGTTTGTGGTAATTTGTTACAGCAGCAATAGGAAACTAAAACAACATTCTACATACCTGACTGTTTTATAAACAGAAAAATTACGGCTAAATATGTTCAAGTTAATTTACTGACCTTTCAAAACCAATATTCTCAAAGGTAAGAAATAAACCAAGGGAACTTCCAGCTTCTAGTCCAGCTTGTAAGATGCTTGGAAGTTGCCACTCTGTCCTAACAACAAGTAGAAATCTGAACAAACTGAAAAATCAACAGCTCTTCTTAGATCTGTCAGAGAAGTGAGATCACAGGCAAGCCATTGCCCCCCAAACTGGAAAGAGAGGCAGATAGAATCACAACTTACCAGAGCAGAAACCCACCAGCAGAAACCTCCAGAACTAGTAGCAGCATAGGAAAATTTGAACTGCAATAGACAAATTGCTGAAGGCTCAATGTAGACAAGTCTGAGATTTTAAAACTCCAGGGCATTGGATCACTCAACCAGGAAACTACTCTCTTATCAAATAAATAGTCACTCATCAAGATACTTTCAAAATCCTCATCATTCTCTGTCTACCAATTCTCAGTTATCATATCCTGAATTCTGAATTGCTGCACTGAAAAACCCACCCTAAAAAAAAGAAAAAAGAAAAAAGAAAAAAAATTTGGGGCGTTTTACCCCCTGGAGCTCAACCAAGTTCTCACAGTCAATATCAAAGAAAAATCTCCTTGGGCTTCCTACAGGGAAGGGGGAAAACTAACCATTTTGGAATATGCAAAGCACTCTGTTCTTTTAACAAGTCTGTGCTCAAGAGAAACTATTTTACCAGCACCTAACCTATTTGGGTTTTATTAGAGCCTAACTGACCCCCTCTAGCCTTCCATAAGGGACAAGGAAAATGTTCAACTCCACCCCCTTCCAGCCAACTCTCCCACCTAAAGTGTAGGAGTAGGAGACTGAGAGGCACTTGTGAAGTTCACAGTTCAGACACAGGCTCACTAAAAGACTATGAGCTAATCATATGCCCCTAGAACAGTGGTCCCCAACATTTTTGGCACCAGGGACCATTTTCGTGGAAGACAATTTTTCTGTGGACCAGTGGTGGGGCGGGGGGATGGTTCAGGAGGTAATGCGAGCGACGGGGAGTGGCAGATGAAGCTATGCTTGCTTCCTGCTCACCTCCTGCTGTGCAGCCCAGTTCCTAACAGGCCGAGGCCCAGTACCGGTCCATGGCTGGGGGATTGGGGACCACTGCTCTAGAACATTTCTGCTCCCCCACACCTTACCAGCATATCAATAAAGGCCTATTTCTGGGAGTTCCTTTCACCCAGTACACCATGTCTAGCTTTCAGCAAAAAATTACAAGGCCTACTTAAAGGCAAAAAACACAGTTTAAAGAGACAGAGCAAGCATCAGAACCAGCTTAAGAATGTAAATTTAAAACAACTATGATTAATATGCTAAGGGCTCTAATGAAAAAAGTAAACATGCAAGAATAAATGGATAGTGTAAGTAGATAGATGGAAATTCTAAGAAAGAATTAAAAAAATGCTAGAGATCAAAAACACTGTAACAGAAATGAACAATATCTTTGATGGGCTCATTAGTAGACTGGACATGGCTGAGGAAAGAATCTGAGAATATTGAATATCCTCTGGATATTGAGAATATGTCAAAAGAAACTTTCAAAACTGAAAGGCAAAGAGAAAAAAGACTTGGCGGTGGGGGTGGGGGTGGGGGGGGTATGGGGAACAAAAAAACAACACAGAACAACCAGAACAGAATATCTAAAACCAGTGGGACAAATACAGGATATGTGCCAAAAAAGCTATACCTAGTCATATATTTAAACTGTAGAAAACCAAAGATTAAACAAAAATCCTGAACGAAGCCAGAGGGAAAAACACCTAATGTATAGAGGAGCAAAGATAAGATTTATATCCAATTTCTCAGAAACCATGAAGACAAGAAGAAAGTGGAGTGAAATATTTAAACTGTCAAGAGAAGAAATGAAGCCAAAACATTCAGTAAAATTAAAACAATACTTATTCTATATCAGACATAAAGGTAAATATATTTGTCAAATAAAACTATATAAATGAAATCAAATATAAACAAAATATGATAAAAGAATACCTAAGAATCATGAACCATTTATATTTCAATCTTTAAGACCATTTCTTGAATTAGAAGCCACAAAATAACATTACAGATGCTTAACTGGCAACTACGAGTACAACTCAGAGGGTAATGAGAGATGCTCATTGTGGAAAAGAATATACACCTACACAGAAAAAGTGGTTCCCCTCATAACACAATGCATAAACGGAAGAGAAAATAGCAATACCTAAGGTTTATTGCCTACTTACCAAATGTAAATTTGGTTACATATATTTACTCATTTAAGTGGATTAACACAACTATGCCCATTTTAGAGACACAGAAATGTTAAGCAACTTGACCAAGGCCACACAAGTAGTGAACCCAGGCAGTCTGGCTCCAGAGTCTACACCCCTAAGCACTAGACTATCCTCAGTGAATTCTAAAAAGGAACTGCACTGTTTTCCTCCCTAGGACATGTAAACTCTATCCAGGTAAGTTGGCTATTTTTTGAGGTACCAGTTTGAGGTACCAATTCAAAGAACTATCATTATTTAGGCTCACAAAAGATAAAATTATAATTTTAATCACCTTTAATCCAAATTTGTTATGATTTTTTCAAATAAAAGTAATTTTATTTGAAATTCTTTAAAAATTATTTTCAACTTCTAGCATCTCCTGAGGTTGAATCCCATAAAATTTCTAACTTCTATGTGAAGATAATTTCTTGAATCAATTTGCTTAAATTTATTTCTTTGAAACTTAAGATGGTGTTTCTTATGTTGAATAAGTCCACATTCATAAGGCCCACAGCCTTTAAGATTTTATGAATTACAAGTATATCTATTCTAAGGCAATGTTTTCGCAATTCTTTTTTTTTTGTACAATTTTTTTTTAATTGATGTATAGTTAATTTACAATGTTGTGTTAGTCTCAAGCGTACAGCAAAGTGATATATATATATATATATATATATATATTCTTTTTCAGATTCTTTTCCATTATAGGTTATTATAAGATATTGAGTATAGTTCCCTGTGCTATACAGTAGGTCCTTGTTGTTTTATCTGTTTTGTATATAGTAGTGTAGATTGATATATGTTAATCCCAAGTTCCTAATTTATCTCCCCTCCCCTCCCCACTATCCCTTTTGGTAACTACAAGTCTGTTTTCTATGTCTGTGTGTCTATTTCTGTTTTGTAAATAAGTTAGTTCATATCATTTTTTTTTTAGATTCCACAAATAAGTGATATCAATACTTTCCCAATTCCTAAGATTTGATTCAAAGTATACTTTATACAAGTGCTTCCTAACATTTTGATATTAATTATCATGTTTCTGGAAGCTTTCCAGCCTATTAATTCTTTTTTAAATGAATCCAATGTTTCCAATATGGGTATACTACGGTTTTATACAAGAGCAAAGTCATTGGCCAATAATTTATGTAATAGTCATCAATTACAAGTTCTCCATTATTGTGAAATATAATTGAGATGACATTCTCTAAAATGTATTGATTTGCCAAATACATATGAAGATCCTGCTGTATATTAGGCACCACTGAAGTACAGAGTTGGCCATGGAGGAGCTAATAATCTAGTGAAGAAACAGCATGAATAAGTATAGCAAAGAGAATGTCAAATAAATCATTTCCAAGTAAATGCTTCCTTTATTCATTGAGTTTAGATATTTTAAAACAACATCAGATGTATTTGTTTCCCTAAGTTATATCTTTCTTAATTGGGGTCAGAACTTAACCTCTATTTTCTTATCTAATATTTTATCAATTGCCCACTACCAATGGTTGTCTCAATTAAACAACTGTTATATAATTTAGCTTAAAAGAAGGAGGGAAGGAGAACAGAGGGGAGGAAGGAAAGGTATCATGAAGGACAAAAATCACTGAGCAATTTGATCTAAAGGCTATTAATGGTTTTATTATTTTTAGCTCAGTGAATAAATTACTGTGGTAAATGTAGCTGAATTATAGACTCACAATTATATTTAATGTCTGCTCAGTTCCAGAAAGTTAAACTGCAAAGTACTTCCTACTTTATGAGTAATATTTTTGCTAATACATAGAATTTACCTTTTCCAGGTGAAGCATTTCATATAATACAATATCTGTAGTAGCACCAACAAGCCCTTTTCCCACAACTCTTCCCAGCAGCAATTCGAGGCTCAATTAATTGTAAATCTTGATAAGTCAACAATGTATTACAATGGTAATAACAAGTAAATATTCACCTAATTCAAAAAATAAATAACTCTTCAATGTTATATTTGTATTGGTCACATATTTAAGCCAGAATGAGAATAAACAAATAGCTATAAGAAACATAATCCAACCCAATAAAACAGAGTACATTTCCTACTTATTTTTCAATATTTGACTTGTAACAATGTACAGATCCTATTAATAAGTTTCAAACTCTAGACTCAAAATGTGAAGTTAAAAATCAGATAAAACCGCCAAAGAGAAATAATATGAATACTTTCATTAGAAAGGTTTGTATTTCTAGTCCTCAAAGGCCAGATATATAGATGTCTGAGAGTGCTGAATTAGATTCTTACCAAAAAAAATGAGTCTTAAACATCCTGGAGTAAAAAGAAAGGGTAAATTTTTTAAAGTAAGCACTGAAATTATTTGAATTACATCAGGAGAAGAGAAAGGATACACAGAAATGAGAGCCATAGAAGAAAAATAATAATAATAGTTAGACTATTGTCTGTTCATTGTGTGTCAGTTTGTGTTGTTAACTAATTAACAAACATTAGATTCTCACACTGATGCTCTAAGGTCAGTATTCTTATTTTACATGTTAGAAAACTGAAGTCAGAGAAGACTGTCACAGCAGTAAACAAAAGAGCTAGGAACTGAACATGGGCATCTCTTATTCTAAAAACAATGTTATTAACCACTACCTGATGCTACCTACCTAGCAAGCAAAAAGCAGTAGAAAGAAAGTATTCACTCTTTTAGTTTTTTGTAGTTTTCTATTTTGAAATAATTTTAAGCATACCTGGGAGTTGCAAGAATAAGACATGAGAAACAATGCTTAAACAAATGTAAAATGTTCACAATTGGGGAATATGGAAGATGAATATACTAGAAGTCCTTGTACTAATCTTGCAACTTTTAGGTATGTTTAAGATGATTTCAAATTTAAAAGTAAAAAATAAATTAAGAAAGTATGCATTTTTATACCCTTTTCCCTTAATTAGAATTATTGGAGTAAATTTGCAGACATGATGCATAATTTCCTCAAAATACTTCTATGTGTATTTCCTAAGAACAAGAACATTCTCTTTCATAACCACAGTATAGTTGTCAAAATCAGAGAATATTGATAGAATACTGTTATCAAATCTATAGACCTTATTCAGACTTCACCAATTACCTTAATGATGTCCAAGTATAGAACAAAGAAGTACTGCAATCTGGGACCCTGTAATCCAGGATCACATATTGCATTTAGATGCAATATTTCTTTAATCTTTTAAAATCTGAAATGATTCTATCTTTTACTACATTTTCATGGCAAGTCAGTTACTTTGTAGAATGTCCCTCAATTTTGTTTTTGTCTGATTTTTCCTCGTGATTAGATTAAGACTATGAATTTTTGGTTAGAACTCCACAAGAGTGAAGTTGTGTCTTTCTCAGCTTCAAAAAGTACATAATGTCAGTTTGTCTCATTGCTGGTGTTGACAATTAAACAGCCAGTTATTTTGTCGGCAAAATGGGTTTATTCAAGAACAACAAAGAATTGCAATTTGGGACATGCAACCTATGGAAAATCACAGACAAGTCCAGAGAACAAAGGTGAGGAACATTCTTTTATAGAGAAGGGAGAGTTAGGAGGGGCTGTTATAAACAAAGGGTCCATGGGAGGAAACTGGGAGTTCAAAGTGTTGCGGTTTTTTTATTGGCTGACTTGTGACAGTCTCTCATTGGCCGTGCTGTTTCCAGGCCAGGAGAAATTCTTCCCTCCTCCTGCTGGGTAGTAAAGTAGTAACTTCCTGTTGGAGATGCAAACGTACATCTCTCTCTGTTGGATCTGCAATTGACATGCAGTGGTAGGGCATGAGAGCACCCCCTTCTGTCCTGCTGACTCCATTGTAAATGAGGTTTCTGTTCGTTAACTTTCACATTGATGACGGTAACTGATCACTTCATTTGGTAGTTTCTCTCAGGTTTCTCCACTGTAATTTGTTATTTTTTTCCTCTTTGTAATTAATATATAATTTGTGGGGAGATACTTTGAGACTGTGTAGATATCTTGCTCCTTACCAAACTGTCACACAATCGTTTTAGCATTCACTGGTAACTCTACCTGAGTGAAACATTACCCATGATGGTTCTGAGAACATACTAGTTTGATGCTATAAAAAAATACAAGTATTTATTTTTAACATCTTTATTGTAGTATAATTGTTTTACAGTGGTGTGTTAGTTTCTGCTGTATAACAAAGTGAATCAGCTATACATATACATATATCCCCATATCTCCTCCCTCTTGTGTCTCCCTCCCACCCTCCCTATCCCACCTCTCTAGGTGGACACAAAGCACAGAGCTGATCTCCCTGTGCTATGCGGCTGCTTCCCACTAGCTATCTATTTCACATTTGGTAGTGTATATATGTCCATGCCACTCTCTCACTTCGTCACTGCTTATACTTCCCCCTCCCCATATCCTCAAGTCCATTCTCTATGTCTGTGTCTTTATTCCTGTCCTGCTCCTAGGTTCATCAGAACTTTTTTTTTTTTTAGATTCCACATATATGCGTTAATATATGATATTTGTTTTTCTCTTTCTGACTTAATTCACTCTGTATGACAGTCTCTAGGTCCACCCACATCGGTACAAATAACTCAATTTCATTTGTTTATGGCTGAGTAATATTCCATTGTATATATGTGCCACATCTTCTTTATCCATTCATCTGTTGATGGACACTTAGGTTGCTTCCACATCCTGGCTATTGTAAACAGAGCTGCAATGAACACTGTGTTACATGATTCTTTTTGAATTATGGTTTTCTAAGGGTATATGCCCAGTAGTGGGATTGCTGGGTTGTATGGTAGTTCTATTTTTAGTTTTTTAAGGAACCTGCATACTGTTCTCCATAGTGGCTGTATCAATTTACATTCCCACCAACAGTGCAAGAGGGCTCCTTTTTCTCCACACCCTCTCCAGCATTTATTGTTTGTGGATTTTTTGATGAGGGCAATTATGACCGGTGTGAAGTGATACCTCACTGTAGTTTTGATTTGCATTTCTCTAATGATTTGTGATGTTGAGCATCCTTTTATGTGTTTGTTGCAATCTGTAAATCTTCTTTGGAGAAATGTCTGTTTAGGTCTTCTGCCCATTTTTGGATTGGGTTGTTTTATTGATATTGAGCTGCATGACCTGCTTGTAAATTTTGGAGATCAATCCTTTGTCAGTTGTTTCATTTGCAAATATTTTCTCCCATTCTGAGGGTTGTCTTTTCATCTTGTTTATGGTTTCGTTTGCTGTGCAAAAGATTTTAAGTTTCATTAGGTCCCATTTGTTTATTTTTTGTTTTATTTCGATTCCTCTAGGAGGTGGGTCAAAAAGGATCTTGCTGTGATTTATGTCATAGAGTGTCTGCCTGTGTTTTCCTCTAAGAGTCTGATAGTGTCTGGCCTTACATTTAGGTCTTTAATCCATTTTGAGTTTATTTTTGTGTATGGTGTGAGGGAGTGTTCTAATTTCATTCTTTTACATGTGGCTATCCAGTTTTCCCAGCACCATTTATTGAAGAAGCTGTCTTTTCTCCACTGTATATTCTCCTTTATCAAAGATAAAGTGACCATATGTGCGTGGGTTTATCTCTGGACTTTCTATCCTGTTTCACTGATCTATATTTCTCTTTTTGTGCCAGTACCATACTGTCTTGATTACTGTAGCTTTGTAGTATAGTCTGAAGTCAGGGAGTCTGATTCCTCCAACTCCATTTTTCTTTCTCAAGATTGCTTTGGCTATTCGGAGTCTTTTGTGTTTCCATACAAATTGTGAAATTTTTGTTCTAGTCCTGTGAAAAATGCCATTGGTGTTTTGATAGGGATTGCATTGAATCTGTAGATTGCTTTGGGAATTATAGTCATTTTCACAATGCTGATTCTTCCAATCCAAGAACATATCTCTCCATCTGTTTGTATCATCTTTAATTTCTTTCATCAGTGTCTTATAGTTTTCTGCATACAGGTCTTTTTTCTCCTTAGGTAGGTTTATTCCTAGGTATTTTATTCTTTTTGTTACAATGGTAAATGGAAGTGTTTCCTTAATTTCTCTTTCAGATTTTTCATCATTTGTAATACAAGTATTTAGGTCCTGATATTTAGGTCCTGATTGGTTACTCATTAGAGATGTGTAATGATTGGTTTTTAAAATCACTTGAGGAAAAAATAGATAATGGAAAGAGCTTTATGAGTGAAGCTACCATCTTGAGCATTATAGTCCTAGCAGACGTCATGTATTAGAAGAACCAAGATCCCAGACATAGGGTCCCAGTTAAGCCATTCCAGACATCCCGTCTTGAGCCACCTCAGCTGAGACCCCAGACTTGGTGGAGTAGGGATGAACCATACTTACTGTGCTCCGCTTAAATTCCCCACTCACAGATTGGATATTGGTTGTTTTACACCAGTAAAAATATGATGGTTACCAAATAGTGATTTTTTTAAAACTCCTTCATTCCTACTACATGTTGATTGGTATTTTATTCTAAAGAAGGGATTTTCCTTCTCCTCCATTTATTTCTAATTCATTCATTTATATATATCAGAACATAGACATAGAATCTTATTTTATTCTATATATTACAATCCATTATTATCATTATTTATTTTGATGCTTAAATTGTCCCAAATTTGACCAGTGGGGCTCTTTCAAGTGGGTTCCAGTATCATTTGAACATTTCCCCAGATTTTTTTTTTTTTTTTTTTTGCAGTACGCGTGCCTCTCACTGTTGTGGCCTCTCCCGTTGCGGAGCACAGGCTCCGGACGCGCAGGCCCAGTGGCCACGGCTCACAGGCCCAGCCGCTCCACGGCATGTGGGATCCTGCCGGACCGGGGCATGAACCTGTGTCCCCTGCATCGGCAGGCGAACTCTCAACCACTACGCCACCAGGGAAGCCCTCCCCAGATTTGTTTTTTAATATTTATTTATTTGGCCACGCTGGGTCCTAGTTGTGGAACACGGGATCTTCATTGCGGCATGCAGGATCTGGTTCCCTGACCAGGGATCGAACCCAGGCCCCCTGAATGGGGAGCACAGAGTCTTAACCACAGGACCACCAGGGAAGTCCCTTCCCTGATTTTTGAACATTCATTAATTTTTGGCATAAGATGATATCCCAGGCTCATTTTATGCAGTAGTTTCTCTGATCTAGCTCTTATTTCTTTTTCAGGGAGCCCTGGCTCCTTTTAGTGAAGATGTTATTTAGAAACCAGGATTTGGGTAGTCCTTATTGATACAGGAGTGTTGTTTCTATGCCCTCAGTACACAGAGCTAGAAAATGTATGTATTTGTGTTTGTATATATACACTTGCACACTGCTAGGTAGGTGGGAAGATGATAGATAGTAGATAGAAAGATAGATAGATAGTAGATAGATAATAGGTAGATAGATAGAGAGGTAGATAGATAGATATGGAACAAACCATGAATTCATACTGATACCTCAAATCCCAATCCAAAATCACTGGCTTCATGCTAATCTTCCCCCAGTGCATAGTTGTACTCCTGTCAACCATAGTGATAAGTTAGACTTCTTTTACCCTCAATATATATACCTGTTTGCATAAAGTAGTAACAGATTGCTTACCCACAACACTGCAAAAACAGTCCTACTGACTAGAGTTCAATATTTGTGTACAGTTCTTTTGGCATTTATTCTAAGGTTAAGTTTTCAAAATTCTGTATCCAAAATTTACCTGGCATCATTGCCCCTCACCTTCAATGTGGTTCTATTTCTCATTTGAAACTACTTATTTTCACTTTTTTCGGTTTGTATTCCATTTTAGATTCCCCTCATTCTTACTGGCCTTACTTTACTTTGTGGGTTTCGCTTGAGTATGTAAAATATTAGTGTGATTATGAAAGTCAAAACTGTATGAAAAATTATACTTGGAGATGAGTCACTCTCTCATCCCCAAACCTTCATTCCTTCTCATTCCCAGTAGATAGCCAATCTTTTTGGTTTCTTAGCTTTTCCTTCTTGTGTTTATTTTTTGGAAAAATAAATAGATGCATGTATATTTTCTTATATCTCCTTTCTTACACAAAAGATAGCATACTATGTACTACTTACATTTTTTTAAGGATTTTTTTTTTTCTTTTTCTTTTTGCGGCACTTGAGCCTCTCACTGTTGTGGCCTCTCCTGTTGTGGAGCACAGGCTCCGGACGCGCAGGCTCAGCGGCCATGGCTCACGGGCCCAGCCGCTCCACGGCATGTGGGATCTTCCCAGACCGGGGCACGAACCCGTGTCCCTTGCATCGGCAGGTGGACTCTCAACCACTGCGCCACCAGGGAAGCCCAAGAAACCACTTTTTAGTCGCTTCCTTCAGTGCAAATGAAAATATCTTGATTACTTTTGTGACAATAATTTTCAGAAGATAGAGGATTGAAACTAAGTAAATTGCTACCCCAGAATTAATTTTGACCAGCAAAGAAAAACCAGCAAGTAACAAGGAAATGTTGGAAACCTTCAAAAGGAAATAACTAAGGGACTTCAGAACTTACCAGGGAAAAGAAAGGAAAGGCTGGGTACAAGAGAATACATAACTGCAGACTCATAGAAAAGAGTCAGATACCATTCTATGTCCCAAGACTCTAGAAGGAAAAGTAATCTGGAGATGACAAACTAAAATTCTGACAATAACCATCTCCACTTACCTTTAGGAAAGGTGAAAGATAAAGTGGGTGATTGTGTAGCATCACAGGGAATGTCCAAATGAACTCAGATTTGTTTAAGGGTATCTTTGGAAAGAGGGCATGCTATTAAGTATGATAAAATAATCTTAGAAACACTACAGTCCAAAATAGACTAGGTTTCATGAAAATGCTAAGAACAAAAGGAGAATTAGAACTATGTCCAGAGCAAGACAATGAAAGAAGATGTCAGTCTCTTTAGAAGAATAGTAAATTGCAAAGAGAAAGAGAACCATGAAATTCTTACTTTTCTTTCATTTCCTCAATCAAGGAGAACAAAAGTTAAATAAGAAAGAGACGAACATGTATTGGAAAGGGAAATAAAATACTAAACAAAAGAGATAACAGCACTATTTCATTCTGGTAAGTCACTTCAGCATTTTGGTCTAGTTTCCAAAATTTCCTCCCAGCTGTAAATTTTATTCTGCCATTTGAAGAGTGAGAGAGATGTTTTTGAGCTCAAAATAAGGCAGGTTTTATTTTTAGTAAAAATGATATCACTCACCTATGGCCTTTATAACCAAAAGTGCCCCAGCCCCTTCTGAAGAGGTAGCCCTATGTAGATCACATAACCTTGCCTTCTGGCTAAAGCTGATTAAACCAAGGGTGTGACCTTTGCCAAATTATGCCAATCCATTGGGTGAAGTGACTTGAAGCAAAATGGTTTGAGCTAAACCAATCAGATTATCTCATAATATTACTTTGGAACATGGAAATAACCAAGCAGTTATCATAGGTGTTAAAGCTTGAAGAATTCCCATAGATAGGAACTCAGAAATAGAATCAAGGCAATGAGGGGGTCATGAGAAACTGAACATATAAAGAAATATAAACTATGAGTAAGCAGAGACTGTAAAGTAAAGATACACGAACCTGAAGAAACATGCAAGTGTCATTACTGACAGCAAGGATCAGCCATGGGGAGACGATCACAACCTTGGTGGCGGAGCCCTACTGGGAATATGAGTAGACCTCTGTTGCTGAGATGCTTACAGAAGCATTGTATCCTCCAAGCTTCTGAATGACCATTCCATTCTCCTAGGGCCAGAGTGTGTACTGTCCTTGAGTTCCTAAGGAATCCATTCCTTTTCATCAATTCTACCTTACAATAAACCTTCTCACACTTGAAAAAATGGGGAAGGTAGATATGTGATAGCTCTGGAACCAGAAAACCTGCACTGTAGACTGTTTAAAGAAGATTCTATAACTTCATCTTTTTAAAGGAAGTTTCATCTGCCGTAGGCAGCACAGATTACTGGTTACTAGTGTGGGCCCTGGAATTAAATCAGACATGAATTGCAGACCTGTATTCTTCATAGACGTAATGTCAATGTTTGAACACAAAAACTTTGTTTTGTCTGCTACCATATACCTTGTCCACAGAAGAGTGCTTATCATATAATAGGCATTCCACAAACATTTGGAAATAAATGCATGAAATTGAATGTTACAAGATCTATTTAAACCTGTTTCCTTATCTGTAAAATTGTACTTGACTTACCTTAGAGGACTGTTATGAAGATTAAATGATGTAAACATATAGTACCTCACCTGGCATGGTGAGTACTCAGAAAGTGTGCTAATTATTAATACTTTCTTGTTTTTGTAAGACATTTTCAGGTAGTTTATAATGTTTTTGATTTGTAAAGTGACAGTATTCCAGTCTCCTTAAAATCAGATATAAAATCTCAACATATAATTCTACTACTCTTAAGTATTTTTACATCAGTCAGGAATCATATAAGTGAAATAATGGACTTTGTGGGCCTTGACTCTTTTTGGTAAATTTTTATGATCTACAAAAATTGCTCCATTCATGACTGCAGCAACTGGATCAAACATACTCTTACATACTCCCAATTTTGTAGTAATTAAACACTTCATTGTGCACCTCATGACATAGGGAATAGGGTCTAATTTTCTTTGTATCCTCAGTGCCTAGGTAGTGCTTGCTTGACACAACATAGGTGCTCAATACATGTTTATGGGACTAATGAATACATATTCATTTTATTGTAATAAATAAATATTCATGTACTTGCTGTCTCTCGGTCATCTGGTGCATCTTGTAAACTATAAATAAGCTGACTACTCTTAGATCAAAGAATATACATTTTATGGGATAGCCTTGAATCAATGAGCTCATTGCAAAAGTCTAATTTCCAAAGACTGCAATAACACTTTTGGTAAGCATCCCCTAGCAAAGAGGCAGTCAATAAATTGTTTTTGAATAAAAGTTCATTGTTTTGAATGGCACATGGAAGAACAGTGAAATGACTAATATGATGAAACAAACAAGGACTAGGAAAGACACAATAAAGCAGATGGAAGATATAAGGCAAAAGTCATTAACATCACTGAAAACTGTATTTGAACTTTTCCAGGATTTTTTTTCAAAACAAAAGAATAAAGATTAGCAGAGACTTTAATACACAAGATATTTCAGGGCACTAAAAAGGTAGAAGGAAATAGTTGTTTGACCAATTTAAGAGGAAAAGATGGACCATGCCAGAAGAAGTCGTTGAGAAGGACAGTTATTACTGTTGGATCAAGACAAATTTCGTGATCAGAAAAACTAATTTTTTTCTTTCAGAAGATGACAAGTGAATTTCTGAGAATTGTTATCAGTCTATGCTAAAAAGAGATAATATCAATATTTTTTTCTCAAATATTGTAGAATTGGTGGGGCAAAGATTGTATTTACCACAGGACTTGAAGCTCTTTGGTTTTTTTCCATTTATTTTTTTGTTTTTGCCTTACTGTTAATAAATAGGCTTTGTTAATTCTCTTACCTCAATCCTATTACTTGCTCAGAGCTATTTCTGTAAAGGTCATCAATATCCAGCGATCTTAAATCTGAGCTTAAACCTGTTCCACTTCGAGAGGAGTTCAGCAGACAGTAATTCTTATCCACTGAACACAATAGAGGACACCAGGCACTAAACTGTGAGTCTACAAGTAGTCTTCTTGATAATATAATTTTTAAAATTTTACCTTAGGGGAAAAATAATGATTTCACTGTTTATATATTATTGTGTGTTCTTTTAAAATATTGCAAAGTAACATTAAGTAATATTTATCTACTATGAAGATAATTAAATACTGTGTATCTTTCCATTTTAAAGTAATTTGCACCAGTCATCTTCACTAATGTAAGTTCAGAGTAAACACACAATTTTGAGTCTGATACTCTAGAAAGTTAAAATCGTGAATAGAGTATTAATTTTGAAATTTACAATTCTTCAGTCCTTCCTTTGAGTGAAGGGGGAACTGAAAGAAAGAAGTGATGATTCCTTGAACTTTGTATTTGAAGAGTTGACTCCCAAGCCGTGAGAGGGAGTATTAACATTCAGCACTAAAGCATTCTCAGACCTCTGAACCAAATACTTAACAAGTTGTGTGTTCTTGGGCTTTCTTCTTGATATTACATTTTTTGTTTTGTGTTTTGTTTTTTAATCTTTAAAGTGGGAAAATGTTGTCTGTTTCAAGAAGTTTACTTCAAAAATTTAATGAGACAGAAATGATGTTTTTAAAAGAAAACACATGGAGTTTGTTGATATTTGTTAAATTAGGTAAAATTTTTCTTTCATGTTATTTTTTTTTGGCATTTTGCTCCTGTGGAGGTGATTATTATTACTAATAAACCTTACAGTTTGCATCATGAAAATGAATGAAGTAAGGTTTTCCCATTCTTTTGCCATGGAATATTTTTATTAACTGCAAAAATAGCTCTTAATTATAGCATCCATTTTTAATATATATATTTTTTTAAGGATTATGCATGCTACTTAGAATTACCTAATGTTAAAGCTAGAAAAAATTTTAGAGATCACTTAATTCTCCACAGCAATTTTTTGCCTAAATATTATGTTTATAAACTGGATTTAATATTACATAAGTTATTGTCAAATATATATATAAACCATCTGTGATGTCTATAATGGAATTCAAATAGTATGTCCTGGTATAGTGTTTTTACAAGATACAGAGATTACTCAAAACAAGATATATATGTTCTGAATTTCCCACCAGATTCTGACATTTCTATTTTCTTCAGAACAAGTAAGAGAATATCTGTATGTAGTAAGAGCAAACCTGGATAAGTTAATGTCTTCTTCATTTGTTAAGAGAAATAATTCAGTTATAATTTGAAAGCTTCTATTTTCCCAGAATATTTTTTACTGATGATACTGGTTGACAAATATGATTGTTATTTGTTATACATTCCTGATATACAAATTGTTCAAAAGCCTCCCTACACCTCTCACTTGCCTGTCTCATTTGTTGAAAAATCAGAACTATTTGAGAAAGGTAGAAGCTAAGAAAACATTCTATCTGCTCTGCAGTGTCTTACATTAAAGTTTCTATCACAGTTCTTCTATCAACGTTATTATAAACTTTAGTAGACACTAGGGAGGAAAAAAGTAAAACATAAAGTAAGGGATGTTTTCAATAGCATCAATATGTGAGTTTTATACGTAAAGAAAAGAAAAGGAACATTTGCTTAGAGCCATCCATTTGCTCAGCATTATTTGTTACAGCCATTTTGAGGATGGTGTGTCCTATGTTCCATTCATGCTTCTGGGGATTTATTTCTAAAGAAAACTCTCCTTATGATATAAAAATGTAAAAGTTGACCTACCCCCAAATTAACAACTAGAGTGACTAAAGGTGGCAGCAGAAATCCTGAGTGTTGTTACTGTCTCTTTAAAGTCCTACTCTACTAGACAACGGAAATTCAGAAAATATATATGAATCACTATGACATAAATGCTGAAAGGAAATTCAAACAGAAAATCACTTATAAGCTGAAAAATCAGAGTTAGAGAGGTAATTCATTGGAAAATAAGTATGTCATGTTCAAATTAATACTCACCTCCCATTTTCGACATATGTACACATTTACAGAAAACCTTTTTTTTTTTTTTTGCGGTATGCGGGCCTCCCACTGTGTGGCCTCTCCCGCTGCGGAGCACAGGCCCCGGACGCGCAGGCCCAGCGGCCATGGCTCACGGGCCCAGCTGCTCCGCGGCATGCGGGATCCTCCCGGACCAGGGCACGAACCCGTGTCCCCTGCATCGGCAGGCGGACTCTCAACCACTGCGCCACCAGGGAAGCCCCCAGAAAACCTTTTTACTATTGTTTTCAAGGCAATTTCATGTACATTTTATTAGCCTGTATTTCATGACTTCAAATTAATCTCCTTTTCAGGTTTCACATTCTTAAATGCCTTGTGGCAAACAGACCTTACTAGAAGTAAATCAAAGTATGATGGTAAAGGACCTTAGTCAGTAATGAGATAGGAGAATGTAAAACAGCTTTGAGATAAATGTACAACATGAATGTGGATATGTACATACACACACACAACACAGACACATACACACATTTGAGTGAGGGAGCTAATTAGACATAAGCAGTGTGTATAGATATTGATTCCAAAATGAAATTTATATTAGTTTGACAATGTCTGTTATTAATTTTAAATATTTGGTTCTGGTATCTAAAATTTTAAATTATTTATTAATTATCATTCTACTCAATACCTATTAAGTTTCTACTATTAAATACTATATATTTTACATAATACATTTTATATCACTTAATCCTTACACAGTCATTTGTGGTAGACATTATTATCACCCCAATTTTACAGATAAGAAAACTAAAGCACAGACAATTTTAGTGATTTGCTCAAGGTCACACAGCCAATAACTGGCAGAGTTATATTTGAACCCAAGTGTTTATGTGTTGTTAATCGTTATGCTATACTGTCACTTGGAAGCATTGCAATGCATGGTTCCTGCCCACAAGAAGCTAATTCCTCACTGGGTAGAAGACATATATAAATATACGAATTAGAGAGTAATTCAACAAATTAACTGATATATTATGAGGCATAAAATACCCTCTATATTAATATTAAACCTAAGACCACATCACTCTTACTAAAAATCTCTAGTTCTCAAAGTCAGTAAATATAATAGTGGGGTGGGGTAGAGAAAGAGGAAATTGTGGCTTGGGTGAAATCATCAGAGTTAATTTTGTGATTTGAGAGATAATGCAGTCTTCACAAGCCCAGTAATAGCTCCCATGATCTGAGGTGGTGCTGTCAGACCTATCTGATGTGAAATTCCCACCACTGATGACTTTTTTTTAATAAGAAAGAAAAAGCAGAACAGTTTTCTACAGGAGCCCAATGTGACTTTGGGGAAGACAGTCATAGCAGGGCTTAAAGCATCTGACATTAATATATTAGCATTGGTGAGAACATTAACCTGGCTTAGTTGATCAGATTAGCTCACAGTCACCTTGGAAAACAAAGGAAGGCACAGATCTATGAAGATGTATGGTTAGAGGTGGAAAAGGGTAGAACATGAAGCCCTGCAAGGGTGAGCAGCACAGTGTATTACCCTTATGGAGCATAGACCAAGAATCTGGGTTTCTATCAAAAGTGAAGGTGAAGCAGAATTTCTACAGATTTTTCTCATCTAGCAGTTTTGCTTGGTTTCAGCCACCTAATAACACAGTATGTTCCAAGTATGCCTTAAAGATAGATAATTTGCTACATTCCACTTCAGATAAGTTAAAGAATTATTTTAATCAAGCACTTTAGTACTTTACTCCCAGTCGGGTATTTACATCCCATGACTAATCATGTTCAACAAAATAATGTCATTTTTAGTATAGCACCTTCTCTAAAACAGCTTCTTATTCCATGTTTCCAGAAGGGAACATATGCATTCATGTATAAGAGACAGGGAAGGTTATGTGTTTTAAATTGCACAACAACAAAAAACTATTTCGAAAATTTCACATTGAAGATACTTTAATGCTCTGTTTCTTACATTTTTTATGTCCATGGAAAGATATCATGTAGGTCATAGGAAGTTCATTTTAATCTTTGGTTGTTTAACCTCTTTACTTTGTACTTAAGGAAACCAGTATCAGAATACAGAATCTAAAACCTTAAACTACAGTTAAAAAGAGAAAAAAATGAAAACACATTTACCTGAAAATCAGCCCTACTAAATAAAATGGAATACTTCTATTGAGCCTTTTCTTTCCCCTGGCATTTATAGCTTTTATTTCTCAACAGAAAATAATAGTTATTGTAATGCTTAAGACAGTTTTTTCCCCTCTGTATGGAAAATACTGATACACAGTGTATTCTTAGATCTACAACTAGTTATTTGATCTGACCTAGATCAACGTGAACCCATACATTCTAACCAAAGTCTATGTATCACTCTTCTGATTTACTTTTACACAACACTCTAGATTTTATTACAATTAGTAGAACATTTTCCTAAGGACATCAGAACAACCCAGAGACTGGCCAAGAAAATAACTGGCATTTGTATTATTTGATATGTAGGGGTTTCCTGGCCTATATTTTTATAGAACCTTCTGTGGCAACCCAGGAATGCGGGTCCAGAAGCAAGGAAAGAACTAATAAACAATCCAAAAATTGGACAACATAATACTAGGTATGCCTTATTTCCCTACCTGCAATTCTTAAAGGATAGATGGGGAACCCTGAGACATAGAGGCCCCAAAGCTTTAGAAATTAGGGAAAAGATGGGCTATTCAGGCCCAAAGCACAGAAATAGTGGCCACCATCTATTACATAATTTAGATAATGCTTTACAAAAGTAAAAGCCAGGTGCTATGAACTGAACTGTGTCCCCCCCCAATTCATATGTTGATGACCTAACCCCAGATGTGATGGCATCTTGAGATAGTAATTAATAAAGAAATAATTAATGGTTAAATGAGGTTATGAGGGTAAGACCCTGATCCATAGGATTAGTGTCCTAACAAGAAGGGACACCAGAGCTCCTCCTCTCTCTGTCATATAAGACACAAGAAGGTGGCTGTCTGTAAGCCAGGAAGAGAGGCTTCACCAGAACCCAAACCTGCGAGACCTTGATCTGAGACTTCTAGCCTATAGAACTGCAAGAAAATAAATTTCTGTTGTTATAAGCCTCAAAGTCTGTAATATTTTGTTATAGCAGCCCAAGAAGACTCAGTTACCAGGAAACTATGTTTACATGTGATTTTTGACAAATAGAAAAGTGGCATAAAGTTTGAAAGAATAAAGTGTTAGTTTCCAAAAATATGCCACACATTGAGAAGATTTTTATATAAAAGTTGAGCTACATAAAAACAGGACTAAGAAACAGTCTTAATTTTAGAAATTGATCTTAAAGATTGCTGAAGCCATAGAATTGTTACTTCAATTACATTTAAAAATTCAAATGTCATTCTTTGGAGTACATAATTAATTCTTTCAAAAAGGTTGAGATGAGTTCTTGAGTGAAGTATCTCCACACAAAGCTCAGTGTAACATTTCCTTAATTTTGCTACACAAGCAAGAGTAGTTCTAGAAAGAGCATCTTGTAGTTTTATTTTGATACATAATTGATGTATATTGCCTATTACACCTGCTTTTATGAGTGATCCAGAGACATAGGATTGATGATAAATTCTCAATCAGTATGTATGATTGTCAAGAACCAAGAGCAGGCAAAGCCATTTTGTCTTTTGTATTAACTTTCCAGTCATTATCAGTCATTTAGAATTAACACAGATAACTTGAAATAAATAGACTCTTCTATAACATTTAGTATAAATGAATGAGGTTTAATCCAAAACAGAAATATATATAATTCATATAAGTACTACCTCAAGAAAAATATAATTTAAATAAATACTATCGCAAGAAATATATCATTAGAATAAACACTATCTCAAAGAACAAGGACATGACCTGTTATTTTGCATATTCTCATCTTGGTTTTAATGCTTATGCAAAAATTAGGTTGATTTGTTTCATTCATTCATTCATTAAACATGCTATTGAATAGGTGATGGCATAGTGGAAAAAATAAGTATTTTAGAGATTTGAAAGTGAGAGAAACCTGGATTTGAAATTTAGTTCTATCTACTCCATACTACCTCTGTGAGCTTTGGCAAGTCACTGAAACTCCCAGAGCCTGAGAATTCACATCTGAAAACTGAGGAAAATTGTTCTATGAAAATTTAAAAGTCTGTATAAAGTACCTAGCACTTAGATTCTTTCAAAATTGCTGCTGTCATTTATGGATTTTTTATAACATGTGAAACAGTTATAAGAAGGCAAGACATTTCTCCAAAGAAGATATACAGATTGCCAACAAACACATGAAAGAATGCTCAACATCATTAATCATTAGAGAAATGCAAATCAAAACGACAGTGAGATATCATCTCACACCGGTCAGAATGGCCATCATCAAAAAATCCACAAACAATAAATGCTGGAGAGGGTGTGGAGAAAAGGAAACCCTCTTGCACTGCTGGTGGGAATGTAAATTGATACAGCCACTATGGAGAACAGTATGAAGGTTCCTTAAAAAACTACAAATAGAACTACCATATGACCCAGCAATCCCACTACTGGGCATATACCCAGAGAAAACCATTATTCAAAAAGAGTCATGTACCAAAATGTTCACTGCAGCTCTATTTACAATAGCCAGGACATGGAAGCAACCTAAGTGTCCATCAACAGATGAATGGATAAAGAAGATGTGGCACATATATACTATGGAATATTACTCAGCCATAAAAAGAAATGAAACTGACTTATTTGTAAAGAGGTGGATAGACCTGGAGTCTGTCATACAGAGTGAAGTAAGTCAGAAGGAGAAAAATAAATACCGTATACTGACACATATATATGGAATCTAAGAAAAAAATGTCATGAAGAGATTAGTGGTAGGACAGGAATAAAACACAGACCTACTAGAGCATGGACTTGAGGATATGGGGAGGGGGAAGGGTAAGCAGTGATGAAGTGAGAGAGTGGCATGGACATATATACACTACCAAATGTAAAATAGATAGCTAGTGGGAAGCAGCCGCATAGCACAGGGAGATCAGCTCTGTGCTTTGTGACCACCTAGAGGGGTGGGATAGGGAGGGTGGGAGGGAGGGAGACGCAAGAGGGAAGAGATATGGGAACATATGTATATGTATAACTGATTCACTTTGTTGTAAAGCAGAAACTAACACATCATTGTAAAGCAATTATACTCCAATAAAGATGTTAAAAAAAAAAAAAAAAAAAGTAAGGCAATGACAAGTGAAGACTAGTCTCTGTCCTGGAAGAACTTACAGTAGTGAAGCATGTAAAAATAAGTTCTACAAATTGCTGTGGATGCTAGGAGAAAAATCAGTTTAAGGTATGAGATGAGCCCATACCTTAAACAGTGATGAGATGAGCCCACTATTTGAAAACCTACCAGTAAATTACAACAGTTAGTATTGAAAACAAAACTCTTCTGGAACACTGAGAATCTACAGTAAATTCTAAACTAGATGTTCTGATTAGATTAGATCAACATATATGAAATGATAAACAAATGTCATCACCACGGTATCATGTAAACAAGAATAATGATGATAATGAAATATTTTAGGGGATTTTAGAGAGTTTTTTAAAACAAATACTTAAGAATTTTACTTACTTCCTTTCTATTCTAGATTATCACTATTATGTGCAAAACAGGAACTAAAAGAAAAATTGTTTTAAATTGTGTCATTTTATTTCTTAATAATTACTAAACCATGGATAGGAGTTGTTAGAGTCTGAGGACAAAGTTTGAAAAATCTTATTCCATATAAGCTATTAGTTTAAACTACTATTAAAATCCTAAACTAAGAGGAAAATAAACACTAACTTGGTAGAATTTTCCTTTTAACTATATTTCTCACCAATATAAACTTTACTTTTACTTTTGAAGAGTTTAGTATGTAAAATTTATGGCTAGTGGGAAGCTGCTGCATAGCACAGGGAGATCAGCTCAATGTTTTGTGATGAACTAGAGGGGTGGGATAGGGAGGGTGGGAGGGAGACACAAGAGGGAAGAGATATGGGGATATATGTATACATATAGCTGATTCACTTTGTTGTACAGCAGAAACTAACACAACATTGTAAAGCAATTATATATACTGCAATAAAGAGATTTAAAAAAACAGTTTGGTAGTACCCATTTGAGTGAGTGACATTCTGTCAAAGGTCATCCAAACACAATTTTTACTTAACACAGATTTTATTAATTGAAACAGTATTATAACTGTCTAAAATCAAAAAGGAACATCACAGATTTTTATAATATATCATATAGAAAATACAGTAACTCTTGAACCACAGTAAATCTTGAGGAAGGTGCAGATTTTTTTGTCTTCTTGCCCTACTTTATCACTAATTTCCAATCACACAGCATGTGTTTACAATAACCCAAGGTCTTGTAATAATCCTATTGTTACTTTAAATCCTTTAACCTAAAGCAGATGTGGAATTTTTTAGCCACTAATAATACCATTGCAAGCCAAATATTGATCATATTTTTAAATGACTGTTAGATTATATATAGAAACATAAAAGATAGAAATGTAAAAGATATATTTTTATTTTATTTTACAGACATATAGCACTTACTACGTGTAAGCATCTGAGCACCTTCCAAATACTAACTTGATTAATTTTAGGATATTAAAGCAAATTTTGAAGAAGATAAATTGTTTGAGATAATCAGAAAGCCCCATAGTAAGTTAAAGACAGGGGATATTAACAGGTGGGCAGGTCAAATATATCAACAGCTAATTACACTAGACTTGTGTCTTCCTCTACAGTGTCTTCAAGCAGTGCAAGCAAATATGCCTCATATTTCAATATTTTTCTTCAAATTTCTGTCTCCGTTGACTAGTTCCCTTAGTAGTAAATTTCACCAATCTTTGTACTCTAACTCAAATGGAGGCATTAGGTAAGGAACAGACTCTGTCTTTTACTATATAGGTAACCCAGCTGACTTCCGTCTTAGTATTTGTGAATGCCATACTAGAAGAGTTTTGTTCTTCATGTAATTCAGAGCCCAGGGGAATGCCTGGCCCATAGTCTATTCTTAACATATGGTAATCCAATCAATGAAACAGGTTTTCCCCCATGTAACTGGATTATCTCTTCAGTAAAGGAATTCCTTGAAATTGGTGAAAGTCTTTTTGAAAAGTGAAATTTCTTTTTTTCTCCACTAGATTGCCAACTAGGTTGGCAAGAAACAGGTCAAGAAATAAGCTATGCTTCTGTCTCTTTACCATTTGGAATAAAATTATTGTTAGGATTTCTTAAACTTACGTATATTTATTGTGAAGAGTAGCTACCCCAAATTATAAATCTACTTTTGCAAAATAAAAGAGACTGCCTTGAGTCTTTACTTTTCTGGGGACTAAATAGCTATTGAAGTTATGAAATAGTTTCCATTACTTTGTTCTGTAGTGGTCTTTTGAAGCAAACTTATAATACTCATTTTTCTTAGATGCAAAAATTATTTTTAAATGCATTAAGTAGCCTCTTTTGTCCAACAACATTTACTTATTTCCATTTTCTCTCATTTTCATTATCTTTTATTCTTTTTCACTACTAAATCCATTCAGATTTAAAATTCTCTATTACATTTATAGCTACATAAATACTGTGGAATGGACTGGCATTCCCTTGACAGCCTTCTCTTAAAAGTCTTTTCTTGTTCAAATTGGCAAATCAAATTGGCAAAGACCTTTGACCTCCAGTGATTCTGGGTTGGAACTGTAATGAGGGAAACAATAAAATTAAGATACCAGTCCAAATGTTGGGGGCAGAAGTCCCAGCCAAAAAGGAATCAAGACAAAGAGTTATGTTTTACCATTCTATGCCTTGGGAAATCACCAAATAGACGAAGCTCAATGTTTATCAACAGAAAACTAAGATGGGATCAAAGCATAAGCTGGGTGATATCATTGCTTAAAACTGACTTTGAGGACTTCCCCGGTGGCGCAGTTGTTAAGAATCCACCTGCCAATGCAGGGGACAGGGGTTCGAGCCCTGGTCCAGGAAGATCCCACATGCCATGGAGCAACTAAGCCTGTGTGACACAACTACTGAGACTGTGTGCCAAAACTACTGATACCTGTGCACCTACAGCCCAGGCTCCACAACGAGAGAAGCCACTGCAATGAGAAGCCGGAACGCAGCGAAGAGTAGCCCCTGCTCGCCACAACTAGGGAGAGCCCATGAGCAGCAATGAAGACCCAACGCAGCCAAAAATAAATTAATTAATTAATTTATCTAAAAATAACTGACTTTGAAAGAAAGAGGCAAAGGGGAAAGGGTAGAAGGAGAAAGTTAAAAGATAGCATATCCCCTGTTAGTATACCCTCCTTGACTTGAAAATTTCAAGAAAGTCACAACTATATGGACCTTCTTGGGGAATGTGTTAGTATGTATAGTAGAGTTTTCCAGATAATGGAAAAATAAATAGGCAAATAAGTTGGATTTGAATGTGAACTAAGAATAAATAGGTTCTGCATGAAAGCATCACGGAGTTTCCTAAGAATAAAATTCCATGTGCTTTTGGTAGATTTTGTGACAAATTTTAGCTTCTCAAAATTCTGTAGGCATAGTTACTGGCTGTTTTCATTTGCTTGGTGGGTAACGTCACCAAAACGTGCTTTATGGTATGGAGAGTAGTTATAGTGTTAGGCTTCGAATCACACTATTCCTTAGATCATGCCAGTTCAGAAAGTGGATTTGTCAAATAACACTGAGAAAAAATGATACAGTATCTTAACTTCCATTAATAGTGTAATGCTTTAAGACAGCTCTAAAATCAAATGTAGATTCAAATCCTTGCTCCACCACTTACTATGTGATCTTAGGCAAGTAAAACTTAAACTCCCTGTCCTTCAGCTTCCTCACTTGTAAAATGGCATTAACAATTGTCCCTGCTACACATGGTTGTGTGAAAATTAAGTGACTTTTGACAATAAAATGATTGGTACAATGCCAGGCACATACACAAGTGTTCATAGTAAGTATATAATTATTATTAATTAAAACATTATTATTATATAAAATGATTAGAATATAATTTTATGAAATTTGGTAACAAACAGTAATAAAAAAGAAAATCAGTAATAAATAAAGTTTACTAAGTACATAGACCCAAGCTGAACGCTTTTTAAGTAAAAAAAGACAAACTATAAATTATGTAAAATTCTTAGGTCCAAATATCTTTAAGGACACAAATATTAAATTAATGTGCTTTTACAAGGTAGATAGAAAACTAAACACTGCATCACTTAGTGATAACCCTTAACTTACATGGAACCTGGCAGCAGAATATATACATATATTTCTCCTAGAATTCATCTGTCATCATTATTTATTTGTTTATCTTATAGATTATATCAAATCTGAATCTCTAAAATGGAAGGAGCCAAAAGGCAAAGTTTGGAGGAAGACACTGAAGGACAGGTCACACACACAGGTAAGCAAAGTTAAAAGAAAAAAATAATTATAAAATTAAAATTAGATCTGGAGATCTCTAATGTTCTTATTGCCACTATTCAGTATGAAATTTAAGTAATACCTTTGAATGGGTTGATGGAATCATCTAAAAGATATTTGACTGGATAAATTAATGTGAAATAAATACTTTTAGAACAGTTTTAATTAGATGTCAATTTGAGTTTGAATGAATTCATGAGTACTAAACAAAAATGCATGAAAACTAATTTCATAGTGGCAGTGTTTAGAATACTTTCTAAGTATGACACAAAACCAAGAAACCATAAAGGAAGACTGATAAATTCAGCTATAGAAATGAGGAAAGGAAGGAAGAAAGGAAGGAAGGAAGGGAGGGAGGGAGGGAGGGAGGAAGGAAGGAAGGAAGCGGGGGAAGCAAATGTCTGCTATCTGGTAAAAGTCATCAGGAACAAAATCCAAAAAAATTTTAACAAATTGAGGAAAAACATTTGCAACTAACTGACAAAGGGTGAATTTCCTAATATATACTAAAATTTCTACAAATCAATAAAAATAAAACCAACAACCAAATGGAGAACTGGGCAAAATATAGAATAGACTATTTAGAAAAAAAATTTTATAGGCGCTTACAAAGTTAGAACCATATAGTGAAATACATTTTTTTTCACATGGTTTGTAAAAGTAAAAAAGTTTAATATCACACTTTGGAAAGAGGCATACTCGTACATTACTGGTAGCAGTGCAAATTGGTACAACCTCTTTAAAGGTAGTTTAGCAATATTAAAATTAGAAATATATATGCTTTTTGACCAAGCAATTTTACTACCATTACCTATATGTAGACCTGCACAGAGAGGGAAAAAAATGTATGTGCAGGGTTCTTCACTCAGAATCATATGTCAAAGAAAAAATGTGGAGCAACCATTTACATCAATAAGAAACTAAGTAAATTAATATCTACACAGTAGAATACCATGCCTCCATTTTTAAAAAAGGATGTTTATGTATATATGTGAAAAAAACTCTAAGATATATTATGAAGTAAAAAAAGAAAAGTGAACAGAAGTGTGCATAATATACTACCATTTGTAAAAAAAAGAGGAAAAAAAGGGATTCTCTTTTCTTCACACATAAACGCATGCTATACACATGCATATTTTGTATATGCAGAAGACACATCTGGAAAATGAAGACTACGCAAGTAAGTAAAAAAAATCAATTGTCTGAACATAATTAATATAAATAAATTTATATTAAAATTGTATATTATTATATAAATAAGAATTATTAGGAAATATGTGGGAGAGAGAATACATCTACATACATAATACAATATTAAAGTATGGATATGGCTAAGTTTTAGTGAAGGATATTTAAAACTCCATATTTTCAAGAATTTAGACCTTCTTCCAAACACTGTTATTATTTATCAGGGCAACTGAACATCAGAACTTCAGTTAGATCATCCTTGATTTAATTAATATTCTTAAATCTGCAAATTCCATCTTTTCTATATTTGTAAAAAGATTCTTAGGATCTTAGAAAGAATTGAATGGTTATATAATAAGTTTCTTAAAGCCATTTTAGTTTTAGTTGGAGTCAGGCCTCCCTCTTACTGGTTGTCTTTTAAGTGCTATTGTCATTATTGTTCTCTGGATCTTGATAACATTTCAATCTGTTTCCCCCCAAATCCTAGTTTCCTTTGTTAATAGTGTGCTCCCAATTTTAGTTTATTGCTGAAGTTTCTTTCTTATTTAATGACAGTACTATTTTTCTAAAATTCTAGTTTCTTCTCTATACTCTAATTTTTTAATATCTTTACCCACAATTTTTTCCAATAGCTCAAAGTACATAATTTGTATTTTCATTAATACAGATGTTATAGAAAGATTCTTAGTCAAAACCCACTTAACAAGATTATTGTGGGAGAACATTTCTATGAGCAAGGCAGTCAGAAATTTCTAGTCCAAACAAGATAATTTTTCTGATACAGAAGATAGAAAGTCTATTTCCATGGCAATACTTATACAAATAGCAATTGTGTAAATAGTCCTTTTGAAAGTAAAAAGGAAAACAATTTGTTTTAAATTTTATTCCAGGACCCAAAGGAGTAATAAATGATTGGAGAAAGTTTAAATTGGAGAGTGAAGATAGTAATTCATTCCCACCCAGCAAGAAGGAGATTCTCAGACAAATGTCTTCTCCTCAGAGTAGAGATGACAAAGACTCAAAAGAAAGATTCAGCAGAAAGGTAAGATAAGAAGAAATCAAAAATAAATAATCTACAGGGTGTTTTTAATATAGTATTGTTTGTATTAGCAAAAAAAAAGGAAATGCAGTAAACACCTATGCCTATAAAGTCATCCCATACTAAAAAATACATGGCAACTGTTAAAAGAATGAGTTACAAATACATGAGTTGACTTAGAGGTAGTTCCACAACATGAGAAAGCAAGATACAGAGAATTTTAAGTTATATGATCCCATTCTCTAGAGCAATGGAAAACAAACAAACATTGTATATGTGTTTATGCTTCTATGATTATATGAGCATGTATGTAGAAAAGTATGGAAAGACACTCACCAAATTGACAATATTGGTTAATTGGAAGGGTGGGATTGGTTGACAGTTCTCAACCTCCTTTCCAAGGAGGAGGAAGAAGGTAAGCAGAATAAGCCACACTATGAAAAAAATATATCCATGATTTTTTTAAGAGCAGCATTTTAAAACATTCTCACTTATTTCTTATTATATAATGTGTATGTCATACATACATAAAAAAGCAAAACATGAAAAGATGATCTCTAAAATCTTGATGGAGATTATCTTAGAGTATCAGAGTGGTAGAATTTCAGTATTTATTACTCCCTTCCTTTAGCTTTTAGTTCAGTTTTGAATCTTTATAATTAGCACATATTATTTATATAAAAACAACAGCAATACTAAAGAAATACTAAAAGAAACCATAAGGTGATTTTCATTGTGGGAAAAAAATCATTTTAGTGGTTTATTTATCTCCAAACCAGCATATATGAGTTGTTGTATATTGATTGTTGTATATTGATTCTCGACAGTCTGTACATCAGAAATATTCTTGGCTCTAGGCTTCTGGCCATTGTAAAAAAATCTTCAAATCTAAGATCTCATTTTCAGGGACTTCCCTGGTGGTCCAGTGGGTAAGACTGTGCTCCCAATGCAGGGGGCCTGGGTTCAGGGAGCTAGATCCCGCATGCATGCTGCAACTAAGAGTCTGCATGCTGCAACTAAGAGTCTGCATGCTGCAACTAAGAAGTCCTCATGATGCAACTAAAACCTGGCACAGCCAAAACAAAAACAAATTAATGCAATAATATGTTTGTGAGGGAAGTGGGGAAAAAAAAGATCTCGTTTTCAGATTTTGATTCCTTCACTGAGTCACTATGTGATGTGGATGAGACAATCAAATTTTCCTATCTGAGGAACTATAACAATACCCCCTCCACTTGTTTCAAAGGGATGTGAAGAGAAAATAAATGAGAACGTATTTTGAAACATGTAAAATGCTATACAAATGTGAGACATTATAATGATTAAAAATGTTGTATTAAGGTTAAGCTTTAGAAATGTATCTGAATGCCTAAATGTCTATTTGCCTGAAGATGTGAATGGCACAAGTTCTCTTAAGAGTGCTCAAATGCATACGTAAATCAGTATTTTGTGGTTCAGCCTGTTAAATTAGCAGAACTATGGTAGCAACTTAAAAATTATATAAAACATTTAACAATGTTTAGGATTAAAACAAAGTTGGAACGATAATTTTAAAGCAGAAAACAATAATAAGAAGAATGAGGATATTAGAAAAACAAATATAGGAGGAAGAAACAAGAGAAGGAAATAATGAAAGTACCAAATACTTCTACTTAATCTCAGTATCTTCTGTAATAAAACTACCTGACAGGTTTATTGTGAAGATTAAGAAAAATAATCTATGTAAATTGTCTAAGACATAGTAGATTTTCCATAAATTTGGGAGTCGTCCAACTTCCCTGGCTCTGGGTTGCTCCACATCTCTTAGTCATACTATGTCCCATCATCACTCCTTTACATCTTGTGTGTGTGTGTGTGTGTGTGTGTGTGAAGGCAAAGGGTGTTTAACATTCTATTGACTAAGTTAATGACATAGCTATCAAGAAAGGCTCTGCAAGTAATTTTATATCCCAGCTTCAGTGAAAAGTAGGTGTCTTGGAAGATGGAAGTTAGGTCTTTTCTCATTTTAGCCTAAACCAGTGCATATGAATCACCTAGAGGGCTTGTTTAAACATGTCTCACTCAGCCTCGCACTTACAGAGTCTGATTCAGTAGATCTTGGTTGGCATCCCCAAATTTGCATTTCCCAGAACTTCTCAGGTAATGGTGATGCTGCTGGTCTTTTGGCTAATCTGGTGAACTCCAAATAGTAGTAAAAAGCTGTCTTTCTTAAATTCAATCCTACATATTCCAAAAAAACTAGTAAGTGATAAGAAAAAATCTTTTTCACAACTTTTGTGGAGGAGACAATAATGTCCAAAGGCATCTGTTGGAAACACATTTAAGTGCGTGTACAGGCACTTGTGCATGCATGTGCATGTGTATACACTTTTATGAAAGTCACTCTAGAGTAGACCTTGCTGGATTTTTTTTCACCCAAAGTGGCACATTTCATGACCATCTCATAGCTCAACTATATTTAGCAATACTTATGCATGTATTTAATCATGAAATAATTACTGAACCTCTATTATGTGCCAGACACTAAATTCTGCCCCCACACAGCATACAAATTAGAAAAACTAATATTAAACAACAAAACAAATAAACATATACTATAATATCAAGTAATGTTTATTGCTACGAAGAAAAATAAACCAGCATAAAGAACAGAAAGCATGGGGCAGGGACACTTTTAGGTAGAATAATCAAAGAAGGTGACATTTGAACAAATGAGGTGAAGGAGAAGGCCATCTCAGGAGGTAGGGGGGACAGCCAATGCAAACTCTTTAAGTTGAGAATGGGTTTGGTATTATAAGGAATATAAATTTCTGACTGAATGATCTCTATAATTTCTTTCATCTATTTCCAGATGAGCGTTCAAGAATATGAGCTAATCCACAGAGAAAAAGAAGATGAAAATTGCCTTCGTAAATACCGTAGGCAGTGTATGCAAGATATGCACCAGAAGCTGAGTTTCGGGCCTAGATATGGGTTTGTCTATGAGCTGGAATCTGGGGAGCAATTCCTGGAAACCGTTGAAAAGGAGCAGAAAATAATCACAATCATTGTTCACATTTATGAAGATGGTATTAAGGGCTGTGATGCTCTAAACAGTAGCTTAATATGCCTTGCAGCCGAATACCCTACGGTCAAATTTTGTAAAATAAAAGCTTCTAATACAGGTGCTGGGGACCGCTTTTCCTCAGATGTACTCCCCACACTGCTCGTCTACAAAGGTGGGGAACTCATAAGCAATTTCATTAGTGTTGCTGAACAGTTTGCCGAAGAATTTTTTACTGGGGATGTGGAATCTTTCCTGAATGAATATGGGTTACTACCTGAAACAGAAATGCATGTCCTAGAGCAGAGCAACATGGAAGAAGATATGGAATAAAGATTCACTATGTCAGTGTCTCATATTTCTCCTTTAAGCATTGAACACTGATTTTGGTAGTATTTATATTCCTTTAGAGAACACCAAGTGTAGCAATGGCTGTTCTAATTTGGGAAAAAAAAAAAAAAAAAACCCAGACTGACACTAAAATTATATGATTAGCATTTCTTAGTATTAGTTACTCAAATTGATATAATGCTTTATTTCAAAACATTGTAGTCTTCAGTAATATTTTAGTAGACAAAGAGGATATGGATAATATTGTGACCGTTTTGAAAAATCCCTTTCAAGTTAGATGTTGGCTTTTTTACTCCATGTTTTTTCCTCATTGTTATTACTGGGTTTTTCAAATTATATTTTTAATGTAATTTTTTTGCTTGTGTAATAAGAATAAAGTCTCATAAGAAAATACATTTCCTATTTAAAGTCTATTCCTTCTCAAATATTACATTATCAAGGCCCTAAAACATTATACAACTCAAAATACAAAAAATTATCATTCAGTAAAATATCTTATATTCCAACCAAACTAATACATAAGAAACTTAGAAACATTGTAGCACATTAAAATTGTTTAAAAAGTATTTGTTTAAAATTACAGTTTCAGAGTTTCAGAAACTAACTTTATCTAGGAAAAAAAGCAGGGTAGAAGCAAGGTCTTTTTATTCTTTAGACAAAATAATATTTAGTGGTAATAATAATTAGAACTATTATTTATTGATTGTCTTTTATGGGCCAATATTTTATACATATCATTTCTAATACTTAACCACAATTCTGCAAGTAGATATTACTCCCATTTCATAAATGATGAAACAAATTCAGAGAAGTAGAAGTTCTACTTCCATATCCCTTGAAAACATTTGGAAAACTCTCCTCCTACACAAAACACATGGAAATGCAAAATAAAATATCATTTGAAAAATGTTTTTAAATGCATGAATGAGCTGAAGAGCAAGATAAAAGAAAATTCTAGGTGTCTGAATCAGAGAGGAAAATGACAGTGAGTGAGAGCCAAAGTGATATAGCCTATCTTTGAAGACATGGTGCTTGATAAGTAACCAAGTGTGGGCTCTCAGAGACAAGTGTGCTTAAAACAGGTTTGCACATTTTCCTCTGGTGAACCAATGTTGAAACCAGACATTTGTCACAAATTCTAGTCTCCACTCTCCTAAACTACTGTTTTATGGCTTCTCTTCTTTCCTTAAAACATTTTGACCCCATGCCAAACACTTCACCTTGCCCATATTTCATTGAGAAAACAAATTATAAGATGAGCCCTACCTCACCTTTCCATTACCAATCTAAAATGTGCACCTGCATGTAAACACTGTTTCCATTGTTAAAATTGAAGAAGCTCATGCAGCTCAGCCCGACTGATCAAACTGTGCTATGGATCCTATGCTCACCCACACGGTAATTTTATTCCTGAAATTATTTCCCCTCTACCCTCATCATCTATTTCTCACTTTCTCTATGCTGTATTTCTTCATATTGGCTTACAAATGAGTTTTTAAATTGTCCACTATTTAAAATATGCCCCTTATAATTTAAAATTTCCAACTATTCTCCACTTCTCTGCTTCCCTTTAAAATCACATCTCTTGGGGGACTTCCTGGTGGTCCAGTGGTAAAGAATCCACCTTCCAATGCAGGGGACGAGGGTTCGATCCCTGGTTGGGAACTAGGATCCCACATGCCACGGGGCAACTAAGCCCACATGCCACAACTACTGAGCTCTCATGCCTCAACGAGAGAGCCCATTGTGCTGCAAACTACAGAGCCCGTGCCATAAGAGAAGGGAAAACCTGCACACCACAACTAGACAGAAGCCCACGCACCACAACAAAGAGCCCACGTGCTGCAACGAAGACCCTGTGTGTTGCGACTAATACCCAACACAACCAAAAATAATAAATAAGTAAATAAAATAAATATTTTAAAAAAAATTTTAAATAAAATCATGTCTCTTGAAGGAAGTGTCTAAAGTCATCATCTTTATTCCTCATTTCTAATTTTTTTCATCCCACTCCAAACAGCCTTTTGTCCCAAGCACTCTAATTACAGTTGTAATCACGTTGTCAAACTTAAGTTTATTCCATATAAGTATTATTGTAACAGGGAAGGACAAATCTGACTCTATATTGGATCTATTTCTTTTACTTTAACCTTTGTATTATACTGTTTTTGTTGCAAGTTAATCACTAAAATAATGTTGCTTATAGCCTGAAATACACAGGATAGCCCATTCTCAAGGTGTTGACCTTTAAAGGTATAACACTTTTCCATTCATCTAGAGATAGAAAGTTGCAGAATTGAGTATAACATTTGTCTTGTTGGAGGTTTATAGGAACACTGTGACGGAACTTACATGGACAGATGCAAGAACAAAGGATTCTGGCACCAAGAAGTTTGCAACAATCTACCACACCCCTTCCCCTTTAAGTATAAAACAAACCTGAATTCTAACTCAGGTGAGATGGTTCTTTGGGACATTAGTCCACCATCTCGGTCTGCTGGCTTTCTGAATAAAGTTGCTCTTCCTTGCCCCAACAACTCACCTCTCAATTTATCGGACTGTTGTACAGTGAACAGTATGAGTTTAGACTCAGCATTATTCCTCATTTTATTCTATCTCCTATAAGCATGTGTCAGAGCTGACCACCTCCCCTATTTCTAAGTTACTTCCTTTGGCTTCTTTGATCACATCCTGCTTCTATCCTACTGACTATTCCTCTAAGTCTCCTTCTCTAACTTCTCTAAAAATTCACCCTAGGCAACTCCCTCCTGTCTATAGTCTTAAATACCATTTATATTCAGACTGCTTTCAAACTCACATTTCCAGTTCTACCTCTCTCCTAGACCCCAAAATCCTATGTCTCAACTGGAGGAAGGGAAGAAAAAAGGAAAAGAAGAATGGGAAAAAAAAGAAGGTCTGCAATTATACTAGATATTGGTGATTCAAATATGGGTGAGATGGAATTACTAACTGTGACCAGCCTACATTGACCAGTCCTTAACACGTAGTTACTGCAATAGGTAGTGTCTGCTTATGAATCCAAAATTCCATCTTCTATTCCTCTTTATCAATTGGGAAAGGCATTTTAAATATCCTATGGACTATTTCTAAATTGATGAATGCTAGGAGGGAGACTGCAGGATAATTATTTATAAAATGAGGAGGTTTTTAAAAAGAGTTCCACATGTTTTCTCCTATTGAGTAACTGCTAATGAATTTATTAATCCCTTACAGAGTTCTCTGTTAGGGAATTACTGGACTTAAAAACCATAGCAAAAAAAAGGATCCTTATATGTGATATTTATCATTTAAAAACTCCTTAGTGGAACAGGTCCTTTAGGGTGATATTAATTCGATGGACTGGAAGTAAATACTTAAAAAGATGATCACAAGGCAGTGGGGAAGGATAGTCAAACATGTATCTCAAAACAGAACAATATTTTAAGATTAAAGTATAAGTTCTTTTCAATCACCAGTCATTATTAACTGCAGTGTAGTGCAGCTTTGTAGGGCAGAGGGAGAAAAGCACCACTTAATGGTGAAAGAAGACTCTCATCTATGAAAAAGAATAAAACTAAGTACTTTGAAAGATTCCTGTTTAATGAAAGCTTTACTCTTGTAAGAAATGACCCACTGTGCATTAATTTAAAATAGCGAGCTAGCAAGCTTAAGCAGGACTAAACCCTGGAATGTATTTAACCCATAATTGCCAAAACAAAAGTAACTAGGTGGCACCTATGTAAAGGGAGTAGTGATGATAGCAACCAGTCTCAAAATAAGCACTCAGTGACTAATAGATGCCAGAGTGAAGCTCTGATGGTAACACTCATCAGGAAGAGTCGGAAAAAAGTCAGGATTTGACTAGAATATTTGAAGCCCGCTACTGCAGAAATGTGGACTACAAACTCCCCTCGTGTAAACACTTAATCTGCTGTGATATTTGGCAGGAGGAGAGGAAGAGATAATTTTTGTCTCAGCAAAAGAATGAAGTTTTAGAGGTAGAGATTTAAACTGTCATAACATGTCTCATAACAAACCACCCAAATAATATCTGGAATAGACTTGAAAGAAAAGCCAAGAGTGTTCGTTGAAAAGTATTATAAATATAATAGGGGGCTTCCCTGGTGGCGCAGTGGTTGGGAGTCCACCTGCCGATGCAGGGGATACAGGTTCGTGCCCTGGTCTAGGAGGATCCCACATGCCATGGAGCGGCTGGGCCCGTGAGCCATGGCCGCTGAGCCTGTGCGTCCGGAGTCTGTGCTCCGCAAGGGGAGAGGCCACAGCGGTGAGAGGCCCGTGTACCACACACACACACACACACACACACACACACAAATATATATATATATATATTTATATATATATATAAAATAGGAAAATCCGTAGGAAACAGCAAAATTATCTTGGAAAGTGAGAAGATTTTTCATTAGTTTACAATATTTATTGATAAGTTGCAATGTGCCATGCAATGTCCTTGACCTTAGGGAGCTCAAGGTAAATAAAATAGACATTTAAGCAAGCAGATGATAAATGCATCTATATTTGTATCTAAATTTATATCTATATTAGTAGTGGTAGTTAATATCCTGAGCACCGGTGCCAGACTTCCTAGGCTTGAATCTACTCACTAATTTTGTGATCTTAGGCAAGTTAGTTAACCTCTCTATACCTGTTTCTTCATCTGTAAAATAAGAATAATAATAGCACATTTTGGAAAAAATGAGTAAATCGTGTAAACTACTTAAACAGCACCTGTCACATAATAAATAATACCCAATATTATTATTATTGTTATAATTACTAAGTTATATATGAAGTAAAATGGTAATACAGTACATAAATATAAGATCTTAAAGATATGCTTACATAAATAGAAGCTCATTTATGAAGAAGTTTGAATGAGATTATCTATCCCAAACACACCACTCACATTCCTTTATATAAGGAACTTATTTTAAAAATCTATATATTTGAATTGAAAGAGAAAGATCCTTAAAAAAACCTGCCATTTCAAATTGACTGTAGATACCACAATAAATATAAATTAAATTAGTTCTGAAAACAGAAGTGCCAAACAAACATTAACATACAAATAAGAAAGAAATCTACAGAATTTTGAGGAGTTTTATACTGAATTTATTGCAGAATATAATTACGATCATAAACCTAGCTGCTCAAATATATCTAGTAAGCTATTATCTTATAATGAAAATTTGATGTGTTTTTCTTTGTTCTTTTTTTCAAATACTCTACAAATATTTGAGTATCTAATACATGCATGGAATTATGTTAGATAATAGAAGGTGGTAATTTAAACGGGTAAGATATAGTCATTTCAGGACTTGCAATTAGGAGCACACATTTCTGAAATTTAAAAAGATGGGGATTTATTTTTATTTTGGTTATTACTGTCTAAGGTCTTATATTCTGGAACCGAGCTGATAGAGAATTTCAGTGAAGAAATTGTCATCCACTCATGCCTCTCTGATCAGCTAACACACTGTCATATCTATTCAGTTCCTCCCTTACTTTCACTACTCTTTTAAAAATCTTCAATGTCAATATACCATTCTCTGATCATAGGCATCTACCCCTCAAGTTCTCTCAGTCCTTTACTCTCAATGCACATTCTTTAAGACCTCCAATTTCTCAACCTTGTCTTTTTAACACTATCTCCATTTTCATGAATTCTGTCCTTCCCATGTAGCTTAGACACTTGGCAGATGACATCAACCACCTTCCTGTTAGCACACTCCATAGTCATCCTCTTATTCTTCCAAAGCACTTTTCTTTTAAATCCCCAAATTTCTGGATATTTCAGCTAGAGTCCATAGCTTATCCAGCAAACAATTCCCTCTTCCATTTCCCACAGCCACCATTTCATCCTTTATCATTATCAGTCTTCCTCTCACAAATCCTTCCCCCTCTGAACAAATGACATTGCCTTCAACATCACAGAAGAAATTGAGCCTCCTCAGCAAGAACTTCCCTAATTATTTATACCACATATATTAATCCTCTATTCACCATTTCATTGTTCTCAAAGATGTCTCTCTGTACAAGGCTAATCCTGCCATCTGTGATTTTAATCAGATTATATCACATTCAAATTCCACAACTTTTTTGCTTACATTATACAATTTTTCTTCTCCTTCTATATTAACTTCTTATTCATAACCTAAAATAAAGTCTACATCTCTCATTAAAATTTTTTTCTCTAGCTCTTCAAAATTCTCACTAGCTATGATGCTCTCTAGCATTCTCCTCCCCTTCACTGCCACAGTCTTGAAAAAAGAATCCATGTCCTTAATCTTTTTCTTTCTTTCTTTCCATTTATTTCTCTACCTCTCTTCCTCAACCATTCCACTAAAAGTGATTCTAACAAGATCAACAATGACCTCTGTGTCAGGCAGATTTCTCGAAAGAAACAGCACAAACAGAAAAGGTATGATTGAAGGGAGTATAATGAAGAGACTATGTGTATACAAGAATGTGGGTAGGAAACTAACAGGGGATGGTAAAGCACCACAGGGCTAGCAACAGGTGAAAGTGACTACTACCCCCAGGCCTTGAGGAAACCAGAGAGACATAGTTATAGGAAAGTGCAGCCCAACAGGAGCTTTAGTTGTTGGGAGAGAACACTGCCCCTGCCAATCTATGACCTAGGAGGGAGACAGATATCAAAATAAATAACAGGAGTTATCTCTCTTTCTGTTCTCTTATCTCTCCTCAGTGCCTCCCATTGTCCAAACCGAACCAGAAGCCAGAGGGCAAAAGAACATTGTTGATGTGTGTTAGGTCAACTTTCCCTGGGCACAAAGCAGGTTGGAGAAGGATAGAAAGTCATTCTTAAGGGGCAAATGCAGGATATAAAACACAGCCACCTAACACCAAACACACTAGACTCTATAATCCTCATCTTGATTTTTGGCTTCATTAAATGCTGGTGACCACTCTCAAATTCAAATCCTTTCCTCCCAGGTTAACACCCCTCTTACAACAATGGACAAATCATCCAGCCAGAAAATCAATCAGAGAACACTGGCCTTAAATGACACATTCATTAGACTAATGAACTTAATAGATATATATAGAATATGCCATTCAAAGCAGCAGAATACACATTCTCTTCAAGTACACATGGGATATTCTCCAGGTATATCACATGCTAGGCCACAAAACAAGCCTTGGTAAATTTAAGAAGAGTGAAATCAATCATTTTCTGACCATATAGCTATGAGACTAGAAATCAACTACAAGAAAAAAACTTCAAAAACCACAAACACATGGAGACTAAATAATATGCTACTAAACAATCAATGGATTGTTGAAGAAATCAGAGAAGAATTTTAAAAATACCTGGAGACAAATGAAAACTTAAATACAACAATCAAAAATCTATGGGACAAAGCAAAAGCAGTTCTAAGAGGGAAGTTAATGGTGACACATGCTTACCTCAGGAAACAAGAAAAATCTCAAATAAACAACCTAACCTTACATCTAAAGGAACTAGCAAAAGAAAAACAAAACAAAACCCAAAGTTGGTAGAAGGCAAGCAATAATAAAGAATCAGAGAGGAATAAATAAAATAGAGACTAAAAGAACAATAGAAAAGATCAGTGAAACTAAGAGCTGGCTCTTACAATAAACAAAATTGATAAACCCCTAGCCAGACTCATCAAGAAAAAAACAGAGAGGACCAAAATCAGTAAAATCAGAAATGAAAAAGGAGAAGTTAGAATGGAAACCACAGAAATACAAAGGATCATAGGAGACTACTATGAGCAACTATATGCCAATAAAATGGACATCCTAGAAGAAATGGACAAATTCCTAGAAATGTACAATCTCCCAAGACTGAACCAGGAAGAAATAGAAGATATGAACAGAACAATTACCAGTAATGAAATTGAATCAGTAATTTAAAAACTCCCAACAAACGAAAGTCTAGGACCATATGGCTTCACAGATGAATTCTACCAAACTGTTCCAAAAAATTGCAGGGGAAGGAACACTTCTGAACTCATCCTATGAAGCTATCACCCTATATCAAAACCAGACAAAGATATCACAAAAAAAATTACAGGCCAATATCCTGATGAACATAGGTGCAAAAATCCTCAACAAAATATTAGCAAACTGAATCCAATAAGACATTAAAAGGATCATAAAACTTGACCAAGTGGGATTTACTCCAACAATGAAAGGATGCTTTGGGGCTTCCCTGGTTGGCACAGTGGTTAAGAATCTGCCTGCCAATGCAGGGGACACTGGTTCAAGCCCTGGTCTGGGAAGATCCCACATGCCATGGAGCAACTAAACCCGTGTGCCACAACTACTGAGCCTGTGTGCCACAACTACTGAAGCCTGCAAACCTAGAGCCTGTGCTCTGCAACAAGAGAAGCTACTGCAATGAGAAGTCTGCGCACCTCAATGAACAGTAGCCCCCACTCACCAAAACTAGAGAAAGCCTGCGCACAGCAATGAAGACCAAACACAGCTAAAAATAAATAAATAAAATTAATTAATTTTAAAAAAAATTTTTAAAGAAAGGATGCTTCAATATCCACAAATTAATCAATGTGATATACCACAATAACAAATTGAAGAATAAAAACAATATAATCATTTGAATAAATGCAGAAAAAGCTTTTGGTAAAATTCAAGATCCATTTCCAGAAAGTGGGCATAGAGGGAACACATACCTCAACATAATAAAAGCCATATATGATAAGCCCACAACTAACCTCATACTTAATGGTGAAAAGCTGACAGCATTTCCTCTAAGATAAGGAACGAGACAAGTGTGCCCATTCTAGTCAATTTTATTCAACATAGTATTGGAAGACCTAGCCACAACAATCAGACCAGAAAAAGAAATAAAATGAATCCAAATTGGAAAGGAAGAATTAAAACTGTCACTGTTTGCAGATGACATGATACTGTACTTAGAAAATCCTAAAGACACCACCAAAAAACTACTAAAGCTCATCAATTGTTAAAGTTGCAGGACAGGACACAAAATTAATATACAGAAATCGGTTGCATTTCTATACACTAACAACAAACTATCAAAAAGAGAAATTAAGGAAACAATCCCATTTGCAATCACATCAAAAAGAACAAAATACCTAGGAATAAACCTACCTAAGGATGTAAAAGACCAATACTAAAAAATTAAGACAACGATGAAAGAGATTGAAGATGACACAAACAGATGGAAAGATACACTACGTTCATGGATTTGAAGAATTAATATTGTTATAATGACCATACTACTAAAGGCCATCTACAGATTCAATGCAATCCCTATCAAAAACCAATGGCATTCTTCATAGGACTAGAACAAATTATTTTAAAATTTGTACTAAAACACAAAAGACTTTGAATAGTAAAACAATCTTGAGAAAGAACAACAGAGCTGGAGGTATCACGCTTTTTGACTTCAGACTACTACAAAACTACAGTAATCAAAACAGTGTGGCACAGCCACAAAAACAATTATTCATCAAAGGAACAGGATAGAAAGCCCAGAAATAAACCCATGCACCTATGGTCAATTAATCTACAACAAAGGAGGCAAGAATATACAATGGAGAAAAGACAGTCTCTTCAATAAGTGGTGCTGGGAAAACTGGTCAGCTACATGTAAAAGATGAAATTAGAACATTTTCTCATACCATATACAAAAATAAACTCACAAAGAATTAAAAACCTAAATATAAGACTGGAAACCATAAACCTAGAAGAAAACATAGGCAGAACACTCTTTGGCATAAATCATAGCAATATTTTTTTTGATCTTCCTCCTAAGGCAAAGGAAACAAAAGCAAAAATAAACAAATGAGACTTAATTAAATTTAAATGTTTTTGTACAGCAAAAGAAACCATCAACAAAATGAAAAGACCTACAGAGTGGAGAAAACACTTGAAAATGATGTCACTGAAAAGGAGTTACTATCCAAAATATACAAACAGTCCACACAACTCAATATCCAAAAAAGCAAACAAACAACCTGATTAAAAAATGGACAGAAGACCTGAATACATATTTTTCCAAAAGAGATATAGAGATGGCCAACAGGCACATAAAAAGATGCTCAGTATCACTAATCATCAGATAAATGCAAGTCAAAACCATAATGAGATATTACCTCACACCTGGCAGAATGGCTATCATCAGAAAGACCACAAATAATAAATGTTGGCAATAATATGGAGAAAAGGGAACCTGCTACACTGTACACTGTTGATGGGAATGTAAATTGGTATAGTCACTGTGGAAAACAGTATGGAGGTTCCTCAAAAATAGAACTACCATATGATTCAATAATTCCACTCCTGGTGTATACAGCCAAAAAAAAAAATGAAAACACTAATTTGAAAAGTTATGTGCACCCCAGTGTTCATAGAAGCATTATTTACAATTACATGTGCATCCCAGTGTTCACAGAAGCATTATTTACAATTACCAAGATATGGAAACAACCTAAGTATCCATCAACATATGAATAAAGAAGATTTAGATATATACAGTGAAATACTACTCAGACATAAATGAGAATGACGTTTTGCCATTTGCAACAACATGGATTAACCTGCAGGATATTATGCTCAGTGAAATAAGTCAGACAGAGAAAGACAAATACTACATGATATCACTTATATGTGGAATCTAAAAAATAAAACAAACAAATGAATATAACAAAAAAGAAACAAACTCACAGATACAGAGAACAAATTAGTGGTTACCAGTGGGGAAAGGGAAGAAGAGAGTAGCAAGATAAGGATATGGGATTAAGAGATAAAAACCATTATGTAAAAATAGATAAGGAACAAGAAAATATTGTACAGCACTGGAAATTGTAGCCATTATTTTCTAATAACTTTTAATGGAGTATATTCTATAAAAAGCATGAAACACTATGTTGTATACCTGAAACTAATGTAATATTGTAAATCAACTATACCTCAATTTAAATTTTTTTTAAATTAAAAAAATACTTAACAGCAATGATTTAGTCAACTTCAAGAGTTTGATCCCTAACTGAATGTTGGCATCCTAAAAAGATTATAAAGACTACTATGGTATTGACACAAATTTAGATAAAGACCTGCATTATTTTTTAGAGCAATTAGACTTGAAAAAATTTGGTATACATATGCTGTTTCAATAACCCTTGTGCCTTTAGCAAGAAAATTTGGGAAGTTATTTAAGAACAACTACGTTTGTCATGGGCAGCTGTTTGTATATCCTGTTATAAAAGTAAAGCACCTCACAAACAAATTAAATATTAAATTACTCAAAGAAATATAAAGGCAAAAACACCATGTAAGTTGTGATTACTAAAGAATTCATGTGAAGGCAACACTATCCATGCTATGCAGTAGTAGCTTTGGAGATTCCAAATAACATAGCTAACATTTTTATAATGTGTTATAATATCTATAAGAATTTCACATACATTACCTCACTTGATTCTCACAATTCCTCTTTGAGATAGGCAGAGAAATGTTTTTAATACATCCTGCTCAAGGACAGAGACAATTTTTTTCAGCTTATCTGGGGTATAATTGACAAAATTGTAAGACATCTAAAGTATACAACATGATGATTTGATATACATATACACTGTGAGAGGATCTCCCCCACTATCAATCAAGTTAACTAACACAGAGGATGGAGGAATTGAAGTGTTTGTGGTTAGTTCACTTGTCCAGGTTTATACAGCTACTAAGATGTAGAGTTTGAATTTAATGCCTAGTGCCTACACTATTCACATTACATCATACTCCTCACAAAGCAAACACCAGTAAAAAGAATACAGGAACAACCACATTTGGGATTCTGTAAGATTAGAAAATATGTTTTAATATATTCAAGTACATATGGCAATTCTACAGAAAACAAAACAAAACAAAAGTTACCTGTAATCCAGACAAGGCTTCAGTAAGTCTCACAACTCCAACAACTAATGCAGTGGCCATGGCCCTGGGCAGAGAAAACAAGGTTAAGTATACACTAATCTCAGTTTTCAATTGTAGGTTTTCCTTATTTAGGCAATAGCATTTAGAGAAAACATTGCATTTTATCTTTACTTGAGGTTCTCAGTTATAACGAGTGTCAAAGTCCTTGTATCTTTCAGGGCTCTTTTATTTTGCCATAGTATGTAAGACAATGCTTCAAAAATTAGTTTTCACAAAACTGCGTGTTTCACCCTAGGCTATTTTATTTCTCAGAGTGTCCATCCCCACTCCCAATCCCTGAACACATACTAGTTTGATTGAATCATGTTATCTCAAAAATAATAATTCATTTTTAAACGTTGACATTTATTCATTGCTGACAACATATAATTAACTCCCCTACACTGTTCCTATTCTAACAAATTAATGCACTTTCAACAGGCAATGATAATCACACATGAAATTCAACTGGCTAGGCAACTTGAATTACAGAGGCTTACACAGTAAGCTACATAAGTCCCAAGAAGTTTAGAAGAATAAGACCAAGGCTTTACACTATATTTATCTTTAATTAAAAGTTCAGATGCCATTTTTGCCCATCATTTTCCTACTTTGAGTGTTTAAGGAGAAGAGGGATTTATAAATAATTTTGTTGTAGCTTTTGTTTTGGTGGAGGGATGGAAAGGAATTTTAAACCTGATTTGACTTTTCCTGAGGTGAGTAGCAGTGAATTGTTATCCATTTGAAACGAGTATTATCTTCTAAGTGGCAAAGTGAAAATTTAAAGTAGAAACAGTTCTGAACATAACAATAGCAACAAAAACATAAAAGATTTAAACTCACTAGTTATAAGGCACTTATTCTCAAATCAGACTTTAAAAATCAAGGTACTTGCTTTTCAAAAGAAATACATTTAAAACATAATGACACAGAAGCAAGAAGAACTACAATCCTGCAGCCTGTGGAAAGAAAACCACACTCACAAAAAGATAGACAAAATGAAAGGCAGAGGACTCTGTACCAGGTGAAAGAACAAGATAAAACCCCAGAAAAACAATTAAATGAAGTGGAGATAGGCAACCTTCCAGAAAAAGAATTCAGAATAATTATAGTGAATATAATCCAGTACCTTAGAAAAAGAATGGAGGCAAAGACAGAGAAGAGGCAAGGAATGTCTAACAAAGACCTAGAAGAACTGAAGAACAAACACCTAGAAGAATTAAAGAACAAACAAACAGAGATGAACAATACAACAACTGAAATGAAAAACACACTAGAAGGAATCAATAACAGAATAACTGAGGCAGAAGAATGGATAAGCAACCTGGAAGACAGAATGGTGGAATTCACTGCTGCAGAACAGAATAAAGAAAAAAGAATGAAAAGAATTGAAGACGGCCTACAAGACCTCTGGGACAACATTCGCATTATAGGGGTCCCAGAAGGAGAAGAGAGAGAGAAAGGACCTGAGAAAATATTTGAAGAGATTATAGTCGAAAACTTTTCTAACATGGGAAAGGAATAGCCACCCAAGTCCAGGAAGCACAGAGAGTCACAGGCAGGGTAAACCCAAGGAGAAACAGGCAGAGACACATAGTAATCAAATTGGCAAAAATTAAAGACAAAGAAAAATTATTCAAGTCAACAAGGGAAAAACAACAAATAACATAGAAGAGAACTCTAATAAGGTTAACAGCTGATTTCTCAGCAGAAACTCTACAACTCAGAAGGGAGTGACATGATATATTTAATCTTGCTGGGAAAGATTACTCTACCCAGCAAGGATCTCATTCAGATTCAATGGAGAAATCAAAAGTGTTAGAGACAAGCAAAAGTGAAGACAATTCAGCACCACCAAACAAGCTCTACAACAAATGCTGAAGGAATTTCTCCAAGTGGGAAACACAAGAGAAGAAAAGGACCTACAAAAACAAACCCAAAACAACTAAATAAATGGTGATAGGAACATACATATTGATAATCACCGTAATGTGAATGGATTAAATGCTCCAACCAAAAGACACAGGCTCACTGAATGGATACAAAAGCAAGACCCATATATATGCTGTCTATAAGAAAGTGAGGGGATGGAAAAAGATATTCCATGCAAATGGGAATCAAAAGAAAGCTGGAGTAGCAATACTCATATCAGATAAAACAGACATTAAAATAAAGAATGTTACAAGACAAGGAAGGACACTACATAATGATCAATCCAAGAAGTACATACAACAATTAAAATATATATATGCACCCAACGTAGAAGCACCTCAATACATAAGGCAACTGCTAACAGCTATAAGAGAGGAAATCGAGGGTAACACAATAATAGTGGGGGAATTTAACACCTCACTTACACCAATGGACAGATCATCTAAACAGAAAATTAATAACAAAACACAAGCTTTAAATGACACAACAGGGCTTCCCTGGTGGCGCAGTGGTTGAGAGTCCGCCTGCCGATGCAGGGGACGCGGGTTCATGCCCCGGTCCGGGAAGATCCCACATGCCATGGAGCAGCTGGGCCCGTGAGCCATGGCTGCTGAGCCTGCGTGTCTGGAGCCTGTGCTCCGCAACGGGAGAGGCCACAGCAGTGAGAGGCCCGCGTACCGCAAAAAAAAAAAAGTATTAAATGACACAACAGACCAGATAGATTTAATTGGTATTTATAGGACAGTCCATCCAAAAACAGCAGACTACACTTTCTTCTCAACTGTGCACAGAACATTCTCCAGGACAGATCACATCTGGGGTCACAAATCAAGCCTCAGTAAATGTAAGAAAATTGAAATTATACCCAGCATCTCTGACCACAATGCTATGAGACTAGAAATCAATTACAGGGAAAAATATGTAAAAAACACAAACACATGGAGGCTAAACAATACATTACTAAACAACCAAGAGATCACTGAAGAAATCAAAGAGGAAATCAAAAAATACCTACAGACAAATGACAATGAAAACACAATGATCCAAAGCCTATGGGATGCAGCAAAAGCAGTTCTAAGAGGGAAGTTTATAGCTATACAAGCCTACCTCAAGAAACAAGAAACATCTCAAATAAAGAATCTAACCTTACACCTAAAGGAACTAGAGAAAGAAGAACAAACAAAACCCAAAGTTAGCAGAAGGAAAGAAATCATAAAGATCAGAGCAGAAATAAATGAAATAGAAACAAAGAAAACAATAGCAGAGATAAATAAAACTAAAAGCTGGTTCTTTGAGAAGATAAACAAAATTGATAAACCATTAACAAGACTCATCAAGAAAAAGAGGGAGAGGACTCAAATCAATAAAATTAGAAATGAAAAAGGAGAAGTTACAAGGGACACGACAGAAATACAAAGCATCCTAAGAGACTACTACAAGCAACTCTATGCCAATAAAATGGACAACCTGGAAGAAATGGACAAATTCTTCGAAAGGTATAACGTTCCAAGACTGAACCAGGAAGAAACAGAAAATATAAACAGACCAATCACAAGTAATGAAATTGAAACTGTGATTAAAAATCTTCCAACAAACAAAAGCCCAGGACCAGATGGCTTCACAGGTGAATCCTATCAAACATTTAGAGAAGAGCTAACATCCATCCTTCTCAAACTCTTCCAAAAGATAGCAGAGGAAGGAACACTCCCAAACCCATTCTACAAGACCACCATCACCCCGATACCAAAACCAGACAAAGATATTACAAAACAAGAAAATTACAGACCAATATCACTGATGAATACAGATGCAAAAATCCTCAACAAAATACTAGCAAACAGATTCCAACAACACATTAAAAGGATCATACACCATGATCAAGTGTGATTTATCCCAGGGATGCAAGTATTTTTCAATATACACAAATCAATCAATGTGATACACCATATTAAAACACTGAAGAATAAAAACCATAAGATCATCTCAATAGATGCAGAAAAAGCTTTCAACAAAATTCAATACCGATTTATGATAAAATCTCTCCAGAAAGTGGGCATAGAGGGAATCTACCTCAACATAATAAAGGCCATATATGACAAAACCCATAGCAAACATCATTCTCAATAGTGAAAACCTGAAAGCATTTCCTCTAAGATCAGGAACAAAACAAGGATGTCCACTCTCCCCACTCTTATTTCAACATAGTTTTGGAAGTCCTAGCCACGGCAATCAGAGAAGAAAAGAAATTCAAATTTGAAAAGAAGAAGTGAAAGTGTCACTGTTTACAGATGACATGATACTATACATAGAGAATCCTAAAGATGCCACCAGAAAACTACTAGAGGAAATGAATGAATCTGGTAAAGTGGCAGAATACAAAATTAATGAATAGAAATCTCTTGCTTTCCTATACATTAACAACTAAAGATCAGAAAGAGAAATTAAGGAAACTATCCCATTCACCACTTCAACAAAAAGAATAAAGTACCTAGGGATAAACCTACCTAAGGAGACAAAAGACTTGCACTCAGAAAACTATAAGACACTGATGAAAGAAATCAAAGATGACACAAACAGAGAGAGACATGTACCATGTTCTTGGATTGGAAGAATCAATACTGTTTAAATGACTATACTACAAAAGCAATCTACAGATTCAATGCAATCACTATCAAATTAGCAATGGCATTTTTTTACAGAACTAAAACAAAAAATCTTAAAATTTGTATGGAAACACAAAAGACCCTGAATAGCCAAAACAATCCAGAGGGGAAAAAATGGAGCTGAAGGAATCAGACTCCCTGACTTCAGACTTACTACAAATTACAGTAATCAAGACAGCATGCTACTGGCACAAAAACAGAAATATAGATCAATGGAAATCCCATTGGATTAAGATAGAAATCCCAGAGATAAATCCACGCATCTATGGTCAACTAATCTATGACAAAAGAGGCAAGGATATCCAGCGGAGAAAAGACAATCTCTTCAATAAGTGGTGCTGGGAAAACTAGACAGCTACATGTACAAGAATGAAATTAGAACACTCCCTAATACCATACACAAAAATAAACTCAAAATGGATTCAAGACCTAAATTTAAGACCGCATACCATAAAACTCTCAGAGGAAAACAGAGGAAGAACACTTTGACATAAATCACAGCAAGATCCTTTTTGATCCACCTCCTAGAGAAATGGAAGTAAAAACAAAAATAAACAAATGAGACTTAAAAGCTTTTGCACAGCAAAGGAAACTATAAACAAGAGGAAAAGACCACCCTCAGAATGGGAGAAAATATTTGCAAATGAATCAGTGGACAAAGGATTAATCTCCAAAATATACAAATACCTCATGCAGCTAAACATTAAAAAAACAAACAACCCAATCAAAAAATGGGCAGAAGACCTAAATAGACATTTCTCCAAAGAAGACATACATATGGCCAAGAGGCACATGAAAAGCTGCTCAACATCACTAATTATTAGAGAAATGCAAATCAAAACTACAATGAGGGATCACCTCACACCAGTTAGAATGGACATCATCAGAACATTTAGAAACAACAAATGCTGGAGACGGTGTGGAGAAAATGCAACCCTCTTGCACTGTTGGTGGGAATGTAAATTGATACAGCCACTATGGAGAACAGTATGGAGGTTCCTTAAAAAACTAAAAATATAATTACTATATGACCCAGCAATCCCACTACTGGGCATATACTCAGAGAAAACCATAATTCAAAAAGACACATGCACCCCAATGTTCATTGCAGCACTATTTACAACAGCCAGGTCATGGTAGTAACCTAAATGCCCATCAATAGATGAATGGATAAAGAAGATGTGGTCCATATATACAATGGAATATTACTCAGTTATAAAAAGGAACAAAACTGGGTCTTTTGTAGAGACGTGGAAGGACCTAGAGAGTGTCATACAGAGTGAAGTAAGTCAGAAAGAGGAAAACAAATATCGAATATTAACGCATATATGTGGAATCTAGAAAAATGGTACCAATGAACTGGTTTGCAAAGCAGAAATGGAGACACAGATGTAGAGAACAAATGTATGGACACCAAGGGGGAAAGTGGGGCAAGGTGGGGTGGTGGTGGGATGAACTGGGAGATTAGGATTGACATATATACACTAATATGTATAAAATGGATAACAACAAGAACCTGCTGTATAAAAAAATAAAATAAAATTCAACAAAAAGGAAAAATACATTAGGACACAAAAGTTGGAAGTAAAATAATGGAAAAGTTATAACAAGCAAATAATTTTTTAAAGCACGAATCACTAAATTAATATCAGACAAAATAAGCTTAAAGAGAAAAAGCATTATTATAGAAATGGTCATCACATAATAATATGGTACTTTTCACCAGAAAAATCTATCAATTTTAAACTTACACATAACTAATAAAATGTCATAAAATATACACAGTACAGGGGCTTCCCTGGTGGCGCAGTGGTTGAGAGTCCGCCTGCCGATGCAGGGGACACGGGTTCATGCCCCGGTCCAGGAAGATCCCACATGCCGCCGAGCAGCTGGGCCCGTGAGCCATGGCCACTGAGCCTGCGCGTCCGGAGCCTGTGCTCCGCAATGGGAGAGGCCACAACAGTGAGAGGCCTGCATACCGCAAAATATATATATATATATATATATATATATACACACACACACACACACAGTATAAGTTAATACAGGGAGAGGAACTTCCTTGATGGTCCAGTGGCTAAGACTCCATGCTTCCAGTGCAGCAGGTGTGGGTTCAATCCCTGGCTGGGGAACTAAGATCTCATATGGTTCAGCCAAAACAAATTTTTTAATAAAATAAAATGCAGGGAGAAAGTGACTAATCCACCATCAGATACTTCAGTTCAGTTCTTTCACTCCTTAATAGATCAAATAACAAAAAATTATTATCAATGTAGATATTTACCACATAATTAACAAGCTTGATCTAAGGGACATATAAAACACTGCAATCAAGAATTAGTGAATTAACCTTTTTCCCAGCTAGCACACAAAGATTTTCAAAAGTTAATAAATTATGTCACTATTAGACAGATTACATTTTAGCACACTGAGATTAAATCTGCCATAATTCTCAACCTGGCCTTCAACACAGTCAACATCCAAAGTGAAAGCTCCCCAACCTCTTCCCATTCACTACTGCTTGCCCACTCCCAACTTGCTGTTTGCCATAACACCCTACTGTACCATTATCCCCATTCACTTACATTTCCCCTCTAAAAGCAGCACACTTCCCTTTATTTTCAACCTTTTCTCTAAGCATTCCTTCTACATCTTTGCCATAAGTAAAACCTAGTTCTTCAAAGAAAGTACCCTTTCCCTTTATTGCTTTCAAGTGGTGATTGTTTATTCTTTCAAAATCCAAACAGCATTTACACTGTAGATCATTGTTCCCACTTGCTTCTGTAAAAAATCTTATGTGCTTTTTAAAAGGCTCATGCTGTTTGTCTGTATCATTTTTCCTCCATCCTCGGAACTGTCAAGTAGTGATATTCTAATCACTCTCCCTCATTTATCAAAATTTTGATACTCAATTCACACAGCCTTCTCTTATGCTTCAAGTTCTATTATCATGTTGGGTATTATCATTATTCTAGCAGACCACCCTTCCACAATCTGGACTCTGTTCCTTGACCTCCAATAACCTACTTTACATCAGCCACTCACTTCATTTGCTATCATCTATGTGTTTCTTCCCAAATCACTATTACAAGCATTCTTGCTTATGATCACAATCATGTCTCCATATTTACCTGTCAACTACATGCGGGATCTTAGTTCCCCAACCAGGGATTGAACCTGTCTGTGCCCCCTGCAGTGGAAGTGTGGAGTCTTAACCACTGGACTGCCAGGGATGTCCCTCAACTATCAACATTTTAAGTCTTTTATTTTTTCTCGATCTCCATGGCACTGATGCACTTACAATTCACCAGAACATTCTCTTTCTTTCTCTCTCACGGTGTTCTCTCCCCTCTCTCTCTCTTCAATTTTTTATTCAGTTTAGATTTCATAGTTCATCCTTTAGATAATATCCTTTAAATAACAGTATTGGCAATATCATACATTTCTTAGCCTTTCAGCTTATCTGTTGGACAAGACCCTCAAATGCTGCTATTTACTTTTTCTATTCTTAAATCTGAGAAGTCAAAGACTACTGGGGGCAAAATAATATAAGTTCATTCATTTATTATTACTAACCTCAAATGGGGCTTTACCACTGTCTGGTAATCCTGCTATGTTTGTTTGTTCGAATTGAGCTCCCATTATTTGCAACAAGTCTTTGAAATCTTCTTTATGCTCCTCTTTCTTCACTCACAGTAGATGACCTTGCCAACTTCATAGAGATCTGAAGCCATCAGATAAAATTATCTTTAACTTTCCACTACTGAACCTATAAGTCCATATACACACGCACTAATTTTCTTCTCTCTCTGAGCTATTACATTAGAATAGATGTTCCTTCTCTCAAGGTCAATGCTTTAGAGACTATCCCCTTCCACCTTTTCAGGAATCTCACTTTCAGGTTTTCTTCTGTATGGTCATCCCTCTTGCTTCTGCATATTCAATCCCTCCCTTTCATCAGTATATTTCCCCTGAATATGTATATGCCCCACTACTATGTTTAGCAAATTACTTTCCTGAACCTCAATTTCTGAATTGTTAAAGTATGATAAAAATGAAGATACTTTGTAAACTGTAAAGCACTACATAATGAGAGTTAGTTTAATGTTAGAATTTGTTTCAACCTAAATATCAAAGGAATTAAGTGATTTCCCAAGGTTTTGTTTCCTAATTGAAAGACCTAGGGATACAACTCAACTCTCTATTATCAATAGCTATTATTTCATTTATAATTAAAATCTAGAAAATTATTTTCAGTAGTACTAACTTGAAAGCACAGAAATATTTTTTAAATGACATAATTTTTGTTTAGATATAGATATTGCAGTCAGCATCTTAGCTTATTGACATTCAGAATTTTAATCATGGGGACAGGCATCAGGCATATCTACAACTAAATTGGATTTGACTAAAATAGAATCTGAGCTGATTAAAGTACCTTCATCCGTATCATCAAGTTTCCCTTCGCAATTCTGTAAACATAAGATCTCCTTAACAAACTGAACAAATGGATTGAAAAATCTTTTCCTAAAAAGAATATATATATATATATATATACAGGTAGGAATAAGTTAGGAGTATGGGATTAACAGATATGCACCACTATATATGAAATAGATAAACAAAAAGGATTAAAGTATATAGCACAGGAAACTATATTCAATATCTTATAATAACCTGGAAAATGTTCTGAAAAAGAACTATATGTGTGTGTGTGTGTGTGTGTGTGTGTGTGTGTGTGTGTGCGTGCACGTATAACTGAATCACTTTGCTGTACAGCTGAAACTAAAACAACATTGTAAATCAACTATATTTCAATAATAATTTTTTAAAAACACAAATTCACATACACACACATATGCACACACAAAAGAAAAATCTTTTCCTAAAAGGTAAGCCTTTCTAATTAAGAATTTTTGTACACGGTTATTTTGGGATCAGAGTTTAAGTAGTCCCATAGTACAGTATAAACTCTACCTTTATTTGATGGGGCTAATTATGTAAAATATTTACAAAATATTTTTACAAAGATGAAAACATAAGGAATAATCTGATTACTGAGATAGGTAGTAGTTACCCAAATGTCTACTGTTCCTAACTATATGTCCTTGGATAGAACATATAATAATCAATGTGTGGGGACCTTCAAGATGGCGGAGGAGTAAGACATGGAGATCACCTTCCTCCCAACAAATACATAAAAAATACATCTACATGTGGAACAGCTCCTACAGAACACCTACTGAATGCTGGCAGAAGACCTCAGACTCCTGAAAGGCAAGAAAATCCCCATGAACCTAGGTAGGGCAAAAAAGAAAAAACAGACAAAAGAATAGGGATGGGACCTGTACCTCTGGGAGGGAGCTGTGAAGGAGGAAAAGTTTCCACACACTAGGAAGCCCTTCACTGGCGGAGACAGGGTGTGGGCGTGGGGGAAGCTTCAGAGTCAAGGAGGAGAGCACAGCAACAGGGGTGCAGAGGGCAAAGCAGAGAGATTCCTGCACAGAGGATCAGTGCTGACCAGCACTCACTGGCCTGAGAGGCTTGTCTGCTCACGCTACAGGGCAGGTGGGGGCTGGGAGCTGAGGCTCGGGCTTCAGAGGTCGGATCCCAGGGAGAGGACTGTGTGAACACAGCCTGAAGGGGGGCTAGTGCACCACAGCCAGCTGGGAGGGAGTCCGGGAAAAAGTCTGGACCTGCCTCAGAGGCAAGAGACCATTGTTTCAGGGTGTGCGAGGAGAGGGGATTCCTTTCCCATCTGACCACAGAAGGCACAGCACCACCTAAATGAGTTCCAGAGACATGGCTTTCAGTTCGGACACCAGAGATGGGAATGAAACGCTAACGCTGCTGCTGCAGACACCAAGAAGCCTGTGTGCAAGCACAGGTCACTATCCACATGCCCCACCCCTCCCCCCACCATGGGAGCCTGTGCAGCCCACCACTGCCAGGGTTCCGTGATCCAGGGACAACTTCCCGGGGAGAACACACAGCATGACTCAGGCTGTCGTAACGTCATGCTGGCCTCTGCTGCTGCATGCTCACCCTGCATTCCAATTATTACTACCATACCCCTCCCTCCCCCTGGCATGAGTGAGCCAGAGCCCCCTTATCAGCCGCTGCCTTACCCCGTCCTGTCTGGGCATGAAAAGAAGGCTGAGGACAACCTACATGAGGAGGTGGGGCCAAAACCAAAGCTGAACGCCAAGAGCTGTGAGAACAAAGAAGAAAAAGGGAAATTTCTCCATGCAGCCTCAAGAGCAGTGGATTAAATCACCACAATCAACCTGAGGTACCCTGAATCTGTGGAATACTTGAATAGACAACAAATCATCACAAAATTGAGGCAGTAGACTTTGGGAGCAACTGTAGACTTGGGATTTGCTGTCTGCAACTGACTTGTTTCTGATTTTTATGTTTATCTTAGTATAGTTTTTAGCACTTCTTATCATAGGTGGATTTGTTTATTGGTTTGGTTGCTCTCTTTTTTTAAGTTACATTTTTTTTATTTTAATTATTTTATTTTATTCAAAATTTTTTTTTTGCTTTTTTTCTCACTTTTCTTCTGAGCCGTGTGGTTGACAGGGTCTTGGTGCTCCAGCCTGATGTCAGGGCTGAGCCTCTGAGGTGGGAGAGCTGATTGGACCACCAAACACATCCTAGCCCCACGTAATATCAATCAGTGAGAGCTCTCCCAGAGATCTCTGTCTCAACGCTAAGACCCAGCTCCACTCAACAACCAGCAAGCTCCAGTGCTGGATGCCCCATGCCAAATAACTAGCAGGACAGGAACACAAACCCATCCATTAGCAGAGAGGCTGCCTAAAATAATAATAAGCTCACAGACACCCCAAAACACACCACCAGACGCAGTCCTGCCCACCAAAAAGACAAGATCCAGCCCCAACCACCAGAACACAGGCACCAGTCCCCTCCACCAAGAAGCATACACAACCCTACCCACTGGGGGCAGACACCAAAAACAATGAAAACTATGAACTTTCAGACTGTGAAAAGGAGACCCAAAACACAGTAAGTTAAGCAAAATGAGAAGACAGAAAAATATGCCACAGATGAAGGAGCAAGGTAAAAACCTACCAAATCAAACAAATGAAGAGGAAATAGGCAATCTACCTGAAAAAGAATTCAGAGTAAGATAGTAAAGATGATCCAAAATCTTGGAAATTGAATGGAGACAACACAAGAAAGGTTTAACAAGGACCTAGAAGAACTAAAGAGCAAACAAACAATGATGAACAACACAATAACTGAAATTAAAAATTCTCTAGAAGGAATCAACAGCAGAATACCTGAGGCAGAAGAACAGATAAAGTGACCTGGAAGATAAAATAGTGGAAATAACTACAGCAGAGCAGAATAAAGAAAAAAGAATGAAAAGAATTGAGGACAGTCTCAGAGACACCGGGGACAAGATTAAACACACCAGCATTCAAATTTTAAGGGTCCCAGAAGAAGAAGAGAAAAAGAAAGGCTCTGAGAAAATATTTGAAGGGATTATAGTTGAAAAATGCCCTATTATGCGAAAGGAAATATTCAGTCAAGTCCAGGAAGCACAGAGTCCCATACAGGATCAATCCAAGGAGAAACATGCCAACACATACTAATCAAACTATCAAAAATTAAATACAAAGCACAAATATTAAAAGCAGCAAGGGAGGGCTTCCCTGGTGGCGCAGTGGTTGAGAGTCCACCTGCCGATGCAGGGGACACGGGTTCGTGCCCCAGTCCAGAAAGATCCCACATGCCGCAGAGTGGCTAGGCCTGTGAGCCTTGGCTGCTAAGCCTGTCTGTCCAGAGCCTGTGCTCTGCAACACGAGAGGCCACAACAGTGAGAGGCTCGTGTACCACACACACAAAAAAAAAGCAGCAAGGGGAAAGCAACAAATAATATACAAGGGAATCCCGATAAGGTTAACAGCTGAGCATTCAGAAGAAATTCTGCAAGCCAGAAGGGAGTGGCAGGACATATTCAGAGTGACGAAAGGGAAAAAACCTACAAACAAGATTACTCATCAAGGATCTCATTAAGATTCGATGGAGAAATTAAAACTGTTACAGAGAAGCAAAAGTTAAGAGAATTTAGCACCACCAAACCAGCTTTACAACAAATGCTAAAGGAACTTCTCTAGGCAGGAAAAAAGAGAAGGAAAAGACCTACAAAAGCAAACTCAAAACAATTAAGAAAATGGTAATAGGACCACACAAATCAGTAATTACCTTAAATGGAAATGGATTAAATGCTCCAACCAAAAGACATAAACTGGCTGAATGGATTAAAAAAAAAAAACACCCGTACATATGCTGTCTACAAGATACCCACTTCAAACCTAGAGACACATACAGACTGAAAGTGAGGGGATGGAAAAAGATATTCTGTGCAAATGGAAATCAAAAGAAAGCTGGAGTAGCAATCCTCATATCACACAAAATAGTCTTTAAAATAAAGACTATTACAAGAGACAAAGGGACACTACATAATGAGCAAGGATCAAACCAAGAAGAAGATATAACAATTGTAAATATTTATGCACCCAACATAGGAGCACCTCCATACATAAGGCAAATGCTAACAGCCATAAAAGGGGAAATCGACAGTAAGACAATCACAGCAGGGGATTTAACACCCCATTTTCACCAATGGACAGATCATCCAAAATGAAAATAAATAAGGAAACACAAGCTTTAAATGATCCATTAAACAAGATGGACTTAATTGATATTTATAGGACATTCCATCCAAAAACAACAGAATACACTTTCTTCACAAGTGCTAATGGAACATTCTCCAGGATATCATATCTTGGGTCATAAATCAAGCCTTGGTAAATTTAAGAAAACTGAAATCATATCAAGTATCTTTTTTGACCACAATGCTATGAGACTAGATACCAATAACAGGGAAAAAAAACTGTAAAAAATACAAACACATGGAGGCTAAACAATACACTACTAAATAACCAAGAGATCACTGAAAAAATCAAATAGGAAATCAAAATATACCTAGAAACAAATGACAATGAAAACATGATGACCCAAAACCTATGGGATGCAGCAAAAGCAGTTCTAAGAGGGAAGTTTATAGCAATACAATCCTACCTCAAGAAACAAGAAACAACTCAAATAAACAACCTAATCGGGCTTCCCTGGTGGCACAGTGGTTGAGAGTCCGCCTGCCGATGCAGGGGACACAGGTTTGTGCCCCGGTCCGGGAAGATCCCACATGCCATGGAGCTGCTGAGCCCGTGAGCCATGACCTCTGAGACTGTGCGTCCGGAGCCTGTGCTCCGCAACGGGAGAGGCCACAACAGTGAGAATCCCACGTACCGCAAAAACAAAACAAAACAAAACAAACAAAAAAACCCTAATCTTACTCCTAAAGCAATCAGAGAAAGAAAAACAAAAACACCCTAAAGTTAGCAGAAGGAAAGAAATCATAAAGATCAGATCAGAAATAAACGAAAAAGAAATGAAGGAAAAAATAGCAAAGATCAACAAAACTAAAAGTTGGTTCTTTGAGAAAATAAACAATATTGATAAACCACTAGCCAGATTCATCAAGAAAAAAAGGGAGAAGACGCAAATCAACATAATTAGAAATTTAAAAGGAGAAGTAAAAACTGACCCTGCAGAAATACAAAGAATCATGAGGGATTACTACAAGCAACTAAATGTCAATTAAATGGATAACCTAGAAGAAATGGACAAATTCTTAGAAAAGCACAACCTTCCGAGACTGAACCAGGAAGAAATAGAAAATATAAACTGACTAATCACAAGCACTGAAATTGAGACTGTGATTAAAAATATTCCAACAAACAAAAGCTCAGGACCAGATGGCTTCACAGGCGAATTCTAACAAACACTTAGAGACAAGCTAACACCTATCCTTCTCAAACTCTTCCAAAATATAGCAGAGGGAGGAACACTCCCAAACTTATTCTACAAGGCCACCATCACCCTGATACCAAAATCAAAGATGTCACAAAAAAAAGAAAACTACAGACCAAAAACCTTATGATAATCTCAATAGATGCAGGAAAACGTTTTGACAAAATTCAACACCCATCTATGACAAAAACTCTCCAGAAAGTAGGCATAGTGGGAACTTACCTTAACATAATAAAGGCCATACATGACACTCACAGCCAACATTGTTGTCAATGGTGAAAAACTGAAACCATTTCCTCTAAAATCAGCAACAAGACAAGGATGCCCACTCTCACCACTATTATTCATCATAGTTTTGAAAGTTTTAGCCACAGCAATCAGAGAAGAAAAAGAAGTAAAAGGAATCCAAAACGGAAAAGAAGAAGTAACGCTGTCACTGTTTTCAGATTACATGATACTATACATAGAGAATCCTAAAGAGGCCACCAGAAAACTACTAGAGCTAATCAATGAATTTGGTAAAGTTGTAGGATACAAAAGTAATACACAGAAGTCTCTTGCATTCCTATACACTAATGATGAAAAATCTGAAAGAGAAATTAAGGAAACACTCCTTTTTACCATTGCATCAAAAAGAATAAAATACCTAGGAATAAATCTATCTAAAGAGACTAAAGACCTGTATGCAGAAAACTATAAGACACTGATGAAAGTAATTAAAGATGATACAAACAGATGGAGAGATATACCATGTTCTTGGATTGGAAGAATCAACATTGTGAAAATGACTATACTACTCAAAGCAATCTACAGATTCAATGCAATCCCTATCAAAATACCAATGGCATTTTTCGCAGAAGTAGAACAAAAAATTTCACAATTTGTATGAAACATAAGACCCCAAATTGCTTTGTTTTCTCAAAACAATCTTGAAAAAGAAAAATGGAGCTGGAGGAAACAGGTTTTGTGACTTCAGACCATACTACAAAGCTACAGTAATCAAGACAGTATGGTACTGGCACAAAAACAGAAATATAGATCAATGGAACAGGATAGAAAGCCCAGTGGTAAACCCATGCACATATGGTCATCTTATCTTTTATAATGTATGCAAGAATATACAATGGAGAAAAGACAGCCTCTTCAGTAAGTGGTGCTGGGAAAACTAGACAGCTACATGTAAAAGAATGAAATTAGAACACTCCCTAATACCATACACAAAAATAAACTCAAAATGGATTCAAGACCTAAATGTAAGGCCAGACACTATAAAATTCTTAGAGGAAAACATAGGAAGAACACTCTGACATCATTCACGGCAAGACACTTTTTGACCCACCTCCTAGAGAAATGGAAATAAAAACAAACAAATGGGACCTAATGAAGCTTAAAAGCTTTTGCACAGCAAAGGAAACCATAAACAAGATGAAAAGTATACAAGCAGCTCATGCATCTGAATAATAAAAGAACAAACAACCCAATCCAAAAATGGGCAGAAGATCTAAATAGACCTTTCTTCAAAGAAGATATACAGATTGCCAACAAACACATGAAAGGATGCTCAACATCACTAAACATTAGAGAGATGCAAATCAAAACTACAATGAGGTATCACCTCACACCAGTCAGAATGGCGATCATCAAAAAAATCTACAAACAATAAATGCTAGAGAGGGTGTGGAGAAAAAGGAACCCTCTTGCACTGTTGGTGGGATGTAAATTGATACAGCCACTATGGAGAACAGTATGGAGGTTCCTTAAAAAACTAAAAATAGAACCATATGACCCAGCAACCCCACCACTGGGCATATACCCTGAGAAAACCATAATTCAAAAATAGTCATGTACCACAATGTTCATTGCAGCACTATTTACAATAGCCAGGACATGGAAGCAACCTAAGTGTCCATCGACAGATGAATGGATAAAGAAGATGTGCCACATATATACAATGGAATATTTCTCAGTCATAAACAGAAACGAAATTGAGTTATTTGTAGTGAGGTGGATGGACCTAGAGTCTGTCATAGAGAGTGAAGTAAGTCAGAAAGACAAAAACAAATATAGTATGCTAACACATATATATGGAATCTGAAAAAAAAAAAAAGGTTCTGATGAACCTAGGGGCAGGACAGGAGCAAAGATGCAGGCATAAAAAATGGACTTGAGGACACAGGGAAGGGGAAGGATAAGCTGGGATGAAGTGAGAGAGTGGCATGGACATATATACACTACCAAACGTAAAACAGCTAGTGGGAAGCAGCCGCATAGCACAGGGAGATCAGCTTGGTGCTTTGTGACCACCTAGAGGGGAATGGGAGGGTGCAAGAGAGATGCAAGAGGGAGGTGATATGGGGATATATGTATACATATAGCTTATTCACTTTGTTATACAGCAGCAACTAACACAACATTGTAAAGCAATATACTCCAATAAAGGTGTTTAAAAAAAAATCAATGTGTACTTCGATTGTATCCATCAAATTTGGATCCATTCAACAAATTCTTGCTCTGCTTACAAGAGAAGAGTGTTGTAAAAATCCAATGAGGTAATGTATGTGAAAACACTTTAGTAATGGCAAAAGCCAAGAAAAATAACTGTCATTTCTAACTCCACTTTTTTCTCCTGTTTTTAATCAATTAATCAAAACCCATTAAAATATTAATTTACCTTTTAAGAGGTTATGAATTATATGAGAACTCATTGACTACCTTTAGTGAATATTTAATACCATATTTGATATTCCCAATATAATCACTTATTTGGTTAAAATTAGAAATCAAGAATTTACTAGATATTTTGGCTAATTTATATTTAGACATATCCTTTAGATAATGGTCAACAAACAAGCCTTTTAATAGAGCTTGATGCTCCCCAACAATTATGGTAATATGGCTTTGAACCAGCTGGCATTTAAGCATTATAGGAATAAGTAAAAGGGAAAGGTATTTTATATTTTCACAGAAATGTCACAACAGAAAGAAGACAGAGGCATTTTAGTAAAAGGCAGACTATGGTAAATATAATATTTGGATTATGCTTTTAGGTAATAGTAATTATTTCTCTGGGAACTTCTTTAATAGTGTCCCATTTCTCCTGCATTTTTGATCATATTTATTATTTTACTTACTTATTAAAAATAAATTTATTTTTATGTATTTATTTTTGGCTGAGTTGGGTCTTCATTGCTGCGTGTGGTCTTTCTCTAGTCGCGGTGAGCGGGAGCTACTCTTTGTTGCCGTGCGCGGGCTTCTTATTGAGGTGGCTTCTCTTGTTGTGGAGCATGGGTTCTAGGCACGTGGTCTCCAGTAGTTGCGGCACGCAGGCTCTGTAGTTCTGGTGCGTGGGTTTAGTTGCTCCATGGTATGTGGTTTCTTCCCGGATCAGGGATCAAATCCGTGTCCCCTGCATTGGCAAGCGGATTCTCAACTACTGTACCACCAGCGAAGCCCCTTGATCATATTAAAAGTTTGACATATACTATATATATGAGTAGTTAGTCTTCAGTGATGAATGCCATCAACTCTTTCCCTCTCTGTATGCATGTGCTTTTTCCCCTCCCATAGAAACTAGGCTGGTCCTGTCTGCTCTGACCAATAGAATACAGAGGAATGACATTCCAGGACTTTTGAACACTGACCTTAAGTTAACAATTTCTACCTACTTCCTCTTTGAACATTGATTTTTGGGGCTCTTTTTTTTGGAATTCAACCACCATGCTGTGAGAAGCCTAAGACCTATGGTGAGGTCATGTGGAGGAGAAACAGATAAACTGCCAACCATGTGGATCAGGTATTTTGGATGTCACAGTTCTTAGGTAATTGAAGCCCTGGCCAACATCATGTGGAGCAGAACCTTTCAGCTTAGCCAGTCTACTCACAAAAACATGGTAGTTTAATGCCAACAAGTTTTGAGGTTGTTATGAAGCCAGAGATAACCAACAGAGGTTGATTGGTACCTAGAAATAGGATTCTATTGGGCCAAAACCAAAACATGTAGCTTTAACTTTGGAACTGAGAAGGAGATGGCTGTACAACCTTCAGGAAACAGTGGTGGTAGAATAACAATGAGGAAATTGTCATTAAAAGGCAACTGCTGTTGTGAAAGGCAACACTTTCACCTACAGTAATGTGAAAGGTAGAATAAACTTGTGGAATTTGCTAAGAGGAAGAAGTAACCTAATAAACTTGTGGATCTGGCTGAGGAGATTTCCAGGCAGAATACTGAAAATGCCAACTGACTTCTTCTAGCTGGCTAAGATCAAATATGAGAAGAGAGATGAACTAAATCAGAAACAGTTGGATTTTGGAGAAAATTTTATAAAAATTATAAAGGACCCAGAACACCTTTTCCAGACAGCACAAGGTTCTCAAGAAGGAAATGCCCTATGGGCAAAGATCAAATCTAGGGAATTGCTAGTGAAACAGAGCATCAGGGTAAGTTAGGATCAAGGGTGCAGCTGTAATAATCTTTGACTTCAGAAATATTTAAGCCAGTGCCTCACAGATCTCTTAGCTACACAAAAAGACTTATAAGAATCCTATGAGCAAAGACTGTACTCCTCTTAGCTAGACAATGGGTATCTAAGATTTTTAAGGGTATTTGTCCTTCAGCACCTTGACTCTCTGTTCAAAGTAGAAAGAGAGAGGTCCGTCTTGAACATTTGTGGGTGTGCCTTTTGTCTAATGGAATGGATAATTTGATTCATAGTAAATACATGATATTTTAAAAGGAATTACATTAGTTTAGCCTAAACGGGAGAGACAGCTCAAAATAAAAAGATGCTTCTGGGCCTTGAACCTTTCTCAACCTGCTTCAATAGGAAGCAGGTTGAGAAAGGTACTCAGCTTCAAATATACACCAATTCTCATGGAAAATGACTCAGAGTAGAGCCAAAATCTTGTATGGAAGAGCCAAGAGATGAGGACCACTCTCAAGAAGAATTAGGTTCTAACTGACATACATACATTCTCTGCTCATAGAATCATGACGAATTAGACATGTGTCCCACTGGAGTTCAGAATTGCTATGGAGCATTCACTGCATTGTACCTCCAATTTTCCCTCTTTTTGAACAAGAGTGGCTATTACCTGTCTTGCCATTGTATGCTGGATGAATATGGGGAAGAAAACTTGGTTCCTAAGTTCATGCATTTTTAGATTGAGAGCAACTGCAGTAAAGGTTGCCTATGTGTACCTGAAACCAATTTAGATGACAAAATTATGAGCCTTGAGCCTGAATCTGATGACACGAGATGAGACTTTAAGGTGTCTGGGGAGATGGCGAATGCATTTTCCACATGTCAGGAACATGAACTGCTATAACCCGGGCTATATTATGGTAACTAATTTCCAAAGATGGCTTCCACCAAGCCCTTTTCTTCTTGCATATGCATATCCATTGAGAGGTAAAGGTTCTTCTTCCCTGTCCCCTTTGATCTAGGCTGGTCCTGTAGATTAGTTTGACCAATACAATGTAGTGAAAATGATGTTCTGAGACTTCCAAGCCAGGGCTTCAAGAGAACCCACAGCCTCTACTTTTCTCTTCTTGGAACTCTCACACTTGGGATGCTACTTCTTGGCTCCCAGCCATCATGACAGGAAGAAGTCCAGCCACCATGATAGAAGAACCACAAGACACATGGAGAGAACTGAGGTGAGATAGCTGAGTTTCCAGCAAACAGCCAGCATCAACTGCCAACCATGTGAATGAGCTGTCTTGGATGTTTCAAGCCCAATCAGGTCCCTAGAAAATTGTAGCTCTAGACAACACCATGTAGAGCAGAATCAGCCAACTGATTCCTGTCAACTCAGAATTATTAGAAAAATGAAATGGTTGTTGTTTCAATTAAGTTTGGGGGTAGTTTTTTAGTAACAGACAACCAAAATAACACATACATAAATGCCATGAAGTAAATAAAATGATCAAGAAACTCATTTCAAAAAAGAAACAAATGGAACCTAATCAAACTTACAAGCTTTTGCAGAACAAAGGAAACCATTTAAAAAATGAAAAGACAACCTACAGAATGGAAGAAGATATTTGCAAATGATGCAACCGGCAAGGGCTTAACCTCCAAAATATACAAACAGCTCATACAACTCAACAAAAAAACAAACAACCCAATCAAAAAATGGGCAGACCTTAACAGTCATTTCTCCGAAGAAGACATACAGATGGCCAGTAGGCACATGAAAAGATGCTCAACATCCCTATTAGAGAAATGCACATCAAAACTACAATGAGGTACTACCTCACACTGATTAGAATGGCCATCATTAAAAATTCTACAAATAACAAATGCTGGAGAGACTGTGGAGAAAAGGGAACCCTCCTACAATGTTGGTGGGAATGTAAGTTGGTGCAGCCACTATGGAAAACAGTATGAAGTTCCTCAGAAAGCTAAAAACAGAGTTACCATATGGTCCAGCAATCCCACTCCTGGGCATATAACTAGACAAAACAATAATTCAAAAAGATAGATGCACCCCTATGTTCAAAGCAGCACTAGTCACAATAGCCAAGACATGGAAACAACCTAAATGTCCATCGACAGATGAATGGAAGATGTGGTACATATATACAATGGAATAATACTCAGCCATAAAAAGGAATGAAATAATGCCACTTGCAGCAACATGGATGCAACTAGAGATTATCATACTAAGTGAAGTCAGTCAGAAAGACAAATACATGATACCACTTATACATGGAGTCTAAAATATGGCACAAATGAACTTACCTACAAAACAGAAGCAGACTCACAGCAGAGAACAGATGTTGCCAAGGGGTGGGGGAGAGAGAGGGATGGACTAGGAGTTTGGGGTTAGTAGATGCAAACTATTTAGAATGGATAAACAACAAGGTCCTACTGTATTGCACAGGGAACTATATCCAATCTCCTGGGATAAACCATAATGGAAAAGAATATAAAAAAAGAATGCATATATGTGCATAACTGAGTCACTCTGCTTTACAGCAGAAATTAGCACAGCACTGCAAATCAACTATACATCAATTAAAAAAAAAACTCATTTCAACTCAAGAAAACATCACCAATACTGTTTCATTTGTTCCTTCTTGCCTTCCTATCCTGCCATCACTCTCACTCTGAAATTGTAACCATGAATTTTTACATGATCCTTTACCTAAAAAACAAAACAAAAAAAAGTTTACACAAATATATGTATTCCAACATAAAATAGTTTAGATTTGCTTGTTTTTAAGCTTTATAAAACTGCATGTAGGCTTCTAAGACTTGCTTTATTTAATCATCACTTTATTCTCAGGTCATTCTCACTGCCAAATAAAATGACAAAACCCACAATTTATTTTTTATTCTCGTCAGTGAACATTTGGGTGGTTACAAACAGGGCTGCCTTGAACATTCCCACACACGTACTCTTGTGCACATATGCAAGAATTTCTCTAAGGTATGTATGTAGAAGTAGAATGGTTAGGTTTTAGAGTACATGGATGCTTAACCTTACAAGATAATGCCAAATTGCTTTCCAAAGTTTATTAGTTTACAACCCCACCTTTAGATACCTTCTTGATGTACACCTTCTTCATTGGTATTGCGTATCTCTTAATTTTTCAATCTGTCAGATGAAATATTATTCATTGTGGTCTTAATTAGTTGATCACTTGAAATTAAACATCTTTTCATGTGTTACATGTGTTTAAGGAGGTGTTTAAGTCACATCCCCTTAATATACCTGGTTTCTGTCTTTTGCTCATTTTTTTACAGAACACTGATGAACAGTAGTGATAATAGGTAACCTTGTCATGTTCCTGATTTTTAATGTATGCAACTTCACCATGATGCATTATCCTTTTTTACATAACGTTGAATTCAGTTCATCAATAATGCTTTTGACTTTCAGATCTGTGTTAATAAGTGCTATTAGTCTGTAATTTTCTTTTCTCCTACAAAATGTGTCTGGTTCTATTATCAATAAAAGTTATACAGGCCTCATAAAATGAGCTGAAGAGTATTCCCTCATTATATATTCTTTGGAAGAGTTTGTATAATACATTGAAATAGTATGGTCCTTGAAAGAGTAAAACATATGTAAACATGAGCTAGATGTTCTTTATCAAAAATTTAAAAAGCATTTTCTATTCAATACTATTAAGTCCATGTAGCTTGTGTATTTCTTCTTCAGCCAGTTTAAGGAAATGGCACTTTTCTAGACCTTGGTCTATTTTGTCTGTTTTCAACTCCATTAAGATGCTCCTGGTATTCTCTTATCATTTTCATCTCTGCTGTGGGTTAGGACCCCTTTTTCAAACTTTATATTGTTTACTTTAGCCCTGTTTTCTTCTTGTTCAAATATGTCAATGTTTTGTCATGAAAACAACTTTGACATTGTGATTCTATGTTTTCTAATTCATTGATTTCTTCCCTTTTCTCTGTCTCCTTGCTTCTATACTGTTTATTCTGTTGTCCTTTTTCTAAGTTATACACTTAGCCTTTAATTTAAGCATTTAAAACCATTTCCCTCTAGGCGCTCTTTCTGCTGCGTCACCCAATTTTTCCAAATGTAGTATTTATAATTAGGTTCTAAGTACGTTTAATTTTCATCTATGAAGTTTTTTTAAACTTGTAAAACCATGATTTAAAAAATTAACCTGTTATTTCTGATTATTCATTTAATACTAATTTTTTGAAATTTATTGTAACTTACTTCATGCCTAATGGTCAATTTTTGCTAATACACAATGCTTATGAATATTCTACTGATTATTCTAAATATGTTCATTGAATCAACATTGTTAACTGCATTATTCAAAACTGTGTTTTCATTCATTTTTTGTCTGGCTGATTTATTAGTAATTGAGAGCTGTTAAAATCACCCACTGCTGTTCAATTTGTTGGTTCAGCCCTAGAGTTTTTACATTTTGAGGCCATTTTATAAAGTATATATAAATCTAAAGTTATATATATTCTTAATAAATTGATCCTTTTACCATTATTTAGTGGCCTTCTCCATCTTTAATAATACTATCACAAAGTCTAATTTTGAGTTGATAGCACCAAAGCTACATAAGTTGTCTTTTGCTATTTGCCTAGTGCATTTTTAAAATCCTTTAAAAAATCTCATATCAGCCTATAGCTGATTTTTAAAAAACTGAATCAATGTTTTTAACTGGGTTTAGCCTATTCATATTTTAATTATTTGACTTGTTACTATTTATCTTACTAATTTTGTACTTCCCCCACCCCTAATTTCTTTCCCTTTTTTTTTGTACTGAGGTATTGTCTTCTTATTCCATATTTCTAACTTTTTTCTTTGGAATGATTCATCCCGTATCTATTATTTAGCAGTTACACTTGAAATTTTACTACACATATTTAACATAATTTCAAAGTTAAACAGTACCTTAACCCATATTCTGAATAATAAAACACTTCAGAACACTTTAATTCTGACCACCCCCCCATCTTATAAGCTACTGTCCAGTTTTTCAATTATATCCTATTTTAAAAGTCCACATTAATGTTGCATAAAATGTTTATTTAGTTTTATTTAGTTACAATCTTGCTTCTTATAAACACTTCTTTCATTACGATTGTTTTATACAAACAACACTTTTGATTTACATGTTTTTCATTTATTTGCTTACTAGTTCTTCAATTTCAGATCATCCTTTTGGAATCATTTTCCTTCTTGAAGATAATCCTTTTGCAATTTCTTTAAAGAAGTTCCACTGATGGTAAAATCTGTTTTTCAGTTGAATGTCTTTATTTCAGTTTTGCTTCATACAAATTCCAAGTTGATAATTTGTTTTTTCTCAGAATTTTGAAGGCACTATTCTACCACCTTTGGAGTACATTGTTGCTATTGAGAAGCTTTCTGAAATATCTGTCTTGCTTTCACTGATAATCTTTTTCCCCCTTTGATTGCTTTAAGAATCCTCTGTTTGGTATCTCACAGTTATACTACTCTGGGTTTAGGCTTGGATTTTATCTATATATGCTTGAGATACATTGTGCTTCCTGAACTTATGAATTCGTGTTTTTCCAACAAATGTTGAAAATTCTGTTATCTCTTCAAATATTGCCACTCCTCCATCCTCTCTATTCTCTTCTGCTGGTACTTCTAGTATTCATAATTCTTCCTTCTATATCTCTTATCTTTTCCTTAATATTTATATTTTCTAGCACCTTGTTTCTCCTTACTGCACACTGGATAATTTCTTTATGTCTAGCTTCCAGTTTATGTATTGTCTCTCCAGCTGAGTCTAATATGATATTCAACATGTCTAAGGGTTGTTTTTTTTTTTTAATTGCAAGTAACATATTTCTCATGAAGCAGTTCCACTTGTTTCTTTTTCAGATCTGTCTGTGGTTCCATCCTTCATGTATGTTGATGATAAGACCTTGGAAAATTGAGTCCAAAGTTTGTATCTACAGGTTCTTTCTCAAGCTAGCTAGTTTCAACTTGCACCTGGTGATCTCCAGTCATGAATAATATTGTTTATCTTAATCTATGGGAATCTGGGGCCTAAATCTTGTTTCTGCCAGGAACTATAGGGTATTACAAACTGAGGCCCACTTCAACTGTCCTGGATGGGACATCTCAGATTCAGATTTATCTCCTTGTTTCTGGTCTAAGGAAAACTGCATATGGCAGTGCTGCAATTGGTATTTGTCACCCAGGCAACCACTGTCAACCTTATGCTTAATAAGTTTTCACAATTTCCAGATCAAAATGTGTTCATTTTGTCGGGGAGAAAAAATAGAGATGTAGTTCTTGGAGATTTCCCCTACTTTCTTTGAGCCTATTAATGTATTCAAAAGGAGATTTTATTCAGGATCTAGTTGTTTTGCAGTACCTAATATATTACTGGAAGCAAAAGTCTTATTTATTAAGTTATGATATACTAACCAGAGAAAGCTCATGATTTATGACAATCCTTGTTGATGCAAGAGGTCTGGAGAGGTTTCCTACCCCTCAATTGGAACTCAATCAGTATTTTGGAACTGAGTATAGAAAGTTCCTAAACTATGAACTTATCCAATAAGTTTTTGCCCCACTTTGTAGAAATTTATCCTATTGTTCTATTCCTAACATATTCAGTCAACCCTGACTATTCAAATTTCCAATGTCCTGATCAATATGTGGTTGAGGTCAACAGGACTAAAATCTATGAAAATAAACCATCATTTTGAACATTTTAAAAAATAGGTAATAATGATTTGTTACATGCAACTTCCATCTAGATTTATAACTTTATTCTTGGAAGCCTGAGCCACCTATAAGCAGGGCTAAACAAGGCAGCTGGTGATTTCATTTTAGTCAGAAACACACCTAATAGGCATTATGGCAGCAGATCTGACTGCTATTGTCTTAGACGCAGATGGATTGTTTGCATAATTATTATTCATAATTGTTGGTCAGTGTTCTCTGGATGATCAGGAAGCTCTTTGTGCCTCACCCTAATCACTGAAGTAATGAAAGGAGATACCCGCAGCAAGGGCTGCAACTGCAAATGCTGCAATCACACCTAAAAGTAAAACAAACACAAAACAAATGGAAATGGAATGAGAAAAAGAAAGGCTTAAGTGATCCTAGGCTTTGAAATGCCAGTAACTGATGGGCCTAAACAACAATAACAACACACACACACAAATACATATACTTACACACACACGAATACAGGCATGAAAAGCCAGCAAAGTCTAAGAGGAAAATATAGCAATAGGTTGAAAATTATATTTTACAAAGTTGGACTGGTAATCATATACTTCACCACCTGTGTTAACACCTTAAAATAAAAAAGTATCTTTCTTATACACACGTGCACTCACACACATCTAAGAGACAAACTAATACATACTTAAAAAGACTTCTATAAATATTTATATTGACATTTCAGCTGTCTCATGCCACTTAGCTTAAACCAAAAAGACATCTCCAATGGGCAGGAGTCCTCAATAATTACCATGCAAAGTCATTTATATAGCTATTGAAAACTACAGAAACTAAAATCTAAGAATTATTAAGCTTGTGTTGGTAACTTTTAATTTTTTTCCTGAGTATTTTAAGTTAAAAAACAACAACAAAAACAAAACTGACCATAGTAGTACAGACACACACACACACACACACACACACACACACACACACACACTTAGGTACAAAGAATTTAGGTAATTAACTTAACTTATGAGTAAGTGACATGAAAAATAACCAAAGTTTCTGGCTTCTCTCAGTCATTCAAATATCTTAATGCTTATAAAGCATTTCTCAAATTGGCATTCAACTAAACAACAGTCTACATGTTCTCTGATCAATAAGTCTGAAAAATGTTAAAGTGACTGCCACACTTCTTGGAGCCTTTAAAATACTAAAATGCATTAGAATTTCCAGACTTGAATTTGACTTTTTTCATAGAGCACCTATCAAAATCTTCCACAACAGCAATCCTGGGAACAGCAGTTTGGAAAACACTGGCCCTACTATACTAATTGGTTCCCAAAACTCAACATGTGTTTCTTCTAAAAACACCAAAATATTTAATAGGAAGTGTCATCTTTTAGGGCACTTGAGACAATGCTTTATTCATAAATCTTTCTATCTCTCAGGGCATATCACTTTCCATAATACTCAATAAATACTAGCTTAATCTAGCTCTTTTAAGAAATGAAATGAAAATAATTTTAAAGTAATAAGAAAACTCAAATCCAAAATACCATCTTTTCAATGTTATAGAAGAAATATAATACCTATGTTTTGCTGAATTTTCAACACTATTATAGTTTTAATTGGCTGTTTTGGTGGTTCATCATCTGTGTTGTCCAATGAAGCTTCAGTATTCATAGAGGAACTTACACAAGCTGCAAGAGAATAATAACAATAAATCCTAAATAAAATGAGAATTACCGCTTAAAAATGAGTTTTAAAGAACATTATAAAAAACATACAGTGAGCTCCATTTTCCTTCAACTTGACTTTTATATTTTTTTTAACTTGACTTTTAAAACTTGCTCTTTATCAAATGCAGGTGAATTAAATTTCATGGACTATATATCAAACTGATGTACTTTTAAAAATACTTTATGGGGACTTCCCTGGTGGCACAGTGGTTAAGAATCCGCCTGACAATGCAGAGGACACGGGTTCGAGCCCCGGGCCAGGAACTAGCAACTAGCCTTGTGTGCCACAACCACTGAGCCTGCACTCTAGAGCCTGCGAGCCACAACTACTGAGCCCACGTGCCACAACTACTGAGGCACGCGCAGCTAGAGTCCGTGCTCTGCAACAAGAGAAGCCACCATGAGAAGCCCGCGCACCACAACGAAGAGTAGCCCCCACTCTCCACAACTAGAGAAAGCCTGCGCCCACCAACAAAGACCCAATGTAGCCAAAAATAAATAAAATTTAAAAAAAAGAAAAGAACGATTCAATGACCTCAGCTTCTCTCTTAAAAAAAAATACTTTATGTACTTTTATAACTGATCAAAACCAAGGAGCCACACAGCCCGTTCTGAATGACTCCCACAAATTATAATCTGATTACTATATGGTAGTGGAGATAAATGAAACCAAAAATCAAACTAGATAGAACAGGGTAAATTTGCTCTTAATTGGGATTAATTTATAATATACTTATTGATGGTTTTGGCAATTAATAATTTAAAGTAATCAGTAATAATAAAAGTTAGGGATCAGCAAACTGTAGCCATGGGCCAAAGTGCAGCCCATGGGCCAGACCTTACATGCTCTGCAAAGCCTAAAATATTTACTATTTAGCCCTATACAGAAAAAGTTTGCTGACTCTTGATCTAACCTGAATTACATAAGCAAATTGGGACCATAAGTTTGATCTTAAAACAATTCAATGTTAAGCAAAGTAAGTACATTATCTCATTTATAGTTGGAAAATAAAACCTGGGACATTAAGTGCGTATTTGAGGGTCATAGGCAACAGAATGAGGATTCAAATACAAGTTCTCTTTCTACTTCATTATGGTGACAATAATTTGTGTAGGTTAGCCAAGCTGAATTTATTTAACACTTACTAAAAGTGTCTGAACTGAAAACATCCTTAGGGATCACATGGACCAATGGTCTTCTTTTTTTTAACTAGTGCTAGAAAATCTGACAGAAAATCCCAGTATGTAAAAGAGATGAAAGCAGAATTACTCCGGTTGAAGCAGGGATGAAGGACTCCTGGAGCCATACTCCCTCGTTCCCCTAAGAGGTGACAGCAGAGTGCTGTTCTATAGAACTAAAGGGAAATGTGTTTGAAAACAACTGCAGTTGATCCTTAAACAACATGGGTTTGAACTGCGTGGATCCACTTACTTATACGCAAATTTTTTTTCACTAAATACATACTATATGATCCATGGTTGGTTGAATCCATGGATGGGGAACTGCCCATACGGAGAGCCAACTGAAGCTGCATGTAGATTTTCGACTGCACGAGGGTCAGTGCCCCTAACCCCCATGTTGTTCAAGGGTCAACTGAACTTCATGTTGATCCCTTTATTTACAAAGAAGAGAAGAGAACCCCAGAGTGACACAGTAAATACTACTGTTTAAACTCAAAGTAAAATAGCTTATTGCTTGGATTTAAAATATCTTTTATAGACATCTTTGTATCCCAACATACTGGTACATGCAGATGTGCTCACAAGGATGACACATAACTTAACTGAAATAACTATCTGTGGTACCGAAATGGATGAAAACAAATTTGCCTGCTTCTCATCAATTTCCCATGAAGAAAAGTCTGTCATTTTGAGAAATAATCCTTAGTAGTCACTTCATTAGAATCAAGGCAAAACTGTTTTTTTCCCTCTTTGAGCATATGACTAAGGTACTTTAAAAACAAACACAAAACGTTTTTCTCTTTTGTTCTACTCTCATATCAAACTAGTCAAAAAGGCCAACGGGGCTTCCCTGGTGGCGCAGTGGTTGAGAATCCGCCTGCCGATGCAGGGGACACGGGTTCGTGCCCCGGTCCGGGAAGATCCCACATGCCGCGGAGCAGCTGGGCCCGTGAGCCATGGCCGCTGAGCCTGTGCATCCGGAGCCTGTGCTCCGCAACGGGAGAGGCCACAAAAGTGAGAGGCCCGCGTACCACAAAAAAAAAAAAAAAAAAAAAAAAAAAAAAAAAAAAAAAGGCCAACGAATTCTCATGAACTGTCTCCAGAATTATTCAGTCTTCCATATTTTTACAGCATCCAGTTTTCTCGGGGGCCGTAACACTTTACTTCTAGACTACATTGGCCCAGCAGCTTAAAATTTCCCCTAACTTCATCCATACGTCTAAAAGTTGAATGGAGAGTACAATTTTATTCATTTTAAAAACATACACTCACACACACACAGAACTTTGGCTTTTTCTTTTAGCAAATATCACTGCTAAAAAGCTTTTCTTTGGGCCACTAAAATCTTTATCTCAGATAAAAACAAAAATAATGGATGGGGCTTCCCTGGTGGCACAGTGGTTAAGAATCTGCCTGCCTATGCAGGGGACACAGGTTCGAGCCGTGGTCCAGCAAGATCCCACATGCCGCAGAGCAGCTAAGCCCGTGTGCCACAACTACTGAGCCAGCGTGCCAGAACTACTGAAGCCCACGTGCCTAGAGCCCGTGCTCCGCAACAAGAGAAGCCACCGCAATGAGAAGCCTGCGCACCGCAATAAAGAGTAGCCCCACTCGCCACAACTAGAGAAAGCCCGCACGCAGCAACAAAGACCCAATACAGCCAGAATTAAATAAATAAATAAATATTTAAAAAAAATAATGGATGCAGCATGAATTATACCTATTTGCTACAGAAAATTTTTTACTTTTTTACTTGAGTACCTATAGATAAAGAGCACAAAAATGGTTTTATTTGTCATGACATATTACTCACACATTTAATACTGATTTGTTATTTGTGAAGAAGAGCATGCTCTAAGAGGTCAAGTCCTCTGTATAAACAATTTACTTCTATTTAAAAAAGACATTCCACTGCTCTGCTATTTCCATTTTAAAATCTGTCATTCAAAATCATATTCATTTGATACAAAGCTGAGACAACTTTACTGAAGCAGAGCATTTTTCAAGGATGAATAAATCCTTACCATAACAATTTGTTTGTGTCTGGTTTTGGTGGGGCCATGTAGAACTTAATTCAAATCTCAGATACTGTCATTTTTACCAATACCTTAACGTCATCTGAACTTTAAATGTAAATAACATGTGATTCAATAGGAAATTAGATCTTAACCATTCCTTAAAACCAGGTAATTTTTTTTTTTTTTTTTTGCGGTATGCAGGCTTGTCACTGTTGTGGCCTCTTCCATTTGCGGAGCACAGGCTCCAGACACGCAGGCTCATTGGCCATGGCTCACGGGCCTAGCCGCTCCCGGAACGTGGGATCTTCCCGTACCGGGGCACGAACCCGTGTCCCCTGCATCGGCAGGCGGGCTCTCAACCACTGTGCCACCAGGGAAGCCCAAAACCAGGTAATTTTAACTGCAGACAAATCTCAAATTATTCATGTAAGAAAGCAACCTTTCTTAAGCAACTGTCAACAAAGGAGAAGACAAGGGCCATGATGAATGCACGCTAAGTTGCATATATATTCAATTTCATTCCAAGCTGCTGATAGGTAGGATTATTTAGAAGCTTAAAATGAAATGTTAGCACTTGAACTCCTTAGATAGGTGTCATCTTCCAGATCCCTAAATCCTAAGTTAATGAGGCTTCACTAGTCAATGATTTAGCCATTAAAATACATCTTCAGCATTACTTTTTTTCCTTTATAATTATCAATGTTTAACCAAGCAATGAAAATTAATTTCACCTCTGATATCAAGACAGAATTAGCAAAGATGGGTTTCACCAGATTTTAAAGGTCTCCAAATTTGCTGATACTGTGGATAAAGTACCTCTGAATTATTAAGTTAATATCTACCAGGAGATGACTAATACATTTAAGAAATTTTAAAGCCATAGTTATCCCTCACCTTAAGTGAGTCATTTTGACAAACAAATTGTTCTTTATTCCTTAAGTCATTTTAAAGTATGTTATTTTAAAATACTTACTTGGCAAAATACGTATTTTAAACATAGCAACTACATTTCGGAACAGAAATAATTAAATAATCAGGCAAATAATAACATCAAATACTTGGAAAATAAAGCTAGATACTTATAACAAGTTTAACAATCCTAAATGTACAGTAATTAATTTCAATTTTGAATTTGAACATTTGAACTCCACGTTTCATGGTTTATTTTACCTGGAAACCCTAATTTCAAATAATTAGGAAAATCTATGCACACTACATAGCATTACTCTTATACTTTAATGTTTTTCATTATAACTCAGAAGGTCCATTATTTAAAAGTTTTATAATAATTCTAGTAAATATCACCTTACATTTATATATCTCTTTCTGTTTAGAAAGTATTTTCCCTAACATTTTTACTAAATTCTAGTACCAACACCAAAAGAATTTAGGGTTCAGAGAGGACTTGTTCAAGATTACACAGCTGTAAGTGGAAGACCTGGACTCAGCTAAAACATCTTGGTAAAATTATGCATCTAATATTTTTGAATAAATTAATAAATGAAAAAATAAATGCAAAAGTGAACATAATTCTAAAGCAACAGAATGTATATGTAAAAGCACTTAATTTTTCTATTAAAATGTTTATGTTTTTACTCTATCCCATAATTTGGAATGTGTTATTTTGCTACTAAATAACTGTATCATTCCTTCTAATTCAACAAATACTTGATGAAGCAAAAATAATATAATTCTGGACAAGTCTTATTCTTGGCCACAATAAATCTGAGGCCAATGTTCAATTCCTAAACAGCTTAGAGTTACTTTTACTGTATTCATCCTTGAAAATGAACTCAAATGTTACCTGCTCTGAGAAGCTTTCTCTGTATCACTTACAGGGATAATGCCTATACTAAATGTTCTGATAATTCTCTGTTCATTCCCCTATTATGGAACTAAACTCTAGTTAAAGTGAAATATAATAGTAATAATAAAGAAAGAAAAAATGGAAAGAATTTACTAAAATTTGAATATACTAATGTCAAACCTTTCTTACTATAGATTACATCTATAGTAAATATAACCTACCATCAAAATATTTTTTCTGATTGAATTATTAGCCAAATCACTAGAGACCCTAAAATTATGATCATTAATCTTGATGTTCTTGAGTTCTTAGCTACTCTTTGGACCTTACTACATGCTCTGCAATGATTAATAATGCATACAATTCTATCTTCCAAGTCAGATTATAGGCTTCTTGAGGGAAGGAATCTGGCCATTGATTTGTCATCTATAACACTACCTTGAACAGAGCAAATACTTAATAAACATCTACCAAACAGACATACTAAATGCTATAAACTAGAATTAATATTTATGGGGCAACAATTAGTGTTACTGTTGTCATATGTTTTTAATGTTCTATAATATCCCTTAAAACGTTCTGAACTATTGAGCCATAGAGCTATGACCATTACATCCTCTTAAAATCTTCATCATGTTCAGTGTAGTGCACTACACAAACCTTAAAAATCTTATATCTCGCTAGGCATAAGCTTACAATTTTTCAAGCATAAAAATAAGTATTAAAAAAAGCTGTGCTATAGTTTCCTAAAAATGACCAATTCAGTATATGTCAGTCAGTTAGGAAAAAATATTCATGAATACCTATCATGTTTTAGGCGTGGAACTCAGATAGAGAAATAAATACTCTCGAGAAACTTGCAGTCTAATACGAAAGATCCATATTAAACATGCAACTGATGAATTAAATAATTACAAGAATGGAAACTAATGCAAAAAAGCAGCAAAAAACTATGATTAAGTATAATGGAGTAACTCACCTAGTCTGAGCACATACAAGTATCTACCCAGGTTAAAAAAAAATTCTATTTAGCTCCTTGAAGACAGGATCAGTATCTTATTGAATTTTAGTCCCCAAACCCTAGGACTGACAAAATCAATAATTTGTTCAGTCAACAAATATTTACTGAGTACCTACAATGTGTTAAGGTAGGTTCTTATGAAAGTGCTAGAAATGACAGCAGTGAGCAAGAAAGGAAAAGTCCATTTCCTTGTGAACCTTATGAAAAAATCAATAATGTTTGCTGAAATGCAATATAAACTTGTTTCATACGGGTTTTAATTTATTAGGTTTTAGTTTTATTTGGGGGAGGCTGTCAAGCAAGGCTGCCAGAGTTGCCTCCTTAAGAATGTATTACAGTGGTGAAAGCTATTTGGATTTTTATTTTAATCTGTCTCAGCAATTTAAACAATGGATATTAATCTCTGTTATTAATTGAGATTAATAACTATAACTATTTTTAAAGTATAACTTATAAATTACTGAACAAAATACAAACTAGTCTATAAATGCTTATGTTTAAAATATGACATAAAATTAAACAAGATAAAAATACTTCAGACAGATGGTAGTCTTACATAAATCTAAATGAAATCTTTCTCTTCCTATTCTTTTATATCTGATTTTTAAAGTAAGTTGTGAATGGGGCAAGTTTTGCATACAGTGCTTCCCTTAGTCATACTTAATTCAGCAATGTAATATGCACTAAAAGTGTGACAAATAATTCAAAAGAATATGAAAACTATATATGATAACAGATCCAAGCTTCTAGTCAACAAGTGAGAAATTACACTGACATAAGATGAAATTAAACGAGGATGATGTAACATCATGTATTTAAGTTAAAAAAATTGTTTTAAATGATGAAATTAAGAGGGCTAGACTAAAATAAGTACCTAGATCATGGAAAGTAATAACCCTATAGTCTATCCTGATTAAGTGTCACAGAAATGCAGTAAAACAAAACTGTCAGAAAAAAAGCAGGCTCTAAAACCAAACTGCCTAAGTTTAAATTCCAGCTCCACCATTTATTAGCTATGTAACCCTGAAAAAATTACTTGACCTTTCTGAGCCTCAATTCTTATTGGGAAAACTAAGCTAACAATAGTATAATAATCATTATAGGGTTCTTATAAGGACTAAATGATTTAGCATTTGTAAGGCTCTTAAAACGGTGCCCAGCATATAGCAGGTTCTATAAAAACAATAGCTAATATTATTAGAGTATCAGGTTCAATTCAGGGTAACATATTTCAAGAAAGGCAAGCCAGACTATACTGATATTTTAAAAAGCAGTTTTTAATCCTTCTTAGGTCACCAACCCTTTGAAAGCTATAGATCTTTCCCCCAGAAAAACATTATACAATTATGTTCAAGCGGTTTAGGGATCTCCTGATAGCCAACTATGACCCAAAAATTTTGGACACCACAGGTTAAAAATTTCTAATCTAAAGGAAGGTAAACAAGGTAGTAAGGAAAAATGAGGTCTAGAAACTGTTAACAATGAGAACAGTTAAAGGTATATGGGAGTATTTGGCTTTGAAATATTTAGAACATGACAACTGCCCTCAATTTAAACTTAAAGCAAGGCCTCAATAAAGAAGCAGTACAGGGCTTCCCTGGTGGCGCAGTGGTTGAGAATCCGCCTGCCGATGCAGGAGACACGGGTTCGTGCCCTGGTCCGGGAAGATCCCACATGCCGCGGAGCAACTAAGCCCGTGAGCCATGGCCGCTAGGCCTGTGCGTCCGGAGCCTGTGCTCCGCAACGGGAGAGGCCACAACAGTGAGAGGCCCGCATACCGCAAAAAAAAAAAAAAAAAAAAAAAAAGAAGCAGTACAGTTGACACTTGAACAACATGGGTTTGAAATGCACAGGTCTACTTCTACTTGGATTTTTTTCAATAAATACATACTACAGTACTACACAATCCATGGTTGGCTGAATCTGTGGATGTAGAACTGCAGATATGGAGGGCCAACTGCAAAATTATACATGAATTTTCGACCACATGGAAGTCAGTGCCCCTAGCTCCTGTACTGTTCAAGTGTCAACTGTACTCATGTTTAATTGCTCCAGATTACTGAAAAAAGTAGAGGTTTCAGGAAGGCAGACTGGAATTCAGAATAAGGAAGAAAAAAGTCTAAATACCCAGATTTCAGTATTTTATGAAAGAGGATGAACCAGGTCAACTCTAATGATCCCATGTAAAACTAATTCAAGTTATCAACAATAGAGTTGGTCAAGAACTACTGTTAGGCACTAGTGACAGAAGTAAACAAAAGCAAACAAAAATCTCTGCCCTCATGACTCTAAGTTTAGTTGGCAGGAATAGCGTAGTCGCTAATCTGGTAAAACATATTTCACAAAGTAGCAAACATTTCTACCAGTCTATTCCAAAATCTATCACTTAGAGAGCTATAGCTATACCTTTAAAAATATTAGTTTTCAGGGGACTGAAACATAGCTGCAGCTTTAATATCTTTTACTGAGCAATTTAGAGGGTTTTGTTTTTCCCTTTAAAACAAACTTACTATTCCACATGATTAATATGAACTTGGAGTTGTTGAAAAAACAAGCCTGGTGATCTCCAACTAACCTGAGGCTTTATTGACAGATTTGAAATTCACCAACCAAATACTTAACTTGATTCACCATAGAAACAACAGGACTCAATCATTCTACTCTTGTGGGGAATGGGAATTAGTTAAGCAATAGAAGAATAACTAAGAAATTAGAATTAGAAAAAGGACTTAAAAATGGTTATATTCAAATTTCATAAACATTTATATTCAGAAGTAACCTAAAGACTTTCTACTATGCTATCAGAAATTTCAAGACTGATAAATGGCTAGATACTCAATATTTATGGAAACTTGCAAATAACTACTTTTACCACATATTTTTAAAATGTTTCAGGAAGACTGTCATACACATTTATTTATAGACACATTTTCATGTCCTACTCTCACTAGAAACAAAAACAAAGCAAAGCAAAAAAAAAAACCTTTTAAAATGTAAGATGAAATATGAAAGTAGTGGTTAGGGGAAGAATATGTGTTACACAATTGCACAGTATGGCAAATCTATGCTCTGTAAAAATAATCTTGATCTAATTTTTGGAACTGCCCATTTTAGCTTAGTATCCCAATTATATGAAGGGGATAGGAAAATAACAGCAAATAGTACAGAGATGTTTAATAAAGTGTTTAAAAAAACTTCTGTAACCTGATGCTTAACCAAATAATTAAAATAACAGATTTTGAGAAAACTTCTCTTATAATAAAAGAAATCCCTTAAAGCTATATATTTCTACCTGTTTAAGACTGAACTTGTTTTATGAAGATCTACTTGCTAGGCTTGGAAAAATCTAAAGTATCTTAAATTTTGGTAAAATTTTCCAGGAAAACACTGCATGTTTATATACTGTGTAGAAAAATAGACACATTTTTAAATGCCTCAAAAGTATCAAAGAGAACTAGCTTTAAGAAAACTAAAGACATGATACTTAAACTAGACGTCCCATAGGTAACCTCAGCTATAGTCTAATCTGGTTTTTAAATAACCTCATATAATTACCTGTGTTTATTTCCTCTGCAATTTCCAAATCTTCTATTTGAATTATATGATCTAACATCTCTATAAAATGGTCTCTAATTTCTTCAGCTGACTCATCACCAAATTTATAATCACATAACATTACAGTGGATCCCGGAATGGGGACAAAAACTCGGTGAGGGAGAATGTGGAACTCTTTTTCAGAATCTAAAAGGAGAAGAAACAGTATCAGTATTTAGACAGGTTTGTCACTGGTATCAGTGATAAATATTGTATAAGTATATGAAAGCATATGCCAAAAGAAATAAAACCTTAAAAGGTCTTTTCATTTTCTAATTGATCTCACACAAAATTGCTTACTGAATTCTTTAACTCAATACCTAAGGCCTCTGCAAGGGACATAAATGATACTCCCATGAAATATAAACTCACCACTGCCTTCAATGTGAAGACATTGTTGATTATACATTCTTATATTATCCACTGTCCTATGAAGGAATACCTACGAGATAATTTTGTCTCAGAAGTTGTTTTTCTTGTTTGTTTTAACCTTACAAGTACTGAATTTTCTAAACAATTTTTCCCTTTTTCGTGCAAGCTTATAGAGCCAAATTAGTGGCTCACCTACATCAAGTGTATAGGTCGTGATAGCGTTCATTTCTGTACTAATCTCACCACTGACTTCATCTTACATGATGTAGCCCCCCAATCAAGCATGTGTAGGACATTAAGATACACATTTTCTGGACTAATCTCACCACCAACTCCATCTTGCTTTCTTTTTCATTTTCCCTTTGCCTCATTCTCATTATTAATACCTACTTTACCTTCTTAACTTGTAATGCCTTTTTGTAAATAGCCTTAAATCATTTTTAGCAAAAATAATCTGGACCTAAGTAAATAATGAATATTTCACTCTTCTTTCAACACACACATTTCGCTCAATTTCTAACATAAACACATAATTATTGTTTGGCTCAAAACCATGACTCTGATGAAGTATCAACAAAGATAGAGATTTTGTGTAAAGAATGACTTTTTTCAGCAATGGATATGATTTTAAAAGCTACCAATGTACAGACCAAGTAGAAAACCAGGGCTCACTTTAACAGTAACCTACCTTTCCTTGTCAAGAAGCAAGTGGTAGCTTTATATAACTGCAAACAGATGACAATGAAGAACGCCTTAAGTGTCATAGGAAATGCCATGACATAAATATGTGTTCCTGCCAGATTCTGCTTAATATATTGTTTTCAAATGAGAACTGGGAGAATTTTACTCTTTGACCAGACTGCCTCCTAGCTGTAAAATTATATCACTGCAATTTGTCTTACAGCATGTAAACTGCCCACACATTGATATTAGGAATATAATATTTTATTTGGGGCCATGGTTTCTTAAAGCTGGTTAAGTTCAAAACTTTCAAAGGTGACCTAAGTGTAATTGGCATGCAAACTTTTAAAACAATTTCAAACTGCATTAATTCTAGGTTTGCCTGAAAAAGAGACAAATATGCTTGCTTATAAAATCAAATGTTAAAGAACTGGTTGCAATTCTTATATTACTCATTTAAAAAAGCGCTTACAGTTTTCAAATTAAAGTTAAATTAAACATTTATTATCTAAATAAGACCAAGTTTTCTAGCTGGTCTGAGGTTTAAAATGGGAGAGGAAAGCTTTAAAAAAAAACATACATCTTAAAAGTACTCAAAAAAAAGAATCCTTTAGGCATATTCCCATAGCAGAGTATTTAGTTCAAAATTATTTAAGTAAGTTCAAAACAAAAAAATTTTAAGTTAAACCAATATGATAAGAATTGAGATTTTGCTGGTTAAGTATAAAATCCTAACTCATACTGGAATATTAAAGAAAATTTTGTAGAACAGGCAATATCTGAGCTGACTCTTAAAAGATAAACAGACATTTGCATGAAGGGATGAGAGGCGCAATCCAGAGAGTGGAACCATGACTACAGGCAAAGAGGAATATAAATGTTCTGAGAGGACAGGCAGTATGGATGGATGTGGATGTAGGGATGGAAGAAGGTAAGAGATATCATAGTTGATGACCTCAGTAGTATGTCATCTACTGAGAGTAAGTTGGGCAGGACTGAATGCAGGCTGATAGAGAATAATGAAGAAAGCCTGGAATACTTCTTAAGGGAAAGAAAAGGGGAAGACCAGAATAAGTAAAAGGACTGAGTGGAGTTCTTTCTTTCTTTCTTTCTTTCTTTACTGTCACCTGAAGTATTAAGTTCTTCATCTGGATAGCCAGAATTAAAAGACTATGTTTACTTTAAAGATTCAGAATGTAATGTTAATATGCCCTTTGCAGACTTCCTTATGCATGAAAAAAATATTCTAGTTCAGGTTAATTTCATGGCATGCATTCTAGATTTTACCATATTACAAACCTACAAGATTTTACTAGTATATAAGAAGCATAAACAAAACAAACATCGTATATTAACGCATACATGTGGAACCTAGAAAAATGGTAGATGAACCGGTTTACAGGGCAGAAATTGAGACACAGATGTAGAGAACAAATGTATGGTCACCAAGGGGGGAAAGTGGTGGGGGAGGGGTAGTGGTGGTGGGATGAACTGAGAGATTGGGATTGACATATGCACATTAATATGTACAAAATAGATAACTAATAAGAACCTGCTGTATAAAAAAATAAAATTCAAAAATTCAAAAAAAAATAATGTTGTGTTAGCTATTCTAGGTCTTGTGCCCCTTTACACCAACTTTAGAATCAGTTAGTTGATATCCATTAAATAACTTGCTGAGATTTTGATAGGAATTTCATTGAATCTATAGATCAAGTAGGAAAGAAGTGACATTTTAACTATATTGAGTCTTTCAATCCACGAACAAGAAATATCCATCCATTCATTTAGATCTTTGATTTCTTACATCAGAGCTTTATAGTTTTCCATATACAGTTTCTACATATATTTATTAGATTTATACATAAGTGTTTTATTTTCAGGGTCCTATTGTATATGTTATTTTTTCATTGCAAATTCCAACTGTTCATTTCCGTATATAGGAAAACACTGACTTTTGTATATTACCTTGTATGCTGTGACCTTGCTAGGTCACTTATTAAAGAGTTTTTTGTATAATTTTTGTGACTTTTCTAGATAGACAATCATGTTATCTGAGAAGTTTTATTTTTTTTCCTTCCCTATCTGTATATATTGTTTCCTTACTGCACTACCAAGGACTTCCAAAAAAATGATGAATAGGGAATTTTTTTAAAATGTCCTGATGGGATTTTGATCTGCATTATGTTGAATCTATAGATCAACTTGGAAAAAGTTGACATCTTAATAACATTGAGTCTTCCAATGCATGAGCATGGCATCTTTCTCCAATTATTAGGTCTTTTCTAATTTGTCTTGGCAGTGTTTTGTAGTTTTCAGTACGTAGATCTTATATATATTTTGTTAGATTTATCTCTAAGTATTTTACGGTTATTTGAATGCTATTATAAATGGTATTTAATTTTTAAAATTTTTCCAGTTTTTTCTTACTATAGAGAAATATAATTGAGTTATGTATATTGACCTTGTATTCTGGGACCTTGGTAAATTCACTTATTAGTTCTAGTAGTTTTATTTTTCAAGATTCTTTTGGATTTTGTGTGTACACAATCATGTCACCTGAGAATAAAGACAGTTATTTCTTCCTTTAAAAAAAAAAAAAGAAAGATAAGTAAAATGAGGACTAAATTTAAGATCTAACAATTGGGTGTATATATACTCAATTTCAAAATTTACATGTTCATATTATTATACTTGCAATATATATTTTTATCTTGATATCTTAAGATCTACTAACATGTTGCTGGAATAATTATCCTCTTACTACAGTTCAAAAAATGTATACTTACATTTGGTTCATTTTTGAAATATAAGGCTACATTCCACAAAACTTAAAGTTAATAAAGTTTAAATACAACCATCATTAAGTAATTCTCTTCCTTCAGTACCTCCAACTTAATAGCAATTACTACTTGATGAGGGCTTGCCCTACCAACCTGTATTAGGGACTTTAAAAATATCATCTTCTTTTATCTCACAGGCTCGAAAAATAGCTACTATAATCTCTGTTTTTCACATAAGACAGTGGATGCTTAGACAGACTAAATTATTTGCCTGAAGTCACTCCAGTAGTGTTAGAGTAGACACAGAACCCAAGAACTTCAATCTTTGCTCTTTCCACCAAACTACACTGCCTACTCTCTCTTCCCACAAGCTCAAAGGCCTCTCAATTATCAGTGAAAATATTCTTTCATTTTGTAAAAATGTAAGATTAGATGATAACATTAACTTCTAATATATCAAATTTAATGTATAAACAACTGCTATTAGAGGTAATTAATTTTACTGATTGGACATCAGCAAAAATTTCAAAATACTAATTCACATAATAGAATACTAGAGCAGTCATTTGATACCCGTTTTATGAAGCATTTGTAATGGAAAGGAATATTTAACTAATGTGTGTGATAAGGTAGATCTTTGGCATTATTGGTAGATATATCCCCATGTCCCAGAAAATCCTAAAATTCACAGTTCAGTTGTAACACATACTGTTACTCAGAAAGTGAAGTAGTGTTTAATACCATGAGAGTTATCACACACACAAAGTCAAGTAGCAAAAACAAAGCCACAGAGATGAGACTGCTAGACTAATTGGGTGGCTAAGTGACCAGGTTTTACATACTTCCCAAAACAAAACTCTCAATCCAATTGCTGCACATAAAATTCAAATTCATGTCTCAGCAAAACTATACATTATTAGTGGATGGGTTTTTTGTGAACTACATGAAGGACAGATGCTAAATCTGGAAATTCCAGGTATCTATCATACTAGGAATAGAAAAAAGATTATAAGCAGTCCACCAAACCTGATATACGGGCTATTATAACTAAAAGAAGTTAGTTATACACAGGCGCTATGCTTTTCTCCTATAAAAATAAACATATTCCCTTAACAAGCTAATAACGTATGTTTCAATTATGTACATATTCAACCGTGAATTGCAAATCCACCTGAAGAGTAGAAAGGCAGATAAATGTATAGCTTCAAAAAGCATAATCAATATTATAATTTTCTTTTTGAGTAAAACAAAATTTTTCTAATACAAATTACTGAAAAGGTATAAATTGTTCATGTTTCTCAAAAGACGGAATAGTTATAAAAGGTTAAGACACCATGACCCAGCCTTTTTAAAATCTAGTAAAGTCTGTTAGAGAATAGATGATAAGTATATAAACTAGTACACGCACACACAAAAAAAAATTGGAAAGAAAAAGATCAATTGAATATAAACCTATTAAAGACTCTACTATATATAAGGTTCAACACTAATAAATTAATGGCTTTAAAATGGTAACACAGTCTCCTCCATAAGTGGTGGTGGGAAAACTAGACAGCTACATGTAAAAGAATGAAATTAGAACATTCCCTAACACCACACACAAGAATAAACTCAAAATGGGTTCAAGACCTAAATGTAAGACCAGACACTATAAAACTCTTAGAGGAAAACATAGGAAGAACACTCTTTGACATAAATCACAGCAAGATCTTTTTTGATCCACCTCCTAGAATAATGGAAATAAAAACAAAAATAAACAAACGGGACCTAATGAAACTTCAAAGCTTTTGCACAGCAAAGGAAACTGTAAACAAGACGAAAAGACAACCCTCAGAATGGGAGAAAATATTCACAAATGAATCAATGGACAAAGGATTAATCTCCAAAATATATAAACAGCTCATGCAGCTCAATATTAAAGAAACAAACAACCCAATCCAAAAATGGGCAGAAGACCTAAATAGACATTTCTTCAAAGAAGACATACAGATGGCCAAGAAGCACATGAAAAGCTGCTCAACATCACTAATTATTAGAGAAATGCAAATCAAAACTGCCATGAGGTATGACCTCACACCGTTCAGAATGGTCTTCATCAGAAAATCTACAAACAACAAATGCTGGAGAGGGTGTGGAGAAAAGAAAATCCTCTTGCACTCTTGGTGGGAATGTAAGTTGATACAGCCACTATGGAGAACAGTATGGAGCTTCCTTAAAAAACTAAAAATAGAACTACCATATGATCCAGCAATCCCACTACTGGGCATATACCCAGAGAAAACCATAATTCAAAAAGACACATGCACCCCAATGTTCATTGCAGCACTATTTACAATAGCCAGGTCATGGAAGCAACCTAAATGCCCATCAACAGATGAATGGATAAAGAAGTTGTGGTAAATATATACAATGGAATATTACTCAGCCATAAAAAGGAACAAATTTGAGTCATTTGTTGAGACGTGGATGGATCTAGAGACTGTCACACAGAGTGAAGTAAGTCATAAAGAGAAAAACAAATATTGTATATTAACGCATGTATGTGGAACCTAGAAAAATGGTACAGATGAACCAGTTGGCAGGGCAGAAGTTGAGACACAGACATAGAGAACAAACGTATGGACACCAAGGGGGGAAACTGCGGTGGGGGTGGGTTGGTGGTATACTGAATTGGGCGATTGGGATTGACATGTATACAATGATGTGTATAAAATTGATGACTAATAAGAACCTGCAGTATAAAAAAACAAACAAAAAAAACAACTAATACTAAACTTTCTTTGGGTTATTTGTAGGGAAATATGTTAATATAAATGTTTCAGACATTACATGAAATTTCTAAAAATCTTGTATGTTCTGGTATAATGTTATAAGTCATAATTCTAGTTATTTCTTTAAAATGTATACCTCAGAAATAACTTAAAGAAAATGGTAACACAGCTTATCTATTCTGGCAAAAATTCACACAGAATTTTTCTTTTTAAATCCTCCCTGAAATTATTAAATGTTGACAGATTTACTATTACAAGGTGTTCAAAAGCTTTTTTTTAGGTGGCAACTGAAAATTTTCATTCAATAAGAAAAGTAAATGATGACATATTGTTTTAAAAAAGATATATGCAGTTAAAAAGATGATATTATCTATTATATCTTGACATCTTAATATATCAATTAAACACATGCAAAAAAAGTACTTAATATTATACTCATAACTTTTTTTTCTGGAATTTCATTCAAAAGCAGATCCTCAAATAGTATTTCACAACGATCAGCAACTGTATTCAATATATCTCTTTTCATGGCCTATGGAAAACCAAAACAAACCACAATAAGAAATAAAATCCATTTCTTTAAATTTGCATTATTTTATTACCAAAACCCACCACATAAATGACTTCCCTGTATAATCATGTCCACTAAAATAACTAGTACGTCATTCCATTTGTCCATTTATGTAACTGGCTTATCTATACATTAATAGTTTAACAGCAAATTTACCCAGACTTCATCTAAACAGTAAATTTAAACCAAATAAATGAACAAAATTTTGCATCTGAACAAATAATGCTAGTGGTCCAAATTAGAAAATGCATAACTATGACAAAAGTGCCAGTCATCATTTTTTAAATTTCTAAATTATATTGATTATAGAACAATACCTAATAATTCTTTGTAGGTGTACAGTTCCTGTTATTTAAAAAGTTCAGTTTCCCTCAGAAGAAATGATTTCAAATATACTAATATGTTACAACTGTGGAACACTTAATACACTTGTATAATCATCACTTCTAAAAGGTAAAAAAAATAGACATTCTACATATGAAAATCTTGGGACCAATTACCTGGTACATTTGGACTGCCCAACAGACTGGACTTTTAGCAGTTAAAATCAAATGAATAATTATGAAATTTGAGATTGAAAAAAGTAAAATTTTAAGATTTTTGAATAATTATGTTAACATGCTTCTGTTTTTCATATACCAGTTATTCCTTTTCCTTTTTTTTTTTTTTTTTTTTTACCTGTACAGCATCTTTAACCTTGGGTTTATTGCTATGAATATAAGCTCTGCATTTCACAGCACCCTTAAGGTTTACAGAGCCACTGCAGATCTGGACTGTGGCTGTGGATCTGTGGTCTGAATTCAGAAGCTGAAACACAAAATCTGTTTAGATTCTAATAGCCAATGACTATTAATTATGTGAAACATTTAAACATTATTTATGTGAGTCATTTCATGAAGCAAGAAGGAATTTTTATCTGAACCAGGTGTCTGAAAATATTCCCCATAATTTTTTTTTTTTTTGCGGTACGCGGGCCTCTCACTGTTGTGTCCTCTCCCGTAGCGGAGCACAGGCTCCGGACGCGCCGGCCCAGCGGCCATGGCTCACGGGCCCAGCTGCTCTGCGGCGCGTGGGATCTTCCTGGACCGGGGCACGAACCCACGTCCCCCGCATCGGCAGGCGGACTCTCAACCACTGCGCCACCAGGGAAGCCCCCCCCCCATAAATTTTTTAAAGGCCTTCATATCTCTCCTTATAAGTTACATGTTATTTTCTGAGTATTTTGAACATACTCTGAAATTAAATACACTACATCTAATTTTTTTCTTACTAATATAACCATCTAAAGTACCAATATTCATTCAATATGTTCATTAAACATACATTATTTGCAGATTACTCAGATAAGTACTATTAAGATGAAAAGATGTAAAAAGAAGATATGGTCTAGTAAGAGAAGGTACACTATGCAAGATTTGCACAAAAATAACTGGAATACAAAGCGGGATGTGATAAATATGATAAAATTACAAGCAACATATAGACACTCATTTATTTATACATTTTCAACTCATAACTTTTATAGACTGAAAGTAATGTTACAGGCTTCACAGCAGAAAAAAAGCAAGTCAACTATGCCCGTCACCAGAAAATGATACCAGTGATTGTCATTTTCACCTCCCAGACCCATTCTTATTTAATCTAAGTAGGGTTAGTTTATGCTTGGTTTTGAGCTTTTTCACAGACATTTTTAACCTTACCATTTCAATAAGTGCCAAAACAAGGAGAGAGGGTCGAAACTTTGAAAGTACTACTAGAGGCCCATAAAGTCACACTGGAACCAAAAATTATGATTTAAAAAAAAATGGACATGGTAAAAATATATGTTCTAAGTGTACCTGAAATAAACATTCAACAATAGGATCAATTCTGAAGAACAGAAACAAATCATACAACTTGTGACCAGTGCTAACTAACCATGTGCCTAGGCAGTAAGAAACAGTCAGGAAGTGCTGAGGACAAATGGTGAAGAAATCAAAAGACTTGAATATGCAGCCACTGAAAGAGCATGAATAGTCAACACCTAATGTAATTCAGGCAAAGGCTAAATTTTTTTTAAGAATTTAAACTTAAACACAGTCAAGTCTTGGTAAAAAAATTTGTCACAGACCAAATAAATAGTCCAGAAGATTCCAGGTCCATGCAAAAATGTCAATCATCAAACCAAGCAAAAGGGTGACAATGCCGATACTCTATTTGGAATAAGCCTCTTATGATACTTGTAGAGATCACTGATACATCAATAAGTGGAGTGGAGGAGGAGTAATGGGCTTCCCTCATCCACTAAACAGAACTTTACTATAGAAAAATAATGCTCTATTTTACATACTTAATATCTAACTTACAATACATATTATATAACACATTTATAGCATATATATTATATGTGCATAAATTAGAACATTACTTTCCAAATGGACTAGACTATATATATAAAAGACCACACACACACAAAAAAAAAAAAAAAAAAAAAACAAGGAGAAGACTTTTTAAAGAATAAAAGGACTGCTTCACTCCTTTTCGGTGGAAACGTATCTGGGCTCTATACAGGTCAACTCGCCTTGGTTTCTTTGGACTTAGGAACAAACTAGCTACTTTGGGAATCTAACCTATTCATAAGTGGAGGAACTTCTGTGATGCTGACATGACATTTTGGAAAAGGAAAGACCCCTCTGGTTATGGCGACCAAATGAAACCTTACCGAAATGGTAACATTTGGGCTAGATCTTCATGTACAGAATAGGAGTTTGACAGTCTGGATGATAAGGGGAAAAAATGGCACTGGTAAGACAGACGACTCAGGAAACACGCAGAACTTTGAAGGCACAGAAAGCATACCTCTAGAATAGTAAGTTAGAAAATAACAGAAAGGCATGTTGAGGCCATGAAAAGCCTTGAATTAGACTTTTCTAACTAGTCAATATAGAGCAATTAAGGAATTTTAAGCAAGCAAAGTAACACAATTGGTGTCTAACCCTTATACACAATAAATACTAACTGAAAAAAAAAACATAAGTAAATGCACAGTGAATGAATGCAAACTGTGATTCAGAAAGGATAATCTGAGGTAATATGCAGCATAGATCAGAAATACAGAAGATATTCCAAGAGACATACAAACAAAGGTATCAGGATTTCGGAGAATGAATCACTTTGGACAAGAATGAATAGATGGCGAGAGACTAGTTAAGAGTTACTTGTGATAAACTAGGTAAAATAATTATGTTGTAAAGCTAATGGCACTGGGACTATAAGGAAAATAAAAGAGGAGCTATGCTGCAAAGAAAAAATCAACAAGACTTGATGAAGGGTGACTGGGAGGAAAGTGGTATCAAATACTTATTGATTACTTATTATATATCGGTCATTTTAAAGTTTCCAGCTGGCTGACCAGTGGAATTATTGACAAAAATATATGATACCATATACTATTAATTATAATAAATTATCTCATGATATTATCTTCTACTCTTCTCTCTATATTCCCACCTTCTACACATCTTCTAACTGCAATTTTATAACTAAAATAATTTTAACTGAATTGTTCAATAAACCGAGAGGTCACATAAGCATAACTACTAAAAAGCATATAGGTAGAGGAATAGCCTTAAAATAAAGAAAATTTCTAAAATCAAAAAGGAGGAGGAAAACTGAAGACTAAAAGTGCTTTTAAGATACTGAGAAGAGAAACTGAGAAATGTTCAGTGGCATAAGTCCAACAACAATTTAGTAATGTTCTATTGCTAAACACAGAAAAGGAAAAGAAGAAATTAAAGCATCCTCATATGACAAACTGCTTTTGAGTCTATTTTATTCAGTTAAAAAAATATATAAGTCCTGGTCCTATTTCCCTGTTTCAACATTTTCAGTATAATATTGAAATGAAAAGTTTTCTAAAAACATGGATGTACTTTATACCCTATCTGGCCTCTAGGATAATTTCCAGCAGGATTAAAATCATAAGTATGCCTACTTTTAGGAATAATTATGCAAATTTAAATTCCTGAAAAGAGAGTGTAATTCAAAACAACCATATAAAAACATAAACCTTGCTAATACTGTGTGGGTTTTGTCAAATCAGAGGTATAAATCTGCTTCAAATTAGGTATATAACAACTGTTGGCACATCTGTGCACACGTTTTATCTTTAAGTTAAGAATTGCAACTTTGCTCATAAAACTTACAACACCAAATATCATACACATGTATATATGTATATGTGTGTACATATATATGTATACATATATACATTTTTTCCTAATTGCTATCTACCTGATGTTAAAATTTTAATAGGCTTGAGGCAATAGACCCAAATAGATTTTATTAAAATAACGTTTCTTGGGAATAACTTTCTTAGAACTGAACATTTTTTATAGTCCTTTACATCTCTAAAATTCTTTGACTCTCTAACAATAACCATAAAAACAGAAACAATTTCATTAAGCTTATTCTAAGAAATACTGTATTTTAATTTTAGATAAGGAGTATGTTAAAATTTTTACCAACTGTGTTAGCACTCTGACATCAAAAGAATGATTAGTTGCTTGAGTATTTCCTCTAGAAGATTTTTTCTGAAATAACAAAAAAAATTTTTTTAATTAGATTGTTGAGGTTGGAGTGGAACATAAAAGACAATTTAGGGACTATCCAACGTACATTAAGTAACTCAGAGGGAAAAAAGGTCTTATTATTTGTTTTATTTTAGCTTTTTCTAGAGATGTGTAACTTTGTGTAATCTACATCAATCAACGTGCACTCTTAAAAGCCTTTAATCGCCTACTTTTATTCCTCTAAAGCAAGGATTGGCAAACTATGGCCTATGGGTCAAATCCAGACTGCCAGCAGTCTTCGTAAATAGGTTTTACTGGAACACAAGCAGGATCAATCATTTACATATTGTCTATGGCTGCTTTCATGCTACAACAGCAGAGCTGAATAGGCCATGTGTAAGAGAGAACACATGGCCTCCAAAGCCTTAAATATTTACTATTTGGTTTTTTACATTAAGTTCACTGATCCGTGCTCTAAAGGGAGAGATCACCAAAGTTCCTCTTCAAATCAAAGATATTTTAGAAGCCCATATAGACCCCTCCTATAAAATGGCCAAACTTAGTTTTTAAACTGTTATCAGGGCAGAACATGACTTTAGTTTTAAGCAAGCAGTTTACATTGTAGAAATTAGATGTTATTTAGATGACACTCTCTCCTTTAGGTTTCAAAATTCCTATGATTTCAGAAATAATCTCCTATCATTTTCTGAGAAAAACATTTGCGTTTTAGTTTAAAAGACCTTAGAAATAAAAAGTAGATGAACTGTTTTCATGAAGGCAAGGCATAAAGAACTAAAGATAAGTCATCTTTTATTTTTCCTTAAGCACAAATAATTTCATAAGTAAGATGATTTTCTCTTAACTCACCTGTCCTTCTAATAGGTCACAATCCTCATCTTTAACTTGTCCATTAATCAAATAAATACTATTTTCTATTTGCTTGGCCCAGTGTATTAGTCCATTCTTAAAAGAAACACAACATAGATATCATTCAAATATAATGCCATCTCAATTAAACTCCCTCGAGTTGACTTTTTTCTACCTAGTATACTGAAATATTAAAAATCCCTAAGTATCAGCAATGTGGCATTTAAATTCAATATCATAAACAACAAAAAAGTATATCCCCAATTTTTGGCACTTTACCCATATTTAACAATAGTTTTTCTAATCTTTTTCCCAAACTAACATTTATGTCACAGACCTAGGAGACTTAATAACCACAGTCAAATAAAATTCAATAATTCCTGTTATCTTAAAAAAAAGTGAGAAAAGAGAAAGAGCCTCAAATATATAAAGCAGTATTAAAGAGGAAAAAATAAGCAAGTTCCATTTACCTCTTTCAACAGGAAAAAAGAAGAGAAATAAGTTATGAACAAAAGAATGGTACAGAAATACAAAAAAGAACTGGAAGATGGAAAACAAAACTAAAGATGAAGATAGTTCCCTGTGCTATACAGTAGGACCTTGTTGTTTATCCATTCTATATATAACAGTTTGCATCTGCTAATCCGAAACTCTCAATCTATATTCAATACCCTGTGATAACCCATAATCGAAAAGAATATGAAAAAGAATATATGAATCACTTTGCTGTACAGTAGAAATTAACACAACATTGTAAATCAACTATATTTCAATAAAATAAATTTAAAAAAAAACTAAAGATGAAGAGAAAGCAAAAAGACCAAACAGTACATCTTCTTACATAATTATATTTTACAATGTACATAATTACATGTTAATTAACAAATATTTATGGAGCACTTATTATGCTAAATACATTAGTATGATAAACAATGTCTCACCTCTAATTTTTTAATCTGGGTAGAGTAACAAATTAGTTACCCATAACAATATTATTATAATTAGAATGCAGTTTTTGAGGATATAAAATGAACGGCATAGACAACCAGAATAAAGGCAGATCATCTATTCAGCAATCACTAAAGAAAATTCATTTTACCCTGATACCTTTGTATTTTTCTCCAGAGTATAGCTGACAGAAGTAGTAGACAGTGGGACATGAATATTAATATATACTGTACACTCTAAAGAAAGCCATGAAGCTGATAGTCCATTTTGATACTTCCAATCTGCTGGTTTTGCAGAACTCTTTAGCAAAGGGGGAAAAACATAAAATATGTGATTTATGTAAAACACACGGAGCAACAAAACATCATAAAATGTACAACCTAGTAACTTATACAAGCTGTTATCTAATATATTTGGCCAAATTCCTTCATCAAAGGGTAACAGGTTAGAACTAAATAAAAATAAAGCATGCATTAAAAGTTCAGTATTCTTCAGCACATCCCAGGCAATCTTGGCAACTCGCTCGCCCAGTGAAAGGCTTGCTTAAAATCCTGACAAGTCCTCTGGTCCTGTAGTTCCCATCTGTAGCTTCAACAGTGTCAATTCTGAAGCTTCTGATGGAGAGTAAATAATCACTGAGCAAATACTAGGCACCAGACATTTTCCTTTCTGTCCTATCCTTGCTAACAGAATACTGCATTACTTTTTCACACTGCTTCTTTTTTTTTTTTTTTTTTTTTGGACATACTGCATGGCCTGTGGGACCTTAGTTCCCCGACCAGGGATTGAACCCGTGGCCCCCTGCAGTAGAAGCATGGAGTCTAAACCACTGGACCACTAGGGAAGTCCCTCACATTGCTTTTTAGACACCTTGGCAAAATGTTAGTCTGGATTCTGCTGAGTACAGATAGCTTGTTTACTGGGCACTGTGGCTCCCATAAGCCTAGACACTTTTACTGCCAGCCTCTCAAATATAATACCAGACACATAAACAAGGTAGGGAGAGCTTAACAAAACTATTTTAACAATTAAAAAAAACCATAAATTGTCCTTGTCTGTAGTGACAATCATATTTCAAAATAAAAAACTACAGGTGGTTGTGGACATTAATAGGAAGAGACAGCACTGAAAATTATTAAAACTAAAAATTGAATTTTATTTAAAAATAGTTTGCAACACAGAAAAATCTTTAAAGAGCAGTTTTTCTTACCTTTGGATTGTGGATATCATAAGTTCGACAAAATATTCTTTACTAATTAAGGATAGAAATAACCAAAAAAATAAAAAATAAGAAAGTAATTCTTGATCATCAAAAGAAAATAAACCATCAAAAAATAAAGTATATGCATCCAAGAGTTTTTACAAAATCATATCACTTCATGGCATGACACTTAAAGATATGTACACACATATATATATGTATGTATATGTTTGTATAAATACATATACTTATATACAAATTTCTCTGACTATAATACTTGTGGTACTTTCAACTATTTCCTACTGCTTATAAATCCTGCTAATAACAATGAATAGAATGATAGCTCTTACAAAACTGTCCTCAAATACAGACCCTTTTAAACAAATAGGAGTGCTGTTTTGAATGAAGTCAAACCTGGGAATATTTATTGGGTCAAACGGTCTGTACATGAAACTTTCTAGTTAAATACCAAAGGAGTTAACAGCCCACCTTCTACAGGAATGATCACTTTTTGAATTTTGTCTTTTTGCAGGTCCTAATTTATTGGGCCCTTGCATTGCTTCACTCCCTTAGTGAGGCTGCCTCATGCTTGGGAGGTACTTGCCCTGGTACTACGTAGAGGAAAGAAGCTAAGAAGGCCCTATAATTGGCTCTTAGTGTCACTTGATCTTGGCCAAAGATATAAAAATTGCCAGCTCAGAGCACCTATGCTTTGCATTGAACATTTTATCTATAGGAACTGGAGGTAAACAAAATAAAAGCATTACTTTGCCTAAGCTGTACCTTTCTGTAGGGGCCCTAGCGTATTTTAATGTACAGGGTTGGAGAGCTGGTAAAGAGTTCAGAATGCCCAGTCCTTGCCACCTCTCTCAAACTCTTTACAACCCTGATACATGATTAACAACCATTATTACCATTATTATTGGCAGTCCGAATTATGTGTTATTTACAGAAAAACGTACAAACAAAGACTATTTTTTAAATGATGACTTAAATAAATGTTTGGGGAAAAAACCTGCAGGAACATTATTTTGGTAGCATATACTTTAGAACATAAACACCTAAATAAAAGATACTTTTTTGTAGAAGAGCAAAAGTGAAGTGTCACTCGTTCTGAGACCTCCTCATCTGTGAAATTCCACAGTCTCTTTTTATTCATAGATTTTTCCACAGCAAATACTAGCTGAAAGAGGGGAAAACACATCAACTGAATGCAAAATAAAATAAGAGAGTGCAGAAAAAGATAATTATAATATCCTTAAGCACCCATCTAGCTTTAAAATTCCACGATGCTATCATTAAATTTCCTTTTTCTCAAAAGAAAGAGTGAAACTGATTCTTAACCATTTAGATTCCATTTTTAGGGATATATAAAAATTAGGTATTAAATTAAAAAATATAATTCACTGTCATTAACAATCAACTGAACATGATTTGGGGCAACTAATATTTAAGTGAAGTACAGAATAAAGACTTTAATTAGAATGAGAAGTGACAAGTGATTTTTAACCTATAAAAATGGAGCATGTCACCCATTTGGCATTTCTTATTTAAATGTTACAAAAGATGTAAAGTAATACATGAGGGCACATAAAATATAGTAATAACATAAATTCTAAGTGAAAAAAATCAGAAATAGTAACAAAAATCTATGCCACATGTACAAATTATAAAAATGCATACTTGATATGGGGAGAGGGTTCATAAATTTGGCCCTAAGCTTTCTAAAAATAATGTGCACAGAGAAACCCAATCAGTTCCCTAATTCGCACAGTCCATAAGCTAAACAATTGATCAGAAGAGGCATAACTTTGTTAATAATGATATCAAAAGAAGTTTCTTCAAAGACAATATTATGTAATATAACAAACAAAGTTCTCAGCAATGACCTTATGGGAGACAGTGACAAGTTTTATAAGGTTACTTCATATACTGTCCCTCAATGCAGGTCAATGGAAACAAAGTTAAAAAATTAAAACACTACAATTTCTGAAATAGGGCGTTTCTAAAATCTTACATGCTTCTTAGAAACAAAAGAGATACAAAAAGCAAGAGGAAGGAGGATCTACTGTATCTCTCTAGCGCTGAGCCCACATTCAACCCAACCACAAGAGGATGCACAGCCAATGCTATTAAATACACATGGATATAGATTACATTTCAAAATGCCAAAAAGGATGAATGATTGTGAAAGATGTACATTTTAAATGGTAAAAATGGCAGAAGGCTGAATAACTGGCCAGGGGAGGGATTATCACCATTTTCTTCCTTTACCCCCATAAGTACAAATATCAAAGGTTTGAAGGTGGGATATTTGATGGGAAAGAATGTTACAAAACTGGAAGAATCTGTAGCACCTGGATTCTTAGCTGTACACTCTTTACTAGAAAAAGGTTTGGGGGGATTCTGTGGGGTTTTGCACTTCTCAAGATAATGAGGTCTCCTTCTCTCTCTTGGGGTGGAAAATAACTTTTGAAGGCTTATTTGGATGTTGAGTACTAAAAGAGATGAAAACTGGCTGCTTTAGGTCTCGGCTTTAGGGGAAACAGCTTGTGGACCCTCACATTTACTTGTAAACCATGTTACCCAAATGACTGACATAGGAATTAAACAAAAAGCAGGGGATTCATAATAGACACTCAGTCCAGAAATAAAGAGTAAGTATCTGACTGTTGTTACTTTATGTCTTACTCTCAGAATACTGAGAGAATTGAAGAGGTGAAGAATTGCAAAACCTATTAATTTCACATTACAGCAATCACTTGGAACTAAATGGAAGGTCTAGCAGAATACTTCTATGGCACAAGAAAAATTGTTAAACCATTGTAACTTGTTTCACAATAGTAAAAAGTTATCTTTAAAATAACGACTATTTAAAAAATACGTAGCATTGGTTGAAAATATAAATACTGACATGTATTACACTCAAGATACTAAGCAACTGGGTGGAAAAAGCTGTTTCAACATAATCCCAGCATAGAGAATTAATCTAAATATGCCTAGGATCACTGTATACAAGTATAATCAATTAAGATATAACTTTAAGAATTTTTGATATTTCAGACTTACTCTATGTAGGGTATTTTGAAATTCATTTCCCATCTCTAAAGTTGTAATAATAAATACTCCAAGAACTAAAAGTCCCCCTGGTAGCATTCTGGATACCTGTAAACAGAAATATAGTATTAGCTAACAAAAGCATTTGACATTATATGCAATCTTTTGTGTTTGAGAAGCTAAATATTAAATCAGCCAATGCCTACCTAGTACCAACTATATGCAAAACATTGAGGTAGGGGCTTTGAAAAAAATGGTTAAAATATTGAGAAATGGGGACTTCCCCAGTGGCACAGTGGTTAAGAATCCGCCTGCCAATTCAGGGGACATGGGTTCGAGCCCTGGTCCGGGAAGATCCCACATGCCACGGAGCTACTAAGCCTGTGCGCCACTACTACCGAGCCTGCGCTCTAGAGGCTACAAGCCACAACTACTGAGCCCGCGTGCCACAACTACTGAAGCCCATGCGCCTAGAGCCTGTGCTCCACAACAAGAGAAACCACTACAATGAGAAGCCTGTGCACCACAATGAAGTGTAGCCCCCGCTCACCGCGACTAGAGAAAGCCCGCACGCAGCAACAAAGACCCAACGCAGCCAAAATGGATGAAAACCAAGATGAATGGGGTGTTATTATGCACACAATCTTCCTAGAGTATCCTTAACTTTTTACCTCAAAACTACTTTATAAATAAAACAATTTAATAATGACACTCTTCAGAGACATCAATAAACTCCTTTCTCCTAAGATCGAAAACTAAAATATCTCCTAAATTTTTCAAGGGCTTCCACTATCAGCTAAATAAAATACAAATTTTTATCTTAGACTGGTATTGCAGACTCTAAAATCTGGCTGATCTGATATTCAGAGCCTCATTTGATACTACTGCCCATGAAATATTCAAGCATCAATCACGAACTTCTCACTGTTCTCCACATATATGGTTAGGCTTTCTAACTCTATACCTTTACTCAGGCTGCTCACTCAGCCTGAAAATACTTTCTCTTACACGTCTACATGTCTGAACTCTACTGAATATCTCGAAGTCAGCTTGAGGAAGCTGCCTTCCCGGATCCTTTGATCTCCAAACTCCTGCAGGACCTCAGTGTAGTTTTCCCATGCAGCTTATCACATGAACCTGTACTATGGTTATGTTGAACCTTACTAGTTGATCTGGGAGCTCCTTAATGGAAGAAGTTAATTCTCATCTACCTTTGTATCCCTATAATATTCAGCAGGGTCTGGGATTTGAGCAGAGGAAGTCCAACTTGAAACTCCATTGTTTCCTGTTGTTTAGATTTACCTCAATTTTTAAAACCTTCTTATTGATGTTGGTTATTTATATTATTTCCAATTTATCTGTACCTTAAAATAATATTGGTTAAAAATCCTAGCAAGTTTCTGTGTTCAGAGGATTATTTGCTTATAATAAATCTCCTGAGGTGGATAACCAGGTGGATAACTAGGTTAAAAGGTCATACATATTTTTAAGGATTTTGACACATCCTACCAGTTTGTCCTGCATAATATCTGTGATTTTCCTTCCACATCATTGTGGCTAGTTCTTAGTGCCACATGTATTCCTTTCTACCATCCATACTCATAGTGCTCTGGTCACCTTTTATGTACTTAATGTATGAGCAAACTGATCACAAGGTTAAGTCTTCAGAAAATTAGATACCACAGTCTAACCCCTAATATATTTGCGTTATGTCTGCTGGTGGTTCCCTCTGATTTCATAAATTCTATTTACTACAGTGACACAAGCTTGACATACATAAATAAGGAATAAAGTTTTCATACGTAGCATGGGGAATTTGCACATCTTTTCAAAATCATCAACAAATAAAATTAACCATTTCTTTCTAGAGGCAAAAAGATTATCTATTTTACTATGTAAATTTTATGTTTGTGTGTATAGATGTATACAGACTAGACATAGATATAGATATAGGTATGTAATTTTACAGAAGGCCAAAAGCAAAATTAGAGTAGAAAGTTATTTACAGACCATTGGAAATTTAAGTTTAAAATGTTTAATATTTCATTCGAAGATGGTATTAAATATTTATTGCATTTTTCAAAAATATAACTACATACTACCCCTATCACAAATGTAGATAAACATGTGAGCTTGAAGATTTAAAGATAATTGGAGAAGGAAATAATTTTATTTTTACCTTACTTTAACATACTTTATTGGATGATATAATCCATTCAATAACTACTTTTAAGTGAATTTACTCATCATTCCCTTTGACTCACCCCAAATCTCTTTCCTCTTCATGTAATGGCAACGCCACCTTCCTAGACCCAGGCTAAAAAAAAATCTCAAAAATCTTTAGCAACTCTCTAACAATCTCTTTTTACTGCCAATCTACCCGGTCACTGAATCATTTTAATACCAGCTCTTTCTCTGAAATGTTTTGGCAATGAAGTTTTAGCCCACTGCTTTAGTTTGCTTATTTATCCATTCACTTATCCAACATTTTGGAGTTCTCATCATAAACCATGGGAACACTATGCTTGGCGCTAAGGATACGGCCATAAACAAAACAGACGTGACCCTGTCCTCAGGAAGCTTAGAGTCTAGTCACTAGTTCATGTCACCTCTTTTTGAACTATTACTGTAACTGTATATTTTCTGCTCTCTCTCTCTCCAATCCCTCTACTCTCCATTTACACTGTACCAAGACACTGCAATTACTTTCTCAATTATTGGCAGGATTACTTCTCAATCCTTCTCAAAATAGGGAGCTCTGAAAGTCTACCATAGAGCTACTGGCTCCAAAAGAACTCCTTCCTTCCTAGAATGACACTTCAAAACCATCCATAAACTGGCCCCATACAGTCTTATGTCTAAAAGCATTCTTTTATATACACCACGCTTCAATTTTACCCAGTTGCGTGCTACTCTAACATACCTTTAAATTTCATGCCTTTGGGTCATTTATCCACTGTCCTTTGTGAATTCAATGTGCTCCCTGACTTCTACTAGCAAAGTCCTATTCATCTTTCAAGTTCAGAGCCTTCTGTGAAGCTGTTTGAATCCACCTTTGACAGATATTTAATCACTCCCCACTCTATATTCCTATGGTACTGTTCTATTTTTATTCACTTCTCTTACAATTTGTTTTGGTAATAATGTCTTTCACTTTGCTTAAAATATAAATGCTAAGGACATTAAAGAAAAATTTAACCATAATTTTATTTCCTCAGTACCTGGTTTAAGTCTTTAAAACAATCTGACCAGCAACGTTGACAATAACTAGTATTATTTTAAAATAAGGAAAAATTGGAAATAAGGTAAATGACCAATAATATAGAATATAGGTTAAAAAACACAACAGATAAAAGTTAACAATGGAAAAGCATAGTGTACAAGATCAAAGGCTTTCAAGTCACACCACCTGGGTTCAAATCCCAGTTTCACTACCTATTACACTAATCTTGGGTGGATTACTTAACTTCAAGTAAGAAAATGTTTTTTTAAAAACTAGATGCAAGTAATCAATAAATAAAAAATATAATCATGGATGAAACAGAGCAGAAAATCCTTCTATTTTTGATATACTACCCAAGTTTTGAAAACTTAAGAATGAGTACTCTGAAATCCTAGAGTAGTAACCTGAGGATAAGGTACTTTTATTCTGTTAGTCAATAAACACAAACTTAACTATATAAAGAAACAAACGTGATGACCTGGTTGGCATGTTCTGTGGCCCATTCTTCATCCAAGTTATCCAACTTAGCTTTGGAACGTTTGGAGCTCTCATCTTGTTCCTCTTTGGGTGGCGTTCTAGTGGCAAGAATCACATAATCCTTTTGTGAAGAACACTTAAAAACAAATTAGAAAAGCTTATTAGGGTGAGAACTGACTGAGGAATGCAAAGCCCTTATGACATGCAAAAACTGAGCAATATTTAGAGCAGCTTAAATTGTTAATACCTGTATTATACCAGAATCTACAGAGAAAACAATTTTCATGGATAGCCTTACAACATTTTCCTCACATGTTATTTATCTTTTAATATATTTAATACCAGCTCCTTATTTGTTTGGGCAACCTGAATGTGAATCATGCAGTGGTCCTTAAAAATGGCTTACTGGAACAGATTAGACAGTTCAACAAATAAAAACCCAATAAAATAAAGCAACAAATGACCTTGTGCATCTTACTTTCATAAAAACAATGATAGTGGGGAACTTGTTCGTGTGTGTCCACAGAAAAACAAAGGTGAAGTGATATTAGATTTATGTTCCTCAGTTTTAATAGCAATTAAACGCTAACCAGAAGTGGGAAACCTAAAGATAAATTTAGGGAAAATGTAATAGCTCAGGCTCATTACAGTGAAAATTTCCTATAAAGAAAGAGTAAAAATACAAGTTAGCACAATGTTATCCTCACACATGACCCGAAATTCTAATCGTTAGTGTCATCCTGGAACAGAAAATAAAGGAAGAGAAATTATTCCAATAAAAGTTATTTCCAGAAAGTTACATTGAAATGCACAAAAGGAAAAGGTAGGTGCTGATTACGCAAGCTCTTTCTTTTCATAAAATCTACGATTTTGAAAAGAAAAAGAAACTGACCCTGGGAGGAGACAGGCAAGCCTGAAAGCTTGAGGGGAAGGAAAGAAAAGTGATGAATCCTGGAATAAGGAGAAAGAAGAAGCATGTAGAATACTGAAAGGAATGAAAAGGCAGCATAAAGAAAGATTGGAATTCTCCCTAAATTGTGGGAGACTTATACATAAGATGGTGGTTTTGCTGAGCTCTAGAAACAACAGCCTATCTGCTGTAAGGCAAGTTTGGAAGAGGGTATTTCTCCCTGACCTTTCACCTTTACTGATCACTTCTGTTCCTAGCAAAAAGAACCCCATACTAGATGTTAAGTAACCTGAATCTAAAAGAAGTTCAGATTGTTGCTAGGAGAGGTCTGGTTGTCTAATGAGGAGCCTCAGAGGGTGGTATTACCTGGGTGAACAGTGCAGGGTCTGCCCTCTGTCTTACAAGTTAAGAAATCGGACTTGTGAAAACTCTGAGAATGTACCTGTCTCTCAGGGCTACACTGACATTACCTAAGATCATTCAGAATGATGCTAAAACTAGAATACCATGAAGGGATGTGAACATGTAAGTCCTCTGCGTGGTGCATTCTTTGTAAGTGGGCAACATAGGGCATCAAATTATAAGAGAAAATAGCTTGGGAATGTGGATAGAATCAGAACAAGTTAATTATCCAATGTGAAGGTTCTAAGGCATCATGTTAAAATATCCAGAAAGAAATCTTCCCCCAATAGGCCCCCTATTAGGCCTCAAAATTAATCTTTGGACCAAAGTACACTCTCCCCTAAATAGTGTTTAGATGTATGTAGCCAGTTTGTTTGCCTGACTCTCCTTTTTTCATTTCTGTGTACTGCTGACAAGTCCTCCCTGCTGATTAACACATTCTCCCTTCAATTATAATAAATCAGTGGGTGCTTATGCTTTTTAAAGTAACTGTCCAAATATCTGTTCCATTTTGGTTTGATTTTTGAGCCTTAACTCTAAGAGGGAAATAAAATTTGTGTAATTTCCAAATTTCTCTCAGTCCCTTTCCCTCCATCTCCACTGAATCAATATTAAAAAAATTCAATAAATGGGTATAATAATATACAATAAAATATATGACCTATATTTGCTTCAAGTCTGAAATAAGACAAACTAGAAATAAAATTGTAAAAAGCTACCTTTGTAAAGAATTGGACAACCTGGAATTAAAGATTAAAGGGGTGCAAAGATCACTTTGGAAAGACAATAAAATGTGAATAATCTGGTCAGTAAAATTCTAATTTTGCAGTTTCTACCTTATACGTTACTTTTATTTTTTTTTTAACATCTTTATTGGAGTATAATTGTTTTACAATAGTGTGTTAGTTTTTCCTTTACAACAGAAAGGAAGTTATAAGTTACTTTTACATTGTCAAAAGGGAATGTGTTCTGACTTGGGCAAACCTGGTCTACATTATTCTTCTTCATCCCATCCCTCTATCCCCTAACTTGAATTTACTGTTAAATCGCATATTTTAACTTTAAATAAACAAATTTGCTTTATCAGTAAATGCATAGGAAAAGATACATACCTGTCCTATTAAAAGACCAGAGACAAAAGCTTTTCCTTGGAGACTGATGTTTGAAAGATACTGGCCGACAGTCTCTTCTACAATGTAGGTTCTTCCCATTATTAAGAACTAATTCAACCTCCTAAATTACAAGAAAAAAAATAGAGCATTTTTAGGCAAAAAATGTAATTTGCAATATTTTCCTCATGGGGGTAGTATAAAGAGAGAAGTTGTACTACCCTGATACTACCCCATACCTTACAGCGATTGCTTATTCAATAGGGTGTTCTTTCTTGCAAAGTTTGAATGTAGCTTCAGAATTCTCAACAGAGTGTTGCAGGAAATGACTACCAATCAACCAGAGTTGACATGAGTGATAAAACCTACTCCCATACCTCCGATAACGAAGAGAACACTAAACTACTAGTAGCCAACACACCAGATTTCTTATTTAGATCTATTACTCTTTAGTTGTATCATCTTTGGTAATTTAATGCTAAGCCTCACTGTGCTCATTTCTAAAACAGAAAAGATGATAATTTCTGAGTTGCTCAATGGGAGGTAAGGGGAATCAAATTCATGTATTCAGTAAACACACTATAAAGAACTACTATGTGCAAGAAATTGTGCCAAGCGGGATGGCACGAAGATGAATAATACTTGGCCTCTGCCCCTGAGTAACTCAGAGTACAACTGGAATGACGGAAGTAGACAAACAGCAATACAATAATAACAAACATTTGTAGAGCTTCCGTTTTGTGTAAGGCATTGTTCTAAGTACTTAACATATGGTAACATTTAATATTCAGAAAAAAACCCCATGAGGTAGGGGACATATATACACCCTTGTTGTATAGATTTAGAAACTGAAACAAAAAAAGGTAACTATAACTTTGCCCAAGCGACAAGCTGGTAAGTGGCAAAGGTAGGATTTCACTTCAGGCAGTCTGGCTCTAAAATCCATTTCTTAAATAGTATTCTTAAATACTGTGCTCATACTAAGGAGTCATACCCAATTTCTCAATTAAACTTTCACCAAGGGGGGCCTCCTGTTCTTCCCTCTCACCAGTTTTGGGCTGAAAATCAGCATATTCCTCTTACTGGCTTATGCTCCTTTGATCTGAGTTTCTGTAGCTTAAAATCAAAGATGCTGAATAAAAGAGGTAGGAAATAATAAATGATGATCTCAAGGAGTTCACATTCAGTGTGGGAGAAAGAAATGTAAAGACATGATTCCAAAAATCTATAAAATAGCCACAGAGAGACTGAAGAAACACAGTTGCAGCATTCTGAAGAGTGGTAATAGTCACGTAAGTCCTGCAAAAAAATTCCAATCTTATTCAGGACAACAAAGTCCAGGCAACTCTAGATGTGCTGGGGTGGCTTACCTGACATCAGTAAAATAAACTGCCAGTCACAACGATTTGCATTACTCTAAAGCCCAGAGAATCGCTTCCAGTTTGAAATGGCCTATTAGATGGCCTTTTTTCAAAGTTCCTATTTGGTTTTGTCTCAAAATGCATTAAATTTCTTCTTAGCTCTCAGGTTTGCACTTTTTTTTTTGGTGAAGTCTAGGACTGCCTGTCTAAATCATTAATGCCTCTATAAAGTTAAGGGCTTTCCACTCTTACCACCTTAAGATATGCATTTCTGTGTATTAAACTTTCTTCTACCTCATCATGCTATTCTACTCCTTTTCCTTCTGCCCTAAATAATTCTTAATTCTTACAAGAAATAGCAGTTAACAGTGACTCCAAGGTTATGATATGTAACTTTCTAATCTTACTTTTTCCGAAGTGTCATCTACTAGTCACGTTAATATGTAAGAAACTGAATGCAATAGAAAGACGAAAATCTTTGGGTTATGAAATCTGGTTGACTGTCGGATATTTTTTTTCTTTAGTGCTCCTTCAAAACTTTGAAATGTAGCTAACCATACTTTATAAAGGACACTAATAAAAATGTAGATCTTCTCTTATACAGTTCAATTTTTCCTGAAATGCTGTGTATCGGCAGAAGCTTTGCAAGTTGTCCAAACTCTGACTTGAGACCACTCAACTTCCCTGGACTCTGTTTTCCTAGTCTACAAAATAAAGAATTTGGATCATAGCAGATCGGAAAACCTAATTTTAGGATTCTCTAAGTCCAACAGAACATCTGCATTTTGCAAATGGTAGATCAATAATGATAATATTGTGGGCCTAGGACATAATACAGTAGTACCGCACATACCAGCAACCTTAATTAAAGTGCTTATATAAAATATTTTGGGGTGGGGGCTTCCCTGGTGGCGCAGTGGTTGAGAGTCCGCCTGCCGATGCGGGGGACGCAGGTTCGTGCCCAGGTCCGGGAGGATCCCGCATGCCGCAGAGCGGCTGGGCCCGTGAGCCGTGGCCGCTGGGCCTGCGCGTCCGGAGCCTGTGCTCCGCGGCGCGAGGCGCCACAGCAGTGAGAGGCCCGCGTACCGCAAAAAAAAAAAAAAAAAAAAAAATTGGGGGGGAAAGAAACAACCTTAAGCTCCTTACTGCTATTCTCAAAGGTCTGCTACTGTGGGAATTGTAGGGAGGATGGCATTAGGAATGCTTTATTTTCAATAAAGAATTTAACAAATTCTTTTAGAAGAGTAATCAAACATGAAATAATCTACGGATTCAGCTTAGAAGTCACAGAACTACAATTTGCAAACAAGTAGTTCTGTTACGGTGGCAGGGTGAAAAGTGGTTTTTAAGAACGAACGTGTTTAACAAGTTCTGTTCCAACAGTTTTTCAATTTTAACAATATAAACACAAGGCAACATTTTCTGTAACGTTACCTTAAAACATACAAATAAAAGCTACACTCAAACTCCTCTTGGTTTTTAAAAATCCTCTTCCTGGAAAATAAACCGAGCTCCTTAAATTCCTATTAAATCACTGTTACCAACTCCGCCACCAAAAAACAAAAAAATCTGAGTAAGATAAGTCTCATAACTGGACTTGAGTGTGTCGTACAGGAGTGACCGTCCATATGTTTCCTACACTCTATCCCTTTCTGTCCTCCTTGAAAAGGCAGTTCTCTGTGCCCAAGTGCACAAACATCACACACACACGGATTCCACGCTCAGGGTGACTCACCTGTACTCAGACTGTGCACGCGTGGCAGACCACCTGAGAAAGGTGTTTAGAGTGCAAGTATCAGCCTCCAGGGACCAGATTCCACTCCGGTCCCAAATCCACAGTCAATGAATTCATCAGAAAGCGACGAACGTCCCGCACCTCACTTCCTACTCCACATCCGGGATCTCTGGAGTCAGGTGGCTCAGATTGATGACGCACGCTGGCCCCCTCCTTTCACCGCAGCGCCTCAGCCAAAGCGACTGCGGTCGCCACCCCGCCCCCTTCCGGGCGCCATTAAGAGCGTGGCGGTAGTCCGGCGTCTGCCGTCCGACCCTGCTGGGACCGATGCCCTCTAGCGGCCCAGTGTCTAAAAGCCGCCAAAGAGGACGACCCATGACATCCCGGAGCTATGACGGTAAGGTCGCCTTCCTCTTTAGGGAGGAACGTAGGTTAACGGGTACTATGTGGCGCCACCTCGCGGATAAGTGGTCGCGCGGCAGGCAAGGAGAGCCGGGGGGCGGGGAGAAAGGAGGAAGCGGACTTGGTGCGGAATTGGGCTCTCGGAAGGTATTATGAAAAACTACGTTTCCCAGAAGCCTACGCGGCTAGAAGCGGGTGGAAAAGGGGGCTGGAAAGCGGGGTGCACGACAGGGGTCAAAGGCTGCCTCTGAACTCGGGTTCCCAGGGTGCACAGCTTCCGGTGGTTGCGCGCGCGCTGCGGACGCGGGCGCTGCGGCGAGTCTGGTGCAGCAGCTAACGCGGGACTCGATTTCCCAGGGTCTCGCCGCGGGAGTCTCCGTCGGGCGGGCGCGCGCGAGCCACCGAGCGAGGTGGCAGAGGCAGCAGCCCAGGCTTCTGGGTCCTCTTGGTCTTCGCTTTTCTTCTCCGTTTCTGTTCCGTCGGCTGCCGCCGCCGCGGTCCCCGGCCCGATCGACATGGCGGCGGTGTTGCAGCAAGTCCTGGAGCGCACGGAACTGAACAAGCTGCCTAAGTCGGTCCAGAACAAACTTGAGAAGTTCCTTGCTGACCAGCAGTCCGAGATCGATGGCCTGAAGGGGCGGCACGAGAAATTTAAGGTGGAGAGCGGTAAGTGCGACGCCCTTCCCGCCCTTGTTTCTGGGCGCGACCCCAGCGATGGCTGGTCTCCCCTTGCAAGCTCGCACCGTCCACGGCTTCACTGCTAGCATCGCTTCTCCGGCTCCGTGGGCACCATAGGCCTTCTCGTAACTGCTTCCCTCACAGTTTGATACGAAGGAGCCTGTTTGTTTTTAAAATGTGAATCCACATTGAGTTTCTGTTTTCTTTGTAATTAGGGTGGTCTCATTTAGGGACGCCTAACGTTGTTCGGCAAACAGAAATTGTGAAGATTTGGGTCTGTTTACACCGGACTAGGGGTCTGCGACTCCAACTCTTCTAAATCTAGAGTACCCTGTCTGTATGTTGCACGTTAAATGATAGTAATTTCTGCTCTGTTTTCTAGTCATCTGCCTTCAAAGGCCTATGTCTTTAATGATAAGTTCCTGCACTTGTTTTGAGTCTGTCTCGCTCTGGTCCGTTTTGTGTTCACAAAAACGAGTAGGTGCATAAGACAGCGCTGGAAACACAGTGCACGTGCAGTAAATGTTTAATATATCCGACTTCTTTCAAAAAGTTGGAGTTTGATAGAAAATATATTAAGACCTTATAAATACCTGTAGTAGACCCTCAAATAAGAAAGTTCCTCACAATGATGACTTGAATATCATTGAAGAAAGGTTAAGAGTATAGTAATTACCATTAGTAAAATACAAACCGTCTGTTGTGTGTCCTGGTTTACCAGGTTGTGTGTCTTGGTTTACCATGTTTTTTGTTTTTGGCGGGGGTGGGGGGCGGTGCGGGATTGGTAACTGGTTTTTGCTAAGTGGATTGAAAATTCTGAAGAAGTTTTCATTTTAAAAAAATAAATAAAATTACCAAGCAGAATTGATGTTGAAAATTAATTCTCTGAATCCCAACACTGAATATAGTGCACTGCATTCTATGTGTTAATTTACACAATAAATATTGAGCGTCTTTTATGTGCTTCTAATGTGCTGAACAGTACACTATCAGTCGCTTCCCTTGGAAAGTTAACATGTTTATTTTTACATAAATTTAGTAATTTTATATGTTCAGGCATTATTTTGGCTATTTTAAGACAAACCTTTTTAAAGCAAAGCAGTTTTTAACCTAAATAATTTTTTCTCCATTTAATAAATATATTTTTTTGGTCTGCTTTATGCTAAGAAGTTTACTGATGTGTGGGGAAAATACTGTGATAAATGAGACATGTTGCCTACCTTGAAGAATCTCATAATCTTGTGGAATAGGCAGAAAAATAATTTGTTAAAACCATCTCAGGCCATATTTTCTTTTGTCATTTTACATATGTCAGTTGGAAATGTTGGATTGAAGTCCTTTTCTGTACTCGATCTATTTATCTTTACTCAAATTCTGTCTTATTTGGAGTGTGGGTTCCAATACTATGTCTTAAATTTTAAAATCAAGGTTATCAAAAATAAGTAGCAGTCTCGACAGTGTGTACATGTATGTTTGATTTTTTTTTTTTTTTCCTCTGATCATCTGTAGAACAACAGTACTTTGAGATAGAGAAGAGGCTGTCCCACAGTCAGGAGAGACTTGTGAATGAAACCCGAGAGTGCCAAAGCTTGCGGCTTGAGCTGGAGAAGCTCGGTAAGTATTTAATTATATCTTTCTAATATTGGAGTATTGAGGTCTTCAGATACTCCTTTGTATGCTTTGGAAACATTTATTTACTGTATATGAAAATACTGATTGTCCTTGTTTTCATTTCTGCTAATATGTTTTTTTTCTTTAGTGTGATTTTTTTTCATTCAGTGGTAAAGACTTTGAAAGAGTACAGGGCTTAATAGTCAGGAGGCATGGGTTCTAATTCTGACTGCTATTAAAAATTCTTATGTCATATGTAAATCATAACAGTGTTTGATTATTGTTTATTAAATGGCTAGAACCACTTGTCTATCTACTTAAACAGCTGTACAGGTCAAATGAGGTATATATGAAAGAACTTTGAAAAGGCTAAAGCATTATCCAACTGAAAAAGTAAAGAGAGTGACTTAATTATTTTTATGTTGTTGAAAAATTAAAGCCTTTTAGTTCCATTATTATATTCATGTTTTAACTCTTGTTATGATATTTATAACTACTTATGAACCTTAGGATGTAATTTCCTCTTTAAGGCCTAATTCCATTGAAAGATGAACAGCTATTTCTCTTCTTAATTAATTTTCTTACATCATTAAGTCCTAGAAAGTACACAAGATCTTAAAGGTTCTGACATTTCTTGGGAGGATGATGTGTTTTTATGTGCCTTGTTTACAGAGAAAAAAGCGAATGTCAGGAAGATCTTTATAGAGTAGGGACATAATATTTGTTATTAGGTATAGCTGGATTTTAATTTCATTGGGAATGCAAGAAGCTAATAATCAAGAGAATGGTTGAAACATTAGTCTTCTTTCTTAACCAAGTCCATGCCCATCGTCTGTATGTTTGAGTTGAAACCCTTTTCAACTAATTTTGGCACATTCCATTTTTAAAACATGTGATGTATACATATGATGGTATGTATACATGTGTAATGAGGGTATGAATACGTGAGGAGCTACATGTGATTTATCGCCTGTACATAGTTTTGTCTTGGCGTAAAAAAAAAAAGGTTTGTAGGGCAATAGTGCTAAAAAATTTCAAGAAAATGACTGTGATCGCAGCTTCTTTTATGAGATCTGGAAAAGGGAGAGGGAGGAGAAGATGGGGATAAACCTAGATAGACATGCCTTCCTGGGGTGTACAGTTTATATTTTTTTAGTTTGGAAGCAGTAAATAACATTTAAATGGCATAGAAAATTTGGACAAATTTAGCAGTTTTTTTGTTTTTCTTTTAATAAACAAATTGTTTAACTTGGAAGTAATAATAATGTATTTGTTCATTAAATTACCAGCACATAATATAGATGTGTTTCAGTGGAAGAAAGTTTCAGAAAGTATACTCTTCCTAATTATTGGAATATGTTTAGAAGAGGAACTTTAGGGGAGATAGCCCATTATGAGTGGAGATTGTGGGACTGAAAATTCAATATCAGCATAGCTCTTTTTAGCGTGATAAACCAGCTGAATTACAGTTATCCATTATTGTGATTTACTCTGTATACATTTCATGTAGTTTATTTTTTTTTTTTTACATTTCATGTAGTTTAAATGTTATTATTTATCCTCTTGATTTTGTCTTTTTTCACTTAATTTTTAAATTTGCAAATACAGTTAATTCACTTTTTTATGATTGACTTAGAAGATGTCATTGAAAAATAAGGAAATTGGTAATTGCAAATACGTTTTCCAAAAATGTTGGCTAAAATGATCACAAATATGATTTTGAAGACAGAATAGCATATTTAAAAATTTTGTACTGGAAATACAGTAAATTTGGGTTGTACTCATGAATTTGGAATGCAGTGTTGTGCAGCTCAACCTTTCAGAAACTCAGTTTCTTAATTTCAAAATGTGGGTGGGTGGCCGTTAAATACAAACTGTCATCGCAAATTTTAAGCTTATGTACATGTGTTCCTAAAATTCCTTTTATCCAGACAGTCAACTGAAGGTGCTAACTGAGAAAAACAAAGAACTTGAAGTGGCTCAGGATCGTAATATTGCCATTCAGGTAAAAGTTATTCCTGTGAATAAAGCTAATTGTAAACCTGATAGTTGAGGAAGTTTTCTATTCTGATTGTGCTTATTGGTTATTTAATCAGTGGGAAGATGAAATATGTTCAGTTAGGAGAAGCTACTAACAAAAATGTATATACATAAATTCTTTAATAGGATTTTATGTTTTAATGATTGGATATTCCTTTTACTTATTAGAATATGTAAGTCCTTGATATAAAAAAACACTTGCTTTTAGCTGTGTAGCTCTTAAGTCATGATTTAAAGAAAATTTTTTTTGCATTATAAGTGCCACAAATCTGTAAGTAGGGTAGATACTCATAGATCCATCTGTCTGTCTATCCACCCACTCACCCACTTACCTACCTATCTTCCTTCCATTCTTTTAGAAATTATCTATTTAATGCTTACTATTGCCTAGGCATTATTTCAAGTATTGTGATACAGTTGGGGATATGTGTGAATCCACATTGGTAATCATTTCCTTAGAGTAGTAATTAAGAATAACAGATTGAATATGATTACAAGGATTGCGGGCCAGTTTGTTTAATAAAGTGGTCATACCCAGTGATTCTTTCATCAGACAGACCTTTAGACTCTTGCCATTGCTTTTTAAAAATTTGCGTTTGATTTGAGGTTAAAAGATATTTGATATATGGAAGACACTTATGGGAAAGAGTGATAGACTTGATCCAATAGAAATTTAAAATTTTCTACATAAAATGAATTAAAAAGCAAATAAAATCATAGAAAGTATTTTCTCAATAAAAATATGACTATATATATCCTTAATACATGATTACTTTCAAATTATAAGAAAAATTATTCAAAGGGGGAAATGGGCAAAGGTTTTTGAAACCAGACAGGAAGCTGTACAAATAGCCAATAGCTATATGAAATATTCTACTTCACTTGTAATCAGAAAAATGCAGATAATGCAGCAAGGTAATTATTTTTCACCTCCCCATGTTAACACTGATTTTTATGTTTCTCCTTTTTTTTTTTTTTTTTTTTTTTTTAAGCATAATCTTTACTTCTGGCATAAGTGGCTTGAGATTGGCAATTATGACTTAAAGAAAAGCCGATAAATTGCTGTTGTCTTGCTGCAAAGCAATTTGACAAAATATATTAAGAGTTTTAAATGATTCTGTTTCTGGGGATCTTTCTTGAGAAATAATTTGAACCAAGGTACAGTGATATCCATTAAAGTTTTATAATAGCAAAAATTAGAAGTAAATTAAGTTTCTTATAAAGGCTTATTGAAGTAATTATATAATTATATGACACTTCCAAGTGATTAAAAAGTGACATGGGAAATTTTTTTGTGAGTCTAGGAAGAATAATTTTTAAAAACCCCAAACATGAACAGAAGTGTTGAGATTATGGGTAGTTTTTAAACATTTTGATGTATAAGCCGTAAGTAAGAAAACCAACCATTTTTAAACCACTGCTAATGTTAACTAAGGTGCCAATTCCATGTTCATTTCTATATATTTGATCAACTTGATTTTCTTATTTAAATGTTTTATGCTTACTGCTTCATATGACAGAGCCAGTTTACAAGGACAAAGGAAGAATTAGAAGCTGAGAAAAGAGACTTAATTAGAACCAATGAGAGACTATCTCAAGAACTTGAATATTTAACAGGTATGAACAAGGGCCTTAGTCTCTAACTTCACTCTTTCCTTTCTCTTCTAACAGTGCTAAGATATAATCCCCAGTCCATTTCTATTAGCTGGTGTTTGTCATATCTCAGAACAGAGTTCAGAGTAATATCCTGTTGTTTCTCCTACTCATTTATCTCTAGATCATTCTGAGCACTTAAAGAGGTGTCTATAGACAAGTACACAAATGAAAAACATCTGAAAGAATTTGGACCAAGGTTTATATACTGCAGTATTATTTATAGTATCAAATTGGAAACTGTTTAGATGTTCAGTTGTAGAGGCTGAACTCCTTCGTTTTGTACAGACACCCTTGCTGGTATAAGCTGTCCACAAGCATTATATTGAATATAAGCATCTAAAAGGAGAGCCCATATTTAAAAGCACAGGCTGAAAGAATCAGGAAGCAAGAATATAAGATATTTAGACAGAGAATATAATATGTAATACAGTTGATTTATTCAAGTGAATGTGACTCTTAAGTAGTTTAATGGTATCCAGTTCCGATTGGTTCCTTTTTATAAGATTTTTCAGAATTTTTATTTCTACTGAAGGAAGAATTTCCCAATACTTATGTTACTGTACAATGGTAGTCAATTAGTAACTATTCTGTTCTCACAAAAATTAATTCAAAGTATTTGTTGATGATTTTGATCAGCTAATGGGTAGGTAAAATTAAATTTTTTCATAAAAACCTTCATGTAAGGAATACAAAAAAAAATTAAGCATGTATATTCCTGCTGTTTTGAGTGTAAGGTTTTGATAGGTATCGTTGATTTTAAACATAAGAAATGGCTAATTTGTGAAATTTTAATAGACCTTTGGTTAATATGAGGAAAATTAACGTTAATGTTGTATATTTAGCTTTAGATACTGCATTTAAAATAAGGTAACCAGTATAATTTACAAGTTTGGTTGGATGCATGAATTTGGCTTCATCATCTATTTGTTAAAATTAAATTTGATTAAGTATGATGGAAACAAGTTAAAATAGAAGAGTTGAGAAGTACTTATATAAATGTTGGTATTCCTAGAGATGCATTTTTGATGTTTGGTTCCTCTGACCATTCATTAGTCATTTTCACATTCTCTTCTGACCTTTCTAGAGGATGTTAAACGTCTAAATGAAAAACTTAAAGAAAGCAATGCAACAAAGGGTGAGCTTCAGTTAAAACTGGATGAACTTCAAGCTTCTGATGTTTCTGTTAAGGTGAGAAACAAACAATTTCTAATGCACAAAATACAACTTTTGATTAAAACTCACCTAAATTAAATTTTAAATATAAGCAAGTTATCTATAAAGGAATTAAAAGCTACATTTTTTTAATATCAGGGAATTAAGTTTTAAGACAATTTTAATTGAACTGTTTTGCTTATATGATGTTTGTTTCATATTGTTCTTACGTGATTCTCTTTTCTGTTAAGAGTCCGTGCAAATACTTATTTCTGTTATAAAAGTTCTGCTTGTATATCTTAGCTACACACAGAATCTTTTGAATAACCATATATTATATTTAACTGTAAACCTTTTTTTCTTGGATTTCCTTAGTATCGAGAAAAACGCTTGGAGCAAGAAAAGGAGTTGTTACATAATCAGAATACTTGGCTGAATACAGAGTTGAAGACCAAAACCGATGAACTTCTGGCTCTCAGCAGAGATAAAGGAAATGAAATTCTCGAGCTTAAATGTAATCTTGAAAACAAAAAAGAGGAGGTAATTTAGTAAAATTGTATCTTTATGTTAGTTACAATTTACATTTGTGTGCCAGCTTATACAAATTTATTCAGTGGAGTACCAAATTAAATATATTGTAAGATTAGGGGTCAGTGTGGAGGACATAACTCATAAACATTTGGCCTAGGAAATTAACCAATTACATTTTTTTAATCGGATTATAATTGATTTACAATGCTGTGTTAGTTTCTACTATACAATGAAGTGAATCAGCTATATGTATACATGTATCCCCTTCCTCTTGGACTTCCCTCCCACCCCCCATCCCACCCATCTAGATTATCACAGAGCACGGAGCTGAGCTCCCTGAGCTATACAGCAGGTTCCCACTAGCTGTCTTTTTTACACATGGTAGTGTATTTATGTCAAACCTAATCTCCCAGTTCATCCACCCTCCCCTTCCCCCACTGTGTCCACACATCCATTCACTACATCTCTGTCTCTATTCCTGCCCTGGAAATAGGTTCATCGGTACTATTTTTATAGATTCCACATTTATGCGTTAATATACGATATTTGTTTTCTCTTTCTGACTTGCATTTAAATAAAGAATTTACATATCCTTGGATGAATTTTCATACTATCTACTGTCTTATGGTGTGTCTTTCCTAAGATACATGTTTAAGAAGTGGTGGTGTGTTTCTCTGACCTAAATCTAAACATGTTGTTCTGTGACCTATTATTTTTCATTTTCTTAAACATTCATATTTTAGGTAAAATGCTTTTTTGGTTGTGGGGGATGATTTTGCTTTTACTTGGCAGTTAAACTTTATTTTAAACATATTTATTGGAGTATAATTGCTTTATAATGGTGTGTTAGTTTCTGCTGTATAACAAAGTGTATCAGCTATACGTATACACACATCCCCATATACCTTCCCTCTTGTGTCTCCCTCCCACCCTCCCTATCCCACCCCTCTAAGTGGTCACAAAGCACCGAGCTGATCTCCCTGTGTTATGCGCCTGCTTCCCACTAGCTATCTGTTTTACATTTGGTAGTGTATATATGTCCATGCCACTCTCTCACTTTGTCCCAGTTTACCCTTGCCCCTCCCCGTGTCCTCAAGTCCACTCTCTACGTCTGCGACTTTATTCCTGTCCTGCCCCAGGGTTCTTCAGAACCATATTTTCCTTTTTTTTTTTTTTTTTTAGATTCCATATATATGTGTTAGCATACGGTATTTGTTTTTCTCTTTCTGACTTACTCTCAGTCCTACTGACTCTAGGTTCATCCATCTCACTACAAATAACTCAATTTCATTTCTTTGTATGGCTGAGTAATACTCCATTGTATATATGTGCCACATCTTCTTTATCCTTCATCTGTCAATGGACACTTAGCTTGCTTGCATGTCCTGGCTACTGTAAATAAAGCTGCAGTGAACATTGTAGTACATGACTCTTTTTGAATTATGGTTTTCTCAGGGTATATGCCCAATAGTTTGTAGGGGCATATCTATCTACAATAGATTGTAGGGTCATATGTTAATTCTATTTTTAGTTTTCTCAGGAACCTCCATACTGTTCTCCATAGTGGCTGTATCAGTTTATATTCCCACCAACAGTGCAAGAGAGTTCCCTTTTCTCCACACCCTCTTCAGCATTTATTGTTTGTAGATTTTTTTATAATGGCCATTCTGACTGGTGTGAGGTGATACCTCATTGTAGTTTTCATTTGCATTTCTCTAACGATTAGTGATGTTGAGCATCCTTTCATGTGTTTGTTGGCAATCTGTATATCTTCTTTGGTTAAATGTCTATTTAGGTCTTCTGCCTATTTGGGGATTGAGTTGTTTGGTTTTTTAATATTGAGCTGCATGAGCTGCTTATAAATTTTGGAGATCAATCCTTTGTCACTTTCTTCATTTGCAGATATTTTCTCCCATTCTGAGGGTTGTCTTTTCGTCTTGTTTATGGTTTCCTCTGCTCTGCAGAAGCTTTTAAGTTTCATTAGGTCCCATTTGTTTATTTTTGTTTTTATTTCCATTTCTCTACGAGGTGGGTCAAAAAGGATCTTGCTGTGATTTATGTCATAGAGTGTTCTGCCTATGTTTTCCTCTAAGAGTTTTATAGTGTCTGGCCTTACATTTAGGTCTCCAATCCATTTTGAGTTTATTTTTGTGTATGGTGTTAGGGAGTGTTCTAATTTCATTCCTTTACATGTATCTGTCCAGTTTTACCAGCACCACATATTGAAGGGGCTGTATTTTCTCCATTATATTCTTGCCTCCTTTATCAAAGATAAGGTGACCATACGTGCGTGGGTTAATCTCTGGGCTTTCTATACTTTTCCATTGGTCTGTATTTCTGTTTTTGTGCCAGTACCATACTGTCTTGATTACTGTAGCTTTGTAGTATAGTCTGAAGTCGCAGAGCCTGATTCCTCTAGCTCCATTTTTCTTTCACAAGACTGCTTTGGCTATTCAGGGTCTTTTGTGTTTCCATACAAATCATGAAATTTTTTGTTTTAGTTCTGTGAAAAATACCATTGGTAGTTTGATAGGGATTGCATTGAATCTGTGGATTGCTTTGGATAGTAGTGTCATTTTCACAATGTTGATTTCTCCAGTCCAAGAACATGGTATATCTCTCCATCTGTTTGTATCGTCTTTAATTTCTTTCATCAGTGTCTTATAGTTTTCTGCATACAGGTCTTTTTTCTCCTTAGGTAGGTTTATTCCTAGGTATTTTATTCTTTTTGTTGCAGTGGTAAATGGGAATGTTTCCTTAATTTCTTTTTCAGATTTTTCATCATTAGTGTATAGGAATGCAAGAGATTTCTGTGCATTAATTTTGTATTCTGCTGCTTTACCGAATTCATTGGTTAGCTCTAGTAGTTTTGTGGTAGCATCTTTAGGATTCTCTATGTATAGTATCATGTCATCTGCAAACAGTGACAGCTTTACTTCTTTGCCAATTTGGATTCCTTTTCTTTCTTTTTCTTCTCTCATCGCTGTGGCTAAAACTTCCACAACTGTTGAATAATAGTGGTGAGAGTGGGCAGCCTTGCTTGTTTCTGATCTTAGTGGAAATGGTTTCAGTTTTTCACCATTGAGGATGATATTGGCTGTGGGTTTGTCATATATGGCCTTTATTTTCTTGAGGTAAGTTCCCTCTATGCCTCCTTTTTGGAGGGTTTTTATCATAAATGGCTGTTAATTTTGTTGAAAGCTTTTCCTGCATCTAGTGAGATGATCATATGGTTTTTCTCCTTCAGTTTGTTAATATGGTATATCATATTGATTGATTTACATATATTGAAGAATCCTTTCAATCCTGGGATAGACCTGATTTGATCATGGTGTATGATCCTTTTAATGTGCTGTTGCATTCTGTTTGCTAGTATTTTGTTGAGGATTTTTACATCTATGTCCATCAGTGATATTGGCCTGTAGTTTTCTTTTTTTGTGACATCTTTGTCTGGTTTTGACATCAGGGTGATGATGGCCTCATAGAATAAGTTTGGTACTGTTCCTCCCACTGCTGTATTTTGGAAGAGTTTGAGAAGGATAGGTGTTAACTCTTCTCTAAATGTTTGATAGAATTCACCTGTGAAGCCATCTGGTCTATCCCATCCTGGGCTTTTGTTCGCTGGAAGATTTTTAATCACAGTTTCAATTTCAGTGCTTGTGATTGGTCTGTTTATATTTTCTTTTTCTTTCTGGTTCAGGCTCAGAAGGTTGTTCTTTTCTAAGAATTTTTCCATTTCTTCCAGATTGTGCATTTTATTGGCATATAGTTGCTTGTAATAATCTTTCATGATATATTGTATTTCTTCAGTGTCAGTTGTTACTTTTCCTTTTTCATTTCCAATTCTGTTGATTTGAGTTTTCTCCCTTTTTATCTTGAGTCTGGCTAATGGTTTATCAATTTTCTTTATCTTCTCAAAGAACTAGCTTTTAGTTTTATTGATCTTTACTATCATTTTCTTCATTTCTTTTTCATTTATTTCTGATCTGACTTTATGATTTCTTTCCTTCTGCTAACTTTGGCATTGTTTTCTTCTTCTTTTTCTAATTGCTTTAGGTGTAAGATTAGGTTATTTATTTGAGATGTTTCTTGTTTCTTGAGGTAGGATTGTATTGCTATAAACTTCCCTCTTACAACTGCTTTTGCTGCATGCCATAGGTTTTGGGTCGTCATGTTTTCATTGTCATTTGTTCCTAGGTATTTTTTTATTTCCTCTTGGATTTCTTCAGTGATCTCTTGATTATTTAGCAGTGTATTGTTTAGCCTCCATGTGTTTGTATTTTTAACAGATTTTTTTCTATAATTGATATCTAGTCTCGTAGCGTATAGTTGGAAAAGATACTTGATATGATTTCAGTTTTCTTAAATTTACCAAGGCTTGCTTTGTCACCCAATATATGATCTATCCTGGAGAGTGTTCCATGAGCACTTGAGAAGAAAGTGTATTCTGTTGTTTTTGGATGAAATGTCCTATAAATATCAATTAAGTCCATTTTGTTTAATGTATCATTTAAAGCTAGTGTTTCCTTATTTATTTTCATTGTGGATGATCTGTCCATTGGTGAAAGTGGGGTGTTAACGTCCCCTACTATGATTGTGTGTCAGTTTCCCCTTTTATGGCTGTTAGCATTTGCCTTATGTATGTAGGTGTTCTTATGCTGGGTGCATAAATATTTACAATTGTTATATCTTCTTCTTGGGTTGATCCCTTCATCATTATGTAGTGCCCTTCTATGTCTCTTATAATAGGTATTATTTTAAAGTCTATTTTGTGTGATATGAGAATTGCTACTCCAGCTTTCTTTTCATTTCCATTTGTATGGAATATCTTTTTCCATCCCCTAACTTTCAGTCTGTATGTCTCCCTAGGTCTGAAGTGGGTCTCTTGTAGACAGCATATATATGGGTCTTGTTTCTGTATTCATTCAGCCAGTCTGTGTCGTTTGGTTGGAGCATTTAATCCGTTTACATTTAAGATAGTTATCGATATGTATGTTTCTTTTACTATTTTCTTAACTGTTTTGGGTTTATTATTGTATGTCTTTTCCTTCTTTTGTGTTTCCTGCCTATAGAAGTTCTTTTAGCATTTGTCATCACTTTAAATAGGTTCTGCAACACCCTTTGGTTTGCAGACTTTCTGCTGAGAAATCAGCTGTTAACCTAAGGGGATTCCCTTGTATGTTATTTGTTGCTTTTCCCTTGCTGCTTTTAATATTTTTCTTTGTATTTAGTTTTTGATACTTTGATTAGTATGTGTCTTGGCGTGGTCCTCTTTGGATTTATCCTGTATGGGACTCTTTGTGCTTCCTGGAGTTTATTCAATATTTCCTTTCCCATGTTAGGGCAGTTTTCAACTATAATCTCTTTAAATATTTTCTTAGTCCTTTTCTTATCTCTTTTTCTTCTGGGACCCCTATAATTTGAATGTTGGTGCATTTAATGTTGTCCCATAGGTCTCTGAGACTGTCCTTAATTCTTTTCATTCTTTTTTCTTTATTCTGCTCTGCAGTAGTTATTTCCACTATTTTATCTTCCAGGTCACTTATCCGTTCTTCTGCCTCAGTTATTCTGCTGTTGATTCCTTATAGAGAATTTAAAATTTCATTTATTGTGTTGTTCATCATTGTTTGCTCTTTAGTTCTTCTTGGTCCTTGTGAAACTTTTCATGTATTTTCTCCATTCTGTTTCCAAGATTTTGGATCATCTTTACTATCATTACTCTGAATTCTTTTTCAGGTAGACTGCGTATTTCCTCTTCATTTGTTTGGTCTGGTGGGTTTTGCTTGCTCCTTCATCTACCCTGTGTTTCTCTGTCTTCTCATTTTGCTTAACTTACTGTGTTTGTGGTATCCTTTTCGCAGGCTGCAGGTTGTAATTCCTGTTGTTTTTGGTGTCTGCCCCTAGTGTGTAACGTTGGTTCTGTAGGTTGTGTGGGCTTCCTGGTGGAGTGGACTGGTGTCTGTGTTCTGGTGTGTGAGGCTGGATCTTGTCTTTCTGGTGGGCAGGACTGTATCTAGTGGTATGTTTTGTGGTGTCTGTTAGCTTATCATGATTTTAGGCAGCGTCTCTGCTAATGGGTGGCATTGTGTTCCTGTCTTACTAGTTGTTTGGCATGGGGTGTCCAGCACTGGAGCTTGCTGGTTGTTGAGTGGAGCTGGATCTTAGCATTGAGATGGAGATCTCTGGGAGAGCTTTCACCATTTGGTATTATGTGGGGCCGGGAGGTCTCTGGTGGACCAATGTCCTGAACTCAGTTTTCCCACCTCAGAGGCTCACGCCTGACACCCGGCCGGAGCACCAACACCCTGTCATCCACACAGCTCAGAAGAAAAGGGAGAAAAAAGAGGAAGGAAAGAAGAAAGAAAAATTAATTAATTAATTAATTAAAGTTATTAAGATAAATAATAAAAAATTAAAAATAAAAAAGGAAAGAGAGCGATGAAACCAATAAACAAATCCACCAATGATAACAAGTGCTAAAAACTATACAAAAAAAAAGAAAGAAAATAGACAGAACCCTAGGATAAATGGCAAAAGCAATGCTATACAGACAAAATCACAAAAGAAGCCTACACACACACTCACAAAAAGAGAAAAAGGAAAAAAATGCACATGTATATGAAAAAAAAGGGAGAGAGCAACAAAATCAGTAAACAAATCTACCAGTGATAATAAGTTGTAAATACTAAACTAAGGTAAACATAAAACCAGAAACAAATTAGTTGAAGAAAGCAAATCCCAAGCCTACAATTACTCCCAAAGTCCACTGCCTCAGTTTTGGGATGATTTGTTGTCTATTCAGGTATTCCACAGATGCAGGATACATCAAGTTGACTGTGGAGATTTAATCTGCTGCTCCTGAGGCTGCTGGGAGAAATTTCCCTTTCTCTTCTTTGTTTGCACAGCTCCTGGGGTTCAGCTTTGGATTTGGACCCACCTCTGCATGTAGGTCGCCTGAGAGCATCTGTTCCCCACCCAGACAGGACAGGGTTAAAGTAGCAGCTGATTAGGGGGCTCTGGCTCACTCAGGCCTGGTACTTGGCAGCTAAACTTTATACCAAATTAATTTCAGTTAATACTACATCCTTCCCCCCACCCAACTCTACTTTTTTGTTTCTAGGTTTCTAGAATGGAAGAACAGATGAATGGCTTGAAAACATCAAATGAGAATCTTCAAAAGCATGTAGAGGATCTGTTGACCAAACTGAAAGAGGTGTAGTTGACCAGTTTAAAATGTCTCTTTTACAAAAATATTGTAGCACTTAGGAAGCTATTGATTTATAAAATGATTTCATGTTTTGAACCATTCCTGGCACCACAAAATGGCCAGGGCACTTTCATATGATGTAACTAGGCTAAAATTGCTACAATCAGTTACATACTGTATCCAAAGTACTGTCTAAAAATGAGTATGGTTAATTTTAATGACATTTAAATATTCTACTTTAAGATAAAAATATCATTAACATTTTATCCTTAAGGTAATTTATCTCTATAATGGCAACTGATTTTAATTTTAGTGTTTTAATCTTCATCTCTTTACTTGCAAAACTGAATTTTTTATCTTGGCATTTGATAAACATTCTAAATTCAGTTCAGATCAGACTGTTGTAATTTGGCTTTTTTTTTTCCCCCTCAGGCCAAGGAACAGCAGGCCAGTATGGAAGAGAAATTCCACAATGAATTAAATGCTCACATAAAACTCTCTAACCTTTACAAGGTAGGTACCGTACCATATGCTTTAGTGTCCTAATGTTGCATTATTGGATGTTAGGTAACTTTTTTAAGATTAAATTTTAGAGTGCTGCTGATGATTCAGAGGCAAAGAGCAATGAACTGACCCGAGCAGTGGATGAATTACACAAACTTTTGAAGGAAGCTGGAGAAGGTAAGACTTTCCAATTATGGGAAGATTACTTTGTTTTTAGATAGAAGGTACTGTTTTCTTTAACCTTCTGTAGATTTTTGGATTTAGGGGTCAGATACCTTATTAGGGACAAAATTTGATATAGAAGAAAGATCCTTAGGTCAAGAAATTTTAAATTCTGTTTTCAGCAAATAATTGAAAATATAAGTAGCTAATATTTTTCTGTTTCTCCCATTTGATAACCTTATGTATATTCTGATTTGTAATAGGAAATTTTTCTTCCATTTTTGAAACATTTCCTTTGATAAATACATATAGGTTTATAGTTTGGGTACTCTCGTAATCCATAAATAAGCCTTACTTTTTAAGTTATAATATTTTAAAGTCTTTGATTTCATATATACCTGCTTTTTTAAAATGTAAGTTATTTATGTATGATCTTTTCCAGGCATTTCCTATGTTCTAGACATCTAAGATCAGATTAAAACCAAAGAGACACTTAGAGCCACTTTTTTATGATTTGAGTTCCCCTATTTTCCCCTCTTATAAAAGGGACATCAAAAGGAGAAGTAGATTCACTAGGCCAGGACAACTCAGGAATTATAAGTACATCAAGAGCTTCCAGTGGGTAATAACTCAACCACAGCCTCTGTAGAATTTAATATTGTCTGCTGACTATTCTGTTACATTCTGTAACTCAAAGATTTTAATTATGTGCTTGATTATTCTGTCTCTAAAAATGTTTTTAGCCAATAAAGCAATACAAGATCATCTTCTAGAAGTAGAGGAATCTAAAGATCAAATGGAAAAAGAAATGCTTGAGAAAATAGGGAAATTAGAGAAGGAATTAGAGAATGCAAATGACCTGCTTTCTGCCACAAAACGTAAAGGTATGGATTAATAGATGCTTATTAAAGGTTTGAAATACTAGAACTTCCCTACATAGTCCTTGCTTAACTTCACTAATAGTGTTTGTCATGTTGTGATGTAGGAAACTCATTAAGTTATAGCATTACAACTTATTTATTTTTAGTTTAGCGTTATTTTATCTGTATCTTTATTGTATTGTCAGGTATAAGTACCATTTGATCACATATAATTGTGTGTCAATTTCCAGAATAGTTTTAACTATAATTACTGCATGATTTTTAGAATTGTGTTACATGACTACTTGTCATATTTTATAGTCCTCATAGGAATTTATATGTAATGTACAGTAGGTATCACTTTTACTTGTAAGAAATATTAGTGGCTTTACTTTGAAATTTTACAAAAATATAATCGATTTCTGTGTGTTGGCACAGGGGCCATCTTGTCTGAAGAAGAGCTTGCAGCCATGTCTCCTACTGCAGCAGCCGTAGCTAAGATAGTGAAACCTGGCATGAAGCTAACTGAGGTAAAAATGGTGTTAAATCTTGTTATTTTCCTTCAGCAAAAGCGTTCACATCTCTCTGACATTTATGCCCCAGAAAAATTATTCTTAAAGTTGCCTAGTGATTAACGGATCATTTTAGGAAAGGCTTTCTTACTTTTTTCCTTTGTTTGTTTGTTTGTTTTTAGTTGTGCCTCACGGGCTCCTTAGTTGTGGCATGCAAACTCTTGTTCTGACCAGGGATCGAATCTGGGCCCCCTGTATTGGGAGCACAGAGTCTTAACCACTGTGCCACCAGGGAAGTCCCCAGGAAAGGCTTTCTTGGTTCCTATGTAACATATAGTAAACATTTCCATGTTGTGTAATGCTAATGAATGTTTATAAAGAAGCTAGACAGAGTGTATATATCTGTTATGCTTAGATTTGAAATGACCCGTCTTCTTCTTTCAGCTGTATAATGCTTATGTGGAAACTCAGGATCAGCTGCTTTTGGAAAAACTAGAGAACAAAAGAATTAATAAGTACCTAGATGAAATAGTGAAAGAAGTTGAAGCCAAAGCACCAATTTTGAAACGCCAACGTGAGGAGTATGAACGTGCACAGAAAGCTGTGGCAAGTTTATCTGTTAAGCTTGAACAAGCTATGAAGGTTGGTTCCATTCCTAAACTTTAACTGTAGAAAAAATACATATGAGAAATCATTTACTAGATAGGGTTGTTCTTTCTTAGAATTAAAGAATTTAAGTTAAAAGGCTAATCACTTTTTCAGTGTTAGGGTAATTATATATTTTAAAACTTGTCATTACATTTTTAAACATCTGTAACTGCAAAATGTCTTATCTTTATTCAGCTAACGTTGAAAACCGTTAGCATTTTTTAAGACATTAGGGATGATTTCTGTAGGGTTCTCTAGTGGATCATAAATAGCCGAATCTCCCTGCGCTACTCTTCAGATTAAAATAACCATCTCTCTTTGTTAATAGAACCTTTCTAAATTTAGCAATAGTCATTTTCTGTCAGGCAATTCTGATATTCTGTCTAGAAATGATAATATTGTTTGACTTACCATTGAAAAGAATTCCTTTTTTAAAATATCATTTCACAATTCGGTAAATATATACATTATTTTGTTACTGTTCCTTTGCATATTAGAAATACCAAGGAAGCTTGTAAATATTTTTTACCTCTTAAGATTCCTTTTTAATAGATAATGGTTTAAAAAGAGTATTTATATGCTGATAATGTTGTTTTTAGGATACAACTATTATGGAGAAATCTTCAAGATTTATTAAGCAAGTTTTATTGGGGAAAATCAGTTAAATCAACTTGTATCTAAACTGATAAATTTCTTTTTTTTTGAGAGTATAGATATATTGTATAAGTAAATTGTATCCTTAATTCAACTTAAACTTTTGTTGCTGTTGTTATTACAATTTAGATGTTAGTTTAAATCAGGGTGTATTGTGTCTAATGGTCTCTTTCTCCTCAATCAGATGATGTCTAGCAGTCTTGCCTTGACAGAATACTGGGTTTTAGACACACCCCTGCTCCAGAATATTGGGTTTTAGATACAGCCCTGCTCCTTTGATGTGGTTTAAAAAGAGGTCCTTTGGATCTACTTGACTTTCTCACTGTAGAGAGTGAGCATTTTGCCTGGAGCTTATTGTCTGAAGTAGGTAGTAAAATAGAGGGGCTTAAAAATCAGATAATAGGGCTTCCCTGGTAGCGCAGTGGTTGAGAGTCCACCTGCTGATGCAGGGGACACGGATTCGTGCCCTGGTCCGGGAGGGTCCCGCATGCCGCGGAGCGGCTGGGCCCATGGGCCATGGCCGCTGGGCCTGCGCCTCTGGAGCCTGTGCTCCGCAACAGGAGAGGCCGCAGTGGTGAGAGGCCCGCATACCGAGAAAAAAAAAAAAATCAGATAATAGCAGCTGTTCATTGTGGGGAAAACCTATTTGTTAATTTATCACTAACGTACAGGTACAGTAATAAATACAGACTTTTTTCATAACTGCCAAAGACTTTAAAGATAATTTCTGTATGTTTTTCATAGTTGACTCTTCTGTCCATAACACACATCATGTCCAGTCTGGATTCTGTGGTGCATATTTGTTAGATTCTTAGAGGTTTTTTGTTTTTGTTTTTTGTTTTTTTGGCAGTATGCGGGCCTCTCACTGTTGTGGCCTCTCCCGTTGCGGAGCACAGGCTCCAGAAGCGCAGGCTCAGTGGCCATGGCTCACGGGCCTAGCCACTCCACGGCATGTGGGATCTCCCCAGACCGGGGCACGAACCCGTGTCCCCTGCATCGGCAGGCGGACTCTCAACCACTGTGCCACCTGGGAAGCCCAATTCTTAGAGTTTTATAACCAAATTATTTCCTTCCTTGGCATCTTAATTTATCCCAGTTTGAACTCAGTAGATTTGTGTCGTTACCATCCTGCCTGAATATTTGCCTGCTTCATTTTGTCAACTGCAATTGGTTTATCCTTGTTCCCTGAGGGCAGTGTGCTCAGAGGTACTTTAAACACCAGGAAAAATATGAGCCATCTTTCACTCGAATAGCGTGTAAAACATTATTATGTGTAAACAATACATTAAGAAGCAAAGTTTGTATGAATTTGAGATAAAACATAAGATTTCAAAGATATTTTGTGCTTACAAGCTCCTTAAAACTGTGCCCCTAAATCCCTAATGATATTGTGATGCTAAACTTTACAGAGCACTGCAATATGTTGTAATTTCTTTCCTTTTTTTTAACAACCTTGTGACGTTGGCTGCTGCGTCTTTAGAATTAATTCCTGATGCGTTTTAATAAAATCAAGTCTTTTATGCATCTTACCCAACGTTTTTTACTTTTAACATTTATTTCCAGATAGTATAATAATGATTATCGTTGTAATGCAGTCCTTTGTTTTTGTCTTAGTAACAAAGCTTTTTGAGAGTATTTCTCTGATATCAATTTGATCATACACTATGAATTTAGTGTGGCTGTAACATTGTAGTTCACAGTTAACTTGGGAATTCCTCATCGTTATCATACAGTGATGAACGTTATAATGAGCAATATTTGAGATATTAAGAAATACATGTATTCATATTTTTAAGAAATTTCTCTTTAGAGCTAGTATATTATATAGAATATTTTTTATTTATAAATTGATTACTTTGGTATTAGAGCACTGTATATTTTTGTTGTTTGTGTAACTGCAATTTATATAGATCTTAGAAGGAAATACAGAATTTTCATTTGACTTTTCATTTTAAAGGAGATTCAGCGATTGCAGGAGGACACAGATAAAGCCAATAAACATTCATCTGTGCTTGAAAGAGACAATCAAAGAATGGAAGTACAAATAAAAGATCTTTCACAACAGGTTAGAATTTTTTGTTTCTTTTCCTGTATTTTTTCCTTGAACTGACTCCCTAGTAGTGTTTGAATCTGTTCGCAGGTGTGTAAGATAGAACTAGCACATATGAAATTCTCATCAACTAAGAAAACCACTCTAGCAGAATTGCAGCCTGGTCATTGTTTTCCCGTAGCTGCTCCCCCTTTTCTTTTCTTTACATGTTTGATAAATTTTCAAATTGAAGGTACTGGTTGTAATAAATGAAGTAATTCAAAGATAAATAAAAGTTTTCTTCCCCCTGCCCAAGTCCCAGAGTTAACAGAATGGTGTTATTCTTTCACCAATGGTGTATTCTTTCACACCTTCTTATACGTACAGATACACAGGAGCATGTGTAAACATATGTAAACATTCTTTGTTTTTACTAAAATAAAATCATGCATTTTGTATATGCATCTATAAATGCATTACCCTACCACTTTTTTTTTTTTAACTGAACAGGTTTGGAAATGTAGGTGTGTTTTTTCATATATTTTACCCTAATTTTTGTGTGTGGGTATACACACATACACACAAACATAGATAAAAATTTCACATGAATGAAATCAACATCTATTTTCCATGCTCCCCTTCTGCCCCACCACATAATACATACATAAGCATGCAAGTGCAAGCATACACACACACACACACACACACACACACACACACAATGGGTATATATTTCTGTGTGTTTTATTTGGTCGTTGTTTTAGAAAAATGGAACTATGCTTTTGGAATCTGACTGTTTTTTTAAAAATAGTAGTTTACATTATGTACGTCCATAGAAATGAAAAATAAATTTTTTCAATTAAGGTTTTCTTTATTTAGGCCTTAATATCTAAAATGATAAGCTTGATGTTTTGTTTTTCAAGATAATTTAATACTAAGTTGACAGTGTTCATAAAGTAACATTGTCATTTGAAAATTTTTACTTTTCTTCTAAACATTTCCAGAATCAAAGCCAATACTATTTGATAACATATTAAAACCCTTTTTTAGATTAGAGTGCTTCTGATGGAACTTGAAGAAGCGAGGGGTAACCATGTAATCCGTGATGAGGAAGTAAGCTCTGCTGATATAAGTAGTTCATCTGAAGTAATATCACAGCACCTAGTATCTTACAGAAACATTGAAGAGCTTCAACAGCAAAATCAACGTCTCTTAGTGGCCCTTCGGGAGCTTGGGGAAACCAGAGAAAGAGAAGAACAAGAAACAACTTCATCCAAGTAAGCAATAGACTACTTTGGTTTATTCAGCAAACATTTATTGAAACCGCTTATGTGCCCCTAACAGTGCTGGATATTGGGAATATAGTGATTTAGGAGGAAAAAAAACCAACTGAGCAACAATACCCCCCCCAAAAAATATTCTACTCTCAGGGACCTCAGTTTGTGGATGAGACTGATAATAGATAAGATAGATAATAAGATCAATAAATAAATAATTTTAGTTCAGTGTGATTAGTGCTGTAATAGATAAGCCTATCCATGGGAGCGTAGGGTATGAGACCCAGCCTAGATTTTAGGGAACAGGCCAGGCTTCATGGAGAAGATATTTAAGGAATTACAGTAAAGAATTTTTTTTTGAAAAACTGGTTTTGGTACTAGAGGAAGAAGAATGGCTATGAAAGCAAGAAGACTGGAGTTTGGACTCAGTGGAATTGGTTTAATTTTTGCAAACAAATTTTTCAGATGACGTTGGGTGAGTGTCTGTGTCCTATATGGTGGGGGTTTTAAAAGTGATTCTTAAAATAGCAGCAGAAGAAAGAAAGGATAAGAGAGATGAAAATACTGTGCTTAATAATAGGCGATAAAATGCTTAGTCAATTTGCAATAGAATTTATAACTGCCTCTCAATCTCAGTCCTGTGAAATAGACTGATTTCTTTTCCTGCAGAATAACTGAGCTTCAGCTCAAACTTGAGAGCGCCCTCGCTGAATTGGAACAACTCCGTGAATCACGGCGACATCAAATGCAGCTTGTTGATTCCATAGTTCGTCAGCGTGATATGTACCGTATTTTGTTGTCACAGACAACAGGAGTTACCATTCCTTTACAAGGTAGGTTTTTATATGTTATCTTAAAAGTTTCCAAGTATTTTTGGGAAATATTTCTGAAATGTATATTAGGGAATGGATTTTGAAATATAACTAGTATCTACTTCAATATTTAATAGTGATAACTTCAAATTTGACTACCATATATGAGTGATCATAACACATCATCAATTCTAAAATACATTATTTTAGGTAAGAAAAATGCTGATCATTATTTAAAAATATGCTTCTGAGAGGCAATGAATTACAGTGTTTATTCTGGTTATGTTTTAACATTTAATCTGCAAAAATTACCTTTATTTAACTAGAAGTCATAAATAACTTTAATAAATTGTTTAGTAGGTTCTTTGTTTCATAATTTCTATAATCTTATGATTTCATTTAAATGAGTCAGCTTGTTGATTTTTGGTAATGAAGTATTTTGTGAAGAAATGTTACATCATTCTTCTTACGTTTCTGAAGCTTCAAGCTTAGATGATAGTTCTCTTGTGTCAACTCCAAAACGTTCAAGTACATCACAGACTGCTTCCACTCCTACTCCAGTACCTGTAATTGAGTCAGCAGAGGCTATAGAAGCCAAGGCTGCCCTTAAACAGGTAAAGATCCCACCTTTACAGCTTTATTTTGGGTCAGGTTTTTTGAGAACATGGACTATAATCTTCTAATAATTTCTCCAATGTTTAGTTGCAGGAAATTTTTGAGAACTACAGAAAAGAAAAGGCAGATAATGAAAAAATGCAGAATGAGCAGCTTGAGAAACTTCAGGAGCAAGTCACAGATTTGCGATCACAAAATACCAAAATTTCTACCCAGCTAGATTTTGCTTCTAAACGGTAAATTTTCTTTTCAAAAATTAAGTCTAAATGGTATACTTAGTTTTCAGTTGAATCAAATTCAAGTGTTAATTTGTGATAGTGTTACTTTTTTTGGTGGATGCTGATCCAGTACATACAGATGTACAGGTTAATGATTATCTTGGATATTGCTAAGGAGTCCAGGTAGTTATTTAGTTAAGTTGAAGTTCATGTAAGGAATGTTGGCTATTTTTCCTTCCTGAGATTAAAGAAGATACTGTTTCCATAGGACTTAATTATTTTAAGTAAGGAAGATAAGAGAACTGTGAGCAAATTTCATTCAGCCTTTTCTAGTCTAGGTAGAATAAAAGCAGGCTCTAGAGAGTTAATTTTGGGAAAATTCACTTTCTTGGTCACTTACAAAGGAATAATGGTAAATTTCATTCCATAGTTATTACCAGAGCCATTGAATACTTGTTAGTTTATCAAGTTAGGAAAAAACTTATTTCTTTGTATACTACATGGTCAAACTGTTTTTGTAAGTACATGACAAGCAGTTGTCTCTGTACATTCCAACAGTTTGATATCCCAATAAAAGCACCTTTTTTTTCCTATGTTGATAGCTCTAGCCAGCCATTTTCTAAGCTTTCAAGCACATAAGAAAATAACATGAAGAATTTTAGAGAGAAAAAAAAAGGATTGGCAAGGGGCTTCCCTGGTGGCACAGTGGTTGAGAGTCCGCCTGCCAATGCAGGGGACCACGGGTTCATGCCCTGGTCTGGGAGGATCCCACATGCCGCGGAGCAGCTGGGCCCATGAGCCATGGCCGCTGAGCCTGCACATCTGGAGCCTGTGCTCTGCAATGGGAGAGGCCGCAGCAGTGAGAGGCCCACGTATCGCCAAAAAAAAAAAAAAAAAAAAAAAAGGATTGCAAAAATCCATCACTAACCATGAGTGAATATCTTAAATTGCATACTATATTGTGGTGGGTGTCTCATGTATCAACATTATTTTGAATATGATTAAAATACTTGTAAATGAGTAAGATTAAAGAGTTAATTCAGCGTGAAATACTGTGTTTAATTAGAATTTGACTGCTAAATATGGAATTTAGAAAAAAGAATGAAGATTTTTACATTATTACACAAGCCACTGTTTTTCATATTATTAATCATGTAAAATTAAGTTCTCAAGGAACTAAGCTAGAATATAGTACTTCAGTTGCTTATGGAATTTTTTTTTTTCATATAAGTTATGAAATGCTACAAGATAATGTTGAAGGATATCGTCGAGAAATAACATCCCTGCATGAGAGAAATCAGAAACTCACTGCAGCAACTCAAAAGCAGGAACAGATCATCAACACAATGACACAAGATTTGAGAGGAGCTAATGAAAAGCTAGCTGTTGCAGAAGTGAGACCAATTTCCAGCATCTCACTTGCATTATAAGTTGCATTTGACACTTGTTTTTTAATTATTACTTTGCTTTTACTGGTTGGTGTAATGTAGATATTTGACGTTTGTGAATTATATGTCCTTATCAAATAGTTTCCAGGCGTCCACTTATCTATCAGATCAGTTGGGTGATTGTTTCTAATAAAACTGGAGTGGGAAAGAAGTTTGTTTGTCTGGACTAAGATTGTCTTACAGATTTTCCATTTCAAAATAAATTTGTAAGTCACTGTTGCTCTAGTTACAACAAAGGCAGTGGGTGAATATTTTATCCATTCTTATTTCTAATAAAGGACAGTATAAAAATTTCATTAGCATTGAATTATATTTCTGAATTTCAATGAATGAAATATAATTGATGAGATGAATGATGAATATAAATGTCAACCAGAAATTGACAGTACTTTCAACTAAATTCTAAATTCTTTGAAGATAAATTTTCATACCATGTTTTACTTTTTATAAAATTGTCTCTCACAGCTTTTTAATCATTACTTATGAACTAGGTACAGTTGTCCCCCATTTGGCCTATCGAGAAACAGATGCAGAAGCTAAGTAATTTGCCTGTTTTGGGGCCATGATGAGAGATGGGTTGGTTGGGACTTAAAACCTAGCTTTTCTAATTCTGTTGGCTATATTCTTTCATTTTTGTCTTGTACCCACTCCTTTGTGGAGACTAGACAGCAGCACTTTTTCAAACTGGTGGAGTACGTTTTATAATTGATAGTTTTTGACTCATCCTGAAAATATGAATATTTGAGGATATTGATTTTCAGTGAACCCTCCTATATCCCCTGAAACTTAGAGTCTTTATGGGGAAAAAAGTTTAAGTAGATCAGTTAGCACTTTCAAACAGATACTTAGAAACCAAGCTTAGATTCTAAAACTTACATAATTTAATAGTATGCAGGTATGACTATAGCACAATTTTTCAGTTTTGCCTCTTACACTCTGGCATTTTAGATTTTTTTATTGTTTGTTTTAAAGTCTGATTTGTTAGAGCAAAGATAGTGTAAGTATTTGTGGTAATTGCAAGATTTTTTCCTTTGATCTATTAGTATTTCCAATATTTGCTTCATATTTCAATACATGAAACTAAGAGTTGTATTTCCTTATATAGTGAAGAGATGTAGTCTCTACTGTTAGTTTCTAACATTAAGAAATATGTAGTAATGAAGAATCATTTTAATTTTATAACTGTGTTATTACATTTGACATTGTTTTTTCAACATTTTTTTCTTTAACTTGTATTTGCCTCAAGGTAAGAGCAGAAAATTTGAAAAAGGAAAAGGAAATGCTTAAATTGTCAGAAGTTCGTCTTTCTCAGCAAAGAGAATCTCTGTTGGCTGAACAAAGAGGGCAAAACTTGCTGCTAACTAATCTGCAGACAATTCAGGTAACCAAATAAAAAAGGACATGTAGAAAAATTAAGTTAAATTTGAACAATTTTGGCATTGTATTTTCTCAGCTTTCTTAATGAGAAAATTCATGTCATTTTCATCATGCATTATGATCCTTGAATTTGAAGTTTATTAAGATGTCAATATTCTAAATAAAACATTTAAAGAGAACTGACTGAAGCCATGCAATTGGCAGTTTTAATCCTCAGGTCTATATTTATAGAGTCCTGTACAGTTTGTTTACAAGATTAAATCATTGGTTTATATTCTTTAAAACTTCAAGAAATCTGAATGGCCATTGGTAATATGGTTTTTATTTTCCCTATTAAATAGATGTTTTAGTATGGAAAATGTCGAAATACCTTCTTGGTAAATGTTTTAGATCTTAACCTCTTCATGTAGAAATGAGTTGTATTCCCATTTTCTATTGCCTCTGGTTTTTTTTTTTTTTTTTTTTTTGGTGGTGGGGTTTACTTTTTTCTTAAGTATAACAAAAATCTTTTTTTACCTTAGGGAATATTGGAACGATCTGAAACAGAAACCAAACAAAGGCTTAGTAGCCAGATAGAAAAACTGGAACATGAGATATCCCATCTAAAGAAGAAGTTGGAAAATGAGGTGGAACAAAGGCATACGCTTACTAGAAATCTAGATGTGAGTCTGTGTTCTGAATTTCCATAGAATGTTTATGTTTAAAAATTAAGCTGGTGTGTAGATAAACTGTCATCTCATGTTGAACCATAGTTTTGAAGAGATCTTTTACAGACTTAAGTTTTTCTTGCCTTCTTGTATGCTTAGTAATTTTTGATTGGGTTTTATGCTATTGGGTGCTGGATATTTCTGTTTTTCTATAAATCTTGAGCTTTGTTCTGGAATGCAGTAAAGTTCATTGAAAATAGTTTGATTCTATTGAATATATTTTTTACGATTTATTAGGCAGACCCAAAGCAGTGCTCAGTTTAGAACTAATTATTCACTGCTACCAAGGCAGTATCTTCCTGATTACTAGTCCCAATGTACAGTGAATTAAGAGCTTTTTCAGTCAGGCTGCTGGAAACAGGCATTATTTATTACTAATAACTCTATCTGAGCACCAGAGAGTCTTCATTCCAGTCTCTTTGGGTGATTCTTTACCCTGTCTAGGGTAATTTCATAAGCATGCACTGATTACAATTTTGCTGAATATTCAAGAGGGATCCTGTGCAAATCACAGTACTCTGTGCAGCTCTCTTCTCTCTGATAGTCTGTCTTATGAATTCAAACTAGCCTTCTTCTACTCTCAGTTCTATGTTCTTCAATTCAGGAATCCTGTGGACCTCATTTCCCTTTCCCTATGCCTTAGCCTGGACACTCTTAAATCAATAAGCTGGGAAATTGTAGGGTTCACCTCTTTTGTTTTCTGACTCAGGTATCACAGTTGTTTTAATGTGTTTAGTCTGGGGTTTTTTGGTTGGTGTTTGTTTTTTTGATTTTGGTTGTTTCAGATGGGGAGGTAAATCTCATCTCTGTTACCCTGTTTTAGCCAGAGTTTTAAAGTTATGTAAAAAGATAACTTGAACCTCTAGTTACTTAAGAACTTAAAGGTAAGTGTTTGTAGGGTTAATGTATTTTTTCTTATAGGTTCAACTTTTAGATACAAAGAGACAGCTGGATACTGAGACTAATCTTCATCTTAACACAAAAGAACTGTTAAAAAATGCTCAAAAGGAGATTGCTACATTGAAGCAGCACCTCAGTAATGTGGAAGTCCAGCTTGCTTCTCAGTCCTCACAGAGAACTGGTAAAGGTAAATAATTAAGTAGGCTGATAAAAGTACCTCTTTAGGTTTATACCATATCCTGTAGATAAATAGCCTATTCTTTGTGGGTACTAGCAAAAGATTTAAAAAACAAAAAACCTTTACTGTTCATATAGTAAAGCTCTGTTTTCCACTTAAATTAATACATTTGCAGACTTGGAAGATTCAGAATAGTTGTACATATGGCAGCTGACCAAGATATGCTTTTAGTTTTCCAATTATTGAAACCATTTTACTGATACTTTAAGAATGTTTCTCTTGTGGAGGGTTAATATTTGAATTTTTAACTCTCCCTTTCGAGATGAGGTTACTTGTTGAATTGGTAATGATATGGCTCACTTACAGAAATAATTGATTGGCTTGGTCTCTTTTAGAGCAATATTTCTAATCTTTGCTCATTGATAGCTGCAGGTAAAAGATTTGTCTTATTAGGTTTTGCTTCTGTTTGTCAATACATTATTTCAAATGCAAAGCCATATGTCCAGATAATCTTTCTACATGGTTTTATTTCTTAGTAGAAGGGAAATTTAAAACATAAGTATATATGTGTATATGTGATATATATAGTATATATATGATTATCCAGTACTTCTTTCTTGTTATCATATGGTATGAAAACATTCTTTCTAATCTGCAATTTCTTCCCTTTCCATGAATTTTAGAATGAAAATTGCACTAAATGATTAAGGTGTAGTGTTTTGGAATAAACAATGTTTAAGTAAATTAAGAATGGTAACTTCTGCAAGTAGCTGTCTCGGTTTAGTGGAAATACTTTGTATTCTCTTTCTAAGTATCTTTTTTAAAAAAATATTTGTAACAGCAGAGTTTTTTTGAAGAAATAACATACTGACAGTAACCTGTTTTTATTTTGGTATTCAGTATGGGTTGAAATATACTTTCTAAATAGTTAACTACTTATTTCAGCATTAATCCTGACTTCACAGTCAGGATTGATAATAGTCATCTCTAATATCTTTTAAAATGTTAACTTTAAGAAAGCTGTTAAATCTTCTAGGTCAGCCTAGCAACAAAGAAGATGTGGATGACCTTCTGAGTCAGCTAAGGCAGGCAGAAGAGCAGGTGAATGACTTGAAGGAAAGACTCAAAACAAGCACTAGTAATGTGGAACAGTATCGTGCAATGGTTACTAGTTTGGAAGAGTCCCTCAACAAGGAAAAACAGGTATATACAATTTTGAAATCAGTTTGCATGCACTTATTAACTTTTTTTTTTAAGTTAGGTTGTTGCTATGTGTAAGGCACTGTGTAAAAGTATGGATTCAACTGACATCATTGCACTTACCTCTTAAGAGTGTTTGAGTCTAATAAGCCAAATAAAACAAACAAAAAGATCACAAAAATTTGTGAAACATGGAAAGTGTATTGCTGTAGAAAAGGTATAGATGAAATGTTGATGTGAGTGGGAGGTAGGTGAGATTATTTGTCTTTTGAGTATGCATAACTTCACAGGAGAGAAGGCATTTGTGTCCAGCCTTGAAAGAAAGCATCATTTGGATAGTTAAAGGTAGGAAGTTATTCCACGTAGAAGGCACCATCAGCCAAGATAAAAAGGCTAGTTAGTGTATTGCATTTATGAAGTGAAATAGTGAGGAATATAATTATAAACATAGTCAAGAGCCAAATGTGAAAGTTTTTCAAGTCATACTAAATTATATGTGGTAAGATTATTGAGGCATTGATTTTTCTCCAACATGTCATAACCAGAATTTGCTTTAATTAGAAAGATTAATGTAGTAGATTGGAGGGTACGAAGTTTGTTTTGGAGGCTGTAGCAATAGACTAGGGCCACAGTTTTAAAAGATCCTTTTGTGGCTGGCATCATGCAAATCAAAATATGTGGGGAGAAAAACCCCTTTCAGTGGTAGAATGGACAGATTTGGCAAGTGGATCTGAAGATTAAGGGGAAAATGAAAATTGGAAATTTCACTTCAAAGGAGAAAAATAACCAGTAAACAGGTAGAGGTAAATTATGCATAGCTTTAAGTGATGTTTTTGAACTCTTTAATCAGCATTTGATGGATTTTTTTAAAAAATATGAGGCAAACATTAATTTTAGTATTTTTAAAATTTAGTTTAGATTTGGGGAAAGTAACTATAATTTTAAATGTGTATATTCTTTGTATCCTACTGTTTGGTTGATGGCGAAGGTGACAGAAGAAGTACATAAGAATATTGAAGTTCGCTTAAAAGAGTCAGCTGAGTTTCAGACACAGCTGGAAAAGAAGTTAATGGAAGTAGAGAAGGAAAAACAGGAACTTCAGGATGACAAGAGAAAAGCCATAGAGAGTATGGAACAACAGGTAAATTAAGTTATTACCATATCAATCACTTTTTCTATGGTAAGAATTTAAATTCTTTTAACTAGCTCATTAGTTACTATTCAGTTCATCTCAACAGATATTGAATGAACACATACCCAACAATTTTAGTTTTATGTTTTACTCTGCTCTGTACATCTGTACATGTTTCCTTTTGGATATTTATGGTACTAGGTATCAGTGCTGCTTTTTAGAAGCCTCTGCCTAAAAATTGACTTTTGCAGATAGTAATATGGAGTCAACATAGACCTGCAAAATTTGTCCAGTAGATTATATCAGGTTATGGCTATTTTAAATTTAGTAAAAAGTCTTTGGGCTACTTGTAATCTGAAAAATCTGTCTTCAGTATTTTTAAAGTAAGTTTGCAATTAACTCTGGTTTTAATCTTGTTCTTCTGATTTAGTTATCTGAGTTAAAGAAAACACTCAATAGTGTTCAGAATGAAGTACAAGAAGCTCTTCAGAGAGCAGGCACAGCCTTGAGTAATGAGCAGCAAGCCAGACGGGACTGTCAAGAGCAAGTAAGTGTCACTCTTAGAGCCAGTTATTGAGAAGTGAGCTTTGATCTTAGGGAACAGTTCTTGGAGTATTAATGCATTTGGGGGATTGGTGAATCTTACAAAAATGCAGGTCATTTCCATTCTTGTGGAACTTGGAATAGCATCAGTTGAAAAGTATAGATGAAGGCTAAAAGTAAACATAGGTTTCCCCTGCTGTCCGAAAGTAGAGAGTTCCTATGAAGCCGAGTGTAAACTGAAATGGCATAAAGTGAAGAAACAATTATCTTAGGACACATCTTCCTAATGGAAGCACAAAATAAATTGAGATAAAGCACAGATGCTCACAGACACAGTTCAAAGCTATGACAGCTTGATGTTGAGATGCTGAGTGTAGTTCTCAGGGAGGGAGCTTGGTGTTGCCTCTCTTGCTACTCGGGGTGCGCACAGCCTCTGTAATGGCTCCTGCAAAACAAACGCTGGGGGCTTCCCTGGTGGCGCAGTGGTTGAGAATCCGCCTGCCGATGCAGGGGATACGGGTTCGTGCCCCGGTCCGGGAAGATCCCACATGCCGCGGAGCGGCTGGGCCCGTGAGCCATGGCCGCTGAGCCTGCGCGTCCGGAGCCTGTGCCCCGCAATGGGAGAGGCCACAACAGTGAGAGGCCCGCGTACCACAAAAAAAAAAAAAAAAACAAACGCTGAACACTTTTCACTTTTCTCCTTTTTTGTAGAAGCAAAAATGCTCTTTGGATTTCTTTTGGTTAGCAAAAACAGACACTAATGTAGGTTTTTCATAAAAGCAAAGTGGCATAAAGCAAACTTTCAAAAAGTAGGAGATACCTATAGAGCAATATCCATTAACAAAACAATGTTGATAAATGGGAAAAATATAGAAAAATAGGAGTAGGAGATTAAATGTGTGCTTGCTTTCACTTGCACACATTCTTTCACTATTGTAGTCCTTCACTAATTCTGGTTGTAAAGCTGTACTACAGACAAGATAGAGATAATTTTCTCAACAAAACAATTTTAATACCTTTTTAATACATTACTGAGCTTACACAGATTTCTATACACCACTGTTCATAAGCTTTAAAAGTACAAAACCACATTATTTAAGTATACATACAGCATGCACACACACATATATGTGATACTGCTTTTTATGATTTTTTTATGAACAAGAAATGGTAAAACAATTCAGGAAAATGGGGATTATTGAAATGGTAGAATGGGAAGGAAAGACATGTGAGGATATTGGAAACATTCTCATTTTTATGTTTGGTGGTATATTAATAGCCATTCGTTGGGTTACTATTCTTTATTGCTTACATATTGCTTATATATATAACATGTATATGTATCAGGATTACTTTAAAAATGGAATACAGGGGAAAGTGCTTCAAATTGAAGGTAAATTAGACAAAAATGAACTGTCTTTGCTTATTGCCAAACAGCATAACATTGGAAATTAGAATCAAAGAATATATCCATATTTCAGTATTCAAATAGATTATTTTCATTTCCCTTCATTCACTTTGTGTGTATATATGTATTTTATGTAACTCAGTTATATTTAGTCTTTTTTCATAAAGTCTGTTCCAAGTTACTATATCATATTCTTAAGTTGCATTTTGAACAGATGTTTAATATTTCATTAAATAGATAGTGTGATTTTTTAAAAATTTTTTAACATCTTTATTGGAGTATAATTGCTTTACAATGGTGTGTTAGTTTCTGCTTTATAACAAAGTGAATCAGTTATACATATACATATCTCTTCCCTCTTGGTCTCCCTCCCTCCCACCCCCTAGGTGGTCACAAAGCACCGAGCTGATCTCCCTGTGCTGTGTGGCTGCTTCCCACTACAGTGTTATTTTTAATCATTCTCCTATTTTGGTACATTTAGAGATTGTCTTCACTTTTATTACTTTAAATAATATAATATGCATCTTTTCAAAGACTAGCTTTATGGGTTTTTAATCATCTGTGTTGATGGGGAAATAATTCCTTTCAGGCTAAAATAGCTGTGGAAGCTCAGAATAAGTATGAGAGAGAATTGATGCTACATGCTGCTGATGTTGAAGCTCTACAAGCTGCCAAAGAACAGGTTTCCAAAATGGTGTCAGTGCGTCAGCACTTGGAAGAAACAACCCAGAAAGCAGAATCACAGTTGTTGGAGTGTAAAGCATCTTGGGAGGAAAGAGAGAGAATGTTAAAGGTATTATTGTACATCATAATTGAATGTTTGAAGAATTGAAAGGTTTTTTTTTTTAATGTACATTGGAAAATCTGCTATTATGATAGACTCTTGGCTTATAGGATGAAGTTTCCAAGAGTGTGTCTCGCTGTGAAGATCTAGAAAAACAAAACAGATTACTTCATGATCAGATTGAAAAATTAAGTGACAAAGTCGTTGCCTCTATGAAGGAAGGTGTACAGGGTCCATTGAATGTATCTCTCAGTGAAGAAGGAAAATCTCAAGAACAAATTTTAGAAATTCTCAGGTAAATCCAATATATTCTTAATGCTTTACTTCTGTGGTTAACAACAATTATGAAGTGACACTATAAATTTATAAATTAGACAAGTGGGAGTTATATGATATTTAGGTATAAAGCTCATTTTGTCTCTTATTAGTCAACAAACCCACTATCATCCAATTAGTGATCACTTTTGACATTTAGACATATGCCAATTTAAATAAATTAGTTCAAGTTGAATCTAATAGTAAGAACTTGAGTGGATTCTTTAGAAAATTAATTGCCTTTCAGATTATTTTAAAGATAGAAGCCACTGTCTGTAATAAAATATATCTCCCATTATTTTTTAATGAAAGCATTGTATAAAAATAGTTTTTAAAGTGAATGATTTTTGTCATCTTAAAAATTATCCAGGTTTTGAAATGTTATGTTGTTGGCATTTTTCTATTCAAATAAAATACATATTCTTGTAGATTTATACGACGAGAAAAAGAAATTGCTGAAACTAGGTTTGAAGTGGCTCAGGTTGAGAGTCTGCGCTATCGACAAAGGGTTGAACTTTTAGAAAGAGAGCTGCAGGAACTGCAGGATAGTCTAAACGCTGAAAGGGAGAAAGTTCAGGTATGTATCCTAAGCTTTAAGAAAGCACTTGTTAAATCAAGAGATGAGCTCATTTCAGTTTCTAATAACATAAAATTTAGTTTGAAATAAGCATTCTTTTTAAACGTGTAAATTCATTAAACATTAGTAAACACTGGCACAGTACAGTGGTGAGAGACTAATGGTAACCAGACTGACTGGTTTCAGATTCTAGCTTCACACCATGAGATGTGTGCCTTGGATACATTGTTTAACTTCCTTGATCTTAAATTTCCTTGTCTGTAATATTGGGGTGATAATAATAGTGAGGATTGAGTTAGTGCACATGAAGCATTTAGAATCATGTCTGATACACAGTGAGTGCTTAATAAATTTCAGTTATCTTAATTACTGTAGTTTTCATTATAGATTGATAGTAATTTTAGAAAAAAAGGTAGGTTGAAACTGCTACAGAATATTCCTTTCTCATCAGAGGTGCAAAATGTAGTCAAAACAATTGACCAAAGGAGACAAAAAGATGCTTAGTGAATATGTGATCACAACATAAGCTTATTAACTCCTTAGTTCACACTACCACCCAAAGGCTTACTATTACATAACCTCATTCTGAGGAGATGCAGTAATATAACTCCACATCTGGAGGGAAGGAAATTAAGACCTTGAATCATTTATCTTCTTTTAACTGATAGTTGGAATGGCTACTAGAGAGAAACCATTGAAACAGGGGAAAGTGAATAATTGAACAATTAGATTTATGGGATTTACATTTTCAGACAGAAATTTAAAATTCCAGATTTATATCCTATTGAGAAAACAACCCAAATTCAAACATATCTCATTATGGAAATAATAAACAGACCCTCTAATTCAATGGAGTTAACACTTGGAGGAAAAGAGCAGAATCAGGGTTTCTAACAAAGATTGTATATTCTCACAGTCTCTTCTTCTTTCTTTGCTGTTCCTTTGGGCTGTAGAAAGGCAAATAATGCTAGAAAATGCCCAGCTCAACCAACTCTTACATACAGTCAGAGGAGAGTCAAGAAGTAACATACATTATATCAAAAATAATAGAATGTCTACCAAAGATGAACAGTGTAGCATGGCAGTCATGAACCGTAGATTTAAAAATGGTGAAGGAATAAAGTAACGTGCAAAAGATGGATAATTATACTCAATGAGAATAGAAGAAAAGTTCTTCACAAATGAACAAATATTCAGTAAAATCGCTCAGAACCAAAGTGATGAAACAACTGAGTGAAATGAAAAAGTTTCTGAAAAGGGGGGAAAAAACTGAGGATCAAAATAGCATTGTTTTAGAACTACTTTAATTCAGTGTAGCAAGAAAAAGAATAGATACAGAAAGAGATATGGATTGATGTTCTTACCTAATGTAAAAACTGTTTGTCAGCAGGATTTGTAGTATCTTTTTACTTTCATCTTTTAATTTCTGGTATTTGTTTAACTCTGTAATTAGCATGAATCACAGAAAAACATGTAAGACTTCTAAGAATTTGTTTTAAAAGTTGACATTTAAATCCTTTTTACTTTTGTAGGAAAGATTAGAACTGGTAGGAAAAGGTAGGTCTTAATCTATTGTTATATGTTGCTGTATACATGTTTGAAATCTTTAGGTGACTGCAAAAACAATGGCCCAGCATGAGGAACTGATGAAGAAAACTGAAACAATGAATGTAGTTATGGAGACCAATAAGATGCTGAGGGAAGAAAAGGAAAGGCTAGAACAGGATCTACAACAGATGCAAGCCAAGGTTTGTAACTTACTAATGAAGAGTAGAGGCACATTATTTTTAATAGTATTTTAAATAATTCTCACATCAGGTATTTTAAAAAATACTGGAACTATTTTCAGGTGAGGAAACTGGAGTTAGATATTTTACCCTTACAAGAAGCAAATGCTGAGCTGAGTGAGAAAAGCGGTATGTTGCAAGCAGAGAAGAAGTTATTAGAAGAAGATGTCAAACGTTGGAAAGCACGTAACCAGGTAAATGCAATTAAACCCATTCCAAAATATGGAAACATGTTGATTTAAAATAATAGGGTAAAATTTAAGGGGATAAAAATGTGCCATGAGCTAGTGGAAAGTATTATGTGTTTATCAGTTAAAGTCTAGTGTGTAACCTGTACATATATGACAGGCATTAAACTTATAACTCAGTTTTTAAAGTTTTGGTTACGTTTTATATATTTTTAAAAACAGCTAATTTATTTACTTGGATTCCAAATTTAGTCTTTTGCTTTATCTCTAAAATGCTTTGGTACGTGAAAAATGGATTTATGTATCTTACTGAATCACTTTAAGAAGACTTGTTCATTGACTGCTACCTTTTTAGGAGGGACAAAACCATATAGCATAGCATGGTTAGAAACGCCAGCTCTAATCAATGGATTTATTAGTAAAGTAGCAGGATACAAAATTAATGCACAGAAATCTCTTGCATTCCTATATGCTAATGATGAAAATCTGAAACAGAAATTAAGGAAACACTCCCATATACCATTGCAACAAAAAGACTAAAATACCTAGGAATAAACCTACCTAAGGAGACAAAAGATCTGTATGCAGAAAACTATAAGACACCGATGAAAGAAATTAAAGATGATACAAACAGATGGAGAGATATACCATGTTCTTAGACTAGAAGAATCAACATTGTGAAAATGACACTACTACCCAAAGCAATCTACAGATTCAGTGCAATCCCTATCAAACTACCAATGGCATTTTTCACAGAACTAGAAAAAAAATTTCACAATTTGTATGGAAATGCAAGACCCCAAATAGCCAAAGAAATCTTGAGAAAGAAAAACGGAGCTGGAGGAATCAGGCTCCCAGACTTCAGATTATACTACAAAGCTACAGTAATCAAGACAGTATGGTACTGGCACAAAAGCAGAAATATAGATCAATGGAACAGGATAGAAAGCCCAGAGATAAACCCATGCGCATATGGTCACCTTATTTTTGATAAAGAAGGCAAGAATATACAATGGAGAAAAGACAGTCTCTTCAATAACTGGTACTGGGAAAACTGGACAGCTACATGTAAAAGAATGAAATTAGAACACTCCCTAACACCATACACAAAAAGAAACTCAAAATGGATTAAAGACCTAATTGTAAGTCCAGACACTATCAAACTCTTAGAGAAAAATATAGGAAGAACACTCTATGACATAAATCCCAGCAAGATCCTTTTTGACCCACCTCCTAGGGAAATGGAAATAAAAACAAAAATAAACAAATGGGACCTAATGAAACGTAAAAGCTTTTGCACAGCAAAGGAAACCATAAACAAGACAAAAAGACAACCCTCAAAATGGAAGAAAATATTTGCAAATGAAGCAACTGACAAAGGATTAATCTCCAAAATATACAAGCAGCTCATGCAGCTTAATTATCAAAAAATAACAGCCTAATCCAAAAATGGGCAGAAGACCTAAATAGACATTTCTCCAAAGAAGATATACAGATTGCCAACAAACAAATGAAAGGATGCTCAACATCTCTAATCATTAGAGAAATGCAAATCAAAACTACAGTGAGGTATCCCCTCACACCAGTCAGAATGGCCATCATCAAAAAATCTACAAACAGTAAGTGCTGGAGAGGGTGTGGAGAAAAGGGAACCCTCTTACACTGTTGGTGGGAATGTAAATTGATACAGCCACTATGGAAAACAGTATGGAGATTCCTTAAAAAACTAAAAATAGAATTACCATATGACCCAGCAATCCCACTACTGGGCATATACCCTGAGAAAACCATAATTCAAAAAGAGTCATGTACCACAATGTTCATTGCAGCTCTATTTACAATAGCCAGGATATGGAAGCAACCTAAGTGTCCATCAACAGATGAATGATAAAGAAGATGTGGCACATACATATAATGGAGTATTACTTAGCCATATAAAGAAGCAAAATTGAGTTATTTGTAGTGAGGCAGATGGACCTAGAGTCTGTCTTACAGAGTGAAGTAAGTCAGAAAGAAAAAACAAATACCGTATGCTAACACATATAAATGGTTCTGAAGAACCTAGGGGCAGGACAGAAATAAAGACGCAGACGTAGAGAGTGGACTTGAGGAAACGAGGGGGAAGGGTAAGCTGGGACAAAGTGAGAGAGTGGCATTGACATATATACACTACTAAATGTAAAATCGATAGCTAGTGGGAAGCAGCTGCATAGCACAGGGAGATCAGCTCAGTGCTTTGTGATCACCTAGATGGGTGGGATAGGGAGGGTGGGAGGCAGATGCAAGAGGGAGGAGATATGGGGATGTGTGTATATGTATAGCTGATTCACTTTGTTTTAAAGCAGAAACTAACACACCATTGTAAAGCAATTATACTTCAATAAAGATGTTAAAAAAAAATGCTAGCTCTATATTCAAACAAAAGGCTGGGAATTGGCCTTTACCACATACTAGTTACGTCATTTGTGAAAATGAGGACATTAATCTTTCTGAGCCAATTTTCCTTATTTGTGAAAATGAGGACATAATACCCCTCTTCATGTTACAAAAATTAAACAGTAAATGAAGCAGTTCACACAGCACCTAGCACCTGGAAAATGCTCTAGGGAACCACTCATATCTGAGGAGGACTGTAGAATTTTAGAGCGCATTTATTCTTTTTTTTTTTTTTTTTTGCTGTACGTGGGCCTCTCCCATTGCGGAGCACAGGCTCAGCGGCCATGGCTCATGGGCCCAGCTGCTCCGCGACATGAGGGATCTTCCCGGACCAGGGCACGAACCCGTATCCCCTGCATCGGCAGGCAGACTCTCAACCACTGCGCCACCAGGGAAGCCCTTATTCTTTTTTTTTAATCAGACAAGCAATCTGAAAAATCAAGAAAGGAGGATAATCTGCCCAAATCTAGATACATTCCTGTTAAATTATGATGCCTTCTTTCCTAGTTAATGGAATCAGTTACATTTAGGATTATTTTCATATTTTTGTTTAGATTGTAATGCATTATGACATTTTTTTCCCTTGTATGTGTCACTTTAATGAAATTAGGTATTTAATATTAATATTAAAAGCTTGTAGATTCTTTGGATCCCTTTTTTGGCTCCATTGTAACGATTCCGAAATGTTCCTTTACAGCTATGAAAAATAATAGTGAATGACATTTATTTTATTTTCCCCTTCCATTTTGGCTAAACATCTTAGCTAAACAAAGGAACTAAAGCTTTGATCTTATTTTCTTGTAGTTTGGTGCTTGATCACTATGTATGCAAGTAGCAAATGTAAATACAATTAGATACTCTGATATTTTATTATAGCACATTAGTTTCATAAAACCTATAAAACCATATTATGCATTTTTGCTCTTCTAGCATCTAGTGAGTCAACAGAAAGATCCAGATACAGAAGAATATCGGAAGCTCCTTTCTGAAAAGGAAGTTCAGGCTAAGCGTATTCAACAATTGACTGAAGAAATTGGAAGACTTAAAGCTGAAATTGCAAGGTATATGGAAGAAACCTTAAGTTGTATACAATTCTTGAAATCTTAAAGAAGTTTGTTTCTATTCTTTATGTGACCCCCTAAGTGCTTCCTGATTTTATAAAGAATGGAAAGTGCTGGAGCCCTTACATGTGGCTTTCCTTTTATTACTTTATAGAGCAAAGCAAGCAGTAATTTAGTTTTATGCCTTCATAAATGCATTATTTCTCAATATTTTATTACTTTTTTAAAAACTACATAGTTGGTATGAATCTAAAGCAAACTTTTTAAAATAGTCAAAATGACTTTTGCAAGTAGATTTTTCTATTCTTTTTTTTTGGTTAACATATATTCATGGATCTATTTTGAAAGTTTTTAATAAAGACAGTTTTAAATGAACTTATAGTGAAGTATTGTCTTTTAAAGATAAATATATAATATTAAAATTAATGTTTCTGCTTTACCTCTTTTAAGCTTCAGTGTCCTTTGTCCCTGTCATGGCCCCTATTAATATGTGATACTTGATAGCTTACAAATTTTTGTCATATTTATTCTCTTATTTTTTTCATAACAGTAGTCTGGCATTTTAAGTAGGAGAGATATTACTTAATTTTAAAGATGAGGAAGCTAAGATTCAGAAAGGTACCCAAGCTTATAAGGTTAGTAGCGGTTAAACCCATGTTCTTAATTCAGGTCATCTGACTTCAAGTTCTGTTCATGATAAAAATACAGGAGTTGGCAGACTATAATCCAGAGGTCTTTTGTTATACAGCTGGAAGCTAAGAATGATTTTTACATTTTTTAAGTGTTGTAAAAAAGGAGGAAGAGGAACACATAACGAACACCGTATGTGGCCTATAAAGCCTAATATAGCTTACTCAGCACACAGTAGAGTGGAAAGAGTGTAGATTTTGCTATGAGGCAGATGTGGATTAAACTCTGTGTACCAACGCAGAGTAAAAGTGTGCATGTTACTTGACCACTTGTAGCTCAGTTTTTCTCATCTCTAAAATGGGCATGTATGACATATAATAAGTAAATCAGATCTTTCTAAAGGACCACAGGTTCATAAGTTAAGGAATTATCTTTTGCAGTGTGTGTATGGTTTTCTTAGAATTTTCTAAATAAAAAACAGACTAAAGCAACACAATAAAAATGAAACTTAAAGGATTTTAAAATTTGGAAAGTTCCAAATAGTTAGTCTTTCTCCTTTACCCTATTTTTTTTGCTTAGATCAAATGCATCTTTGACTAACAACCAGAACTTAATCCAGAGTCTAAAGGAAGATTTAAATAAAGTAAGAACTGAAAAGGAAAGCATCCAGAAGGACTTAGATGCCAAAATAATTGATATTCAAGAAAAAGTTAAAACTATTACTCAAGTCAAGAAAATTGGGCGTAGGTACAAGACTCAATATGAAGAACTTAAAGCACAACAAGATAAGGTATTTTGGAGCAGTTTTCTTTTTATATATTCTTCATATATATATTATCATTTTTTGATATACACAGTTTTGATCTACACAGTTTACACAGTTTTATGTATATATTTGGATATATGGGTGGATATATGTATTTGGATATATATATAAATATTTGGATGACTTATAAAAACTTTATTCATAATTTTTAATTATTGGTTTTTAGATTCTAAACAAGGGTAAGCTTATATGTGATATCTTTATTTGGTTTAAGATTTGCTCTTGGGGCTTCCCTGGTGGCACAGTAGTTGGGAGTCCGCCTGCCAATGCAGGGGACACGGGTTCAAGCCCTGGTCCGGGAAGATCCCACATGCTGCAGAGCAGCTGGGCCCTTGCGCCATAACTACTGAGCCTGTGCTCAAGGGCCCATGCTCTGCAACAAGAGAGGCCACTGCTATGAGACGCCCGCGCACTGCAACAAACAGTAAGCCCCCGCTCACCTCAAGGAAGCCCACGCACAGCAACGAAGATCCAACACAGCCAATATATAAATTAATTAACTAATTAAATTTTTTTTTAAAGATTTGCTCTTTAGTATGTCCCAAAGTGAACTGTAAATTCATAGAGAAATAGTAGTAAATGCTAGGTATTTTAATTCAGTTTCCCAATTTCAAATATTGCTCCTTTTCAAAACTATGTTCTTGTAACTCATTGCTGATTGAAATTGTGTATATCAAAAAATACTAGTTCTTTATAATTGATCAGGTTGTGTTACAGTTTTAAATAAGTAGTCTGTGTTAACCACCTACCAAAAAGAATTTTTAAATCCTTATTTTACTTTGGATCTGAATTTTGTTTTTAATTCTCAGTGGTAAAGAACTTGTATATTGACTTTATTGTATATTTAGCACGTTAGACGAGAAAACATATAAAGAAAAAATTTCAAAATTCTTACCTCTCAGTTAACCATTGTTAGCACTTTAGTATGCTTTTGTTTACATATGAGTGATTTGTTTTTCCAAATAATTCTGTGTCAAATAATGCATCAACATTTTGATTAGCTGGTTAATACCTAGTTGTATGGAAAGCCCTAACCTGTTTAATAGCTTACTTTTGGACATTAAAGTTGTTCCATAGAAGATTTATTTATGTATTCATAAAATACATAAATAATAAAAATAAAAATAAATTTCTTTACGTACTTATGATTATTTTCTTAGATGAATTTGCAGAATTATTGAATATAAATGTGCAAGTATGTTATTACTCTTTGTCATCTTAGGTCATGGAGACCTCAGCTCAGTCTTCTGGAGACCATCAGGAACAGCATGTCTCAGTCCAGGAAATGCAAGAGCTCAAAGAAACCCTTAACCAAGCTGAAACGAAGTCAAAATCACTTGAGAGTCAGGTGGAGAATCTGCAGAAGGTATGAGCGGAAGAGTAGTGGAAGGTGTTGAAGGAATTGTTTTCTTGTTGAAAAGCTAAAGAAATACAATGGAATTTTACTCAGTCATAAAAAGGAATTTTGAAAAAAAAATGTGTTAAACACTGATACTTTCTCTTATATGGAAAAGGTATATATTTTATCCTTTTACTTTGAATGACTTACGTATGTAAATAATGCCTAATCATCTTTAAGTGTTCACTTACTTGGTTTGACCACCATTTTATATTTATACTTCCATTTAATCTAAATAAGCTATAGGGCATACAGTTATACTGATTTCGTTGAATTACATGGTGCTTGCTTTGTCTTCCTTTAAAAGACATTATCTGAAAAAGAGGTGGAAGCAAGAAGTCTCCAGGAACAAACTGTGCAGCTTCAATCTGAACTTTCACGACTTCGTCAGGACCTTCAAGATAGAACCACACAGGAGGAGCAGCTCCGACAGCAGATAACTGAAAAGGAAGAAAAAACAAGAAAGGCTATTGTAGCAGCAAAATCAAAAATTGCACATTTAGCTGGTAAGTTTCTGTATACTTTAAGATTTGAACTTGATAATGAAAGTTGGTTACTTGATACAGCCTTAAAATTAAATAGGAAAGAAAAGTAAATACTATAAAGTGACTTCTGTGTATGTGCTTTAGATATTTCGGTTTATTTAATTAGCCGCAAATTACAGCAATTTTAATTTTCAAGTGATGAGGATGTCCTTAATTTATTTATGAAATCTTTCTTAATTGTTAACTGGTAGTAGATAGTAGATAGGGAGTACAGCCATCCTTCTCCTTTACTGTGTAACTATTAATACCTTTTGATGGTGATCCTTTGGGTCCATAGTATACTGTCCAGAAACCTTCTGTAAATTCCTAGACAGCATCAGATCTTACCAGCCAAGTGAGTTTTCTGTGCCTCACTTCACTGAGGGCCCCTTTAGCCCTTCAGGCAGTATATCATGTCAAATTTATGAGGAGCCCAGTGCTACAACACTCAGGGCCTTACTGCACCTTGCTTACCAGTTTGCTAGTAGGTAAATAAAATGCCATATCAGTTGAGTTTTATTATATGCAGTTGTTTGTGTTTTTTTGCAGTACACGGGCACCTCACTGTTGTGGCCTCTCCTGTTGCGGAGCACAGACTCCGGACGCACAGGCTCAGCGGCCATGGCTCACGGGCCCAGCCGCTCTGTGGCGTTTGGGATCTTACCAGACCAGGGCACAAACCCATGTCCCCTGCATTGGCAGGCAGACTCTCAACCACTGCGCTACCAGGGAAGCGCTCCCTATATGCAGCTTTTTAAATGATCTCTAAGATAGTGCCCCTGGCAACTTATTTCATAAAAGAAGTTACTTAATTATTCTTGAGTATATGCTGTAGGTTATATGAAATGAAAATTTTATAATTCCTAATATATTAAAATATTAAAGGCCATATAAAAGGGCTCCTGCTGACTAGTTTATGGTAGATCCTTTGTCTTTTTGAGATCTTAGGAAAAGTAAAATGTTTTATTTTGGAGTATATTTTATATTGGAGTAATAAAGCAAATACAGATAGGTTTAGAACTTTACTTATTGAGATGTATATCAGAATTATTGTGGATGGTAAAGTTCAGGAATAGAATCTGATACGACTTTTGAGTACTTATTACTCACATAAATGCGTTTTATTTCCATTGTTTGATTATGATATTAATAGAATCACATGGTTACTTCTTTAGGTGTAAAAGATCAGCTAACTAAAGAAAATGAGGAGCTTAAACAAAGGAATGGAGCCTTAGATCAGCAGAAAGATGAACTGGATGTTCGTATGACTGCTCTTAAGTCCCAGTATGAAGGTCGAATTAGTCGCTTGGAAAGAGAACTCAGGGAGCATCAAGAGAGACACCTTGAGCAGAGAGATGAGCCTCAAGAACCTACTAATAAGGTAATTAGCTAGTTTGGTTTAAGTGACAAATCATTTTTGCCCTGTGCATTTTACTTGAAGATGTGATTTAGGAGCCTTTGTCAGACTGAATTTTGACTAAACCAGGTATATAGAGAGAATTAACAAGTAAAATACTCTGATGGCATTGTTTAGTGGACTCTTGTGGGATAGGCATACTAATCCATACTTTTCTTTTTATAGGTCCCAGAACAGCAGAGACAGATCACGTTGAAAACAGCTCCAACTTCTGGTGAAAGAGGAATGTGAGTTTTATTCTTTGACAATCTGTTTATAGTCTGTTCCCTGTTTTTCTTTTAAAATACAGGAAGGATCTAGTGATCTTTGGGGAGAAAAAATCTGTATTGTAAAAATATGTAACTAAAGAGCCATTTATCCTGTGCAAAACTGCATCATGTAGTTGCTGAGATTTTTTTTTTCCAGAACTCTTGTATTCAGTATACTTTCAGTCCTATCAGATAGGTAGAGCTTTGTGACAGAGAAAGTGTCTTTCATCTTTTAGTTTGTGATTGACTTCTAAGATAGGCTACTAATGTCCCCTGTGATATGATACAAGGATAAAAGCCTGAGAACAGTTGAATACTTTCTACATTGTCAGGATGCACCACTGCGGAATATTTCCTGCACAGTTTTTAATGCTTAAGTTCAAAACCTCCTCAATAAGAGTTTTGTAATATTTAGTGAACAAAAAATGTAGAACTATACTCAACTGTCTCTTTAATTTTTTTTCTAATCTGCCAAAAGTCTACCCAAAGCAGTGTTAGGAAAACAGAGTTAATAAGGTCTGAATGCATATTAAGGTCATAATTATTAGACACTCACTTCAGGAAGCATATGTGCTTTGCTTTTGATAGAGTATATACATTTTATAAGGAATATTTTTAGTAATCTTTTATGATTTATTATTCTTGCATTTTCCCCTTTGTAAGTGCCAGCACATCAGACCCACCAACAGCCAATATCAAGCCAACTCCTGTTGTGTCTACTCCAAGTAAAGTGACAGCTGCAGCTATGGCTGGGAATAAATCAACACCCAGGGCTAGTATCCGCCCAATGGTTACACCTGCAACTGTTACAAATCCTACTACTACCCCAACAGCTACAGTGATGCCCACTACACAAGTGGAATCACAAGAAGGTAAGTAAAATAATAACAGGTCTGATTGAACTGTTTACTTAGATTTATTACAAGAAGATGACAGTAACTTCAAGGATAAATGAGGCTTCCACTAAAGCTAAAGTCAGACATCATGTAAAAGTGGGCATTTAATATTTGCAGGTGTATGCCTCCTGGGATACTTGTTAATGTAGCATATTTCCTCCCTCCCTTCCTTTTTGCTTTTTGTGTTTTGAAGCTAAAGAAGGAGAGAAATACACCCCTATAAGTATATGGCTTTTCCAGGACCAAACTTTTTACCTCTATTAGCTAAGAAAGATGATGTGAAATCCACTTTAGAAAACCATATTAAATCACTGGTTCAACCCATACATCAACTTCCTCCCTGATAAACTGTCTGACCTTGTAATTGCTTTCTGCACTTTCTTCCCATGTCACTTTCTTACTCATTACAACAATTACAACCACATGTATTCAGTTGAATACATGTTTTTTTATTCTGCTAGATTGAGCTCCTCAAGGGTAGGAATTTGTTTCTCATTGTTTAATCCCTTTACCCAATCCCAAGACAGGTGTCAGTAAAAGTTACTGAATACAATTTTCTTAGATTCTTGTCTTAACAAATGTTAGAATTCAGTAAATTAAGTGTTTAAAATGTATATATGCTATGAAAGGACAGAATATTTTATTTGAACTACATTCAGTAAAATAATTATGAGATATATTACCAATTAAACTTAACAGTCATTTTATATTAGTTGAAAACAAAATGATACTTAATAAAAACTTATAATTTGACTTTGAGTTTCTTAATATCATTTTATTTGGTCATCATTTACATAGAATAATAGATGCAAAAACAGTTTATTTAATTCAACCAACAGTTTACTGCACACTCTATGTCTGTCACATAGGCAATACAAAAATGCATAATACATTACTTTTACCCTCAGTGTTTTTTGTCTAGTGAGTGGAAGAGGTATGTACGTAAATAACCATGCAAAATGTCACCTATAAGAGAATAGGGAAGGACGACAATTCCAGCTTTGGTAATAATAGAAAACTTAATATATTAAATGTTTTAATTATTTTTCAGCCATGCAGTCAGAAGGGCCTGTGGAACATGTTCCAGTTTTCGGAAGCACAAGTGGATCTGTTCGTTCTACTAGTCCTAATGTCCAGCCTTCTATCCCTCAACCCATTTTAACTGTTCAGCAACAAACACAGGCTACGGCTTTTGTGCAACCCACTCAACAGAGTCATCCTCAGATCGAGCCTACAAATCAAGAACTATCCCCAAACATAGTGGAGGTGGTTCAGAGTTCACCAGTTGAGCGGCCTTCTACTTCCACAGCAGTGTTTGGCACTGGTAAGATTAATTTTAAGATGAGATTAGAGTAGACCTGTGCATTTATAGTTTCTTGAGTATAATACATATTCTGAATGTTCTTTGTACCTACCTGTTTTCTACCAGGTATTAAAATGGATGACGATATTCCTGACATCTTATTTATGTTTACTGCTGAATTCTATTTTAGGTCACTCGTTTTTGTCATTAAGATCTTTCTTCCTTTGCAGTTATTTTTTGACTCATTTTAAAAGTGATACAGCCTGAAACTTATTTTATGTACAGTTGACCCTTGAACAACACAGGTTTGAACTTCGTGGTCCTCTTAAATGTGGATTTTTTTCAATAGTAAACACTACAGTACTATACATCCTCAGTTGGTTGAATCTGCAGACATGAAGGAATGGCTGATACGGAGGGCCAGCACCCCTAACCCCTGAGTTGTTCAAGGGTCAGCTGTAACTTAATACAAGTCCTGAGAACTCAAAGATACCTAGAAGATCAAGTAAGAATTTTCAAGTCTAAACATATAAGGAGAATTTTTTTATCCAAGGAGTCCTGGGTTTTATTAATTATAAGATGGCCCTATATAAGCTTTGTGAGTAGCAATTCTGTATCAGTACAGTCACAGTGAGTCAGATGTATTGTTATAGAAGTTGATTGGCTTTGTTAACCAAAGGTTAAGACCATTGATTCAGAGCATTAATTGCTCTTTGTTTACACATAGATTAGCAGGAACAAATTATGTTGTTCTGTCCAAATTTTTACCATGTTTTTTTTTTTAGTTAAATGACCAAGATATTTTTAAAATTAACTTTGTCTAAATTGAGTGATAATCACGCTCTAATTCAAGATTTAAATTATGTAATTTCAAAGTTTCGGCTACCCCAAGTTCTTCTTTGCCGAAGCGTACACGTGAAGAGGAAGAAGATAGCACCATAGAAGCATCAGACCAGATCTCTGACGATACAGTGGAAATGCCTCTTCCAAAGAAGTTGAAAAGTGTTACACCTGTAGGAACTGAGGTGTGTAAAGATCTTTCTGTTTACTTTTACTTCTACCGATAGACCCAAGATATTCTTTCAGTGACAGCATTATTAAGAGAATGGACCTTTTGGGATCAAAATCCAGAAAACTCTCTTATTGAACTTACTGTAAAATTTCCACTGAAAACCCAGGTATTGTTGTTGCCAACACTTTTATATTCTTTGAGTATGTTTAATTGAATTAGTTCCCATTTCAATTTTAAAAACACAGTTACAAAAATGTAGGATGAATTCCATTTCAATTTTTTTTAATTTAAAGAATAAGGAAGTTATAGTCTCATGGGAATTTTCTCTGATTGACCAAAATGGTATTCCTTTATTTTCTTTTGTTGAAGATAAGTTGTAATGAATTGTTTTATTATCAAGCATTGAGACTACTAAAGTAATTTCACTTGCATGTATTTAATTAATGTTCATAAAACCTTATTTTTTATATATCAAAGAGGAATGTGATTGTTTATATTTTATAAGTAAATATAAGTGAACACTTCTGATGTACAGCTTCATAAAATGACAGAGTTGAATTTTGTTTTATTGGGAGAACTCACTGAACAGGTGATGCTTCAACTAGTGAACTGACGTGGTTACCACACTTGTATGTCATGATTCAGGAAGAAGTTATGGCAGAAGAAAGTACTGATGGAGAGGTAGAGACTCAAGTATACAACCAAGATTCTCAAGATTCCATTGGAGAAGTAAGTAAAACACTTTAAAGTAAACAAATTATTGCTTTTAGTGAATGAAATGAGCTTTGACAAATTGAAATATTATTTGGACTTCTGTTTTCAATTTGCTGCTTTTATATTTAATGGAATATTGTTAGAATTACCAGTGCAATTTCTGCTTTACTTCTAATTATTATCCTGCCTTCTAAACTTTATTAAAGAAATGTTTTTGTTTATAGTTAGCACAGATTTTCCAAGCTAAGGTTGTCATGAGTAAAGATTACCCACTCTATTTTATTTGGAAGGATGAGCTGGTTGAGTCTTGAGTTAATCCATAAGTGCCCCATTTGGTATCCTTTGTTGCTCCCCTCTATTGCTTCCCTTACTGAATTAAAATAATCTGTGAAAGGAAACACATTTGTATACCTCTTCATCTTTTGAACTCTCATTGAGGCTTCTCCAGAGGCAGCCTAACTCATGGGAATGCATAGACCCTGAAATTACAAAGCTCTGGCTTCTGTTCCTAACTCTACCACTTAGAAGCTGTGTGACTGTAAGCAAGACATTAATTCTCTCTAAACCTCAATTTTCTCATAAGATAACATAATTTTTAGTTTTGTAGAGTACCTAAAATAGTACCTGCCACATATTAGGCACTCAAATTATTACTTTTCTTCCATTCCTCCGCCCTACAAATTGAGAGTTCATAATTTGTAGTAATTCATATTTATAGTAATATAATATTAGTTAACACAACTCATTATATGCCAAGTGTGGTTCTGAAATATTTGCATTTATTAACTGATTTAATCCTCATAAGAAATCTTGCAACAACCCTGTTTTACAGGTGTAGAAACTAATGCCCAACTAAGTCATGCCACCCAGGTTTTCATAACATTGGAGCTAAGATTTGAACTCAGGCTGTCTAGTTTCCATTTGTCTTGTTAAGCTTGAAACAGTACTTTCTGTCTGGATAAATTTTTAGGATCATTTTATTCTAAAATTATTTTATCTGTATAAAATAAAGGAATTGTTTCAGGCTAATCATAAGTAACCATAGATTGCAAGTAAATTTTAGTTTCTTAGATGCATTAATTTTGTAAGTTAATTTTTTCAGTTTTCCTTGGCTAAGAACAGAAAACTAAACCTCCAATATGAATATGTAATACTCTAAATGACATCGATTTTGTGTATATTTCAGAGTGGGTCATACCTGAAGAGCATAATAACAATTTTGAAATAAGATGTGAATTTCTATGTTATTGCCAGACTTGGTTAAATTATACTGAAATCTTTTGTGCAAAGCTTTTTCTCAAGATTGGCAAAATTGTCTGTGACTCAGAAGTGCCATTGGGCTTTCCATTTTGTCTTCTAGCACTGTCTACTTAGTGTGTGAAAGTGTAACAGTTCATTTTTCTAATTTTCTGACAACGAAGCAGATGTTCTGTGTTGCTTTTATTGAAATAAGCATGTTAGTTAGTTACGTTTTTAATTATACCATGACTTACTCATTTTTTCCATTACAGTAAACATCTTTATGAATGATTTAGTTCATAAGACATTGTTTCTGGCTTGTATAAAACAGATTTTGGACTTTCCTGGCAGTCCAGTGGTTAGGGCTCCTCACTTCCACTGCTGGGGGCATAGGTTTGATCCCTGGTCATGGAACTAAGATCCCACATGCTGCGTGGCATGGCCAAAAAAACCCAGATTTTGCTGATTGGTGAACTAAAATAAAAAGTAAACGTTTAACTTTTTATAGTAAATATCAAAAATAAAGTTAAATTGCAGTTTATTTTAGTAGCTAAAAAATGGAATTGTGAGGAAATAGATTAAGGGAAAAATTATTTTTACATCTGGTATATCTTTAATGCAGTTTAAAGGCTTAAGATAGAGTTTTGAGAGGGGGAGAAGTATCTTTGTAAAAAGACAGTTATAATTGTTTTATTTAGTGTGTTTTACACCATATTTCTGATTTGGGGAAAAATTTTTGTCTTTTTAAAAATTATATGTTGCAGTTCCATGGATAGTCTTTTTTCTGCCTTTGGTCCACACTGTTAACTAACTACGTTGGCTGTTGAGCACTTGAAATATGGCTAGTCCAAACTGACTTGTTCTTTTTTTTTTTTTTTTTTTTTTTTCTGTACACGGGCCTCTCACTGTTATGGCCTCTCCCGTTGCGGGGCACAGGCTCCGGATGTGCAGGCCCAGTGGCCATGGCTCACGGGCCCAGCCACTCCGTGGCATGTGGGATCTTCCTGGACCGGGGCACAAACCCGTGTCCCCTGCATCGGCAGGCGGACTCTCAACCACTGCGCCACCAGGGTAGCCCAAACTGACTTGTTCTTAAGTGTGAAATATGCATTGGATTTTGAAGACTTATTAAAAATTTTAAAATGTAGGATTAATAATTTTTATATAGGTTACATGTTGAAATAATTTTCAGCTATATTAAGATTATTGTTAAAATTGATCTTACCTGCTTTTTTTTTATGTGACTGCTAAAAAATTTTTTTTAAATTCCATGTGGGAAATATATTGTGGCTCACATTATACTTCTGATGGACAATACTCATCTACAGTACCATACTGGTAGATTTGACACATATATACCTGTGTGTCAACATAAAGTATTTTCTCTCTTTTTTATTGGAGTATTACCCAGTGGGATTTATAATAATTCTTCTATAGGAAGACTATAAAGAAACTCAAAGCATTTATTTTAAGTTAATTCTGCTTTCAAAACCGTATTTTTAAAAATAAAATTCTGGTAGTCCATAAGTATTCTTTAGTCTTTACTTATATCTACAGTATGTCACTGATAGTTTTAAGTATACTTGACTTTATTTATTTGTTTGTTTATTCATTTATCTTTTGCTTTTAAAGGGAGTCACCCAGGGAGATTATACACCAATGGAAGACAGTGAAGAAACCTCTCAGTCTCTACAAATAGACCTTGGACCTCTTCAATCAGATCAGCAAACAACATCATCACAAGATGGTCAAGGCAAAGGAGATGATGTCATTGTAATTGACAGTGATGATGAAGAGGAGGATGATGATGAAAATGATGGGGAACATGAGGTAAATTTGGATTTGAAATCATTTATTGTTTTAAACTGCTGGATGAAATGCCGAAATCCTTGGGAATACTAATGCACCAACCAGTAAATTCTGATTCCCCGTCACTTTAAATAGATTATTATGCTTTTCTTTTATCCTGATTAGCTATGAACTTAACATTTTGCATAGAACAAGTGATGGAAAATCTCAAATTTTTTAAATGATTACTGAGTCCTTTAGGATTTGTTAAATTTGTTAGATTAATTAAACTTAATCTTAAATCTCACTGATAAGTGCCTATAGATTTAATTGTAAGCACTGTGGTTTCTGGAAATAAAAAGGTCTTTTTTTTCTTGTGGAGCCCTTATAGTTCTTTTCTAAAGAAATTGAGGTGTCATGATAATTAAAACATTCTAAGTGAAACTTTGCATTTTATTTTGGGAGTTAATCCTATGTTGACAGCTTCTCATTTTTAGATTCTTTTATTAGTCAATGTTTTTTAAAAGCTTATAGCATAGTATAATTTCACCATTTTCTTATTCAATGCCACATTTTAAATTTAGAATTGAAGTGGACCACTTGACATTCTGTGGACGTCTGGGAGCTTTAATCTTTGAATTGATCTCATACAAATAGTTAGAATTCAGAGTTGATTATTACTGTACTAATTCCAGTAAGCTTCACAGTTTTGATACTTGCTGCCACTGAAGTAATCCCATGCAACTCTCAGCACAACTCCTGTATCCTGGTCAATAATGAGTCACTTAAATTTCTAACCATGGTATCAAGATATGCAGAACATGTGTACCATGTCCTAGATCTTTATTTATACTTGGGGATTTTTTACTAGGATTATGAAGAAGATGAAGAAGAAGACGATGATGATGAAGATGACACAGGGATGGGAGACGAGGGTGAAGATAGTAATGAAGGCACTGGTAGTGCAGATGGCAACGATGGGTATGAAGCTGATGATGCTGAGGTAACTGGCTAGAATTTTGACCATCAGTTTTCTTTAAGAACTTGCTTAGTATTGTTTTTCAAGAATATAAAAAGGCTTGTACTCTCAGAACACTACAGCTTTCCTTATCTTTGGGTTTTTGTTTGTTTCTACTGTGGTTTGGTTTGGTTAATTATTTTTTAAGATAACTACTTGATTTATTTGCACTTAGCATTCATATTTTGTTTTTAGGGTGGTGATGGGACTGATCCAGGTACAGAAACAGAAGAAAGCATGGGTGGAGGTGAAAGTAATCAGAGAGCAGCTGATTCTCAAAACAATGGTGAGATTTGGTTTTGTTTTTCTTTCGTTATGTTTTGTTTTGTTTTTTTAGTCTCTTTTTAATTGAACACTTTTAATATTTTGATTTAATTAATTTAATTTAATATTTTAACCTGACGTTTTCTAAACTAGGACTGCACTTAATTATCGCCTAGGTAATAAAACTTGGTTAGTAAACTGGCAAGCAAAAGATTGGCTCTTGTTCTTGCTTTGTCATTATTACTCATAAAGTCTACTATATTTATATCTAAAATGTAGTCATTATACTATTTTTTTCTACCTCATTGGTCTGCTGTAAGATTCAAAAATTTTAAATCTATAAAGCATTATAAATGCCATGTGTTGCTGCTGCTCTTAGTGGGAAATTAAGTCAGGGACTTCTAATAGTAATGGCAATTCACAACCAGAAGAGGTCAGGCTAATCAGGCTACATGTTTCAAGATTTGTGGGTGTAGGAGTTTTGCAGTGTTGTCCAATGAATAAAAGATTTTTTTAATCAATATAGCATACCTTTTGTTAATTCTTGAAAGGATGAGTCCTGGAGGTCAGCTGAACTATTGTAGGCAGTAAAGAATTATGGAATTCATAGAAAATAATTTTATTTTAGAATTTTTTAAAAATGTTTTTTAAAGAATTGGTGATTATCTGGTATGCCATTCTGGTTTTAACAATACTGAGCCAGAATCATTAATAGTAATATAATAAAAACCTTAATATATGTAGACTAGTGGGAAAACAGTATATCTGAGTTTCTGTGTAGGCCTGTGTATTTAAAAGTACAAATTGTATGCTCATTTGAATTAAAGAAAGCAAAGGCAGGCAATCTTTTCAACTTTTAATTGTTTAAGAGAAAAATAAACTAATGAATACTGAACCATATAATGAAGATAGTGTTGCTTTTTAAGGGAGATGAGCTAAGGAGAGAGATTAATTATAATAATTTACATTTTCTAAAACATTTTATGGATTTAAGAAACACCTTTTTTGTGTCACATAATTGGGTTACAGAGGGAAATTTGCCTCTTTAGGTAATATCACTAAAAGCTAAGTCTTGTGAGGGCAGGTGTTCATAGACATTTTTCCTAGATACAAAACATATCAGATGCTCATTGAATACTTGTTGGAGACTTTCTTTTCTTTTTTACAATCAAGCAAAAATATGCCTAGTAGTCTAGATAATTTTAAGTTAGTGGATGGATTTGGTACATTGCTAGTAATTACAAAATAAGTGCTTTTTCTGAGCAACTGTACTTGTACTGAATTATTTAATTCTTAAAATAAACCTATCAGATTCAGGTACCAGTGAAGAATCTGAGAAGCAGAAGCAAAGTGATATAACCAAGATCCCATAGCTAGTAAGTGTTAGAGCTGGCTATTTACAATAGCCAGGACATGGAAGCAACCTAAGTGTCCATCAACAGATGAATGGATAAAGAAGATGTGGCACATATATACAATGGAACATTACTCAGCCATAAAAAGAAACGAAACTGAGTTATTTGTAGTGAGGTGGATGGACCTAGAGTCTGTCATACAGAGTGAAGCAAGTCAGAAAGAGAAAAACAAATACCGTATGCTAACACATATACATGGAATCTAAGGAAAAAAAAAAAGGTCATGAAGAACCTAGGGGCAAGACGGGAATAAAGACTCAGACCTACTAGAGAATGGACTTGAGGACACAGGGAGGGGGAAGGGTAAGCTGGGACAAAGTAAGAGAGTGGTATTATATATATGTCTATATATACACTACCAAATGTAAAATAGATAGCTAGTGGGAAGCAGCTGCATAGAACAGGGAGATCAGCTCGGTGCTTTGTGACCACCTAGAGGGGTGGGATAGGGAGGGTGGGAGGGAGGGAGATGCAAGAGGGAAGAGATGTGGGGATATATGTATATGTATAACTGATTCACTTTGTTATGAAGCAGAAACTAACACACCATTGTAAAACAATTATACTCCAATAAAAATGTTTTAAAGAAAAGTGTCAGAGCTGGAATCTGATTCTAGACCTCAGACTTTTAAACTACTAAATTGATATCCTATTCAACTTTTCACTTTTGTTGTTTTACTTTGTATGTAGAAGACCTAGACATCTGAAGGGCCACTGAAGTTCAAAATTTAGGAAAACCAGAATATGAAAGTTATTGTAAGGCTTTTTACCAATCTCCTTCACCCTGTTTGAGTGTAATACTAATAACTGTAGTGGTCTGATCTTTAGGTAATTTGCCTGTTTTAATAATATGAGCCAAAATGTATTAAATGTTTATTTTATCATGTGTTAAGCTAGGTGCTTTATGTCCATTATTTGATATCTTGAGAAAAATGTTTCTTGTACATTACATTTTTGTTCCATTAACCAACCAAATAAATAGAAGGGAGTTGCTAAGGCCATACCACTGTTAACTGCACACCCAATATCTCTGGGTCTACCACACCTCTCTACGTTTTTTCTGAAAATATTAGGTGCACATTCCTAGTGGTAAGATTTAGGATTGTCCAAGTTACTTTGTGGTAAACATAATAGTTCAAAATAAGCTTCTCTCTTCCTATAGGTGAAGGAAATACTGGTACTGCAGAGTCCTCTTTTTCCCAGGAGATTTCTAGAGAACAACAGCCATCATCAGCATCTGAAAGACAGACCCCTCGAGCACCTCAGTCACCAAGACGCCCACCACACCCACTTCCCCCAAGACTGACCATTCATGCTCCACCTCAAGAGTTAGGACCACCAGTTCAGGTATTAAAAATACTAGTCATTCTGAAAATTTTATTTGAAAAAATGTTGTTTTTTTCCTCCCTTTCTTTCCATTAGCAATTACTTTGTTTTTCCCCAGAAATTAAGTGAACTTTCTGTTTGTTATATTTTTGTAAAATTTTTGAGCTGAAACTAATCTCTGAATTCTTTTCCCTGAAATATGGCAATAATATACTTCATAGAGGAAGTGAACTTTGGAAAGGCAAGGCTTATTAAAGTTGTGTTTAAAGTGAGATGTTTATATTCATAGAAAATAAAAGTCTCCTCGCTGTTTTTACAGGTTAAAGAAAATTTTTTTGGATTTTAATGAAAATAAAATGTATTTCAGCAGCTGACCACCATTTGTTTTGAAGGTTTCCTTCTCTAAGGTGCATGTTTTTTTTTAAAAGAAAAAGGAAATTTCTGTTCTGCTTAACAGAACTTCTTTTCCTCTTATTTTTTTGCAATCATATATATTAATATCCACTTTTAAAGTTCATAAAAGTGTGCATAACCCTTTACATGTAACACTCTTTGTAGTAGGATTGGACATCTCTTAACAGAAGCTCTTGAAGAAATAGCAGGAAAAGTACAAAGGCTCTATTAATCATGTAGCTTGAGTCTTAACTCTGTAGTGTACTAAACACTGTCAAGTGTAGATTCTACTAAAATACCACTGATGAAGATAACCTCATCTTTTGAAAATATAAAGTCTTACAGGATTGTTTATGGATCCTGCAAAATATACCAATTCTATCAATTTAGAATTGTCTAAATTGGGAAACAGTTTACAAGTAGTCAGTACTGCTGTTTGAACTCCAAAGGATAATTAAACTTTAAGATCAAAGGATACTTACTAACACTTAAATCAAGGAGATAGGAACTAAGTTAGCTAGGAACCTACAAATAAGATAGGATCAGAGTTTGGTTTTACATATTGGTTAATATTATCTACTGGCTAATAAAATATTTGTCTATTGGTTAATATTATGGTCTATGTAATTAAAATCATGTTGTTTACAAAATGGATTTCTTTAGTACTAGTACAAGATTAGTAACAGTTTTTCCTAAGAAAAATCCCAGTGATTACATTATCTGCTAACATTTCAGTTATTTTATTACAGCGTATAATAAGCCGTATCTGTTAATATTTGGTGTTTCTTTCATTGCCAATTCCTTAAAACAAATGAAATTCCTTTCTTGACATAGAGAATTCAGATGACCCGGAGGCAGTCTGTAGGACGTGGGCTTCAGTTGACTCCAGGAATAGGTGGCATGGTAAGTACCTACCTGTCGTGTAAAAGTGATTCATTTGTTCAGCAGTTATTTGTATAGTCTGTACGTATGCTCCTGTCATGCCTGTTTAGTACTTGTTTTCTGTCTTTTTAGCAGCAGCATTTTTTTGATGATGAAGATAGAACAGTTCCAAGTACCCCAACTCTTGTTGTGCCACATCGTACTGATGGATTTGCTGAAGCAATTCAGTAAGTAAGAGAGAGGGAAACATACTTTGTGACTAATCAAATTCTTCCTGTTTCCTGTTAACTTGATAACATTTGATTGATTCATTATTTGTTAAGTCCTATGCTATGTACTAAGCAGTTGAGGGTAGGAGGGTTGAGGTTGTAGTGTTGGGAAAAATCACATAGAGGTGAATGAAGTAAAGTTGCTTCCATCAGGAATTTGAAATTTAAAGGCAGTATAACTATGGTTAAGAGCATGGACTTTAGAGTTAGAATGCCTGGGTTGTAACCTAGCTGTACTGCTTACTAGCTATGTCAAGTTGCTGGGTTCTCTGTTCCTGAGTATCTTCATTTTATTAATGAGAATAATAATACAATAGTTCTTACCTCATAAGTTGTGAGAATTAAATGAATTTATGTTAACATGTTTATAATATCACCAGGCACATAATAAATGCTTTATAGATGTTGGTGAAGGTATTGGTAATTACAGTGATCATGATGGAAAATATTGTTGTGAAAGCTAAGCATATGCACAACTAACGATAACCTAAACAATCTAGGAGAATAGAGACATAAGCAATAGGCTTTGTTTATATAAACGAAGGAGTGATTTATTCTAACGCTTAGGGGAAGAGAATCTGAGAGGACTTAATGGGGACAACATTAAATTGAGTCTTGGAAAAAAACACCTAAAACTTACTGAGCATTCCCATGAATCAGTTTATTTAATCTTTGTAACTATGAGGATAGATACTATTATTTCATTTACAGATAATGAAGCACAGAGATGCTGACAAATTTGCCAGAGTTCAGACAGCTAGGAAGTGACAGTTTTTTTATTTCAAACCAGTCTGGCTCTAGAACCTTTTTTAGACTTTTTTAGACTTCCTAAACCTATTTTAACGCTTGTGCTATACCACTCCTTTTAAAGAATAAAAAGGCGGGCTTCCCTGGTGGCGCAGTGGTTGAGAGTCCGCCTGCCGATGCAGGGGATACAGGTTCGTGCCCTGATCCGGGAAGATCCCACATGCCGTGGAGCAGCTGGGCCTGCGCGTCCGGAGCCTGTGCTCCGCAACGGGAGAGGCCACAACAGTGAGAGGCCCGCGTACTGAAAAATAAAAATTAAAAAAAAAAAGAATAAAAAGGCTTTCCACATGGAAGTGCACATGTTTAATTGTGGCTGAAGTATCAGTTGCATGACAGGATGTACCTGAAGAATAGAATAAAAATGTTTCTACAAACTTGGGGGAATGATTGATTTTTCTGTAGTATGTGGTAACATGTGGCCATCAGAACCAGTTTTAAACTTGCTCAGTTAACTACAACTCACCTCAGCTAACACGATTTTACAAGCCAACTGATCAATGTCAGCCCCACCCTTCCAAAAGTCAGCCAGTCAGAAAAACTCACTCCTAAAGAACTGCTGAGTGCCAGCCAATCAACAACATTCTCACATAGCTCAGAAGAATTTAAGGTCCTTCTAATAGAAGAATAACTTATGGAGACAGGTTTAAAAATTCACCTGAAAGAGACTGTCCTTAACTAAAGCAATAGTGTGAAACAGTAGAGAAAATAGATTCAATCAAGAGTTACTACTGAGGTAGAATCCATAAACATCAGTAGCTGACTAGCCAAGAAAGGTTAGGGTAAGGAGTGGGCAAAGAGTGAGATAATGCTATTTTATATCCTGGGTTATGGGCAGAAAGATGGATGGTAGTGTTATTAGGGCAGCGAGAAAACAAATTTCTAGCAATCTAATATTAAAGTTTTTTTCTAGACCTTGGGAGCCACATAGTGAATTCTTTCAGATAAGAAGTGGGCTCGAGAGGTGACCTGATTTATCTATGACTAAACGTTGAAAACTGAGACAAAACTTTTTTCATGACTTTATTCTTTTTTTGTTACATTTCATAATCAATTTATGTTGCTTTCAATATATCTACATCTACATAGAGATTTCTACCAGGTTCAAGAAATGTGAGGCATAGTTCAGGACAGCTGAAAGCTATTTATGTATAAATCATGTATGTATATAAATCATGTATATATAGATCACATAATACGAATCACATGATTTATATTATTGCTAAATTCTTGACAACTGATATTTTGAAAATATTTTCATAAGTGAGAATTCCTTTATCAACTTTATTTTCAAACTGTTTTCTTCCAACTTCATTTATGCTTATTCTTCCTTCTTCCTATAGTCTTTCCATCATTGCAGTTTTAACAAGGTAACTTTAAGTCTCATCTTAAATTAATTTTTGTTTGTTTAGTTCCCCACAGGTTGCTGGTGTTCCTAGATTCCGTTTTGGGCCACCTGAAGATATGCCACAAACGAGTTCCAGTCACTCTGATCTTGGCCAACTTGCTTCTCAAGGAGGTAAATCGCTAAGTAAAAGCTTAGCTCTCCTGGATTTGCATGTATTTTGGTAATAAGCTGTTCTGACATGGTTTTTTTTTAAGTGAGCAAATATTAATATAAAAAAGTTTATATCTAAATAAACCTTATCCTAATTTATGGAAAAAGCTATAATATATTTACTACTTATTAAGCACTGCCTTACATATTAGTCTTTCCAACAAAATTTTCAGTTCTTTGGGCATAATGACTAGCTTTTACATTTGTATCTCTTTTGGCTTTTAGTATAGTATCAGGAATATCTGTTGTGCTAATAAATATACCTAGGTACTACCAGCCATGTTAAAGTTGTTGGAAGGAATACAGCATATTTTTTGTTTAGTTTGACATTTGACATTCCTAGTTAAGTGTATAAAACTAGTTAAGATATTTTCCATTAACATTAAAAATAAGAAAAATAAAATGTTAAAAATACGTGGAATAAAATGACCCCTAACATAAGCAATAGCAGTTAGTTATATGGACATGAATTGTGCTGTTTCTGGAATTAATTACCTTTTAATCATTGGTTGGCATTCATAGAACCCGCTATATTTCTGGAAAGCTATTATGGCATTTTGTAAGTGAATAGGGAATGCATACTGTTTTAATAATAAGCCCAAAACAAAGATTAATCTGCAGCCCTCGTGTAAGTCATGCAACACATCTTAGTCCATAGTGGTTTAGGATGTGAGGTCTAACACTGCTTCCCCTCTACCAATATGAAATTGTGAGTTGACTTCGGAGGAATTCACAATTTTATGTGGCTTTATTATAGGACACTTCCAAGACTTGGAAGTCAGATCTAGGCTTAAATTGGAATGCTACCACTTTACTAGTGACTTTGGGAAAGTTAATTAACCTCTTTGAAATTCAGTTCCTTTAGCGAAAAGGAGACTAATAATACCTTGCTGTTTTGGTATAGAGTAGATTCGAACACAGTAGCTTGTTCATAGTTGGGCACTCGGTAAAGTTAGCTTGTACGAAACTTATAAGAGCACTTCAGCTGTTTTTTTATTTAGGTTTACTTAAATTAGTGTTAGGGAGCTTAAACGACACATTTAAAGCGTATTTACATTTTTGAGGGATTGATTTTTTGCTTGATGGGGTAATTGTGGGCTTCAACAAAGTTACGTGTCTCCACGGATTAGTTTTTTTCTTTTAGATGTCTGGGATATTGACAATATTTTGTTCTTTCAATCATTAATATTCAGAATTGTCTCTAGGTTTGGGAATGTATGAAACACCCCTCTTCCTAGCTCATGAAGAGGAGTCGGGTGGCCGAAGTGTTCCCACTACTCCTCTGCAAGTAGCAGCCCCAGGTAGGTATCAAAGGCAGATCAATAGATTATGTGTTATAATGGTAAAATGGAAACCTGTGATATATGTTCTAGCTAAAAATTAGAGAAACCACAAAGTTGTTAAAAGTTTTCATTGCTTTTCTGGTCTTTCATTTTTTCAAGTGACTGTATTTACTGAGAGTACTACCTCTGATGCTTCAGAGCATGCTTCTCAGTCTGTTCCAATGGTGACAACGTCCACTGGCACTTTATCCACAACAAATGAAACAGCAACAGGTGATGATGGAGATGAAGTATTTGTGGAGGCAGAATCTGAAGGGTAAATGTTTACTGTGTAATTTTTGCTTGATTAAACTTGTCAGACTTTTTTATATATTTTTTTTTTTTTTAAGACAGGAAGCAACAGTCTCTTGAGCTGTGTTTTCAGTAGCATCCTGTTACAAAAGTAAACCAAGCCATATATTTTGGAAAACTAATTTATGCACAAAATGACATATTTTAAGACTTAAGACATTGTTATTACAGAAGACATAATTTTTTAAAAGGTTATCTTCTTGAAAATTGCATGATGCATTCTAGAACAAAGTATTCTTTAGAATCACCCTTCCATTAATGTCGCTGCTTGAACTTTTCCCCAAGAAAGAAGGCTTTCTGTGAAAATTAGGAAATATTAGGAAATGACTCAATTTTCCATTTAGTAGTGGGCTCTCAAGCAAACCTTACCTATTTTTTATTTACGTGCATTTATAACTTGGTCTGAAACACTAACTTGTTAAAAATCAGAAATCTTCAAGACCTGACTGTTTTTAGCATATCAGTTATAAACAAAGTTTAACAAAAGAAGTATTTCATAACAAATCATCTGGGCTTTTTTAAACCAAAGGAGGTGGAGTAATTTAATGAAAAGAACCATTGGACAGTGGTCTTGGAGAAGTTTAACTTTCAAGGTGGAACCTGAAAAAAAAAATTAAAAAAAATTTAAAAAATTAAAAAAAAAAAAGGTGGAACCTGATTCTTCATAAAATAAAAAAAGTTGGACTGCTTCATAGTCAGAAGCATAGCTAGAAGTAGAACCCAGATTTCCTAGGTAGAGCTCAGAGGTTTTGTTTTATTTAGCAACATTTTCTTAGCGTAATTACAGGCCAACTCTAGTATATAAGAAAAAAGGCAGGTCTATTATTATGCCTCTAACACAGCGCTGCTTAATTTGGGGAAAGTTACAGATCCTGCTGAAAATACTAGCTGCCTTTAATTCCATACCATGTATGCAGGTTCCTTTATATATGTCATTTCTAAACCACGCAGTATCCCTGCAAAGTATTATCTCCATTTTACAAATGAGAAAGCTCAGACTCTGAACATTAAAATAACTTGTGTAGGCTGCACTTCACCAGTTCTTCTCAATTTTAGCAGAGTCATGAGAGGTATCTTTCAGGTACATTGTTATTAATAAGTGTACTAAAGTTTGCAGATGATAAAACCTGGAACAGATTCAAGTTATTCTTGTACTCTGATCTCCCTCACTTGCTTTTTGATGTACTTTCTTGAAGAGAGAGAGAGAGAGAGAGAGAGAGAGAGAGAGAGAGAGAGAGAGAGAGAGAGAGAGAGAGAGAGAGAGAGATGGAGTTACAGCTTTGAGCCAGGAATTCACCTACCCTAGCCTGTCTCATCTGGGCTAGAGCCCATAGTGAAATAGTGGTATATTATTAATAGTTGTAACTGTTGTGAATCATTTTAGTACTCTGCTTTCCTAGAAAGTTGTTTTGCGATATATCAAAATCTGGATAATATATCTCTTGTGAATATCAAGAATGTGAACATCTTTTGTCAAAAAGAAAAAACAACAACAGCAAAAGAGAGGAAAAAACAAAAATTAAAATTGGAACATGTTCTAGTGAGAAAAGGAGTGAGGAAAAAGGAGCTTGAGCTCTCTTTTCCCCTGCCTTTTAAAAAAAATGTATGGTTACCAATATCAGAGACTGCAGTTTTGAGTTGGAGGGGAGCTCTGGGTTATTTAAGTGGTAGACTATCGAAAAATAAAGTTTGGGGAAATTTTAGGATACATTCTAGGATCAGTTTTTTTCTTTTTTCTTTTTTCTTTTTTTTTTTTTTTTGCTGGACGCGGGCCTCTCCCATTGCGGCGCACAGGCTCCGGACGTGCTGGCTCAGCGGCCATGGCTCATGGGCCCAGCCGCACCGCAGCATGTGGGATCTTCCCAGACCAGGGCATGAACCCATGTCCCCTGTATCGGCAGGCAGACTCTCAACCACTGCACCACCAGGGAAGCCCCTCTAGGATCAGTTTTATATTTTCTAATCAATTTTTGTTTTCCTTTCTTAGTATTAGTTCAGAAGCAGGCCTCGAAATTGATAGCCAGCAGGAAGAAGAGCCTGTTCAGGCGTCTGATGAGTCAGATCTTCCTTCCACCAGCCAGGACCCTCCTTCCAGTTCTTCTGTAGGTAAGTTCCTGCTCTTGACTACAGTACAGCTTTATATATCAAACTTGTTTGCAAAAGATCCTGCTCTGTTAGTTACAATTGATAATTCTTTTTTTCTTGACTTTCAAAATGCTTCATTTAAAAGAGAAATTTTATTTTATTAAAAGGAACTTGGCTTATATTAAAGGGAATTGGTTACAGTAGAGGTGCTGTAGGGGCTGTGAGGGATGGGTTATTAGGAGAGAAGCTAGGAGTAGTACTCCAGGCCTCCTGCCTATGTTTAAACCAGAGCAGCTCCTTTTTTATTTCTTCTACATATTAGGTTCTACATGAGATTTGGTATGGAGGGTTGAGGGTTGGGAGACCTGTTGCTTCGGAAAAAAAAATATTGAAATTTACTGATATAAATAGTTTTAAAGTTTGGTTTTTCACATTTTTGAAGTTAACTTTGAAAAGGGCTATTTTATGTATCTTTCTTGCAATAAAAATTAATTCTGCAGGACTTTTTAAAAAATAATTAACATGCATTGAACACTTACTGTATATCAGACAGTATTCTAAGCCCTTTACCTATATTTACTCATTTAATTCTCACACCAACCCAACATGGTAAGCATGCATACCCATTTCATAGTAATGGAATCTGAGTCACAAAAGGTTGAAAAATTCCTTCCAAGTCACATAGTGAGTAAATAATGGGCAAGCCAGGATGCAAACTCAAGAAGTTTGACTCCAGAGACTCCACTCTTAAACAGTATACTACATTAGCTTATCTATCTCAAAGTTTTTAGGTAGGGGATTACTTTTATTATTGAAGAAATATATACTCAGTCATCCTCTCTGATTGTTTTCATTTTAAATTGTTGATAGCAGTAATCCTCAAACTCTGTCATGGAACCTTCAGGTTTTATGGAAGACCTGCTCAGTTACTACTTTTTTCAATCATGGAACTTTCCTATCTCAAGATCTGTTCTCCCTTTCAGCCGCTTTTCTGTGACACATCAACCTGTAGACATCATCCCCAGGTTCAGATCCTGTATCTGCATTTTAACAGCTAGTAACTTTAAATCTCTGCTCATTTCATTGTGAAATATGGGCATTCATAACTCATCTTGCAGTCAAGATTAAGAATAATGTATGTAAATTTTATAACTCAATGCTTTACACGCAGTAAGAAGGCCCCCCAAAACTATGTAGCTGTCATAGTTACTAGTAAAACAGTAATATTATTAAAAATACAATACAATAACTGAAGTTCTGTGCCTCCAGTTATATCCTGATGTCCCATGAGAATTGTCTTTCCTCAACAGGAGAATTGGTACTAGCTATATCTTACCAGAGCTTGCATGAGAAAATATGGTTCTTGTTCCCTTTTACAGTATAATATGAAATTAGGGTGTTTTAAAATTTATTTGATAACATAAAACACTAAACCTCCCCATCTAAGCAATTATCCATTTGGTCAGCAAATACTTAAGTGCCCACCGAGTGCCAGGCAATTTCACAAAAACGTTACTAAGAAAATGGTATTTAAGGAAAGACCTGAAAGAGGTAAGGGAGCGAAGCTGTGCAGCTATTCAGGGGAAGGTGTTCCAGGATGAGAGAAATAGTAGATGCAAAGTCCATAAGGCAGCAGTGTGATGTGTTCAGGGTCAGCAAGGAGGCCTGTGTGGCTGGAGCACAGTAAGGACAGAGAGAGACTAGCAGGAGGTAACAGGGTGGGAGAGGAAAGATCTAGTAGACCATTGTAATTTCTTGGGCTTTCATGGATGTAGTGGGTTTTTGGAGGGCTTCAAACAGAGTGGTAACATGACCTGCTTTAAAGACCTAACAGTATCAGTTTTGCTGCTGTGTAGAGAAGAGACTGAAAGTGAGTAATGGACAGAAACAAAGAGAAAGTTTAGAGGATATTGCAATAATTCAAGGTAAAGATGATGATGTTTTAGACAGGATGATAGAGTCAGGGTTGTGAGAAGTAGTCAGATTTGGGATATATATTTAAATTAGAGGTTGCAAGATTTGCTAATGATTGGATTGGGGGCATATGGAAAAGAGAAGAGTCAGATATGACTCATGTTATATTGTAATGGACTGTTGTTTCCTGAGGGATGTGGTATTTTGTTTCCCATTGTATTCCCCAATCCCTAGTACAGTGTCTGATAAATGGATAGGCACCAAGTACATATTTATTATTAAATTAGTAGAGTGAATGAATGATAAAAGTCAAAAAGAACATTTTTTTAAACTTTTTACCTTTTCTGTTAAATGTTCCTTGTTAAAAAAACAACATTTAAATATTGAAAGCAGGGCTTCCCTGGTGGAGCAGTGGTTGAGAATCCGCCTGCCTATGCAGGGGACATGGGTTCGTGCCCCGGTCCGGGAAGATCCCACATGCCGTGGAGCGGCTAGGCCCGTGAGCCATGGCTGCTGAACCTGCACGTCCGGAGCCTGTGCTCCACAACAGGAGAGGCCACAAGAGTGAGAGGCTCGCGTAACGCAAAAAAAAAAATATATATATATATAGAAAGCAATGGGCACCTCTGCATTTTATCCATGCATTCATTTAGTAATTAGTTTTTGTCACTATAACTGCTTTCTTGTTTATTAACTTGCTTTTTTGTATATTAATGCTTTTCTTAGATACCAGCAGTAGTCAGCCAAAGCCTTTCAGACGAGTAAGACTTCAGACAACATTGAGACAAGGTGTCCGTGGTCGTCAATTTAACAGACAGAGAGGTAAATTTCTAAAATATTGATCACATGATAGGATGTAGGATAGGATAGTAATAAATGGAATAAGTTTTCTAATCCTTAGGCCTCCAGTATGTATCTAGTTTTTTTAAAACGTTCCAAGGGTTGATTAAACAAGTACACATTGAGCATGTGATGTTTACTAATCTGTAAACATCTTGCAGACAAGTTTGTTTACCATAGCTATATCATGAATATGTGCTTACATTTTATTTTTATTCATTTCTTCCTTAAATTCATGGTATAATCTGGAAAAGCTAAAATGTTATAGTGCTATGTAGATGTAACTACTTGTTACATCTCTGCCTATTGTTATACTTTTTATACAGCAGAATAAAGCTTTGTGACTTGTTTAGCTAGTAAAAAAAAAATGTAAAATTTCAATATCTCTGTTTTCCAGTGTAACGGTTAGAGATTGCATTCATGTAATAAAACATTAATCTGATTGTTGTAAGTTCCATTGAAGATGTGACATATCTAACAGGTTTTTGTCTACATGCCTACACACTTGATCTTGAAAATTTTTATAATGAACTAGGGTAAGTGAATACTCTAGTTTTGAGCTAACTTTTTAAAAGATGCATTCAGTTTAATTTTTTTTCTCTCTTATAGGTGTGAGCCATGCAATGGGAGGGAGAGGAGGAATAAATAGAGGAAATATTAATTAAATGTTCTATAAACTATAATAACTGTGAATAAGATAGTCAATTCTGTTTTAGTGTAATGATTGTTGAGTTGAAAAACATTTTTGTATTTAAATTGATATGCTTATATCAACATTCTTTATTAATAAAATGTGTTTCAGTGTCAAAATTTATCATTCTTTTCTTCATTTTAATTAGTCGATTCTTCCTTTGCCCATCAGTCTAAGGACAGTTGTACCAGACATTAGGTAAGGTCTGTCCAGAACGAGTAGTAATGGCTCTTGCTGTTCTAGTTGGCACATCGATGTTATAGTATTGATCTAAACAGAAGAGAAGTCATTTTTTCAATTAAGAAGAAAACAAAACACTTGAACTTTAAAAGTTTATATTTATTATTATACTCAGACAGTATTTATCATTTTAATATCAGAAATGTATTAATTAATTTGAACTTTCTGAAAAAGAGAAAAACAATTGCCTTGACTGATCTTTCACCATCTTGAAATAAAATTAGGTTTAACTTGCTTTTTCAAAGTAAGAATTTGAGAAAACTGAGTTAGTTTAAAAAATGATTCATTTGGGTTTTATTCTTTAAAAAAATACATTCTGATGTCATTTATATAGGCAGAATAACATATTTTTATGGATTTTTCAAGGAAAAATATCCCAGGTAATATAATTTTGTTAATAAAATTAGTTTCTCAGCAACTTGTTTCTGATCTTACAGACTGTAATGATGTAAATCAGTACAACTTCGTGGCAAACAAGACCTGTGTTAAATGCCACAGATAATAGAAGTAAAATATTGTTTTCAGTAGCAGTTTTACTCAATTAATTGGATGTTTCTTCATAATAGGCTTTAATCTATGAATGATAGGGCAGCAATGAATTGCAATCCATTCAATTTAATTGAAAGTAAAGCAAAAATATAAACTTTCTCTTCAGAATAATTAGAATAAGTGATATAATTTAATTTCTCACCTTTAGTCACCATTGAACACTTGTTTTTGCTTTGAATTTATTCATGTTTCAGAGATTAGATCCCATCTTCAGAAAGCTATTAAGACTTTACTTAAGAGAATGGACTTGAGGATATGGGGAGGGGGAAGGGTAAGCTGTGACAAAGTGAGAGAGTGGCATGAACATATATACACTACCAAACGTAAAATAGATAGCTAGTGGGAAGCAGCTGCATAGCACAGGAAGCTCAGCTCAGTGCTTTGTGACCACCTAGAGGGGTTGGGATAGGGAGGGTGGGAGGGAGGGAGACGCAAGAGGGAAGAGATATGGGAACATATGTGTATGTATAACTGATTCCCTTTGTTATAAAGCAGAAATTAACATACCATTGTAAAGCAATTTTACTCCAATAAAGACGTTAAAAAAAAAAAAAGACTTAATAACTTACCTTTAGAAAAGGCATAGTAATCGTAGCCATCAGGTTTTCTGATGTTGGGCAGTGATACAGCTGAAGTGACCACATTTGGAAGTCCTCTCCACAGTGTACTCACTTTAACTTCATTATGGAGGAAACCTGCAGGTGACAGTTTAAAGGTATCAGATTGAAAGGCAATGTACTGTATTGGAAAGAGCAGCTGTTCGAGTCAGACAGACCTGGGTTTTACACTCAGTAGCTCTGTTACCTTGGGTGAGTTAACTTCAATGCCTCAGCTTTTGCTATCTCTGATATGGTACAAATGTCTACCTTTTAGGACTGTTTTGAGGGTTACAGATTTGGATTTAATGTTCTTGGTTAATGGTATAATTAACAAGCCTGAATAAATTGCCTTTCTTAGCCACAAAGAAAAAAGTATTGATCTTTGGTCATCCATTGAAGCAAATTGATGTTTTGCATTAATAAGTATTAGGGTTATATGGTCAGTATTTATATTTAATAAGCCATACTCCGTAAGAAACTATTACTTCTACTTCATGTGTAAGAATTTTTAGCACAGTAAAAAATATTACCTTTGTCTTGATAAGTGACTCTGATGGGTGAAAGGTGAATTCTGATGGTGTGTGTTTGAGAAGGTTCTATAGCACGTTCAAATCGATGTCTCCTAACCTGTGTCGTTTCTCCATACACTGAATAATTTATAGCAAGATTTCTTCTAGTACACTTTTGGGTGGGTTCCTGTTTATAAGTATACTGCTGAATGCTGCCACCTATGATGAATTAGAAAGTCACATACAGTATGAAAATTAATTTTAATTCCCAAAAGAGATGGAAAAGAGCTTTTACAAGGTAGAGGAAACAATGTTTTTCATAAAGTATGTCCAGATATTAATAATGGTTATTAGTCAAGGTATTATAAAAACAATTACTAAATCTTGAAGTACTTGTGAATAAAGCCAACAAATTGCATAGTTATATATTTAACTTTGAAAATAAATGACATTCTTTATATCAGTGTCCTGAAAACTCATGAAATTGTGATTTGCATGTTGAGAGAGCTAAATACTTCTTACTGCCCTTAATTTTTATTTTTTAATTGAAAATACTTGATTCTAGCCATTAAAGATATCTTTTGACAGTAAACCCTATAATGAATGGAAATATTGAATAAAATTTTCCTGGCAGATCACTTCTTAAAAGTGTTTTAATTTTGTCAATTATGTAACACATACCTCTCTTGAAAAAATACACAGATTCAGGTCTGTTCTTGTATTTAGCTATTGAGAGAGCTGCCACTATTTTTCCATTTAGTCCTCCAAATCCTTTGGGAATTAGTTTGGGATACCCTGCATCTTTTATATCATTGGTGAAACGCCAGTACTGAGAATCCTGGTAATTAAAAAGGAAATGATGTGAACAGTTTTTTTAAAAGGTTAAAAAGGAAAAAAAAGGAACCCATACTTAGATTTAAGTATAGGGAGAAAGTTTTAACTTAGTTAAGTATTTGAGTAAGTTGACAATGTTACCAAATTGTTAACTATTTATCAAATTTTAATGATAGTTTATTAAAATATGGAGACCCTTCTGAAGTGGAGGTTAAATTGTCCTAATAAAGAATAACTGTTTGCTGATTTCTCTCACAAAGATATTTTTCTTACCTTAAAGAAGAAAGTTTTTCCTTCACAGTTGCATCTAGTAAAAACAGTATCAATGGGGGAGGGAATGCCCCAAACTTCAGTAATTCTACGAGGTGGAGATGGTGGACTGAATGCATTTAGCATCCAGAAATAATGACCTAAAATTGAAAGTGATGATCAGCCTACAAGCTGAATGAAGACTAAAACCTATCCCAGAAGAAATCAAAATGAAATATTTTTAAAACAGTTTATCATAAAGAAGCAGATTGAATGTGTTAACAAGCATTCTATGATGTTTAGTCAGAATTTTGAGTACTAATACAGAAGGTAGTATTTGAACATTTCTGAGAGTAGATATTTCTCAAGTCTGAAATTTAGCGTAACTTAAAATATTTTAGTTTCCCAGCTTCTCTAGAAAGAGCCTTCTGGCTTTATGATTTACAGAAAATCACTTATCTCTCAATTTCTTTACCTGTTAGAATTAAGGAGTTATAATTAAATAACTTTATTTTGTTTGTTACTTTACTATGTCTAATTTTGTTAATCCAATATTTTGGTATTTACCCTCAGGTCCTTATAATACTGTGTGAGGTAAGTTCATCAATCAGGTTTCCCTCCAGGAAGCTCAGCCCAAACTTGTACTCTCCTATGGCTCTCGCTGTCATAAACACCAAGAAAAAAACAAGGGGCAGGAAAAAAAAAAAATGTGTGCAAAACTCACCTCGAAATGCAACTAATGTCCCATTGCGCAAAGTAGTCAGTCCATCTACTGGCCTACCGTTGCATAAATTAGTCTCATCTAAAACAAATTAACACAAATTAAGCCAATATAGAAATGAGAAAAGTGTTCCTTTTCAAATCCTCCCACTGGGTTCTGTTTCCTCTGTTCACCCTTTCCTAAGCTCTTGAAGAGTATAGTTTTAGGTACATGTATTTCAGAGGTGAAGAAGTGATATATTTCATAGTTGTTTTACTTAGAGGTGATACTATTCAAAAGGTGTTATATAAAAATAAATTATGAACTGGAATGGGTCAGGGTACCTGATCTTCATGTAAATTAGACAGGTATTGGATATTCGATCTCAAGGTGAAATTCTGTTTCTCAATTCTGATTGCCCTGTGGAATTGGTTTGGAAACGAATATTGCAGATTTTTGCAATCCTAGGTTATTAGTTGATTTTCCAAATAACAAAATAAACTTACTGTGTTTACCCCTCTGCTTACCTGTAGAGAAGATGTAAAACTTCACAAGTTCAGGGTTCTAAATAATATATATCAATAGAATAATACTAAATCAGGGCATCCTGGTTCAGAAAGATTTAAGTTAACATTGCCAATTTTAAACATGAAGGTAACTGATTCATATTACCTGAAAACATGGGGTTGATGCCAATGCTTTGACTGGGTCCTCTCCCTATGAAATCTGTGCCTGGAATAACTATAGGAGTTAACACAGGGGGCCTAGGAATCATGTGAGGTTTTTCTCCTTCAGTAGCATCTGCATCTTCATTCTTTGGACTTACTTCGATTATTTCTGAGTTGAGAGTTTGGTTAGGGCTGGTGGTGGTTTGGAGCTTGGGTTCTGCTAAAGAAGTAGGGTTTGATTTAGGCATTGCTGATGTCATCTTTGGGGGAGTTGGTGTAGTCTTTGCTTTTCTCACTTTAGGTGTTTTTGTCTTTTTGGTACAAGTGAGCTTTTTGGGTGCTTTGGTTGGTTTTGGGGGTTTAGGAGTTGTCACTTGAGAGTTAGTAGCTGTACCTTTTGGTATAGCTGTTGTTGATTCCGGTTTGCTTGTAGTCTCTTCAGTTGTCTGTTTTGTTGCTGTCATTACTTTGGGTGCAAGAGTTGTTGCTTTAAGAGTAATTTTGGATGATGCCATGGTATCAGTTGTGTCTTTTTCTGTGGCCTTGTCTTTAGCTGTTGTAGTCATTTCAGGTTTGGTCACTTTAGGAGCCTTGGTTGTAGGTACAGCAGGCTCCTTGGGACTGTTTTCAAGAGTCTTTGGTATGGGTTCTACAGGAAACTCAGGAGTTGATTCAGCAGGGCCCTTGGAAGTAGTGGTAGGCTCCATGGTGGTAGTTGAAGTAGAGGCCTCTGAGGTGGTTGGAGCAGGTGTATTAGGAGAACTTGGAGTAGGTTCCTTGGGGGTGGCAGAAACTGGCTCCTTGGGGGTGGTGGGAGCAGGCGCCTTGGTGGTGGTGGGAGCTGGCTCTTTGGGGGTGATGGGTATAGATTCCTTGGTGGTGGGAGCTGGCTCTTTGGGGGTGATGGGTGTAGATTCCTTGGTGGTGGGAGCTGGCTCTTTGGGGGTGATGGGTGTAGATTCCTTGGTGGTGGGAGCAGGCGCCTTGGTGGTGGTGGGAGCTGGCTCTTTGGTGTTGATGGGTGTAGATTCCTTGGTGGTGGGAGCTTGCTCTTTGGTGGTGGTGGGAGCTGGCTCTTTGGGGGTGATGGGTGTAGATTCCTTGGTGGTGGGAGCTTGCTCCTTGGTGGTGGTGGGAGCTGGCTCTTTAGGGGTAACGGGTGTAGATTCCTTGGTGGTGGGAGCTGGCTCCTTGGTGGTGGTGGGAGCAGGCACCTTGGTGGTGGTGGGAGCTGGCTCTTTAGGGGTAATGGGTGTAGATTCCTTGGTGGTGGGAGCTTGCTCCTTGGTGGTGGTGGGAGCTGGCTTTTTGGTGTTGATGGGTGTAGATTCCTTGGTGGTGGGAGCTGGCTCTTTGAGGGTGGTGGGAGCTTGCTCCTTGGTGGTGGTGGGAGCAGGCGCCTTGGTGGTGGTGGGAACTGGCTCTTTGGTGGTGATGGATGTAGACTCCTTGGTGGTGGGATCTGGCTCCTTGGGAGAGGTGAGAGCAGGGGATTTGCTTATAGTTTCAGCTTTGAGTGTAGATGTAGCAGGAACTTCAGATGTGGGTGCAAAATCTTTAGTAGGTGTTTTCTCTGCATTTTGTGTCTCTTTAGCTGAAGTAGTCTTCTCTTTTGCAGTAGTTGAAGTCTGTTTATTTGTTGTAGAAGTCTCTTTAGTTTCGTCTGTTGTCTCCTTATTGGCTGTCAAAGGTGTCTCTTTAGTTGTGTCAGAATTAGGTGGAATACTGGGTTTAGAAGGTATCGGTTTTACTATTGTAATCTTGGGAGTTGTGGTAACTTTATTATGTTGAGTGCTGGGAATGTCAGGAGTTGGGGTGAGCTTGAAATCACCATTGTCCGGTCCATTTCCAGCTTCATCTATTACTGGTGGTTGTGGGGTAGGTTTCTGTTTAGGGGTTCTTTTCTTCTTGTTGTCTTTTACTAGTGAAAAAAATAAACATCTTTTATTTTTGTATAGTTTTTTTTTTCTTTAATAGTGACATAAAGATGCCATCCTTATCATTGACTAGCTGTGTTGTCTCTAGGCAAATTGCTCATTTCTAACATGTCTATTAACTTACTGTAAAATGATAAATACTCAACCTATCTTATTGGGCTATTTTAGGGATTGAATGGGATAAGGGGTGAAAAACACAAGTAAAACTCAATAGAATTAATATATGGAAGCAAGTGGCAACTCTGAAATGATCAATATGATCAATAACACATTCTACTCTTTATGTCAATGTTCTTTGCCCGTCACTTTCTCAACTCTTCTTATTCCTTATTGCTCAGTGCCGCTTCCTTCCTACTGGAAACCTAGTTCCAACATCTTTTAGACTCACTGCGCCAGTTCCCTCAGAGGCCTCTATAACTACATCCAAGGAATCTGTTCCAGTCACCCCCATGTTTCCTGCTTAGTCCTGCTTCTGTGCACATGGCTTTTAACTGCTTTCTTTCCTCTGCCTGTATAAACTCAGTAGTCTCGGGATACAGAGAGGAGATTAGGATGCCATGGCAGCAAAAGGACCCTGTTTAACAGGATTTCCTATAGCAGCTACCCCATAGGTGACATATAGAGCCCAAGACGCACATCACTGAGATGAGCTCCATTTAGCAAACACTTATATTGTGTGCAAGACTCTGGATGACTCAAAGATTAAATATCTGGCTATTCAGCTGGAAAGAAGGCTTTGGGGAAATAACCACCCAGGAAATGAGTTCTTAAAACTCCAGTATCCAAAATCCAGTATTTCCTGGAGAATGAGAATGTATTTTAGAAATTCAGGAAATAATAAAAAAGCAGACCAAAGGGAATCTCTTTTCAGGAGGTAATAGCCAATTCTGTAGTTTCTCTGCTACAGAGAAATCAGCCAGATATGACATAATTTATTAGGAAAATAATAAAGAGGATCTGTAAAATGTAGATAATAATACTGCCTTTCTCAGAAATGTATGAGAATTTAATGGATTAACATTTTAAAACACAAGGAAGTATATAAAAGTTAAATAAAATAAAATAAATCTGGGGAAGGAGAAATGAAAACACAAGATAGAGGAAAGAGAAGAAAGATTATATCAGGTAGACAGGACTTGAAATAGAAAACTTAGTCATCTCTGGTGCCATCCTGTGGTTCTACAGTTGCTTCTATAGTATCTTCTTCCTATGCTTTATAGAGCGGTTTCCTAGCTGCTTGGCACTAATTTCCTATAGGAAATTTTCACTGGTATCTTCTAAAGTAATTTTTTTGAAGTTACATACCCCCCAAAATATTGAGATGTCCTCAAATCATTCTACCCACACGCCTTATTTTTAGGTCATTATTGTTAACATGGCATTGATATAGTCACTGATCTTTATCAATGCTCAAACCTTTGGGTTTCTTCTTTAATTCTCTATTAGCAGCTGAATTTTTGGAAAACTTGATTTTCCGAAAAGTTGAAGAGGAAGACTCTTGATTTTCAGAAACAGAATGTTCTATAAATCAAAAAGTTGATCACACCAACTGGTTTAAAGCAAAAAAGAACTGCCAGTTCAAATACAACAAATGCTGTTTATTGATCTACAGATGTCTGTGTTCTGCTTTTGTTTTATCAGTACTGCGAGCAACGGCTCTTGTAAATGTCAGTTAAAAGCAAGGCACCTGAGCTTGTCACAGATAACTAGCAGTATAATTATATAACTTTCTCTCAACTTCCCCATATCTTACAGAATCAAATTGTTCTGCAAACAAAATTGTGGCTTTTTTTTTAAACAGTAAGACTCGTTTCTTCTGATTATTTTAACCTAGTCCCATACTGAGTTTGGTAAATAAGGAAAATAAATGAGCATTTATACTTTGGCTTAAACTCTGCCCTAAAACAAGCAGTGTGATGAGCCTTTAATCACTCAGAAGATCACCCTGTACTATAAGGAGTCTTATAAAAGTCCACCTACAGGTTATTTCATCTCAGAAACCTCCTTTTGTTACATCTGTCATCTTCCTACCTTCTGTTATTTCCTCTGATTCTATAACTTTCTTAGTCTTCTTGCTTGATGATTTGGGTGAACGTTTGGTTGTTGATTTGATAGTCTGAGTTGCTCCTGGAGGTGGAGGTGCAGACTTTGAAGGTGGTGGTGACGCAGGACTGTGCACTGAGACCAAGCAAGATGGGTCGGTTAACTTCCTGTTCATAATCATCAGCAACTCTGTGAAAGGTACTGATGAATCTGGCTTCAAGAGTAAATGCTGGTGAAAACCTGTATAGGGAGGCTCTTAGCCCAACACCAACTACTCCAAGCTATCTGAAGATGTATTGCTACAAAAAAAAAAAAATTGGTTCTCAAATTGTAAATTATGACAGGGAGCAAAGGCTCAGGAGTCAGAAGACTTCCAGTTCTAGACCTATAAAGGTCTATCGTTGTGACCTTGGGCAAATGGGCAAACCCTCTTGAACCCCTCTTGCCTGCAAACTGAGATGTTTCTTCTAGATGATTTCTGAAGGTATTTGCCTGCCTAAAAAATACTTTATGAGCTCTATACTTTGTGCCAGCCTTCTGTGATATCAAAATAATCACTGCATGTGGTTGACAGATGTTTGTGCTCTCGAGAAGATAAATATAAAAATTACATTTTCCTGTTTTCATACTCCTTTAAATCAAATGATACCAATTTACCTCTCTTTTTTTCTTTTTTTTAATTACAAAAGTTCTACATAAATATTAACTCGTGGAAGAATTTCACACCTTCACATTATGCTTTCCTCAAAATGTATTGCCCTTCTCCAAGATAAACAGTTTAGTGGTTTCATGTGTATCTTTTTAACCTACATGGAACATGTTTTGACCAATAGGAACCAGAAGAGGGACTTCTGAAAGATAAGAAAGCAGAGAACGGGATGGGGGGAAGCACTCTGGGTAGAGGACAGTGGTGATAAATCCTCCTGCTCTTACCAAACTTCTCCTCAGAACTCTGTTTTTGCAATCTGCATGAACTGACCACCATAACTTTCCCTCTTTCTCCTCCCACCCCACAAAAACACCAGGTACCTCAACTCGAGAAACAGTTTTATCACATTCTAGCTAGTGATCTTGAGCAACTATTTAACTTCTTGGATTGTTTTTTCACCCATATTCAGAGGTGCTGACTGCTTCAATTCTTGAAATGTTATGACTTTGAGATATATAGATGCCTACAAGTGGTATCTATAGCAATCTTAAAACAAGTGTTCCCTGGTGGCACAGTGGTAAAGAATCCGCCTGCCAATGCAGGGTCATGTGTTCGAGCCCTGGTCCGGGAAGATCCCACATGCCATGGAGCAACTAAGCCTACGCACCACAACTACTGAGCCCGTGTGCCACAACTACTGAAGTCCACACACCTAGAGCTGTGCTCTGCAACAAGAGAAGCCACTACAATGAGAAGCCCACTCAATGAAACAAAGAGTAGCCCCTGCTCACCACAGCTAGAGAAAGCCCACGTGCAGCAAAGAAGACCCAACGCAGCCAAAAATAAATAAATAAATAATTTTTTTTTAAAAGACTAAGTGGTGAGTTGCAAGATAGTTTGATTGTTATTTTTTTAAAATGAAGTACTAAGAAGAACTACAATCCTGCAGCCTGTGGAACAAAAAACACATTCACAAAAAGACAGACAAGATGAAAAGTCAGAGAGCTATGTACCAGATGAAGGAACAAGATAAAACCCCAGAAAAACAACTAAATGAAGTGGAGATAGGCAACCTTCCAGAAAAAGAATTCAGAATGATAGTGAAGATGATGCAGGACCTCGGAAAAAGAATGGAGGCAAAGATCGAGAAGATGCAAGAAATGTTTAACAAAGACCTAGAAGAATTAAAAAACAAACAAACAGGGCTTCCCTGGTGGCGCAGTGGTTGAGAATCCGCCTGCCGATGCAGGAGACACGGGTTCGTGCCCTAGTCCGGGAAGATCCCACATGCCGCGGAGCAACTAAGCCCGTGAGCCATGGCCGCTGAGCCTGTGCGTCCGGAGCCTGTGCTCCGCAACGGGAGAGGCCACAACAGTGAGAGGCCCGCATACCACAAAAAAAAAAAAAAAAACAGAGATAAACAATACAATAACTGAAATGAAAACTACACCAGAAGGAATCAATAGTAGAATAACTGAGGCAGAAGAATGGATAAGTGACCTGGAAGACAGAATGGTGGAATTTACTGCTGCGGAACAAAATAAAGAAAAAAAAAATGAAAAGAATTGAAGACAGCCTAAGAAACCTCTGAGGCAACATTAAATGCAACAACATTCTCATTATAGGGGTTCCAGAAGGAGAACAGAGAGAAAGAACCAGAGAAAATATGTGAAGAGATTATAGTTGAAAACTTTCCTAACATGGGAAAGGAAATAGCCACCCAAGTCCAGGAAGCACGAGTCCTAATAGAGGAGAAACACACCAAAACACATAATAATCAAACTGGCAAAAATTAAAGACAAAGTATTGAAAGCAGCAAGGGAAAAACAACATACAAGGTAACTCCCATAAGGTTAACAGCTGATTTCTCAGCAGAAACTCTACAAGCCAGAAGGGAGTAGCATGATATACTTAAAGTGATGAAAGGGAAGAACCTACAACCAAGATTACTCTACCTGGCAAGGATCTCATTTAGATTCGATGGAGAAATCAAAAGCTTTACAGACATGCAAAAGCTAAGAGAATTCAGCACCACCAAACCAGCTCTACAACAAATGCTAAAGGAACTTCTCTAAATGGGAAACACAACAGAAGAAGGGACCTACAAAAACAAACCCAAAACAATTTAAAAAATGGTCATAGATAGGGAGGGAGGGAGAGAGGGTGATGCAAGAGGGAAGAGATATGGGAACATATGTATATGTATAACTGATTCAGTTTGTTGTAAAGGAAAAACTAACACACTATTGTAAAACAATTATACTCCAATAAAGATGTTAAAAAAAAAATGGTCATAGGAGCATACATATCGATAATTACCTTAAACGTGAATGGATTAAATGCTCCAACCAAAAGACACAGGCAAGCTGAAAAAGAAGACCCATATATATGCTGTCTACAAAAGACCCACTTTGGACCTAGGGACACATACAGACTGAGTGTGAGGGGATGGAAAAAGATATTCCATGCAAATGGAAATCAAAAGAAAGCTGGAGTAGCTATACTCATATCAGATAAAATAGACTTTAAAATAAAGAATGTTACAAGAGACAAGGAAGGACAGTACATAATGATCAAGGGATCAATCCAAGAAGAAGATATAACAATTATAAATATATATGCACCCAGTATAGGAGCACCTCAGTACATAAGGCAACTGCTAACAACTATAAATGAGGAAATCAACAGTAACACAATAACAGTGGGGAACTTTAACACCTCACTTACACCAATGAACAGGTCATCCAAAATGAAAATAAAGAAGGAAAGAGAAGTTTTAAATGACACAATAGACCAGATAGATTTAATTGATATTTATAGGACATTCCATCCAAAAACAGCAGATTACACTTTCTTCTCAAGTGCACAGAACATTCTCCAGGATAGATCACATCTTGGGTCACAAATCAAGCCTCAGTAAATTTAAGAAAATTGAAATCATATCAAGCACCTTTTCTAACCACAACACTATGAGATTAGAAATCAATTACAGGGAAAAAAACCTAAAAAACACAAACACATGGAAGCTAAACAATACATTACTAAATAACCAAGAGATCACTGAAGAAATCAAAGAGGATATCAAAAAATACCTAGAGACAAATGACAATGAAAACACGATGATCCAAAACCTATGGGATGCAGCAAAAGCAGTTCTAAGAGGGAAGTTTATAGCTATACAAGCCTACCTCAAGAAACAAGAAAAATCTCAAATAAACAATCTAACCTTACACCTAAGAGAACTAGAGAAAGAAGAACAAACAAAACTGAAAATTACCAGAAGGAAAGAAATCATAAAGATCAGAGCAGAAATAATAGAAACAAAGAAAACAATAGCAAAGATCAAAAAACTAAAAGCCGTTTCTTTGAAAAGATAAACAAAATTGATAAACCATTAGCCAGACTCATCAAGAAAAAGAGGGAGAGGACTCAAATCAATAAAATTAGAAAGGAAAACGGAGAAGTTACGACACTGCAGAAATACAAAGCATCCTAAGAGACTACTACAAGCAACTCTATGCCAATAAAATGGACAACCTGGAAGAAATGGACAAATTCTTAGAAAGGTATAACCTTCCAAGACTGAACCCGGAAGAAACAGAAAATATGAACAGCCCAATCACAAGTAATGAAATTGAAATGGTGAGTAAAAATCTTCCAACAAACAAAAGTCCAGGACCAGATGGCTTCACAGGGGAATTCTATCAAACATTTAGAGAAGAGTTAACACCCATCCTTCTCAAACTCCTCCAAAAAATTGCAGAGTAAGGAACACTCCCAAACTCAATCTATGAGGCCACCATTACCCTGATACCAAAACCAAAGATACTACAGAAGTAGAAAATTACAGACCAATATCACTCATGAATATAGATGCAAAAATCCTCCACAAAATTCTAGCAAACAGAATGCAACAACTCATTAAAAGGATCATACACCATGATCAAGTGGGATTTATCCCAGGGATGCAAGGATTCCTCAATATACACAAATCAATCAATGTGATACACCATATTAACAAATTGAAGAATAAAAACCATATGATCATCTCAATAGATGCAGAAAAAGCTTTTGACAAAATTCAACACCAATTTATGATAAAAACTCTCCAGAAAGTGGGCATAGAGGCAACCTACCTCAACATAATAAAGGCCGTGTACGACAAACCCAAAGAAAACATCATTCTCAATGGTGAAAAACTAAAAGCATTTCCTCTAAGATCAGGAACATGATAAGGATGTCCACTCTCACCACTATTATTCAACATAGGTATGGAAGTCCTAGCCACGGCAATCAGAGAAGCAAAAGAAATAAAAGAAATACAAATTGGAAAAGAAGCAGTAAAACTGTCACTGTTTGCAGATGACATGATACTATACATAGAGAACTCTAAAAACGCCACCAGAAAACTACTAGAGCTAGTCAATGAATTTGGTAAAGTTGCAGAATACAAAATTAATACACAGAAATCTCTTGCTTTCCTATACATTAATGATGAAAAATGTGAAAGAGAAATTAAGGAAACACTCCCATTTACATTGCAACAAAAAGAATAAAATACCTAGGAATAAACCTACCTAGGGAAACAAAAGACCTGTATGCAGAAAACTATAAGACACTGATGTAAGAAATTAAAGATGATACCAACAGATGGAGAGTTATACCATGTTCTTGGACTGGAAGAATTAATATTGTGAAAATGACTATACTACCCAAAGCAATCTACAGATTCAATGCAATCCCTATCAATTTACCAATGGCATTTTTTACCGAACTAGAACAAAAAATCTTAAAATTTGTATGGAGACACAAAAGTCCCTGAATAGCCAAAGTAGGCTTGAGGGAAAAAAAACGGAGATGGAGGAATCAGACTCCCTGACTTCAGACTATACTACACAGCTACAGTAATCAAGACAATATGGTACTGGCACAGAACCAGAAACAGATCAATGGAACAAGATAGAAAGCCCAGGGGTAAACCCATGCACCTATGGTCAACTAATCTATGACAAAGGAGGCAATGATATACAATGGAGAAAAGACAGTCTCTTTAATAAGTGGTGCTGGGAAAACTGGACAGCTACATGTAAAAGAATGAAATTAGAATACTCCCTAACACCATACACAAAAATAAACTCAAAATGGATTCAAGACCTAAATGTAAGACCGGACACTATAAAACTCTTAGAGGAAAACATAGGAAGAACACACTTTGACATAAATCACAGCAAGATCTTTTTTGATCCACCTCCTAGAGTAATGGAAATAAAAACATAAATAAACACATGGGAGCTAATGAAACTTCAAAGCTTTTGCACAGCAAAGGAAACCGTAAACAAGATGAAAAGACAACCCTCAGAATGGGAGAAAATATTTGCCAATGAATCAATGGACAAAGGGTTAATCTCCAAAATATATAGACAGCTCCTGCAGCTCAATATTAAAAAAACAAACAACCCAATCCAAAAATGGGCAGAAGACCTAAACAGACATTTCTCCAAAGAAGACATACAGATGGCCAAGAAGCACATGAAAAGCTGCTCAACATCACGAATTATTAGAGAAATGCAAATCAAAACTACATTGAGGTATCACCTCATACCAGTTAGAATGGACATCATCAGAAAATCTACAAACAACAAATACTGGAGAGGGTGTGGAGAAAAGGGAACCCTCTTGCACTGTTGGTGGGAATGTAAATTGATACAGCCACTATGGAGAACAGTATGGAGGTTCATTAGAAAACTAAAAATAGAATTACCATATGATCTAGCAATCCTACTACTGGGCATATACCCAGAGAAAACTATAGTTCAAAAATGCACATGCACCCCAATGTTCATTGCAGCACCTTTTACAATAGCCAGGTCATGGAAGCAACCTAAATGCCCATCAACAGTTGAATGGATAAAGAATTTGTGGTACATATATACAATGGAATATTTCTCAGCCATAAAAAGGATCAAAATTGGGTCATTTGTAGAGTCGTGGATGGATCTAGAGACTGTCATACAGAGTGAAGTAAGTCAGAAAGAGCAAAACAAATATCGTATATTAACACATATATGTGGAACCTAGAAAAATGGTACAAATAAACTGATTTTCAGGGCAGAAATTGAGATATAGATGTAGAGAACAAACGTATGGACACCAAGTGGGGGAAGCTGCGGGGGTGGGGATGGTGGTGTGATGAATTGAGAGTTTGGGATTGACATATAAACACTAATATGTATAAAATGGATGACTAATAAGACCTGCTGTATAAAAAAATCTGTGACAAAGTGAGAGAGTGGCAGGGACATATACACACTACCAAATGTAAATTAGATAGCTAGTGGGAAGCAGCCGCATAGCACAGGGAGATCAGCTAGGTGCTTTGTGACCACCTTAGAGGGGTGGGATAGGGAGGGTGGGAGGGAGGGTGACGCAAGAGGGAAGAGATATGGGAACATATGTATATGTATAACTGATTCACTTTGTTGTAAAGGAGAAACTAACACACTATTGTAAAACAGTTATACTCAAATAAAGATGTTAAAAAATAAATAAATAAAAGTTAATGGATGAATTTTAAAAAAATAAGTAAAATAAAATTTAAAAGTTTAAAAGAAAATAAAAATGAAGTACTGAAGATCTAGTTGATCCCTTCATTTTCATTTGGACCCTGACTATCTCTGTGAATTCTGTAAATGATGCACTACCTTCATCAATTTTTTATCCTTGAGTTTTACAAAAACCTCAAGTAACCTGACCACCACTTGGTAGCATAAACTATTGTCTTTATTAACATGTTCTCTCAATGCTTTGTCATTCTCTAACCATCTTCCCTCCCCATCCATCCTCTGCCCCGAATAAATTCGTAGTTTTTTGTCTCACAGCCAGAACAATTATCAGAGTGATGAGTAAATATGGAGCACTCATCTCATGTGTCCTTCTGAAAGCTGCAGGAACTCTGAACTCTGCGATTTTGATTACGGGGGGTGGGGGTGTCTCCATTATTTTTGGAATGCTTTCCAATGAAAACATTGAAGAGTTAAGAAATATTCCTTAACTATGCTGATTAATAGTTTTCCACCCTATTTCTCCACTGTTTGAAAGAAGCAGAAAGTGCAGCCTTGTTTAAATAAAATAAGATTATGCAAGCAATGCTTATTTTCACTTTTACCCCCGTAGATATTCTTGTTTTAACAGAGTAGGATTTAAGAACAAACATTTGGTAAAAGAAAGGAATTCATTATTTAAGTACATTGTTTAAAGTCCTTTCTTTTTTTTGGTAAAGCTGGAGGGTTTTATTATGCCGTCAGAGTACTCCAGGACCAAAACCAGAGAAGAGGGTTTTAAAATGGAACTACCTCTTTTTATTGACTCCCTCACACACAGGCATTTAGATAGAGACTATTGAGGGGACTGTAGAGATCAGAAGGGAAATACAATGGACAGTTAGCTCCTTGGTTTGCCTATAAACTTAGTGCTTTAAACTGACTCAAATTTACTAGTTCAGAGAAGCTGGATGTGTTGATTCTGTCCTCAAATATACACTCAGAAACATTGAGAGCAAAAGCACAGATAGCTCAAAGGACAGTTGACTTTGTGGGGTCAGCACCATAGGATTAGACAAGAAATCATCAAATGAGCTGCTTACTGTTTATTTAAACTGAAATTGAACCACACCTGGAGGAGAAAAGCATATATGCCCAGCCCCTATCCTCTCCGTTACTCAATCTCCAATCACTTGCACTCCTGGAGCCTGGCTGAGCCAGGGAGTGCTTTAGAAGAAGCATTCCTTCTTTAATTTATCTTGGTGAAACAAAATTAATATGAAATAGCGTATATGTTAGTAAAATCAAGGCCTGAGTTGGACCGCATGTTAAGACATTATCAGTGAAGCTAAGATAGGTGCACAGATCTGGCTGTACTGAGAGGCACTGATTGGTACTGGGACGCTTACCTTTTTCACAAAAACTGTCATAATCGGAACAACACTTGCCGTACTTCTTACATTCTGAGTCACAGTCACACGCCCTCCCTCTTGTAAAGGACTCGAAGCAGCGGCCTTTACAGGAAAGCTCTACCCAGAGCAAAACAAAACATTATGGATTATTGGTTACACAATCAGTCATGCCCATGTATTGACAGCCATTTCCCACCTTATAGCTGACTAGAGTTCCAAAAGTGCATAGCTAAGTCTTTTATTTGGAATTTGGAAGATAGATGGTTTCCCAAGTGGAGACAGCCCTGGTCAAGAAAGAAATATGGTGACTAAGGAAAATTTTCTTGCCCTTCAAGGCTCCAAGAGACACCCCAATGCTGTCTGAGTCATTTCATGTATGGACAGTGGAAAATTGGGAAATGTCTAAAGAGGTAAGTACACTTCATATGAATTCCCACCATTCTCTCCTTTTGATACTGCTACTTTTTAAGTAGATTTTTGTCAATTGAGCATGCATATTCTACAACAATATATTCTAAAAAGCTGGCTTAATATAAATAGGTCACTGTTTAGGCTCAAAAATCATTTATAATACAGAAACCTTTGTTATGACAAACTGGGCATGGTGTAGAGTTGAAAGATTTCAGCCTAATCCCATGATATGGACTATATAAGAAGCCTGCTCATTTCCAAAAAAGGCTTGGTTAAAGCCACGATGATTTACCCAGGCCTATTTGAAATAATTACCTTACACAACAAACAAATTGTACAACAATATATTTATCAACTTCACATGCAAATTCTGAAGCAAATATAACTTTGAGCCACTTTTAATTATAACTTCATAAATTAAATATGAAATATCTGCACATTAACAAGAAAATGGTCCAAAGTATGTTTAAATGAAGGATAATAATTTAAAATTCATACCCTTTGGAATGTAACTGAAATTTATCATTATACACTCATTATTAAACACTTTTAAAGTGCCTTTTTCAGGTAATTTAGAAGCATATTAATACCAAAAAGTTAAACAGTAAGAAAGATTATTTTATGTCCATGAATTTTTTGTTTTTTGATGAAGCTATTGAAGGGCTCCATCCCTAAGCAATTTCCTCTCCGGTTAATCGCAAAGAATTACTCATTACTATTTACTTAATGATTCCTGAGTCATAGTATTGTCTCTGTTTAAAACAAGACATGATACTTGGCACTAGTCAATAACCTTGTGCAAGTGACAGACTGCCAGGCTCCCCTTAACCTCCCCCAGTGATCACAAGCTTTGACACCACCCTCAGGCACAGCACACTGCAGCATTTACGCAAGGGAAGGGAAAGGCACTTCAGCACAGAGAAGTGAAATAGTGTGACAACAGCACTGCAAGGGGCGCAAGGGGACTCTAACAGGACATGTGCTTGACAGAGGAGACACCAGCTCTCAGGACTTACCTACAGTGCAGACTTTCTTGAAGTCAGGGCAGCACTCCATGTAGTGTTGACAGTTATAATCACAGTTGCAGGTGGCATCTCTAGAATACCCTTCCCCACATCTCCCTGCACAGCTTGATAAATCTAAAATTATACAATACTAGTGTAAACAGGGCCAAGCCACTTTGTAAAAAGGAAGGAATCTAGGGAGGAGGACAATGTTGCTTGGTGAGGCAGGATTTTGTCAATTGGAAAGGTTGGGAATGATCGTTAGCAGTGGGTCCAGGTGACCTTTGTCTGGTCTCCTAGGTGACCGTGATCATGCCATTTTATTCATTACTAGACTGAGAAGATAAATGCACTTTTGAAAATCAGGCTGAGTAATGGCTTTGCACAAAAGAGGGTGGTATTCCTGGAGGAGGGCTGGCAGCTACAGATCTGCTGATGCTGCTACTAGGATAATGACTAGCTGCCATTTACTGAGCATCTCTGTGCTGGGCACTGAGTCATACATTATCTCTAATGCTTATGAAAAGTTGCCAGGAAAGTAGTCCCTTTTTTAGAGATAAGAAAGCTGAAACACAGAAATTTTAATAACTTGCTCAAGGGCACCCAGCTACTTAATAACTCCAGTAGATATGTATTACAGGTCAATTAACACCTATTAATCATTCATAGCGGACTTCCCTGGTGGCGCAGTGGTTAAGAATCCTCCTGCCAATGCAGGGGACACGGGTTCGAGCCCTGGTCCGGGAAGATCCCACATGCCGCGGAGCAACTAAGCCCGTGAGCCACAACTACTGAGCCTGCGCCCTGGAGCCTGTGCTCTGCAACAAGAGAAGCCACCGCAATGAGAAGCCCACGCACCGCAACCAAGAGTTGCCCCCACTCAACACAACTAGAGGAAGCCTGGGCACAGCAACAAAGACCCAACGCAGCCAAAACTAAGATAAATAAATTTTTAAAAATCACTCATAGTGACCTCTTCCACTCTTAGAAGTGTCCTGATTTGCATAGTAAATTATATGGTCATCGTAAGTAAACAGCCCACCTAGAATTTGAACTCCGATATATCTGATTCTGATACCCAAACTTTTCCTAATCACATTGCCTCTCATTCCTGATCATACGTTTACAGCAAGCTAAGTCACGCCAGCACAAACTTTCCTAGGCTCCTGCTCCTTTCATGGGTGGGGATAACTGGGCGCTATAAATGTTGGGGAAGTCAGATGCTTACGACCACCACTAAAGAGTACCAAATAGGTGACTCTTGAAAAGCATCTGGACTTGAATAAAGGTCATGAACAGAGTTATTTGGGGGAAGACAAAACATAAACAAAAGCATAATTATCCTTAAATATATTTTTAAGTCCTTTAGAAAACACCTTGAAAACTTCCCTGAGAGATAACCTCAGAAATGTAACAACTGAATCCACCTCTGGAATAGAAACTGGCAGGAGCAATGTCCTAAATCCATAGAGGGAGGCTGAAGCACACTGAAAAATTACTCAAAATAATGAGTCCAGGAAAGTTAAGGTCTTAATATGCAAATAAAACAGTAAACATTAGGACAACTTTTCAGAACTTTTTACATACACATGTGCACAATACATACAAAAATGCATATCATATATAGTGTATGTATATAAATACATATATATAAAGAAAAAAGAATGGGAAGAGGCTGAGAAGGCAAGAAAAGCAGACAAGACAACATCCAAAGGTTATTCTTTTATAACTAGCAGATTTCTGAAATAGGAAGTCAATCATCTTTAAAGGAAAATTTATTTCCATAGATTTAATGGCTGTCCTACTTTTATTGATGTTGATTTTCACAACTAATTTTAATTTCATTCATTTAAAGTAGAGTAAAACTGTTCTAGTGAACAGCCAATTGTATCACAGAGGAGAGGTAGCTTAGGAAATGCACCCAGTGTTATGAACCTTGTAATATTATTCTGAGAGAGCAGAGGGTTTGGATACACCCTGGTATTCAACATTCCTGATTAAATATTTATATTTGCTTTCATGCGTTTTTCCACCTTATCGAAGTGATTCTGAAACTATGTCCATGGCAGGCAGCTGTCTCACATGCTCCGGCTTATTTAATTATTTTACTGGAAATGTAAACAATGCCATAACAATTATGCACCTTGATTTTTCTTCTCTCAGATTTTGCTTATCAAAGGAAAAAAAAAAGAAAAGGACATTGTAAAGCAACCATACTCTAATAAAAATTAATTTTAAAAAACTCCAATAACTTGAACCCCCCCAAAAAAAACACGAAAAGGAAACAAAAATCCAAAGCTTGGTGTTATTATTAAGTAATTTACCTTGTGATGCTAGAGACTTCTGTTAAGGTGATTACACCGAATGTACCTTAACATTCTCTAAAAATGAATAACAAGAACTGTTCATCCAGGACTAACTGTTTTTGGAGAGCTGTGAATGGTTCAATATTATAATATAAAATGACATTCATACCTGTGTAAATTTAAATCTGGACGAACAGACCTTATAAGAAAGAAGGCGCACTTTCAAGATTAATAAAATGTCATTTGAAACATTGTAAATGTTCATTGTAATATATCTATATCAACATGATGCCATAATTTATTTGATGTAAAAGATTAAATTTCTTTGTAAACATGTAGGAAAAAATTATATGCTATATACATATTGTTCATTTCAGTTAATCTGATGATATTGTATCATTTCAGCATAGTTTTATTGTGTAAGTGTCTATATTTTTTTAAACCTTCGGGAGAACTATAAGACTAATCATGGCTTCCGGGCTTCCCTGGTGGCGCAGTGGTTGAGAATCCGCCTGCCGATGCAGGGGACGCGGGTTCGTGCCCCGGTCCGGGAAGATCCCACATGTCGCGGAGCAACTAAGCCCGTGAGCCATGGCCGCTGGGCCTGCGCGTCCGGAGCCTGTGCCCCGCAACAGGAGAGGCCACAGCAGTGAGAGGCCCGCATACAGCAAAAAAAAAAAAAAAAAAAAAAGACTAATGAGTACAAAAATTATTCTATTCAAAACTTCTTGAAAAACTTTATAATACAAAATGCTTATAAATATGCTATATATTCTATACATAATTTTAAGGTTTTATTATGTATTAAACTCAAACAAATATGTTTTTAGAAATCTATTTCTTTTGTTGTCATAAAAGTCAGAACTGAATGATTAGGAATAGCTGTTAAATAAAAATATTTTTGATGGTTAAGGTACCTTGAGAAGAAACTTGCTGAATCGAGAAAACAGAAAGCAGCAACAACAAGTAAATGGGAAGTATTTTCCTCTCCATGGTTGTTTTCGGGTACTGAGCCCTCGCTGAAAAGAAAAAAGTATCAGAAAACTGCTCTTGAATCTCACCACTAATTTATGCCTGTGTTACATACAGTGTTTCAGTAATTTTTAAAATGCAATTTAATGATAATAACCATCTGATTCTTGAAACAAGACTTTTAAAAAGTAACCAGCCTTAATTCATTGTAAATATTTGACCATTAGATTTGATCTTATACAGAAAAAAAAAAATCAAATCACCATCTCAGTCATGTTACTGATCATTTTAATACTTTAGAATCTCCCCAAATAGAAAACAGACTTAGCTTAAAACTCTATTCAAATTACAGCATGTACTTACAGTGCAGGGTTTAAATCTTATCTTGGGGGAAAAAAAAACCAGCTTCAGTAAAATTTAATTTAACAAACAAGAGTTATCGTTCCAACTTTCCCTTAACTCTCAAAATAAATTTATAAGCTTCCAGCAGGTGTATTGCATAAATGTAATCCTTTTCAAAACTTTCCAAACACTATCCTTATAAATCTTTTCAAACACCTTTAATAACGTATATCCCTATTGAACTGAAAACACGTTTAATTCCATGAAGCAAGTTAACTTTGACACTTACCCGTAAAAGGAGAGATGAATTTCTCTAATGTCCTGGAAGTCTTATATATCAGGGCAAATATATTGGGATGAACCAATTAGTCCAAAGGTTAGACAAAATCAACAGTGACAACCTATGAAATCAAACTTTCCTCATTTATTGGAAGAGGTCCCAGACGACTAGACTTAGGCAACATCTGGAAAACACTTCCATTAAGAAAAATGACTACTACAAATAAATTTAGATTTATTGGCCCAAACACACTTCTAATTTCTAAGTGAAGTGAACAAATTGTTCTGAGATGGTAAATTGCTCTGGCAGGCTTTGACTAGTGCAGCAACTTTAAAATAGTCAAATGCTGGTATCATTTCTTTCTCTTTTTTTTCCCCCCCAGTTAATCCAGCAAAGAGTGATTTTGAAACTTATCTCGTGTTAGTTTGTGGCATAAATTTTCTGAACTTATACTATTAATTCTAATGTACATTTCTTGAGTATTTTCATTTTCACTGAGAGCAGAAAATATGCTTTCAATTCTACCTATTGGTAGATGATGTACATTGTGGATTTTATAACTTCCTCTACTATGTAAAAACCTGCTTAAAAATTGCATTGATATCTCCCTTAGCCCCTTTATTTAAGCCCAGCATTGTTTGGAAAAGGTCTTTTTACTTACTAATTAACTTCCTTGCCACAGAGAAAATGTGAACTGTCAACCTTGCAGAGCTGGGTCAACTAGCTCAAGGTTTTACCCAGTTTGATATGCAGCGTTCCTGTTCAAGTCCTATCTACCTCCATAAGACCCAGTTTATGTACTAGCACCCCCTGAAAACTTGTCAGATCAATCCAAAGCACATCCAGAATCATTATTGAATTAACTGTCGATCTGTCTCCTCTCCACCCCCCCACCCCTCCTCCAACAGTCTGTGAATTTCCCAAGGACAACAAACACCTGTGTTTAATTCTTTTGCCAGCATCTAGTCCAGTGCTTCACCAAGGATGTGTTTAATACAAGCTTGTTGAACCAAACTGTTTTAACCTGGATTCTGCTGTTTACTATGTGTTTGGTAGGTGCTGCACTTAATTATCACCAAAAAAATGCCTTTAAGTTAAATGTAATCATCCATATTTTACAGATAAGATGAAGAGCCACAAATCAAGAATCTGTGACCCATCTAAGGATACATAAAGGAGGTTTCATCATGTTTCCACTATATTCAGCTCCCTTTCGATCAAAGCCATCACTTCAGAACTTAAACACAGTACTAAATTTTACTCCTTCATGATTACATGTGGGTTTATGAGATTGTAACCTTTGTAAAGACAGGGATTATAATATAAACATCTCTTTTGTTCCCAAAATTCTTAGTCCAGGCTAAGTATATAATGTATAAGGACAATTTAGCGACTATCTGATCACCTCTAAATAATCTCCTTTCTCTGGGAACTACCTCCCTAACTTTAGGTATATTTCCCTTTTAGCTGCTTTCGTATATGTGATCTTGACACATCAGCCTCAGCTGGCAGGGTTGGCAGCAGAAAACTGAAATAAACTGGGCTAATATGTTTCCCTGTCCTGGAAATTTGGAATTGCAATCCAGAGATTACCAGTTTGTCTATGGTCGAAAGAAGTAGAGAAAGTCCTTCAGAATAAAGACATGCAAATAAACAAAGCAGTCACGCAGAGAGAGGCAGAGTGTTCTGAGAGCTTTCTAGGTCTTGGTTACTCCTTGTTCCTGAGACCCAGATGACTTCTTGCTCTGTATCTTTATGGCAGACTCTCCATTCCGGGGTGAAGCCGGCTAAAGAGTATGAGTTATCTTACTTAAAATCACTAATCAATACTTAGTAGATGTACAGAAGATCCTGTTGGATGGAATTGAATCCTCTTAATTCTTAGCTTTCCTGAGGTCCAGAAGGGGACGCTAGAAGCTTAGTAATTTGTTCAAGTCAGACACTGTTTTCTTATTTGTTTGAAATGCTGGGAATACCAAGAATATCAGATACAGATATACACACAGACACATATTCTTAAAACATAAACTGATTTCTGATTATTGTTTTTAGAGCTATCTGTAATATCATCTTCCTTCTTTGGACAAATTCATTAGAATGAAGGCCAGTGACATTTTTAAAGTGATTGAAAAATCTGCTCTGGTAACTCTTGTTAAGTTCACCTTCTAGGCTTGGAAAACTGACAAAACAACACCCCCACACACAGCTGTGACCAATAATAATTTTAAACATATCCATTGAGACATTCTCATTGTCATCAAACGTGTTTTCGCTGCATACTAAAGCATGAAAATAATGAGAAACTTTATTAAATATCAAGTTCATGAGGTTTAACCTGATTTGCATAATTCTATTGGGTAATGAGGCTATCTGGGTAAGTAAACTTTGCTTTTAAAGCATGGCAGCATTTTAATTTTATCTACTAAATGTATCTTTATGAATTGTACTAAATGCTTGATTCTGTGAATATTGGGCCATTTAACCTTCCTTGTTGACCACACGGAAATTGTTCCATTAGATTACAGGTTCCACCTTTGAGATTTCTCATTAAATGTATTTTCTTAATGTTCGCTTAAATCTCACTTAATTCGGATAAAAATTATCTCAGGATTGGTTTTTGGTGCAGGAGAGAAAGGGAGGAGGATAAAGAGAGGTGGAGAAAATGTAAATAATATTGGATCCTATACCCATCTTCTAGGGATGTTCTTCACTCAGTTCACCCTCATGAACATCAGTTTCTGTGCTTGGCAGCAACACAGTGATGCTTTCGGAGAACATTCTAGTGTGTTTAGGGATACTTTCACTGTATTAAATTATCCCAGACCCACGTACCCTTCTGCTTGGCATGCCCTGTCTCCATCCCTGCTGTTAGCTGTCACTTTACCCTGTAGCCAGTGTGTCTGTACCAATTGGCTTCTCTCTGCCTTTCCCCACCTTTGATATGTTTCATTTTCTTCCAACAGCAGCCTAGGAAAAACTGAAGGCTACCAGGGGAAAACCACAGATGCAAGCTTCCTCTTTATTGCCCTAATTTCGCTCACAATGTCAAATTAGTGTACTCTAGAAGTGCAACATCTCTCCTCTCCTATGGAATAGAGATGAGGATTTGGTTCTCCTCTGCTCTGTTCATGGCATTTTCACAGAGCTGAGGCTTTTTTTCTGGTTGTTGATCAAAAGTCTGACCATTAGATAAGAATTATTGCATTTGCTTCGGAGAGATCGTGGCCATCTGATCATTGCTCCAGATCTTTTCTACCTTTTTCTAGCTGTCCAACTAGAGATTCCATTGCCCAGCTCCCCCTTCAGTTGTGTGTGACCACATGACTACATTTTCTCCAGTGAAATGTCAGTAGATGGATATGTACAACTTCCACTCTGCTTTCCTAACAGGAAATTGCTTGACCTAAAAGTCCTCCTTTCCCCCTTCTGGCACGCAGAAGGCTACATGGCACATATGCATGGTTTAATTGAGCTTCCCTGTGATCTGATGAGATAATTATTATAATTAAACCCATGTTATCTTTGAGATAGTTGAGACACGGAAGATTCAGTAATCTGCTTAAAATGGAAAAACTAGAAAGCCAGTAAATGGTAAAGTTTGTATTTTAACCCAGGCCTGTCTGGCTGCAAAGCCCAAGATGTTAACGAATTCTATGGCCCATACGCTGTCATATCCAGGGTTAATAACTGCTTACTTTGCACTCCTATATAGCTTTATTTGTAATCTATAAGGCATTTCATACTTGTCAATATCCATTTTCCCACTAAGTCATAAACTTCTGAAGGTTCCAGAGTGATTACATCTTGCTCATTTTGTAGCCTTTTTCCCAGCTAGCGTAGATTCTTTTTGTACCTGATTGATACTCTATATCTGCTTGTTGAATTTAACTCAAGTTTATTGTCTTTCTTCTAATGGCTACTTTGCCATCATATCTCTGTTTTCTAACTGTTACCTCTATAACATTGTGATCACTCCACTCTACCGCACTTGGATTCCAGATGTCAAGGAAGCATATTATATGACAGCTCAGAAAAAATCATTACAAATTTATTTTCCAGGAGCCAACAACATGAGTAATTTCCACATAGCTATTTAAGTGAGTGAAAGTGAATCAGGGTGCTTTAATAACTCAGTGTGGCAAATACTTGAGATTGGAAATTCAGAGAGTGGGAGCAAAGTTTGGGTGTGGATGAAGGACCACACATACGTGGGACAGGAGGTAAGTCTCCCAAGAGACACCGTGGAGGACATTTCGTTGAGTCATTTCAAAGCAGGAACACCAGGCTCTTCAAAGAGCATAATGCAGTTTTGGCTGATTGTACAACATTGCATAATAATCCTTGTAAAATCCCTTTGTCTGCCATGATAGCTAGTTTCTGTCAAAAGAATTAAGAAGCAGGACATTTGCAATGAATTGCCCCAATGAAGCTTTTATTAAGCTTGATATGGAAAACACAATCAGAAGCTTAAAAGAAAGTTCAACATTTTTTTCTCTCTTGACCCTTTTTGCTGATGCCTTATGAAACCCAGCATCAGAGGATCTTTACGTCTCTGGTGGCTCCATAGCTGTTGGTTGAATGAATTTATGAATAAATGTTACAGCTAATATTAGCACCTGTCCTACCTCTCCCTTGGACTGGGAAGGAGAGTCTTGGCTTCTTTGTATGCGTCAACTAGTCTGCAAGAGTGAAGGGATGGGGCTTCCCTGGTGGCGCAGTGGTTGAGAGTCCGCCTGCCGATGCAGGGGACACGGGTTCGTGCTCCAGTCTGGGAGGATCCCACATGCCGCGGAGCGGCTGGGCCCGTGAGCCATGGCCGCTGAGCCTGCGCGTCCGGAGCCTGTGCTCCGCAATGGGAGAGGCCACAACAGTGAGAGGCCCGCGTACCGCAAAAAAAAAAAAATAAAAAGAGTGAAGGTCTGGAGAGGGAGAGGAAAAAAAGAATGGTTATTTATTTATATCGTTCTATTCGTACTCTGCTCTTTCCGCAGAGGAAACATTTATGGCAGGGGTGTTGGTGGAGGCCAGATCTTTTTGTTCCCTCAAGCCCTCCTTGAAGTGGTATCATGAGGAGCTGTGCCCTTTATGGAGGTGAACTCGAGGTCAATGTCCCCCGGAGTACGGTCAGGCTTTGGCCAACACTCCCACCAACTCCCATCCACGTTTACTGAGTACCAAATAGATACCAGACACTTATTCTTCTTAAAGCAAAACAAACATAAACAAAAACAAAACAAGACAAATTAAAAAGTCGGTTTTATTCTTCTCTTTACAAGTAAGGAAATCGAGTACTAGCATTTCGGTAGCTTTTCCTGTGATTGGAAGGAGCAGGATTCCAGCCTACATTTGCCTAAAATTTATAGAAGTAGACTTCTTTTAATATTATATTCCAAGTTCTAACACTGAACCACTGTAAGGACCCAAAGAAGCTTTGGGTCTTTAAAAAAATTATTCCAGTTTAAAAGATAGATGTGGCTTCCTCCTTCATAGATGGGCTGTCATCATAGATGACATCACAGGTGATGAATTCAGTAGAAAATACAACTAAGTCTCAGCTTTTGATTTACTTTTTAATTTAATTATAAAAACATTTTAATTAATAAAAGAAAAAATATTCACGTACAGTTTTACCACCCATAATACGACTATTTACATGCTTACATATGCTCTTCAAGAATTTGTCCCTATGCCATTAAGATTTTATAAATGTATTCAAAATCAGTAATTTTTATTCTTATGTTTTAACTTATTGAATTAACAAATACATTTATATTTTCTTCATAATTGTCATATTAATTCTTCTATAATACTCCAGATACTTGAGGTATCATAATTTAATTTTACTGAACTATTTCTCTGTTATAAGACTTTTAGGCTATTTTGTAATAAAAATGTATATTTAGCTTATTTCTTCTATTAAAGACAACTTGGGGGCTCTATATAGAAAATATAGATAACTTGAATGTTTTTGTATTTTTGGAGGTTAGAAGCAGTCATAGAAACAGCCTAAGCTTCAGCTGCGTAAACTTAAACTTTGGATCCCAAAGAAAAATTTTATATCATGCAGCCTATAGTTAACTGTTCCCCCAAAACTTTTTTGTAATATATTATGGATTCTCCTCTCTCAGTGGCCAGTGTACAATTCTAGTCTGTTTAAAAAAGATAGCCTCTCCTTGTCCTAATTTCTATAAACTCCCTGACCCTATATATTGATACCATACTCCTTAGGGTGTATTTATCCTTAAATCTGTCTGATTAACTATAAAAATGAAATTGAGCATGCCTCCATAATGAAATTGAACTTAGTAAATATCAGTGGTATATCCTTATGGCTAATCTTCCTATTTCGTCTTCACAATTATTATTTTAAATGATAATATTTTATTTTAATCTTTACTTAACTATACTTTGCTACTGACCTCTATACAAGTTGTTTTCAGTTCCTTTGGTTATGCTTCATGCTGCAATAAACTCCTTTTTTTCATGTAGTTTATATTGAATCTTACCTTTAAAATAAATTGTTGGGAGTAGTAACATCTTTATGACTCTTGATAACTATTGTCAAATTATCTTGCCATCTATTGTAAATTCAGCAAAAAAAGGAAATTGTCTCATACACATTTGTATCCCCAGCACCAGCAAAGGAGTTGCACATAAGATGTGTTTCATGAAATATCAAGCTGAGTTTCGTGAAACTGTAGACGTATCATCAGTATAACAGACATTTTAAAAATTCTTTTTTCCCATCCCAACAAGGCAAATGAGTTGGTACTTAGATGCACTCCTGTTTATTCTTCCGTATGACAGCATGCATTTGAAGAAATGAGACAAATGGTGGATGTGACCCAGTAAGGTAAGGAACAGTGCTGGGAAACAAGTGACTTCTGAAGGAAACTTCCATTGAATGACCCCAGAACTCAGAAAACTTAACAATCAGCCCTCCACAGCATTGAAAACAGAAACTGCTCTCTCCTTTGGTTCTTTTCCTTTCTTTCCTTTTTTTTTCTCATCTTAAAGTATATGGCTAGGCAGGAAAGTTAGCTGATGAATGCTGAAGGTCAAAGTTGAGGTGAGCAACCAAAAACTAATATCTTTCCCGTCACCTTTTATCTCTTCCATGCTTCCTGTAGTAAAGGAATGTGGGAGACTTAAGGAGAGAAGAAGTAAAAGGCCAAAAAAGATAAAGTTAGACGTAAATAGTTGACACAGTCTTGCACAGAATCATCTATCCTGATATAGTAGAAGGCAGGTAGGAATACCAGTGGGGGAAAAAGGCAGAGCAATTTATCTGAATGCCAGTAAAACTAAAATGGGGATTGTTTAAAACTTTTGAGAAACCAATTGAACTATATTGTGGCTCTGTTTTTAGATCTAAAAAATTAGTTTGACACGGGAAAGTCAAGAAACTACAGGTTGTGTAATGCAATGATCTGGAAAATTACATTTTAAAGCAACAACTCAGATTGCACTCTGAGGTTGCTTTCCTGAGAGAGACTGGTTGGTTGAAATAAGATTTTTTTTTAAATATTTATTTATTTAGACTGCACCAGGTCTTAGTTGCAGCACATGGGATCTTCATTGTGGCATGCAAGGTCTTCAGCTGTGGCATGTGGGATCTATTTCCCTCACCAGGGATTGAACCCAGGCCCCCTGCATTGGGAGAACATAGTCTTAGCCACTGGAGTACCAGGGAAGTCCCGAAATAAGATTTTAATAAACCCTTAGCAAAGTAAAAGCTGGCCAGCACCCAGGCACTTTGCATAGTAAAGAAAGGTAGAAGGAAGCAGACAGAGTGAGTGCTGGGTTGGAGGGAAAAGGGAGAGAGAGGAAAGTATCTCCAATGGGAAATTAAAAAAAACAGCAACCGACTAATGAAGATTTATTGTCATGTGCTGCGAGGCGTACAATGTCACTCCTTTCCCTGTTCCTTACACAATCTTTAACAAACCCCACAATGTTCACAAAAACTTTTGATATCAGTGGATTTGTTGACCATAGTCATGGTTGGCACTGGGTAAAGCCAGAAGCTACATGTGGACTACTCTCATACTTGACCTCTAAAAATACTGAATAATGAGATGATGTCTAATACATAAAATATTAGGAAAAGTCACCTCCTCATCAGACCTGCTTTCAGAGGCTTCAGAGGCTGAGAGTCACGAGGAGGGGTATGGGTGGACAGCATGAATAGCTCCAATGAATTAAGGAATAGTTAGAGCTAATCAAAGTGTTTGAGAGGACATATCTGACCTGAAGACTGACATGGAGAACAGTGGGGCAGGTATCTGCCACCTTCCCTGGGGCCTGTGTCAGACACAGAGTCCTGGTGGGGCTAATTCTTGGTCTGTTTCATGTGGCAATTCCAGAGTCCTGGGCTGAGGTGTCTAGGACAGGAAAGATAACAGTGTGGTTTTTTGTTTATATTTTATCATTGAACAATAGTGAATCATGATATAAAGAAAACATTTCAAAAACAAGTGAAAGTTTTCAAATAGAGAACAGAAGAGGTAAGAGTAGCTCTTTGCTCTTCGTGGATTATGGCCAGTTCCTTCTTCTTTTATGGTAATTCTTATAAGTGATGCACTGTTATAAACCGGAATGAAGTCTGACAGCCAGAGTGACTCACTGACGGGATTATTAGTCAACAAAGTACAGCAACTTTTGGGTAATGGGTCACATTATATCTTCTGGTTTGAGCTGTTTTCTCTCCCTTTGCTCTTGGAATTTCACCTGATCATCCTTTTCTCTTTCATTGCATCAAGGAAACTTGGGTTCAACAATAATTTTTTAAAGCGTCTTACAGGAAGCAAACCTATGAATCAAAGACTCAATGGGAGTGACCTAATCGCTAGTCCAAGCTTCCTGCCATTGGCAACGCTCCCAACCATTCACTCCTACAGAAGATTTCTCTTTGGAAGCTGCTAGTGCTAATCATTTTCAGCTGTTGCTGAGCTTTCTGTGACAGCCAATGTGTTCACCCTAGGAGTCCGACAGACTGACCAGCATATGTGGGTTATTGACTGACTCTCATGAAAACTAAAGGAAGGGGGAGTATAAAAGTTATATAGGAAAAATCTTAAAAGCAACCTTAGAAAAATCTCAGTAGAAAAGTATATTTTCCCTAAAAGCAGTCAATTTCAGAACTGCTAGTGTTAGTGAAAAAGTATCAGCAGAGAATTGTAGAACATAATAAAAAGGAATGATCAGTGAGGGGGTTTAAAGAAGGAAAGAATGAGTCATTACTTGAGACTTGGATCTGGGAAGATAATTGCTCTCCAGGGTGGCAGGTTGGAGGTGGGTTGACAACCCAGCCCCTCTGAACATCCAGGAACAACAGCAGTCAGGGGATATTTTAGATGTGGTAGCAACCTGGGGATAAGCATGGGACAGAGCTGACCAAGGAAAGGAGGTGAGGACACACTGAGGCCTGATGAGGTGGAGTGCCATCGGGTGGACACTCGACCAGACGCCCTGGAATACTTATCACTTACTGCCTTCCTCAACAGACAAAAGTGCTGTGTTTGGAGAACTGGGAAGTCAGGAGTGGTATCTTTTTTTTTTCTCCTTGATACTTTGTGAGGCTGATGTCTCAAAATATCATGTTTTAATTAATAACTTTTCCATAATTCATAATGGCAACGGCAATAGCGACAGAATTATTGCAGGTGTGGTGAATGCGCAGCACCAGAAAAATCCAGATGTGCTGGAGTTGAGTGTTTGAAAAAAGGCACTTTGGTTTAACATTCAGGCAGAGGGGCAGGGTTCCCTGAGGCAGTACAAGAGGTGTGGTACCACTAAAAGTCATCTAATGAAAAATATATAAAGAAAGAAATTTTTATAACATTGATGAGTTATCTTATATTTTAAAAGATCTATGTATTTTCAAAAATGTAAATTTTATAGTTCACGTCAACATAGCTGAGGCAAGTCTATTCCATTTAGAGAGCAGATGTTAGAGTTAAATCATTCTTCCTAGTCAGTCCTTGTACGGTCCATAGGGAATTAGAAAATAATATCCTGAAATAACTGATGCACAGAGAAATTTACATTTTTTTTCCCCCAAAGTTAAGTTGCATTAAATAAGTAGCCTTCTATAAAATGGAGAGACAATATACTATCTCATCCTTGGCTTTTAGAGCTTAGAGTCAGAGAGCTGGAGGGCAACTGTTTTATACCACACATCAGTTTGCGTCCTGCGTCTCTCTTGGCTTTCTAATTATGTTACTGAGTCCAACCTCACCCCGCTCACCCCATGATAGGCCAATGAATCGGAGACGAGGTGCTGAGGCAAGGAATATGCCTTTATTGGGAAAGCCAGCAGACGGAGGAGACCGCAGACTAGTGTCTCCGAAAAACCATCTTATCGGGGTTTGGATGCCAGTTTCTTTTATAACACAGAGATGGGGAGGAGGTGAGGAAGTAAAGTAAAATGGCCATAAATTTTGCAAATATCCCCTGGAATGGCCAGCCCCGGGAGGGGATGTGTAAATTTCTTCTTTCTTGCAGCCATCCAGATGGACAGGGTCCGGATGTTTCCCTGAACAAAGGCATTTTGGGGTTTAACATTCAGGCAGAGGGGCAGGGTTCCCCGAGGCAGGCCATTACATATAGACAGTATCCTTTTAGTGAACAAAAGCAACGGGAAGCAAAAGTTAAAGAAACAGATCCAACATGTAGTCAGATTGGGCTCTTCCCTGTTATAATTATGCTAACTTTTGAATCTAATATTTTCTCCCATTAAGAGATGCCCCCCTCTCCTCCCCTCAGTCATCAATGTCCTGAGGCTATGGCTTCCTATCAAAAGCAAGCCTTTGGAAAGGAAATAAATAAATTCAACAATGAAGCTGATGAAGATTTAAGTGTTACCTCTCTCAGTTGAATTTGAATTTTTTTAAAAATCACAAAATCCCCTGAAAAATATCTGTAAAGAAATTTCTCAGATGAAATCATTATAAGGAGTCACAATTTTATTGCAAGCCTGCTACAAGGGAAAAGTTCTCTGAGAAAACCAAGTGAATGATTTATCACCTGATAGAGACATTTAATAGTAAAGTAGAGAGCTTAAACTCTTATACTTAGATAAGAAAATGAAGGACTATAGTCTAAGATCATTTGACTCTTTGAGAGTTTCTCCCAGGGCTGAGAGACAAAGTGTGGGGTTCACAGAAGTGGCTTTTAAACTCATTAAAATCTACCAAGTAGAATTCTAATTTCCTCTCAGAAGGAGTGGCTAATTACATCAGATATATCAATAAAATCTGCCCCAGCTCAGGACTGGGACTATTTTCTCTCTTATATGTGACCTGGATATTTTCTTCATACTTTTCCTTGACTTGTTTTTAGACATTAACAAATGTTTAATTAAAGAAAACTGTAGGGCTTCCCTGGTGGCGCAGTGGTTGAGAGTCCGCCTGCCAATGCAGGAGACGCGGGTTCGTGCCCTGGTCCGGGAGGATCCCACATGCCGCGGAGCGGCTAAACCGGGAGCCATGGCCGCTGGGCCTGCGCGTCCGGAGCCTGTGCTCTGCAACGGGAGAGGCCACAGCAGTGAGAGGCCCGCATACCGCAAAAAAAAAAACAAACAAAAAACTGTATTTTTCTAAAAAGAATGGAAACTCATAACTGCAATTACAGTGTCAAGCTTTATCAAAGCTGCTTTGAGTGATTTAATAAGCAAAGCTTCATACCTTGATTTTTTTTTTTTTTTGGCCACGCTGCGCAACCTGCAGAGTCTTAGTTCCCTGACCAGGGATTGAACCCTCAGAAGTGAAAGGGTGGAGTCCTAACCACTGAACTGCCAGGGAATTCCCTATACCTTGATTTTAAACTTTGGGAAAAAGAACCATGTCTAGCTTCTGACCAATCTATCATTAAGCAGAGAGCTAGGAGCCCACTTGAGTAGGTTTCTGATTATTAGGGCTGTTAACTTATATAATCATAAAACAAGGCACAGGAATATAAAGTTTGGAGGCAAATCCAGATATAATAGAAAACTTTATAAATTTAAATAAATGTAAGTATACTACGTGGTACCTAATATGTAAGCATATTTAGCAAAAATAGAATAAAGAAAATATTAACACAAGATGAGATACAAAAATATTTGTTTTGTTCCATATAAGCTTTAAAAATGTATTCTGCTATACTGTGAACTAACAGGGAAACATGAACTCATAATCTAATTGTTGAGCTTCAAAAACTTTTGAAAAGCTGTTGAAAACTGCCCCTGTTGATAGGAGAATACTATATGAAAATTCCTCTTAAAAATGTAACTCAAATCTAGGCTCCACCAATCACTAGTTGTGTAAACCTGGGTGACAATGCTGCCTAATTTGGAGGGATGTTGTAATGCTCCACATGAGTTAATGCATATAAAGCACTTAGAATAATACTAACTACATAGTGAACACTCAATGAAAGTTACCTTTCAATATTACTGCTGTATTTATTTCATGAGTTTTAAGAATTACTTGATGTGATACCAAATTCCATGGTAAAAAAGGCTGTCTTCTGAGATTTAACAGATTATCCTATGAAAAAGTATGGGATTTTCTGATAGAAAGTGGGTTTACAGTAGAGAAGGAAAAATATAAGTTAGAATCAGAAGAGTTCATGGGTACATTGTACAGTTTTGTCACAGAATCTCATCTAGACTCTCCCTATTCTTGAACCCCATCCAAACCCCCAAGCCCCATCAACTGCCTGGGTCAAATATGAAGCTCTACTCCTTTAATGTTTTATTCACAAAAAATACAATCTATGCGTAGAGCATTTTTATAAGTTTGTGAACTTCCATAACAATTTCACGGGAAGTCAAAAAGGGATTTGTGTTCAGTAACTCCTACCAACTCACTGGTTCTCTTCTCCATTCTGCCTACATTCCAAAGTATTTTATGAAATGATTATGATGATAAATTATTAGGATCCGTGTAAGATCAAATAACCCTTTACTATTCATACTGATAACTAGAAAGTTTAAGGCTAAATTTATGGTTTATTATAACAAGAGTCTCTTGAGTCACATAATTGTTTCTGTAAAGTAGCATGTAATTCCACTGCTTCAGTGAATTCTCTGCTACAAACTTTTTTAAAAAAATAGGAGATACGTTAAAATAGGTTTTGTAAACACCACTCATTTTCTTGTCTGCCATATTAAATTAATATGAACAATAAATAATTTATGAGAAAGCAAATATATTCAGTTGTTTATGATATGTATCTAAAAGTCATGACGATATCCAGTTAATATCCAAATGACTGCCTACAGCCAGAGCTGGGAAGGGAAAACTATGACAATGACTGTCACCAAAAAAATACTGGAATAAATCAGAAATATAGAGCCAGTTAATTTTAGTCTTCACATGGAAATTAAGGAAGAGAAACTGGGCACAGAGCTGGATTGCATTCATCTGCATCATTTACAGTTAGGTGGAGCCACGTGGCTGGAATGGATCATGGGCATAAGTGAAATATATCTTTCATTTGGCCCAATGCTGAAGACTCCAAGGCTCTCGATGATGGCAAGCTACCACGTGGAAGAAGCCTGGATCCTTGAATGACGACTGTGGATTGGAGGTCCCCCTCTCCTATTCCCTACATTAGATTGTGCCATGAAGAAGAAATAAACTTAATTGTGTTACAGAGACTTGGGAGGTTGGGTTTTTGTTTTGTTTGTTGTATAACACTTAGCATAGACTAATACAGAAATCTTAAAAAACTGGTAAAATGCAAACTGATTTTTCTTCCAGTGAAGTAGAACACACCCTTCAGATGAAACTGAAAGACCTTCCCATATCTGGTGAGTAAGTTTACGAAGTGCCCCTGGCAACTGATAAAAAGAGACCGAATGGAAAATCCCTTGTATCAAATTGTGAGGTGTGTCAGGCCTTTCCAGCTTGGCCCCTCACATCAATCCTAAGGTTCTACAGTTTGGAAACCTCAAAATATTGTGGTGAGCCATTTAAATTACACCATTCCTAACTTACTTATTTTTTTTTTTTTTAGATTCCATGTATATGCGTTAGCATACGGTATTTGTTTTTCTCTTTCTGACTTGCTTCACTCTGTATGACAGACTCTAGGTCCATCCACCTCACTACAAATAACTCAGTTTCGTTTCTTTTTATGGCTGAGTAATATTCCATTGTATATATGTGCCACATCTTCTTTATCCATTCCTCTGTCGATGGACACTTAGGCTGATTCACTTTGTTATAAAGCAGAAACTAACACACCATTGGAAAGCAATTATACTCCAATAAAGATGTTGAAAAATAAAATAAAATAAAAAATAAACTACACCATTCCACAGTGCATTACATTTTTTTCCTCTTGACACTTGAAAGCACTCTGCTATGTTGTTTGGATGGTTTCTGAGGAGGAGTCAGCTATAATTCTTATCTTTTTTCATCTATAGGTAAGGTTTCCCCACCTGCCCTGCTTCTTTCAGGATTAAAAAATAAAACACAATATGCCTAGGAGTAGTTAGTGGGGGTACTTATCCTGCTTGGCATTCTATGAGCTTTCTGAATCTTCAGTTTGGTGTCTGAAATTAAGTTGGGAAAATTCTTGAAACTGAGCAGAACGCTGTGGGGTTCTTCTAGACACGAAGACCTTTCTGCATACCCTGCTGTTTGTAGGAAAACAGCTTCATCCTCCTAGACCTTTTCTGGGTTTCAAATAGCAGATTCAAACAAGTACTAATTAGGGAATTGACAGGATACAGAAACAATGGGAAGGCAGTCAAGAAACAGCAGGGCAGAGATGGGGCAGCACCCCGATTCCTCCTTGGGGGTGTGCATAGTCATCTGATATATATCTCAGTGTTCTTCTACAGGTGCTGGCGCCCCCACCCAGGTGGAGGATGGTAACTTCAGGCTGAGCATAAGCACATGGACTCCAGACTGGTTGGAACCAAAAGGCTGCTGATTGAGATTCCTGGGACACCACTCTGTTACCTCACCACCAATCAATCAGAAGAAAGTCACACACCCTGCAGCCCTACCCCCAATTTGCCTTTAAAAATTCTTCCCTCAAACCCATCAGAGAGTTTGGGCTTTTTCTGAGCATGAGCTGCTCATGCTCCTTGCTTGGCCCTTGCAATAAACCTTTTCCTGCTCCAAACTCTGATATTTCGGTTTGTTTGGCCTCACTGTGCATCGGGCACAAAAAGTTGGGTTCAACAACATTCTCAGTCACTATTGTTTCAAATTTTTCTTCTGTTCCTTTCTCTCTTTCTTCTCCTCCTGGTATTCCCACTATATATATATGTTACATCTTTTGTAGTTATTTTACAGTCCTATTCTGTTTTTCTCAGTGTTTATTCTTTTTCCTTTTTGGTTTTTGAGGATTCCATTGATACATCCTTGAGCTCAAGAGATTCTTTCTTTAGCCATATCCAGGCTACTAATAAGCCCATCAGAGGCATTCTTTATGTTTGTTACAGTATTTTAAAATCTCTAACACTTCTTTTTGGTTCTTTCTTAGGATTTCCTTTTCTCTGCTTAAATTGCACATCTATTTTTGCCTGCTGCCTGCTTTATGCACTTAGTATATTAATCATAGCTGTCTTAAATCCCTGGTCTGATATTCCAACCATATCTGGTTCTGCTTGCTCTGTATCTTCAAACTGTGTTTTTTGCTTTTTTAGTATATCTTGCAATTTTTTGCTTATACCCAGACATGATGTACTTGGTAAAAGAAACTGCTGTAAATAAGCCTTTACTAATGTGATGGTGAGGTATGGCGGCAGGGGACGCATGCTGTAGTCCTATGATTAGGTCTCAGTGTTTCAGTGAGCCTACACCTCTTGACTGTGAACTTCACCAGTGTTATTCTGATTCACCTCCTCTCCTGCACCCTCCATCACCTCCCCTCCCCTACACTGATGTGAAAACGGAAGGCTGGAGTGGGCTGGAGTTGGGTATTTCCCTTCCCCTGGCTCAATTAGCCTCTGATAAAACCCCAGCAGGTTAAATATGGTTAATTAGTTTCTCCTAAGGGAAGACCTTGTTAAGAAGAACGAGAGTGCTTTAGTGTTTTTCAGAACGGTTCCTTTTCCCTTCCCACCGCTGGAAGCAAGAGGATATTTTTCTCCAGTACTCACTGTGAGAACCTGGTCGAGCTCCTGGAGGTGAAAGTCCCTGAAATGTGGTAGTGGCCCCCTATAATTGGATCCCCCTGGAGTTTTTCACTCTCAGACTTGTCAAATCTGAGCCTCCAGCAATTTATCAATTACTGTTCTGGTTTTCCTAGCAGGGTATTTGTTTCCACGGAGGTTTCAGTTTGCAGGTTTCTTCTCTGGTAAGTTGTGATTCTCTGTGTTCCCCAAATTTAGGAGTAGCCTTTGCCCTGTGGCCTCACTTCCATTATGGATCTAAGAAGAGTTGTTGATTTTTCAGTCTCTTTAGCTTTTTACTTGTTAGGGTCACTCCAAGCTCCTTACACACAGACCTCGAAACCAGAAATCCCATTACATTTTTTAAAAAATAAATTTATTTATTTATTTTTGGCTGTGTTGGGTCTTTGTGTGTGTGTGTGTGTGTGGTACGCGGGCCTCTCACTGCCGCGGCCTCTCCCGTTGCAGAGCACCGGCTCCGGAAGCGCAGGCTCAGCGGCCATGGCTCACGGGCCCAGCCGCTCCGCGGCATGTGGGATCTTCCCAGACCGGGGCACGAACCCGTGTCCCCTGCATTTGCAGGCGGATTCTCAACCACTGTGCCACCAGGGAAGCCCGGGGCTGTTGTTTAAAAGTCCCAATTCGTAGGTTTTGGTTTGGGAGGGGGAAGGGGATGTTTTACACGGTTAAGCTTGGGACGGGGGGCAAATCCCTCATGTACTTTTCCAAGGCAGAAGCACAAAATTACAAAACAGATCAGAAGAGATGTAGTCAGCTTCCTGGGCGCAGCACTGCCCTGCAGCGCTGTCTTGGATTGTTGTTCCATGACCCTGTCATGGCACAGAGGCTCCAGGTTGGCTTCCAACACATACTGAACATTTTATAGTTTCTTCATTTACTCATGTTCTTCCTCAATTCCATTTTTCTTTGTACATATTTTCCTTCTCAGAGTTGGTTAATAAAAAGATCTTTCTACCTTTCCCCATGACTGATGAGTTGGACAGAGATTCAAGGAGGCAACTTGTTGTAATGAAAGAAATGGCAATCTGAGGGGATTCAAAGAAATATGGTTAGAAATTTTAACCTTTTTAGTCTCCATTTAGATGTTCTTTCTACGTGGAAGATGTTAGGGAGGAAGAACCTCTAGGTTTACTCTGGTCTAAGAATTAAATTGACATGAGATAAATTAACAGAAGAAAGTAAAACAAAAGATTAATAACATGTGTATATGGGAGGGACCCAGGAGAACTGAGTAACTCATCAAAAAATACCATCCCCAGCTAAACATAAAAGAGGATGTTGGTGTCTTTTTAAATTCCATATATATGCATTAGCATATGATATATATTTTTCTCTTTCTGACTTACTTCACTCTGTATGACAGATTCTAGGTCCATCCACCTCACTACAAATAATTCAATTTCGTTTCTTTTTATGGCTGAGTAATATTCCATTGTGTATATGTGCCACATCTTCTTTATCCATTCATCTGTCGATGGACACTTAGGTTGCTTCTATGTCCTGGATATTATAAACAGTCCTGCAAGGAACATTGTGGTACATGACTCTGTTTAAATTATGGTTTTCTCTGGGTATATGCCCAGTAGTGTTGTTGCTGGGTTGTATGGTAGTTCTATTTTTAGTTTCTTAAGGAACTTCCATACTGTTCTCCATAGTGGCTGTATCAATTTACATTCCCACCAGCAGTGCAGGAGGGTTCACTTTACACCACACCTTCTCCAGCATTTACTGTTTCTAGATTTTTTGATGATGGCCATTCTGACTGGTGTGAAGTGATACCTCATTGTAGTTTTGATTTGCATTTCTCTAATGATTAGTGATGTTGAGCATCTTTTCATGTGCCTCTTGGCCATCTGTATGCCTTCTTTGGTGAAATGTCTATTTAGGTCTTCCACCCATTTTTCTAAGATGCAGACATAGAGAATGGACTTGAGGACACGGGGAGGGGGAAGGGTAAGCTGGGGCGAAGTGAGAGAGTGGCATGGACATATATACACTACCGAATGTCAAATAGCTAGCTAGTGGGAAGCAGCCACATAGCACAGGGAGATCAGCTGGGTGTTTTGCAATGACCTAGATGGGTGGAATAGGGAGGGTGGGAGGGAGGTTCAAGAGAGAGGGGATATGGGGATACATGTATGCATATGGCCGATTCACTTTGTTGTACAACAGAAACTAACATAGCATTGTGATGCAATTATACCCCAATAAAGATGTTTAAAAAGTAAGAAGTAGAGATTTAGGTATCCTGAAGGGTTCATCAGATTCCATCAATTGCCTTTTGAAAACTTCAAACTGAATAAAGTTGCAAATTCTTGTCCTGATTTTGAAGGTCTTCTAATTTCTGACCACAAAGTAGTATCTAGAAGTTACTGTATCAAAACAGGGCCCACACTCAAAAAAAAGGATGTTGGAGTTAGTGGTTTAGGACTTTAAAGCAGAGGAAAGCAATTCACATAGAGATGGAAAAGAAAATGTTTGGTAAGCAAATGTTTGCTGGGCAAGGCAGAGACAATGGGACACAGAGTGGACTCTGACCTCTAGGCCCTGCTGAGCTTCCCCCACCACACCTAGCCCATGTTCTTTACAGATATTTCTGATGATAACTCTATTCCAGGAACAGGCTCTTTATCTAAATTCTTTTAGGCAGTTAAGGAGGAGGTCACAAGAAAATCTTCCTGAGTCTTCTGTTGCTTAAAAGTAATCAGCATAAATTAATCCTCATGCTAAAGAGACTCATTTTAGGGTGGGAAATTTTGCCTCCCTACAAAGACATCTATCTGTTAAGTTGCTTCCTCTATGGCCTGTAATAGCCCTGTGTGTTCCAATGTTATTCAGTGATTGTACTTTACTCCTCAGTGTACCCTCTCCTGCAACACCCCAACACACACACACACACACACACACACACACACACACAACCCCCCCACTGTGAGCTTCTTGAGAACCGTGTTTATGCCTTCTTTATTCCTGTCCTCTTTCAGGCCTCAGCACCTAGAAATTTGTTGAATGATTAAATGAATGCATCTACCACTATCATCAAAATAAATAGCTGAAATGGCCCCACCCTTCTATTTTTCCTGCTTCAGGCTACATGTTATTTAAATTTTCACTTATTTTCTCTTTGAGGCTGCCATTGATATTAACTTAAAATTTACAACTTCTGTATTAAAATGCATAAGGAAAAGAAATATATGCTGTACTTTATCTGCAGAATTCTGTTCCGGCCTATGGACCACTATACTTATTACTCATTGACTTTAACAATGGCATTTTTGGGGGCTTCCCTGGTGGTGCAGTGGTTAAGAATCCGCCTGCCAATGCAGGGGACACGGGTTTGTGCCCTGGTCCAGGAAGATCCCACATGCTGTGGAGCAACTAAGCCCATGAGCCACAACTACTGAGCCTGTGCTCTAGAGCCTGTGTGTCACAACTACTGAGCCCATGCTACACAACAAGAGAAGCCACTGCAATGAGAATCCCGTGTACCACAATGAAGAGTAACCCCCACTCATTGCAACTAGAGAAAGCCTGCATGCAGAAACAAAGACCCAACACAGCCAAAAATAAATAAATAAAATTAATCTATTAAAAAAGTTGTATGTTTTTCTTTTCTTTGGTTCTCTTTTCATGAAGGTAACTCAGAAAAAAATAAAATAGTTGTAACTTGCATCTTTGAAATTGAAAATAAAAAGCTCTATTGAGGGAAAAATGTATATTTACATAACTCAACATACTATTGAAAGAGAACTATCAACAAAAAGGATACCACTTTAAAACTACTTTTTTTTGTGTGTGTGGTAAGCAGGCCTCTCACTGTTGTGGCCTCTCCCATTGCAGAGCACAGGCTCCGGACATGCAGGCTCAGTGGCCATGGCTCACAGGCCCAGCCACTCCGCGGCATGTGGGATCCTCCCGGATTGGGGCACGAACCTGAATTGACAGGCGGACTCTCAACCACTGCGCCACCAGGGAAGCCCTAAAACTACTATTTTTAACTTTTCACTTTAAATAATTTCAGACACAAAAAATTGCAAAATGACATAAAGATTTCTCATATATATTTCACCTAGATTTCCTTAATGTAAACATCTTAAACCACACAATTTCAAAATCAAGAAATATTATGACAATACTATTATCTAATTTATACTTTACACACTTTATTTCATTGTTCCACTAATGTCCTTTCCTGGCCCAGGGTCCAATCCAGCATCATACATGGCATTTAGATGTCATGTATCTTCATTCTCCCATATTTTGGAAAATTTCATCAATTTTTTTTTTTTTAGTGATGTTACTGAACATCACTTGGGTCTGCTTGCCCGCTGTGCAGCAAAGCCAATCTACTGGCACTGGGCTGTGGTGAAGGAAAGTTCAGCATTAATTTGTGGGGTGCCAAACAAGGAGAATGAGCAGCTTATGCTCAAAAGACCCAAACTCCCCAGTGGCTTTCAGGGAAGGGTTTTTAAAGGCAACATTTGGGATAAGAATTGCAGCTCACGGGCTTTCTTCTAATTGGTTGGTGGTGAGGTAATAGGATAATGTTTCAGGAATCTTAATCATCAATCTTCTGGTTCCACCCAGTCTGGGGTCTACTTACTTGTGGTCAGCAGTTAGTCATCACGTTCCACTTGGTCTTAGTTTCTGCAGAACAGCTCAGAAATATATGTCGTATTTTTATACCTATCTCTTGAGAAGGAACTTGGACTGTTTTATTGCTGAACTATTGTTCAAGCTATCTTGTTTAATTGCTCCCTTTGTTTCTGCATTCCACTACCTCCCTAATTAGTAACTGCTTGACTCTGCTCTGTGGAACTCAGGGAAGGCCTAGGAGACTAAAGCCTTTTTCTACAAATAAGAAACAGGGGACATGGAGGGGTCTTTGTACCCAGGAGGGCCCCTCAGTGTTCTGCTCAGTTTCAATCCTCCATTTTCTTGATACTCCTCAATCCTGAACAAGTATGAAATAAGAAATGGAATAAAGTTTTGGATAGAGAGGTTAATCATAAACTTGGCAGGGGAATTTGATTTTAGGGGTACTAGGTTTCAGTGACATTGACAATTTTGAAGAGTACTGGCTTGTTACCATGTCAAATTCCCCTAAATTTGGGTTATTCTGATTTTTCTCCATGATTAAGTTCAGGTTATGAATTTTTATCAAGAATACTACAGAAGTGATGTTGTCTTTCCTATATATCTTATCAGGAGGCAGATTTTATCTATTTGGTCACTTGGCAAAGGTGGTATCTACCAGATTTTCCACTGTAAAGTTACTTTTTTTTAACCTTTGTAATTAATAAATATCTTGTGAGGAGATAATTTAAGACTACATATTCTGTTTCTCATTATACTCTCATCCACTCATGTTACCATCCCTTGGTAACTTCTGCCTAAAACAATTATTAAGGTGGTGTTGACAAACAATAATTTTCAATTTCTTCTACATTTATTAGTTGGAATCCTACTAAAAGGAAGAGTTTTCCTATTTATTTATTCAGAATGGACTTATGGATTCTTATTTTATTAAATGGGTTATAATCTATTGCATCATTATTTATTTTATTGTTTAAAGTGTCCCAGATTTGGCCATCAGGAGTCTTACCAAGTCCCATGTCCATTAGACATATCCCCATCATTCCTTAGAGCACTTCCTACTTTCTGGCACTACAAGATGTTTCCTGCAGCACTGGAATCAGCCACTTCTCCAAGGAGCCTTAGTTCCTCCCCCCCACCCCCCCCAGCAAGTGGATGTTATTTAGAAATGAAATCTGAGCACTAGGTGTGCTCCTTGGTGCTGGGATATTCTTGCTTCTAGGCCCTCTCAGAGGACAGAGCCATAAAAAAGCAAATACACACTCGTACACTCTATATCTATTTCTATGTCTATCCATCTGAATGCATATTAAAACCTTGAGTTCATACTGTGATACCTCCAATTCCAGTCCAACAACACAGTATTCACCCTTTTAAAATTTGTAACAGCTTACCCCAACAGTGAGAAACCTGGCTCTCATTGTCCACAATATATTTATTTATTTGCTTAGTCCTAGAATACGCATAAAATAGTTTCATGTGCTAACAAATATCCCTATGAAAAACAAATCTGAGTAGTATATTTGTGCATAGTTCTTCTTGTCTTTAACCTTGGAGTATATAGTGTAAATAGACTATTATCCAAAGTTACTTAGTATAGTTTGGTTTGTTCCCCATCCAACCTCATTGGGATTATATTATTTATTATGTAATTTCCCTCATCCTATTCCCTTTTCCCCATTTTCCCACCATGTTTACCCTCGTTCCTCTTAGGTAAACAATCTTATGAGTTTCTGATTTATCTCTCCTGTGTTTCCTGTTTGCTTATTTGTTTGTTTTGCACAATGTAGCAGATACATATATTTTCTTATGTCCCCCTCCTTCATATTATAGATACTCATTGGAACTTTGATTTTTTATTTAACAGTTATTTTGGAAAATATTCCATATTGGTTTATAGAGATCATACTTATTCTTTTTCTACAGTTGTGTAGTACTCCACTCTATAGACGTTCCATTGTTTATTCAACTACTCTTCCCTGTATAAGCATTTAGGTAGCTTTAAGTATTTTATTTTATTTTATTTTTAATAAATTTATATATTTCTTTTTGGCTGCTTTGGGTCTTCACTGTTGTGCACAGGCTTTCTCTAGTTGCGGCGAGTGGGGGCTACTCTTCATTGCGGTGTGTGGGCTTCTCATTACAGTGGCTTCTCTTGCTGTGGAGCACAGGCTCAAGGCACGTGGGTTCCAGTAGTTGTGGCTCATGGGTTTAGTTGCTCCCACAGGTGATTCACTAAGAGAAACCTTAGTCTTCTTACAGATGATGGTGGAGATCTTTGTATCAGAAAGTATACATTGTACAGGTGTGTGTTTATTTGGCTTGTTTATTTTTGTTTTTCTTTTAAGCTTTTGGTCCCATTAAAAAAGTGTTTAGGAGAAAAAAAAAACACTTCTAAGCACTTCCTGGAGGTGCTAAAGTTTCTCTGTGGCTGTGATAGAAGATGGGAGATGGTAGATATATCAACAAAAACCTCTGAGAGCTGTGAATTCTGGGAATTAAGAACCAAACATAGGAGTAGAGAGAAGATGGCGGAAGAGTAAGAAGCGGAGATAACCTTCTTCCCCACAGACACATCAGAAATACATCTACACGTGGAACAACTCCTACAGAACACCCACTGATCGCTGGGAGAAGACCTCAGACCTTCCAAAAGGTAAGAAACTCCCCCACGTACCCGGGTAGGGCAAAAGAAAAAAGAATAAACAGAGACAAAAGAATAGGGATGGGACCTGCACCAGTGGGAGGGAGCCGTGAAGGAGGAAAGGTTTCCACACACTAGAAGCCCCTTCGCGGGCGGAGAATGCGGGTGGCAGAGCGGGAAGCTTCGGAGCCGTGGAGGAGAGCGCAGCAACAGGGTGCGGAGGGCAAAGCGGAGAGATTCCCACAGAGAATCGGCGCCGACCGGCACTCACCAGCCCGAGAGGCTTGCGCTCTCACCCGCCGGGGCGGGCGGGGCTGGGAGCTGAGGCTCGGGCTTCGGTCTGATCGCAGGGATCTGGGGTTGGCTGTGTGAACACAGCCTGAAGGGGTTAGTGCACCACGGCTAGCCGGGAGGGAGTCCGGTTGAAGTCTGGAGCTGCGGAAGAGGCAAGAGACCTTTTCTTGCCTCTTTGCTTCCTGGGGCGTGAGGAGAGGGGATTAAGCGCGCCGCTTAAAGGAGCTCCAGAGACAGGCACGGAGCTGCCAACGAGACAAGAGACTTTTTCTTGCCTGTTTGTTTCCTGGTGCGTGAGGAGAGGGGATTAAGCGCGCAGCGTAAAGGAGCTCCAGAAGCGGGTGCGAGCCTCAGCTATCAGCGGAGACACCAGAGACTGGCATGAGACGCTAAGGCAGCTGCTGCCGCCACCAAGAAGCCTGTGTGCGAGCACAGGTCACTATCCACACCTCCCCTCCCCGGAGCCTGTGCAGCCCGCCACTGCCAGAGTCCTGGGATCCAGTGACAGCTTCCCCGGGAGAACACACGGCGCGCCTCAGGCTGGTGCAACGTCACGCCGGCCACTGCCGCCGCAGGCTCGCCCCACATCCATACCCCTCCCTTTCCCCGGCCTGAGTGAGCCAGAGCCACCAAATCAGCGGCTTCTTTAAGCCCAGCCTATCTGAGCGAAGAACAGACACCCTCAGGCGACCTACACGCAGAGGCGGGGCCAAATCCAAAGCTGAACCCCTGGAGCTGTGCGAACAAAGAAGATCAAGGGAAATCTCTCCCAGCAGCCTCAGAAGCAGCGGATTAAATCTCCACAATCAACTTGATGTACCCTGCATCTGTGGAATACCTGAATAGACAATGAATCATCTCACATTGAGGAGGTGGACTTTGGCAGCAAGGTATATTATTTTTTTCCCCTTTTTCTCTTTTCGTGAGTATGTATGTGTATGCTTCTGTGTGAGATTTTGTCTGTATAGCTTTGCTTTCACCATTTGTCCTAGGGTTCTGACAGTCCCGTTTTTGTTTGTTTTTACTTTTTAAAACTTTTCTTCTTAATAATTATTTTTTATTTTAATAACTTTATTTTATCCTACTTTATTTTATCCTCTTTCTTCCTTCCTCCCTCCCTCTCTCCCCCCTCCCCCCTCCCCCCTCCCCCCTTCCCCCTTCCTCCCTCCCTCCCTCCCTCTCTCTCTCTCTCTCTCTTTCTTTCTTTCTTTCTTTCTTTCTTTCTTTCTTTCTTTCTTTCTTTCTTTCTTTCTTTCTTTCTTTCTTTCTTTCCTTCTTTCTTTCTTTCTTCCTTTCTTTCTTATTTTTTCTCCCTTTTATTCTGAGCCTTGTGGGTTAAAGACTTGATGCTCCAGCCAGGCATCAGGGCTGTGTCTCTGAGGTGGGAGAACCAACTTCAGAACGCTGGTCCACAAGAGACCTCCCAGCTCCACATAATATCAAATAGCAAAAATCTCCCAGAGATCTCCATCTCAACACCAAGACCCAGCTTCACTCAATGACCAGCAAGCTACAGTGCTGGACACCCTATGCCAAACAACTAGCAAGACAGGAACACAGCCCCATCCATTAGCAGAGAGGCTGCCTAAAATCATAATAAAGCTACAGACACCCCAAAACACACCACCAGACGTGGACCTGCCCACCAGAAAGACAAGATCCAGCCTCATCCACAAGAACACAGGCACTAGTCCCCTCAACCAGGAAACCTAGTCAACCCACTGAACCAACCTTAGCCACTGGGGACAGACACCAAAAACAACGGGAACTATGAACCTGCAGCCTGCAAAAAGGAGACCCCCAAAGACAGTAAGATAAGCAAAATGAAAAGACAGAAAAACACACAGCAGATGAAGGAGCAAGATAAAAACCCACCAGACCTAACAAATGAAGAGGAAATAGGCAGTCTACCTGAAAAATAATTCAGAATAATGATAGTAAAGATGATCCAAAATCTTGGAAATAGAATAGACAAAATGCAAGAAACATTTAACAAGGACCTAGAAGAACTAAAGAGGAAGCAAGCAATGATGAACAACACAATAAATGAAATTAAAAATACTCTAGATGGGATCGATAGCAGAATAACTGAGGCAGAAGAATGGATAAGTGACCTGGAAGATAAAATAGTGGAAATAACTACTGCAGAGCAGAATAAAGAAAAAAGAATGAAAAGAACTGAGGACAGTCTGAGACCTCTGGGACAACATTAAACACACCAGCATTCAAATTATAGGGGTCCCAGAAGAATAAGAGAAAAAGAAAGGGACTGAGAAAATATTTGAAGAGATTATAGTTGAAAACTTCCCTAATATGGGAAAGGAAATAGTTAATCAAGTCCAGGAAGCACAGAGAGTCCCATACACGATAAATCTAAGGAGAAACATGCCAAGACACATATTTATCAAATGATCAAAAATTAAATACAAAGAAAACATATTAAAAGCAGCAAGGGAAAAACAACAAATAACACACAAGGGAATCCCCATAAGGTTAACAGCTGATCTTTCAGCAGAAACTTTGCAAGCCAGAAGGGAGTGGCAGGACATATTTAAAGTGATGAAGGAGAGGGCTTCCCTGGTGGCACAGCGGTTGAGAGTCCACCTGCCAATGCAGGGGACACGGGTTCGTGCCCAGCTCCGGGAAGATACCACATGCCGTGGAGTGGCTGGGCCCGTGAGCCATGGCTGCTGAGCCTGCACGTCCGGAGCCTGTGCTCCACAACGGGAGAGGCCACAACAGTGAGAGGCCTGCGTACCGCAAAAAAAAAAAAAAGTGATGAAGGAGAAAAACCTACAACCAAGATTACTCTAACCAGCAAGGATCTCATTCAGATTTGATGGAGAAATTAAAACCCTTACAGACAAGCAAAAGCTGAGAGAGTTCAGCACCACCAAACCAGCTGTACAACGAATGCTAAAGGAACTTCTCTAGCCATGAAACACAAGAGAAGGAAAAGACCTACAAGAACAAACCCGAAACAAATAAGTAAATGGTAATAGGAACATACATATCAATAATTACCTTAAATGTAAATGGATTAAATGCTCCCACCAAAAGACACAGACTGGCTGAATGGATACAAAAACAAGACCCATATATATGCGGTCTACAAGAGACCCACTTCTGACCTAGGGACACATACAGACTGAAAGTGAGGGGATAGAAAAAGATATTCCATGCAAATGTAAATCAGAAGAAAGCTGGAGTAGCAATTCTCATATCAGACAAAATAGACTTTAAAATAAAGACTATTACAAGAGACAAAGAAGGACACTACATAATGATTGAGGGATCGATCCGTGAAGAAGATATAACAATTGTAAATATTTATGCACCCAACATAGGAGCACCTCAATACATAAGGCAAATACTAACAGCCATAAAAGGGGAAATCGACAGTAACACAATCATAGTAGGGGACTTTAACATCCCACTTTCACCAATGGACAGATCATCCAAAATGAAAATAAATAAGGAAACACAAGCTTTAAATGATACATTAAATAAGATGGACTTAATTGATATTTATAGGACACTCCATCCAAAAACAACAGAATACACATTTTCCTCAAGTGCTCATGGAACATTCTCCAGGATAGATCATAACTTGGGTCACAAATATAGCCTTGGTAAAGTTAAGAAAATTGAAATCATATCAAGTATCTTTTCCGACCACAGCGCTGTGAGACTAGGTATCAATTACAGGAAAAGATCTGTAAAAAATACAAACACATGGAGGCTTAAACAGTACACTACTTAATAACGAAGTGATCACTGAAGAAATCAAAGAGGAAATCAAAAAATACCTAGAAACCAATGACAATGGAGACACGAAGACCCAAAACCTATGGGATGCAGCAAAAGCAGTTCTAAGAGGGAAGTTTATGGCAATACAATCCTACCTTAAGAAACAGGAAACATCTCGAATAAACAACCTAACCTTGCACCTAAAACAATTAGAGAAAGAAGAACAAAAAACGCCCAAAGTTAGCAGAAGGAAAGAAATCATAAAGATCAGATCAGAATTAAATGAAAAAGATATGAAGGAAACGATAACAAAGATCAATAAAACTAAAAGCTGGATCTTTGAGAAGATAAACAAAATTGATAAACCATTAGCCAGACTCATCAAGAAAAAAAGGTAGAAGACTCAATTCAATAGAATTAGAAATGAAAAAGGAGAAGTAACAACTGACACTGCAGAAATACAAAAGTTCATGAGAGATTACTACAAGCAACTCTATGCCAATAAAATGGACAACCTGGAAGAAATGGACAAATTCTTAGAAAGGTATAACCTTCCAAGACTGAACCCGGAAGAAACAGAAAATATGAACAGACCAATCACAAGCACTGAAATTGAAACTGTGTTTAAAAATCTTCCAACAAACAAAAGCCCAGGACCACTTCACAGGCGAATTCTGTCAAACATTTAGAGAAAAGCTAACACCTATGCTTCTCAAACTCTTCCAAAAGATAGTAGAGGGAGGAACACTCTCAAACTCATTCTATGAGGCCACTATCACCCTGATACCAAAAACAGACAAAGCTGTCACAAAGAAAGAAAACTACAGGCCAATATCACTGATGAGCATAGATGCAAAAATCCTCAACAAAATACTTGCAAATAGAATCCAACCACACATTAAAAGGATCATACACCATGATCAAATGGGGTTTATTCCAGGAATGCAAGGATTCGTCAATATATGCAAATCAATCAACATGATACACCTTATCAACAAACTGAAGGAGAAAAACCATATGATCATCTCAATAGATGCAGAGAAAGCTTTTGACAAAATTCAACACCCATTTATGATAAAAACTCTGCAGAAAGTAGGCATAGAGGGAACTTTCCTCAACATAATAAAGGCCATATATGACAAACCCACAGCCAACATTGTCCTCCATGGTGAAAAACTGAAACCATTTCCACTAAGATCAGGAACAAGACAAGGTTGCCCACTCTCACCACTCTTATTCAACATAGTTTTGGAAGTTCTAGCCAAAGCAATCAGAGAAGAAAAAGAAATAAAAGGAATCCAAATTGGAAAAGAAGTAAAGCTGTCACTGTTTGCAGATGACATGATACTATACATAGAGAATCCTGAAGATGCTACCAGAAAACTACTAGAGCTAATCAATGAATTTGGTAATGTAGCAGGATACAAAATTAATGCACAGAAATCTTTGGCATTCTTACACACTAATGATGAAAAACCTCAGAGTGAAATTAGAAAACACTCCCATTTACCACTGCAACAAAAAGAATAAAATATCTAGGAATAAACCTACCTAAGGAGACAAAAGACCTGTATGCAGAAAATTATAAGACACTGATGAAAGAAATCAAAGATGATACAAATAGGTGGAGAAATATACCATGTTCTTGGATTGGAAGAATCAACATTGTGAAAATGACTCTACTACCCAAAGCAATGTACAGATTCAATGCAATCCCTATCAAACTACCAATGGCATTTTTTACAGAACTAGAAGAAAAAATTTCACAATTTGTGTGGAAACACAAAAGACCCCAAATAGCTAAAGCAATCTTGAGAACGAAAAATGGAGCTGGAGGAATCAGGCTTCCTGACTTCAGACTATACTACAACGCTACAGTAATCAAGACAGTATGGTACTGGCACAAAAACAGAAATATAGGTCAATGGAACAGGTTAGAAAGCCCAGAGATAAACCCACACACATATGGTCACCTTACATTTGATAAAGGAGACAAGAATATACTGTGGAGAGAAGACAGCCTCTTCAATAAGTGGTGCTGGGAAAACTGGATAGGTACATGTAAAAGTATGAAGTTAGAACACTCCCTAACACCATACACAAAAGTAAACTCAAAATTGATTAAAGACCTAAATGTAAGGCCAGACACTATCAAACTCTTAGAGGAAAACATAGGAAGAACACTCTACGACATAAATCACAGCAAGATCCTTTTTGACCCACCTCCTAGAGAAATGGAAATAAAAACAAAAATAAACAAATGGGACCTAATGAAACATAAAAGCTTTTGCAGAGCAAGGGATACCATAAACAAGACCAAAAGACAACCCTCAGAATGGGAGAAAATAGTTGCAAATGAAGCAAGTGACAGAGGATTAATCTCCAAAATTTATAAGCAACTCATGCAGCTCAGTAAAACAACAACAACAATCCAATCCAAAAATGAGCAGAAGACCTAAATAGACATTTCTCCAAAGAAGATGTACAGATTTCTAACAAACACATGAAAGAATGCTTAACATCTTTAATCATTAGAGAAATGCAAATCAAACGTACAATGAGATATCATCTCACACTGGTCAGAATGGCCATCATCAAAAAATCTACAAACAATAAATGCTGGAGAGGTTGTGGAGAAAAGGGAACACTCTTGCACTGTTGGTGGGAATGTAAACTGATACAGCCACTATGGAGAACAGTATGGAGGTTCCTTAAAAAACTACAAATAGAACTACCATACGACCCAGCAATCCCACTACTGGGCATATAACCTGAGAAAACCATAATTCAAAGAGTCATGTACCAAAATGTTCATTGCAGCTCTATTTACAATAGCCAGGACATGGAAGCAACCTAAGTGTCCATAAACAGATGAATGGATAAAGAAGATGTGGCACATATATACAGTGGAATATTACTCAGCTATAAAAAGAGATGAAACTGAGTTATTTGTAGTGAGGTGGATGGACCTGGAGTCTGTCATACAGAGTGAAGTAAGTCAGAAGGAGAAAAACAAATACCATATGCTAACACATATATATGGAATCTAAAAAAAATGTCATGAAGAGCCTAGGGGTAGGACGGGAATAAAACACAGACCTACTAAAGCATGGACTTGATGATATGGGGAGGGGGAAGGGTAAGCTGTGATGAAGTGAGAGAGTGGCATGGACATATATACACTACCAAACGTAGGGTGGATAGCTAGTGGGAAGCTGCCGCATGGCACAGGGAGATCAGCTAGCTGGTATGTGACCACCTAGAGGGGTGGGATAGGGAAGGTGGGAGGGAGGGAGATGCAAGAGGGAAGAAATATGGGAACATATGTGTAGGTATAACTGATTCACTTTGTTGTAAAGCAGAAACTAACACACCATTGTAAAGCAATTATACTCCAATAAAGATGTTAAAAAAAAAAAAGAACCAAACATAGTTTACAAACCAACTTTAGGTCAGAGGTATCTGCATAGATCATAGATAGTCCCTTTTTGTTCTAAGTGTCTAGGAATGTTTTCAGGCCAAGTAACCCCATAGTAGCCTTTTAATTAAACATGTATCTGTTCACTCTAGTCTTTGGCTACAAGAGGGAAATCAAAATTGAAGTTCAATATTTGTCATCATGCAAGTGGTTGTGAATAATAATCTAGGTTCATGGTTGTTATTTGAAAATCCCTGGAACCTGTCCTTAAGTATTCAAAATTGCTATCACTTTAGAATGGTAAAGAGCAAACACATTTCATAATATGTAACACCTGTAGCAGGGCCCAGTACAGCAGTTGATAAAGACATGCAGTAATATTTCTGCAGGAAAATGTATGAATTGTTACACTAAGTGGCAGAAAGAAAGACAGTGAACAATTTTATAGTAGTTAGATTTTGCTATCAGATGAGTTTGTCATATTTTTACTTTTAAAAACAACTTTACTGAGATATAATTCACATACCATAAATTCCATCATTTTAAAGTGTACAGTTCAGAGGTTTCTAATATTTTCATAGAGCTGTGCAACCATCACCACTCTCTAATTTTAGAGTATATTCATCACTTCCCATTTCACCCTCCCCTTTCCCCTGGCAACCACTAATCTACATTCTGTCCCTATGGACTTGCCTATTCTGGACACTTCATATAATCAGAATTATACAATATGTGGCCTTTTGTGCTGCCTTCTTTAACTTAGCATAATGTTTTTAAGGCTTATTTATGTTATAGCATATATCAGTACTTCACTCCTTTTCATTGCTTCATAGTATTCCATTGTATGATTATATCACATTTTGTTTATCCATTCATCAGTTGATGGGTATTTGGGTTCTTTACTTTTTGGTTATAATGAAGAATACTCTTGTGAACAATCAGGCACAAGTTTTTTTGTGTGAAAATATGGTATATACCTATGAGGTTGACTGCTGGGTCATATGATCACTCTATTAAAATTTTTGAGGAACTGAAAAACTTTTTTCCAAAATGGCTGCACCATTTTACATTCTTATCCGCAATGTATAATGATTCCAATTTCTCCTCAACCTTGCCTTGTCTGTCTTTTTTATTGCTATCCCAGTGGCTGTGAAGTGGTTTTCATTGCAGTCTTGATTTTTATTTCCCTGATGGCTAATGACGTCAAACAGTTTTTCATGTACTTATTGGTAATTTCTACAATCTTCTTTGGAGAGATATTTATTCAAATCTTTTGCCCATTTTAAATTGGGTTATTTGTCTTTTAAATATTGAGTTGTAACAGTTCTTCATAAATGCTCCTTGTATTATTGTGAGTTTTGGCTATTTCTCAGAATTCTGAAAGTTGATTTGACACTTTTTGCCAATATTCTCATTGCCTTTATGGAGGAGCTGATTTTCAGAATTTCTTATTCTGCTATACCAAATATGCTTCTCAGGTCATATTTTATAGACTATATAAAACTTTAAATTTTTCAGAACTTTTTTGAATTGTAGAATTGTGAACAGGTTTTGTTTGAATATGAATCATGTTCTCTTTTTTTTAGCTAGTTCACCTTTCCAGTGAACATATTACCTGAATAAAGGAGATTTAAAAAGTCATATGATTAAAATTACAACTTTCTCAACATACAGTAAAAAACTACTGATGAGGAGGTAGTAGTTAAGCATGAGTACTAATTTTTTATGTTGGTATTATGGAGGATCATTTTATAATGCTACCTTCGTGAGAAGAAAAAATAATATTACTGCTGATTTATACTTATTTTATGTTAAGAAACAGTTGTTAGTTTTTCATAAGAACAAGCCAAAGCCACATGTTTTAGTTTTTACTGGCAGAAAGTAAAACCAATATAAACTTTAATTAAAGTTGTAATTTTTTATAAATTTACATGTATTGGCTGACAACTAATTACTCTGTTTTATATTTTCTGCCCTTTAAAAATATGGTTTTTAGAAAATATGGCTTAATTTAAAAAATTCATTGGAAAGCCATCAGATTTTAAATACTGAACTGTTAAGAGCTTCAAACAGCCATGTTTTGCTTATAGATTTTTAGATGTCAGAAGAGGATACCAGGAACAGGCTGGCTAGCAAAGTAGAAGACTCAGGAGCCCTAGAAACCAGTATTTATTGTGTGTGCTCTATAAGCCGTGCTATATATTTCTCTTAATTGTTCATTTATCTCACAAACATGTGTTTGAACTGATCTAGGTAGACAGGAGTATTGAATAAAATGGACTTAAGTTCCTACCTTGGGAAAAAATATGCCACAATGTCAGATAGGTACTAGGAAGAATAAAAGAAACCAGATGGTATGGCTAAAGAAATACGGTGTATGTGGCAGGGGGCAGTTTGCTAAATATGATAGGGTGGCTAAGGGAAGACATCTCTAAGTAAGTGACATTTTAGAGACTTGTGTAAAGGGAGGGAGTGGGCCATATAGACATCTGAAAAAGGATTATTCCAGGAAAAGGTAACAACAAGAACAAGGATTCTGAGGTTGAAATGTATTTGTCACCTCACATGACCCCTCTTGCACTCCAAGACCAGGCAAAACAGGTTCATCTTCAAGAAAAATATGGGTGTGGGTTTGCTTGGCCTGAAAGCCCTCCTAGACACTTAGAGAACTGGGGAGACCCATGCAGATACCTTTTGATCTGAAGTTGGTTTGTAGCTTAGCTCACATATTTGGTACCTAACTCACAGGATTTACATATCTCAGCGTTCTTTAGTGATATTTCCACCATCTCTACTCTTCAATCATGGCCACAAAATAACTTTAGTGCTTCCAAGAAAGTACCTAGAAGTTTGTTTGTTTGTTTTTAGTTGAACCAAAACTTTAAAAACAAGAACCATGCATAAGGTTTAAGACATAAAGAGAGATTTAAGATCAACAGAAAGTAATGTTTTGTCTGATTGTAAATTCCATCTTTTTTTTTTCGCGGTATGCGGGCCTCTCACTGTTGTGGCCTCCCCCGTTGGAGCACAGGCTCCGGACGCGCAGGCTCAGAGGTCATGGCTCATGGCCCTGGCTGCTTCACGGCATGTGGGATCTTCACGGACCGGAGCACGAACCCGTGTCGCCTGCATTGGCAGGCGGCCTCTCAACCACTGCGCCACCAGGGAAGCTCTAAATTCCATCTTTTATATGCTTACAAATCCATGTTTTTAAAAACAATAGAGGCTTAAATAAATTTCAAACCCTTAGGGAATATTCTGATGGTCTGGTTGTGCAATCTATGGTGTTATCTAGTGATAATTCCTTTAAATTTCAACCAAATGTCCCAGAGGGTCATGCTAAATCATTAGAAAATACGACTAAAGCAAAGTTCTTCTAAATTAAATGGCCGTCGAATTATAGTCACCAGTTTTTAAAAATAATTATAGATCAGAGGAAGTTATAAAGACTATACAGGGAAGACCATGTACCCTATATCCAGTTTTCCCTATGGGTTATAGTTTATGTAATTATAGTACAATAGTACTATTATAATAGTATTATATTATAATTACAACAATACCCAAACCAGGAAATTGATATTGGTACAATGAACATTCATATCATTTTATCACATGCATAGATTTGTGTAACCACCAACACGATCAAGATACAGAATAATTCTGTCACCCCAAATGTCTCTTTTGTGCTTCCCTTTCATTGTCACCTCCCTCATTCCCCACCATCTCTAACCTCTGACAAATACTAATGTTTTCAATCTCTATAATTTTATATAATACATATAATATTTCAAGAATATTATATAAATGAAGTCATGTAGCATATGACTCTTTAAGATTGACTTATTTTTCCCACTCAGCATAATTCCCTGGAGATTCATAGAAGTTGTGTATATCAATAGTCATTTCTTTTTCTGCTGAAAAAAGGAATATGGAATATTCTATGGTATGATGTACTACAGTTTGATTATCCACCTTTTGCAGTGCATCTGGGTTGTTTCAGTTTTGAGCTATTACAAATAAAGATGCAATGAACAATAGTGTGAAAGATTTTTTGATCATTTTTCCATTTTTTTAGAGCAAATGTCCAGAAACATGATTGATGTGTCATATGGTGGGTGTATGTTTAGTTTTTTAAGAAACCGCCAAACTATTTTCCAAAGTAGTTGTACCATTTAAATTCCCACCAGCAACATATGAGTGATCGAGTTTTTCTTCATTTTCATCAGCATTTGGTATTGTCACTATTTAAAATCTTTTGCTATTATAATAAAATTATGTGTATATAATAATATCTCTCTGTGGTTATAATTTGTATTTCTCTAATATCTAGTGATTTTGAGCATCTTTTCATGTGCTTACTTGCCATATGTATATCCTCTTCAATGAAATATCTCCTCATGTCTTTGACCCATTTTCTAATGGATTGTTTATTTTTTGCTGTTGGATTGTAAGAGTTCTTTATATATTCTAAATATGTCATTGTAGTACAAATGGTTTGCAAATATTTTCTCCCAGTCTTTAGCTTGTCTTTTTATCCCCTTAACAGAAGTTTTTCACAGAGCAAATATTTAAAATTTTGGTAAAATCCAATTTGTCAATAATATCTTTTATGGATCATGTTTTTGGTGTCATGTCTAATAACTCTTTACCAAGCCCTATGTCCTGAAGATATTATACTATGTTGGGTTTTTTGGGGGTGGGGATTTATCTTGTTTGAGGTTCATATAGTTTCTTGAAGCTGTATGTTTATGTCTTTTGTGGAATTTAAGAAATTTTCAGTTATTATTTTTTCAAATATCTTTTCAATCCTTTTCTTTCCCCTCTCCTTCTGGACTCTTATTACACAAATGTTAGATCTTTTGTTATAGTTTATTGTCCCATAGGTCCCTAAGTCCGTGTTCACTTTTTGTCAGCCTGTTTACTCTGTTTTTCAGATTGGGTAATTTCTATTGTTCTATCTTCAGGTTTTCTGATTCTTTCCTCTACCCCTCCATTCTGTTGTTGAGCTTATTCATTTGGTTTTTTATTAACGTTATTATATTTTTCAGTTCTAAAGTTTCCATTTGGTTCTTCATTTGGCTGTTTTAAAATCTTCGTCAGATGATCCTAGCATCTATCTACATCATCTTGGTTTTGGTGTCTGTTGATTCAAGTTGAAATTTTCCTAGTTCTTAGTATGACAAGGGATTTTTGTTTGAACCTGGTATTTTGTTTTTGCGGTACACGGGCCTCTCACTGTTGTGGCCTCTCCCGTTGCGCGGAGCACAGGCTCCAGACGCACAGGCTCAGCGGCCACGGCTCACGGGCCCAGCCGCTCCGCGGCACGTGGGATCTTCCCGGACCGGGGCATGAACCCATGTCCCCTGCATCGGCAGGCAGGCTCTCAACCACTGCACCACCAGGGAAGCCCTGAACCTGGTATTTTTATATTCTGTCATGAGACTCTGAATGATACTTAAATGTTTTGCTTTAGTAGCCTTCTTTTTATTGAGTTCTACTTGATGTATGATATTATCTAAGTTGCAAGTGTACAATATAGTGATTCACAATCTTTAAAGGTCATACTCCATTTATAGTTGTTATAAAATATTGGCTATATTTCCTGTGTTGTACAATATATTCTTGTAGCTTATTTTATACATAATAGTTTGTACCTCTTAATCCCCTCTCTCCACTGGTAACCATTAGTTTGTTTAGCAGGTTTCTTTGACATCATTCTGGTGGGGGAAGAGATGCTGCTTTATTACTACTAAATGGAGGTGGAAGTCCAGTTTCCTTTGACATGCAGGGTGGGGGAAGTGCTTCTCTTTACTGCTGGGTGAGAATGAGCATTCCAGCCACACTAAGCTTCCATTGATATCATCTTGGCTGAGAAGGGCAGGGGTGTCTCATTCCTGTTCCCCACATGGCCTCCATTGGCACTGCTTGGGGTGGCCTTGTTACTACCACATAGTAGTGAAAGCCCTGACTCTCCATTAGGCCTTCTCTGACACCACCTCAACAGGGAGGGGAGGGACCCCTCTTTACCTCTGGTTGGGTGGGAATCTAGGCTCCCCACTCAGCCTTTGTTGATGGGGGTCAGTGTGGAAGCTGCATTTTTTTTTTCTGTGCTGTATTGCTAGTTTAGGGCAATTATTGTTGAAAAGCTTTTGTCTTGCCAGGCTGTTTCTTTCTTGGTCCTTTGGATGGAGAGAGAAGTCTTTTCTTTGGGCTTTTTCTTTTGGTCTGTACTACTGGGGTTTCCAAGTTTTTGGCTTCTCCATTACCCAGTTTAAGATATATCAAGCAAAAAGAAAACCCAAGGAATATATCACCATGTTGCTTCTCAGATCCCAAGGTCCCTAGACAGTCTGACTTTTTCTCTCTACCTTTCAGAGTCTCATCATGTTTGTTTTTGTTGTTTTTTAATTGGAGTATATTTGCTTTACAATGTTGTGTTAGTTTCTGCTGTACAATGAAGTGAGTCAGCTATATGTCTACCTGTATCCCCTCCCTCTTGGACCTCCCCCCCCCAACCTATCCCACCCATCTAGGTCATCACAGAGCACCAAGCTGAGCTTCCTGTGTTTTATAGCATGTTCCCATTAGGTATCTATTTTATGCATGGTAGTGTATATATGTTATTCCTAATTTGTTTTATATATAACTTCCAGGGGAGGAATTTATTTAGTAGGAGGAATGGGGAAAGTGTGTCTACTCCATCTAGTTTGGAAATGGAAGTGGAAGTCTGTCACCACGTAAAAAAATTATTTATTAAGGTGAAATACAATTAACCATTTCAAAACGCTTGTTCACTAGAATCCATTATCCATACTTTATTTATTATGATGTATGTAAGTATGTATTTATTTATTTTGCTCTTTAAAATTTTTTTATTTTTATTTTTAATTAATTAATATATTTTATTGAAGTATAGTTGATTTATAATGTATTAACTTCAGGTGTACAGCAAAATGATTCAGTTTATATATATATATATTCTTTTTCAGAATATTTTCCCTTATAGGTTATTACAAAATATTGAGTATAGTTCCCTGTACTATAAGTAGGTTCTTGTTACCTATTTTATATACAGTAGTGTGTATATGTTAATCCCAAACTCCTAATTTATCCCTCCTCCCCACATTTCCCCTTTGGTAACCATATGTTTGTTTTCTTTGTATGTTTCTGTTTTGTAAACAAGTTCATTTGTGTTATTTTTTAGATTCCACATATAAGTGATATCATATGATACTTGTCTTTTGCTGCCTGACTTACTTCACTTAATATGATAATCTCTAGGTCCACCCATGTTGCTGCAAATGGCATTATTTCATTTTTTATGGCTGAATAGTATTCCATTATCTATATATACCACATCTTCTTTATCCATTTATCTGTCAATTGACATATAGGTTGCTTCATGTCTTGGCTATTGTAAATAGTGCTACAATAAACAATGGGGTGCATGTATTTTTTCAAATTATGATTTTCTCTGGATATATGCCCAGGAGTGGGATTGTAGGATCATATGGTAGCTCTATTTTTAGTGGGTTTTTTTTTCAGTTTTAATATTTTTTAATTGAAGTATAGTTGATTTACAATGCTGTGTTAATTTCTGCTGTAAAGCAAAGCAATTCAGTTATACATATACACACATTCTTTTTTTAATATTCTTTCCATTATCGTTTATCATAGGATACTGAACATAGTTCCTTGTTCTATACAGTAGGACCTTGTTGTCTATCCATTCTATGTATAAAAGCTTACATCTGCTAACACCAACCTTCCACTTAATCCCTTCCCCAACCCCCTCCCCCTTGGCAACCACCAGTCTGTATTCTATGTCCATGATTCTGTTTCTGTTTCCTAGGTAAGTTAATTTGTGTCATATTTTAGATTCCACATATAAGTGATATCATATGGTATTTGTCTTTCTCTTTCTGACTTACTTCAGTTAGTATGATAAACTCTAGGTTCATTCATGTTGCTGCAAGTGGCATTATTTCATTCCTTTTTAATGGCTGAGTAGTATTGCATTGTATATATATACCACATCTTCTTTATCTATTCATCTGTTGATGGACATTTAAGTTGTTTCCATGTCTTGGCTATTGTGAATAGTGCTGCTATGAACATAGGGATGCATGTATGTTTTTGATTTATAGTTTTGTCCAGGTATATGCCCTGGAGTGGGATTGCTGAATCATATGGCAACTCTATTTTTCATTTTCTAAGGAACCTCCATACAGTTTTCCATAGTGGCTGCACCAATTTACATTTCCACCAACAGTGTAAGAGGGTTCCCTTTTCTCCACACCCTCTTCAGCATTTGTTGTTTGTAGATTTTTTGATGATGCCCATTCTAACCAGTGTGAGGTGATACCTCATTGTAGTTTTGATTTGCATTTCTCTAATAATTAGTGATGTGGAGCATCTTTTCATGTGCCTTTTGTCCATCTGTATGTCTTCTTTGGAGAAATGTCTATTTAGATCTTCTGCCCAGTTTTGATTGGGTTGTTTGTTCAGTGTTGAGCTGTATGAGATGTTTGTATATTTTGGAGATTAATCCCTTGTCAGTCATATTGTTTGGAAATATTTTCTCCCTTTCTGTGGGTTGTCTTTTCATTTTGTTTGTGGTTTCCTTCGATGTGCAAAAGCTTTTAAATTTAATTATGTCCCATTTGTTTATTTTTGCTTTTATTTCCTTTACTTTAGGAGATGGATCAAAATAGATATTGCTGCAGTTTATGTCAAAGAGTGTCCTGCCTATGTTTTCCTCTAGGAGTTTTATAGTATCCAGTCTTACACTTAGGTCTTTAATCCATTTTGAGTATATTTTTATGTATGGTGTTAGAGTTTGTTCTAATTTCACTCTTTTACATGTAGCTGTTCAGTTTTCGCAGTACCACTTACTGAAGACACTGTCTTTTCTACCAGGAAGATACTTTTAAAACTTGAACCAGATCATGTCACTTCCTTGCTCAAAACTTTTCATTGGTTTCATATCACAATTATAATAAAACCTAGAAACATTAACCATGGCCTTGCAGGTCCCATCTGGTTTCCTGTCCTGCAACTTTCCTCTTTACTCTCTGTGCTGTTTCCACACCCACTTTCTTCCTCTGCAGCAAGTTACTTACTGTTGTGCTTACTGTTTTTACTTACTGTTTATGCCTATTCTGATTTCCTTTTGGATACCTGTTTGCATTTTTTCTCATTTTTGTTCAACTTTACCTCATGAGAGGGGCATTTTCTGTTCAATCCATCTAAAATAAGAGTTGAATGTAAGTTTCATGAGGGGAAGAACTGTCTAGTTCATTCACTGTTTTATTTTTAGCAATTAGAACAGTTTTTGGAACTCTGTAAGTGCTCAGTAAGTATTCATAAGTCAATAAGTGAAAGAATGCACTATATAATAAGACCTGTAGAATGTGGCTAAAGTAGTATTTATAGGAGGTATTTAGTGTAATGAAACCAAACTAACTGTTATTTGAAAACAGTGAAGCTCAAAATTAAATTAAGTAATCTTTCAATTTAAGAAACCAGATAACGTAAAACAAAATAATCCAAAGAGAGAATAAACAAAGAAATGAAAAAGAAGAAATTGATGAAATAGGAAACAGAACTAAAGAAATAAGAAAAGTTCCTCCGTAAAACCAAGCCTAATATTAAGACTAAAAAGGTAGAAGAGTGTCAAAATAACCAAGTAAGGAGGAGAATCCACAAATAAGCAACATCAAGGAAGACAAATGAGACTGCCTCAGATACTGAAGAGATGCTTTAAAATTATGAGAATACTACCTATAACATTATGCCAACAGTTTATAAAATATAATTTAATTTATATTTTATTTAATGTTTAATTCCTAACATCAACTCATCAAATAGTAAAAAAGAAAAAAAAAACCTGAATAGACAAAGATTCATATAAGAAACTTATATAGTAGTAAGATATATCTCTAAAAGGCCCTAGATTCCTACAGAATTTGGGCAAGCTTTGCTTATCTTCAAGAAACAATTTTCATTTATACAAATGTCCCAGAACCTTGGTAAAGATAGGAAACTATTCAGTTCATTTTATGAAGCTAGGATAAACACTGTACCAAAACTGGACAGAAACTGCAAAAGAAAACTTGAAGCCAGTTTTATTTATTTTTATTATTATTATTGTTTTTGCGGTACACAGGCCTCTCACTGTTGTGGCCTCTCCCTTTGCGGAGCACAGGCTCCTGACGCGCAGGCTCAGTGGCCATGGCTCACGGGCCCAACTGCTCCGCGGCACGTGGGATCCCCCCAGATCGGGGCACGAACCCGCGTCCCCTGCATCGGCAGGCGGACTCTCAACCACAGCGCCACCAGGGAAGCCGGAAGCCAATTTTATTTATGAATACAAATGTAAGTGAAACATTAATAAATTGAATACTGCAATGAGTTAAAGGAAAAATACTTTATGGCCCAGATTTTTATGTTAGATTTTTCTTAGAAATGTAAGGATGGTTCTACATTAGAAAATTATTATTATTATTTACTAAGATTAAATGGGGAAGACCATTTGATATCTTAATAGATGTTGAAAGTCGTTTGATAAAATCCAACACCTATTCACAAGTAAATACACACACTCACACTTAACAGACAAGGAATAAAGGAAATTTTCCTTGGCTGGAGAAAGCATATGCAAGAAAGGCTAAAACAAATATACTTATTGGTGAAACTTTAGAAGCATCCCCATTAAAGTCAGGGAGAAGAAAAAATGACGCTCTCTTCTCGACTATTCAACATTGTATTGGAGGTTGTAAGAAATGCAATGAGTTATACAGATTGGAAAGAAAGGAAAATAAACTGTTAATTTTAGATGATAATGCTCATCAATCCAGCAAAACAAAGTGAATCGAGTGGCAGACTGTTAGCACTCAATGACATTTTTGACCCTACAGTGTAAAGTGGCTCCTGCCTCATTTCTCCCTGACTCTTTGTGGTCCAGACACACTAAAAGTCATTCAGTTTCTTGAATGTTCTTCTCTTGATACTCAGAATGTGATCTGAGGACCAAAAGTATTACCTGGGAACTTGTTAGCAATGAAAATACCAGGTTCAACTTTGGATCTGTTGCTTTTTAATAAAACTCCCTCAAAAAATTATTTTTCAATTCAACTTTGAGAAGCATTGCCCTACATCACTTCTCTGCTTGGGGACATTGCACATGCTTTTTCTTTTTTTCTGGGATATACTTACTCTTCTTTTTAATTTCCCAACTCAAACATTTCAACTCAAACTCAAACTTCCCTAATATTTCAGACTGAGACGGGAGCCTCCCATGTGTTCTCTCAGAGCACTCTGTACTGTTTCTTCATAGCATAGCATTTGTCAGAGATCATTCTTAAATACTTATTTATATGACTGTTTAGATAATGTCTGGCTCTTTCTCTAGACCATAGGTCCTTGAGGGACCATGTCTCTTTGGTTCACTCTTGCTTCCAGTGCCCAAGGCTTGGCTTACAGTAGTCATTCAATAAGTCTTTGTAGGGCTTCCCTGGTGGCGCAGTGGTTGAGAGTCCGCCTGCCGATGCAGGGGACGCGGGTTCGTGCCCCGGTCTGGGAGGATCCCACATGCCGCGGAGCGGCTGGGCCCGTGAGCCATGGCCGCTGAGCCTGCGCGTCCGGAGCCTGTGCTCCGCAACGGGAGAGGCCACAGCAGTGAGAGGCCAGCCTACCGCAAAAAAAAAAAAAAAAAAAAAAAATAAGTCTTTGTAGAATGAAAAAATATAGTGGAAAGTCTGATCTACATGGCACCTTCCTCTTGGTTATGAAAAGAACTTTTATTATCATTGCAACTTAAACCTTGCTTCAATTATTTAGTTAATTTACACAACAGGATAATTTAACCTGAAAAAATGTCCATGATCCTAAACAAGGTATTCTTTTCATATTTGTTTTAAGATATAGAGGTGTAAACTTGTGATTCTCAATCCTGGATGAACTTCAGATCACCTGGAGGTTAAAAATGTTCCAATACCTGGGTTCCATTCCAGAGACTTTTATTTCATTGACCCAGACATTGATGAAAATGTTGTCTCTGATACTCAAGTGGATAAGCATTCAAAAGTAAAGTCAAAGAAAATCAAATAATATTACCTTTCAGTATTCATATAAGTAAATTATGAACTGGTTACCAAGGCAAAGCTTATCATAAACAAAAGTTGCTAAATTACAACTTTTAAAAAGTGAAGTAAAAAAATATTATATAAAACTTGAAGGATTATATCATCTGGTGTTAGGTGCTCTAAACCATGATGTCTATGTCATTTTTTTTGGTTCCTTCTAGGAACTGATTGGTATTACAACTTTAAGAATCTTTGAATTATATTGTTATTAACTTATTCAGATATGTGATTAGTAGGCACTAAATGTCTAAGGCTTTTCTCCATCATTTATTTATTAATTTGTATTGGAGTATATTTGCTTTACAATGTTGTGTTAGTTTCTGCTGTGCAGCAAATGGAATCAGCTATACATATACATATATCCCCTAGTTTTTGGATTTTCTTCCCATTTAGGTCACCACAGAGCGTTGAGTAGAGTTCCCTGTGCTATACAGTATGTTCTCTTTAGTTATCTATTTTATACATAGTATCAATAGTGTATATATGTCAATCCCAATCTCCCAGTACATCCCACCCCCCCTTCCCCTTGGTATCCATATGTTTGTTCTGTTTGTTCTCTGTGTCTGCATCTCTATTTCTGTTTTGCATATAAAATCATCTATACCATTTTTCTAGATTCCACATATATGCGTTAATATGCGATATTTGTTTTTCCCTTTCTGACTTACTTCACTCTATATGACAGTCTCTTGGTCCATCTACGTTTCTGTAAATGACCCAATTTCGTTCCTTTTTATGGCTGAGTAATATTGCATTATATATACGTACCACATCTTCTTTATCCATCCCTCTGTTGATGGACATTCACGTTGCTTCCATGTCCTGGCTATTGTAAATGGTGCTGCAATGAACATTGAGGTGCATGTATCTGTTTGAATTATGGTTTTCTCTGGGTTTCTCCATCATTTAGATGGCTCAACTACTCAAGAAAATTCATATTTCACACTCTTAAGTTATTATGTCTACAATTGCTAGAAAGTCATATCAGAGCTTTCCTATCCCTCACGGAGGGAAATGGTACTAAATCTTTGGCTAAATTGTGTCAAAGCCACCAGGCAAAGACTACAGGAAATACAGGAAATATACCTGTAGTTAAAATTAAGGTTTCCATTCCTTTGGCTACAGCAAAGAGAATGCACTTGGAAGGAACCATAGGGTGTGTCAGAAAGTGGGAGTGGGGAAGAGCTTCTCATAAGGTCTGGGCTTGTGTTGAGTGGTTCTAAGGAGAGATTAGGTAGAGGGAACACAGTCTGGATTGGCTAGTCTGGAAACAGAGATGCTTCAGCAACTTGATATTTCAGAATCCTTTCCCTTTCTCACCTGAATAAGCCAGAGAGCAAACTTTTTTTCGTTTTCAACAATTAGGAGTCCATGTCTGTTAACTTCACTCTCTGAAGCTTCCGCAGGTCTGGTTTTCCTTCTTCCAGTTTTTATTCATGTTATGTGTTTCCTTTATGTGCCTGGTTATTTTTGATTATGCCATATTGAAATTGGAATCCTAGGAAGATGTAAACTTCCTCCAGGGTGGATTTAAATTTGCTTCTATTCGGGTCCTTCATATTATTCCAACTCTGGGCATTGAGATAATCGAAGCTGAGACACATTTTCTTCATTTTCTGGGCCGTCAACTTCTAGTTCACCCCTGCTCCTAGAGTGCAATTCTCTTTTCTTGAAATTAAAGAAAGAAGGCTCATCAGACACACTTTTGGTAGGTTCTGGACCTCATTCTCTGTTTCTTTGTGAGGCTCTTAAAGCACGATTCAACCTCAGCCTCTGCCTCTGGAGTTGGTAAAGGAGTCCTCCAGGACTGGCAAACATCCCCAGGGGAAGTGACCCCAAACTCCAGACTTCCTTCCCAGGCCTATGTCCTCCACTGGCTTCTGGCTCAGTAATTCTTCCCCATTTTATTAGCTCTAACATTCCATCAAGTCGTTAAAAAGGCTTTTTTTGTCTAGATTTTCTAGCTGTCTTCAGTGGAAGCCTTGGTCTGCCATCCACAGAAGCACAAATCCATACCATATAATTTTTGAAAATTAATTATACTTTTTTATACTTAAAGTCCTTGCATAAAATTGTCAAGCTAGGTATGGCATATTTATAATTCTTTCTTAGTAATAATAAGTTGTTATCCAGTGCCTCACTCTCCCAAACCATGATAGATAACCAAATTAATTTGACTCTCTAGAAGATCAGTTTGCATTTTTTCAAAGGAAGAGTCGTATGAAATTTAACTTCTAGAGACTTGTTGTTACATCCCAAGGCTCCACGATTAAGTCAGCTAACTCTGCATTTCTCCTACTGGGTCCTCTTTAATTAGTTTAGAATGCAACTCTCAATTTATGAAACATTAAGGCCCTCATGAGTAGAAATACCTGTTATAATCCTCCACAAATTGAAGTAATAAATTTATTCATTTAGCTGTTGCTTTTGCAAGACTTGCCACCAAAGAAGGTAGAATGTCAATGGTAATTTTAGAGACATTACTTCATTATAAACGGATCTCAGGCCATAATCGGTTTCTTTTTCCTAAACCATGTGTATCATGCACATGTGTTAAAAGAAGGGTGGTTTGCATCAATGCAGTTTTTCCATTACAGAGGAGCACAGCAACAGAGTCGCTTCCAAACTTACAGTTGAAACATAATATTTTTCTTTACCTACTTTCCTGATGAAGTTAATTTAAACTTAAACTAAGCTGAAGGAAGTTTATGGTTTGAAGGAAAATGCCCAGTTGGAGCCACAGGGTTGATGGAGCAGAGATGGAACCTTTCCAGACTGAAACTGTTTCATAGTATGATTTAATGGTGACAAAACAGGAGTTCCCAGAAAAATATAATTTCCATTTCCCTTGCTGCAAGTGTTCATCCAGTTTGAATTGTTAATATCTCTGAACCTAGATGAACATCAGAAAGAGTCCTGAAAATAAGTCACTTTCCAGTTATTTTCCCCAGATATGGTAGGCAAAAATGCAGCAGAATAGAAATGAGCACAATTATTTGTATTACATGTATCTTGAAGAAATTGATTGAGGCCAGAAGTATTAAAAGATTATAAAGTATACATTTAAGAGTATTAGAGATATGTGAGATAAATGGGAATATTAACAGCCAGCCATCTTCACGACTGAGCAAACTTGGACTAGATGCTTATTCTGAATAATATTAACTATGAAAGACATTAACAATGGAAACTTAACAAATCAATAAGTTAGAAAACATGAAAGGAACTGATGGTGGCATTGGTTATATTTTTACCTCTCAGGATTGCAAACAAATGAACAACAAAAAAACACCTTGAAATGCAAATATCTTTAATCACTCTAAACTCAAGAGAGGGAAAATAAATGACCAAATAAAAATCACATCTGACCTCCAGCATAGAGACTACATGTAGTGGCTGATCGTTGCCTGCCTGGTTTTTCTATGTGGTTTCTGGAAAATAGTCCATCATTCTTTCCCCCCCTGTAAGCAAGCTTACCAAGAAAACAGAAGCAACCCTTTAAAGGTTTTGTAAGAAGCTGGTATTGGGTCTAGAGTATATCATTTTATTATATTGCCCCTATGAGCAGAGCTAATTAAGAGTGCATTATCATATAAGTCAGAAAGTTCCCTTAGAAATTGTGAAATGAATCAGTTTCAGAAAAGATGAATCAGCCTTGTTAGAAGTGTTGAGGACAATGATCATGATTTAACCCTTAAATATTTGGCAAGAAGTTCTACTCAGTCTTTTGTAAAGGTTCTGGTATTCAGCATGTATTGCACTTTCCCAAAGAAAGATATTTGACTTTTTTTGGCCACACAGTGCAGCTTTTGGGATCTTAGTTCCCTGACCAAGGACTGAACCCGTGTCCTTGGCAGTGAAAGCACTGAGTCTTAACCACTGGACCGCCAGGGAATTCCCAAAGATATTTGATTTTGAATCATGGACCTATTTGAAGATATATTCCTTAAAACTGTGTTGATTGTCAGTTTGCTATAAGTTCTTGATCTTCCGTGGTCAACAAAGTCCATACAGATGATTGATTTAGTACTATCTCATGTGGTCAGATGATATTAACACACTTTTGTTGGGCTGATCATGTAACATGGATGGTATATGAGTTTCCTATTGCTGTTTTAACAAGTTACCACAAACTTAGTGGATTAAAATAACACAAATTTATTATCTTACAGTTTTGAAGGTCAGAGGTCTTATAGTTTCAAAGGGGGCTAAAATCAAGGTGTTGGCAGGATTGCATTCCTTCTGAAGGAAGAAACCTTTCCTTGCCTTTTCCAGTTTTTAGAGGCTGCCCACATTCCTTGGCTCTTGGCTGCATCAGTACCCCTGCTTCTGTGGTCACATCTCCTTCTCTCTCTCTGACGGTCTGGCCTCCTTCTTATAAGGACCCTTGTGATTTTATATTGGCTCACTGTCAAAGATAAATGCAGTCAGGCATTAGTTAAGGTGATAAAAACAGATTTTATTCAGTGACTACTGAGAATAGGAGGAAAAGCTGAGCTCAATTCTAATCTGTGCAGAGGTGATTGGGTATTTTAAAGGGAGAATGAGGGAATAGGGAGTGGCAATGGCTTGAGCAGAGTCAGGAAAATGAAAAACTATAAAAAGCAGGAAGTGAGGATTGGTTCATGTAAAACCCACCTGGGTGTGCTAACTGGTGTTCATCATAGTTAGGCTTCTACTTTCCCACAGAGATTGGGAGACAGGGACCCTACCTTCAGAGGTCAGCTGGAACAAACAGTAAATTCTTTTGGCAGCCTTGAGTTTTCTCTGGCAGGCATTTTAAGGAGGGGCTAGTATCTTCTCTAGATGCACACTTGAGCTGTTAGAAACTGTGTTAGTGTTTGTTCAAGTCTTCACAGGCCATGGTTGAGGCCTAGTCGAGAAGAGGGCTCAGAGGAGCCTGACCAGAGTTTGATCAAGGAGAGTCTTTTTCACCACCTGGATCATTTCTCCATCTCAAGATTCTTAACCCAATCACATCTGCAAAGTTCCTTTTGCCATATAAGGTAACATAGTCACAGGTTCTGAGGATTAGGACTTCTACATCTTTTGCAGGGCACATTAGTCTGCCTACCATAGATAGCAATGACAGAGCTCCACCACCCAAAAAGTATATTTCTCTTATCATTTTTAAGTTTTGATAAATTTCCAATCCATGATCACTCATCTGAACCTCATAACAATCTTTTGAGACAAAAGGACAAATATCTTTGACCCATTTGCCTTGCGGGAGCTTAAACTAAGAGATACTCAGAACCTCCCCCAAAAGTGTGATGATGATGATTGCTTTAAAACCTAAGTTTCTGATTTCTTAATTACAAGTTTTTTATACAATATGTCACTGAGTTTTAAAAAAATTTTAAATTTTATTTAATTTTATTTATTTTTGGTTGCATTGGGTCTTCATTGCTGCGCGCGGACCTGCTCTAGTTGCGTCGTGCGGGGGCTACTCTTTCGTTGTGGTGTGCGGTCTTCTTATTGCGGTGGCTTCTCTTGTTGTGGAGCATGAGCTCTAGGCATGCGGGCTTCAGTATTTGTGGCACACGGGCTCCGTAGTTGTGGCTCACAGACTCTAGAGCGCAGGTTCAGTAATTGTGGCACACGGGCTTAGTTGCTCCGTGGCATGTGGGATCTTCTCAGACTAGGGCTCGAACCCATGTCCCCTGCATTGGCAGGCTGATTCGTAACCATTGCGGCACCAGGGAAGTCCCAATATATCACTGATTTTAAAAGCATTGCACACATACAAAACTGTGAAAACAAAACAAAACAAAACATATTTATGGCCTGAAAAAAAGGACCGCTTCAGTGCTTTAAAAGCATTTTCAACTTTTATCTAAAGCTCATATCTTTATATTCTGACTGCTTTTCATTTCTCTTAATTAAAAGTGCTGTTTTAATCCTTCAAGATTTTAGGTCAATGGACCCAAGGAAATGTTCTCAACTTTTGAAATCTATTTTATGCTCTGTTGACCTAATCACAGAGGATATTATAACCACCAAAGTTATTTTTTATGGCCAACTCTGATAATACTGAGTCTATCTAACTTCCAAATTAATTTATTTATTTGTATGATTAAAAAACAGTGAGCATGAACTATAAAATTTCTGTTTCTTCAAGGGGTTTTCAGACAGGGATTATTTTCTTTACCTCCATATCCCTAGTCCTTAGCACAGTGTCTTGGACTTTGATAATCAATAATTGATGAAAATAAGTAAACAAATTCCATGCAGCTGTGAGAGAGGTGAGCACAAGGAGATCTCCTATGCATATGGCAGCACTTAACACAGTCAGTGGGGGAACAGGGCGTCAGTTAGGCCCATTAGATGAAGGGATCTCCTAAAGTGTACTGTGAAAGAGGAGTAACAATAGAAAGAATAATAACAATAGTTCAGATGGGGATGGGGAAGGGCATTCGAGGAAAAGAAGGGAGAAGATTGTAGGGACGAAACTGTAGAGACCCTCCTATGACTTTGGTTGTCACATAATATGATATTGAAAATTTTCTCTATTTTAATTTAAGAAGTACAGGTTATTTTCTCAGGTGTGTGAAATAATTTGACTATTTGATGCTTGATAAGTCACAATTACCTAAATTGCCATGTAATGATATCATATGAATCTACTTGTAACTGTTAAAGTATGAGGTGTGTGTGACATTAAGACATTTGGAGATGACATCATAGTTCTTAGATTTTTTAAAAATAAATTTATTTGTTTTATTATTTTATTTTATTTTTTTGGCTGCGTTGGGTCTTCATTGCTGCACGCGGGCTTTTCTCTGGTTGCGGCGAGTGGGGGCTACTCTTTGTGGAGGTGCTCAGGCTTCTCGTTGCGGTGGCTTCTCTTGTTGCAGAGCATGGGTTCTAGGCACTGGGCTTCAGTAGTTGTGGCATGTGGGCTCAGTAGTTGTGGCTCAGAGACTCTAGAGTGCAGGCTCAGTAGTCGTGGCACACGGCCTTAGTTGCTCCACGGCATGTGGGATCTTCCTGGACCAGGGCTCAAACCCGTGTCCCCTGCCTTGGCAGGCAGATTCTTAACCACTGCACCACCAGGGAAGCCCCCATAGTTCTTAAATTGAAGTGATCTTGTGAAAATCACTAGAAGTGAAAATCATAGAAGTAAAAAAGAGATTGATTAGTCTTCACCATTGAAGTACAGATAGTGGTTATAATTAGAGAATGCTTGGACCCTCGTAAAAATTTAGGCAAATAGTGAAAAATGAATCTGGTGAAGGGATCTAATAAAATGCCTCTCAAAATCTTCCACACTTGGGCTTCCCTGGTGGTGCACTGGTTGAGAGTCCGCCTGCCGATGCAGGGGACACAGGTTCGTGCCCGGTCTAGGAAGATCCCACATGCCGTGGAGAGGCTGGGCCCGTGAGCCATGGCCGCTGAGCCTGTGCTCTGCAACGGGAGAGGCCACAACAGTGAGAGGCCCGCGTATCACCAAAAAAAAAAAAAAAATCTTCCACACCAAATTCTCTTAGCATCTCAGGCAAATTAAGAAATTCAAACCTGAAGCTGCAAAGAGCTATAGAATCTGGAAATCCTTTAATTTTCTATTTTTTTTCCTCTGATAAAAAGTGCTTAACTCATTAAACTGAAATTTTCATAATAAAAACAAAGTTTTCTTTTTTTTTATGACTTGGAGAGAAATGGGGATTTAGCTTTCCAGTGTATTCAACCAAGTGTCAATCCCTCTGACACTTGTCCTTTATATGTGTATTTCTCATGTATTTCTTGATCAGTTACCTCTCAATGCACTTGACAAACTTGGAACACTTTCTCCCTCTCTCAGTAAATGACACCATATTCTCAGCTGCTCAGACCATCTTGAGTCCGCTCTTCCTGTCTCACCCCACATCCAAACAAGCAGGGCTTTTTTTTTCTTGTTTATTTTCTGTCTCCTCTCCTTGACTATAAGGTCTGAGGGAGAAGGGATGGTGTCAGTCCTGTTCACAAACAAATCCTCACTGTCTAGACGAGCAGATATTAAATGCATATTTATTGAATGAATTAATAAAAAATATTAATGACGTCTTTTTGTGTAAAATTTGCATTCTCGTGAGATTTTTGAAAGGCACAGAAAAGTGCAAAGCATAAAAAATTGTGTAAGAAAACTCCCAGGAGCCCCTATAATTTTTGTTTCCAGAGATAATCACTATTAATATTCTAAAATATTCCCTCCAAAGATCTGAGTTAATATTTTCAGACACTTTGTAATAGATGCCTAAAAGATGATTAAAGCATCAAAGAAAATTAACTTTAAGGCTTTTAAGACATACCTGGATATTGTATAAGCTGTTTAGAATCTTGATTTTCCCTCTCATAACTTCATATAAGCATTTTCTCACATTATTAGAATTCGAAGACATATTTTTAATGTTTGCATATTTCACTTCATGAGTATATTATATTTGTTTATATTTAATTAAGACATTAAGTTGTTTACATTTTTTGAATTTATGAGAGACATCATGATGAACATCAATACATGGTCTTTCTGGATATTTCTTCGAAAAGTAGAAGATGAATTACACCAAATGATAAAAACATTTTTAAGGCTCTTGGTGTATGCTGCCGAATTATTTCCTAGAAATATAATGGTTAGTACCTAATAAATTGAACATGGGTACCTGATTTACTATCCCTTTGTTTTATATGTAAAAATATGTATATTTAATTTTTTATTTGTGAATTCAATAGACAAACTTTTTTTCATTGCTTTAATTTTCAGTGATTTGATCACTAGTGTGGCTGAATATTCGTTCAAAGGTTTTGCCTCATTGATTTACATGTGCATCTAACTAAAATATTATTAAACATATTGCACCCAAAAATATATATGTAATTTAAATGTGCACTCTTAAGAAAATCATAAATAGTAATAATAAACTAGACCCCTGTGTAGCCATAATTCAGTTTATGGAATAAAACTCCTAAGATTTTTAAGATTCCTGTATATCCCACCCCAACTTATCTACTTTCCTCCCTACAGAGATAACCACTATCCTGAATTTCTTTATTTTCTTTGTAGTGTTACCAAAATAAATTTTTCCCTAAAAATATTTTGCTTAATTTATCTTTTTAAGACTACTTAATAAAATTATGTTTTATGTATGCTCCTGTCACTTATTTTCATAATTTAACAATCTCTTTGGAGAGTCATCTGTGTTGCTATATGTAGCTACTATTTACTTATTTTTTCAGTTCTACATAACATTCCATCATAGCAATATCTCACAATTAACTTATTCATTATAATTTAGATGGGAAATTGAATTATTTCCATTATTTAGTTATTTTAATTGATGAAATTTTATGTATATTCTTATAATTATAATGTGTATATGTATTCTTTTATAGGAGCAAGAGTGAGTATGTGTTTAGGATAAAAGAACTGGGTGTAGGATTTATGTGTCTTTAGCTTTATAGAGGAATCCCCAATTGTTTTCCAAAGTGATTGTACAATGTACATGTGGACCAGCATGAAAATTCTCATTGCTTCCCAACTTTGCCAGTACTTGGCATTGTCAAACTTTTTATTTTTTGCCAATCTCGTGGGTAGGAAATGACAAATTATGGTAATTTTACTTTTCATTTCCCTGAGTACAAATGAAGTTAATTATCTTTTCATACTTTTCCTCTACTGCAGACATTTTTGTTGTCCATTTGACTATTGGTCTGTTTCTATTTTTCTTGTTGATGTAAATGTATTCTGAATACTAATCGTGTATATCTTTTCTCTGTTTATGGATTAACTTTTCAGTCTATTTATGGTATCTCTGAATGAATAGAAGTTTCTAACTTTAGTGAATTAGAATATATAAATGTTTTCTTATTTTGGGTTGTGCTTTTTGTGCATTTTAGAAATCCTTCCCTTTCTTAAGGTCTGAAAGTTAAAGTTTTTACTTTTCACATTGAAATCCTTAACGCATTTGGCATTTATTTTTGTGTGTGGTGTGAAGCATGGATTGAACTTTATTTTTTCCTGTATGAATAACAAATTATCTCAGCACCAGTTATTGGTCAATCTGTCTTTTTCTGTCTGACCTACAGAGCTAACCCTATCATACCTTGTTTCCATAATTTATGACTCTTTCCTATCTCTGTGGTAACACCATACCATCTTAATTACTATGAAGCTTTAACATACAGTTTTGCTATTTGTCCTACTGCCTTCTTTTTCTTCATAAGTGTTTTGAACATTATTCATAAATACTTTGTTCTTTCACTTACATTTTGATATCAGCTTGAAGAGTTTCATGAAAAACTACATTAATAACATATTTTAAAGTTTTACTTTAATAATATTCTAACTAGACTTTTAAATTTAGAATAATTTTAGGCTAATAGAAAAGTTCATACAAAAGGGAGTATGGAAAAGTTCCCACATATCCTACACCTAGTTTCCTTTATTATTAACATTTTGAATTACTACATCATAACTAATGAATCAATATTGATACATTGTTATTATTATTAAGTAAACTTCATATTTTATTAGTTTTTTTTTCTAATGTCCTTTTTCTGGTCTAGAATTCCTTCTACGATACCACATTACATTTAGTAATCATGTCTTACTTAATCTCCTCTGTGAGTTTAAATGTGACAGTTTCTCAGATCTTACTTGTTTTAATGACCTTGATAGTTTTCGAGAGCACTGTTCAGGTATTTTTGTAGAATGTCCTCAAATTAGTTTGGTTTGATGTTTTTCTCATGATTTAACTGAGAGGTTATTAGTTTTGAGAGGAAGATAATAGAGGTGAAGTGCCATTCTTCACACATCATATCAAGAGTATATGGTATCAACATGACAAGTCCTTAGAGTTAACCTTGACCACCTGGCTAAGGTAGTGTTTGCCAGGTTTCTCCACTGTAAAGTTACTTTCCCCCCATTTTTTATAGTCTTTGGAAATAAGTCCCTAAGTAGAACCTGCCCTAAAGGAGTGAGAAGTTATACTCCACTTTCTTGAGGAGGGAGTATCTATATAAGTTATTCTGAAATATTCTGCATGGAAAATTTGTCTCTGTTCCCCCATTTATCTACAGTTGGCCTTTGAACATCACAGGGCTTAGAAGCACCAAACCCCACACAGTCAAAAATCCATGAATACCTTTTGACTCCCCCCAAACTTAACTACTAATAGCCTACTGTTGACTAGAAGTCTTACCAATAACATAAACAGTCAATTAACACATATTTTGTATGCTATATGTATTATATACTGTTTTCTTACAATAAAGCAAGCTAGAGAAAAGAAAATGTTAAGAAAATCATAAAGAAAATATATTTATAGCACTGTGTTGTTTTTATCGATACCATAAGTTTACATGATCTATTTACAAGATGAATTATCTGTCCCTCAGTACCTACATCAATATTGTCTTATGTGATGCAAATACTATAGATGTTTTATGTGTTACTAATACTAGATATCAGAATTGAAAAGATAGTGTGAAAAAGAAATTCATATTTATTTACAGGTATAACCAATATATGCATTGATAACAAAGAAGCAGCAATACAATTGCTTTATTGTAGCCTAGTATAATTGATGTGATTGCTTCCTGGTAGCCTAGCCTATATACTAGTGAAAGAATCATTGTAAAATTTTTATAAAACTGTAAAAAACTGTCCCTTACTGACAAGGTACCTCCTGACTTCAAGTACAAAGCATCAATACAACCAATCCAGAAAAAGTGTTCTCATTGTCCAAATCTTCTTGTACAATCAAAAGACTGGCAGCTGGTGTGTATCTTTTCCCTTCAAGGCTCAGGATTAACAGCTTTATAGATAAGGGACGTCCTAATCATAAACCTTGACTGCATTTGCACCAAACTGTAGAGTTAGCCTATCCCTTCCTGCCTTTAAATCCTGATGCTTGCTTCTCTTCTTTAGTGATAAAATATCCTTTGTGGTTTCCCCCCACCTCCCTAGAAGAGGGCAATTTCCTCTGATTAAAAACCTGTTCAAGCAGATAATCTTTCTTCTCCATGATATTTTTAGTGACATCTGGGAACTGGTCTTGCTGTCTCTTGGTTGGCAGAATCTGTTTCTCCTGATAATGTGACATTTTAAAGCCAAATCTCTCTCTAAAGTTATCAAACCTTCCTTTGCTGGCATTAAATTCTCCAGCTTTAGACCTTTCACTTTCCTTTTGCTTTAAGTTATCATGTAATGACTTCGCTTTTTCTGAAATCCCAGTAGAGTCTATAGATACGCCTTTCTTAAAGCGATCCTGCACCTATATAAAAGCTGCATTTTCATCGATGATCTGATAAAGAAATGCAAAGTGCTCTCAGATGAGCTGAAAACATTCCCAGGAAGGTAAGCGTGGCTAGCACTTTCCCAATATGATTGGCAGACTAGAAAAAAAAAGTCCCTTTCCTTGGAGACTGATGTCCTGTGTGCAATAGAGAAGGGATGGGGGGAGTGGGGAGAGAGTAATGAGGCCATGAACTCAGCTGGCAATAATCACAGGAAGGTCGTGGCAGGCAGAAGAGCCAGCGCTGACAAGCCTGTCCCCTATGGTTTCTACGGCCTTCTGATTGTACTATGCTAGGTACAGGTAACCGCTCTTCACTTTTCTTCTTTCTGCAGGAAGATTTAGCTATTCCTTGCAATATATTAGAAAAATACACTTTTCTCACTAATTAGAAGCCTCCTACATGGAAAGGCGATGGGTGGACCTAGCCTGCTGATCTATCCATCCATGCGCCCAAAGTAGCGAGTATGGGTTTGGAGTTGCAGGAGAAAGACACTTAGGCATCGGAAGGGTTTTTACATATGGCCTTGTTTTTTTCCCCAAGTATAAACGAAGAATTTGGTGACGTGAAATTGAGTCCAAAATGAAAACACAAACACAAATCCATGAACAAAATGCAACCCACCACTCTTCAAGTTGATGACATTTAAAAATTCCCCCAGTTAATAAAAAATAGCCACTGGGGGAAAAAATTTCCTGTAAGTTTTGTTTACTACAACCAGACTTCCCTGGTGGTGCAGTGGTGAAGAATCCTCCTGCCAATGCAGGGGACACGGGTTCGAGCCTTGGTCTGGGAAGATCCCACATGTTGTGGAGCAACTAAGCCTGTGTGCCACAACTACTGAGCCTGAGCTCTAGAGCCCATGAGCCACAACTACTGAGCCTGCGCACCTAGAGCCCGTGCTCCGCAACAAGAGAAGCCACCACAATGAGAAGCCCACGCACCACAATGAAGAGTAGCCCCTGCTCGCTGCAACTAGAGAAGGCCCGGGGCGCAGCAACAATGACCCAATACAGCCAAAAATAAATAAATAAATTTTTAAAGTTTTATTTACCACAACCTTATCGTTTCTCAACTGGACCGTGTTTGGGAGAACACTAGTTTGTTTTGAAGAGGCTATTTGTTTTGCAAAATAGTGAGCAAACTTTCTTCATTAGCATTTTCTTCGGATATTGCTAAAGTTTTACAAGTGGTAGTGACACAATTTTAAGAAGTTCTACTTTAAGGGTAACTGGGGAGGCTCAGAGAAACCTGAAATCCCCTTTCTAGCCCTGGTCTGAGAGGATGTGATACAATTTAAAGAATTTTCCTGATTCTCACAAATTAATCTGAAGTTAAGGCTCAATTTTCAGTCATCCCCAAACCACCAAGCTATTTGCTCATATTAACAAAGTGCCTGAAGCATAATTCATTCTTTACCTGTATACTAAAAACCCCATTGCATTGATTTTTTTATAAGCTTTTTTACCTCTGTGTAAAAAATATATATATACAAGTGTATGATGTATATTTTAGTTCTTAGCTTTTTTTTAATGGTTTCTAATATGTATGACCAACGTAGCCCTTGCTTTAATTAAATGTGCCATGTAAATATAAACACGTCTTATCAGATTAAAAAAATAAAGCTGCATTTTCAGTATGTGATAAAAAGGTATTTTGCAAAATGTGCAAGGTTTTCATGACTGCTGACATAGCTGCAGTAATGGTTTCACAAAGTTCCTTTTCTTTTTTTACAGTCATCCTTAGGCTGGAATCACTTACGTTGAAGTGGAGGGCAACCACAGCTGCAGACCTCAATTACGGTACATATCGAGCAGTTCAACTTTTTTTTTGTAATGTCATGACTTTTTTCTGCTTCTTAGAAGGAACACTTCCAGCATCCCTAGTGGCATTTTGTATTAGTCCCATGGTGTTATTCAAGGTTTACGGTATTGCACTAAACACAATGAAAAAATACATACAAACCTTGAGAGATCACTTTTTATTGTGATATGCAATTTACTGGAGAGACGAACTGGTCACACAGAGATGATTAATGACACATGGCATTTTAAGCAGATACAACACTTAAGCTCACTGCAACAGCAACAGGAGGTGGTCATGAAATTATTACAGTAGCACAATATTTACAACAGTTAATTCTATGCAGTTATGATTTGGTACTGCATCTTTAAGTTTGTTAAGATTTCTCTTGACTTTGAATGGAGACATCTATGGTTTGTGCTTGTGTGCGTAAGTTTTGATACATTTTAGCTTTTTGTAATAGTTTTGTGTATATTTTATGGTAGTAAATAATAGACTAGTATCTACATATATTTTATGCATTTATGACATATGTAGCTTTTTCTTAATTTTTTTGAATTCACAATTCATCTGTGTGTTACTTCAAATTGTCACAAATTTCCAAAATATTTATTGAAAAAATCCATGTATAAATGGACCCATGCAGTTCAAACCCAAGTTATTCAAGTATCATCTGTCCTCATTTGATCATGTATTTATGGATAGTATGTATTGATGAATATTTATTTTATATACATTTTGTGTCTATTTAAATGACATTTATTTCTTTTACTTAATTGTATCTAATATATTTATATACATTGATACTTTGCCTATAATTATATTAAATCCATAGATTATTTTGGGGAAAACTGCTAAGATATTGAAACTGTCTATCCATGAGCATAGCATGTCTCTCTTCATTTACTTAAATTTTTATTTTTCTTTTTCGCTTTTATTTTATTGAAGTATAGTTGATTTACAATTTTGTGTTAGTTTCAGGTGTACAGCACAGTGATTCAGTTATATATATTCTTATTCAGATTATCTTCCCTTATAGATTATTACAAAATATTGAGTATAGTTCCCTGTGTTATACGATGGGTCCTCTATTTAAAAATGTAAAATGATCTTTGAATAAAATTTTTCTTTCTCTTCCAGAAAGATCTTAACACATTTTAAGATCTTAATTAATCACTGGATTTTATTTTATTTTTGTTACAACCCATCAGTCATGATTCATGTAAAAGAAATCATACCTGTAATTTAATCAAAGAAAATTTAAAGTAAAGAATTACTAACTAGAAAAAGGTGATTAGCTTCTAAAAAGAGTAAAAGAGAACTCTAAATAATACAGAATTAGCAAATGTAGGCAGTAGTTACTGCTTCTAGGACTGAAGGAAAATTTCTAAGGAAGAATACATTCGGAAAAGCTCTCCTCCTGTGGCTGAGATTCAGATCTCATTTAAGAGAGCGTGTCTGTGGCTCACTGGATGCTGGAGAAGTTCAAAAAGAAGCTAAAGCCTGAACTGGTGAGCAGGCTATTAGGGTGCCAGTACTTGGCAACAGGAATCTATCTGCTGAGATAATCAGATAAATTTGTTTGTGGGTGTGCAACCCTGTGTCTCCCATACATCACTGACAAGAAAGTCACTCCCTGGGGTATCAGCAAAATGTGGGCACTACTGAGTCTTTTGCACACCACTGACAGCCAGACTAGGGCTAGAAGGAAGGTACACCAAAATGAGGAAGAGAAGCTCTTTCCTGTTACACCTTGCAGTGTCCCAGTAGTGCCCTCTACTGACAAATTCTAACATTGTGCCAGCAGGCAAAGGAGAAATGTTTACAGGATCCAGATGCAGCATTACAAAGCAAGATAAAGAAGGGTAGATCCCGCATGCTATCAAATATAGTATTTTTAAAAAAATAGTATATTCTCATTATTACTGGTATATAGAATTATCTTTAATTTTTATCTATTGATATTATATTTGCCAACTTTTATATAGAGTATTCTAATTATTATTAGTGCATAGAATTACCACTAATTTTTGCCTATTGATATCTGGAAACTTTGATAAACTCTTATTAACTCTAATTTATCTGTGTATTCATCTGGTTTTATACGTTGACTATTAACTGTGAATAATGACTCCTTTGTTTCCTGCTTTATAATCCTCACACAGGTTTTTTTCCCCTTTTTCTTATCTTATTGAGCTGAATAGGACTTACAGAACAATGTTAAAAAGAATCGGTGATAGTGGCATTCTTAACTTGTTTCTGAGTTTTAAGGGAATGCTTTTAATATTTCACCACTGAATATAATGTCTAGTGTAGGATTTCTTTTGGTAGATTATAGGTTTAAGAAAGTTCCTCTGTATTCCAAAATTTAGGAAAGTCTCATCATTGAAGTGAATTTCCTTTAAAGGCATACTTGCAGGAAGACATTTATTAAAATTACAGAGAGTTGGGAAAACTAAAATTAAATTTATTAGTTTATTAGGAACAGAGTATAGTTAATAACATTAATAACATTTCACATTTAATATTTTATAGTTTATGAAAATTCTTCATATTTGCTGCTTATTTGAGCCACAAAACAACCATTTGATGTAGGAGGAGAAAGTGGAGCAGAAATTGCTACTTGCTTTCTAAAATCCCATCTCCCCATTTTCCTTTTTCTCATCTGCAGCACATGGCCATTCAAAATAAATATACATTTCTCTTTGCAGTGGGGGTGGCTATGTTACTTTGTTCTGGCCAATGGGATGTAAGTTGAAGTGTCCTGTAGCACTTTCACAGGAATCTTTTTAAAGAGATAGTTGATGTGCAATGTTTGCCTCTTTTCTTCACCCTTCTTACACCTTCCTGCTTGGAACATGGATAACACCATCCTGGGCTGTGAGCATGAAGACTGCCCCCTTATGACATCAGAGCAGTGAGCTGGCATCCCGGAACTGGATCCCTGAGGGTTCTGTGGAGCAGAGTGACTGTGCCAGGTCATTTATGCGCTTTTAAATGAGAGAGAGAAATCAACTTTGTATCTTAGTATCTGTCTATCTATCTATCTACCTACCTGCCTACCTACCTACCTACCTATCTATTTATTTATGGCTGCATGGGTCTTAGTTGCGGCACTCAAAATCTTTCATTGTGGCGCGTGAGCTTCTTTCTAGTTATGGCGTGCAGGCTCGGTAGTTGTGGCGCACGGGCTTAGTTGCTCTGCAGCTGTGGGGTCTTTGTTCCCTGACCGGGTATCGAACCCGTGTCTGCTGAATTGTAAGGTGGATTCTTAACCACTGGATCACCAGGGAAGTCTGTATCTTGTTTAAGCTACTTCTCTTTGCGCTTTCTCATATTTGATCCATTTATTTAAGAAAGAGAAGAAATATGATTATATGTAAATATAGGTGCTAATGTTAAGTATATGATAGGGTAAACCATTAAATTTTAAAAATATATTTACCAGTTGGGAGTTTGAGTGACTAGGGTAGATGGAACAGGAATACAATCTAGACTTATGTGACTATAAGGGTAGATTTGCCCTTGGATCATGTAAATATATACTTATAAGCATAAATTAAAATATCAATCACTTAATATAAAAAATAAATGGAAACAACTGAGTGTCGTGTATTGAGTTAGTGACATAACCAAACAGGGAAAGACTATTTCAAATGACTTTGTAACACAGTAATTTGTTCATGGATCCCTAGTATGATATACTTTAAGAACAAAAAAATTGCAGAAATATCTTAAAACAATAATCATACTATTGTTGGTAGTGTTGATATTGCTATACATACAGTTGTGAGATAAATTTAATGGGCTATTTATGTTGGTGTTGTTTAGAATAAGGATATTTTTACGGGACAAAGAAGATATAAATTAAGATTAATGATGTTAAATAAATATCCCAGTCTCATTTAAACTGGAATTGAAAGTATGTATTCATGACGAATTTCATCTTAAAAATATGTGTTCTCTAGTTCTGTTCACTGAAAAGTCCTGAAACAAAGGCCAACCCAGTAAAACTGAACACCATTAGTGCTAAAAGGCTTCTAAATACCCCTTCCCTTTAAAAGTTACCAGGACTTCTTGAAAAAAACGGCCGATTCTAGCTCTGGGGCAAAAAATGTACAAAATGAGACTGGAACTTTTTTTTTTTTAACAAGTGTTTTTTACTATTGTTTTTGATAAACACTTTTAATTAAGGCCTAAGATTTAAGTATATTTTCAGTCTTCTAATTTAATTTTTTTATTTTTATATTTATTTTTTATTGGAATACAGTTGATTTACAATGTTGTGTTAATTTCTGCTGGACAGCAAAGTGATTAATATATATTATGTTACATATACATTATATGTATTATTTATATATATATATATACATTCTTTTTTATATTCTTTTCCATTATGGTTTATCACAGGATATTGAATATAGTTCTCTGTGCTATATGGTAGGACCTTGTGATTTATCTATTCTATATATAATAGTTTGCATCTGCTAACCCCAAACTCCTAATCCACCTCTCCACCCACCTCCCCCTTGGCAACCACAGATCTGTTCTCTATGTCTGTGGGTCTGTTTCTGTTTCATAGATAAGTTCATTTGTGTCATATTTTAGATTCCACATATAAGTGATATCATACGGTATTTGTCTTTCTCTTTCTGACTTACTTCATTTAGTATGATAAACTCTAGGTTCATTCATGTTGCTGCAAGTGGCATTATTTCATTCCTTTTTAATGGCTGAGTAGTATTGCATTGTATATATATACCACATCTTCTTTATCCATTCATCTGTTGATGGACATTTAGGTTGTTTCCATGTCTTGGCTGTTGTGAATAGTGCTGCTATGAACATTGGGGTGCATGTATCTATTTGAATTATAGTTTTGTCTGGATATATGCCCAGGAGTGGGATTGCTGGATCATATGGCAACTCTATTTTTTGTTTTCTGAAGAACCTCCATACAGTTTTCCATAGTGGCTGCACCAATTTACATTTCCACCAACAGTGTAAGAGGGTTCCCTTTTCTCCACACCCTCTCCAGCATTTATTATTTGTAGACTTTTTAATGATGGCTATTCTGACTGGTGTGAAGTGGTACCTCATTGTAGTTTTGATTTGCATTTCTCTAATAATTAGCGATGTGGAGCAACTTTTCATGTGCCTTTGTCCATCTGTATGTATTCTTTGGAGAAATGTCTGTTTATGTCTTCTGCCCACTTTTCAATTGAATTTTGTTGTTGTTGAGCTGTGTGAGCTGTTTGTATATTTTGGAAATTAAGCCCTTGTCAGTCACATTGTTTGCAAATATTTTCTCCCAGTCTGTAGCTTGTCTTTCATTTTGTTTATGGTTTCCTTTGCACAAAAACTTATAAGTTTGATTAGGTTCCGTTTGTTTCTTTTTGCTTTTATTTCTATTGCCTTGGGAGACTGACGTAAGAAAACATTGGTACGATTTATGTTAGAGAATGTTTTGCCAACGTTCTCTTCTAGGAGTTTTATGGTGTCGTGTCTTATATTTAAGTCTTTAATCCATTTTGAGTTTATTTTTGTGTATGGTGTGAGGGTGTGTTCTAACTTCATTGATTTACATATGGCTGTTAGACTGGAACATCTTATAGTTCTGGAAAGCAAGATAGTACTACTATCAAATACCACTATGATTATATCAAAAAGAAGCATGAACTAACCTAAAGATGGTATAATAAGGATACTAGTTGCAATTAATGAGCATCAAATATGTTTACATCCACAAGTTAATAATGATGCCAAAAGATGAAAAAAAACAAAAACTCTTAATTCTCACCTTTGGAAGTTGTTAGTGAAACAACTCTTTATTTTGAAAGAAGTAAATAAAGGGAAAGAAGCACTTTCTTACTTCTCCTATATGAAATATTCCTCAAAGTAACTACACAGTTGATAAGAAAAAAATTCTCTTTATAAGAGTATTCCAGCTAATGATCATGGAAGGAATGGTAAAATGAGCATTTCCCATTTCGTAACCTGAGTGAATTAGTGGATCTAGGCAATGATTGTTAGTAGCCAGCATCACAAAGAGAGACATCTGAACACTATATATGCACCACTACTTACGAACATTCTTGCAAAGAATTGAAGCTGAAGCCAAATAAATTTATCTAATTTCTGATAAATTAGAAACACAGGGGGCAGAGAAACACAGTAAAGAACATTACAGGGATATAATCAGCAAAATACAGACTATGGGAAACTTTACAGAAAACAAACTTTTTTCTTCAAAGAAAGATTTAAAAGAAAAGGAGAGAGGATGATGGAGGGAGCACCCGTAAATTAGGAGTGACTAAGAAACTATATCCTCTGAATGCAAGGTATAGATCTTTTTTTTTTTTTTTTTTTTTTTTTTTTTTTGCGGTACACGGGCCTCTCACTGTTGTGGCCTCTCCCGTTGCGGAGCACAGGCTCCGGACGCGCAGGCTCAGCGGCCACGGCTCACGGGCCCAGCCGCTCCGCGGCACGTGGGATCTTCCCGGACCGGGGCACGAACCCACGTCCCCTGCATCGGCAGGCGGACTCTCAACCACTGCGCCACCAGGGAAGCCCTAGATCTTTGGATTCTGTTTAAAACATTAGTGAAGTAATAATCATTAGATAACACTGTCTGGATATCTGTCAGTATGAAGGAATTAGGATTAATATTTTAAGGTGCAATAATGATATTGTGGTTTAGTTTTTAAAGAGTCCTTATTTTTTAGAGGTACATATCAAAATATTTATAGATAAAATAGCATAATGTATGGAATTTGCTTTACAATCACCTGGAGGTGGGGGGAAAAAGCCATGATGAAGCAATATTGATAACTGATGAGTTGATAGTTGATGAAACGGAGTGATTCTTGGCTATTAAACTATCTTTGTATATGCTTGAAAATTTTTTTAATGTAAAAACAAATATTGTTTCCTTGATTCCTCCCCAGATTCCAATTTAAATAGATGATCTGGGTGGCAGTAAGTCCTTGAGACAATGAATTCTTATTTAGTCTGAGTTAAACAAGAAACCAGGACCTGAAACTGCAGTTTCGGGTCAACAGAGCAGATTGAAGAGTAGCTGTGCGATATAATAGAAGGAGCACTGGAGGGAGGTCGGGGGCATTTGATTGACTTGGTTTTACCTCTAGCCAGTCAAGTGGACTAGACAAGTCAGTTTACCTCTTTGGGCCTACGTTTCTTCACCTGTAAAAGGCAAGTTTAGGTTATTTAATTTCTAACTTTCTTTCCAGCTTTTGCTGTGCATGAGAGGAGTGAATGATCTTGAGTGTATTGAGGTTCCCAGTCTTACACCATTATTTTCTTAACTATTTTTTTTCCAACCAAATAATCCCTTTGGCCTTTGGGATAAATGTGTTTGCTTCTCCTCGGAACCTAACTGAACTCTCTTATACTCTTAGGATTGTTCACATTTAGCTGCTTACCTCACTGTGGGCCTCAGCTAGCAACAGCTGCCTTGTCCCCACGTGCAGTCTTTTTCTTTCACTGTACATACACTTAACGAGTCCTATAGAGTTAAGGAAGGGTGTTAGAGACTGAGGCAAAAAAAATTTTTAAGCCAAACAGACAATAATAAACCATTGTTTATGTCCTTGTAGAATTTATGATTCTTGTGTGGAGAGTTATATAAACGTTAACACACAATGAGTTTAATGTGTAAAAAGTATAATACGTGGACAGTTGGATCAGTGGGGAAGTATCAGAAGTTTGTCAACAGGGGAATGACAAGTGCATTTTTGTATATTTGATACATCTTTGTGGCAATGGTATAAAGTGATCTCCGTTCAGCAAGGCAGTTCAGCTTGGTGGTTAAGAAAATGGATCTCTCAATGTGAGACTTTGTGCTTGAAAACCGGCTCTGCTGCTTATTAGCTGGAGACTGGGGCAGGTTATTAACTTCTCTTTGCTTCAAATCCCTCATCTGTACAGTGGAGATCATTATCTGTATGGTTTCCACGAAATGCATATCACTTTCATACTATCATAAAGTTGAAAAATTGTAAGTCAAACCATCATAAGTCAGAGACTACTGTAGTACCTTTTTTCACGGGGCTGTTTTAAGTATTAAATGAGTTAATAAATGTTAAGCACTTAGAATAATACCTATCTCAGAGTAAGTACTATATAACAATGTGCAATATGAATAAACATTATATTTTATATAATATAAAATAATACTTTGCTATTATTATTCATTTACTTTATGGCATAAAAAATATTTCTACTAGTACCAATTCTGAAGAGAGTTGTCCCTGGTGAAGATATTTGGTTGTCATAATTCTGCTACATATAACGCAAAAGGGGGCATAAAATATATCTCCATCACTCATGAAGAAGTATAAAATAGAAGTATAAAGTAAGATAGTATAAAATAGAATGTGCAGGGCTTCCCTGGTGGCGCAGTGGTTGAGAGTCCGCCTGCCGATGCAGGGGACGCGGGTTCGTGCCCCGGCCCGGGAGGATCCCACATGCCGCAGAGCGGCTGGGCCCGTGAGCCATGGCCGCTGAGCCTGCGCGTCCGGAGCCTGTGCTCCGCAGTGGGAGAGGCCACAGCAGTGAGAGGCCCGTGTACCGCAAAAAAAAAAAAAATTAAAAAAAGAATGTGCAAAGCAAAGAAAATAATTCTGAGAAGAAATGAAACAAATTAGACAATTATTAAAATGTGTCTGGAGGGAATTCTCATTAGGTTGAAAATTATGGTGAGCAATTTATTTGACATATTTTAATCAAATGTCCTGAATTAGGAGTCACAGCTAAATATAACCATGATGAAATCTTGTCAGCTAGAAACACACAGACATATAATAGAGAAACACGCATTTTTCTTTATTTTCAAAAACAGATGTTCTGAGGTTTTTGAAATGTGTATTTTTGCCCACATATCACTAGGGAATATTAAAATTACTCCGGCCTTACAAGACTGGAAATCTGTTTCACTAAAAGAATCATGGCTTCCTTGCCTTATGTTTGGGAGGGCATTCTCAAGTTGGTCAGTTCTTGAAAACATGAGCCACATCTTCTTTTAGGAGGTTAAATCTTGCCCTGAATAAATAGTAGTCACCACATACTTAGCCAATCATAACAAAAACATGTGGTGAAATATTTGAGCTGAAGAGAAAATGTATTCCTTGGGGGCCCAGTGGATCTCTTGAGGTGACAGAAGAGGCCATGTAGAGACAAACAAATATTCTTTGGCTCTTATGGGATAATTGAAGGTTTAACTATATTAGATAAATCAGTGGCTGGGTTGGTGATAGTGGTAAAAACTGTTAGTTTCTTTGGCCTTACACTTAGAGGATGCTTTTCAGGGCAACATCTCAGAGAGATATACAAGTAACTTCTTAAAGGATGATGATAAAACATGTAGCCACCTATTCATGGAGTTGAAGTGAATGTAAAGGAAAGGCGATTCCCTGGGTCCATATAAAGCCAAGACTAGAAAAAGGATTTCGATCAAGAAGGCTTCCTTTATTCATATACGGTTTCTTCATTTAAAGACTTGAATTTTAGAGGCTGATTTTGTGAAAATTCAAGCTCCTTCCCTCCCTTCCCCCCCTAATCTCTACCATCATCTAGCAGATTCCAGCACACTGAGGAACATTTTTTACTTTATGACGGAGGAGGAAGATGATTTTAAAATTACACATGAGCTTGTACCCTGTGATGATTTTTGCCAAACAGCAAGACTTCTACAGGAGCCCACAGAATGTGGTGTGACTGAGGGGTCCTGGGGAAAGCAGCTGGGTCATGAAGGAGGTTTATTCCTTTAACTATTTAAATCCATACATTGCACAAGGAATGGTTAGAGTTATTGACTAGCCCTGTATTTGGGATCAGTCTACAACAAAGTAGTTCTTGTGAAAACAGGACCCTGGGAAGGGCTCTGGAGAGGACCGGTATTAGAAATCAAGGTATGAGGGCTTCAAAAATGTAAGTGGAATGTCACAATGTAATCAAGAGCCTGACTGATTTTCTACGTGTATTTTTTCTACTTCTTGCCACCTGCCTCCTTTTCATCCTCTCCATGTGCATGGCAACTCACTCATTTTGTTCAGATCTATTACACACATTTACTCACCCTTGCCTTTCAATGGGAATGAGTATTGTGCTGTAGCTGCTAACTAAGTGTCCACATCTTCATTAGGCTGTGATTGTACCATCCCATGCTAAGGATCCCTGAGTGTATGAGCTATCTTCCAGGTATTAATTTGTTCGTATTGTTTCCTCTTAAGCCATGTGGACTCCCTGACCTAGAAACCTGGGAAATAGATATCATTGCACATAGATGTCTAATCATGATGATGATAATGATGATGGTGATAATGATAGCTGATTAGAAACTATTATTATTATTCCCTTTTTACAGATGAGGGAATTGAGACCCTTGGAGCTCAAGTAACCTATCCAGCTCCACACCAGAGGTAACCCAGGCTGGGTGTTTCTGGAGCTCATGCTTTTAATTCATTACCTGTACTAGACTTTTACTTACATATACTCAGCTCAAATAACTAAAGAATATTTATATCAAAACTTACAGATTGTTTTGTGCAACTTAGTTGAAAATAGTCTGTTTCTGCCTTTTCTTCTGTCTGCCCTTGGGGAAACCTTAAGGTCACTTGCAGATCACCAGGGCCCATTGCTTTCTGTGGGCAACAGCCACTCATATGTTCTGCTGCTCCTGCGTGTACCTGTGACCTGAGGGGTCATGTCACTGAGGCTCTCCTGGGAGTTGCTTGCATATCTCCTCATTGGGAACTGCCCCCTCAACCCTAGGGTGAGAAGGTGTCAGGGATCAGACATGTGATGCCTCTCCAGTGAGTCACACACTCCTATCCTCCTGAGATCCTCTTGTCCTGCTTCTGCCTGAATATCACCAGCTCTGCTTCTCCACTTGAAGTTACTCATCCCTGCTGTCCTTTCAGGACTGCTCATAAGTGGGTGCCTGTCTTGACCCAATGGAACAGTTTAGCTGTCTTGAATTTTCTTTTCGTTATAATGCTGAGGTACTTCAGGCAAACCAAGTACCTACGTAAACAACAAACAGTGCCCTTCCAAATAATCGCCATGGATAATCCATATACTTACCATACACTTTCAGCCCATATAGATCTTTGTACATGCTTTTTTTTTGCGGTACGCGGGCCTCTCACTGTCGTGGCCTCTCCCGTTGCGGAGCACAGACTCCGGACGCGCAGGCTCAGCGGCCATGGCTCACGGGCCTAGTCACTCCGCGGCATGTGGGATCTTCCCAGACCGGGGCACGAACCCGTGACCCCTTTACCAGCAGGCGGACTCTCAAACACTGCGCCACCAGGGAAGCCCTGTGTACATGCTTTTATTTCTCTAAGTGTAGTGGCAGGTGGTAGGCACCAGAGAGGTCTTCACCACTAAACTAAGGCAAGACAGAAGTCACCTTGGAACAGCTAAGGATAGCCCTCTTAGTTCTAGGAAGAGAGTGAAATTAAATCTATTGTATTTTGAGAGTTTTTAAAAATTGGGATTCAACTCTGAGAGGCAGAAACATTAGATCTAAGGCTGACTGATTCTCTTGGGATGACTTGTTCAGGTTCAGGGAAGCATCTGTGTAGGTGACCTAAGTGAACTGATTGACAGAGGATACATGAAGTGTTAGTATTCAGATGCAGTATGGACAGAGGGTCCATGGTGCTAGAGATTTTCTTTCCCCAAGGCATTGTTGGGAAAGAGCCCTATCCTGGCACCCATAGAAGCAGCTCTAGCAAAGGATGCTATATTTACCCCTGGCTTTAGATCCAACATGTGTGAAAGGCCTTGTTGGTACAAAGAATGTTTTTCTTCCCAGCATCTTCCATCCTAAGACTCATTCTGGATTGCCTTGTGTCTTCTGCCAAAGTGACTTCACTATCGTTATGTAGCTTGGTTCTATCACAGGCCAAATTTCTACAACTTCACACCTGCAGGAAAACTGGAAACTAAAAGAACTTCCATCAATAAGACCCTGGGCATCTTGTCTGGGAGCTTTTCACAGAGCATAACACTGAGATATGAATAGACTGCCATAAAGCGATTGGCTTCTCTGGGGAACTATGCTGCCCCACTGGCTGTGGCTTTTATTTAAGATTGGGGCTTTGCATTACTTTATGAACTTCAAGACATGATTCACCAAGGCCAATTTCTCATCAGAATCAGTGACTGTCTACCATAATTGCATACATCAAGAGAGGTCTGAGATGGATTTGTCTCTCTCTCCAGACTCTTAAACATGAGGGGAATCTCTGGAGGTAGGAATCTGGAGGATGATAGTTTTGATTTCTAGATAATCTGCTATTGCCACAAGTGTAGGCTCAAGCATTTGCATTTTGGAAATAGATAGGGAGAAGCCAGTGTGAACAGATAACCCAGATATCATATGTTTACAGCTGTATGTATGTTTGTGGCTGTATATATATTTATGCATGTGAGGGGGGATGGGAAGGAAAAGTTTACTTTGAATAGTAACATATCATCACTGGGAAAACAGAGTAGATACCAGACTGAGGTTCAAAAGTATGGAGTTGATTCATTTGCTATAAATATAGAATGTCTATTCGTTCTTCCAATAAATTCAAACTTCTAGTTACACCTATAAATCATGACTCACCCAGTATAGATACAACATCAAAACGATGATTTAATAAAAATCAAGTTAAAAAGTTGGGCAAAATTTCAGACATGCTAAGCAGTTATAAGGATTTTACGTCTCTGTCCTTACTTTCTTCCAAATTACTAAATATGAAACACCACCATGCATGTTGATATGTTGGTCTCAGTAACATTAGCTGCTGTAACAAATAAATCCCCACATTTCAGTGGCTTATCACAATAAAAGCTTGTCTCTAGCTTACATAACATGCCAGTGAAGAGGATCCTGGTTGGTAAAGTGACCAACTGTCCTGGTTTACCTATGATGCAGGGGGATCCAGAGATGAGAGATTGTCAGTGTTAAAACTGGGAATGTTCTGGGCAAACTAGAACAAGTTGGTTACCCTACTGATCAAACAACTCTTCTCAAAGGGGTGATCAGGGTACACGGGTTTCTTCCACTTTATGAATTCAACATCTTTACCATTTGACCTCCAAGATTGTCCTGAGGGCTATATTCATTCCCATCCAGCCATAAAAAGAAAAGAATATGGAAGCTCTCATGGGAGTTACATGTAAAAAATGCAATATCTGTGAGGTGCAATAAAGCAAAATGCAATAAAATGAGGTCTGCCCATATATCACTTCCACTTGGCTGGAATTTGGTTACATGGCTACATGTAATTTTAACAGAGTCTGGAGGAAAATAACCTATTTGTGCTCCCAGGAGGAAAAGGAGAATATCGTCAATCTCTACCATACCTAAGGAGGTTGGACCCCAGGAGTCAGGGTTTCAAACTTGATAAAGATCCTAGCCCATAAATAAGGCATTGGACCAGTTAAGTCACCACCTTTGAGGGACCATGCTTTCATAGACAGTTGTTTACTAGCAGTGACTTATGTGGACTAATAATCAGAGTTCCTAATGCTCTGTACCTTATGTAAGACCCCTGAGATCTTTGTGAAGGTGACATCAATAATGACTCAGTTTGACATTTTCTCCGTTCAGGGAAAAGGAAGATGTTAATCTGATTCAGAGGATGTTTTAACTATAGTTTCACAACAAACCACCACAAAATGTCAGTGGCTTAACACACGAGCTTTTCTCTATTATGTGTTGGCAGGTGGGCTGACTTTATCTGACCTGGACTATGCTTGGCTCTATTCTGTGGGTTGGATACAGGTCTGTTGCATGTGTCCCTCATCCTTCTTTGGGCCAGCAACATGTTCTCCTCATGGAGAAAGGCAGAAATGCAAAAGGAGTGAACAGAAACATATGATTTTTCTTAAGGCCTAGATTCAAACCTGGTCCAGTTTCACTTCCCTCACATTTCATTGGTCAAAGCAAGTCATATGACCAATCCCAACATCTATGGAGTAAGGAAGTGTACCTCTCTCATGGAGATGGGGAGAAGAGAGAGCAAACATATGCTTGTTAATAATTTAATGTACAACAGAAAAATGAAGTAAAGATTATATATTACCTGAAGTTAGAATTATGTTTACTTCTTAAAGATAGAAGACCAAATACGGAAGACCAGAAACTGTCTCAGAAACAGCACAAACTTTTGGTGTCTCTCTCTGTGACAGGATGGAATATACAGCAGGACTCCTAAAGAACTGGAATGATGGTCCATCACCATTGAAGATAAAATGGCATGTCTACTGATCCAGCCATCTTCTGTTCCCCTGATGAGTGGAAGTCTATCATTCCCAGGGCTTTTTCTGAATGCACTGAAGAAAGGGTCTCATTGAGTCATCAATACTTGTTCCCACCCAGTATTGGGCTATGTTTCCTTCTCTGTTACCTCATGGCTTATTGAACTTCCTTGGGTGTTAGCACCAATCATTAACCCTACCAGTTAGCAGAGCACAAGACCATCTGTATAAAAAATTGCCTCTCAATGATTTCCTCAAAGGGAAGTACTGGGTATAGCAGAGTTTTAAATGTTATAGATTTCCTGAACATTGTCATTCATTCATTCATTTGTTCATTTTCAATATTCATCAAATACCTGAGGATATGAGGATAAAGACACAAAACATGTAAATAGGAAAACATAGTTTAATGGGAAAGAAAGAAATACAAATAAAACTGTGTCCCTTGAGTCTATAACATGTAACTCTTTTTACATTGTAATGTTTCTAAAATATAAAAGTATTTATAATTGATATCAGTGAAACTTTCTAGGCATTAGGCAGTGAATAAGGTGTGATATAGTTCTGAGTGTACAAACAGCTTCTCATCAAATCTATCAGTTTACTGCATTGTAATCTTGCATAAATTGTTTATACTGGTAGCACAATCTCTGGTTGGAATTTTAATTTAAATCCTGATTTTTACTTGAACTTAAAACAGAAACTAACCTATGATGCAATATTAAAATGAGCAAGTATTGTATATCCAGAAGGTTGCCCACTGAAGCCATTTAATTACTGAAAGTGTGAACTGCTAAATATCCTACAATAGATTATAGATTATGCAAAATTGGGAAGATTTGGTGTGATCAATTAATGTATAGTGAAGAAGTATTACTCAGGTAATACTCATATTTGTCAAAACCTTCCGACTTTCAATAGGAGCTTTTAAATTCCATGATATTTAATTCACTAAAGAAGAGAAAATTATGAATTTAGTCCATAGGAAATGCAGAAGATTATGTTCTTTGATAAACCTCAAATTTATAATGTGATCCCTAAATACACTGTTGAAGTAGAGGTCATGAACACAAACTATGGAAGCATTGTTGCTGTGATGAGATGACTGACTACCAATTACCAAAGTTGATTTAAAAGATCTTAGATTTTTTTTTGGAATTTATGTGATCCTTTATTTTATTTCATATGGAAAAGCTAATTTCTTCTTAAATTTATATTGCTTATGTTCTCACTAGCTACATTCTACAATCCAAATACTGCCTTTTAGTGTAATATCATCTAAACAAATGCAGACAAATGGAACGTTCTCTATCAAATGACAATTACGCCTTGAAATATGAAAGAGCCTGTGTTTCTTTCATCATTGCTTTGCAAGGGCTTCCCTGGTGGCACAGTGGTTGAGAATCTGCCTGCCAATGTAGGGGACACGGGTTCGAGCTTTCAAAGGCCCTACCTCTTAATACCAGCATATTGGGTATTAAGATTTCAACATATAAATTTGGGGTGGGGATGGACACAAACATTCAAACCATAGCAGCTGGGTCAGAATAGCAAAGCAGCTGATGAATTTGATCATTTCAATCAATTGGACAGTTTCCCAAGTCCGTTGAAAATACATCAGACTTATCATTTGGTGTCAGATAGAAAAAAAATGTTATTTGCTTTTACTTCATCATTGATTATGACCATATATAAGTTCTATTAAATACTTATTATGTCATAGGTACTGTGCCAGAACATTTTACTACATTGTTTTCTTTACTCCTCATAATAATCCTTCAAGCTAGGTATTATATTCACCATTTTACACAAGCAGAACCTGAGGATCAGAGAGATTAGCTTGCCTGTCCAAGGACAAACTTAATGTCAAAGTCAGATTTAGCTGCTGGTTTGTCTTTACCCCAAGTCACTTTTATCCACAGTGTTATGTTTCTGGGATGTTGTCATATTTGTTTTAAGAGCTGCAAAATGGAGCAATGAAACTGCAATTAGGAACATTTTTAATTGTTCTTTGTTCCTCCTGAGGAGAAAGTTCTGTTGGTCACATATAAATATCCTTCAGCTGCATGAGAACAGCCATGTAGCATTTACTTTACAAGGATAACCATGTCCCTTTATAGAAGAGTACAGAACCTTGCTTTCCATTCTCTTTGTAGCCCATCCCTTCCTTCCCCCACGAAGCTCAATATTTGCTTCATGAGATGATTACACTGAGGTAATACATTCTGAATGTTGAGGCATATTTTGGTCTTCTCTGGACGAGACATGGGTTTCTGGCTCTCCTTCATGTTCCTGTTTTGTTTTTTGTACAGTGAAGCTCCAGGGAGCTTTCTCTTTTTTTCCACCAGGATTTCACTGTCCTGAGACATTCAGGGATTGGAAACCCAACACTAGTGAGCCAGTGAAAGGCGTTGGCCCATAGTCAGACCCAACCCAATGAGACAATCTCAGTCTGCTGCAAATGTGTTTTTCTGAACACACCCAAATCCCAAAGATTTTCATCTTCTCTTGGCTCTCCAACATCTGCTTTGTCAAATCACAGGCTATTAGAAGCAAAACCAGTCTAGATTCCCAGAGTCAATGGGTTTCAGAATCGTCTTTAAACATTTTATTGGTCGAAGATTTTCAAAATCATTTGTTTTGATTGAAGAATCCAGAGAAAGGGAAGCAGGTACAAAGCTGTCTGAGTTTGGCAAATGCGAGGATCCTTTAGCAGCAAATGACTTAACAGAAATACATGGAATGTTTTGAAATGAACTTGGTGATTTCTTTTCTGTTCTTGACTTTCAGTTTTCTTTTATAAATAGGTGCATAATTTGCTGGCAGGGAGGAGCAAGTTGGTACTTAAGCATCTATCAACATGGAAAGCAGCACAGCATGGGCAAGTGAGGCAAACCTGGGCTTCAGTCCCAGCTCTGTCACTTCCTGACAGTATCACCCTAGATAAATGTTTGAACTTTTCACATCTTTAGCTTTCTCAGTTGTGACTTAGTAGTGCTCTTCTTGGGATGCTAACATGAAGATCTTATGTACGTTGCTTGGTCTACAAGATGTAACTCAATAAGCAGTAGCTAATATTCTTTCTTTTTTAAAAATAAATTTATTTATTTTTGGCTGAGTTTGGTCTTCACTGCTGCGCACGGGCTTTATCTAGTTGCAGCAATTGGGGCTACTCTTCGCTGCGGTGTGTGGGCTTCTCATTGCGGTGGCTTCTCTTGTTGCGGAGTACGGGCTGTAGGCGCACGGGCTTCAGTAGTCGTGGCACGTGGGATCTAGAGCGCAGGCTCAGTAGTTGTGGCGCACAGGCTTAGTTGCTCCGCGGCATGTGGGATCTTCCCGGACCAGGGCTTGAACCCATGTCCCCTGCATTGGCAGGCGAGTTCTTAACCACTGTGCCACCAGGGAAGTCCTATTCTTCCTTTTTTCGTCCTCAGCACCTGGAACATAGTTGGACTTTAATCAGTTTTGGAGGAAAGGAAGGAAAGAGGATGATGCCTAAAGTCACAAAAGCTTCTCTTCTTCCAAATGCCATTTCCCTTTCCCAAGCAATCATTGAACTTCTCCCTTTTGCTCCTTGCTTTGCTCATGCTGACCCTGTTTGCTATTGCCCTCCATCAACATTTTTTACCTCTTGATTATAACGAATCAACATTCCTTGAACTTCTATGAAATAATTACTCCGGCATCGCTGAGAAAATAAAAATAAATAAGACAAAAATCCTTCCTTCAAAGCACTTACTGGTTACTGTTCAACAAAAGGTATAAGACATAAAACTGTAATATAAAGGAAGGGAAAAGCATGTAATATAAGTCTACTAACGTGCTTTGGGATAAAGATGGGGAAGGGCTTCCTATAGGCAGCAGCATTTGTGCTGGACTTAAGCAGGATTTGGACTTGCAGAAAAGGAGCCAAATGACATCCCAGAAAGGAACCAGCAAAAGCCAATGGATGCTGCATAAAAGGGGTAACACATGGCTTCCCTGGTGGCGCAGTGGTTGAGAGTCTGCCTGCATGCAGGGGACACGGGTTTGTGCCCCGGTCCGGGAAGATCCGGGAAGCTCCCATGTGCCGCAGAGCGTCTGGGCCTGTGAGCCATGGCCGCTGAGCCTGCGCGTCTGGAGCCTGTGCTTCGCAAAGGGAGAGGCCGCAGCAGTGAGAGGCCCGCGTACCAAAAAAAAAATTAATTAATTAATTTTTTAAAAAAATAAATAAATAAAAAGAAAGAAGATGAGACTATTCACCATTCTGGTAGTTTGAATATATAAACACGGGGCCTGAAGGGGTGAAGAAACTTTCTTATCATATCTATACTTATCCCGTACCTTGTCATTACAAAATTGTGTGGTTTATAAGATCCCTGTGGGAATCATCTACTCTAACTACAATAATCCTTAACTTCGAGTCTATGATACTTGTTTTAATTAAGAAATTCTATTTATTGTTTCAGAAGATTGCGTTTACTTATGAATCCTATCATAATAATTGATTTTCTTATACTTAACCTTATAAAAGGCCATCATATTCTCTTGGAGTTGGAAAAAGTTTGCTTCTTTCCTTGCAAAATGATGCAAGGAAAAATTAAATAGTGATGTTAAAAATTAAATTAAAAATTAAATAGTAGAGTTATCTTTAACAGACAATGCAGATACCTTGGCATTTCACTGACATGTGATTTTGGTACTACCCCACTCGAAAGACGAGGAAGCTGATTCAAAGAAGTTCAGTGTGGAAGCCATAAGAATGCACCTTGTAGAACTCCAACTAACTCCAGCTTTGTTGCAAAAAAACTGCTTTTGCATTTGCTTCCACCAGAGCCCTGCTTCTCAGTGGCCAGTGGCCAGTTCATCAGGGATACTGGCAGGTCCATTCCTGAGAGACACAGGACTCCTCTGACAGCTGACTTTGACTTGAGGATGTCTGGCGACCTTGCTGAGCTCTCCTCAGACTGCCAGTCACTTCCTTGCCTCCTTCTATGTGTCGCTAAGGGTCAGGTTCTCACCGTGGTCTGACAGCTCTTCCAGCCTTCCCCACTCCCCCTGTTTTCTCTCACAGATGTTTCCCTGACACAATCCTTGCTCATTTAATCCTGTGTGGACATCCGCTTCTGGGGGTCCTGGACTAACATAACCGGTGACTGACCCAAGGTCACACGGTGATAAAGTGTCAACGCTAGGTCTCATGCCCAGGTTTTGCACCAGAACTGGGGGGTGAGTGGTAGGAAATATGGCTGAAAGAGTGGTTGCTAAAAATAGTAATAATAATAAAATTCTGTCTAAATCTCCTTGGTGAAGAGGTTGGTCAAATTACAGTCAATAATTCCCCAAGACCTTATTTTAGAGATAAGGTAGTCAAACACAATTTGGGTTTCTGTCTCAGTGAGTTCCCTTTTAGAAGGTAAATGCCTGCTGGGTTGGTGTTTCTTAAATCTTCTCATACAATTTAGCTAACACTTTAGTTGACACATAGGTATGTGTAAACCTCTGCTATAATTGACAAGAGGACTGACATGCTGGGTTTTGGGAGCTGAGTACCCAGAGGGAAAGGATCAGGCTTGCTAGGGGTGGGAAGAACTTCTCACAAAAAGGGGAGCTACTCTTTATTTTACAACTGTGCCTCAAGCCAACCTGAGGAGCCTTTATAATAGCCAAACCGAATCTTGCAGAAGCCCTAAAGGATTATGAGTGAGAAGTTCTACTATTAACTATTAAGCCCTGCTCCTGAAAATTGACCTAGAGTCTAAAAAATGAGTTCAAGAGCCCAACTTATAATTAAATCACAATGCATGTTGATGACCCTGAGACTCATAGGACAGGGACCTTTAGGCAAGCTGTAGGCAGGAGTGTGAAGTTTGCAGAGTGGACTCTACTTGCCTTTTCACCTTCCTTCTAATTGGCAGTGGTAGACTGACCAATCAGATTGCAGTTGTGCCCTTATTTGCTGTATGACCCTAGGAAATACACTAAACCTTTCAGAATCTCCGATCTTTCCACTACATGTAGAGTGAGTAATTGTGAGGATTAGAAGAAAGAAAGAAAGGCTCTTGATCTACTTCTACCTACCACTCTTTCCCCATTTCCCTGTCTTGCTCTGCTCCTCACACTTGTGTTCCTGGAGCTCTTCATCAAATTGCTCAGCCCCTTGGTGCCTCAAGGCCCTTACACATGTCTATGACTTTTAATAGGGAAGACTCTTTGTATTCTATTACAAGTTAATCACGAAGGGGATGTTGCCTATGAGCTTCAATTATACATAATGGCTCATCTCTGGGAACCCTGCCTCCCAGGTAATGAGCATTAAGTTAAAATACCTTTGTTTAGCTCACAAGAAACATCCTGACCAGGCCCACCTGTGAATGACTGAAGGAAGGACAAAATCAGCACCTCCCCTCCAGAGGCTGACCGGAAACAGGAAATGTTTGGCTTTACTCTCTCCCCTTTTAGTATAAAAGAAGCCTGAATTCTAACTCAGACAGGATGGTTCTGTGGGGTACAAGCCTACCATCTTCTCGGTCTGCTGGCTTTCTGAATAAAGTCAATATTCTTTGCCCCAATAACTCTTCTTTTGATTCATTGGCCTGTATTGCAGCAAGCAGTACAAACTTGGACTTGGTAACAAATTTTTTTTTTTTTTTTTTTTTTTCGGTTCGCGGGCCTCTCACTCTTGTGGCCTCTCCCGTTGCGGAGCACAGGCTCCAGATACGCAGGCTCAGCGGCCATGGCTCACGGGCCCAGTCGCTCCGTGGCACGTGGGACCTTCCCGGACCGGGGCACGAACCCGTGTCCCCTGCATCGGCAGGCGGACTCTCAACCACTGCGCCACCAGGGAAGCCCTGGTAACAAATTTTGAGGAGCCATCCAGGAACCTTACTGCTCTTGGCCAGCCAGCTCCACTTGGGAATTTTGGGGCTAGGCCCTAGCAGCTGCCGGGACCACTTATTCTGAGGACCTGCCCTTCAAAATATCCTGAAGCAACACCTGCTGCCCCAGTGCTTGGCAGTTGGATCAAGGAATCGACATTTGGGAGCCAATGGACTCCATATAGTAGGGTAAGTCACTCTGGTGTGTACAGCCAGAACTTTATTTCCTCTCCATTTGGGCCTTTTTCTCTGGAATAAGCTAATTTGTTTCATATTTGGGTGGGGTACCCTGTTGGAGAGAGGAAAGAGTTGTTAGACTTTAGCCGATTTGTGAACTGGTTAGTTTGTTTCTTTGGATGCTAGCATTTGTGTGTTCCATTTGTGTTTTGTCTTGAATTTGTCTTTAAAAATGAGGAACATTTCAACTATCCCTAAAGAAAGTTCTCTGAGTTGCATTTTGGGTAAGTGATCTGATTATAGCCGTGAGCCCATGAGTGAGAAGATGCTATTTTATTGTAACAATGTGTGGTCCAGTACCTGTCAGGATCTCCACAAGGGGTTTAGGCAGGGTTATTTTGGGACCCTGTGCACCATGGACTGCTGCCCTTGCTGTGTGTCAATTACATCGTTTGCGTCTCCTGTGTTGTTGGCATATGTAAAACCCTGAGACCAAACTTGGCGGTTTATTTAGGATTTTGGTTGTTCCCTTGTGTTTTTTGTTTCATTTTGTTGGGCACTGTTTCTCCATTTGCAGCCAAATAAATTTTGTGATATTTAAAACTTTACTGATGTCAAATGAAGGAAAGGAATAGAAAAACAAAAAACAAAAAAAACCTATCCGTGGGATATTTACAGGGAGAAGAGAAAGGTTCCACTCCATTCCTAAAATCACCAAAAACCTCAGCCCAGAATTCAGCCCAGTTGGTAGATGTCAAGGCAAAAAGGCATCCTTTTAATGGTTGGACGTGATCAATTGCTATCTATGGTTTGGACGTGATCAATTGCTATCTATGGTTTTATGGTGGCTAGTCTGTGAAGAAGAGGGGAAGAATGATGGAATTCTTTATGTATAAGCGTTTGTGCTATTATATCAGGGAAAATAAGAAAAGGGGACGAGAGTGAGGCTATGTTGCTTCAAACTTTATCTCCTCCACCTGAACTGGCTGCTCCAGTCACTCTGATATATCCACCCCTTCCTCCACCTTTCATTGTTATCCGTCCCCAGTCCCGACACTGAGGCTCAGGACTGCCCTTCCTTATAGGGACCACTTAGAAAACCTGTGTTAGTTCCTTGGGTACAGGGTCTTGGTCTGATATCACCATCTAAGACCTGACAGGCACTCAGTTGGGGCTAGGAGTCACTCCCAGGGCAGGGAAATTTCCCTTATGCCCTTATCTCATAGGGGGCTTAAATGCAAATGACCAGCCAGTTGGGTTTCTCAGACTTCTTTAATTGGAAAGATCTCAACCCTCCTTTACAGGGAGGATCCTCTACACTTGAAACCTACTTAGCAGAACCCACAGCTGAACCAAATTGGGACCCCAATGAGGGAGGAACACACTTATTAGGGCACTGCTTTTAGGTGCATCTTGGCAGGGCTTTGAAAGGAGAACCAAAGCAATAGAGTTTGAACAAAATTCAAGAAATTCAGCAAAAAAAGCAAGGGAAGACACCTCCAAATTTTTGGAAGAGATTTATCAGGCCTACAGACATTATACTAATGCAGATTCCAGGGCCCCTGAAAACATTAGAATGGTAAATATGATCTGTTTTGAGCAAAGTGCCTCAGGTATCAGGAGAAAGTTGCAAAGATTAGATGATGCATTTGGAATGAACCCCTCTCAATGGGCAGATTTGCTTTTAAAGTGTGGAACAGGGAACAGCGACAGAAGAAGGAAGATGCAAAATGAAATGAAATGCCACTTTTTGGGCAGTGACATTGGATTCCCAGTGACCTGAAGAGAGGGAAGCCACCATTGAAGAGGAACAATGCACTTACTATAGGGAAGAACATTGGAAAACATATTGCCCTAATCTAAAACATAAGAAGAAAAACTATAAAAGATGAGAGCCTCTCATATGGTAGAAAGACAGAAACACTCTGAATGAAAAGGCCCAGGGGCTCCCTTGGACTTGAGGTACCTATTCCCTACAGGAGCCCTGGGTGAAATTGAGTGAGGAATGAGCTGATGAACAGTTTGATGGACCTCACCCTGAAGTTTTTCACTAGAAAAGCTTGACATCAGAGTCTCACCAGAACACACTTTAAGCCTACAGGTGATGCTCATGAAAACCCCAGGAAAAGAGACAGAGCTCTTTCCCCCAGAGGTCTAGGAAAAGGTAAGACCAGAGTATGTGCTAACTGTACCCCAGGGAAGGCCAAAAACACATGGCCAATAGGAATCCCATTAAAAAAGAATACTGGGACACCTAATCTAAAACCATACGCTCTGAGGCAAGAGGATCACTTCTCCCACAGATTGATTTGTCTAAGTACCAGCCAGTGTATTCAGAAAGGACAAAGGAGGCCAAGAGCTGATTTCACTTAGATCACACCTTGCCAGGCTGGGAATGTAGTGCACAGTTGGTTTGATCCCTGATGTGATCTGGGACACTGTGCTGCAGCACATTCATAATAGTACCCATTATGGGAGAGATGCCACCTTACAATGCACTCAAACATATCATGGGGCCTAACCTACAAAAGACTATCCAGCGAGTCACTCAGAATTGCATGATTTGTGCTAAAAATAACGCAAAGGCTGCTGTTGAACCTCCCCAGATGGGGACCCAATACAGAGAAACGTGCACCACTGAGGACTGGATGCAAATGTCTTGAGCTTTAGGAAATTTCAGATACCTGTTCATGATTGTGGACACTGTTTTCAGGATGTGTGGAAGCATATCCCACCTGGGCAGAAAGTCTCTGAAGAGTATGCCTGGGTCTTGGACAAACTGAAAGCGGAACATGAGTATGGTTTCACCATTGACATCTCCCTGTGGAAATTGGAGACCAGCAAGTACTATGTGACCATCATTGATGCCCCAGGACACAGAGACTTGATCAAAAACAGGATTATAGGCACATCTCAGGCTAACTGTGCTGTCCTAATTGTTGCTACTGGTGTTGATGAATTTGAAGTCAGTATCTCCAAGAATGGGCAAATCCGTGAGCGTGCCCTTCTGGCTAACACGCTGGGTGTGAAACAACTAATTGATGGAGTTAACAACAAAATGGGTTCCACTGGGCCACTCTACAGCCGGAAGAGATATCAGGGAATTATTAAGGAAGTCAGCACCTACATTAAGAAAATTGATTATAACCCTGACACAGCATTTATACCAATTTCTGGCTGGAATGGTGATGACATGCTGGAGCCAAGTGCTAACATGCCTTGTTCAAGGGATGGAAAGTCATCCATAAAGATGACAATGCCAGTGGAATTATGCTGCTTGAAGTTCTGGATTGCATCTTGCCACCAACTCGTCCAACTGACCAGCCCTTGTGTCTGCCCCTCCAGGGTGTCTACATAATTGGTGGTATTGGTACTATCCCTGTGGGTCTAGTGGAGTCTGGTGTTCTCAAAACCTGGCATGGTGGTAACCTTTGTACCAGTCAACTTTACAACTGAAGTAAAGTCTGTTGAAATGCACCATGAAGCTTGGAGTAAAGCCCTTCCTGGGGACAATGTGGGCTTCAGTGTCAAGAAGGTGCCTGTCAAAGATGTTCATCATGGCAACATGGCTGGTGACAGCCACCGTTGGAAGCAGCTGGCTTCACAGCTCAGGTGACTATCTTGAGCCATCCAGGTCAAATCGGTGCTGGATATGTCCCTGTGCCAGATTGTCACACAGCTCACATTGCTTGCAAGTTTGCTGAGCTGAAGGAGAAGATTGATCATCATCCAGGGATAAAGCTGAAAGATGACCCCAAATTCTTGAAATCTGGTGATGCTGCCATTGTTGGTATGGTTCCTGGAAAGCCCATGTATGTTGAGAGCTTCTCACTGTTTTCTTCTGGGTTGTTTTTCTGTTCTTGACATGACTGAGTGTGGCTCTGGGTGTCTTCAAAGCAGTGGACAAGAAGGCAGCTGGAGCTGGCAAAGTCACCAAGTCTGCCCAGAAAGCTCAGAAGGCTAAATGAATATTATCCCCCATACCTGCCACTCCAGTCTTAACCAGTTGTGGAGTAATGGTCTCAGAACTGTTTGTCTCAATTGGTCATTTAAGTTTAATAGTAAGACTGGTTAATGATAACAATGCATCGTAAAGCCTTCAGAAGGAAAGGAGATTGTTTTGTGGACCATTTGTTTTGTGTGTGTGCCAGTTTTAAGTTTTTAACATCACTACCTTTTAATTGGTTAAAGCCCGTCTTAAGGAAATTATCCTCTGATTTGGATTAAGGCATTGGAATTACATTCATCCCAGAGACCACAATCAACAGAAAACCTGAGAAAATGAATACTAATTTAACTTGGGATAAGGCCTTGTCAATTGTTCTGTTACAGATCCATGGCTCCCAGAGCAGGCTTAAATTAAGCCCCTTTGAAATATTGTATGATACGCCACCACTCCAGGTGTCTGCCCAGCCAAGAGAATCTATAAATTCTCTAAAAGACCTAGCAGTTGACAATTATGTTAAAACTTTGGGCACTACACTAACATATATGCATACATATATATATTATAACATATATAACGTATATATACATGAGTTTGCCTCCAACAGGTCTGCCTATCCAACTGAAGTAAATGGTGATTTAATTATAGCTGGAGAAGGGTCAGATCAACCTATTTGCTTAATTTTGTCCAAATACTAAATTCCTGTGCCACTTATATGTATTGGGAACTGGAACTAAAACCCCAAGTTCAGTTACAAATTAGACAACAAAGTGCTAAGGGTTTTTATCAGGTTCAAATAGCTGTAGATAGAAAAGGAAAGCAGATTTTACTACTGACAAAAGTCTCTAAGGCAGTGGTCCCCAACCTTTTCGGCACCAGGGACTGGTTTCGTGGAAGACAGTTTTCTCACAGACTGGGGAGGAGGATGGCTTCCGAATGATTCTAACGCATTACATTTATTGTGCACTTTATTTCTATTATTATTACATTGTAATATATAATGAAATAATTATACAACTCACCATAATGCAGAATCAGTGGGAGCCCCAAGCTTGTTTGCCTGCAACTAGATGGTCCCATCCGGGAGTGATGGGAGACTGACACCTGAAGTGTTTTGTTTGTCTAGTCTACTCCATAATTTCCTTTTGGTTGCTGTCACTGCAGAAAATGCTGCTTCACAAAGATAGGATGTTGGAAATGGAAGCAGGCTTTTCAGGGCTTTTGTGGCAACCTCAGGATATCCTGCCTTGACGTTAATCCAGAACGTATGGAGATTTGAAGTTGTCTCAAATAGAGTTTTAAGGCCACCATGATTTGCAATCTCAAGCAGTTGAGCCTTTTCTAGCACGGACAAAGTCAATTCACCTGGCTTATTTGCAAATGGCTCGTGGATCCATTCCTTCCCAGTTTGGGGGTCTTACTTCTTGGGAAGTAACGGTCAAACTCTTTTGAAAGCTGAAATAGATGATCATGCATCAGCTGGGAGAAAGAAGGCCCTGGCTCAGTCTCTTTCAAAATCTCTGCTAATGTTTGAAACATGTCAAAAATCCCAATGTTCACCTGTCATCGCCATAATTCTAGTTTAGCTTTGAATGCAGCCACTTTATCTGCCGACTTGAAGACAGGTGTCATTCTCCCCTGAAGTGACAGATTGAGTTCATTGAGCAGGTTGAATATGTCACACAAGTAAGCAAGTTTTGCTTGTTTCTTTCTAAAAGAAATCTCTAGAGCAGCTCTCATAACTCAAAAACTCTGGCCAGTGATCTACCTTTAGAAAGCCATCTCACTTCTGTGTATAAGAGAAGATGTGTGTGCTCTATGTCCGTCTCCTCACAGAGCTGCGCAAACAGACGTGAGTTAAGGGCAAGTACTTTAATGTGGTTGATAATTTTAACCACATCCTGCAAAACGCTGTTAAGTTCAGGTGACATTTTTCGGCTAGCCAGCATTTCTCTATGGATGACACAGTCTGTAGACTCACATTCAGAAGTGACCTCTTTGACCCGAGTAGTGAAACCGGAAAGCCGTCCAGTCATGGCAGCTGCTCCGTCCATGCATATACTGACACAAAATGACCATTTCAGTTTTCCTGATATGTAGTCATTCAAGGACGTGAATAGTTCTGCAGCTGTGGTGTTGGTTGGCAACAAAAGTGTGCATAACATATCCTCATGCACATCCTCCTGAAAAATATATCGCACAAAAACAAGCATTGTGGCCTTGTTGTCAACATCGGTAGACTTGTCAACCTGGCTTGTGTACCACGGTGACTCATTAATCCTCTCTAACAATCGTGCCTCAGTATCCTCTGCTATTTCATCAATTCCTCTAGTTATGGTGCTAGCCAAAAGAGGAACGCATACCACCTTTTGAACTGCAGCCTCTCCTAAAAGTTCACGACACATGTCCTTAGCAGCAGGCAGGATCAACTCTTCACCAATAGTAAAGGGCTTCTTAGCTTTAGCAATGCAGTTAGCCACTAAGAATGATGCTCTCAGTGCAGACGTATTTGATGAAGTGTTGCCCTTCAATAATTGCTTCTGTTCTTTGTGTTCACATTTTTTTCTTTTGAAAAATTCTAGAGGCTTGTCTTATAATGCAGGGTGCTTGGTCTCCATGTGGCGAAGCACTTTTGAAGGTTTCATGGCTTCGCTGGATAGTTGGTCGCCACATACTATTCAGAGTGGGCTTGGAGAATGTGAATCACCTGTTGCAATGAACCTGTAACATGTAGGACTCTTGGTATTTTCTTTTCTTTTTATTTTTTAAAACATATTTATTTATTTTCCTTATTTCTTCTGGCTGTGTCAGGTCTTAGTTGCAGCACACAAGATCTTTGTTGAGGCATGTGGGACCTTTTTTTTTCATCACGGCTTGCAGTCTGCTTGGTTTTCTCTCTAGTTGTGGCGTGCGGGCTTCTCCCTAGTTGTGGCATGCAGGTTTTCTCTCTCTAGTTGTGTCATGCAGGCTCCAGGGCATGTGGGCTCTGTAGCTGTGGTGTGGGGCTTCCATAGCACATGGGCTCTGTAGTTTGTGGCACACAGTCTCTCTAGTTGGTGTGTATGAGCTCAGTAGTTGTGGTGCATGGAGTTTGTTGCCCCATAGCATGTGGGATCTTAGTTCCCCGACCAGGACTGAACCCACATCCCTTGCATTGGAAGGTAGATTCTTTATCACTGGACCAACAGGGAAGTCCCTTGGTATTTTCTTTCTTCTTTTGGGGGGTGGGGGTGGGTTTAAACTTTAAAAAAACTTTTTTTATTTTTTTGGTATTTTCTTGTAAATGCAGCTTTCTTTTTGTTGGCAGTCTTAGAGTCTTCTGCTGTCTCATCATTGGGTCTTTCCCCATTTTCAAAGAAGCTCTCCAGCGCCTTTTGTTTTTTACTCATTTTGGCTAGGATTAGCTTGTGGGCTTACCAAGACTGTAACTGAGACAGTGTACAGTGCAGGAAAGAGGTGCAGATGGAAATGGTAAATAAAATAATGGGCAGGCCATGTGTGGACTAAAATAAGTGTCAGATTCTGACTTAAAGGCTGCCACCAGATGCAGCTGTACAATTGAAGTACATCAACTCACTTGCCACTACAAAGCCTGCCACCAGATGCAGCTTAATTGTCACTTGCCACTCACTGATAGGGTTTTGATATGAGTCTGCAAGCAATTGATTTATTATGGTCTCTGTGCAGTGAAACCTCTCTGCTAATGATCATCTGTAATTCTAACTGCTCCCCAGCGCTAGCATCACCGCCTCAGCTCCACCTCAGATCGTCAGGCATTAGATTCTCATAAGGAGCGCGCAACCTAGATCCCTCGCATGTGCAGTTCACAGTAGGGTTCGCGCTCCTATGAGAATCTAATGCCGCTGCTGACCTGACATGAGGCGGAGCTCAGGCAGCGATGCAAGCGATGGGGAGCGGCTGTAAATACAGATGAAGCTTTGCTTGCTTGCCTGCCACTCACCTCCTGCTGTGCGGCCCAGTTCCTAACAGGCCACGGGCCGGTACTGGTCTGTGACCCGGGGGTTGGGGACCCCTGCTCTAAGGAATATTCATCACCCCTGTTCAGCAGGAAGTAGCTAGAGCAGTCTTCATCCCTTTCCCCACAAGATTATGGAATGGACATTGACAATGGGGAATTGTAATAGGGAAGGAACTTTGTATTCGATTACAAGTTAATCACTAAAGGGATGTTGCCTATAAGCTTAAACTATACACAATGGTCCATCTCTGGGAACCCTGCCTCCCAGGTAATGCGCATTAAGCTAAAATACCATTTTTTAGCACACAGGAAACATCCTGACTAGGCCCACATGTGAATGACTGCAGGAAGAATGAAATTAAGACATCCCCCTGGAGGGTGACCAGAACCAGGAAATGTTTGGCTTTACTCCCTCCCCTTTGAGTATAAAAGAAGCTTGAATTCTAACTGAGGCAAGATGGTTCTTTGAGACATGAGTCTACCATCTTCTTGGTCTGCTGGCTTTCTGAATAAAGTCGCTATTCTTTGCCCTAACAACTTGTTTCTCAATTTATTGGCCTCTCATGTGGCAAACAGTATGAGCTTGGTCTTGGCAACACTTTACTTGGATATTCTTCTGCATATCTTTGCATGACTTCCTCTTCCCTACCGTTCAGATCTCTGTTTAAAATTTCTCTTCTGAGTGGCCTTCTTAGACTTTTTTAAAAAATTAATTTATTTTATTTTATTTATTTTTGGCTGCATTGGGTCTCTGTTGCTGCACATGGGCTTTATCTAGTTGCAGTGAGTGAGGGCTATTCTTCGCTGCGGCGTGTGGGCTTCTCATTGAGGTGGCTTTTCCTGTTGTAGAGCACAGGCTCTAGGCTTGTGGGCTTCAGTAGTTGTGGCACGCGGGCTCAGTAGTTGTGGCTCATGGGCTCTAGAGTGCAGGCTCAGTAGTTGTGGCATACGGGCTTAGTTGCTCTGTGGCATGTGGGATCTTCCCGGACCAGGGCTCGAACCTGTGTCCCCTGCAGTGGCAGGCAGATTCTTAACCACTGTGCCACCAGGGAAGCCCCTTCTTGGACTTTTCTATGCAAAATAGGAATCATTCACCCATCATTGTCTATTTCTTTAGCGTTATTTTATTGTCTTCATAACTCTCATCATGTAAAGAAATTATATAATTCATGTATTCATACTTACTTGACTAGCTCTCCCACTAGCTGAAGGCAGGGTGAAAGGGGCAGGGTGTTTTCTTTGTTGTTGCATTGTTTTTCATGGCTGAATCCCTGTGGTGTAGGAAAGCACCTGGTATGTGGTAGAGGGTCATTAAATATTGTTGCGTGGATGAACAAATAAATGAATAAAATGAATGTGCTCAGCTCCAAGTAGATCTTGTGAAAATCTCTGCTTCTTTCCCTTCTGGAATCCCATTAAAGAGTTTTAAGTTCAATAGTTTTCCAAGAATGTGTGCATTTAAAAGGGAGTGTCTAAGAGGCAATGTCAAACCATAACCTAGTCGAATGACTGTCTAATGTGAGCATTCAGAGCCTGTGCCTAATTGATATTTTTTAATATAAAAGAATTTAATGTGGATCAAATTTGTCTATCTACTTCTGTTTTTTATGGTTTTCATATATACAGACAACAACTAGATAGAAACTACTTTAAAACATTAAAGTTTCTTTAATAATAGCAAAAGACATAAAATATATCCACAAAAGTTAACTAGAAATGTAGACAAACTATACCAAGAGAACTGTAAAACTCACTTAATAAACACACAGTGTAAACTTTTCTAATTGATATTTTTGAGCAGAGGTATTAACTCTTGTCTTCACACACCAGCTAACTGCTAAGCTATGTCAATACTAAGAGTCATAGAAGATGACAATGTTAAATTTTAACTGATCCTGGAAAACAGTGAAGGTTAAGAAATCCCCTCTACCTTTGTGTTCTGGAAAATGGCTTACTGCAAAATATCACCTTTCTTCTTATGACTTACATAAGACTCATGGATTCCCCATTTGTTTACCTATGACAAGGCCAGACACAGTCCCTTCAAATTCCCATTCTTTGTCTCATAAGTATTTAGCTGAACTACTTGTCCCTATTGATCAATGAGAACAAAATACTTGTTAGCAAGTGATTTTGCACTTCTCTCCTTCCCTTAAGTGCCTGAACCTTACTTGCCCCTCACTCAAGTCAGCACACAGCCTCTTCTGAGAATGCACCAGGCTCAGGGTGAAACATTCTCTAATCTATCATCTGATCATGCCATCCTTTCATCCTGCCTCCCCACACTTGGTTCTTCCCAACCATTTATGACTATCACTTTGCCTAACTCTTGAGACTTTTGCAGATCTTAGGGTCACAGTGCTCTCACTGCAACAGTCCCTCCCCCTCCCACCTTGCAATAATCTCTTTCATAATAAAGTCTCTCCTTAATAGGTCTGAATTTGTTGTTATCTAACAAAGACTAAGAATATTGCTTTTTGATGATGGGTTATGGAGGGAAGTGCTTTGGTCAAACACTCATAGCTGAGACAATAAAGTGCTTTATTACAACACCACTCTTACACATTCTCTAGATTCTTTAGTTACTTTAATAGTATCTCTATATCAGGGTTGCTGTGAGGACTAAAGATCTAAACACACATACATAGAAAGAGTGTTGTTGTTGACACCTTCCTTCTCTGACACCCACCAGTCCATAATGATGTCTTTGGGTTTTACCTTTCAAATATGTTTGCTCTTTCTCCATCTCCACTGCCATTGCTCCTTATAACCGCTTGCCATCTATCTACTCTTGTCAAGATTACCGTAGTGATCTGCTCACCAATCTCTTCATATCCTTTTTATCCCACCCTAGTCTCCGCACCACAGCTAAAGCAATGGTACTAAAAAGCAAATCGGAGCAGGTCACTGCACTATGTTCAGCACTTTTGTAGGTGGCAGTATAAATTTTGGGAAGTATAATTTAGATTTATTTTTCCTCTTAGTTTTCTCCCTTTCCTTTTTTTTTTTTTTTTTTTTTTCCCCATTTGAAAAAGGAGCTGATTCTGGGCTTTTTTCTTCAGAGGAGGTTTGTGGCATGGCTCCCTGTATTTTTGTTTCCCCAAAAGTCCCATCGAAGAGACTCTAAGAGGAATTCTGGCAGCTTTGAGAATAGAGGGAGTGTCTATGAGAGAAACTTGGTGAAGAATTCCTACTCCCCCCACACTCGCCCTCCTGCCCTGGACAAAATAAAATACAATAAAATACCTGGGGAGGGGAGAGTTGACAGAGGTCTAGGGATTCCAAAATCTCTGGGGCAGTTGAGCTGGGCTGTATAGCAGAGAGCTGGTATCAAAGGGCTGAGGCCAAGGAAGTACCTGGGCAAAGCGAGTGCTGGTGGGCAGCGTGCAGCTGCTGTCAGAAGCAAAATGGTGTCCTGCGTGTGGATGTGGAGTCGGAACAACTTGGATTCCCATCCAGCTCTTGCACTTACCAACTCTAAAACAGTTATTTCACCTCTTTTGTTTTATAACCTTGAATTAATTTAATTTTTTTATTTTATTAAAATTTTTTTAATGTTTAAATTTTTATATGATTTTTAAAGGTTACTTTCCATTCACAGTTATTACAGAATATTGGCTATATTCTCCATGGTTTTTTGGTTTTTTAAAAATAAATTTATTTATTTTTGGCTGCCTTGGATCTTTGTTGCTGTGCATGGGCTTTCTCTAGTTGTGGCGAGCGGGAGCTACTCTTCCTTGCAGTGCACAGGCTTCTCATTGCAGTGGCTTCTCTTGTTGTGGAGCATGGGCTCTAGGCGTGTGGGCTTCAGTAGCTGTGGCACGCGGGCTCAGTAGTTGTGGCTCATGGGCTCTAGAGCGCAGGCTCAGTAGTTGTGGCGCACGGGCTTAGTTGCTCTGTGGCATGTGGAATCTTCCCGGACCAGGGCTTGAACCCATGTCCCCTGCGTTGGCAGGTGGTTTCTTAACCACTGTGCCACCAGGGAAGCCCTCCATGGTTTTTTAATTTAATTTTTATTTTGTTTTGGAATACAGTTGAGTTACAGTATTGTATTAGTTTCAGGTGTACAGCAAAGTGATTCAGCTACACATATACAAATATCTATTTTTTTCAGATTCTTTTCTCATATAGGTTATTACAGAATATTGATTAGAGTTCCTTGTGCTATACAGTAGGTCCTTGTTGATTATCTATTTTACATATAGTAGGGTATATATCTTAATCCCAAACTCCTAATTTATCCCTCCTCCCCCAACCTTTCCACTTCGGTAACCATAAATTTGTTTTTGAAGTCTTTGAGTCTGTTTCTGTTTTGTAAATAAGTTCATTTGTATCATTTTTTAGATGCCACAGATAAGTGATATCATATGATATTTGCCTTTCTCTTTTTTACTTCACTTAGTATGATAATCTCTAGATCCATCCATGTTGCTGCAAATGGTATTATTTCATTCTTTTTTATGGCTGAGTAATATTTCATTGTATATATGTACCACATCTTCTTTATCCATTCCTCTGTCAATAGACATTTAGGTTGTTTCCATGGCTTGGCTATAGTGAATAGTGCTGCAATGAACATTGGGGCGCATGTTAATTTCTTGAAAGAAATCTTTTTGAATTATGGTTTTCTCTGGATATATGCCCAGGAATGGGATTGCTGGATCATATGGTAGCTCTATTTTTAGTTTTTTAAGGAACCTCCATACTGTTCTGCATAGTGGCTGTACCAATTTACATTCCCACCAACAGTGTAGGAGGGTTCCCTTTTCTACACACCCTGTCCAGCATTTATTGCTTATAGATTTTTGATGATGGCCATTCTGACTGGTGTGAAGTGATACCTCATTGTAGTTTTGACTTGCATTTCTCTAGTAATTAGTGATGTTGAGCAGCTTTTCATGTGCTTTTTGGCCATCTGCATGTCTTCTTTGGAGAAATGTCTATTTAGATCTGCACATTTTGATTGGGTTGTTTTTGTGATAATGAGCTGCATGAGCTCTTTGCAAATTTTGGAGATTAATCCCTTGTCGGTTGCATGGTTTGCAAATATTTTCTCCCATTGTGTGGGTTGTCTTTTTGTTTATAGTTTCCTTTGCTGTGCAAAAGCTTTTAAGTTTAATTAGGTCCCATTTGTTTCTTTTTGGTTTTATTTCCACTACTCCAGGAGGTGGATACAAAAAGATATTGCTGTGATTTATGTCAAAGTGTGTTCTGCCTATGTTTTCCTCGAAGAGATTTATGGTATCTGGTCTTACATTGAGGTCTTTAATTCATTTTGAATTTTGGTATAAGGTGTTAGAGAATGTTCTAATTGCATTTTTTACATGTGGTTTTCCAGTTTTCCCAGAACCACTTATTGAAGACTGCCTTTTCTCTCTTATATATTCTTGCCTCCTTTGTTGTAGATTAATTGACCGTAGGTGCATGGGTTTATTTTCTGGGCTTTCTATCCTATTCCATTAATCTATATTTCTGTTTTTGTGCCAGTACCATACTGTCTTGATTATTGTAGCTTTGTAGTATAGTCTGAAGTCAGGGAGCTTGATTCCTCTGGCTCCATTTTTCTTTCTCGGGATTGTTTTGGCTATTTGGGTCTTTTGTGTTTCTATACAAATTTAAAGATTTCTGTGTTCTATTTCTGTGAAAAGTGCCATTGGTAGTTTCATAGGGATTGCATTGAATCTGTAGATTGTCTTGGGTAGTATGGTCGTTTTGACAATACTGATTCTTCCAATCCAAGAACATGGTATATCTTTCTGTTTGTGTCTTCAGTTTCTTTCATCAGCATCTTATACTTTTCAGAGTGCAGGTCTTTTGCCTCCTTAGGTAGGATTATTCCTAGGTATTTTACTCTTTTTGATGCGATGGTACATGGGCTTGGTTCCTTAATTTCTCTTTCTGATCTTTACTGCTAGTGTATAGGCATGCAAGAGATTTCTTTGTATTAATTTTGTGTCCTTCAACTTTACCAGATTCATTGATGAGCTCTAGTAGTTTTCTGGTAGCATCTTTACTTTCCATTTACAGTCATTACAGAATATTCACTACATTCCACACGTTATACAGTACATCCTTGAGCTTATCTCACACCCAATAGATTGTACCTGTCACTCTCGCCCTTCTATTCCCCGCTTCCACTACCCACTTGTAACCATGTGTTTGTTCCTTATATCTATGAGTCTGCTTCTTTTTTGTTTTATTCACTAGTCTGTTGTATTTTTTAGATTCCATATATAAGTGATATCATACAGTATTTGTCTTTCTGACTAATTTCACTTAACATAATGCCTTCCAAGTCCATCCATGTTGTTGCAAATGGCAAAATTTAGTTCTTTTTTATGGCTGAGTAGTATTCCATTGTGTGTGTGTGTGTGTGTGTGTGTGTGTGTGTATCACAACTTCTTCATTCATCTGTTTTTTTTTTGTGTTTTTTTTTCTGGAGTAATTTAAATTTTATTTCACAATCCACAAGTGCCATTTAGAAGTTACATGAGTATCTTAAATACACATCACACATATTAACATTTTAAGAAAGATCACTAATTTTTTTCCAGTAGCATTGTTTAATCAAAATAATAAAATAAATATACAATCAAATCTACATGAGTAATTATGCAAATATCACCCCACCTACACCTGTGAACTCTTTTTCTTTTTTTTTCCACAACTCACACATACACACTGTATTTTATTTTTACAAGAGATAAATAAACTGACATCAAGAATTGTAAATGGATGACCACAACAAAAGCAACAATGATTGCAATTACCAAACATGAAACACACTCATACTGTGTCATAGTATTGACATTCAGTCCAGTAATCCTCCACTGTAACAGCTCCTTTACTTTGCAGTGAAAATTGATTTGTATAGTTTTTGCCTCTGAGTCCTTGTGGGATTTTTTTTTTTATTCAAACAAAGTCACAAAAATTATAATCATCCTCATCAGTTCACTCAGTCCCATGTAATTAATTTTTTTATCTTGATCTTTTGTTAGTACTTTTATGAATTCATCAGTTTTTCATTAGAGTTTTGAAAATGCTTATTCATTCATTTCAGCAGTATAGTCAGTTACCAGAAACTTGTACTTGTCTGAGTCTTTTCCATGAATTCCTTGAAGATGAAACCCTTTTGTAGGAAAATTTTTGTGAAAGCATCAGAGTACACCCAGAACTGTCTGTAAATGACAAAAGACTTAACAATGACCACAGTTAAAGATTTGATGAAAGTTCATAATAATGCAATTGACAAGGAAATTTAGTTATTTCTGAGATATACATTTTAAAGTAATAACTAGAATTATGACTTATAACATTATACCAGAACATATAAGATTTTTAGAAATTTCATGTAATGTCCGAAACATTTATATTAACATATTTCCATACAAATAACCCAAAGAAAGTTTAGTATTAGTTGTTTGTTTGTTTGTTTATACTGCATGTTCTTATTAGTCATCAGTTCTATACACATCAGTGTATACATGTCAATCCCAATCGTCCAAATCAGCACACAACCATCCCAACCCTACCGCGGTTTTCCCCCCTTGGTGTCCATACATTTGTTCTCTACATCTGTGTCTCAACTTCTGCCTTGCAAACCAGTTCATCTGTACCATTTTTCTAGGTTCCACATACATGCGTTAATATATGATATTTGTTTTTCTCTTTATGACTTACTTCACTCTGTATGACAGTCTCTAGATCCATCCACGTCTCAACAAATGACTCAATTTTGTTCCTTTTCATGGCTGAGTAATATTCCATTGTATATATGTACCACATCTTCTTTATCCGTTCATCTGTCGATGGGCATTTAGGTTGCTTCCATGACCTAACTGTTGTAAACAGTGCAGCAATGAACATTGGGGCGCATGTGTATTTTTGAATTATGGTTTTCTCTAGGTATATGGCCAGTAGTGGGATTGCTGAGTCATATGGTAATTCTGTTTTTAGTTTCTTAAGGAACCTCCATACTGTTCTCCATAGTGGCTGCACCAATTTACATTCCCACCAACAGTGCAAGAGGGCTCCCTTTTATCCACACCCTCTTCAGCATTTGTTGTTTGTAGATTTTCTGATGATGCCCATTCTAACTGGTCTGAGGTGATACCTCTTTGTAGTTTTCATTTGCATTTCTCTAATAATTCGTGATGTTGAGCAGCTTTTCATGTGCTTCTTGGCCAACTGTATGTTCTCTTTGGAGAAATGTCTATTTAGGTCTTCTGCCCATTTTTGGATTGGGTTGTTTGTTTTTTTAATATGGAGCTGCATGAGCTGTTTATATATTTTGGAGATTAAACCTTTGTCCATTGATTCGTTGGCAAATATTTTCTCCCATTCTGAGGGTTGTCTTTTCATCTTGTTTATGGTATCCTTTGCTGTGCAAAAGCTTTGAAGTTTCATTAGGTCCCATTTGTTTATTCTTGTTTTTATTTCCATTACTCTAGGAGGTGGATCAAAAAAAATCTTGCTGTGATTTATGTCAAAGAGTGCTCTTCCTATGTTTTCCTTTGAGAGTTTTATAGTGTCTGGTGTTACATTTAGGTCTCTAATCCATTTTGAGTTTATTTTTGTGTATGGTGTTAGGGAGTGTTCTAACTTCATTCTTTTACATGTAGCTGTCCAGTTTTCCCGGCACCAATTATTGAAGAGACTGTCTTTTCTCCATTGGGTATCCTTGCCTCCTTTGTCATAGATTAGTTGACCATAGGTGCGTGGGTTTATCGCTGGGCTGTCTATCTTTTTCCATTGATCTATGTTTCTGTTTTTGTGCCCGTACCATATTGTCTTGATTACTATAGCTTTGTACTATAGTCTGAAGTCAGGAAGTCTGATTACTCCAGCTCCTTTTTAACCTCATGACAACTTTGGCTATTCAGGGACTTTTGTGTCTCCATACAAATTTTAAGATGATTTGTTCTAGTTCCATAAAAAATGCCATTGGTAATTTGATAGGGATTGCATTGAATCTGTAGATTGCTTTGGCTAGTGGTATAGTCATTTTCACAATACTGATTCTTCCAAACCAAGAACGTGGTATATCTTTCCATCTGTTGGTATCATCTTTAATTTCTTTCATCAATGTCTTATAGTTTGCTGCATACAGGTCTTTTGTCTCCCTAGGTAGGTTTATTCCTAGGTATTTTATTCTTTTTGTTGCAATAGTAAATGGGAGTTTCCATAATTTCTTTTTCAGATTTTTCATCATTAGTGTATAGGAATGCAAGAGATTTCTGTTCATTAATTTTGTATCCTGCAACTTGACCAAATTCATTGATTAGCTCTAGTAGTTTCCGGTGGCATTTTTAGGATTCTCTATGTATAGTATCATGTCATCTGCAGACAGTGACAGTTTTACTTCTTATTTTCCAATTTGTATTTCTTTTATTTCTTTTTCTTCTCTCATTGCCATGGCTTGGACCTCCAAAATTATGTTGAATAATAGTGGTGAGAGTGGACATCATTGTCTTGTTCCTGATCTTAGAGGAAATGCTTTCAGTTTTTCACCATTGAGAATGATGTTGGCTCTGGGTTTGTCATATATGGCCTTTATTATGTTGTGGTAGGTTGCCTCTATGCCCACTTTCTGGAGAGTTTTTATCATAAATGGGTGTTGAATTTTGTCCAAAGCTTTTTCTGCATCTATTGAGATGATCATATGGTTTTTATTCAATTTGTTGATATGGTATAGCACATTGATTGATTTGCTTATATTGAAGAATCCTTGCATCCCTGGGAATAATCCCACTTGATCATGGTGTATGATCCTTTTAATGTGCTGTTGGATTCTGTTTATTAGTATTTTGTAGAGGATTTGTGCATCTATGTTCATCAGTGATATTGATCTGTAATTTTCTTTTTTTTGTAGTATCTTTGTCTGGTTTTGGTATCAGGGTGATGGTGGCCTCATAGAATGAGTTTGGGAGTGTTGCTTCCTCTGCAATTTTTTGGAAGAGTTTGAGAAGGATGGGTGTTAGCTCTTCTCTAAATGTTTGATAGAATTCCCCTGTGAAGCCATCTGGTCCAGGACTTTTGTTTGTTGGAACATTTTTTGTTTTGTTTTGTTTTTTGAGGTACATGGACCTCTCACTGTTGTGGCCTCTCCTGTTGTAGAGCAAAGGCTCTGGACACACAGGCTCAGCAGCCATGGCTCACAGGCCCAGCCGCTTCACGGCATGTGGGATCTTCCTGGATCGGGGCACGAACCCGTGTCCCCTGCATTGGCAGGCGGACTCTCATACACTGTTCCACCAGGGAAGCCCCCTGTTGGAACATTTTTAATCACAGTTTCAAATTCATTACTTGTGATTGGGCTGTTCATATTTTCTATTTCTTCCTGGTTCAGTCTTGGAAGGTTATACCTTTCTAAGTATTTGTCCATTTCTTCCAGGTTGTCAATTTTATTGGCATAGAGTTGCTTGTAGTAGTCTCTTAGGATGCTTTGTATTTCTGCAGTGTCTGTTGTAACTTCTCCTTTTTCATTTCTAATTTTATTGATTTGAGTCCTCTCCCTCTTTTTCTTTCTTATACTTTTGTTTGTTTGTTTTTTTATTTTTTTGCTGTACGTGGGCCTCTCACTGCTGTGGCCTCTCCTGTTGCGGAGCACAGGCTCTGGATGCCCAGGCTCAGTTGCCATGGCATGTGGGATCCTCCCAGACCAGGGCACGAACCCACGTCCCCTGCATCAGCCGGCGGACTCCCAACCACTGCGCCACCAGGGAAGCCCTCCCTCTTTTTCTTGATGAGTCTGGCCAATGGTTTATCAATTTGTTTTATCTTCTCAAAGAACCAGCTTTCAGTTGTATTGATCTTTGCTATTGTTTTGTTTGTTTCTATTTTTCATTTATTTCTGCTCTGATCTTTATGATTTCTTTCCTTCTTCTAACTTTGGGTTTGTTTGTTCTTCTTTCTCTAGTTCCTTTAAGTATAAGGTTAGATTGTTTATTTTTCTTGTTTCTTGAAGTAGGCTTGTATAGCTATACACTTCCCTCTTAGAACTGCTTTTGCTGCATCTCATAGGTTTTGGATCGTCATGTTTTCATTGTCATTTGTCTCTAGGTATTTTTTGATTTCCTCTTTGACTTCTTCAGTGATGTCTTGGTTATTTAGTAACGTATTGTTTAGCTTCCATGTGTTTGTGTTTCTTACGTTTTTTTTCCCTGTAATTGATTTCTAATCTCATAGCATTGTGGTCAGAAAAGATGCTTGATATGATTTCAATGTTCTTAAATTTATTGAGGCTTGATTTGTGACCCAAGATGTGATCTATCCTGGAGAATGTTCCATGCGCACTTGTGAAGAAAGTGTAATCTGCTGTTTTTGGATGGAATGTCCTATGAATATCAATTAAATCTATCTGGTCTATTGTGTCACTTAAATCTTCTGTTTACTTATTTTTTTTCAATTTAGATGATCTGTCCATTGGTGTAACTGAGGTGTTAAAGTCTCCCACTATTACTGTGTTACTGTCGATTTCCTCTTTTATAGCTGTTAGCAGTTGCCTTATGTATTGAGGTGCTCCTATGTTGGGTGCATATATATTTATAATTGTTATATATTCTTGGATTTATCCTTTGATCATTATGTAGTGTCCTTCCTTGTTTCTTATAACATTCTTTATTTTAAAGTCTATTTTATCTGATATGAGTATAGCTACTCCAGCTTTCATATGATTTCCATTTGCATGGAATATCTTTTTCCATTCCCTCACACTCAGTCTGTATGTGTCCCTAGGTTGAAGTGGGTCTCTTGCAGACAGCATATATATGGATCTTGTTTTTGTATCCATTCAGCTTGCCTGTGTCTTTTGGTTGGAGCATTTAATCCATTCACGTTTAAGGTAATTATCAATATGTATGTTCCTATGACCATTTTTTAAATTGTTTTTCACTTGTTTTTGTAGATCCTTTTCTTTGCTTGTGTTTCCCACTTAGAGAAGTTCCTTTAACATTTGTTGTAGAGCTGGTTTGGTGGTGCTGAATTCTCTTAGCTTTTGCTTGTCTGTAAAGGTTTTGATTTCTCCATTGAATCTGAATGAGATCCTTGGCAGGTAGAGTAATCTTGGTTGTAGGTTCTTCCCTTTCATCACTTTAAGTATATCATGCCACTCCCTTCTGGCTTGTAGAGTTTCTGCTGAGAAATCAACTGTTAACTTTATGGGAGTTCCCCTGTATGTTATTTGTCATTTTTCCCTTGCTACTTTCAATACTTTGTCTTTAATTTTTGCCAATTTGATTACTATGTGTCTTAGCATGTTTCTCATTGGGTTTATCCTGTATGGGACTTGCTGCACTTCCTGTACTGGGCAGCTATTTTCTTTCCCATGTTAGGGAAGTTTTTGACTATAATCTCTTCAAATATTTTCTCTGGTCCTTTCTCTTTCTCTTCTCCTTGTGGAACCTCTATAATGCTCATGTTGTTCAGTTTAATGTTGTCCCAGAGGTCTCTTAACTGTCTTCATTTCTTTTCATTGTTTTTTCTTTATTCCGTTCCACAGCAGTGAATTCCACCATTCTGTCTTCCAGGTCACTTATCCGTTCTTCTGCCTCAGTAATTCTGCTATTGATTCCTTCTAGTGTAACTTTCATTTCAGTTATTGTGTTGTTCATCTCCTTTTGTTTGTTCTTTAATCCTTCTAGGTCTGTGTTAAACATTTCTTGTATCTTCTTGATCTTTGCCTCCATTCTTTTTCCGAGGTCCTGGATCATCTTCACTATCAGTATTCTGAATTCTTTTTCTGGAAGGTTGCCTATGTCCACTTCATTTAGTTGTTTTTCTGGGGCTTTATCTTGTTCCTTCATCTGGTACATAGCCCTCTGCCTTTTCATCTTGTCTGTCTTTTTGTGAATGTGATTTTTGTTTCACAGGCTGCAGAACACTACTTCTTGCTTCTGCTCTCTGCCCTCTCCATTCATTTGCCGATGGACACTTAGGTTGCTGTTATTTCCCCTCTTTGAGCTTCAACTTCCTCACAAGTCAATAGAGATAATGATTAAAAAAATAATTTTCTAATAAGGAAGCTGTGAGACAAATACATAACTTGGTGCTGGCATGGACTAAACACTTAGTAAATATGAGTTTCACTTCCTGTATCAAAACCACAAAGCATGGTTTAAATAAACATGAACATGGGGGCTTCCCTGGTGGTGCAGTTGTTAAGAATCCGCCTTCCAATGCAGGGGATGTGAGTTCAAGCCCTGGTCGGGAAGATCCCACATGCCGCGGAGCAACTAAGCCCGTGTGCCACAACTACTGAGGCTGTGCTCTAGAGCCCATGAGCCACGACTACTGAGCCTGCGTGCCACAACTAATGAAGCCCTCGTGCCTAGAGCCCGTTCATCGCAACAAGAGAAGCCACTGCAATGAAAAGCCCGTGCACCACAATGAAGACCCAACACAGCCACAAAGAAAAAAAGTATGATATCTGGATCACTTATATGTGGAATCTAAAATATGACACAAATGAACCTGTCTACAAAACAGAAACATACTCATAGGCATAGAGAACAGACTTGTGGTTACCAAGGGGCAGTGGGGGAGGGAAGGATTGGGAGTTAGGGGTTGGTAGATTCAAACTATTACATTTAGACTGGATAAACTACAAGGTCCTAATGTATAGCACAGGGAACTATATTCAATATCCTGTGATAAGCCATAATGGAAAAGAATATGAAAAAAGAACATATATATGTGTATAACTCAGTCACTTTGCTGTACAGCAGAGATTGGCACAGCACTGAAAATCAGCTATATATCAATTAAAAAAATATGATATCTGGTTACCTTAAATAGTCACCCATTTGCAAGCAGAGACTAATTTTTGATCTGTCATGTGCTTTATTCGGAAAGCTGACATTATAAATCAAATATAATAAGAATTCAGTAAACTTACAATTTTAATTGTCTATTAGTAGAGAAGACTGTAGCTAGCATTTAATTCCATGCTAAACTGCATTAAACCATTTTGTGTGGATTAACGTTATCTTTATCAAAATTAAGCTGCTTTTGGTTAATCAATTAAGCATTGCTGTTTGATCCATCAAGTCTGGAGAGATTTTTGGAAATGGTTGAATGTGAGACTGCATTGTAAGGACCACAGACACCTTCCACTGCTGTCAGAGCCTGTCCTAAATGCAACCCTGTTGAGCAGCATGCCCTTGAAGAACTTCTGAAGCCTCCAGGATCATAAGCTTTGGTTGTTATTTCAGTAATGCCAAAGGGGGGTAGGTGGGAAGCTCTGTGGGCAGCCGCCATGTATACAGAATCACACTATGTGTAATTGGAGGGTGTAGTCTCAGATTCCAGCTGCATAAAGTCATGAGCAGACTGAATCATGTCGTCAATTGTTGTATTAAAAAGCCTAGGTCTCTGACATGGGACTCCTGCCGCTTTCACCAAAGTGATACTTGCTTCCTGGGGATGATGACATCGAAGGAATTCAAGTGGATATTGAGATTGTTTAAGAATGTTGGTTTTTCTCAGAACGCATATGGCTTTTTAAAATTTTATTGAAGTATAGTTGATTTTCAATGTTGTGTTAATTTCTGCTGTATAGCAAAGTGATTCAGTTATACATACATAGACATTATTTTTCATATTCTTTTCCATTATAGTTTATCACAGGATAACTGTGCTATACATGAGGACCTTGTTGGTTATAGCTTTTTTTGTCCATTTTCCATTTTCTTTATTCCTACAAGCTACTTTCATTAGGTCAAACACGGTATTTATGCTGTTACTCCTCATGACTGAGAGCCTATTTTCTTAGTTATTATCTGGCCATCAGATTGGAATTGACATATAATTTAGTTAAGTAAGCCAAAGATCAGCCTTAGTAATGCTTTAGAGACAGAAATAACTCATATTTACCTAAAACATTGTGCAAAATAATTGTGTATTGTGCTTTGCATTGTCTTGTGTCAACTTAGGTAAGTTGGAACTAGGTTTCCCAGTATTTTCCATAGTTTTAGGCTAGTGTGGGTCATAAGAAACACGTTACATGTGATTTGGAAGGTGTAAATAAGCAGTAGCCATGTTATTTTTACACTCAGACAGTTGGTGCGGCTTGCACACATAGGTCTGGATCTGTTGGCTCGTCTTGTCGACATGGGACAACAGCTGAACACCTCCATCTCCCACCACTCCTCCTTCAGCTGCTACACCTGGGAAAATGCATGTCTAGCTCCATTATGAAGAGTGCCAGCTCCTCCTGTAGGTCACTCACATCATTGAAGTTGGAGACTGGGAGCCTATAAGAGACCAACATGGTTTCCAGCTTGTCCTATGGGTTCCAATTTGTCATTGCTCTCCATCATTTCACAACCACCTTCCTTCCTTCCTGATTTCTTGCCCTGCTGCCCTCAGGCCCAGCAAGAGATGTAGAAACAACAGCAGAAAGTAAACTACTTAACCAGCTCCCATAATTTTGTGAGATCAAATCTCTATAATATAATCTCCTATTACATGCATAACTTTCTAGTGATTTTGCTTCTCTGATCAAACCATGACTGATACAACTGGGATTTGTTTTGGTGCCCAAGAGTATATAAGCCAGAATGTCTTTCCCTAGAAAAGAGCAGCTCACAAGGAGTTACAAACTAAGGACCCATAATTGATGCAACTAGTCTGCTAATAGGTGAGCTGGAAGGAAATTTAACAAGAATCTGAGCATAAAGAAGAAAATGGCTTACCAATTTTGATGACTTTGAAGATTTCTTTCCCTATATATTTATAATCTTACTATGTCTGATAATAGTTTTATGGAGGGATAATTTTATAGGAATAGAAATTCTCTACTGAATCTACGATAGATACATCCTTTTATAACATAAAATAAGATACAGGCTAGAAAGCCTGGAATAAACAGTATGCCTTGTCTTTGATTTATGAGCTAAGCTGATGGATTGCATTGGGTGGTAAGCAAAGCTTGGGTTTTGGAATCAAGCCAAACTGGATTCAGACTTTTATTGTTGTGTAACTGTGGGCAGGTCACTTAACCTCTCTGAGCCTTGGGTTTCCCATACCTAAAATTCTGCTTATTCTAGAATTGTTGTGAGGGCTAAATTAAAATAATATATCAAGACCAAACAAGGTCACAGATGAATGCATGACTTGCCATGTATTTCCATGTCCAGTTGTTATCTGTGCATCTTTTTTTTTCCAATTTGAAGATTCCCTTGAGAATGTGGCTGTGTCTTTTTCATCATTGTTCCTAGCACTGTGTGACATTCAGTTGCAAGCATGTAGTTCATGCTCAGTATTATATGTGAGACAAACTAATGAATATCCAGAAGCACATCTTTATTGTTGATGCAGCACATCTAGACCTGGTGGTTATTATATCTTCTCTTCTGAGATTCAAAGTAAGTAAAGCTGGTTGCTATGTTTGGAAACTTAGGAGAATTCCATGGATGGATGTCTGAGAAGCACCATGCCTGATATAATGTTTAAGTTAAGGATTTCCTGTTTGCAGATCTTCAAAGCCCTGGCACATGCAGTTATGATTATACACCAGTGGATGTCACTCTCAGAACATACATATGTGCTCAGACCCTCTGGGAAGGCAAGGCAGACAGTCCACAGATGTTTGCTTCTTTTCCCAGGGTCATGTGAGAAGTAATGTTGGTCTCCAGATGTCACTCATCATAACAGGGCCCTCCACACTGTGTCTTCATCCAAGGGTAAAAACAAAAATTGTGGAATGCTTTGCAAAGCATGCTTTTATCTATAGGAATGGTGTCCACTGATGGATGGAATTTGGGGAATGCCTCTTAGTTAATTAATAGCATTTTAAAATGTTGTTTGGCTGTAATCATAGTTGCCTTTGGGAAGGAAAGTAGGAGATTCAGCCATAGACATAGGAAGAAAACTTACTTTTCACTGTATCTGTTGTTTGTGGTTTTGTTTGTACTTTGTTAACAATGCTAACAAATCACTCATTCAAAAGTAAAGATTAAAGAAGAATAATATTTGGCAAAATTTTCATAGTGTACGCTTTCTTGTTTTGAATTGTTTGTCCTATTACTTATAAGGACATTTCTGTTGTGAAAAAAAAAAACCCACTGATAATGTTCTCTGCAGTGTTTCTTATTTCTTTTCCTCAAACTGGTCTCTCATTCAGACGTTAATTCATATTCATTTATTTAAATTTTTATTATGCAGGTAACTATGTGTTACCTGTTGGACAGATGCTAAGGTACACCGGCAAATAGAAAAAACCACAAGATCTTAAAAGAGAACTCTAATAAGAATTAGAGTTGAAGAAACACATCGGCTGTAAAATTATCCTTGTCTGGTTTATAGTTTATAGGTCGATTTACAAGTAGGTAAGTTTACCATAAAATGTACAGCTTATAATTTTATAAGAGTAAAAATGTATTTCAAAGTTGACAAAATCAAATGTTTTCCACCTGGGAGTGTAAATTGGTATAATTTGTTCTCAGAACAATTTGGAGATTTTCTCTGAAACCTCAGGCATTATCATGATTTTTGACACAGCAATTCCACTTATAGAAATCATTCTTAGGTGACAAAGATATACTTTAAAAGTTTGTAATAGAAACAACTATTTATGATGAAGAAAAATCAGAAGCAAGAAGGAAGAAGTATAGTAATCACACCTTAGCAGAAAAAAGCAGCAGGATGTAGCAGTTGACAAAGCATAAATGCAAAGTTGCCTCAAAAAATCCAACCATCCCTTCCCCACTGGGTTGCTTTGTGTCACTTGTGCCCTATGTAAAGTCCCAGATAGGAGGATGGCAAGAGATGAGTCCTTTTCACTTTGACTTTTGGGGGAAGGACTGAATAAGGTACTGTGTGTACCAGCAGTACTACACACAATGCAAGGTACCCCACCAGATAGGCAGAGGTGTGTTTTCGGCAAAAAACTGACACAAGTCCACATGGTTAGCTTGGGGAAATGGAACTTCTCCAGATCTAATTGGTTTCGGTTCTGTCTATTGATAAGATTCAACTTCAGGTTGAAGAAGATAGAACATCGTCAGGATGACACTACAGTGTAAGCATGGGTTGAGATTCACCTGGCTGCCTTCAATGAGTTCCAGTCTCTAGAACTGGAAGATTGAATCCTAGGCTACTGACACAACTGGCAAATGAAATCATCAAGTTGGCTTCAGAGATCTCTGTCCCACTGTGAAGAAGTAGAGAGACGCTGAAAAGCTGAACATAAGCAAAGATTGTTTTGATTTTCCAAAGGGTTAAGAAACTGACCATGTTAGGCCTTTGATCTGAGGGGTGAAGCTCCTTAATTCTACTTCACATCAGGGTACAGTTGGATGGCGTCAGGTGCAGGCTTCTCCTCGTGCGCCCCATATTAATCTCCCAGGGCTGCTATAAGAAAGGACCACAAACTGGGTGACAAAACAACAGGAATTCATTCTTTCACAGTTCTGGAGGCTTGCAGTCCCAAAGCCAGGTGTCGAACGGGCTCTAAAACCTGTAGGGGAGGACATTTCCTTGCCTCTTCCTGGCTACTGTTGGTGGCTGTCAGTCCTTTTTGTTCATTGACTTGCAGCTGTATCACTCCAATCTCTGCCTCTGTCACCCTTTGACATTCTCCCTGTGTGTCTGTCTCTTCACATGGCACTTTTCTCTTCTTATAAAAACACCAGTCACCAGATTAGAGCCCACCCTAATGACCTCATTTTAACTTGATTGCATCTGCAAAACCCCTATTTTCAAATAAGGTCACTTTCACAAGTACAAAGAGTTAGGACTTCAACGTTATATGTTTGAGGGACAAAATTCAATCTGCAACAAGCACCCTATTTCTTTTTTTTCTTTATCTCTTTCTTACTTTATTCTGCTCCATATTTTATAGTCTATTTCTTATTCTATTCTATGTTATATGTCCACACCCACAACTCCTACTGCCTCCAAACTCTTTCCCATATTCATTTTTATTAGGACTATTTCCATTTTCCATACTCGGGTGACTAAGGCAAATTTTGATTTATAAGTGTAACCAAAAATGAAATGATTGGGAAATGCCCTATTGAGTGGCATCCAGCTTAAGGTAGGACCTAAACAACTTGACCTTACCCATAGCAGTCATCCTTGCTGCCCTCAGCTTTCTCACGAGTAAAATGACCTCTAAACTTGCCAGCTTGAAAAGTAATAGTATGTGTGAACAAACTATGGTAGCCAGCATTTCTGAAACAGAGGTCTTTGATTAGGGACAGAGAGAGATTAGGACAGCCAGAAACAAGCCCTACTCTTTGGCATCCTGGGATCTGCAGATAAACTGCCTCCTTATTTGGTACATCCCCATTTCTCTATTGGAGCAGACCTGTCAACAATCGTTCTCTTGTTGTTTTTGGCTCACACCTCAAGGTTTCCTCAAAACCAACATCTGAAGAAGCAACCTGCAACAGAATGGAGGAACTGCGGAAGCAGCAGTTTGAAAGAGCCTCCCAGGCAAACAGTCAAGTTCAGTCTGTAGGTCTGGTCATTGTTTCTGTTGCATATCAAAGATGCCTATTTTTCATCTCCATACCATGTTGCCAAAGAGGTAATAATAACGAAGTGTGATGCTGTGAAGCAACAGCCCTATATCAAATGCGTGTCCTTCTTTGATCCAACTGGGCCAGATGATAGTGATTTTGCTGTCAAGAGAGCAATGACAAAAGGCCAGCCAGTGCTGCAACATTTTAGCTGAGTGTGTGTCAATTGAGGACAGATGCGTGTGCCTGTTCTAACTGGAGGCTAAGGAAGCTCAGCTTCATTTGCTCAGAAACCAGATGTAGCCATTGGTACTCAAGTCAGTGTACAGAAATGAAGTTCCTGAGGTGTGAGAAAGATTAAAGTGTCTCCATTTTTTTAACGTTTTGTCTGTGGAATAACACCCTGAAGGCAGGAAGCTGAGTGGATCCATAGAAGCATTACTTCTTGTTCATTCTCATCTGTTTTGAATGAAAGATAGTTTTTGTGCTATGAGGCAAGAAAGCATTCTCTTTGTCTCTCAATATATTCTCTCTCTCTCTCTCTCTCTCTCTCTCTCTCTCTCTCTCTCTCTCTCTCTCTCTCTCTCTCCCCCTCTCTCCCCCTCTCTCCCTCCCTCCCTCCCTCCCTCTCCTTTCCCCTGCTCCATGTATACTTCTACTTTTTGGGAGAACCATTTTTCTAGAGTGCAATCAGATATTTTGAGTTGTGGTTTATTTCACAATTAAAAACTGCAAACAGCATGGAACACTACTTAGCTTGATAATGTCAATTTAATAAATTTTATCCTTGCTTTTAATCTTACTTGATAACAAGTACTTAGGAATTTTGCCTGCCTATTGTAATGGCTTTCCAAATGCTGCCAAAGTGCTCTATTTCCTTCTATAATTTTCCACAATTGTTGGTACCTTTGACCTCACAGCAGGGATAAGAATTATCATGAAGACAAACACCCCATGTATCAGCTGCAGCAAGGACACTGTTTACCTTTTAATGACCAGATTCAGGCTTTTCCAGGGAAGCAGTGGTTGGGCAACCTCAAAATTTTGAGGGAACCCCATTTCTAAGACAGAGAGTACTGGTCTTCTGGTGCCAGTAATTCCACCTTTGGCTTCCCGGCCTCCTTGCTAAGTATCTGGTACATCTCATTTAAGAAAGACGAGACTAAAACTCGTTCGACTTCACCACCTAGAATAAGGGCATTCACTCTTGCTTTATGGGAAATAAATGAACTTTAGCAAAGGATGAAACAATCCATTCCTAAATTTCCTCTTGTTAACATGCCTCCGTTTGGGAAAAGGACCACCTTCCCGGGGTGAGTCTCATTGAGTCTAGCCTTTCTGGGTCTCTCAAAACATTCTGTTTAGCATTACTCTGGAAATAAAGTCCAAACTCCTTAAAAGGCTTTATGGGACCTTTCATATTTTGGCATCTGCTTGATTCTCCAGCCTTTTAGCCACACTGAACTACTCACTCACCTCTGAGCCTCTACAAAACTGATGGTCTCTTTAGAAAATGGCCTTTATCCACTGACTCACTATAATCTAGGAATAAATTACAGTCCCTACCTCAAGGGACTATTAAAGTATTCATTAACCAACTTAGGTAATATATGTAACTCATGTAGAACTGTGTCTGGCTTAATAAGGGCTAGCTAATGTTACTGTGATTCAGATTTTCGCCTAGCTGTTACATTCTTCGGGGACCACTTCGTCCTGGTTTAATGACCCTGCAAGCGCCCTAATTGTTTTCTGTGATTATCACTCATATCACTTATCATGCAGTATTTTAACGTGGGAAAGACGTCTATGCTGAGATGAGGTAGCACAGTCCTATGTGTGGTATTTAACACTGTCACCACAGAGTAATTATACTTCATCTCTTTTTACTCTCTCCTGTATTCAATAGTCAAGTCACTTAAATTCCCAAACCACTAACCTTCAAAGATACCACATAAAAAGTTTTGCTTTCAAAGGAGGACAAGATGAAAGCCATATCTGTGAAACATCCTGTTCCTTTCCTACTGGGTCCACAGAACTTCTTTCACATGCTCATTCTCTACAGTGAGTCCAGGAAGCTGTTTTATTTCTTTGGAACGTGACATACTCTTTTTTACCAAGTTTCTCTATCCCAAAAGGATAGACTGATTTGCAGAGTTCAACCTCTGTCATGGATCTGTTTCCAGTCCTACATCACACTTGATGATACATATTCAGATGTATGTAGTACACAGGCAGGCACATATGTCTCATTACACATCTTTTACTACTGCTTCTAAGGCGATTGTCCATATCCTGGAAATGCCATAGGATATACACAAAACCTTACCCTGTTGGCAGCTGTGATCACTTGGCATTAGGAAATCACTGTTTTTCCAGCCCTGTGTTTACTGGGAGTCTGAGGCTTGACTGTGCCTCATCACACAAGGGAAACCGAGGAGAAAGATGAAGCATTCATCCACCCTTCTGAATGCTTTCGGATATTGGGGAGTGAGGTTTTGTGTAGACCAAACATCTGGGAAAATGACTGATTTTTCATTCGCCATCCAGATGGTTCTATGTTCTGGCCAATTTCTTTCATCTCATTTGGTCTCCTTGACATCAAGACAGCTGATCTATTTAGTAACCACTCTTCTCCACCTCTCACTAAATACTGCATTTGGTCTTACTCTGTACTCCCAAGCTCCTGCCTGTTCCACTTAATTGTTAACTCTTTAAACAGTTCTGATACTGTAATCTACATGGAAGTGAGTATGAAGCATGAAGTGAATATAATATGGCATGGCAGAAAGTTGGCATCTTTAATGCCATTAGCCATAACTTCAGGGGTCTTTGATTGTGTAGACAAAGATGTCATCCTAAAGAGTTTCTGAGCAACTTTCAAGGATCTTTAAGTTAATGCTTAATATAGTTTTTTTCCTTCCACCTAAAACCAGGCAAATCAATAAACTTTCCTTACTAGGCTTCCCTGATGGCGCAGTGGTTAAGAATCTGCCTGCCAATGCAGGGGACACGGGTTTGAGCCCTGGTCCGGGAAGATCCCACATGCCGCAGAGCAACGAAGCACGTGTGCCACAACTACTGAAGCCCGCGCACCTAGAGCCCGTGCTCCACAACAAGGGAAGCCACCACAGTGAGAAGACTGTGTACTGCAACAAAGAGTAGCCCCTGCTCACTGCATCTAGAGAAAACCTGCACACCGCAACAAAGACCCAACACAGCCAAAAATAAATAAATAAAATTAACAAAACAAAAACTTTCCTTACTGACCACAATGGGGTTAGGCATATGTACATTCACCCATACATTTATCAAAAGTTCATCAATCCTATATGCTATGCTGAGTGCAGGAGATATATTTATTTAAAAAGGCATTAGTATGCACTTACAAGAATTGTGTAAATAGATAATTACCATATAGTATCATTATGGACTGAATTATGTCCCCTCATATTCATTTATCAAAGTCCTAACCCCCAATACCTCAGAGTGTGACTGTACTTGGAGAGAGGGCCTTTATTTTTTTATTTTATTTTTAAAATTAATTAATGTTTATTTTTGGCTGCGTTGGGTGTTCATTGCTGCACGCTGGCTTTCTTAGTTGCGGTGAGCGGGGGCTACTCTTCGTTGTGGTGTACGGGCTTCTAACTGTGGTGGCTTCTTTTGTTGTGGAGAACGGGTTTGAGGCGCATGGGCTTCAGTAGTTGTGGCATGTGGGCTCAGTAGTTGTGGCTTGCAGGCTCTAGAGTGCAGGCTCAGTAGTTGGGGCGCACGGGCTTAGTTGCTCCGCGTGTGGGATCTTCCCAGACCAGGGCTTGAACCCGTGTCCCTTGCATTGTCAGGCGGATTCTTAACCACTGTGCCACCAGGGAAGTCCCGAGAGGGCCTTTAAAAAGGTGACTGAGTTAAAATGAGGCCAGTAGAGCAGACCTTAATCCAATCTGACTGGTGTCCTTATAAGATGCATTTTGAACACACAGAAACACCAGGGCATGTGTGCACAGAACAATAACCACGTGAAGAAGCCAGGATGTCAATGATTTTTTTTCACATTAAAAAATGTATACTATAAGAAGTATAAAGTATATAAACAATTAGGTAAACTTGTGGAGAAGCTGACCAAGATATATGAATTAAGAGATACAAGTGGCCATCCAAATTTTCTATATTGCTTTTTTATTCTTTTACAGAATATTTGTTAAACTTGCTTCATGTACAATTTCTCACTTATCACTTTGGAAGTTCTTTATTGTAAGGACAATTCTTTTGTCTGATGACAAAAAACATCCACCTCGTCAGTGATTATGCTGGACCTCCATGGTGGAGTTAAGGAGTGACACATTTAACGAAAGGAACAGAAGGGTTAAAAGCTTGGGCTTCTATTTGGTGGTGCGTTCTCTTTCTTTCTTTGAACTCTCTCCCTTGGGATTCACAATCTCTCTTGAATTCTATAGTCTGTCTCCCATGCATCTATGGGAGCTACCCCTTTCCTAGAAATGCCCAGGAAAAACAAGCCCAAAATATCCCTTAGTCTGATTTTGGTGAGGTCCTTGGACCTACTCATAGTGTGAACAAGTGTTCCAGTTCAAGGAGGGCCTATAGTTTCATCTTAACTTTGTATATATCTCCCTGTAAACTGACTGTAATTGGGTGGCAAATGGTTGAGAATCATGCTTGTTGGCTTAATACCAACTCTACATCACGAGCAGGTATTACTGCAGGTTCCTAGGTGGGAGACAAATCCTAGTAGAGGTGATTCTGCTACTGAGTGCAGACTGATGTGAAAGGAGGGAGAACCCACAAAGATGGAAGTAAGCTGATGCAACTAAGATGTCTCATGGCCAGCATGAGGCTTGAGGTGGTAGAAATGAGGAGGGAGGAGCTCGTCCAGAAACTTCTGTGAAGAACTTCCAAATTCCCAGGCTGTTCCTCTGAGAATAGAGAATTTGAAACAGAATCTTGGCAGAAGTCTGTGATTGGGAAACTACATTTGTTTTGACCAGTTACATGTTCTACTGCCTGCTCCAGCTTGGCAGTGAGCTTTCTGACTCAGTGGAGAGGTGAATACACACTGAAAACTTGGCTTCAGCTTCTCCCCTCCAAGGACCCCTGGGACGCTGCAGTTAATCAGCAGACTGGTCATCAAGGGTCACTTGACATTTTGCAAATGTGTTTTAGATACCTGGGCAAGTCTGTTGATACATTCTTTCAGTGTCCCTACAGAGTTGGAACAACCTGCAGCCAACGGGGCTTGTCAGGCATTGTCTCCACACATGGAACCGCTTTACTGGGTAACCTGGGCCAGAGCACAATGAGCTCCATCCTGCTGTCTGTCTCGGAGGTGGAGGAAACTGGGAACATCAGCATAGTGTGGATTACAAGCTTGAAATCAGGCGTCTGGGAGCTGAAAACGAATAGGATAGGACAAAGTGGCTTAGGGTGCGCAAGGGTAGCCTCCTAGCACCAGAAAATCACATAGACTTTGTCCCATTGGATCAAAGTCCATTATTATCATTGGGAACATTCTTAGAGTGCTGAAAACACAGGGCTTCTCCTGGGGCTTGATCCAATAACACCCCTCCTCTATCACACACACATCCACCTATGGGTGCATTATTACTCTGTGAAATCGAGTAAGAATGGTCATTAGTCTTGATGAGAAAAACAAGTCTCAACGGGAGAGGGAGATAAAACAAAATGCCTTCCTGACCAAATTTTCCTTGAGAATAGTGAGTAGGTAGTTTGGGTGTTGGTTGAATGAATGTAAAATCATGGGAAGTCTTTTACTTTTTAAAGGCAGCTGGTGGAGTCAATACTTCTTCCTTTTCACAGTCTTCCTACTAGGCTGCATCCTCCCTGTGCTCCATCAACACCCATACTACCTTATTATCCTCTACCCACTCAAAGCAACAAAAACAGAGGATCCCAGGCAATCTCATTCTCTTGCAGACAGACTTCTTCAACCTGTAACTCTTTTTATCTTTAGTTGCCTACATAGTTCCTGGCATAGAATAATAAATGCCAATATGATAATCATAGCTAACAAGAAACACTGTGCTATGGGCTTAATAGGAAATGTATCTTTTGATTCTGAAAAAGTAGAAGCAGGTATTATTATTATTTTAATTTTTGAATTATATTTATAGCAGGTGCTTATTAGTCATCAATTTTATACACATCAGTGTATACATGTTAATTCCAATCGCCCAATTAAGCAGACCACCATCTCCATGCCCCGTGGTTTTACCCCCTTGGTGTCCATACTTTTGTTATCTACATCTGTGTCTCAACTTCTGCCCTGGAAACCAGTTCATCTGTACCATTTTTCTAGGTTCCACATACATGCGTTAATATATGATATTTGTTTTTCTCTTTCTGACTTACTTCACTCTGTATGACAGTCTCTAGATCCATCCACATCTCTACAAATGACTCAATTTCATTCCTTTTCATGGCTGAGTAATATTCCATTGTATATATATGTACCACATCTTCTTTATCCATTCATCTGTCGATGGGCATTTAAGTTGTTTCTATGACTGGCTATTGTAAATAGTGCTGCAATGAACATTGGGGTGCATGTGTATTTTTGAATTATGGTTTTCTGTGGGTTTATGTCCAGTAGTGGGATTGCTGGATCATACGGTAATCCTATTTTTAGTTTTTTAAGGAACCTCCATACTGTTCTCCATAGTGGCTGGATCAATTTACATTCCCACCAACAGTGCAAGAGGGTTCCCTTTTCTCCACACCCTCTCCAGCATTTGTTGTTTGTAGATTTTCTGATGATGCCCATTCTAACTGGTGTGAGGTGATACCTCTTTGTAGTTTTCATTTGCATTTCTCTAATAATTCGTGATGTTGAGCAGCTTTTCATGTGCTTCTAGGCCATCTGTATGTCTTCTTTGGAGAAATGTCTATTTAGGTCTTCTGCTCATTTTTGGATTGGGTTGTTTGTTTTTTTAATATTGAGCTGCATGAGCTGTTTGTATATTTTGGAGATTAATCCTTTGCTGATTCATTTGCAAATATTTTCTCCCATTCTGAGGGTTGTCTTTTCATCTTGTTTATGGTTTCCTTTGCTCTGCAAAAGCTTTGAAGTTTCATTACGTCCCATGTGTTTATTTTGTTTTTATTTCTGTTACTCTAGGAGGTGGATCAAAAAAGATCTTGCTGTGATTTATGTCAAAGAGTGCTCTTCCTATGTTTTCCTTTGAGAGTTTTATAGTGTCTGGTGTTACATTTAGGTCTCTAATCCATTTTGAGTTTATTTTTGTGTATGATGCTAGGGAGTGCTCTAATTTCATTCTTTTACATGTAGCTGTCCAGTTTTCCCAGCACCACTTATTGAAGAGACAGTCTTTTCTCTATTGTATATCCTTGACTCCTTTGTCATAGATTAGTTGACCATAGGTGCATGGCTTTTTCTCTGGGCTGTCTATCTTTTTCCATTGATCTGTTTCTGTTTTTGTGCCCGTACCATATTGTCTTGATTACTATAGCTTTGTACTATAGTCTGAAGTCAGGGAGTCTTGATTCCTCCACCTCCATTTTCTTCCCACAAGACTGCTTTGTCTATTCGTGATCTTTTGTGTCTCCATACAAATTTTAAGATTTTTTGTTCCAGTTCTGTAAAAAAATGCCACTGGTAATTTGATAGGGATTGCATTGAATCTGTAGATTGCTTTGGGTAGTATAGTCATTGTCAAAATGTTGATTCTTCCAACCCAAGAATATGGTATATCTCTCCATCTGTTGGTATCATCTTTAATTTCTTACATCAGTGTCTTATAGTTTTCTGCATACAGGTCTTTTGTCTCCCTAGGCAGGTTTATTCCTAGGCATTTTATTCTTTTTCTTGCAGTGGTAAATGGGAGTGTTTCCTTAATTTCTATTTCAGATTTTTCATCATTAGTGTATAGGAGTGCAAGAGATTTCTGTGCATTAATTTTGTATCCTGCAACTTGACCAAATTCATTGATTAGCTCTAGTAGTTTTCTGGTGACATTTTTAGGATTCTCTATGTATAGTATCATGTCATCTGCAAACAGTGACAGTTTTACTTCTTCTTTTCCAATTTGTATTGCTTTTATTCTTTTTCTTCTCTGATTGTGTGGCTAGGACTTCCAAAACTATGTTGAATAATAGTGGTGAGAGTGGACATCCTTGTCTTGTTCCTGATCTTTGAGGAAATGCTTTCAGTTTTTCACCATTGAGAATGATGTTTGCTGTGGGTTTTTCGTATATGGCCCTTATTATGTTGAGGTAGATTCCCTCTATGCCCACTTTCTGGAGAGTTTTTAACATAAATGGGTGTTGAATTTTGTCAAAAGGTTTTTCTACATGTATTGAGATGATCATATGGTTTTTATTTTTCAATTTGTTAATATGACGTATCACATTGATTGATTTGCGTATACTGAAAAATCCTTGCATCACTGTGATAAATCCCACTTGATCAGGGTGTATGATCCTTTTAATGTGTTGTTGCATTCTGTTTGCTAGTATTTTATTGGGTATTTTTGCATCTATATTCATGAGTGATATTGGTCTGTAATTTTCTTTTTTTGTAGTAACTTTGTCTGGTTTTCGTATCAGGGAGATGATGGCCTCAAAGAATGAGTTTGGGAGTGTTCCTTCCTCTGCAATTTTTTGGAAGAGTTTGAGAAGGATGGGTGTTAGCTCTTCTCTAAATGTTTGATAGAATTCACCTGTGAAGCCATCTGGTCCTGGACTTTTGTTTGTTGGATCATTTTAAATCACAGTTTCAATTTCATTACTTGTGATTTGTCTGTTCATATTTTCTGTTAATTCCTGGTTCAGTCTTGGAAGGTTATACCTTTCTAAGAATTTGTCCATTTCTTCCAGGTTGTCCATTTTATTGGCATAGTGTTGCTTGTAGTAATCTCTTAGGATGCTTTGTATTTCTACGGTGTCTGTGGTAACTTCTCTTTTTTCCTTTCTAATTTTATTGATTTGAGTCCTTTCCCTCTTTTTCTTGATGAGTCTGATTAATGGTTTATCAATTTGGTTGATCTTCTCAAAGAACCAGCTTTTAGTTGTATAGATCTTTGCTATTGTTTTCTTTGTTTCTATTTCATTTATTTCTGCTCTGATTTTTATGATTTCTTTCCTTCTTATAACTTTGGGTTTTGTTTGTTCTTCTTTCTCTAGTTCCTTTAGGTGTAAGGTTAGATTGTTTACTTGAGATTTTTCTTGAGGTAGGCTTGTATAGGTATAAACTTCCCTCTTAGAACTGCTTTTGCTGCATTCTATAGGTTTTGGATCATCGTGTTTTCATTGTCATTTTTCTCTAGGTATTCTTTGATTTCCTCTTTGATTTCTACAGTGATGTCTTGGTTATTTAGTTATGTATTATTTAACCTCCATGTGTTTGTGTTTTTTACGTTTTATTCCCTGTATTTGATTTCAAATCTCACAGCATTGTGGTCAGAAAAGATGCTTGATATGATTTCAATTTTCTTAAATTTAGTGAGGCTTGATTTGTGACCCAAGATGTGATCTATCCTGGAGAATGTTCCATGCGCACTTGAGAAGAAAGTGTAATCTACTGTTTTTGGATGGAATTTCCTATAAATATCAATTAAATCTATCTGGTCTATTGTGTCATTTAAAGCTTCTGTTTCCTTATTTATTTTCATTTTGGATAACCTGTCCATTGGTGTAAGTGAGGTGTTAAAATCCCCAACTAGTACTGTGTTACTGTCAATTTCCTCTTTTATAACTGTTAGCAGTTGCCTTATGTAATGAGGTGCTCCTATATTGGGTCCATATATATTTATAATTGTTATATCTTCTTCTTGGATTGATCCCTTGATCATTATGTAGTGTCCTTCCTTGTCTCTTGTAACATTCTTTATTTTAAAGTCTATTTTATCTGATATGAGTATAGCTACTCCAGCTTTCTTTTGATTTCCATTTGCATGGAATATCTTATTCCATCCCCTCACTTTCTTATAGACAGCATATATATGGGTCTTGATTTTGTATCCATCCAGCAAGCTGTGTCTTTTGGTTGGAGCATTTAATCCATTCACATTTAAGGTAATTATCGATATGTATATTCCTATGACCATTTTCTTAATTGTTTTGGGTTTGTTTTTGTAGGTCGTTTTCTTCTCTTGTGTTTCCCACTGAGAGAAGTTCCTTTAGCATTTGTTGTAGAGCTGGTTTGGTGGTGCTGAATTCTCTTAGCCTTTGCTTGTCTGTAAACCTTTTGATTTCTCCTTCGAATCTGAATGAGATCCTTGCTGGGTAGAGTTATCTTGGTTGTAGGTTCCTCCCTTTCATCACTTATGTATATCATGCCACTCCCTTCTGGCTTGTAGAGTTTCTGCTGAGAAATCAGCTGTTAACCTTATGGGAGTTCCCTTGTATATTATTTGTCATTTTTCCCTTGCTGCTTTCAGTAATTTTTCTTTGTCTTTAATTTTTGCCAATTTGATTACTATGTGCCTCAGCATGCTTCTCCTTGGGTTTATTCTGCCTGGGACTCTGTGCTTCCTGGACTTGGGTGGCTATTTCCTTCCCATGTTAGGGAAGTTTTTGACTATAATCTCTTCAAATATTTTCTCTGGTCCTTTCTCTTTCTCTTCTCCTTCTGGGACCCCTATAATGAGAATGTTGTTGTGTTTAATGTTGTCCCAGAGGTCTCTTAGGCTGTCTTCGTTTCTTTTCATTCTTTTTTTCTTTATGCTGTTCAGCAGTAGTGAATTCCACCATTGTGTCTTACAGGTCACTTATCTGTTCTTCTGCCTCAGTTATTCTGCTATTGATTCCTTCTAGTGAAGTTTTCATTTCAGTTATTGTGTTATTCATCTCTGTTTGTTCTTTAATTCTTCTAGGTCTTTGTTAAACATTTCTTGCATTGTCTCGATCTTTGCCTTCATTGTTTTTTCGAGGTCCTGGATCATCTTCACTATCGGTATTCTGAATTCTTTTTGTGGAAGGTTGCCTGTCTCCATTCAGTTGTTTTTCTGGGGTTTTATCTTGTTCCTTCGTCTGGTACATAGCCCTCTGCCTTTTCATCTTGTCCATCTTTCTGTGAATGTGGTTTTTGTTCCACAGGGTGCAGGATTGTAATTCTTCTGCTCTCTGCCCTCTGGTGGATGAGGCTATCTTGAAGCAGGTATTATTAATACCCCATTTTAAAGATGAGGAAATTGAAGTTTACAGACATGAACTTGTCCAAGATTATACTGTGGGAAATAGAACTAGAGGTGGATTCAGGTCATCTGACTCCAGTGTCTATTTTGCAACCATTTTTCTATGATTCAGGAATAGTTTTAATCTCCCATATTTATCTATAGCTTTAATATAATCTCTACCAAAATCTCACAGGCTCTTTTGTAGAAATTGACAAGCTGATCCTAAAATTTATGTGCCAATGCAAGGGACCCAATATAGCTAAAATATTCTTGAAAAGGAACAAAAAATTAGAGGACTGCACTTCCTGTTTACACAACTTACTATAAAGTGACAGTAATCAATTTTTGGTCAATTGATTTTTGACAATAATACCAGGGCAATTCAATGGGAAAGAGTAGCTTATTTAAAAATGGTGCTGGGAAAACTGGATATCCTTAGACAACAAGATGAATTTAGATCTTGACCTCATAGCATACACAAAATTAAATCACTGTATCATAAACCTAAATGTAAGATCTAAAAATCTAAAATTTCAGAAGAAAACATAGGAGAAAATTTTTGAGACCTTAGTTTAGACAAAGATTTCTCAGCTACAACACTAAATGCATGATCCATTAAGAAAAAAATTAATAAATTGGACTTCACAAAGAATAACATTTTTGCGCTTCAAAAGGCACTATTTAAAAAATGAAAAGATAAGCGACAGACTGGGAAAAATATTTCCAAATCAGATATCTAACATATATAAAGAACTCCTACAATACAATAATTAGACAACCCAATTTAAAATGGGCAAAATATTTGAATAGATATCTTGCCAAAGAAGATATCCAAGTAACCAATAAGCACATGAAAAAAAAATGCTCATAATTCATAGGGAAAGGCAAATTAAAATGAGATGCTACAAAAGGATTTCTGGACCCATTTCCAAGGTATGTTCATGGAGGCATCCCTACACCAACAGGCAATACTTGGACTTCAGCAGGGTGTCTGAGAATTCAATTCAATTCTATATACCTGGGATATTGGTTCAAGATGGTGGAGTAGAAGAACGTGTGCTCACTCCCTCTTGTGAGAGCAACAGAATCACAACTAACTGCTGAAAAATCATTGACAGGAAGACACTGGAACTCACCAAAAAAGAAACTCATCATCCAAAGACAAAGGAGAAGCCACATTGAAACAGTAGGAGGGGTGCAATAACAATAAAATCAAATCCCATAACTGCTGAGTGGGTGACTCACAAATTGGAGAACAATTATACCACAGAACTCCACCCACTGGAGTGAAGGTTCTGAGCCCCAAGTCAGGCTTCCCAACCTGGGGGTCTGGCAATGGGAGGAAGAATTCCCAGAGAATCAGACTTTGAAGGCTAGCAGGATTTGATTGCAGGACTTTGACAGGACTGGGGAAAACAGAGACTCCACTTCTGGAGGGCACACACAAAGTAGTGTGTGCATCGGGACCCCAGGGGAAGGTGCAGTGACCCCATAGGAAACTGAATCAGACCTACCTGCTAGTGCTGGAAGGTCTCCTGCAGAGGCAGGTGGAGGCTGTGGGTCACCGTGGGTACAAGGACACTGGCAGCAGAAGTTGTAGGAAGTATTCCTTGGCGTGAGCTCTCCTGGAGTCCACCATTAGCCCCACGAAAGAGTCTCTAGGCTCCAGTGCTGAGTCAACTCAGACCAAACAACCAACAGCGTGGGAACTCAGTCCCACCCATCAGCAGACAAGCTATTAAAGTTTTACTGAGGTCTGCCCACCAGAGCAACACCCAGCTCTAGCCACCTCTAGTCCCTCCCATCAGGAAGCTTGCGCAAGCCTCTTAGATAGCCTCATCCACCAGAGGACAGACAGCAGAAGCAAAAAACTACAATCCTGCAGCCTGTGGAATGAAAATCACATTCACAGAAAGATAGACAAAATGAAAAGGCACAGGACTATGTACCAGATGAAGGAACAAGATAAAACCCCAGAAAAACAACTAAATGAAGTGGAGATAGGCAACCTACCTGAAAAAGAATTCATCTTTACTATCAGATGAACCAGGAGCTCAGAAAAAGAATTCAGAATAATGATAATGAAGATGATCCAGGACCTCAGAAAAAGAATGGGGACAACGACTGAGAAGATGCAAGAAACTTTTATAAAAGACTCAGAAGAATTAAAGAACAAACACCTAGAATAATTAAAGAACAAACAAACAAAGATGAACAATACAATAACTGAAATTAAAAATACACTAGAAGAAATCAACAGCAGGATAACTGAGGCAGAAGAACGGTAAGTGACCTGGAAGACAGAATGGTGGAAATCACTAGCATGGAACAGAATAAAGAGAAAAGAATGAAAAGAAGTGAAGACAGCCTAAGAGACCTCTGGAACAACATTAAATGCACCAACATTAGCATTATAGTGGTCCCAGAAGGAGTACAGAGAGAGAAATTACCCGAGAAAATATTTGAAGAGATTATAGTCAAAAACTTCCCTAACACGGGAAAGGAAATAGCCACCCAAGTCCAGGAAGTGCAGAGAGTCCCATACAGGATAAACCCAAGGAGAAACACTCTGAGACACATAGTAATCAAATTGACAAGAATTATAGACAAAGAAAAATTATTAAAAGCAACAAGGGAACTCCCATAAAGTTAACAGCTTATTTCTCAGCAGAACTCTACAAGCCAGAAGGGAGTGGCACATTATATTTAAAGTGATGAAAGGGAAGGGACTACAACCAAGATTGCTCTATCCAGCAATGATATTCACATTCGATGGAGAAATCAAAAGGTTTACAGACAAGCAAAAGCGAAGAGAATTCAGCACCACCAAACCAGCTCTACAACAAATGCTAAAGGAACTTCTCTCAGTGGGAAACACTAGAGAAGAAAACGACCTACAAAAACAAACCCCAAACAATTAAGAAAATGGTCATAGGAACATACATATTGATAATTACCTTAAACATGAATGGATTAAATGCTCCAACCAAAAGACACAGGCTTGCTGGATGGATACAAAAACAAGATCCATATATATGCTGTCTACAAGAGACCCACTTCAGACCTAGGGACACATACAGACTGAAAGTGAGGGGATGGAAAAAGATATTCCATGCAAATGGAAATCAAAGGAAAGCTGGAGTAGCTATACTCATATCAGATAAAATAGGCTTTAAAATAAAGAATGTTACAAGAGACAAGGAAGGACAGTATATAATGATCAAGAGATCAATCCAAGAAGAAGATATAAGACTTATAAATATATATGCACCCAACATAGGAGCACCTCAATACATAAGGCAACTGCTAATAGCAATAAAAGAGGAAATTGACAGTAACACAATAAAAGTGGGGGAGTTTAACAGCTCACTTACACCAATGGACAGGTTATCCAAAATGAAAATAAATAAGGAAACAGAAGCTTTAAATGACACAATAGACCAGATAGATTTAATTGATATTTATAGGAAATTCCATCCAAAAACAGCAGATTACACTTTCTTCTCAAGTGTGCATGGAACATTCTCCAGGATAGATCACATCTTGGGTCACAAATCAAGCCTCACTAAATTTAAGAAAATTGAAATCATATCAAGCATCTTTTCTGACCACAACACTGTGAGATTTGAAATCAAATACAGGAAATAAAACGTAAAAAACACAAACACATGGAGGCTAAACAATACGTTACTAAATAAGCAAGAGATCACTGAAGAAATAAAAGAGGAAATCAAAAAATACCTAGAGACAAATGACAATGAAAACACCATGACCCAAAACCTATGAGATGCAGCAAAAGCAGTTCTAAGAGGGAAGTTTATAGCTATACAAGCCTACCTCAAGAAACAAGAAAAATCTCAAATAAACAATCTAACCTTACACCTGAAGGAACTAGAGAAAGAAGAACAAAGAAAGCACAAAGTTAGCAGAAGGAAAGAAATGATAAAGATCATAGCAGAAATAAATGAAATAGAAACAACAGTAGCAAAGGTCAGTAAAACTAAAAGCTGGTTCTTTGAGAAGATAAACAAAATTGATAAAGCTTTAGCCAGAGTCATCAAGAAAAAGACCGAGAGGACTCAAATCAATAAAACCCTGGTGGCACAGTGGTTAAGAATCTGCCTGCCAGTGCCGGGGACACGGGTTCAATCCCTGGTCCTGGAAGATGCCACATGCCACAGAGCGACTAAGCCCATGTGCCATAACTAATAAGCCTATGCTCTATACCCTGTGAGCCACAACTATTGAGCCTGTGTGCCACAACTACCAAAGCCCAAATGCCTAGAACCCATGCTCTGAAACAAGAGAAGCCACCACAATGAGAAGCCCATGCACCATAACAAAGATTAGCCCACACGTGCTGCAACTAGAGAAAACCTGCACACAGCAATGAAGACCACTGCAACCAAAGAAAGATTTTTTTTAATTAAAAAAATATAAGAAATAAAAAGAAGTTACAATGGACACCAAAGAAATACAAAGCATCCTAACTGACTACTACAAGCAACTATGCCAATAAAATGGACAACCTGGAAGAAATGGACAAATTCTTAGAAAGGTATAACCTTCCAAGACTGAACCAGGAAGAAATAGAAAATATGAACAGACCAATCACCAGTAATGAAATTGAAACTGTGATTTAAAATGATCCAACAAACAAAAGTCCAGGACCAGATGGCTTCACAGGTGAATTCTATCAAACATTTAGAGAAGAGCTAACACCTATCCTTCTCAAACTCTTCCAAAAAATTGCAGAGGAAGGAACACTCCCAAACTCATGCGACAAGGCCACCATCACCCTGATACAAAAAACAGACAAAGATACTACAAAAAAAGAAAATTATAGACCAATATCACTGATTAATATAGATGCAAAAATCCTCAACAAAACACTAGCAAACACAATCCAGCAACACATTAGAAGGATCATACACTTTGATCAAGTGGGATTTATCCCAGGAATGCAAGGATTCTTCAGTATATGCAAATCAATCAATGTGATACACCATATTAACAAATTGAAGGATAAAAACCATATCATCATCTCAATAGATGTAGAAAAAGCTTTTAACAAAATTCAATACCCATTTATGTTAAAAACTCTCCAGAAAGTGGGCATAGAGGGAACCTACCTCAACATAATAAAGACCATATGTGACAAACCCACAGCAAACGTCATTCTCAATGGTGAAAAACGGAAAGCATTGCATCTAAGATCAGGAATAAGACAAGGATGTCCACTCTCGCCACTCTTATTCAACATAGTTGTGGAAGTCCTAGCCATGGCAATCAGAGAAGAAAAAGAAATAAAAGGAATACAAATTAGGAAACAAGAAGTAAAACTGTCACTGTCTGCAGATGACATGATACTATACATAGATAATCCTAAAGATGCCGCCTGAAAATTACTAGAGCTAATCAATAAATTTAGCAATGTTGCAGGATACAAAATTAATGCACAGAAATCTCTTGCATTCCTATGCACTAACAATGAAAGATCAGAAAGAGAAATTAAGGAAACAATCCGATTCACCATTGCAACAAAAACAATAAAATACCTAGGAATAAACCTACCTAAGGGGGTAAAAGTCCTGTACTCAGAAAACTATAAGAAACTGATGAAAGAAATTAAAGATGACACAAACAGATGGAGAGATATACTATGTTCTTGGATTGGAGGAATCAATATTGTGAAAATGACTGTACTACCCAAAGCAATCTGCAGATTCAATGCAATCCCTATCAAATTACCAATGACATTTTTTTTACAGAACTGGAACCAAAAAAATCTTAAAATTTGTATGGAGACACAAAATAACCTGAATAGCCAAAGCAATCTTGAGGGAAAAAAATGGAGCTGGAGGAATCAGACTCCCTGACTTCAGACTATACTACAAAGCTACAGTAATCAAGACAATATGGTACTGGCACAAAAACAGAAATATAGATCAGTGGAACAGGATAGAAAGTCCAGAGATAAACCCACGCACCTATGGTCAACTAATCTATGACAAAGGGGTCAAGGATATACAATGGAGAAAAGACTGTCTCTTCAATAAGTGGTGCTGGGAAAACTGGACAGCTACATGTAAAAGAATGAAATTAGAGCACTCCCTAGCATCATACACAAAAATAAACTCAAAATGGATTCAAGACCTAAATGTAAGACCAGACACTATAAAACTCTTAGAGGAAAACATAGGAAGAACACTCTTTGACATAAATCACAGCAAGATCTTTTCTGACCCACTTCCTAGCATAATGGAAATAAAAACAAGAATAAACAAATGGGACCTAATGAAACTTAGAAGCTTCTGCACAGCAAAGGAAACTATAAACAAGATGAAAAGACAACCCTTAGAATGGGAGAAAATATTTGCCAATGAATCAGCAGACAAAGAATTAATCTCCAAAATATATAAACAGCTCCTGCAGGTCAATATTAAAAAAACAAACAACCCAATCCAAAAATGGGCAGAAGACCTAAATAGACATTTCTCCAAAGAGGACATACAGTTGGCCAAGAAGCACATGAAAAGCTGCTCAACATCACGAATTATTAGAGAAATGCAAATGAAAACTACAAAGAGGTATCACCTCACACCAGTTAGAATGGGCATCATCAGAAAATCTACAAACAACAAATGCTGGAGAGGGTGTGGAGAAAAGGGAACCCTCTTGCACTGTTGGTGGGAATGTAAATTGATCCAGCCACTATGGAGAACAGTATGGATGGTCCTTAAAAATCTAAAAGTAGAATTACCATATGACCCAGCAACACCACTACTGGGCACATACCCGGAGAAAACCATAATTCAAAAAGACACATGCACCCCAATGTTCATTGCAGCAGTATTTACAATAGCCAGGTCATGGAAGCAAGTTCAATGCCCATCGACAGATGAACGGATAAAGAAGATGTGGTACATATATACAATGGAATATTACTCAGCCATAAAAAGGAATGAAATTGGGTCATTTGTAGAGACATGGATGGATCTAGAGACTGTCATACAGAGTGAAGTAAGTCAGAAAGAGAAAAACAAATATTGTGTATTAATGCATATATGTGGAATCTAGAAAAATGTTACAGATGAACCGGTGTGCAAGGCAGAAACAGAGACACAGATGTAGTGAACAAACATATGGACACCAAGTGGAGAAAGTGGGGGCGTGTGGTGGTGGGATGAATTGGGAGATTGGGATTGACATATATACACTAATATGTATAAAATAGACAACTAAAAGTTCTGTATACCTGCAGATAGAATCAGATTCCACAGTTAAAGGGCTCAGTCCCACAAGACCACCCTCCACTTCAGATGCCAGTTGCAAGCCCAGGTTGTTACCCGTGCTTCTGACAATTTGGATATCACACGCTCCCACAACCCCATCTTTGGGTTTGATTAATTTGTTATAGTGGCTCACAGAACTCAGAAAAACTCATTTACTCACTAGATATCAATTTATTATAAAAGAATAATAAAGAATGCAAAACAACAGCCAGATGAAGAGATACACAGAGCAAGGTTCTGAACAAAGGAGCTCTGTTCCTCATAGAATGTGGTGGCATGCAGAGACTTTCTGGTTCCCCAACGTGAAAACTCTCCAAAAGAGGTTACGAAGCTGTCTTTTGGGGGGTTTTATGGAGGCCTCATTTAGTCTTTGTTGAGCAAATCATTGACCAATGGTGATTAATTCAACCTCAAGCTTCTCTCCCCTCCCTGGAAATCAGGGAGTGGGGCTGAAAGTTCCAACCTTCTAATCACAAGGTTAATGCTCCTGGCAAACAGCCTCCATCCTTAGGTGCTTCCAAAAGTCACCTCATTCACACAACAAAAGACACTTTTATGACTCTCAGCACTTAGGAAATTCCAAGCATGTGGGAAGCTTTGAGCCAGGAACTGTGGACAAAGACCAAATATATATGAGAATGACCTGAATGATCAAATATATATTTCTTATAAATCACACTATTAGAAATACCACTCCATACCCACTAGAATAGATAATAACTAGTGTTGGTGTGGATGTGGAGAAATGAGAATCTTCATATATTATTGATCAGAATATAAGCGTTGCAGCCACTTTGCAAAACAGGTTGACAATTTCTTAGAAACTTAAACATAAATTTATGTGTAAGTCTTTGTGTAGACATCTCTTGTATAGATACCCAGGAGTAAAATTGTTAGGTTCTTGGGTATCCAAGGTATCTATGCAAGAGAAATGAAAATATATGTCTGCACAAAGACTTATGTGTGTATTTTCATGGCAGTATTAGGAATAATAGCCAAAATCAGGAAACTGAGTCACAGATAAATAAAAGTGGCATATTCACACAATGGAATACTATTCAACAATAAAAAGGAATGAAATACTGACAGTATGGATGAACCTCAGGAATGTTGTGCTAAGTAGAATGAGCCAGGTGCAAAAGACAACATACTGTATAATTCCATTCATATGAAATGTCTAGAAAAGGCAAATTTATAGAGACAGAAAATTAATTACTGGGTTGTGTAGTGTTAAAGGTAAAATTAGGGAATATCTGCAAATGGATATGAGGGATCTTTTTGGAGTGATGGAAACATTCTAAAATTAGATTGTCATGATAGTTGCACAACTCTAAATTTATTAAACATGATTAAATTTCACACTTACAATGGGTAAAATTTATGGTTTATAAATTATACTTCCAATAAAGCTGTTGACAAGAGAAATAGTTTTCAAATGAGCAAATTAATACATCTTCATGCCTTTAACTTTTCCTTGCTTTTTTGGTCTATTATTTATTTCTTGGTTCCACATATTTTTTTCTCTCTGGCCTACAATCCTTCATCCATTTCTTTAGACTTCACTCTCAGTAGCACCATGAACTCCATTGCCTCAACTTTCCGGCACTTTACCTGCTCAGAAAAGCTCAGATTGTGGACAAATTGAATCATCTACATTCTCCACTCCATTTCAGCTGCTGACATAGCGTTATCCATACTGTTGTCCATAAATATTCAAGTTTTCTGATGATCTCTATTATGCTCTTAACAACATTTGCCAATTTTAGTGCAGGTCCCTGTGATTCTGATTCTTCTTGGCTGCTATTCCACAACTTGACTCTTCTTCTCAAACCCCCAATTCCTCTATTTTAACATCTATTTCACAGAAAAAGCAGAGGCTGTCTAGTATGAACTCTTAACTTCTTGTCTTCATAATGACAATGATGTATCCATTTGTAATGCCAATTATCACTCCACACATCAAACATTCGTTGAGTTTGACAATGTTCCTCTTCTCTTCAAAGCCTGTAAACCCTTAACTCTGCATCAAAATATCTGAGGAGGCTCAGAGTCTCTTGTAAGGGCTTTAGGAGAGGCCATTACGGGCTATTTAGACAAAGACTAATTTCCTCAGAGGAAGCACTGTCTCTGTTGGTGGAAAAGACACATCAGATTTGGGGTTCGAGTTTTCTAGCTTCATCAAAATCTGCTCGTATGCTTCTATCCCAAGTTTTAGGATCACACTTCTTTTTCAATCAGCACTCTAACTTTAACATAAGAGATTGGGAGTTAAGTTTGTACGGTAATCTAAGCACTCTCAGAGCTAGACCTTTGTTTTGGTTTTTGGAGAAATTGGCTCTGCAGTTACAGGAGATAAAGGTTTCTTTCTGGTCATCATTCAATTTTTTTTTAAATAAAGTCTTTTTAAAATTTTTATTTTATTTTTGGCTGCATTGGGTCCTCGTTGCTGCACGCCGGCTTTCTCTAGTTGCGGCGAGTGGGGGCTACTCTTCGTTGTGGTGTGTGGGCTTCTCATTGTGGTGGCTATTCTTGTGGAGTATAGGCTCTAGGCACGTGGGCTTCAGTTGTTGTGGCACACGGGCTCAGTTGTTGTGGCTCATGGGCTTAGAGCGCAGGCTCAGTAATTGTGGTGCACAGACTTAGTTGCTCCGTGGCACGTGGGATCTTCCCGGATCAGGACTCGAACCTGTGTCCCCTGCATTGGCAGGCAGATTCTTTTTTTTTTTGTTTTGTTTTGTTTTTTCAGCGGCCATGGCTCACGGGCCCCGCCGCTCCGCGGCACGTGGGATCCTCCCGGACCGGGGCACGAACCCGCGTCCCCCGCATCGGCAGGCGGACTCCCAACCACTGCGCCACCAGGGAAGCCCCGGCAGGCAGATTCTTAACCACTGCACCACCAGGGAAACCCTCATCATTCAGTTTTATATCATTTTGCAGAATTTTAGTTGGGAATTTAAAGCCCCAAACTCACTATTTTCTTCCTCTTCATTCTCCAGTGCACTAAGAAGCAAGCAAGCAACATACTTTCCATTTTCACCAAAATGATCTGTGGGAGTAAATACGTGACTGTTCAAAGCCTTGCCTTCGGGCTTCCCTGGTGGCGCAGTGGTTGGGAGTCCACCTGCCGATGCAGGGGACACGAGTTCGTGCCCCGGTCCAGGAAGATCCCACATGCCACGGAGCAGCTGGGCCCGTGAACCATGGCCGCTGAGCCTGCGCGTCCGGAGCCTGTGCTCTGCAACGGGAGAGGCCACAGCAGTGAGAGGCCCGCGTACCACAAAAAAAAAAAAAAAAAAAAAAAAAAAAAAGCCTTGCCTTCCATAAACACTTGATAGAAATGTCTATTGGAGACAATTTGAATACCATTTTGGCACTGCCTCCCATGAACTATCAGTGTCCACTGTACCACTTGAGGCAGCTTATTAATGCTATTAAATCTGACTAATCACACAACCAATTCCAGTTAACTCAGAACCAATTCAGAGAATACATTTAAAGTCTGTATCATCTTTATCCATTCATCTGTCCATGGACACTTAGGTTGCTTCCATGTCCTGGCTATTGTAAATAGTGCTGCAATGAATATTGTGGTACATGTCTCTTTTTGAATTATGGTTTTCTTGAGGTATATGCCAGTAGTGGGATTGCTGGGTCATATGGTAGCTCTATTTTTAGTTTTTTAAGGAACCTCCATACTGTTCTCAGTAGTGGTTATATCAATTTACATTCCTACCAACAGGGCAGGAGGGTTCGACAGATGAATGGATAAAGAAGATACAGCACATATATACATTGGAATATTACTCAGCCATAAAAAGGAATGAAATCAAGTTATTTGTTATGAGGTGGGTGGACCTCAAGTCTGTTATACAGAGTTAAGTAAGTCAGAAAGAGAAAAACAAATTCCGTATGCTAACACATACATATGGAATCTGAAAAAACAGTACTGATGAACCTAGTGGCAGGGCAAGAATAAAGATGCAGATGTAGAGAACAGACTTGAGGGCATGGGGTGGGGAAGTGGAAGCTGGGACAAAGTGAGAATAGCACTGACATATACACACTACCAAATGTAAAATGGATGGCTAGTGGGAAGCAGCTGCATAGCACAGGGAGATCAGCTTGGTGCTTTGTGACCACCTAGAGGGGTGGGATAGGGAGGGTGGGAGGGAGATGCAAGAGGGAGGGGATATGGGGATATATGTATGCATATAGTTGATTCACTTTGTTCTACAGCAGAAACTAACACAACATTGTAAAGTAATTATACTCCAGTAAAGATATTAAAAAAAACCTTCTGTATCAGTCAGGTTCTATGACAGAGACTTAATCACTAGGAGATTGCGTGTGTGTGTGTGTGTGTGTTTGAGCTTTTGCAATTGGAGTGTGAATTAATATCACTATAAAGTCTCTATAAAACATTGCCTCTGGGGTGGGAGGTTGATGTCAGCAGAGCAGGGACTTGGGAAGATGGATATGCTTGGAGAGCAAGGCAAAACTGAAATCCACGAATATGAGTTGGAACCCATGAGGACAGACTGGAGACGGTGTTAGTCTCTCATTTCCAATCTTCTGGCTTTGATGGTGTGGATCTCTTGCAGGAAGAGATGGGGCTCATTGACACAGAGATAAATACTTATGTGACCCAGAGGTTGTAGAAGGATATCCGTTGAGAGGTAGAATAGCTGACCTGCACCAATGATTATCTCACACCAGCAAAAGGAGCCAGACTATAGTGACAATGTACATGAGCTGCCACAGTACCTGGGACCCGTTCACTGACCTTCAAAGTGTAAAAGCAGTTGACTGTATCTTCACTTCTGCCTCCCAAGTCTTGTGAGAAATGTCTCTTGTGGACACACTCTGAACTGTGCAGAGAAAGGATATGTAGTTCCAGCTTATCTAAGCTGACGCATTAGGGAGAAACCAGATCATATATGAGTTTTAGCCGTGAAAGAAGAGAATGGAAAGTCATTGATGGAATGACACGGTCTGATGTTTTTAAAAGATCAGTCTGGTAGAAAATGAAGTATAGCAGAGAAGTGGAGAATGAACCAGTAAGGAGTGTATTGTGTGAGATGATGGTGGTCTTGCTTAGTGTCTTAGTCAGTTCTGGCTGCTTTAACAGAATATCATAGCCTGGGTGGTTTATAAACAATAGAACTTTGTTTCTCACAGTTCTAGAGTCTGGGAAGTCCGAGGTCAAGGCATTGGCAGGTTAGGTGTCTGCTGAGGGCCTGCTTTCTGGCTTAGAGATGGCTGTGATTTTGCTGTGTCCTCACATGGTAGAAGGGGCTAGGGATCTCCCTGGGGTCTCTTTTATAAGGGCACAAATTCTATTCATGAGGTGGAGTCCTCAGAACCTAATCATCTCCCAAAGTCCCCACTTGCAAATACCATCACATTGGGGGTTAGGTTTCAACATATGAATTTGGGGGAGATACAAACATTCAGTCTATAGCACCTAGGGTAATAGCAATAGAGGTGGAGAGGTATCATTTCATGAATTGAATTTGGGGAGTTTGGGTGAGTGAGACATTAGGAGTGAATCCCAGGGTTTCAGCTGGAGTAACTGGTTGAATGGTAGTACCATTAACTGAGTTGGGAAAGGCTAGGGAAGGATAAGATTTGGAGGGTCATGCCCTAGGCATGAATGTATAGACAATGCAACAAACAAGGGATTGAATAAGCAAGGGGTTTATCGCCCTCATACAACCAGAAGTTATTCCAGTGCTTATAGGGTGGTTCAGCAATGTCACATAAGGTCTCAGCTCTTTCCTTCTTTCTCTAGCCTTAGTATGTAGGGCTTCATCCTCAGAGTTGTTGCCTCATTGTTGCAAATTGGCTGCTACATTCCTTTCCACGTTCTGAGCATGGAAAGATGGAAAATGACAAAAAGCCAAACTAGCCTGCCACCAAAACTTTCCTTTTATTTGTTTTGTTTTGGAGGGGTAGAGATGTCTCTTTTCAGGTGTGCCTGGCTTCTTTTGCTGCTTTTTTTCTTTTTAATTAATTAATTATTTAAATTGAAGTATGATTGATTTACAATGTTGTGTTAGTTTCAGGTACAGCCAAGTGATTCAGTTATATATATTTTTTCAGATTCTTTTCCCTTATAGATTATTACAAAATATTGAGTATATTCCCTGTGCTATACAGTAGGTCCTTGTTGGTTATCAATTTTACATATAGCAGTGTGTTTAACTCCTAATTTATCCTAAATTAGGAGTTTGTGATTAACAAGACCCTCCCTTTTAAAACAATTTCCCCAAAATCCCACCAAGTGACATCTGCTTACATTTTATTGGACAGACTGGAGTCACATGACCACTGTAGTAACTCAGATGTTGCTAGGGAACAGGGAATATGTGGACAGGGTTTGGGTTAACCATGTGTTGGATTATAAATTTGAGTTGATCATGAGAAAATAGCCAGTAGTCAGTTTGACAAAGGGTCTTGGAAGGGAGTGTCATATCTCCTCACTACCTTGCTCACCCAGATGGACTGAAATGTAAAATAAGTTCCGGCGAGTGTGCTGTTATCTAGCCCTGCAAAGCATGTTCCTCTGGGCATGGCTGTGTTTATGAAGGGAGTGTGAGGCTTGAACGTGATTGCTAACTTAACAGCTAAGTCTATGGACTGGGATAATGTAAAGATTGAGAATGGTTTGGAGAGATGCGGTAGGATTGTACATGCAGACTCCTGTTACAAAACTTGATCAGAGCCATTGCCTAGTGTCTGTACTTTGAGCTTGGATTAGGCTGAACGATAAAAAGAATTATACTCATTGTGTAGAGCATAGGTTCAACGATGTCCCACAGGCCAAACCCAGGCTGATTTTGTAAATAAAGTGATAGTGGAACACATGTATACATACTATCTGTGGCTGCTTTTGTGACAAAACAGCAGAGCTGACTAGTAGCAAGAGAAACCATATGGCCGATAGAGCCTAAAATATTAACTATTATTCCCTTTACAGAAGAAGTTTGCTGACCACTGGTGTAGATCATACTTCTTTCTATGTTAACATCAGATTACATAATTATATCGTAGGTAGACTTCCTATGACATATAAGGAATTGTAAATATGTGAGTCTACTATTACCTATTAGATTTCTCACTTGCCCCTTGGTTTCCTGCCCTTGGAGACCTTCCCTTTTATGCTATTATGACTGTAATAGCAACATACAAGTTGTGGACTTGCTCCTTACAGCTTTGCTAGATGCCATGGAGGGCTTCAACACCCTGTCCTGTCATCCTAAGGAAATATTCAAGCTTGATAATTGATATCACTGTCAAACTCTGCTCAACCACTAGGGTTGTAATAGGGAAGGAACTTTGTACTCTATTACAAGTTAATCACTAAAGGGATGTTGCCTATAAGCTTAAATTATACATAATGGCTCATCTCTGGGAACCCTGCCTCCCAGGTAATGAGCATTAAGCTAAAATACCATCATTTAGCTCACATGAAACATCCTGACCAGGCCCACCTGTGAATGACTGAAGGAAGGACAAAATCAGCACCTCCCCTCCAGAGGCTGACGGGAAACAGGAAATGTTTGGCTTTACTCCCTCCCCTTTTAGTATAAAAGAAGCCTGAATTCTCTCTCAGGCAAGATGGTTATATGGGACGCTAGTCTACCACCTTCTTGGTCTGCTGGCTTTCTGAATAAAGTCGCTATTCCTTGCCCCAGAAACTCATCTTTCAACTTTTTTTTTCGGTTCGCGGGCCTCTCAGTGTTGTGGCCTCTCCCATTGTGGAGCACAGGCTCCGGACGCGCAGGCCCAGCGGCCACGGCTCACGGGCCCAGCCGCTCCACGGCATGCGGGATCCTTCCGGACCAGGGCACGAACCCGTGTCCCCTGCATCGGCAGGCGGGCTCTCAACCACTGCACCACCAGGGAAGCCCTGTCTTTCAACTTTTTGGCCTGTTGTACATCAAGCAGTATGAGCTTGGACTTGGTAACAAATTGTGTGGAGCCAGCCGGGAACCTTGCTGCTCGTGACCAGCCAGCCTGTTGGGGAATTTTCAGGTCAGGCCCCAGCAGCTGCCAGGACCACCTGTCCTGAGGACCTGCTCTTCAAAATTCCCCTTTAAGGGGCACCAGCTGCCCCAGTGCTTGGAAGTTGGATCAAGGAATCAATATTTGGGACCCAGTGGGCTCCATACATTAGGGTAAGTCGCTCCGGTGTGTACAGCCGGAAACTTTATTTCTTCTCTGTCTGCGGTTTTTTTTCCCCCGGAATAAGCCAGTTTGTTTTGTATTTGAGTGGGGTACCCCGCTGGAGAGAGAAAAGAGTTGTTGGACTTTTATCTGATTTGTGACCTGGGTCATGTTTCTATGGATGCTACATTTGTGTGTGCCATTTGTGTTTTGTTTATCTTGAATTTCTGTCTATAAAAATGGGGAATGTCTCAACTATTGCTAAAGAAAGTTCTCTCAGGTGAATTTTGGATAAGTGATTTGATTCCAGCCATGAACTCATGAGTGAGAAGATGCTCTTTTATTGTAGCAATGTGTAGCCACAGTACCTGTCAGGATCTCCAAAGGGGTTTAGGCAGGATTATCTTGGGACCCTGTGCACCGTGGACTGCTGCCCTTGCTGTGTTAATTACATCGTTTGCGTCTCCTGTGTCGGTGGTAGACGTAAAACCCCGAGACCAAACTTGAGGGTTTATTTAGGATTTTCTGTTTGACCTTTGGGTTTTTCATTTCATTTTGTTGTGTACTCTTTCTCCATTTATAGCCAAATCAGTTTTCTGGTATTTAAAACTTTTACAGGTGTCAAATAGAGGAAAGGAATTTAAAAAAAAAAAAAAAAAAAAAAAAGACCTGTCTGTGGGATATTTACAGGGAGAAGAGAAAGGTTTCACTTGGTTCCTAAAATCACCAAAAGCCCCAGCCCAGAATTCAGCTCAGCTGGTTGATGTCAAGGCAGAAAGTCATCCTTTTAATGGCTGGACGTGATCAATTGCTATCTATGGTTTTATGGTGTCCCTTCTGGAAGAAGCGGAGAAGAATGATGGAATTCTCTAATATGCAAGCATTTGTGCTATTACATCAGGGAAAATAAGGAAGAGAGTGAGAGTGAGAATAGATTGCTTCAAACCTTAACTCCTCCACCTGGGCTAGTTGTCTCAGCGGGTCCGATATATGCACCCCTCCCCCACCATCTGCTTCTATTCAACCCCAGTTCCCGACACTGGGGCTCAGGACTGCCCTTCCTTATAGGGACCACTTAGAAAACCTGTGTTAGTTCCTTGGGTACAGGGTCTTGGTCTGATATCACCATCTAAGACCTGACAGGCACTCAGTTTGGGCCAGGAGTCACTCCCAGGGCAGGGAAATTTCCCTTATGCCCTTATCTCATAGGGGGCTTAAATGCAAATGACCAGCCAGTTGGGTTTCTCAGACTTCTTTAATTGGAAAGATCTCAACCCTCCTTTACAGGGAGGATCCTCTACACTTGAAACCTACTTAGCAGAACCCACAGCTGAACCAAATTGGGACCCCAATGAGGGAGGAACACCCTTATTAGGGCACTGCTTATTGGTGCATCTTGGCAGGGTTTATCCTGAAAAAGTTCCCCTGAAAGGGGGAACGAAAGCAAAGAGTTTGAGCAAAATTCAAGAAAGTCAGCAAAAAACCAAATGAAGACCCTTCCAAAAATTCGGAGAAAATTTTTGGAAAAGATTTATCAGGCCTACAGACATTATACTAATGCAGACCCCGAGGCCCCTGAAAATATTAGAATGGTAAGCTTGAAATTTTGGGGGGCAAAGTGCCTCAGATATCAGGAGAAAGTTGCAAAGATTAGATGATGCATTTGGAATGAACCCTTCGCAATGGGTAGATGTTGCTTTTAAAGTGTTGAACAGGGAACAACGACAGAAGAAGGAAGATGCGAAACGAAATGAAATGCCACTTTTTTGGCATTGGCATTGTCCCAAGAGAGGAAAGCCAGTACTGGGGAAGGTACAATGTGCTACCGTAAGGAGGAAGAACATTGGAAAACACTGCCCTAGAGTAAAACATGAGAAAAAACAAAATGACATGAGAGCCTCTCATATGGTAGCAAGAGAGGGTCACTCTGATGAATGAAGTGGCCCAGGGGCTCCCTTTAACTCGAGGCACCTGATTCGCCACAGGAGCCCCAGGTGAAGCTGACAGTGAGGAATGAGCTCATGAGCAGTGTGATAGAACTCACCCTGAAGTTTTTCACCAGAACAGCTTGACATCAGAGTCCCACCAGAACACACTTTAAGCCTACAGATGGCGCTAATGAAAACCCCAGGAAAGGAGACACAGCTCTTTCCCCCAGAGGTCTAGGAAAAGGTAAGACCAGAGTGTGTGCTAACTGCACCCCAGGGAAGGTCAAAAACACATGGCCAATAGGAATCCATTAAAAAGGGATGCTGGGGCACCTAATCTAAAACTATATCCTCTGAGTCAAGATGAACACTTCTCCAACACGTTGACTTGTCAGAATACCAGCCAGTGTATTTAGCAAAGGCCAGAGAGAGGGCCAGAGTGGGGTCTGACTCGGATCACACCTCGCTGGGCTGGAAAGTTAGTGCACTATTGTTTTGATTCCTAAGGCGTTCTCAGACACCGTGCTGCAGCACATTCATAGTAGTACCCATTACAGGAGAGATGCTGTTGCAGGAGAGGGAAATGTCACATCTTGGGACCTGCAGGAGTCCTTAGGATGGACCACCAAGTGAGGGTTCTTGGATTTGAGCAGGAAGGAATTCGAGAGCAAGCCAGAGTAAAGGGAAAGCAAGTTTATTTAGAGAGATACACATTCCATAGGCAGAATGCAGGCTGTCTCAAAGTGAGAGTGGCCCCAGGGTATGGGGTCATAGGTTTTTATGGGCTAAGTAATTTCATAGTGGGAGGAATATTCTTGCTCTTTTGGGGTAGGGTGGGGATTTCCCAGGAATTGGGCCACTGCCCACTTTTTGGCCTTTTTTGGTCTTCCTCAGAACTGTTATTGTGTAAGGGGTAGTGATTTTTAGTATTACAATGAAGGTTATAATGAGCTAAATGTCAATGCCTGGACTATTCTCTGCCAGCGTTCAGTGGGTGTTCTATAGGAGCAGTTCCACGTGTAGATGTATTTCTGATGTATCTGTGGGGAGGAAGGTGATCTCCGCGTCTTACTCTTCCGCCATCTTCCTCAACTCCTCTCCCTGCCTGGACTATTCTCAAAGCCCCCTTGGTCTCAGCTGGTTCCAGCCAGTCTTTACTGCTTCCTAATGGCTGCACCCCTTCTTCAATATCTAGTGTTTGTGTCCTGCCCCTTTCCCTCCTGACTCATTCCTCCCTTGAAGATTTTACTCCTATTCTTATGGGAAGCAGAGAGGCAATGGTCCATCTTCAGTAGTTGCTTCAGGGCTGGGTAGTGGTGTTGACCCTGCCTGTCAGGGAGTGAAAATCTCTGGATGCCTGGTCTGGGGTCCCAGGGGCAGGACAGTTTCTTGTTTTAAGTCAGGGTTTTAGGGGTTGGAATCCTCACATAGCCATCGTTTTGATGTGGAACTGTTGTAACGTGGAAGACAAGAACTTAACCAAGAGGTTAAAGATGAAGGGTCCAAAGAGGAGGAGGAGGAGGAGTATGACCCTTATTGGGTCCAGGAGGGGCAGGAACCAAGTAAGCCTAGGGAGGGTGCTCTTAATCATGGACCACATGGCGTTAGGGCCTGACGCCTGGTTGTAGTGGTGTAACCATGATGCGTGTTCATAAATCTTTTTGATGTCATCTCAGTCTGGACCAAATTATTAACATGGATACAGCAGGTTTTGTTTATGACTGCACAAACACCACCCTGCTCAGTCAGCAAGGAATCCAAGGCCAATCTATTCTCCTAACTCCATTGGCCAGTGAGCTTAAAGAAGTTGAGTATCTTTAGGGCATTTTCAGTGGTCAGGGCTAGGCTCTCCAAAGTGTTGGTTAGATTTTCTAGGGTTACCTCATGGTAGGCAAAGCCTCCCTGTGGAGCTGCCAATTCCCCTGCCAGCCCTATTCCTGCCGATATTAATCTGATGGCCCCCTTGGATGGTGTTGAGTATTACGTATTGTGACTATGAATGGGACCACATGTCCTAATGTACAAGCTTCCTTGTGCCACACATCATTGATATAAGGATAAGCAGTTACATAGGGGCCAAATATTCACTGGCGTGCCCTTGTCTTTGCGTCCTCATTCTAGGGAGTGCTACGTAACCAGATATATCCTGAAGGTTCAGTAAGAGATATGGGAATAGAAGAATTTAACAAGGAAGCAGCCATCTGGATCCATAGAAGGGACAAGTTATGAACACAATGTGGAGACAAAGGCCCATTAATATATTCAAAATCATGAAGTCTGGGAGTACTCCATGCCCTCGGCTTAGATGAGATGGTGAAGTAAGAGGATTTCACCCGTTGGTGCCATAGAGCCTGACAATTTCTAGCCCAACTTTTAGTCCATTCCATCCCTATCCAGTAGGCTCCTTGGGTCTGGTCTTCATTATAAGCACACAGAGTAGAGGTATTTGTGGGAATGCAGTTTCAGTCTGGGTTCCAAAACACTGGTGATATTAGCATCTGGTGGCCAGGGGTTGTTCCAGAGAGGCTCATCATACCCAAGAGAACCATTAGAGCTGAAGTGGCATTGGAAGCATGACTGGTTTTCTGAATAACAAAAGTAGCTATGTTTAATGCAAAAGGTATGAAACCCTTTTAAAAGGAGTCAAACATTGGCAAGGTATTGGGCCTGACGGGGGTATTGCCCACTGTGCGCGATTTGGTAGAGAGGGGGATTTTCTCTGTGTTTGAATTGCTAAAACTCGTTGTATGAACATATTTGTACCTGTAAAGATTGTTGTAAGCCAGGATTTTTATGGCAGACCCGACAATTAACTAGTTTTTCTCCCTGGGGCACTATTTTAGATGTTTACTGAAGCATGATTTTCCATTCTTTCTGAACTGCAACCATCATCAGAAGTCCTACTAGAGTATCATGGCTTTTGACATCATATTCTGTATTTTTTTTCAGACCCAGCAGGGGCAAATGTTTATCAGGGGGAGGGGGTTCTGAAAAGCAACAGAATAAGTGCATGATAGTGAGGAACTCAAAGAATACTAGGCCTGCCCACCACCACGGCCACATGGAGTCACTTAACTGTTTTGTTTTGTTTTTGGGGGCTCACTGCACTATTTATTTGTTAATTGAAGTATAGTTGATTTACAATGCGTTAGTTTCAGGTGTATGACAAAGTGGTTCAGTTACACATATACATATATCCATTCTTTTTCAGATTCTTTTCCCCTGTAGGTTATTACAGAGTATTGAGTAGAGTTCCCTGTGCTCTACAGTAGGTCCTTGTCGATTATCTATTTTATGTATAGTGGTGTGTATATGTTAATCCCAACCTCCTAATTTATTCCTCCTCCCTTTGGAAGCCATAAGTTTTCCTCTTTGGAAGCCATAAGTTTTTCTATGTCTGTGGGTCTATTTGTATATAAGTTCATTTGTATCATTTTTTTAGATGCCACATGTAAGCGATCTCATATTTGTCTTTCTCTCTCTGGCTTACTTAGTATGATAATCTCTAGGTTCCTTCATGTTGCTGCAAGTGGCATTATTTTATTCTTTTTTAAGGCTGATTAATATTCCATTATATATATATATATATATATATATATATACACACACACTACATCCTTTTTATCCATTCATCTGTTGATGGATATTTAGGTTGCTTCCATGTCTTGACTATTGGAAACAGTGCTGCAATGAACATTGGGGTGCATGAGTCTTTTAGAATTATGGTTTTCTCTGGATATATGTCCAGGAGTGGGATTGGCGAATCATATGGTAGCTCTATTTTTAGTTTTTTAAGGAAACTCCACACTGTTTTCCATAGTGGCTGCACCAATTTACATTCCCACCAACAGTGTAGGAGGGTTCTATTTTTAGTTTTTTAAGGAAACTCCACACTGTTGTCCATAGTGGCTGCACCAATTTACATTCCCACCAACAGTGTAGGAGGGTTCCTTTTTCTCCACACCCTCTCCAGCTTCTATTATTTGTAGATTTGTTGAAGATGGCCATTCTGATTGGTGTGAGGTGATGTGTCATTGGAGTTTTGGTTTGCATTACTCTAATAATTAGTGATATTTAGTATCTTTTCATGTGCTTTTTGGCCATCTGTATGTCTTCTTTAGAGAAATGTATATTTAGATCTTCTGCCCATTTTTAAATTGGGTTGTTCCCATACTGAGCTGTACGAGCTGTCTGTATATTTTGGAGATTAATCCCTTGTTGGCCACAGCATTTGCAAATATTTTCTCCCATTCTGTAAATTGTCTTTTCATTTTGTTTGCTTTCTTTGCTGTGCAATAGCTTTTAAGTTTAGCTGGTCCCATTTGTTTACTTTTGTTTTTATTTCCATTACTCTAGGAGATGGATCCAAAAACATACTGCTGAGATTTATATCAAAGTGTGTTCTGCCTATGTTTTCCTCTAGGAGTTTTATATTATCCAGTTTCACATTTAGGTCTTTATTCCATTTTGAGTTTATTTTTGAGTATGGTGTTAGAGAATATTCTAATTTCATTCTTTTACATGTGGTTGTCCAGTATTCCCAGCACCACTTATTGAAGAGACTGTCTTTTCTCCACTGAATATTCTTTCTTGCCTCCTTTGTCATAGATTAACTATAGGTGCATGGGTTTATTTCTGGGCTTTCCATCCTGTTCCATTAATTTATATTTCTGTTTTTGTGCCAGTACCATACTGTTTGATGACTGTAGCTTTGTAGTATAGTCTAAAGGGAACCCGATTCCTCCAGCTGTTTTTATGTCTCAAGATTGCTTTGGCTATTTGGGGTCTTTTGTGTTTCCATCAAATTTTAGAATTATTTGTTCTAGTTCTGTGATAAATGCCATTGGTAATTTGATAGGGATTGCATTGAATCTGTAGATTATTTTGGGTAGTATAGTCATCTTGACAGTAGTGATCCAATCTGAGAACACAGTATATCTTTTGATTTGTTTGTATCATCTTTTCTTTCATCAGCGTCTTATAGTTTTTGGAGTATAGGTCTTTTGCCTCCTTAGGTAGGTATATTCCTAGGTATTTTATTCTTTCTGATGCGATGGTAAATGGGACTGTTTCCTTAATTTCTCTTCCTGATCTTTCATTGTTCGTGTATAGAAATGCAACAGATTTCTGTGTATTAATTTTGTATCCTGCAATTTTACCAAATTCATTGAAGAGCTCTAGTAGTTTTTTGGTAGTATCTTTAGGATTTTCTATTTATAGTATCATGTCATCTGCACACAGTGACAGTTTTACTTCTTCTTTTCCAATTTGTATTCCTTTTATTTCTTTTTCTTCTCTGATTGCTGTGGCTAGGATTTCCAAAACTATGTTGAATAAAAGTGGTGAGAGTGGACATCCTTTTCTTGTTCCTGAACTTAGAGGAAATGTTTTCAGCTTTTCACCATTGCATACTATACTATGTTAGCTGTGGGTTTGTCATATATGGTCTTTATGTTGAGGTAGGTTTCTTCTATGCTTACTTTCTGGAGAGTTTTTTTTTATCATAAGTGGATGCTGAATTTTATCAAAAGCTTTTTCTGCATTGTATGGCTTTTATTCTTCAATTTATTAATGTGGTATATCACACTGATTTGCAGATATTAAAAAATCCTTGCATCCCTGGGATAAATCCCACTTGATCATGGTGTATGATTCTTTTAATGTATTGTTGGATTTGGTTTGCTAGTATCATGTTGAGGATTTTTGCGTCTATGTTCATCAGTGATGTTGGCCTGTAATTTTCTTTTTTGTGGTATCTTTGTCTGGTTATCAGGGTGATGGTGGCCTCATAAAATGAATTTGGAAATGTTCTTTCTTCTGCAATTTTTTGTAATAGTTTGAGAAGGTTCGGTGTCAACTCTTATCTAATTGTTGATAGAATTCACCTGTGAAGCCATCTGGTCCTGGACTTTTGTTTGTTGGAAGTTTTTATTTTATTTTTTAAAATTATTTTTGTTTATTTATTTGGCTGCATTGGGTCTTTGTTGCTGTGCGTGGGCTTTCTCTAGCTGTGGCGAGCGGGGGCTACTCTTCATTGTGTGCACGGGCTTCTCATTGTGGTGACTTCTCTTGTTGAGGAGCCCGGGCTCTAGGTGCACAGGCTCAGTAGTTGTGGCTTGCGGGCTCTAGAGTGCAGGCTCAGTAGTTGTGGTGCATGGGCTTAGTTGCTCCGTGGCATGTGGGATCTTCCCGGACCAGGGCTCTAACCCGTGTCCCCTGCATTGGTAGGCAGATTCTTAACGACTGCACCACTAAGGAAGCCCCGGTTGTTGGAAGTTTTTAAATCAGTTTCAACTTCAGGACTTGTGATGGGTCTGTTCATATTTCCTATTTCTTCCTAATTCAGTCTTGGGAGATTGTACCTTCCTAAGAATTTGTCCATTTCTTCTAGGCTGTACATTTTATTGGCATATAGTTGCTTGTAGTAGTCTCTTATGGTCCTTTGTATTTCTGTGGTGTTGGTTCTAACTTCTCCTTTTTCAATTCTAATTTTACTGATTTAGGCTGTCTCCTTCTTTCTTGATGAGTCTGGCTAAAGGTTTATCAATTTTGTTTATCTTTTCAAAGAACCATCTTTTAGCTTCATTGCTCTTTTCTATTGTTTTTTAGTCTCTATTTCACTTATTTCTGCTCTGATCTTTATGATTTCTTTCCTTCTACTAACTTTGGGTTTTGTTTGTTCTTCTTTCTCTAGTTGATTTAGGTGTAAGGTTAGGTTGAGATTTTTCTTGTTTCCTGGGGTAAGCTTGTATCACTATGAACCTCCCTCTTAGAACCACTTTTGCTGTGTCCCATAGGATTTTGGATCGTCTTTTCATTTTCACTTGTCTCTAGGTATTTTTTCATTTCCTTTTGATTTATTCAGTGATCAACTGGTTGTTCAGTAGCACATTGTTTAGCCTCCATGTGTTTGTGTTTTTTGCAATTTTTTCTCTTGTACAGTAAGTCCCCTATATATGAACCTTCAAGTTGTGAACTTTCAAAGATGTGAACGTGCATGTGTATGTCTAATCATATGTTAGTTCACATCTGGTGTACATTGTCATGTGTGTGCTTCCTCTACAAGTGGTTGTACTTTTGTGTACTTTACTGTACAGTGCTGTATAGATTCCAGTAGCACAGTATGTTTATTTCAAGCCTGGGATGTGCAGAAGCAAGCGTAAAAGCAGCGGTGATGTACCTGGTCCTGCTAAGAAGTGCCAGGAATTGGAGGCCCAGAGAAAGGATGAAGAGAGACAAGAGGAAGAAATAACTGAAGAACTGAAGATTCACAATGCAGAAAATGGCAAGGGAATTTTATTTGAGGAGGCACTGTTAGTTTTTGAGGCACAGGACCCGAATGTAGAACAGTACATGAAGGTTGTAGTAGCCATCCAGAATGCAAACCAGGGCTACTATGTCATCTGTGATGAGTAAAAAAGAGCTACTACCCTGACATCACTGGATGGTTTTATTCAAGAGGGTAGATAGATTGAATCCAGCAAGGAACCAAAACCTGTACCATCGATGTCAGGCTTGAGTGAAACTACAGCTTGTCCTTGCTCTCCGTCTCCTATTGCTGACGCTCCTTCAGCTCTACCATCTCCCACCTCCTCTCCTGCCTCCAGTCAGTAACTCTTCTTGCCTGTTCACTCGATGACAGCCCCTGTATGCCATGTTGTACTGTATTACTGTACTTTTAAAGGTGCTGTAAGATTAAAAGTATTTTGTTTTTTGTGTTTTTTATGTATTATTTGTAAGAAAAGTATTATAAACCTGTTCCAGTACAGTACTATATAGCTGATTGTGTTAGTTGGGTACCTAGGCTAACTTCGTTGGACTTACGAACAAATTGGACTTATGGACGCACTCTTGGAATGGAACTCATTTGCATGTAGGGGACTTACTGTAGTTGATGTCTAATAGCGTTGTGGTCGGAAAAGATACTTGATAAGATATCAATTTTCTTAACTTTACCGAGGTTTGCTTTCTGGCCCGGCATGTGATCTATCCTGGAGAATGTTCCATGTGCACTTGAAAAAAATGTGTATTCTGCTTTTCCATGGAATGCTCTATATCAAGTCCGTCTGGTCTAATGTATCATTTAAGGCCTGTGTTTCCTTACTGATTTTCTGTCTGGATGATCTCTCCATTGATGTAAGTGGGGTGTTAAAGTCAGCGTGGTTCAATTAAGAAGAAGCTTAATGGTCAAGGTCATGTGCTGGAATTGTTTACCAAAGTAGGCTGTAAAGTATCCTTTCTAAGGACTAAGGAGTTGAGCAGATATCTTGATTATATTAAATCAGCATTCTCCAAATGTTCAGTGATATATTATAATATATTGGGGGCAAATGTTTTTGATTAAATATTTTGGTAATTGTGGACTTGAACAATTTCAATTTGTTTACTACTGAATTTCTAAGATTATTTAAGTATCAGTACTCATAGTAAATATTTAATAGGAGGACATGATATATAGTGTTTTACAAACTTCTTTTTTTTTTTCTGTATGCGGGCCTCTCACTGCTGTGGCCTCTCCCCCTGCGGAGCGCAGGCTCCAGACGCGCAGGCCCAGCGGCCATGGCTCACGGGCCCAGCCGCTCCGCGGCACGTGGGATCCTCCCAGACCGGGGCACGAACCCGCGCCCCCTGCATCGGCAGGCGGACTCCCAACCACTGCGCCACCAGGGAAGCCCCCAAACTTCTTGATATTGGAACTCAGTTGACTCAAAGTACCTTACCTGGGCTATTGTTCTGTAGAATATTCTTTGGCAAACATTAATGTAGATAATCAACCTCCTGACTGCCTGGCTGTGGACTAGATGATTTTTCCAGGTTTCTCTGAATAATGTGAGCTAGGTAAACATTCTTCAATCATAGGCCATGATCAGACCTTTGCTAGCTTATTACCTATCACAGGTAGATGAAGTCACTTCATGTGATACAAAACTGTTTAGCTAGGTGAGAAAACTGTCAATGGAGATACTGTTTAACTTAGAGTCATGGGAGGTAGAAGGTATGACATTTTTTGTGACTAATTAGCTGCTGTATTGTCTTAAGGAAGTTACATAAGTTATCTGAAACCTAGGATCCTGACATATAAAATGTGAATAATACTATCTCAAGAGTTGTGATGATTATGATATGTATGACATACACATATATGTATGTGTGCCTATAAACTTTAATACTTTAGCTATAAGGAAACAAATTTTAGGTTTTCAAAAACGTTAAGAAAAAGGATGTGAAAATTTTATTTAGGCAGGTTTTACTGTAACAGTGTTATTTTTTTATAAAATAACTTTATAAAAGAGTCCATCAAGATATTATATAGAAAATACACACAAAGGAAATATATATACACTTCATAAAAATAGAATACATCCTGGCAATTGCTTCCAGAGTCTGTTACCACCATTTACAGTGTATTGACGTTTAACGTTTATGCTAATTTGAACATACAAGATTTTCAAGAAAAACAAAACTGTCCCACTGGTATTTAAAAAAAATTGTTTCCAATTGACAGGAAAATTTAACAAGTCTAGAACGTAAAAGTTAGGGAGATGGGACTTGCCTGGCAGTCCAGTGGTTAGGACTTCACCTTCCAATGCAGGAGGTGTGGGTTCAATCCCTGGTTGGGGAGCTAAGATCCCACATGTCTCATGGCCAAAAACCAAAACATAAAACAGAAGCAGTATTGTAACAAATTCAATAAAGACTTTAAAAAAAATTAAAAAAAAATTCATGGTGCTAACTGAATGGAAGGCCATGTCAAAAATGTTAGAGCAAAGATCCATGCCATAAATAATCACTGAGGACAAAAATATTTTTTTCCTATTATCCCAACTGGTTCAGCTGGTTCCACAAAGTCACTGAAAATAATCTCCTTATTTTGTATGTTCAATCAAGGTGAGCATCATTTGGTATCAAAACTTTCTAGAAGCTGTACTATATTTCTACAGTGAGTGGTATTTCTTTCTTTCCTAAGTGAACATAAGTATGTAAGTCCTATTATAAAGTATTAATACATAAAAAAGCATCTTCATAAGTTACTCGGTAAGCTTTGATCAAAACACATAGCAACCAGTTTTATTATTCTAAAAATGGTTAAATGCTCAAATCCACTTGGCTTTTTTTTTCTCTTTTTATAGGAAATTATCTTAGCTACTATGTTACTATAACACATCACTGATGGTTCTTGTTAGATGTTCAGAATAATCTTTGCGAAGTAACTGCTCCAGTGTAATAAATAAAGAAAATACTAAGGGACTTTTGTAGACCTTACCAAAAGATATGACCATGGTGGGATCATGAAAATACCTCAGCAGTACCAAGGAAGGCACACAAAAGAGCACAGCACCATTTTCAAGTTGCCAAGATTGCAACTGTTCAGGAGACAGTAATCTGGAAGAGAACTTGATTCCCATGATATATGCAGTTTAATTATGTGGATTAGGCTTTGGAGAGCTGCTTAGTATGGATAGGCAGACACAGCTATATAAACTATGAATGTGGTCTGATATTCAATGGTCCCGTTGGCACTGTAGGATAAGGCTTGAACCCTCATGCGGTAGGTCTCTGGTTCTCGTAGTGGTCGTGTAGTGTACACCACTCCTTTAAGGTTTTCATCCCTTAAGGCAAAAGGAACAGTCTGTTCCTCATCTATCATGAGGAAAGTTGTCCTGGGATGCATCACTCCATCCTGTGTGTATGCAACCAGCCGGATCAAATCCTGATTGGCGTCTATTCCAAATGGGAGGGAGACAAGTTTGTATTCCAAGGCATATGGGCTCAAGGCACATTCCAAATCATTGGGTGGACAGTTCTTGAGGCAGAACCTAAGGACAACAAACACCTGAAATGTATACAGTTATCTTGGCTTGGAAAGCAGGAGAACGCATGATGCAGGTGGTTCTGATCCATGACAACTTTGGGGCATTAAAGGTAGGAGACAGTCTGACTGCAAAGCACTAAGTCTCACCCCATGTTCTGTGTCATTAATGGAAACCAGATGCCAGATGGTGATGAGAATGTGCTGGTCTAGAGTCATATCTCTCTCTCTCAGCTCTATTAAAATCAGAAGCTTTTGAACTGTTGAAGAAAGTATGAGTACCACAAGATGGTCTTTAAAATGAAAAGTCAGTTTTGGAAAGAGAAGCATCTGCACATATATTGGAAACAAGGACTTCTTAAAGAGAGGAATGTAAATGATTTAAAAATTTTAACATCTACCCTAAGACTATTTGAAAGCAGAAATAGAATATATTGATATTTGGTTTACTTTTCTAAAAATAAGAGAAGTCAATTAGGACTCCTGGAAAAAAAAGTTCCTTCTGTATTTGCCTTCCACATGATTTTAGATCAAAAATACTACATTTTCTTCTTCCAGGGCCCACAGTGGTTGTTTTTGAGTCGTCATGACTTTTAAATTGTCTGCCAGAAGTCACTGGTAATAAAGAGTAAAACTTAAAAACAAAAAAGTACAAAGGACCATGTTCTGAAGATAGGGATTCTTCAGTCATAGTATTTTTAAAAGTATCCTAAGTCTGCGCTTCTAATTTTTTCCCTTTCCTTCTCGTTACCCTCAGACAGATTACAAATAGGTTTTTGATGGATCCTGGCCAGTCCGCACTTGACCGTGTTACAGTAACATGGTAGTCACCGCTGAGAGGAAAATAAAGTATGAGATCCAACCAGCATTTGGTTTCAGAACCACCTTATTAGTGGACCCTATTCATTATGGCTATTATCTCATTTTCCAAGCACCCCACTAACTTGGTACCTAAACAGAATACAACATTTCTGTAAGGGGAGGGAGAAAATAGAAGAGCGGTGTATTCAGAACCCAGAGAAGACAGTGTTTCAGACAGCAGGATACGTAAGCAAGATGAGATGTGAATAGACAGACCACTGACTCATCTTTGCTCTCCTCCACGCTCTCATGGAGTCATGTTGACTCATCACCATAACAGCCATGCTACTTCTTGGAGCGCTCTAACGTCTGAGAGCCCTGAAAGCCCTGAGGCAACACCAATGGAAATGAGACAATTTCAAAGAAAAGCAGGCTCTATCACCCTATAAAATGCCTCCTGCTGAGGCAGAATTCTAGATGTTGCCTGGTAGATTACATGCTGGGGAGACTTGCTCCAAGAAACCCTGCAGCTCAAAGTGATGGTTTCAGCTGCGGTGGCTGCTGCAGGATGAGCTCATTTTTTGCCAGTTCACTGAAGAAGGAACACACCGTAACTTTCTATCCCCTGGGGGCTATTGACTTCTTGTGAGTGAAACATGACTGCAGACAGGGGTTGTTGGTCAAGAAGAGAGAGGAAGAAGGATTTTCAAAAGCATGTCTGGGAAGAGAAGGCAAGACATACCCTGACACAGGATCCCGCTGGTAGCCGGGTGGACAGGGCGTCTGGATACACTGGTAACTTCCTCTCATATTGAAGCACATGCGATTCGGCCCACAGTGCACATTCTGCTCCAGACACTCATCAATATCTACAATAGCACAAGGAACATGCACCGTCAGCAACTCAGGTCAGAACACACCATCAGGGCAGGCATTGTGGATACTGGACTGGAACGTTGAGGTCTAGCTTTCTCCTCTCCATGAATGAACTTGGTAGCTGCACTTCAGCTTCTTCACCCACCAAGGGGGGATCCTGATTCCTGGTGTGCTATTTCCCAGACTGCTCTAAGTTTTTTTTAAACATATGTGAAAAGACATTGAAAAATAAGAGCTATAAAAGTAGAAGGGAAGCTACTAAGAAACTTGTTCTTTATATTTAGAAACAGAATGTATTTGAGTTTTGTAAAGCCAATAATATGTTAAGTTCACTAAAAACAAGCTAAAAATTTAAAGGACACTTGTGAACCTTTCTGTAAAGTGAAGAATCTCTTTAAAACATGAATGATCCTTGATCCTTCCCTAGTATTTTCTTTTGTAAGTTCAAATTGTTGAGTGGGAAGCAGGGCAGTGGAAATTAAAGAAGTTATTTATTTAGGGGAGACTGTACAGGTCATTCAGATCTTGTGCAGAGAGATGGAATAAAGAAAAAAAACAGGATCAAGAACCATAATCCAAGTTTGATCAAATCTGAACTGTGTAGAAGCCAGCCTCAGTTGTTACAGGTGGGATGCTCTCCCTAAAGTATCTCTCCCTAGGATATTGGGGGGACATGCAAATGAAATGCTCTTTATTTTGTTGTTTTCTATGCAAAGTTGTTAAATAAAAACACTCTTAAATCACCCAAATTTAATAAGCATCAAGATGAAGCTAAAAGAAACTTATTTTTGAGCTTTCTGAAAGTAAGTGTTTTTAAGCCATGATTCTTAACTTGAGGTCCATATTTGAGCATCAGGAGATCTGTGAATGAAAACGTTTCTGTGCGCGAGTGTGTAGGTACACATGCATGAGTAAGCAAGAGAGATAAAGCAAGGCTGAGATTGGACCCTCCTTCCAGAAAATTTATCAGTCATAGAGTTCAACACAATTTAAAGGATTAAGACCCCAAAGTTAAGAATCATATTTTAGAGCAATAGTTTCAAACTGTGATATCTGTATTCCCCTGGTAGTGCATGAAAATTCCCATCAGTATGAGAGCAGGCAAATATTTTGGGAATCAATTTCCATTCAGATTAAAAAATTTTTTAGTAAAGTACAGTTGATTTACAATGTTGTGTTAGTTTCAGATGTACAGCAAAGTGATTCAGTTATACATACATATATATGTATATCTATTCTTTTTCATATTCTTCTCCCTTATAGATTATTACAAAATATTGAGTATAATTCCCTGTTCCAAACAGTAGGTCCTTGTTGGTTATCTATTTTACATACAGTAGTGTGTGTATATATAAATCCCAAACTCCTAATTCAGCCCTCCCCCCTTTTCCCCTTTGGTAACCATAAGTTTGTTTTCTATGTCTATTAGTCTATTTCTGTTTCGTATAGAAGTTCAATTTTTTTTAAGATTTCACATATAAGTGATATCATATGATATTTGTCATTCTCTGACTTCATTTAGTATGAAAATCTCTTTTTGGGTGTTTTGTGTTTCCATACAAATTTTAGAATTATTTGTTCTGGTTCTGTGAAAAATGCCATTGGTAATTTGATAGGGACTGCATTAAATCTGCAGTTTGCCTCGGGTAGTATAGTCATGTTGACAGTATTGATTGTTCCAATCCAAGAACACGGTATATCTTTCCATCTGTTTGTTATCTTTGATTTCTTTCATCAGCATCTTATAATTTTCAGAGTATAGGTCTTTTGTCTCCTTAGGTAAGTTTCATTTTTTTTTCCCTTAGGTAGGTTTATTCCTAGGTATTTTATTCTTTTTGATGCAATGGTAAATGGGATTGTTTCCTTAATTTCTCTTTCTAATCTTTCACTGTTAGTGTATAGAAATGCAAAAGATTTCAGTGTATTAATTTTGTATCCAGCAGCTTTACTGAATTTATTAAGGTCTAGTAGTTTTTTCATTGCATCTTTAGGATTTTCTATGTATAGTATCATGTCGTCTGCAAATAGTGACAGTTTTACTTCTTCTTTGCCAATCTGGCTTCCTTTTATTTCTTTATCTTCTCTGAATGCCATGGCTAGGACTTCCAAAATAATGTTGAATAAAAGTGGAGTGTGGATATCCTTGTCTTGTTCCTGATCTTAGAGGAAATGCTTTCAGCTTTTCGCCATTGAATATAATTTTAGCTGTGGGTTTGTCATATATGGCCTTTATGATATTGAGGTAGTTTCCCTCTATGCCCACTGTCTGGAGAGTTTTTTTTTTTTTATCATAAATGTATGTTGAATTTTATCAAAAGCTTTTTCTGCATCTATTGAGATGATCATATGGTTTTTATTCTTCAATTTGGTACTGTGGTATACCACACTGATTGATTTGTGGATATTGAAAAATCCTTGCATCCCTGGGGTAAATCCCACTTGATCATGGTGTATGATACTTTTAATGTATTGTTGGATTTAGTTTGCTAGTATTTTGAGGAGGTTTGTACCTATGTTCATCAGTTATATTGGCCTGTGTTTTTTCTTTTTTTGTGGTGTCTTTGTCTGGTTTTGGTATCAGAGTGATGGTGGCCTCATAGAATGAGTTTGGAAGTGTTCCTTCCTCTGCAAGTTTTTGGAACAGCTTCAGAAGGATAGGTGTTAACTCTTTTCTAAATGTTTGATAGAACTTGCCTGTGAAGCCATCTGGTCCTGGACTTTTGTTTGTTTGAAATTTTAAAATCAGTTTCAATTTCAACACTTGTGATTATTTTGTTCATATTTCCTATTTCTTCCTGATTCAGTTTTGGGAGATTGTACCTTCCTAAGAATTTGTCCATTTTTTTCTAGGCTGTCCATGTTATTGGCATATAGTTGCTTTTAGTATGTATGGTCCTTTCTATTTCTGTGGTTTCAATTGTAACACCTCCTCGTTCATTTCTGATTTTATTGATTTGGGCCCTCTCACTTTTTTTCTTGATGAGTCTGAAGGTTTATCAATTTTGTTTATCTTTTCAAAGAACCGGCTTTTATTTTCATTTTAATACTTTGACTTATTTTTATTTTATTAAGAAAATTTTATTGGCATATAATTGATTTACAATGTTATGTTAGTTTCAGGTGTATAGCACAGTAATTCAATTATACATATACATAGGTTCATTCTTTTTTAAAGAACCAGATTTTAGTTTTACTGATATTTTGTTCTGTTTTCTTCATCTGTTTCATTTATTTCTACTCTGATCTTGATTATTTCTTTACTTCTACTAACTTTGAGTTTTGTTTGTTCTTCTTTCTGTAATTGCTTTAGGTATAAGGTTAGGTTGTTTGAGACTTTTCTTATTTCCTGAGGTAACCTTATACAGCTATAAACTTCTCTCTTAGAACTGCTTTTTCTGTGTCCCATAGGTTTTGGATCATCATGTTTTTGTTTTCATTTGTCTCTAGGTATTTTTTTATTTCCTCTTTGATTTCTTCAGTGATCCATTTGTTTAGTAACGTACTGTTTAGCCCCCATGTGTTTGTGTTTTTTGCAGTTTTTTTCTTGTAGTTGATTCCTAATCTCATAGCATTGTGGTCAGAAAAGATGCTTGATTTCAATTTTCTTAAATTTACTGAGGCTTGCTTTGTGGCCCAGAATGTGATCAGTCCTGGAGTATGTTCCATGTGAACTTGAATGCGTATTCTGCTGCTTTTGGATGGAATGCTCTATAAACATCAATTAAGTCCATCTGGTCTGATGTGTCACTTAAACGCCGTGTTTCCTTACTGATTTTCTGTCTGGATGATCTGTCCATTGATATAAATGGGGTGTTAAAGTCCCCCACTATTACTATGCTACTGTCAATTTCTCCTTTTATGTCTGTTAATAATTGCCTCACATATTATGGTGCTCCTATGTTGGATGCATATATTGGGTTGGCCAATAAGTTCGTTTGGGTTTTTCTCTAACATCTTAAGTAAAAAACCTGAAATAACTTTTGGCCAACCCAATATAGTTACAATTGTTATCTCTTCTTCTTAGATTGATTCCTTGATCACTACATGGTGTTCTTCTTTGTCTCTTGTAGTGGTCTTTATTTTAAAGTCTCGTTTGTCTGATATGAATATTGCTACTGCAGCTTTCTTTTGATTTCCATTTGCATGGAATACCTTTTTCATTCGCTCACTTTCAGTCTGTATGTGTCCCTATATCTGAAGTGGTCTCTTGTAGACTCTATATATACTAGTCTTGTTTTTCTATCAATTCATCTGTTTGTAAACATGTCTTTTGGTTAGAGCATTTAATCCATTTACATTTAAGGTAATTATTTATATGTATGTTCTTAGTGACATTTTGTTAATTCTTTTGGATTTGTTTTTGTAGGTGTTTTTTCTTCCCTTCCTCTTTTGTTCTCTTCTCTTGTGATTTGATGACTATCTTTAGAGTTGTGTTTGGATTCCATTTTTTTCTGTCTGTGTGTGTATATTATAGATTTTTGGTTTACATTTGCCATTAGGTTTTCATATAGGTGTCTCTATATATACATGATTGTTTTAAGTTGTTGATCTCTTAATTTCAAGTGCACTTCAAGTATCCTGCATTTTTACTCTCTTCTCACGATTACTGGGTTAGATATCATATTTGAATATGGATGATTTCCTACCTTTACTGTAGGTTTGCCTTTACCAGTGAGCTTTCCCATTTTGTAATCTTCTTGTTTCTAGTTGTGGCCTTTTCTTTTCCACCTAGAGACGTTCCCTAAGCATTTGTTGTAAAGCTGGTTTGGTGGTACTGAATTCTTTTGCCTTTTGCTTGTCTGTAAAGCTTTTGATGTCTCCATCAAAATCTGAATGAGAGCCTTGCTGGGTAGAGAATCCTAGGTTGTGGGTTTTTCCCTTTCATCACCTTATTTATATTGTACCACTCTCTTCTGGCCAGATTTTCTGCTGAAAAATCAACTGATAACATACAAGGGAAGCCCCATGAGATTATTTATTGCTTTTCCCTTGTTGCTTTTAATATTTTCTCTTTGTCAGTTTGATTACTATGTGCCTTGGCATGTTCCTCCTTTGGTTGATCCTGTATGGTACTCTCTCCATTTCCTGGACATGGGTTACTGTTTCCTTTCCCATGTTAGGGAATTTTTGGCTATTATCTCTTTATATCTCCTCAGGCCCTTTCCCCCTCTCTCCTCCTTCTGGGACGTCTACAATGTGAATGTTGGTACATTTGCTGTTGTCCCAGAGGTCTCTTAAACTATCCTAATTTCTTTTCATTTTGTTTCTTTATTCTGTTACGTGGCAGTGATTTCTACCACTGTGTCTTCCAGCTCACTTATCCATTCTCTGCCTCACTTATTCTGCTACTGATTCCTTCTAGTGTGTTTTTCACTTTAGTTATTGTATTCAACTCTGTTTGGTTGTTCTTTATATTTTCTAACTCTTAGTTAAAAACTTCTTGTAACTTATTGCTCTGTGCATCCATTGTTTTCCTGAATTCTTGGATCATCTTTATGATCATTACTCTGAACTCCTCAGGTACATTGTCTATCTCCACGTCACTTAGTTGTCCTTCTGGGGTTTTATCTTGTTCTTTGGTCTGGAACATACTCCTCTCCCCCTCATTTTGTCTAGATTTCTATTTGTATTTTTATGTATGTGGAAGGTTAGTTATGTTTCTTGAGCTTGGAGAAGTGGCTCCCTGTAGGGGATGTCCTATGTGTCCCAGAAGTACACTCCCTTCTTGTCACCAAGGGCCAGGGACCAGCTAGTCCTGGGGTAGGTTCTTATCTGTGTTTGTGGACTCAGTTCTGCAGGCTGCCAGACTGTAGTTTTTTTGCTTCTGGTGGGTGAAGCTGGGTCTTGACCCTCTGGTGGGTAGGGCCATGTCAAAGGGCATGTCTAGAGGTGGCTGTGGGCTCAGGAAGTCCTTATGCAGCCTGTCTGCTGATGTGTGGTGCTGTGTTCCTGCCCTGTTGCTTGTTTGGCCTGAGGTGTCCAGCATTGGGGTCTACAGGCTGTTGGGTGGGGCCAGATCATGATACCAAGATGGAAGCCTCTAGGGGAGCTCATGCTAATAAATAATCCCCCTTACCTCTGCCACTGGTGTCCTTGTCCCCACAGTGAGCCACAGCTGCCCCCCACCTCCCCAGGAAATCCTCCAGGACCAGCAGGTAGGTCTGGCCCAGGCTCCTAATGAAGTCACTGCTTTTGCCCTGGGTCATGGTGTACACAAGACCTTGTATGCAGCCTCCAAGAGTGGGTCTCTGTTTCCCCTACTCCTGTGGAGCTCCTGGACTCAAGCCCCACTGGCCTTCAACATAAGTGCTCTGGAGGCTCCTTCTCCCAATGCCAGACCCCCAGGCTGGGAGCCTGACATGGGGTTCAGAACTCACTCCTGTGGGAGAAGTTCTGTGATATAACTGTTCTCCAGTTTGTGGGTCACCAACCCGGGGGTCATGGGGTTTGATTATATTGCGAGTGAGCCCCTTGTACCATCTCGTTGGGTTTCTTCTTAATGTCTTTGGATGTAGACTATATTTTTAGGTAGGTTCCAGTCTTTTTTTAAATCAATGGTTGTTGAGCAGTTAGTTGTAATTTTGTTGTGCTTGTGAGAGGATGTGAGCTCAAGATCCATCTACTCCACCATCTTGTCCTGCTCTCCATTCAGATTTTGATTATCCCTGCGTTCTCCTTCTTAAAATCAATCTGCTTGAGAATTTCCTATGGCCTAGAGTTCTTTCCCAAACTCTTCCCTCTTACATCCTTCTTCTGCTTTACAAAAAAATGTTTCCACTAATTGCAAATCTCTTTATGATACAGGGTATACAATGCTTCCAGGAACATAGGAATGGTAAGAGAATTGGTGACATATATTGATAGTGGCAGGCCTTATTTCATCATGGCTACAAACCAATGATCTTAGCTCTCCATTTTAAATTAGATTTCAGAAGTGAGCTGACTGTCATAGGAACACCTACTAACACTTTTACTTGAACAGAAAAATGACTTTAGACATTTTTCTGACAGTCTGGTTGGTTTTACAATGAGTACACACTTTAAAATTATATGGTGGTCATCCTCCAGTAACTGAGTTAAGTGTGCAGTTCCAAAGTTTTGATTAAAATACATTGAAAGCATGTAAACACCAAACAACAATGCCAGAACTCACGTCCTCTGTAACTATTTAAACATGATAAGAAACTTTGGAGGTTGATTTTTACAAGTATGAGTGAAGTATAAGGTTTTCAAATTTCTTTTTGGAGTAGGTAAACAAAAAATATGAAGACTAATTTTAGAGAAAGTTTAACTCAATGGGCTGCACAGAGCCACTTGTAACATTTTCTTCTTTAGTATTTGAATAAACATGGATTCTGATGTATAATTGGACCCAAATCAGTTTTTTGGAGAGGTAGGTTCTAAAGGTCAAACGTATTTCAGTCATGGAATTGGTGCCACAACCAATGGGTATGTGTAACTATTATGTCATTTCATAGTAGTGACTTGGTATTTGCATGATGGTATTTATATTGATCTTGGGTTAAATTTTTGAAGTTCTTTCGTGAACTTGTAAATAACTTGGAATATTACTATAAACAAAAGGTGAGAAGATATTCCAAGAGACAGTATATAAATCATGGAGAATAAATGTTAAAATTTTAAATTATTTGCCATTTGCATTTGTGTCAAAAATGAGCATTTTTAGATTTGGTTCCAAATATATTCCATTTCTTAAGGAAATGACATACAATGTAATTAGTTTCTTTAAGCTTAACAATAATCTGCACAAAGTCAAAAGATATTAAGCTAGAATGATATGGAGTAAATCACTTACTTGACTTTTTAGTTACTTAGATGTGCTGTTAATGACATAATGTGCTTTCTATTACTCATTTTATATTAGGACTAGTCTTCCTCCAGGAGTGGAACAGAGTGAAACATGTTTTATTTCAGTTAAATCTTGCCTTTTGTCTCTGTAAATCAATTTCTAATTATGATTTTATCTGCCAGCAGTGCTCCATCTCCTTGACAAAGTGAGATTGTCTCAGAATGAAGTGAAAAGCCCTTTAGGAAAATGTGAAAGAAATTCAATTAATCTTATCTTCTTTTCTCCCCATAAAAAAAATTCCCTTCCCATCCATACTCCAAATTTCATTTTAGCTTCAATTTTTAGAGTGAACTTATACAGAAACATGGCGGCCAGTGGGTTGCTAGGGTCCATGAAAATGGTGATTGGAGGCCAGAATCTGGACACACGTCCAGGCATAATAAGAACAGCTCCTTTATCACAGATTTTCATTGGCTGCAAATAAATCTATCAGAGATATGAGAATCTAATATACAAAGTGTTTGTCTCTAGCTCCATAATAATGTACACTTCCTATAGAAGAGCTTTCATAAAGTATTTGAGCTTTGGGGAAGGTAGCCCTCCTTTGTCTTCTGTCTACTGCTATCTCCTCAGGAGTAAGTATCCTATAGGCATTTACTCTAGTCACTCTGTTCATTCACTTTACTCATTGGTCTTAAAAAAAGAAGTTAGAAAAGATGGAGAAATCAGACTGTCTTCTGTTAACTGACAGTGTGGTGATGTCTGGTTTTTATAAAATATTAGAAAATTATGATAAAAATTAAAGTATAGGGATTTCATAGCATAAATATTATTGCTACAAGAAAAGAATACCAAGATGAGCTGAAAAACTTTCACAGTAATAGCTTTAGAACATATGAATGCATTTAACCAAGTGCTCTGGATACATTAAAAAAGTAATTTAGGATAAGCATACTTGAAACATTTGTCTTATAGAGGGTGTAGAGTAATTCAGATTCTTGACAAACATTATGAATTGCTTCTTAAAAACTTGGATAGATTAGAACACTCATTTCGAATGCAATGCCAACATGTAGTGTTCTTACAGTTTTAGAATTAGATTAATGGTGCTTAAAATTAGCATATGGATTTTTTAGTTTCTCTGCTTCTGGGGCAAATTATGATTGGTCATGTTTTTTGTTTTTCATTTTGCAGTCTGGTGACTTCCACCTTAGACTAGTCTGTCCTCATTCAATGTCAAATTCACTTTAATATCCCTTTTATTACTGACGCTTCTATCACTAGTGTATAAAGCTTCAAAAAAATTTATCTGTGAATGAAAAGTAGCAGTTTGTTCCTCATAAATGCCTCAAACACTTTCTAAAGTTATAAAGACTCCAAGTTATTCTTTAGAGTAAAGACTTCTTTAAAGGTCATAATTGTTGTCTCTCATGTCTTTTCTTAGACCACTTTTTAAAAAAATAATTAATTTTTGGCTGCATTTGGTCTTCATTGCTGTGCATGGGCTTTCTCTAGTTGCGGCAAGTGAGGGCCACTCTTCATTGTGGTGCACAGGCTTCTCATTGTAGTGGCTTCTCTTGTTACAGAGCACGGGTTCTAAGCACGTGGGCTTCAGTAGTTGTGGCACGTGGGCTCAGCAGCTGTGGCTCTCGGGCTCTAGAGAGCAGGCTTAGTAGTTGTGGCACATGGGCTTAGTTGCTCCACAGCATGTGGGATCCTCCTGGACCAGGGATCGAACCCATATCCCCTGCATTGGCAGGTGGATTCTTAACCACTGTGCCACCAGGGAAGTCCCTCATGTCTTTTTTTAAAACCACAAAAATATGTAACTCATTTAAATTGCAAACATTTTAAATGACACCTGTTTCTGACTTGTGCACATTATTTTCCACTCTCTGGAGTACAAGTGAAAGCTGAAAAATGTTTTGAACTGAAGGAGTGACAAGGGCAACTAAAAAAAACAAACTGGAATAATTTAGAGAAGAAAAAATCCTCTAATGAGAATATGACATAATATAACCCTTAAAAATCTGGCTAAAGGGGCTTCCGTGGTGGCGCAGTGGCTAGGAATCCACCTGCCAATTCAGGGGACACAGGTTCGAGCCCCAGTCCGGGAAGATCCCACATGCCGTGGAGCAAATAAGCCCGTGTGCCACAACTACTGAGCCCGTGTGCCACAACTACTGAAGCCCATGTGCCAAGAGCCCGTGCTCTGTAACAAGAGAAGCCACCACAATGAAGAGTAGCCCCCACTCGCCACAACTAGAGAAAGCCCGTGTGCAGCAACGAAGACCAAATGCAGCCAAAAATAAATAAAAGAAATAAATTTTTATATATATATATATATATATATATATATATAAAAATCTGGCTAAGGAGTTTGCAGTCTGGCTGGTTATTCCAAATGCTTCAGTATCTACCCCCTTCCTTCCTTGGTGCCTGGTGCACCTGTAGGGAGTGTAATGTTAGTGTTGTGCACTGCCACATCTTCAGAAGGATTCTTGGGTTGAAGAGCTGGAGAAGTTATAAAATATGGACAACGTAAGTGCTCTAACCTCTGTCTGTTCCCACAATACAATGACTCTGGTGTTCACAGAATCACAGGAGAGACAAAGGACCATTCCTGACATTGTGAGATATGTGATCAAGTCCTACCCTTGCTCTTGATGGTTCTAGGACATTGAGACTCACATAACCACTCTGAGAATTAGTTTTATCATCTGTAGAATGGGTACAAATTATTGTTCTTGACAAAACTATACTGCTGATTAAAATGAGATAATAGTTGTTTTGGAAAAACATAAAACTATAATGTACGTATGTTCTTCCAGTATTTCAAAACTTAGTAAGATGTTCCTCACAGGGTCAGTTCTTCATAAATGTTTGAGTGATGGCTGGGAGTAAAGGTTATTATTGAGTTCATTTTCCTTCTCCAGCCCACATGATCAGTGGGGGCTCTCAGGGAGTGTGAGGGGTGAATGGGTTGAGTAAGCATGTGGAAGCTCATGGGAACTCAGGTGAAATTGTGCATCCTGATCTTGGCTTCTGGAACACATTTCCATGAGCTGTATCCTAGCATCTTTTGTGAAGGGAAGTCTTTTATACATGACAGACACTAATAAAATTCAGAGGCTTATTAAGACCTATGTAATATTCTTAGATTTTGTCCATGGAATTGAGGTGGTTTCTTAGAAGACTTTAATGATTTATACAAGTTCATATTCTTTTGATCAAGGACACGTTACAACGTACTAAACCTCATCAATATACAGTGCTCCTTTCACATTTTTGTGTAACAATTTTGCTATTGAGATTGATGTTCTTTCTACCATCACTACACATTATCTAAAACAGTTATAACACCTACAACCTTGTATGATGATTATGCACTTATTTGCATGTCTGCCTCCACTAGACTCTAAGATCATGAAGGGAAGAGAGTGTACATTATTCATCTGTTTTAACCTCCTAAATCCTGCAACTCTGTCACATGATTGTTACTCATCATTTGACTCAAAGAATGAGTGGATTAATCAATTACCCACTGATCACTAAGACAAAGTATAAAATAATGCCTAATATTGAGGTACGTTTACTGAGCACTCTTCTCACTTCTCCTTTCTTCTTAGCTGAACTGTGAAAACATGTTTGAAGAGGTCTATTTCCATTTAGTTTTAAATATATATATATATATATATATATATATATATGATATGAAGTGGCTTAGGCATTCTTGCTCCTTCTAGTAAGACCATACCAAAAGTGTTTCTCAACTCTTCCTTTGCTTAATTGCTTTCTCCTGCTTGCAAAAGCAAGGGTTATAGATAAGTCTGACCCATGGGAATGTGAGAGGAGAGGAAGCAACTAGAAGAAAAATTATTCAAAAAAACATTTCTCACACTATATTGGTTTTACGTTAAGTTGTAGCAATAAATGTCCCAACGTTTTCTCACCTTGACATGTCTTTCCATTGAGCATGAGTTGATAGCCAGGCGGGCAGATACACTGATAGCTCCCAAAGGTATTTTTACACTCATGCTGGCAGGTGTCTCTATTTTCACATTCATCAATATCTGTGCAGAAAAAAAGCAGTGTGTATAACCATGCAAAACAAAGGCAGAAACTGTGACAGAATCAACTATAAACAAGTTGTTGACATACAACAGAAAACTTGATTTTATACTTGTGCTTAAAAATGTTCAAAGCTGTTTCATATCAGTGTATTTTTAGTGGAGTACAATTTAAACTGTCCTGTATTATAAAATATGAACATCTCTTCTGTGTATAAGCATATATGAGCTGAAGCCCCAAACTGGCCAATTGCAATATTAGTCAAGTAATTAAGATTGGAATGACAGATGAAACAGACCTGAACAGGATCCTAAACCACCAAGGTACTAAACTCTTGACAGAACACAGTAGAATTTACGTAAAAGATAAAGTTTCGATTGAGATTAACTGGGAAAAGAAATACTCGTTTCTATTTTATTTAAAGTTTAGCGGCCTCTCTCTCTCCAACAGCCAGGCCTATAGCTTTCTCATACGCAGATATCATTAAGCGGAGGCAGTTTTATCTTTGCGATAGGAATATTCATCCAACTTCATACAATTGTAAAGTACTAATGGCAACTAGATATACATATAGTTGCTATGTTACTTTGGACCAGCCACCTAACTTCTCAGGATCTCAGTTGATTCTTCTGCCAACAGGAGTCACTGATACAATCTCCCTACTTCACGGGCTTGTTGGAAGGCTCAAACACGTAATATATGAAAAACATTTTATAAATTATAAAGAGCTAAGTTACCTGATATTACTAAACAAAGTCAAGAAAACAGCAATAAAAAGAGTGGGAATAGATAGTAAAAAATTAACTGATATTTGCTTTCAGAATCAGGGATGGGATTTGAGAGGCCTCAGATTTCTTGTCTCAGTTGTGTTTTGCCTCATATTAAAATGTGTCAACCGGTGTTAGAAGGAAGAGAACGTGGTATGAAATGGGAGCAAAAGGGAAGACAAAGTGAAACCCTGGAGATGACTCAGCAAAAGACCTGTTCATTGTGCATATGCTCAGATGATAATTGCAATGACTCAAAATCTGTTAATGACAAATGCTCATCAAATATTTGTCACTGTTTTTGCCCCAGTTTGGTTAACCAAAGCACTCTTTGCAGAACTTTTGATATATTTTTACTTTTTCCCTTTATAATCGGCTTTAAACTAAGATAACAACAAATGTAAATGATGAACTCCAAGTAGTCGACATCACACTTTCCAGAGTATGAATTTTAAAGTGGCCCCAAGTGTGATTTTGGTGTTCAGAAGTAATGCAACGTTCGTTTTCCCTATTAAGCTTTGGAATCAATTCCCTAAAAAGCTAAATCTTAGCCCAAGTCTAACAAAATTCTGTGGTGTTCATCTGAATCTTTTGTAAGCTGTCTATCCTAGATGGTTAATTAAAGGCATTTGGTGTTTAGTGCAGGTTGCTTGTTGCATAATTCCAAAGCTGTCTGCAGTCTTAGTGTAAATTTCTTTATTAGTACCAACGCCAGAAAATACTCACCATATTTTAAGAAATAATTCTAAATGTCTATTTATTGCCCCCCAATAAAACTTAAATATCCAGTCATAGACTAGTTATAGAAATTTACTTTAGAGTCTCCAAGATTGGTCCTCACTCTGAAATAGTAGCTGTCTTACATAGTAGATGGTTTTGGGAAGGTAATTCATATAAACATATTAGTGTAATATAAACACAAAGACACAGAAAACATTCAGAGGACTCTACTGTGATGAAACTACAGGGCACAGATTGTGATAAAGAAATGGAGAACTGGTTATTGATCAGGGACTCTTTCTTCAAATGACTTGGACCTTCAGATGATCTAGAAGAAATCAACTAGATGGTATATGGTGTGGGAAATACCGTTTCACTCATTTATCAGAGCATAAACAAGGATTTTTGGAGCAGGAGAGTAAAGGTAGAAGAGAAGAGTTGTCTAAGACGAAGGCAGAGAATGCAATGTTAATAGGATATGAAAACCCTTCCGTGGGAATGACTATTTAGAAGAAACACTGAAAGACAAAATGTCAGATGTTAATTCTGTCAATAAAATAGTGAAAAGTTTCACTAACAAAGAGGTAAAAATTGTGGGCATGAAAAATTACCAAAATTACCAATGGAAAAAAACCAATAAGAATGGTTTGGAGCAGGCTGAGAGCAATGTTTGACATACTCCCAAGGACAGTGGAGTCCACAGGTTTAGTAATTAAGTAGTGTTTGACCATATGGGACAAAATGTTGAGAGTTGTTAATGAACCCATGAATGTTTCAAGTTCAAGGAGTAAAAGAAACTAGCACTGTCCACAGTTCTAGGAAGCTGATCACAGGGAGGAGATTCCATGTGCATCATGTTACGCTTTAGGTACTTCAAGACAGCCAGACAGAAAAGTTCTGGGAACATTTGGGCCTAGAGAATAAAGGTTAAAGAGTAAGGATCCAGAGGGTTTGAAGGTCCAGCTGAGTGGAGATAATGTGAGAAGCTGAGTCTGCCTAAGAGGGACTAAGGAAGCATGTCTAAGAAGATAACGATGCAGGAACAGGGCTTGGAGAAAGGTAGAAAAAGAAATGACAAAAACTGAAGTCAGAAGATATTTCTTCTAAATATCTAAAAAATGTTTAACAGAGAGCATATCTGGGAGAGAATAAGCAATGTTTGGAATGCTTAAGAAAAATTCAAGAACATGAGGTTAGCATAGGGGTCTTCAAATTTAAACAGAATTTCTTTCTTCCCTCCCCTCTTGCCTCCCTCCTCCCTTTCTTCTTTGGTTTCTCATTTCTTCTAACAAACTGTGGGGCTAATTTGTGTTTGCTAATTCCTGTTGGTGCATAGCTCAGTGACATGCAAACTGTGGATACTCACAGAAAATTGAATTAAATGAATGACAGATGGAATAGTTTGCAACTTAACTGAAGACAAGGTCTCAATTCTTGAGTTGGAAATTACACTTCACTTTTGCAAACAAATTAAATTACAGACTTGAGTTTAGGTAAAGATACTGAAAGCACATATGTTAGAATAATGGGAACAAGTTAGTTTTGTCCTGGCTTACATTTTCAGACTTACATATATACAAAATAATTGAACTGAGAGGTTCCACGGGGAGCGTGTAACAACAGTCAGGGCAGTGCTGGTTGCAGACAGAACAAGCAGTCGACACAGTAGCTGAGAGTTTCACTTTTAACCCACTGCTTTGGCATCCATCAGATAAAGCCACAATCTGACAGTATTATGTTATGGTGGCAATATGCATATTATTTTTTTAAAAACCATATTCTGGATGCCACTGAATTTTATTTCTATATAGCATTAAATTTAGTAACACTTTCAGGGGTGATCAAAAAAGAGAAACTGCCAATACAAAACAATAAATTATCAGAATGTACACATGTAAATACATCATTTGATAAAATTGCTAATAGTTTTAGGTGCCAGAGTAAATGTCTTGAAACTTGGGTCATCCCAGATTTGAGATCAGATGTAGTTCACTACACCCAACCTCTCACAGGTGCTGTATATATGCTTAGACTCTGTTCCGTTAAGTGAGCCCACAGAAAGGAAATGGAATATGGCTGACATTTACCTACACATGTGTCATGGCTCGCCTCAGAGCCTTCAGGGCAAGTTTTTCTAATAGTCCTTCTAGTCCTGGAGAGAGACGTTCTGCTGTTCCTATACTCTGAGTAGGAGCTGTAGAGATGTGAGTACTGTCTGTAATGCTGTTGAGGTTGATAGTTGTTTCTCATGGGGGAGAACCGTGCAAGGTTATAGCTATTGTACTGAGTGCCATAATTTGGCAGCCTCTCCAATCCAGCGCAAGATTTCCCGTCCCCTAATAAATGTTGTCCTGGTGGACAGATACACTTGAAGCTGCCGGGGGTGTTGGAGCACTGATATGCACAAGGCTTAGGCACTTGTTCACATTCATTAATGTCTGCTCGTGTGCCATGATACATAAAAAAGAGAAAAAAAAACATACACACATATACACACAGGAATAAAGAATCAGTCTGTGAAACAAACTGAAGACATTATGTTACCCTCCAAAGCAGGGAATACAGTAATTTCTCAGCTGTTGTGAACTTTTGAAAAAGCTTTCGTCATTCATCTATGAATATATAGAAAGATTCTATGACTGTCCCTGAAGATTGTTTTACATGTACAGTATAATCATATAGGGTCATAATGGAAAATGTGGTCTTGAATCCAGAAAAACTAGAGTTCAAAGTTAACATATAGATCTTAATTTTGTTGGTGGAGTGAAGAATGCAGTCAGATCTCTAGTTTGCATTTAATTACAATATTGATCACTAGTGCTTCTAATCTTTCATATAATTACAAGTTTCAGATGCAAGAATGTACAATGTACACCTACAAATAGTTTTATTTTCCTTTGTTTCTTTTGCATCAATAATTATTAATGAATAATCATGTCAAGCACATTTTCTTTAAAACATTAAAAAGAAGGAAATGAAGATACAGAATCATTCTTCCTAAGATAAACTCAAAGTTCAAAAATTAAAGTTATTTTTCTTTCTATTCCTAGGTCAACACAGAGTATGTACTCCTAACTCTTCTTGTAAATTGAAAAAGTGAATAAAGACCAGAGTTCAAAACCAAATTAATTCATTACCACTTTGGCATGAAAGAAAACAACATGAATAAGTAGAATAAAATTATTTTAGTAGGCAAAAGTTAAACTTAACATTTTAAATCTCTTTAAGGCAATGGCCCTACCTTCTTCACTGATTTATCCCCCAGCCCAATTTCTGACATTCAGCTTCAAGTCAAATTAGTGAACAAATAAACACATTTCATTCTGCTAGGTCACTGTAATGACTGATCAAAATGTTAAATTATAATACATGTTAAAGTACAATGTTAAATGTTAAAGTACAATATCTAAATAGAAGACTAAAATTATATATATTTCTGCTATTAAAAAGTATTTATTTTAAAAGCATTCATAATAATGATACTACATTAAACATTTTCTATGCGCAAAGTACTATGCTAGGGACTACATAAAGACAGAACTAAGTCTTTATGGAAGAATTTGCTATAAAGAATTAAATAGACAACCAAGGCATCTAATTTTAAAAGTATTGATATAATAGCATGCAAACCAAAAGCTATTTTGGTTTGTATTTAAAAGCTCACACATTTTTTTTCTGCATGTAAATGTAAATATTCTGAGGTGAAATATAATTTTATAGGTCACTTTCTTGATTGTAAATGTATTTTAAAAAAAGCATATGATTACCTTCTTACAGACATCTTCTACTATCGTTACCTGCCTTACTTTACATTCAACTATAACTAAGATGGAAACAAACAGGCAATTGGGAGAATTCAATGAGATTCTTAGCACAGGGAATGGCATATAGTATGTACTAAACATATGGTAGATAAAGTAATAATTATCAATTCACTCAAATTGTGTGTTCACATTTTAATCCTTCATAAATAAACCTTCATAGTACATATATACTTCATATTCAAATAAAATGTATCTATGCAAACATTTACATCACATTCATAGAGAGATAATCAATGAGCTAATCTTCATAATTAAGTTGTCATGGTAATTATACCACAGCCTCACTTTGATATGTATAGTGCATAGTAAGCACTCTGTAAGTAGTTATTATTATCACTTAAAAGTCAGTGTAAATTGAGCTCAATATGAAGTCTCTAAGAAGTAATTCAACTTATGTAATGGACTACTTAAACCAACTTACAAATCTAATTGTAGCAAGAAAGTATTTGAGGATAGAGTGGTCCTAACCAAGCTGGTAAAATAGTTTCCCAGCCTTTATTACTCAATAAGAGTTCCTGTTAACTTACCCATACAGGGTCTTCCAATTCCTTGAGACCGGTAACCTCTTGGACATACACAACGATAGCTGCCCTTCGTATTCTCACATATCTGGTTATATCTGCACTGATGGGTCCCATCTCTACACTCATCAATATCTAGAGACATGGAGGGCAATAAAAAGCAATAACATTTCCTATTTCAAAACCTAAAGTCATTATATTTATTTATTTTTAACATCTTTATTGGAGTATAATTGCTTTACAATGTGTTAGTTTCTGCTTTATAAGAAAGTGAATCAGCTATACGTATACATATATCCCCATACCCCTCCCTCTTGCATCTCCCTCCCACCCTCCCTATCCCACCCCTCCAGGTGGTCACAAAGCACTGAGCTGATCTCCCTGTGCTATGTGGCAAGTCATATTTAAAATGAACATTTTAATTGCTTAGAACGTTGCATTTCTCACCACGTGGTTGAGACCTGGAGTCAGAAAACCTGGGTTCAAGTCCCAGCTCTGCCACTTGTTAACGGGCCCCTTTTCCTCTTCTTGCTCTCTACTATGGGAAGAGTTTTCTTCTCAGCTTTCCCCCCTTCGCTATATCCCTCCTTTTTTGGCCATCCTATTTATACTAGTAACTCTAGTGAGCTTGCTGATGTGGACTTACAGCAACATTTCCATATTGCTACTTATCCACAGTCCCAAATTTCTAGCTGCTGGCTGCTCATCTCCATCGCCATGTTTTACTAGTACTTCAAACTCAGCATGTCTTCAGTATCTTATCACTACTCTCTTATTTATAATAACAGTATTCTTTTATCCCCAGTCAACCTGGCTGCAAACCTGAGTTATCTTTAAACCTGTTCTCTGTTTCCAAGATTGGGTAATTCTGCTTCCTTCAAACAAACCCATATATCCCCACTTTCCATTTCCTCATTTAGCTATATTTTTGCTGTAGCTTCTTAAACATCTTCTGATATTTCAGCTTCTCTCATTTCTAATTAACCTTATATATAATTACAGAATCAATATCTTAAAAATACTTTGTTACACATAACTGCATATGATGCTGTGAGCTTGCTACTATTCTTAGGAATTAAGAAAAATATTTACCTATATCCATATTGCTCAGGAGTCTTTGAAATCTGATAGTCTACCACCACCCCCCATTTTTTTTTTTTTAAGTATACTAAACTTCCATTTACCTCAACTAGTATCAACAAGTGGTCAATACTCCCTCATTTATATCTACACCCTCCCCTCACTCTTATATTATTTTGAAACAAATCCAAGACAGATTGTAACTTTATTAATAAATACTTCAGTATGAAATTCTTAAAATGTCCCATTTTTAAAAATGAGAAACTTACACTCAAATTTCTGTGTCATCTTAAGACTTGTTCAAGGTCAGATAGCTGTCAAGAAGGGAGGATGAATTTTAACATGTTTTCTCTAAGTCCAGCTCTTTCCCCCTCATACAGGGCTATTTTTCTTTCCTTTTTCTACCACCTCCATCTATTAACATTCCATTCAAGACTATATTTAAATGTGATCACTTCTATGACACTGCTGATAGTCACTCCTATTAGATATGATCATTCTTTTGAGTACTTCGGTACAATTTTATTTGTACCTCTTTTATGATATTTCATCCCAACTTAAATAATAGTTTTTTTTTCTCTTTTGTTGAGGGGAGTGGAGTTGCCCAATCTATGCCAGTTGATTGTTTAAGTACATGAGAGTAGGAATGCTATCAGTTTCAGTTTTGTATACTGTGCAGCTCATAGTTCTGCTAACTATGGCGGACTGGTACAGAATAGGCACACAAACAAACTTAGGGAGAAATATAATTTACTTTATTGCCTGGTTATTGATTTGACATTTAAAGAATATTTAGTTTTAAAATAATTATATTTTGAACTTTTAATAAATCTCTACAAACATAATTTTTTTCTTAACGCTTCCAACAAAATTCTTAATATATATGCTGAATTTCATATTAGAAATTATATGACATAATATTAATGTATGTGGATATGAAACTATATAAACCAATTGTGTAACTGATGGGAGTTCAAAATGGGCTAAGTCTCCCTGGTGAGCTTTAATTTCCTGGTATAGCCATGACCCTGGGACCCCAGAGCTCAACAACACTAGAAGTTGGGAGTAAAAAACCTATAGAAAAAGATATTTCCTTGTTAGATTAAATTTATTCTAATCATTAGTTTTAAGAATGGATGCCTTATTTGGCTTGTTGATGGTAAATGAATCTCAGTCGTTGAGATAGCCAGACACTCACCAATGCAAGTTCCGTTTTCTGCCTTGGTCATTCCGTTTGGGCAGAGATCAATGCATTTATAGCCACCGCGGGTGTTCTTGCAGTGCTGATCTGGTCTGCAAACATTCTGTCTACATTCATTTACATCTTGATGAAAGAACAAAGGTAATACAGATTGAGAAAGTGATTTCTTCCGACTTTGCATAAAAATTATATTTTCAGATTTTAAGGACATCATAAACTAATATAGATGATTATATAATCATGGTGTAAGGTTAAAATGTTTAAATCAATCAAGTTATGTAATGCACTTTATTTTAAAACGTTATGATAAAAATAATAAAATATTACTTCACATAGCTGGTAGCCATACTAAACACTTCCTCCTCCTAGAAGAAGAAAAATTATATATTTATACATTATATATAAGTATATATATATATATATGTATACACATATAAATTACGATTTTGTGAAAAAAATTGGTAATATAATAGGGGAAATGTTAAAAAAAATGGTTATGTAATTAGAAGATGAAACCTGTAATGTATAGCATTTGCTTCCACTTCGTTTTTGCATGGATCACATACATGATGCATGGTATTACAATCCAGCCCAGGACATGGCAGATGGATTAGATAAGGCACCATTAAGAAGTTACAAAGGGAGAATGGAACCAAGATGGCAGAGTAGAAGGACGTGTTCTCACTCCTTGTGAGAACACCAGAATCACAACTAGCTGCTGGACAATCATCGACAGGAAGACACTGGAACTCACCAAAAAAATACCCCACATCCAAAGACAAAGGAGAATCCACAATGAGATGGTAGGAGGGGTGCAATGACAGTAAAATCAAATCCCATAACTGCTGTGTGGGTGACTCACAGACTGCAGAACACTTAAACCACAGAAGTCCACCCACTGGAGTGAAGGTCCTGAGCCCCACGTCAGGCATCCCAACCTGGGGGTCCGGCAATGGGAGGAGGAATTCCTAGAGAATCAGACTTTGAAGTCTACTGGGATTTGACTGCAGGATTTTGACAGGACTGGGGGAAACAGAGACTCCACTCTTGGAGAGCACACACAAAGTAGTGTGCACATCAGGACCCAGGGGAAGGAGCAGTGACCCCAAGAGAGGCTGAACCAGACCTACCTGCTAGTGTTGGGGGGTATCCTGCAGAGGCAGAGGGTGGCTGTGGCTCACCGTGGGGACAAGGACACTGGCAGAAGAAGTTCTGGGAAGTACTCCTTGGCTTGAGCCCTCCCAGAGATTGCCATTAGCACCACCAAAGAGCCCAGGTAGGCTCCAGTGTTGGGTTGCCTCAGGACAAACAACCAACAGGGAGGGAACCCAGCCCCACCCATCAGCATTAAAGAGGATTAAAGTTTTACTGAGCTCTGCCCACCAGAACAACAGTCAGCTCTACCCACCATCAGTTCCTCCAGTCAGCAAACTTGCACAAGCCTCTTAGATAGCCTCATCCACCAGAGGGCAGACAGCAGAAGCAAGAAGAACTACAATACTGCAGCCTGTGGAACAAAAACCACATTCACAGAAAGAGAGACAAGATGAAAAGGCAGAGGGCTATGTTCCAGATGAAGGAACAAGATAAAACCCCAGAAGAACAACTAAATGAAGTGGAGATAGGCAACCTTCCAGAAAAAGAATTCAGAATAATGATAGTGAAGATGATCCAGGACCTTGGAAAAAGAATGGAGGCAAAGATTGAGAAGATGCAAGAAATGTTTAACAAAGACCTAGAAGAATTAAAGAACAAACAGAGATGAACAATACAATAACTGAATGAAAACTATATAGAAGGAATCAATAGCAGAATAACTGAGGCAGAAGAACGGATAAGTGACCTGGAAGACTGAATGGTGGAATTCACTGCTGTGGAACACAATAAAGAAAAAAGAATGAAAAGAATTTAAGACAGCCTAAGAGACCTCTGGGACAACATTAAACACAACAACATTCACATTATAGGGGTCCCAGAAGGAGAAGAGAAAGGACCTGAGAATATATTTGAAGAGATTATAGTTGAAAACCTCCCTAACATGGGAAAGGAAATAGCCACTCAAGTCCAGGAAGCACAGAGTCCCATAAGGGATAAAGCCAAGGAGGAACACTCTGAGACATTGTAATCAAATTGGCAAAAATTAGAGACAAAGAAAAATTACTGAAAGCAGCAAGGGAAAAATGACAAATAACATACAAGGAAACTCCCATAAGGTTAACAGCTGATTTCTCAGCAGAAACTCTACAAGCCAGAAGGGAGTGGCATGATATACTTAAAGAGATGAAAGGGAAGAACCTACAACCATGATTACTCTACCTGGCAATGGTCTCATTCAGAGTCGATGGAGAAATCAAAAGCTTTACAGACAAACAAAAGCTAAAGAATTCAGCATGACCAAACTAGCTCTACAACAAATGCTAAAGGAACTTCTCTCAGTGGGAAACACAAGAGAAGAAAAGGACCTACAAAAACACACCCAAAACAATTCAGAAAATGGTCATAGGAACATACATATCGATAATTAACTTCAACGTGAATGGATTAAACGTTCCAACCAAAAGACACAGCCTTGCTGAATGGATACAAAAACAAGACGCATATATATGCTGTCTACAAAAGACCCACTTCAGACCTAGGGACACGTTCAGACTGAAAGTGAAGGGATGGAAAAAGATATTCCATGCAAATGGCAATCAGAAGAAAGCTGGAGTAGCTATACTCATATCAGATAAAATAGACTTTAAAATAAGGAATGTTATGTTACAAGAGACAAGGAAGGACACTACATAATGATCAAGGGATCAATCCAAGAAGAAGATATAACAATTATAAATATATATAGACCCAACATAGGAGCACCTCAATACATAAGGTAACTACTAACAGCTATAAAAGAGGAAATTGACAGTAACACAATAAAAGTGGGGGAGTTTAACAGCTCACTTACACCAACGGACAGATCATCCAAAATGAAAAAAAATAAGGAAACAGAAGCTTTAAATGACACAATAGACCAGATCGATTTAATTGATATATATAGGACATTCCATCCAAAACAGCAGATTACACTTTCTTCTCAAGTGCACATGGAACATTCTCCAGGATAGATCACAGCTTGGGTGAAAAATCAAGCTTCAGTAAATTTAAGAAAATTGAAATCATATCAAACATCTTTTCTGACCACAACTCTATGAGATTAGATATCAATTACAGGGAAAAAAACGTAAAAAACAAAAGCACATGGCGACTAAAGAATACGTTATTAAATAATCAAGAGATCACTGAAGAAATCAAAGAGGAAATCAAAAAATACCTAGAGACAAATGACAATGAAACACGAAGATCCAAAACCTATGGGATGCAGCAAAAGCAGTTCTAAGAGGGAAGTTTATAGCTATACAATCCTACCTCAAGAAACAATAAAAATCTCAAATAAACAATCTAACCTTACACCTAAAGGACCTAGAGAAAGAACAAGAAACAAAACCCAAAGTTAGAAGAAGGAAAGAAATCATAAAGATCAGAGCAGAAATAAATGAAATAGAAACAAAACAATAGCAAAGATCAATACAACTAAAAGCTGGTTCTTTGAGAAGACAAACCAAATTGATAAACCATTAGCCAGACTCAACAAGAAGAAGAGGGAGAGGACCCAAATCAATAAAATTAGAAATGAAAAAGGAGAAGTTACAACAGATAGCGCAGAAATACAAAGCATCCTAAGAGACTGCTACAAGCAACTCTATGCCAATAAAATGGACAACCTGGAAGAAATGGACAAATTCTTACAAAGGTATAACCTTCCAAGACTGAACCAGGAATTAACAGAAAATATGAACAGACCAATCACAAGTAATGAAATCGAAATTGTGATTTAAAATGATCCAACAAACAAAAGTCCAGGACCAGATGGCTTCACAGGTGAATTCTATCAAACATTTAGAGAAGAGCTAACACCCATCCTTCTCAAACTCTTCCAAAAATTGCAGAGGAAGGAACACTCCCAAAATCATTCTATGAGGCCACCATCACCCTGATACCAAAACCAAACAAAGATACTACAAAGAAAGAAAATTACAGAGCAATATCACTGATGAATATAGATGCAAAAATCCTCAGCAAAATACTAGCAAACAGAATCCAAGAACACATTAAAAGGATCATACACCATGATGAAGTGGGATTTATCCCAGGGATGCAAGGATTCTTCAGTATAAGCAAATCAATCAATGTGATACACCATATTAACAAATTGAAGAATAAAAACCACATGATCATCTCAATAGATGCAGAAAAAGATTTTGACAAAATTCAACACCCATTTATAATAAAAACTCTCCAGAGAGTGGGCATAGAGGGAACCTACCTCAACATAATAATGGTCATATATGACAAACCCACAGCAAACATCATTCTCAATGGTGAAAAACTGGAAGCATTTCCTGTGAGATCAGGAATAAGGTAAGGATGTGCACTCTCACCACTGTTATTCAACATAGTTTTGGAAGTCCTAGCCACGGCAATCAGAGAAGAGAAAGAAATAAAAGGAATACAAATTCAAAAGAAGAAATAAAACTGTCACTGTCTGCAGATGACATGATACTATACATAGAGAATTGTAAAGATGCCACCAGAAAACTACTAGAGCTAATCAATGAATTTGGTAAACTTGCAGGATACAAAATTAATGCACAGAATTCTCTTGCATTCCTACACACGAATGATGAAAAATCTGAAAGAGAAATTAAGGAAACAATCCCATTTACCACTGCAACAAAAAGAATAAAATACCTAGGAATAAACCTACCTAGGGAGACAAAAGACCTGTATGCAGAAAACTATAAGAACCTCATGAAAGAAATTAAAGACGGACGATACCAACAGATGGAGAGATATACCATGTTCTTGGATTGGAAGAATCAATATTGTGAAAATGACTGTACTACCTAAAGCAATCTACAGATTCAATGCAATCCCTATCAAATTACCAATAGCATTTTTTATGGAACTAGAACAAAAAATGTTAAAATTTGTATGGAGACACAAAAGACTCCAAATAGCTAAAGCAGTCTTGAGGGAAAAACGGAGCTTGAGGAATCAGACTCCATAACTTCAGACTACAGTATAAAGCTACAGTAATCAAGACAATATGGTACTGGCACAAAACCAGAAACATAGATCAATGGAACAAGATAGAAAGCCCAGAGATAAACCCATGCACCTATGGTCAACTAATCTATGACAAAGGATGCAAGGATATACAATGGAGAAAAGACAGTCTCTTCAATAAGTGGTGCTGGGAAAACTGGACAGTTACATGTAAAAGAATGAAATTAGAACACTGCCTAACACCATACACAAAAATAAACTCAAAATGGATTAGAGACCTAAATGTAAGACTGGACACTATAAAACTCTTAGAGGAAAACATAGGAAGAAAACTCTTTGACATAAATCACAGCAAGATGTTTTTTGATCCACCTCCTAGAGTAATGGAAATAAAAACAAAAATAAACAAATGGGACCTAATGAAACTTCAAAGCTTTTGCACAGCAAAGGAAACCATAAACAAGAGGAAAAGAGAACCTTCAGAATGGGAGAAAATATTTGCAAACCAATCAACGGACAAAGGTTTAATCTCCAAAATATATAAACAGCTCATGCAGGTCAATATTGAAAAAACAAACAACCCAATCCAAAAATGGGCAGAAGACCTAAATAGACATTTCTCCAAAGGAGACATACAGATGGCCAAGAAGCATGTGAAAAGCTGCTCAACATCACTAATTATTAGAGAAATGCAAATCAAAAGTACAGTGAGGTATCCCCTTACACCAGTTAGAATGGGCATCATCAGAAAATCTACAAACAACAAATAATGGAGAGGGTGTGGAGAAAAGGGAAACCTCTTGCACTGTTGGTGGGAATGTAAATTGATATAGCTACTATGGAGGGACAGTATGGAGGTTCCTTAAAAAAAGTAAAAACAGAATTACCATATGATCCAGCAATCCCACTACTGGGCATAACCCAGAGAAAACCATAATTCAAAAAGACACACGTAGCCCAATGTTCACTGCAGCACTATTCACAATAGCCAGTTCATGGAAGCAACCTAAATGCCCATCGACAGATGAATGCATAAAGAAGATGAGGTACCTATATACAATGGAATATTACTCAGCCATAAAAAGGAATGAAATTAGATCACTTGTAGAGACGTGGATGGATCTAGAGACTGTCATACAGAGTGAAGTAAGTCAGAAAGAGAAAAAAATATCATATATTAATGCATATATGTGGAACCTAGAAGAATGGTACAGATGAACTGATTTGCAGGGCAGAAATAGAGACACAGATGTAGAGAACAAACGTATGGACACCAAGGGGGGAAATCACCAGAGGAGTGGGGATGGTGGTGTGCTGAATTGGGTGATTGGGATTGACATGTATACACTGATGTGTATAAAACTGATGCCTAATAAGGACCTGCTGTATAAAAAAATAAATAAAATTAAAAAAAAAAAAGTTACAAGGATGTCACTGCTTTGAATTCATAGCCCTCTCCTTACCCACGCATTTTCTGCCTTTGAGGTGATACCCAGGTTCACATCCACAGTGAAAACTTCCTATGGCATTGAAACAGCGGTGGTGACAGGGGCTGGATTCTTGACATTCATTAATATCTGTTAAAGAGAACAAAACTTGTTTTATATGTTGTTAGAAAACTTGGGTTAATTTACCCCAAATGTTAAATATTTTAGTGATCATGACATTTAAGATCTTCCCTAAAAAGAATCCAATTGAAGTGGTCTCAAAGGATCTGCTAGATAATTGATAGAATTAACTGCTGGAGAGGGTTATTCTCTTCAACACTACTCCAAGGTAGAAGTTTGCTAGTGATTCAGAACTATGTTGATGCAAAACTTCTCTATTTTAACTATTTTATTTACCATATGGCTCCCATTCCAGTTTCTAGGAACTTTTAGCCCTAGAATGTTGCTGACAGACTGGAGTACTGAAGGTAGAAAATAATAATAATAATAATAATAATAATAATAATAAAGTTAAGTCTTCTGCAACAACTTTTGCAATTTGACCCTTCTTCCCAATTTTTGCTGCTATTAGTCTGATGCAGGTGTTTATCACCTTGCACTTAAATGACTGCAGCAACTTTAGCTTTTCTCCTCATCTGTAGTCACTGCCAAATTAATCTTCCTGAACACCATCTGGGTCATAGTGCAATGGAAAAAAAAACCACTGCAGGCATGAATTCCCCAAACTTGTGTGCACCTGCCTGTATTTTGTAACTTCTCCTCTTTCCTTCCTTTCATTCCAGAAAAAGGGAGACCACTCCTTCCATTTATGAAGAGTTCCTCTATTTGAGTTTTTGATCTCTGCAGCCTTTCTCCTCCTTCCTTATCACGATGACTGTGGTCCACTGATCATTCCCTCCTCTTCTGTATTTTTAATGCCCTTCTCCTGTCATCTTTCCCACAATCCTGTAGACATAATCAAATCTTTCCTATCCCAACAAAATCCCTCTCTCAGGTCTATACTCACCTCAAGCTCCTGCCACTTTTCTATTGTTCTATTACAAACCCTAAAAAGAACAATCTCACCATATTTTAGGCTCTTCATGTTCTAACCTTACATTCCCAAGTTCGAGATTTCCAATGTCTTATTTTGTTCTTGTTTTCTATTTCAGATTTTCTAATTTAATCTTTCTATATCTGTACATGTCACATAAATGCACAAATGTGATTTTTTTAAATTTAATTTTTATTTTATATTGGGCTACAGTTGATTTACAATGTTGTGTTAGTTTCAGGTGTATAGCCAAGTGGTTCAGTTGTACATATACATATATCCATTCTTTTTCAGATTCTTTTCCCATATAGGTTATTATAGAATATTGAGTAGAGTTCCCTGTGCTATACAGTAGGTCTTTGTCAATTACCTATTTTATATAAGTGTGTATATGTTAATCTCAAACTCCTAATATATCCCTCCCCCCACCACCTCTCCCCTTTGGTAACCATAAGTTTGTTTTCGAAGTCTGTGAGTCTTTTTTCTTCCACAAATAAGTTCATTTGTATCATCTTTTTAGATTCCACATATAAGTGATATCATATACTATTTATCTTTCTCTTTCTGACTTACTTCACTTAGTATGATAATCTCTAAATCCATCCATGTTGCTGCAAATGGCATTATTTCATTCCTTTTTATGGCTGAGTAATATTCCATTGTATATACGTGCCACATCTTCTTTATCCATTCCTCTGTCAATGGACATTTAGCCATTCCATATCTTGGCTATTGTAAATAGCACTGCAATGAACATTGGGGTGCATTCATCTTTTCGAAGTATGGTTTTCTCTGGATATATGTATGTTTTTTCCATACATATTGTTTTCCATAGTGGTTGTACCATTTTACATTCCTACCAACAGTGTAGGAGGGTTCCCTTTTCTCCACATCCTCTTTAGCATTTATTATTTGTAGACTTTTTAGTGATGGCCATTCTTATTGGTGTAAGGTGATACCTCATTGGAGTTTCGGTTTGCATTACTCCAATAATTAGTGATATTTAGCATCTTTTCATGTTTTTTTTGGCCACCTGTATGTCTTCTTTAGAGAAATGTATATTTAGATCTTCTGCCCATTTTTTGATTAGGTTGTTTGGTTTTTCATATTGAGCTGCATGAGCTGTTTGTATATTGTGAGTTTTATCTCTTGTCGGTCACTTTGTTTGCAAATATTTTCTCCCATTCTGTGGGTTGTGTTTTCATTTTGTTTATGATTTCCTTTGCTGTGCAAAACTTTTAAGTTTAATTAGGTCCTATTTGTTTATTTTTGCTTTTATTTTCATTACTCTAGGAGGTGGATCCAAAAAGATGTTGCTGAGATCTATGTCAAAGAGTGTTCTTCCTATGTTTTCCTCTTAAGAGTTTTATAGTATCTGGTCCTACACTTAGGTCTTGAATCCATTTTGAGTTCCTTTTTGTGTATGGTGTTAGAGAATGTTTTAATTTCATTCTTTTACGTGTAGCTGTCCAGTTTTCCCAGCACCACTTATTGAAGAGACTGTCTTTTTTCCATTGCATAGTCTTGCCTCCTTTGTCATAGATTAATTGACCATAGGTTGTGTGGGTTTATTTCTGTGCTTTCTATCCTGTTCCACTGACCCATATTTCTGTTTTTGTTCCAGTACTATACTGTTTTGATTTCTGTAGCTTTGTAGTATAGTTTGAAGTTAGGGAGCCTGATTCCTCCAACTCTGTTTTTCTTTCTCAGGATTGCTTTGGCTATTCAGGGACTTTTGTGTTTCTATACAAATTAAAAAAATTTTTTTTCTCTACTTCTGGGAAAAATGCCATTTGTAACTTGATAGGGATTGCATTGAGTCTGTAGATAGCTCTGAGTAGTATAGTCATTTTGACAGTATTGATTCTTCCAATCCAAGACCACAGTATATCTTTCCATCTGTTTGTGCCATCTTCAATTTCTTTCATTAGCATTTTATAGTTTTCAGAGTACAGGTCTTTTGCCTCCTTAGGTATGCTTATTTATAGGTATTTAATTCTTTTTGATGTGATGGTAAATGAGACTGTTTCCTTAATTTCTCTTTCTGATCTTTCATTGTTAGTGTATAGAAATGCAACAGATTTCTGTGTATTAATTTTGTATCCTGCAACTTTACCAAATTCATTGAGCTCTAGTAGTTTTCTGGTAGCAAAATCTTTAGGATTTTCTATGTATAGTATCACATTACCTGCAAACAGTGACAGTTTTACTTTTCTTTTTCCAATTTGAATTCCTTTTACTTCTTTTTCTTCTCTGATTGCCATGGCTAGGACTTCTAAAAGTATATTGGATAAAAGTGGCGAGAGTGGACATCCTTGTCTTGTTCCTGACATTAAAAGAATGCTTTCAATTTCACCACTGAGTATGATGTTAGCTATGGGTTTATCATATATGGCCTTTTTATGTTGAGGTAGCTTCTCTCTATGCCCCCTTTCTGGAGCATTTTTATCATAAAGGGGTGTTGAATTTTGTCAAAAGTTTTTCTGCATCTATGGAGATGGTCATATGGCTTTTATTCTTCAATTTGTTACTGTGGTGTATCATACTGATTGATTTGTGCATACTGAAAAATCCTTGTATCCCTGGGATAAATCCCAATTGATTGTGGTGTATGATCCTTTTAACGTATTGTTGAATTCAGTCTGCTAGTGTTTTGTTGAGGATTTTTGCGTCTATGTACATCAGTGATATTGGCCTGTAATTTTCTTTTTTTGTAGTATCTCTGGTTTTGGTATCAGGGTGATGCTGGCCTTGTAGAATGAGTTTGGGAGTGTTCCTTCCTCTGCAATTTTTTGAAACAATTTCCAAAGGATAGGTGTTAACTCTTCTCTAAATGTTTGATAAAATTTGCTTCTGAAGCCATCTAGTTCTGGACTTCTGTTTGTTGGAAGTTTTAAAATCACGGTTTCAACTTCAATACTTGGGATTGGTCTGTTCATATTTCCTATTTCTTCCTGATTCAGTCTTAGGAGCTGGTACCTTCCTACGAATTTGTCTGTTTCTTCTAGGTTGTCCATTTTATTGGCATATAGTTGCTTGTAGTAGTCTCTTAGGATCCTTTGTATTTCTGTGGTGCCCATTGTAACTTCTTTTTCATTTCTAATTTTATTGATTTGGGCCCTTTCCCTTTTTTTCCTTGATGAGTCTGTCTAAAGGTTTATCAATTCTGTTCATCTTTTCAAAGAACCAGCTTTTAGTTGTATTGATCTTTTCTATTGTTTTCTTCATCTTTATTTCATATATTTCTGCTCTGATCTTTATGATTTCTTCCCTTTTACTAACTTCGGCTTTTATTTGTTCTTCTTTTTCTAGATGCTTTAGGTGTAAGGTTAGGTTGTTTATTGGAGATTTTTGTTTCCTGAGGTAACACTGTATTGCTATAAAGTTCCCTTATAAACTGCTTTTGCTGTATCCCAAAGTTGTTGGATTGTTGTGTTTTTGTTTTCATTTGTCTCTAGGTATTTTTTAATTTCCTCTTTGATTTCTTCAGTGATCCATTGGTTGTTTAGTAACATATTATCTAGCCTTCAGGTGTTTCTGTTTTTTGCAGTTTTTTTTCTTGTAGTTGATGTGTAATCTCATAGCGTTGTGGTTGTAAAAGATGCTTAATTTCAGTTTTCTTAAATTTACTGAGGTTTGCTTTCTGGCCCAGTATGTGATCTATTGTGGAGTATGTTCCACGTGAACTTGAAAAGAATGTGTATTCTGCTGCTTTTGGATGGAGTGCTTAAATATTAATTAAGTCCATCTTGTCTAATGTGTCATTTAAGGGCTGTGTTTCCTTATTGATTTTCTGTCTGAATGATCTGTCCATTGAGGCAAGGGGGGTGTTAAGAGTCCCCCACTAGTATTGTGCTACTGTCGATTTCTCCTTTTATAGCATCTGTCTTACATATGGAGGTGCTCCTATGTTGGGTGCATATATATTTACAATTGTTATATCTTCTTCTTGTATTGATCCCTTGATCATTATGTAGTGTCCTTCTTTGTCTCTTTCAGTCTTTATTTTAAAGTCTATTTTGTCTGATATGAGTATTGCTGCTCTAGTTTTCTTTTGATTTCTATTTGCCTGGAATACCTTTTTCCAGCCTCTCTCCCTTTCAGTCTATACGTGTCCTTAGGTCTGAAGTGGGTCTCTTGTAGACAGCATATGTATGGGTCTTGCTTTTGTATCCATTAAGCCAATCTGTGTGTTTTGGTTGGAGCATTTAATACATTTACATTTAAGGTAATTATCAATATTAATGTTCTTATTGCCATTTTGTTAATTGTTTGGATGTGTTTTTGTATGTCTTTTTCCTTCATTTCTCTTTTGTTCTCTTCTGTTGTGATTTGATAACTCTTAGAGTTGTGTTTGGATTGCTTTTTCTTTTTTGTGTGTGTATCTATTATAGATTTTTGGTTTGTGGTTACCATGCGGTTTTGATATAGCAATCTATATATATATACACAAGATTATTTTAAGTTGCTGGTCTATGAATTTCAAATGCATTTCTAATGTACTGCATTTGTACTCTCCTCATGATTGCTGGTTTTGATGTCATATTTGTTTGTAGATGATTTGCTACCTTAACAGAATATTTGCCTTTACTGGTAAGCTTTCCCATTCATAATTTTTTTGTTTCTAGTTGTGGCCTTTTCTTTTCTGCCTAAAGAAGTTCCTTTAGCATTTGTTGTAAAGCTGGTTTGGTGGTGCTAAATTCTCTTAACTTTTGCTTGTCTGTAAAGCTTTTGATTTCTCCATTGAATCTGAACAAGAGCCTTGCTGGGTAGAGTATTCTTGGCTGTAGGTTTTTCCCTTTCATCACTTTAAATATATCGTGCGACTCCCTTCTGGCTTGCAGAGTTTCTGCTAAACCATCAGCTGATAACTGTATGGGGATTCCCTTGCATGTTATTTGTTGCTTTTAATATTTTCTCTTCGTGTTTAATTTTTGTCAAGTTGGTTAATATGTGTCTTGGTGTGTTCCTCCTTGGGTTTATCTTGTATGGGACTCTGTGCTTCCTGGACTTGAGTGAGTGTTTCCTTTCCCATGTTAGGGAAGTTTTTGGCTATTATTTCTTCAAATATTTTCTCAGGCCCTTTCTCTCTCTTCTCCTTCTGGGACCCCTTTAATGCGAATGTTGGTGTGTTTAATGCTGTCCCAGAGGTCTCCTAAACTGTCCTCAATTCTTTTCATTCTTTTTTCTTTATTCTGTTCTGCAGCAGTGATTTCCACTCATCTCTCTTCCAGCTCACTTATTTGTTCTGCTATTGATTCCTTCCAGTATATTTTTCATTTCAGTTATTGTATTGTTCACCTCTGTTTGTTGTTTAAATCTTCTAGCTCTTTGCTAAGCATTTCTTGTATCTCAGTCTGTGCCTCCATTGTTTTTCTGAGATCTTGGATAATCTTTACTCTCATTACTCTGAAGTCTTTTTCAGGCAGATTGCCTATCTCTACTTCACTTAGTTGTTCTTCTGGGGTTTTATCTTGTTCCTTTGTCTGGAATATATTTCTCTTCCACTTCATTTTGTCTAACTTCCTGAGTTTGTGGTCTCCTTTTCTCAGGCTTCAGTACTGTCGTTCTTCTTGCTTCTGGTGTCTGCTCCTTGGTGGGTGAGGTTGGTCCAGAGGCTTGTGCAGGCTTCCTAATGGGAGGGACTGGTGCCTGCCCACTGGTGGTGGAGCTGGGTCTTGTCCCTCTGGGCAGGGCCATGTCAAGGGGTGTGTTTAAAGGTGGCTGTGGATTCAGGATGACTTTAGGCAGCCTGTCTGCTGATGGGTGGGGCTGTGTTCCTGTCTTGCTGGTTGTTTGGCCTGAGGTGTCCCAGCACTAGAGGCTACAGGCTGTTATGTGGGGCCAGTTCTTGCTGTCAAGTCCTCTGGGAGAGCTCACATTGATGAATATTCCCTGGGGTCTTTGCCTCCAGTGTCCTTGCCCCCACAGTGGGCCACAGCTGACCCTCACCTCCCTGGGAGATTCTCCAAGACCTGCAGGTAGGTCTGGCTCAGGGTCCTATGTAGTCACTGCTTTGCCCTGGGTCCCAGTGCATGTGAAACCTTATGTGTACCCTTCAAGAATGGAATCTCTGTTTCCCTGAGTCCTGTGGAGCTCCTGCACTCAAGCCCCAAAGGCCTTCAAAGCCAAATGTTCTGGGGGCTACTTCTCCCAATGCCAGACCCCCAGGCTGGGGAGCTTGATGGGGAGCTCAGAACTATCACTCCTGTGGGAGAACCTCTCTGATATAATTATTTTCCAGTTTGTGAGTCACCCACTCAGTGGGTATGGGGTTTGATTATATCATGGAAGCACCCCTTCTATCATCTTGTTGTGGCTTCTTCTTTGTCTTTGGATGTAGAATATCTTTTCTGGTAGGTTCTTTAGGTAGGTCATTTTTGTCGATGTTTCTTCAGCAGTTAGTCATGATCTTGGTGTTTTCATGAGAGGAGGTGAGCTCAAGTCCTTCCACTCCACCATCTTGTCTCCTCCCTGATCTGTGATCATATACTTTTAAAAGATTTTTAGTGCAGTCTTTTCTTCTTCTTTCACTTGGCTTCACTTGTCCTCCCCTTGTCCACCAAAGCCAACTTACATTAACAATCTAATATAAATAATAACATATATGTTTTCTGTAAACCTATATCTTTCCCTAAATATATAAATCCATTTCCTTTTTCTTTGGTTATTGTTTGTTTTCCAGTCACATAATCTTTTCTACACAAGTTGCATACACTCTTTTATGTCTTTGTGTTCTCACTCAACAACGCCTCATGAAAATTCTAAGCCAAACATTTGTTGGCTGTTTGTGTAAGCCAAATAGTTGGGATTCATTCCATTCTTTATAATGGCAGCATAGTGGTTCATGGTATAGATGTACCATAATTCATTCATTCTTTCTAATATTGATAAGAATTTCATTTTGTATCCAGTGTTTCTTCCTCTGGAAAATCCTGATAGCAGCTTTATTCATAATTGGTAAAATGTGTAAGTGCCAAGATGTCCTTCAGTAGAGTGGATATATAAACTGTGGTACATTCATACAATGGATTATTTTTCAGCACTAAAAAGAAATAAGCTATCAAGCCATGAAAAGACATAGAAGAATCTTAAATGTATATTACTAAGTGAAAGAAACCAATCTGAAAAGGCTACATACTGCATAATTCCAACTACATGACATTCTGGAAAAGGTAAAGCTAGAGAGACAATAAAAAGATGAGGGGCTTCCCTGGTGGTGCAGTTGTTAAGAATCCACCTGCCAGTGCAGGGAACATGGGTGCGAGCCCTGGTCTGGGAAGATCCCACATGCTGCGGAGCAACTAAGCCTGTGCACCACAACTACTGAGCCTGCACGCTACAACTAACTACTGAAGCCTGCGTGCCTGGAGCCCAAGCTCTGAAACAAACAGAAGCCTCTGCATTGCAACAAAGAGTAGCCTCCACTTGCCGCAACTAGAGAAAGCCTGGTGCAGCCAAAAAATAAATAAACTTATATACATATATATATATATAAAGATGAGTGGTTTCTGGAGGTTGGGGGAGGAAAGGATGACTAGGTGGAACACAGAAGATTTTTAGGGCAAGGAAATTATTGTGTATGATACTATAATGGAGGATATATGACGTTATTCATTTGTCTAAACCCATAGAATATACAACACCAGGAGTGAATCCTAATGTGAACAATGGACTTTGGGTGGTAATTATGTGTTAATGTAGGTTTATCCTTGGTAAAAAAAAAAAAAAAAAAAAAAATGTACCAGTTTGGTGCAGGGTGTTGGTAGCAGGGGAGGCTGTGCATGAGTTGAGGCAGGGAGAATATGGAAAATCTCTTTATGTTCTACTCAAATTTGCTGTGAATCTAAAACTGCTCTAAAATAACAAGTCCTATTAGAAAAAGTCCTGCAATAAATATTCATAGTTTTATGAAATTGAGTTTTATTAAATAGATTCTATTGATTCTATTAAGATCATGCTGTATGATCTCTTCTCTCAAATATTACAGGCAAGTTTTATTCAAAACCACTTTGTTACAAATACTTAAAATAGCCATGGCATATTACATTTAAACATTTTACTAAGAAGCTCAATCTGTTAAAGAGAGTTTACTCTAAGTGATTCAACAGGCAGGGGTTTTAATTTGTAATACAATGAAGATAAAGCAAGGGCCTCCATTTGTATACCTTGACAACTCAGCCCATCACTGGTTCTTCGAAAGCCAATTCCACAGCGGACCACACAGTGATAGGATCCAATGGTATTGTCACAGTCCTGACCAGCATGGCAAGTGTGTCCACTCAAAGCACACTCATCAATATCTGCAACAAAGTGAGTCATTCAACTAGGGGGAACTGAAGAAAACCAACCAAAGAACACTTGAACTATACAAGAGCAAAAATGGTGAATTTGGGGGGTGTGTCATTTCAGGTGGGTTGAGTAGCTGACAAGCTCATAGCAGGACAGTGTGATGTCTTCACAGACCAAGCCATCCAACAGACCACTTATAAACTAGGTGGCTGAAAAAAGGTATTTCTCCTTTCTGACATCTCAGTTTTTTCATCTGTAAAATGAGGATAATAATATCCACCTCTCAGCATTGCTTTGAAAATTAAATAATGTTTATGAGGTGCCCAATCCATACTGGACATTCTATAAAAGTTACTCCTATGCCCTATGCCCCTGCTTCTCTCTCTTTTGCATTTAGAAGGGGGTCTCGTTGGGCGTAGAGAGAGAAATCCTTTCTTCTTTTCATCATTTTAAATTTATTATACAATTAGGCTCTTACACAAGTTCTAACTTTGAAGCATACCTAGAATCTGATAGAAAAGTGTTTTTCTTTCACGTTCCCAAAGTGCTACCACAATTGTGCAGTTTACTAAATTTCTTTATAACCTCTTCCTTCCTACTTTTATCCCTGTAAAAGGAGTACAGTAATAGTCCTGCCTGCCTCTTCTCATTGTGTTGTGGGGATTGAGTGAGTCACTACAGGCATTCCTGCCCATAGAGCGCCCCAAATGAAGGCAGTGTGTGAGCAGTATTCCCCCTTCCTTACTTTTCAACTTAATGAAGGTGGGGGCAGAAAGAGTAGGAAAGAAGAGCTCTGGTCTACCACGCTTTTCCGAGGTCAGAGACTGCCATGTCCACTGCTTAAATGCATTGATTAGACTTAGCTTTGTGACTACCTTGACAAGTTCTCCCATCCACAGCTATAGTGAGGCCTTTGGGGCAGGAGCAATAATAAGTTCCCATGGCATTGTGACAGACATGGGAGCAAGGATTCCCTGCTGCACATTCATCTTCATCTGAAAGAAGAAACAAAAAGACCCAATTAGTATGAAGAAGCCCTACTTTCAAGGAGTTATTAAAGTTGGTGAAAAGAGTTGCTTATAGAGGCCAATGAATGAATCAAATGTAACAGGAAATGCTCTAAGTGCCACAGGATGGAAACGCGAAATAAAAATTAATTTGGGGTCCTCAAATTATCTCTGAGAGTGAATAAATGGTTAGATTAATTCTAAAACAACAATGATGACAGCTAAGATATAATGACAATTTATTGTGATCTAAATGCTTTTTTACCTACTTAACTCATTCTTCAACATTCCTAGGAGATAAGTATTTTTATTCCTATCCTCATTTGCATGATAAAACTGAGGAACAAAGAGGTTAAGTAAATTGCTCAAGGTCACATAGGTCATCATTCGCAGAGTTGAGATCTGAACCTGGGCAGTGTAGTTTCTAAAGACCACCTTTTTACCGCTATACTACATTACATTGCCTACCGGCAAAAAGAAAGGCACTGTGGGGCTTCCCTGGTGGCTCAGTGGTTAAGAATCTGCCTGCCAATGCAGGTGACAGGTGTTTGAGCCCTGGTCCAGGAAGATCCCACATGCTGCGGACCAACTAAGCCTGTGCGCAACTACTGAGCCTGCGCTGTAGAGCCCATGAGCCACAACTACTGAGCCTGCATTCTAGAGCCTGCGAGCCACAACTACTGAGCCCGTGTGCCACAACTACTGAAGCCTGCATGCCTAGAGCCTGTGCTCCGCAACAAGAGAAGCCCCGCAATGAGAAGCCCGCGCACCACAGTGAAGAGTAGCCCCCACTCGCTGCAACTAGAGAAAGCCCGCGTGCAGCAACAAAGACCCAACGCAGCCAAAAATAAAAAAATAAATAAATAAATTTATTTAAAAAAAAAAAAGAAAAGCAAGGCACTATGTATGCTAACTTGAGCTTCTCAAGTCATTTACTTAAGCTATTATCTGTGACCCTCTTGCACTGGTACTTGGATGGCACAAGGCTGGTTTAGTCATTAGTCCTCCACCCACAATCCAGTCCTATCCTACGATTAAACAATTCTCAGGTTAGGTGACTTAGAGTTGAATTACTGCTGTTCCACATTCATGGCAATCAGGTGGCCAGACGAAGTCCAGTGTTTTGTCCCTGTGTTCCCTCTACCCCTTTACTTGATCATGATCCTTGACACACTTGATTGTGGACTAATCAGAAGAGCACAGGCTTTGTATCTATCTTAAATTCAAATCTAGCTCTGCCACTAGATAGCTGAGTGATCTTAGGCAGTCAACTTCTTCACATCTCAATTTCTTCACCTGTAAAATGGGACAATTATAGGACTGTTGTGATTCTTAAATATCTAGCAAAATGACAGTAAATGTCCATTAAATGGTAGCATTAACAGCTTAATAAAAATAAAAATGAATAATTTATTCCCGTACTTACCAGCACAAAAGGGTCCAACTGAATCTAAGGCAAACCCAGAGGGGCACTGATTACTGCGATCTCCTACCATAGAGAGAAAAGCAAAATTAACTGGCTTGTTAGAACATTAGCATCTTGTTTCTCCCCAGGACCATCTTCTCTGGGAACATATGCCAAGGCTGGAACACATGACACAGAAAATGCAAGAGGTGAAAACAAGCAGAAAGGAAAAGTTTTACTGCTTCTCAACCAAGAACTAAATGAATCATAATACTGAGATGGTTGGCAAGCAACCACTGGAAGCAGATTTTCTGTTTAAGTTGTTCACATTAATCAAAAGAAAATTAGTTACTCTTTGATAATGAAAAAGGATCCAAATCAATATGAATGCCAGGCATAACCACAGGCAAAGTCCTATTCTTCCAGCCATTTACTTATTCTGTTTGTTCTAGAAGTAGGATTGCTATTTTGAAGCCACTTAAAATAACTTATGCCAGTGAAAAACAAACTCTAGTGAAGAAACCCTCTCCTTTTGTAGATCTCCTCCATTTGTACTGTGAGAAATCTGGGTCTAAGTCCTCCTAGGTGTAACCAAGTGTTTTCCTTCCGTCAAAGCAAGAAGAAACAGGCATATCATTATAGCAATAGAATAGATTTAAGTTAGATGTCAGAAAAAAAAATATTAACAAGAATAAATAGGTTAGGCAATCTCCTTGGAAAGTAACTGTTTTGACTGGTGTAAGCCATTTAGCAAAATATTTTGCAAACGTTATTGAGATGCAAAAACTTAAATGAAACATTTTTCAACTTAACGAAGTAATCTCACACACACATACACACACACACACACACACACACACACCTTAAAAGACAATCATTGATATAATAGGTATAGTAGATTTCTCTCAAGGGAAATTTTATGTTCAGTTCATATTCAATCTCTTAGAAATTATCTTAGATTTTCCTTCAATTCTAAATGCATGAAACTGTTTATTTTTACTATTGTTTTAGGTGCTCTTCATAGAGGGAGTCTGGGCATTTGTTAATTTTTCAGATTCATTCTACTTTGGAGAATCTCAATTACAATATTATTTAAGCCCTGCTGAGAACATGAAACTGTTCAAAACTCTTCTGTACATTTATATATTTGGAGGGTGGAAGAAACACACTCCAATGAAAAGATTTCCTTGACTAGAAAGCTAGAGCCCTACTTGCTATTTCTAGGCAATCAAATTGCTTTAAACCATGAAGTGAAAGCAGAGAGGTTCATGATCCATTTCCACCCTGAGTGTAAAAATGACCCTGAGAGCATCCAAGCCTTCCTGCACCTTCAAGGGAATGGGGGACAGGATGGATGGGATAGAAATGTCCAGAGCATGTTGCTAAATGATTGTTGAGTGTCATACAGTATTGTGAGCTTCATGTGCTGTATTTCATTTAAACCTCAGAACTGCCCTACTCCCATCATAACCAATTTTCAGATGAATCTGAGACTGAGGATATGTAAACTGCTTAAAGTCAAAGTGCTAATATAATCTGGAGCAAGGATTTAGATGCAAGTCTGTGTGACTTTCAACCACTGAACTCAAGAATACAATTCAGGTGGTGATTATAATTCATGCTTCATTTTTATTTACTATTCAAACATTCCTTAATGCAGCCAGTATGTTGTGTACAGCACTGTGTTGGGGACATAGTTGTGGAAAAATGTGTAACATAAATATAAATTATTATCTGATAGAAGCTTTTAGATTTCTGGTTCTAAGTGGGGAGATATCTTCCATGGGGTGGGCATCTGGGAAGGTTTTTGGGAGAGACTTCGGTTGTCATGATGATGACATGATTTAATAGGGAAGCCTATTTAAATTTAGGGAGTGGGGAAGACCGTGGGGAAGGTTTTAAGTATTGCAATATGTGGGAAAGCGATGCAAGATGAAGATGTGTCCCTTGCCCTGAAAGATTGTCGTGGAAGTGAGAAAGCTGTTTGTAATTATCTAAGGCTAGAACCCATCTTGCATATATTAAACGGTTTTTATGTGTGATTAAAATATACAGTGAACTTTCCAGAAATGCAACTGTCATATAATTGGATGGTTGATTGTACATTGTTTTATTCAGAACATTACCAAGAATTACTCAATGTTTTCTAAAAAAATCACACTGGGCCTGTAAATATTGGTTCAGCCATGTAAATACTTCTCTCTTAACTTCCAGTGTAGCAATGTCTAAAGATTTTCATGTTGAAATGCATAATATTTTGTTATCAACTATTTTCCTTTTATTTATTCTTTCTGTTGTAATTAAATCATGCTATTTTGAATTATATTATGATTTACTTTTTGACATAGTAGAGAGACAATACAAAATATTTGTTTGCATTACAGTAATGTATACTTGTAGAAACTTTAAAAAGTATAAAATTCCCTGTAACCTTGTCACTTGAAACAAACTACTGCCAAGATTTTGGTGCTTTTCCCTGAAGTCACTTCTATCAGTATATACTTCAAAAAATTAAGTTAGGATCCTTTACAGATTAATAGTTGCCAAACTTTACTGATAATAAAATCTCTTGGAGAGCTTATTAAAACTATAGATCCCTTTGGTCCTACCCCAGTCAGAACTGCCAAGGAAGAAGCTTGGGAATCTGTGTTTTTAACCAGTATAAAGGTTTCCTTACAATCACTGTGATGTGGGCAACCCAGGTTTGGATCCTATTGTGTACTATTTTTCAATGATTGTTATGTACATTCTCCTTTGTCACTTGTTTATAGCAGCTATACTGTCAATACCTAGAGCAGTATCTGGTATACAGTAGGTACTCAATAAGTATTTTTAAATGAGTAAATAAGCAATCATTAGAATACTTTTTTTTTTTTTTTTTTTTTTCGGTATGCGGGCCTCTCACTGTTGTGGCCTCTCCCGTTGCGGAGCACAGGCTCCGGACGCACAGGCTCAGCGGCCATGGCTCACGGGCTTAGTTGCTCCGCGGCATGTGGGATCTTCCCGGACCAGGGCACGAACCCGTGTCTCCTGCATCGGCAGGCGGATTCTCAACCACTGCGCCACCAGGGAAGCCCTAGAATACTTTTGAAGGAATATTTAATTTGAGTTTATCATACATCTGTGCCATTATTTACATATTTACCTCTTTCAGGACATTTATTCTTGGCCATTTCTGTGATTTTCTTAGGGCAGACTCCTAGAATGAGATAACTAAAGAGATGTGAACTTTTGAGAGGCTACTGATACATACTGTTTTCCAGAAATGTCAGATACATTTACAATCTCTGCTGGCAGTGTAGGAGGGTATTTGTTTCCTATACCTCTCCAATGCTGAGTGGTTATCCTATATTTTTATCTCTGACAATGATAACTGGAAAACCGGAACCTCATTGTTTTAATTTACATTTCTTTGCTTATTAATGAGGTACAGTTTTTCACGTTCATTTTGTCATTATTTCTTCCTTTGTGAATTTCCTGTTCACAGACTACATATTTTTCTATTGGGGTATTTGCCTTTTTCTTATTGATTTTTAAGGTTCTTATATATATTAAGGGTAATCATAGTTGTCCATAATATGTAATGCAAGTAAGTTTAAATATACAGAAAGAAAAACTATATATTTTGGTTTTTCTCCCGTGAGGAAGCTTTAAAAATTTTATTTGTAGTTAAATTTCTTTTCCTTTATTGTTTCTGATATCTTCTTCTGATTAATTTGTAAAAATATAAACATGTTTTATAACTATATTTTGAAAATCATTTAATTTTAAAGATATAAATTCATATAATTTTTAAAAATTTCTGTATTTGTGAATTGTCTTGACTAGTAGTTTCCAAATGCCAGAGTAAAGACCGGTTACAAGAGAATCATTTAGGGGCTGTGTTAAAAATACAGACTCCAAGGCCCTACCTTAGACTAGCTAAACTAAAATCTTTGTACCTAGAAATCTGAACTTTAATCAAGCTCTCTGCAATTCTAACTGCATTATAACCATAGGTCTAGTCTAGACCCAACAAAGAGAAAGAACATGCTGGTCCAGCAACTGAGAATGCAGTCTTGCTCCCTGGTGGTCAAAGAAATCGCAGGTACACAATTCTTGCAACTCACAGGAACAATATCAACAACAAATGGGCACCTACATCAGGTGTAATTCATAGAATCATAGCATCCAAGGATAGTAAGGGGTTTTAAATGTCCTATAGTGTTTCCTTCTATTGTGGGACCCAAGTCCCCCAACACCCTTACACCATAAAGACCTTCAAGCAGTTTCAGCTTTAGAGGACTTACACGACTGGGTAGAAAGTGTACATGACTTTTCAAAAATCACTTTAATGTCTCTGGTCCCAGATGATATAAATTCATTTTTAACTAAAGTCTTGTGCTAAGTTATCTTTTTAAAAATTATATGGAGTACTGGAAAAAGGAGAAACAGAGGTTAAATTTGAAAAGTAAGTATTACTAGGGAAAAGAAAACATAATTCTTCATTCTAGTGGCTCTTTTCTTTTGTCCACGTTACCTTAACATGCATGACAAGAGGTGGTGGTGACAACATGTGGTTGAAGTAGGTGTAGGGCTACGGGTTCTACTGGCGATGAGGCTTCGTGAATCTGTGATTAGCTCAAAAAAATGTGAATATACTCCTGCATTACTATGACCTCAAATTTGATGAAGCAGTTCTGATAGATGCTGAAGAAGAAAACAGTCACATGCACAGCTGAGGAAAGCAAGAGTAAACAGTGAAAATGAATTTTCAGTGTATGTGCTGAGCATGATAAGCAAAATACTGGTTACTTACAATCTATTTGCATCTATTATAGGAAAGCCAGCACAAAGCAAAACACATACATTCACCAGGCCACTCTGAATCATTTTAAGTGTCTCATGGGAGCCTAAAGTTCAAAGCTAAAGTCATTCAAACAGTTAGTGCCTATAACATAACCACATGCAAGTATCTCCTAGCATCAAAACCCCGCGGGATATGGAATGCTAATTGTCGTGTTGCCTCTTCCAACTGAAAAGGAAATCTCAGAGTATAGACACATCAAAGCACCACCCAGCATAGGGAGACTGCTGAGATCAAGGGAAAGCAGTTCAAACGTTGTAATTTCCAAGAACAATAAATGACAGCTGAAATGACTGCCTCCCGGTTTTTAAAAGCTGCTTTTAAAATATGGAAACTTTTTTGGCTAGTTTAGGTTAAGGCACACCTTTACATCATGCTTCAGGAATTAAAACAATTCTTGTCAAATGTAAGATTCAGAACAAAAACAAATGGACTTTATTACCCAAAGAAAAATCATTGACAGAGGATATATTTTTAAACCTCTCTGTGTATATAGGCTAGAACAGTAACAACTCCACTATGCCATCTGAAGATGCCTATTAGTAAACTAAATGTACTAGAATGCCAATGGGATTGGCCTTACCACAGGGCTTTACCTACGAAACAAGGGCAACACACATGAAAAACATGTTATCATCGTGTTCAGTCTATACCTTAATATCCTTATTTTGAATGGCATCAATGCGATTCTTTTACCCATTTAGAAAGGACTGCATAGCTTAAAGAGCTGTACTTTCCTTTAACCAAATTACCTTTGGAAATTGAAGCATGGATTTTAAAACCCAATGTCTCTTCTAACTGGTTGTAGTCAGATTCCACAGAGGATGCATGAAGTGTTTCTACCAAGAAAGGCATTCTTCCCTGTGCCTCATCATAGAAAACAGTGTGGTTCCATGTGTATGGGATGCTGATGCCATCAACTGTGAACAGCCGGGTTGAGTAGGCATACAGCTGCCCAGGACCTGTTTGAATGTAGTCCTCTGTGTAATCCTAAGAAGGACAGTACAGATTGGAGGATTAGCATGGCTTATCCTATTTTTTTTTCCCTTGAGCGTACTATGAGATGTAGAATGAGATAAAAAAAAAAAAAAGGCTTAGGGGATAAAAATATATAATTCTAAATAAAACTGTAATTGTACAGTAGTGTTCAGGAACTAAAATTTGAACCTTTTAATCGTAAATACCTTAGTTTCATAATTTTAGTGTCATAAGTTATAGTTTAATAAGGGACTCAGTTGTAGGTCAAAAAAAAGAAAAAATGTGAAAGGGTGATTGTTACCATTCTTTAATTTCTGGAACACTTCTATGGATGGTCTACAAAAACTTTTATGCAAGAATTACTATTCTCTTTGTGTACAGAAAGTTAAACAAATGGCTTAAATCAACAAAGCTGTGATCTTGGTCCTGATAAGCAGGGTAATAAAACTACTAAGAGCTTATAAAGACTTGTCCCTAAAGATTTTTAAACAAAGACCAGATAGTCATTCCTAACTTCAGTGGTTTAGACATTTACTCCCCAAAGTGAACAAGGAAAACTACACAAGTTTTCTGCACTCTTTTTATGATATTTAACTCCTACTCTTATTGTCACTCCAGTAAACAGCGAAGGCAAGTTATCCTAGAATTTTACCTTCACAGTGACTTCAGCAGGTGACTGCAGCTGCAGGACATAGCCACTCACAACGATATCTACCAGCAAAGCTCCATCGGGATCCAAGCCCCGGGCAACGTGAGTCATCCGCAAGATTTCTCCTAGGAATTAGAATTCGTTCATTTCAATAGCTCTCTCTCTCTCTCTCTCTCTCTCTCTCTCTCTCTCTCTCTATATATATATATATATATATGGTTTGTGTAAGCACAGAGCAGATTTACTTTATATACCAGTTCAGCTATGTTATTGTACTTCAAACTTGATTAAACACAGATCATAAGAGAATTAAATTAGCACTTAGTCCCCATTAAAGACTTCGGTTGATTGAATTAAGTTGATTCTAAAATCTTTTTATGTGGCAAAAATGTAGCCTAGGATTAGGTGAAGGATTCCACACTTTTAACTCACAAGCAAGAGAAAGGCAGTTCTACAAAAATGGATCGCTTGCCTGTGAAAAGGGACAGAAAGCTTGACCAGGCAGAATGGCAAGAGCCACAAGTCTGGCCCCAGGGCTTTGTTCTTTCGGATGCTTTAAGAAGTTGCAAAGGGGATCTTCACTGCCGCGTGAGGGATATCCCATGTGCCACAACTAAGACCTGGCGCAGCCAAATAAATAAATATTTTAAAAATGCTTAAAGAAAAATAAGAAGTAGCAAAGGGGCATCGTTGTAGGTGGATTGCCATACAGAGACCCACGTGTCTTCTGGGCTGATTAAAGCTATGCCCTCCCTCAGCCCTTCTTTCTTACAGATCACTGCTCTGAGCTGACCCCCTTCAGAGATGCTAGAAATGGAGGTCTATAAAAAGCTGTAGACCCTTGGAAAGGGCCATGAAATGCTAACACGTATTCATTAAGAATAAGGATAAAGCGAAAAGTGTTTAGATTTGCTTGTTTTTATTTCCATTTTTTTGATTAAAGAATCCCTATAAGATAACTTGATTGACTCTCAGGTTCATAGACAAAAGCCTTTAATTAATATTAGCAATGGATCATCTTCCTGCTCTGTTGGGCCTTCAAAACCCTCTCTAAGGATTTAAAGAGAACAGATACAGGAAAGATGAGGAAAAAAACCTTCTAGACTATAAAATAAAAATCACTATACTATTTGAAAACACACGGCCTCTTATAGACCCACGTCAGTAAAATTTTATAGGAAAATATAAACTTGCTTTTATATCATTTATGCTGAGATGGCAACAAAACTTTGAAATTATTCTCTGTGGGAACATATAATGTATTTTTCTTAACCATCAACATTTAAAGCAATCATATTTTTAAATAGTAATAGAATAATAAGTTCAGCTGGTACTAACCAGTTGCAAATTCCACTTGGGTTTCTCTCTTGAAGACCGCATTGGTGAGGGTAAAGCCATTGACTGCTTCTCCTATTTCCTTTGCTGTTGTCCAATAAATGGGATTTAGAATGGAAATCATCTTTCTCATTGCTGGACCTAGAGACAAAGGGATAAATAAGATATCAGAGCAAAATATTTATAGTCCATTATTATTCATAGCATGTTATTCAAAAGGATGAATCCTAAATAAACTTGAATAACAACAAAATATCAGCATCTCATGTGTCTTTGAGTGTTTACTACTGGGATGAAACTAAGGACTATTATACTGATCATGTAGTAGTAGCATCCTCTAGAAATTTTAATAATAGATGAAAAAGAAAAATATATGTTTTTAATAAGAGGCTTATTAACAGCTTTTGTAAGCAGAGAGACTTACCGAGACTGCGAGGTACGTTGGTAATTCTGGCATGTATTATTCTGGTATCAGAGTTTGGGCTATCTGTTACCGTGGCATTAAGGAAAGCAATTCCAAATTCGATATCATTAATACTTCCAATAATACTTCCTCTGGCTCGCTGGGGCCCACCTATTGCGGGAAGAAAAAACATTCTTGGATAAGGAAACAATTTCATCAACATTACATGGGAGAAAAGAAAGCCAGTATTCAAAGATGTTCCAAGTCTTCTCTCAAACATTTAAAAGATCATATGATATCTGAATTTAAGAGTGAAATAAATAAACTTTAAAACATTCTACTCTCATGTAACACTCATCAACCCATATAAATCTATGATCCTTCCAATCTATGTACATCATAGTATGATTTCACAACCCAAAGAATTCATTCGGCACCCAGTCCCAAAGCCAAAATAAAGTATGTATTTGGTGATGGTGATGAAATGATGATAATAATGAGAGTTAATTGAGCATGTCATGCGTGCTACAGTAAGCACTTAATATGCATTAACTCTTTAAATTCTAGCAAACATCCTATAAGGTAGTTTTAAATAGCCACAGTTTGCAGACTAGGAAAATAAAGTTCAGAGAAATCAAGTGACTTTTCCCACGATTACCCAGCTAAGAGGCAGTAGAGTGAGGATATGAACACAGATCTGCTTGTCATCAAAACACATATTCTTTCATCTATTGCCTCCTTCAAGAGAACACGGAGGGGAAAGGAGGGATTGCCAACAAAACAGCTCCAAAGTTTTTTTGTTTTTGTTTTTGTGCTAGGTAGGCCTCTCACTGTTGTGGTGTCTCCCGTTGCGGAGCACAGGCTCCGGATGCGCAGGCTCAGCGGCCATGGCTCACGGGCCCAGCCGCTCCGTGGCATGTGGGATCTTCCCGGACCGGGGCACAAACCCGTGTCCCCTGCATTGGCAGGTGGATTCTCAACCACTGCGCCACCAGGGAAGCCCAAGCTCCAAAGTCTTGTGACAGGTCACTGTCAACATAAATGTGAAGTATCTAAGCGTTATTGTTCAGTCTTGAGTTTCAGATCAAGGGCTTACCAAGCTCTTCATATTAAAAATATATTGGAAGATGTTTAACTTGAGAAAAATTTGAGAAGAATATTGTACTTTTAACATTGTTGCAAAATTCGTATCAAGACAATTATGTTGAAAAACAATCATACAATCTTTTAAAAGTAACACTACAGTAACTTTATGCCTTCTTTCCATTGTTCAACAAAATTATTCATTACTAACATAGAACTGGTGGTTAAGGAGTACATGCTTTGACAAGAGAGGGAAATGTACTGGGAAGAGGCTAACAGTTAAATTTTAAAATATTCATTATTTAATGCCTTTTAATTGAATATATTTTAAAACAATCTCTAGGTGGTTCAGATATTGTTATCAGGTATTATATACTGGGGAGAAATACAATTTTATTCAGTCTGAGAAAAGTCAATAAGTAAAGTGTTTCACCATTTTAATTTGCATTATTTTACTAGTGAGAGGAAGCATTTTTTTCACATTGATTCACCCTTCATGTTCTGGATTATATTCATTTGTTCTTCAAGTACTGAGGATAGAATGGTAAGAAAGAAAATAAAAAAGACATGAAGCCTGCCTTCATAGCACTTATGTCTGAATAGGGGAGATAAACATTAATTAGAATTCCACAAATAAATATAAAAATGAAATGTATATCTTAATAGGATATCTACTACTCAGGGAGATCTGAGAAGGAGGTAAAGATAGACTGAAGATCTGAAGAAAGTTAAGGTCTTAGCTAAGTCAAGGAAGGCAGGAAAAGGGCTTTCCTTGTAGAGGAAACAGCATGTGTCGCCATTTTGGGAGGTGGTGGCTTGTCACATCTGAGAAGCCAAGAGTAGCGAGCTTAGTGAGTGATGGGAACCATGAAGCAACATGATGCAGGAAAGCACACAGGAGGGCCAGCCAGGACCTGCTCGGCTGCATTTGTTCTTATCCTTAGTCCTAAGCAGGGCGAGAGGAGGGGAGAAGGATCACTAATTTACTTAGTTCTCTGGGTCATCATTAAGGAGCATGGCCTCCCATTTTGACCTTGATTCTCTAGTCTCACACAGGAACTTGAATCTCAGTGCTCGACAGACGTCTCCTAGTTCTGTCTACCTAGTTGGGATCCTTCAAACTCTCTGCCAGACCCTGTAATCCAAATTGTCTGCCTATTTGTACTTCCTTCTTGTCACTGGGGCCCTGATACCATGAGAGGTTGAGCTACAAAATGTCTCAGCTGAAATGAGGCCTATCACCATGCCTACATGTTAGAGTCTCAACATCCTTGGTAATCAACGACATGTTAAGAAGGTATGGTGGGAGGAAGATGGGGGAAGAGTAAGACACGGGGATCACCTTCCTCCTCACAGATACATCAGAAAGACATCTACACGTGGAATTGCTCCTATAGAACACCCACCGAACGCTGGCAGAAAACCTCAGACCTCCCAAAAGGCAAGAAACTCCCCACGTACCCGGGCAGGGCAAAAGAAAAAAGAATAAACAGAGACAAAAGAATAGGGACGGGACCTGCCCCAGTGGAAGGGAGCCGTGAAGGAGGAAAGGTTCCCACACACTAGAAGCCCCTTCGCGGGCAGAGACTGCGGGTGGCGGGAGGAGAGCAAAGCAACAGGGTGCGGAGGGCAAAGTGGAGAGATTTCCGCACGGAGGATTGGTGCCGACCGGCACTCACCAGCCAGAGGTGAGGCTTGTGTGCTCACCCGCCGGGACGGGCGGGGGCTGCGGGCTGGGAGCTGAGGCTGAGGCTTCGGTGGGATCGCAGGGAGGGGACTGGGGTTTTCGGCGTGAACACAGCCTGAAGGGGTTAGTGCACCACGGCTGGCAGGGAGGGAGTCTGGGAGAAGTCTGGGGCTGCCGAAGAGGCAAGAGACTTTTTCTTCCCTCTTTGTTTCCTGGTGCTCCAGGAGAGGGGATTAAGAGCACCGCTTAAAGGAGCTCCAGAGACAGGACGCGAGCCATGGCTATCAGCGCAGACCCCAGAAACGGGCATGAGACGCTAAGGCTGCTGCTGCCGCCACCAAGAATCCTATGTGCGAGCACAGGTCACTGTGCACACCTCCCCCGACCCCACCCCACCCCCCCGCAGCCTGTGCAGCCAGCCACTGCCAGAGTCCCGGGATCCAGGGACAACTTCCCGGGAGAACACACGGCGCACCTCGGTCTGGTGCAATTATGCTGGCCTCTGCTGCCACAGGCTCGCCCCGCATCCGTACCCCTCCCTCTCCCTGGCCTGAGTGAGCCAGAGCCCCTGAATCAGCGGCTCCTTTAACCCCTTCCTGTCTGAGCGAAGAACAGACGCCCTCAGGCGACCTACACGCCGAGGCGGGGCCAAATCCAAAGCTGAATTCCGGAAGCTGTGGGAACAAGGAAGAGAAAGGGAAATCTCTCCCAGCAGCCTCAGAAGCAGTGGATTCAAGCTCCGCAATCAACTTGATGTACCCTGCATCTGTGGAATACCTGAATAGACAACAAATCATCCCAAATTGAGGAGGTAGACTTTGGGAGCAAGATATATTATTTTTTCCCCTTTTCCTCTTTTTGTGAGTGTGTATGTGTATGCTTCTGTGTGAGATTTTGTCTGTATAGCTTTGCTTTCACCATTTGTCCTAAGGTTCTGTCTGTCCATTTTTTGTTTGTTTTTTTACTTACAATTTTTTCTTATTTTTTCTTCTTCTTCTTCTTCTTATTATTATTTTTTTGCGGTATGCGGGCCTCTCACTGTTGTCGCCTCTCCCGTTGCGGAGCACAGGCTCCGGACGCACAGGCCTAGCGGCCATGGCTCACGGGCTTAGTTGCTCCGCGGCATGTGGGATCTTCCCGGACCAGGGCACGAACCCGTGTCTCCTGCATTGGCAGGCGGATTCTCAACCACTGCGCCACCAGGGAAGCCCATTTTTTATTATTTTAATAACATTATTTTATTTTATCTTATTTTATTTTATCCTTTCTTTTCCTCCCTCCCTTCCTTCTTTTTCTCCATTTTATTCTGAGCTGTGTGGCTCACATGATCTTGGTGCTCCAGCCAGGCATCAGGCCTGTGCCTGAGATGGGAGAGCCAGTTCAGAACACTGGTCCACAAGAGACCTCCCACTCCATGTAATATCAAACGGTGAAAATCTCCCAGAGATCTCCATCTCAACACCAAGACCCAGCTCCACTCGACCAGCAAGCTACAGTGCTGAACACCCTAGGCCAAACAACTAGCAAGACAGGGACACAACCCCATCCATTAGCAGAGAGGCTGCCTAAAATCATAATAAGGCCACAGACACACCAAAACAGACCACCAGATGTGGACCTGCCAACCAGAAAGACGAGATCCAGCCTCATCCACCAGAACACAGGCACTAGTCCCCTCCACCAGGAAGCTTACACAATCCACTGAACCAACTTTAGCCACTGGGGACAGACATCAAAAACAACGGGAACTATGAACCTGCAGCCTGCAAAAAGGAGACCCCAAACAGTAAGTTAAGCAAAATGAGAAGACAGAAAAACACACAGCAGATGAAGAAGCAAAGCAAAAATCCACCAGAGCTAACAAATGAAGAGGAAATAGACAGTCTATGTGAAAAAGAATTCAGAATAATGATAGTAAAGATGATCCAAAATCTTGGAAATCGAATAGACAAAATGCAAGAAACATTTAACAAGGACCTAGAAGAACTAAAGAGGAAACAAACAATGATGAACAACACAATAAATGAAATTAAAAATACTCTAGAAGGGATAAATAGCAGAAAAACTGAGGCAGAAGAACGGAACTGATAAGTGACCTGGAAGAAAAAATAGTGGAAATAACTACTGCAGAGCAGAATAAAAAAAAAAAAAGAATGAAAAGAACTGAGGACAGTCTCAGAGACCTCTGGGACAATATTAAATGCCCCAACATTTGAATTATAGGGGTCCCAGAAGAAGAAGAGAAAAAGAAAGGGACTGAGAAAATATTTGAGGAGATTATAGTTGAAAACTTTCCTAATATAGGAAAGGAAATAGTTAAGTCCAGGAAGCACAGAGAGTCCCATACAAGACAAATCCAAGGAGAAACATGCCAAGACATGTATTCATCAAACTATCAAAAATTAAATACAAAGAAAACATATTAAAAGCAGCAAGGGAAAAACAACAAATAACACACAAGGGAATCCCCATAAGGTTAACAGCTGATCTTTCAGCAGAAACTTTGCAAGCCAGAAGGGAGTGGAAGGACATATTTAAAGTGATGAAGGAGAAAAACCTACAACCAAGATTACTCTACCCAGCAAGGATCTCATTCAGATTTGATGCAGAAGTTAAAACCTTTACAGAGAAGCCAAAGCTAAGAGAATTCAGCACCACCGAACCAGCTTTTCAACAAATGCTAAAGGACCTTCTCTAGGCAAGAAACACAAGAGAAGGAAAAGACCTACAATAACAAACCCAAAACAATTAAGAAAATGGTAATAGGAACATACATATCAATAATTACCTTAAATGTAAATGGATTAAATGCTCCCACCAAAAGACACAGACTGGCTGAATGGATACAAAAATAAGACTCGTATATATGCTGTCTACAAGAGACCCACTTCAGACCTAGGACACATACAGACTGAAAGTGAGGGGATGGAAAAAGATATTCCATGCAAATGTAAATCAGAAGAAAGCTGGAGTAGCAATTCTCATATCAGACAAAATAGACTTTAAAATAAAGACTGTTATAAGAGACAAAGAAGGACACTACATAATGATCAAGGGATCGATCCGTGAAGAAGACATAACAATTGTAAATATTTATGCACCCAACATAGGAGCACCTCAATACATAAGGCAAATACTAACAGCCATAAAAGGGGAAATCGACAGTAACACAATGATAGTAGGGGACTTTAACATCCCACTTTCACCAATGGACAGATCATCCAAAATGAAAATAAATAAGGAAACACAAGCTTTAAATGATACATTAAATAAGATGGACTTAATTGATATTTATAGGACATTCCATCCAAAAACAACAGAATACACATTTTCCTCAAGTGCTCATGGAACATTCTCCAGGATAGATCATAACTTGGGTCACAAATATAGCCTTGGTAAAGTTAAGAAAATTGAAATCATATCAAGTATCTTTTCCGACCAGAGCGCTGTGAGACTAGGTATCAATTACAGGAAAAGAGCTGTAAAAAATACAAACACATGGAGGCTTAAACAATAAACTACTTAATAACGAAGTGATCACTTAAGAAATCAAAGAGGAAATCAAAAAATACCTAGAAACCAATGACAATGGAGACACGAAGACCCCAAACCTATGGGATGCAGCAAAAGCAGTTCTAAGAGGGAAGTTTATGGCAGTAAAATCCTACCTTAAGAAACAGGAAACATTGCAAATAAACAACCTAACCTTGCACCTAAAACAATTAGAGAAAGAAGAACAAAAACACCCCAAAGTTAGCAGAAGGAAAGAAATCATAAAGATCACATCAGAAATAACTGAAAAAGAAATGAAGGAAACGATAGCAAAGATCAATAAAACTAAAAGCTGGTTCTTTGAGAAGATAAACAAAATTGATAAACCATTAGCCAGACTCATCAAGAAAAAAAGGGAGAAGACTCAAATCAATAGAATTAGAAATGAAAAAGGAGAAGTAACAACTGACACTGCAGAAATACAAAAGATCATGAGAGATTACTACAAGCAACTCTATGCCAATAAAATGGCCAACCTGGAAGAAATGGACAAATTCTTAGAAATGTACAACTTGCTGAGACTGAACCAGGAAGAAATAGAAAATATGAACAGACCAATCACAAGCACTGAAATTGAAACTGTGATTAAAAATCTTCCAACAAACAAAAGCCCAGGACCAGAGGGCTTCACAGGCGAATTCTATCAAACATTTAGAGAGGAGCTAACATCTATACTTCTCAAACTCTTCCAAAAGATAGCAGAGGGAGGAACACTCTCAAACTCATTCTATGAGGCCACTATCACCCTGATACCCAAACCAGACAAAGATGGTACAAAGAAAGAAAACTACAGGCCAATATCACTGATGAACATAGATGCAAAAATTCTCAACAAAATACTAGCAAACAGAATCCAACAGCACATTAAAAGGATCATACACCATGATCAAGTGGGGTTTATTCCAGGAATGCAAGGATTCTTCAATATACGCAAATCAATCAACGTGATACACCATATTAACAAACTGAAGGAGAAAAACAATATGATCATCTCAATAGTTGCAGAGAAAGCTTTCGACAAAATTCAACACCCATTTATGATTAAAAACCCTGCAGAAATTAGGCATAGAGGGAACTTTGCTCAACATAATAAAGGCCATATATGACAAACCCACAGCCAACATCATCCTCAATGGTGAAAAACTGAAATCATTTCCACTAAGATCAGGAACAAGACAAAGTTGCCCACTCTCACCACTCTTATTCAACATAGTTTTGGAAGTTTTAGCCACAGCAATCAGAGAAGAGAAAGAAAGAAAACGAATCCAAATCAGAAAAGAAGAAGTAAAGCTGTCACTGTTTGCAGATGACATACTATACATAGAGAATCCTAAAGTTGCTACCACAAAACTACTAGAGTGGGGCTTCCCTGGTGGCGCAGTTGTTGAGAATCCGCCTGCAGATGCAGGGGACACGTGTTCGTGCACTGGTCCAGGAGGATCCCACATGCTGCAGAGCAGCTGGGCCTGTGAGCCATGGCCGCTAAGCCTGTGCGTCCGGAGCCTGTGCTCCGCAACGGGAGAGGCCCGCGTATCACACACACACAAAAAAACCAAAAAGAAAAAAACAAAAAACCCTACTAGAGCTAATCAATGAATTTGGTAGAGTAGCAGGATGCAAAATTAATGCACAGAAATCTCTGGCATTCCTATACACTAATGATGAAAAATCTGAAAGTGAAATTAAGAAAACACTCCCATTTACCACTGCAACAAAAAGAATAAAATATCTAGGAATAAACCTACCTAAGGAGACAAAAGACCTGTATGTAGAAAATTATAAGACACTGATGGAAGAAATTAAAGATGATACAAATTGATGGAGAGATATACCATGTTCTTGGATTGGAAGAATCAACATTGTGAAAATGACTCTACTACCCAAAGCAATCTACAGATTCAATGCAATCCCTATCAAACTACCATTGGCATTTTTCAAGAACTTGAACAAAAAATTTCACAATTTGTATGGAAACACAAAGGACCCCAAATAGCCAAAGCAATCTTGAGAAAGAAAAATGGAGCTGGAGGAATCAGGCTCCCTAACTTCAGACTATACTACAAAGCTACAGTAATCAAGATAGTATGGTACTGGCACAAAAACAGAAACATAGATCAATGGAACAGGATAGAAAGCCCAGAAATAAATGCACGCACATGTGGTCACCTTATTTTTGATAAAGGAAGCAAGAACATACAATGGAGAAAAGACAGCCTCTTCAATAAGCGGTGCTGGGAAAACTGGACAGTTACATGTAAAAGAATGAAATTAGAACACTCCCTAACACCATATACAAAAAAAACCTCAAAATGGACTAAAGACTTAATTGTAAAGCCAGACACCATAAAACTCTTAGAGGAAAACATAGGCAGAACACTCTATGACATAAATCACAGCAAGGTCCTTTTTGACCCACCTCCTAGATAAATTGAAATAAAAACAAAAATAAACAAATGGTACCTAATGAAATTTAAAAGCTTTTGCACAGCAAAGGAAACCATGAACAAGACCAAAAGACAACCCTCAGAATGGGAGAAAATATTTGCAAATGAAGCAACTGACAAAGGTTTAATATCCAAAATTTACAAGCAGCACATGCAGCTCAATAACAAAAAAACAAACAACCCAATACAAAAATGGGCAGAAGACCTAAATAGACATTTCTCCAAAGAAGATATAGATTGCCAACAAACACATGAAAGAATGCTCAACATCATTAATCATTAGAGAAATGCAAATCAAAACTACAATGAGATATCATCTCACACCGGTCAGATTGGCCATCATCAAAAACTCTAGAAACAATAAATGCTGGAGAGGGTGTGGAGAAAAGGGAACCCTCTTGCACTGCTGGTGGGAATGTAAATTGATACAGCCGCTATGGAGAACAGTATGGAGGTTCCTTAAAAAACTACAAATAGAACTACCATACGACCCAGCAATCCCACTACTGGGCATATACCCTGAGAAAACCATAATTCAGAAAGACTCATGTACCAAAATGTTCATTGCAGCTCTATTTACAATAGCCAGGACATGGAAGCAACCTAAGTGTCCATCAACAGATGAATGGATAAAGAAGATGTGGCACATATATACAATGGAATATTACTCAGCCATAAAAAGAAATGAAACTGAGTTATTTATAATGAGGTGGATGGACCTGGAGTCTGTCATACAGAGTGAAGTAAGTCAGAAGGAGAAAAACAAATACCGTATGCTAACACATATATATGGACTCTAAGGGAAAAAAATGTCATGAAGAGATTAGTGGTAGGCCGGGAATAAAACACAGACTTACTCGAGCATGGACTTGAGGATATGGGGAGGGGGAGGGGTGGGCTGTGACGAAGTGGGGGAGTGGCAGGGACATATATACACTATCAAATGTAAATTAGATAGCTGGTGGGAAGCTGCTGCATAGCACAGGGAGATCACCTCTGTGCTTTGTGACAGCCTGGGGGGGTGGGATAGGGAGGGTGGGAGAGAGGGTGATGCAAGAGGGAGGAGATGTGGGAGCATGTGTGTATGTATAACTGATTCAGTTTGTCGTAGAGGGAAAACTAACACACTATTGTAAAACAATTATACTCCAATAAAGATGTTTAAAAAAAAATAAATTAAAAAAAAAAAAAAAAAAAAAAAAAACTACAATGAGATATCATCTCACACTGGTCAGAATGGCCATCATCAAAAACTCTAGAAACAATAAATGCTGGAGAGGGTGTGGAGAAAAGGGAACCCTCTTGCACTGTTGGTGGGAATGTAAATTGATACAGCTACTATGGAGAACAGTATGGAGGTTCCTTAAAAAACTACAAATAGAACTACCATACGACCCAGCAATCCCACTACTGGGCATTACCCTGAGAAAACCATAATTCAAAAAGAGTCATGTACCAAAATGTTCATTGCAGCTCTATTTACAATAACCAGGACATGGAAGCAACCTAAGTGTCCATCAACAGATGAATGGATAAAGAAGATGTGGCACATATATACAATGGAATATTACTCAGCCATAAAAAGAAACGAAATTGAGTTATTTGTAGTGAGGTGGATGGACCTAGAGTGTGTCAAACGGAGTGAAGTAAGTCAGAAAGAGAAAAACAAATACCATATACTAACACATATATATGGAATGTAAGAAAAGAAAAAAGTCCTGAAGTACCTAGGGGTAAGATGGGAATAAAGACAAAGACCTACTAGAGCATGGACTTGAGGATATGGGGAGGGGGAAGGGTAAACTGTGACAAAGTGAGAGAGTTGCGTGGACATATATACACTACCAAACGTGAAATAGATAGCTAGTGGGAAGCAGCTGCATAGCACAGGGAGATTAGCTAGGTGGTTTGTGACCAGCTAGAGGGGTGGGATAGGGAGGGTGGGAGACGCAAGAGGGAAGAGATATGGGAACATATGTATATGTATAACTAATTCACTTTGTTATAAAGCAGAAACTAACACACCATTGTAAAGCAGTGGTACTCCAATAAAGATGTTAAGAAAAAAAAAAAAGAGAGAGACATTTCCCAACTCCTTTTATAAAGCCAGCATTACTCTGATACTAAAACCAAGAAAATCACAAGATAACAACAGACCCATATCTTCTACAAATATGGGTGTAAAAACCCTCAACAAAGTTGTAGCAACTGGAATCCATCAACATATAAAAAAAAAAAGATCACCATGACCAAGTGGGATTTGTTCCATGAATGCAAGGTCGTTTCAACATCCAACAATTAATTAATGTAATACATCATATCAGTATTTATTAAGTGAAAAGCATATGCTCACCTCATTAGACACAGAAAAAGCATTTGGCAAGATCAACACTTTTCTTCATAAAATCATTTATCAAACTATGAATTGAAAGGAACTTCCTCCACATGTGAAAGAATATCTATGAAAAAACCCACAGCTAACATCAGACTTAATGGTAAAAGAAAGGATGCTGTCTTCCTTAATCAGGAAAAAATAAAGATATTTGTTCTCATTACCTCTATCCATCATTATAAGAGATCTTCCAGCCAGGGCAATTAGGCAAGAAAAAGAAATAAAAGGCATATCCATTGGGAAGAAAAAGAAGGAAAATTATCTCTATTTGAAGATGACATGATCTTAAATATAAACAATTCCATGGAATCCACTAAAAAATGACAAATTCAGCAAGATTTCAGGATACAATATCAATATAAAAATTCATTGTATTTTTATACAAAAAAAAAAAGATATGGTGAATATCTGAGTGACAGATACCTGCCCTTTCAGCATGCCTACATCCTATAAATCTTTTCATGTAACTCCTTTCTCTCACTCTGCCAAATGGGCCTTCTTGATTTTCAGGGATATTTTATTTCTAAGGCAACCTTAAACCTTTGGAAAGTCCAATGGTATCTCAATATTTCAACAATGTGAAAATATTCTTTTTGGTCTTCTTATAGCACTTAGGAAGCCTGTCCTTTGAGATAAGTACCGTTAGTATTATCCACCATTTCTTGGGACTCCAATAAACTCTTTTTAAGGTCCACGAGTTCTAGAATACTGACTTTGTTCCTTCTGAATTTTTGCATCACTTACAATATCTAGCCATGTTGCATGACTGAACAATATCTAGCCATGTTGCACGACTGACTTGAATTATGGTAGTTGAACTCCCCCTAATCTTTTTCCTTGAGCTGAATTTGCCCTATTTTACTGTCTACACTCATGTTCTCCATATTTCCATCTGTGAAAGAACAGCCTCCAATTGTGTATTTCTATTAGATATTCAGTTTCTACTCCACCCTCATTTTTCCACCTGGAATCTCAGCCTGGCTTTCCTACTCTTCCACGCCCTTTCACCCCTCAAGCCCAGGACTACTGTACGGCTGTGCAGACTATTTCATTTTACAAGGGAGCTTGGAAGAGGACAATCAGAGGACTAAAATCCAGGATGAACTTTGGTGTAGAGCTGCACCAACAAGGGGGAAAAAAGTGCACTTTTCCTATTTCTTCCTCCCAGAGTTGGCACTGTTTTGTAATTTGAGGGCTCAGAGTGACATCTTTCTTTAATTCGTGGAAAGTCTGTAAATGCGGTCCTGCCAGAGTCTAACTTAGTTGCTTACCTGGGCATGCTTGTATATTGCATCTGGATACCTGAGTAGCATCTCCTAGGCAGGGGCGACCACTTTTGGATGGTACCGGATTGTTACACTGCCGTTTTCGAGTCTTTTCACCTCCTCCACAAGAGGTAGAACACCAGCTCCAACTATGCCAGTTTCCCCAACTTCCATCCACTGTGAACAAGAATGGAATGGTCGATATTAACAAATAGGTTGTAAAACCTACACTTAGGGTAACTCTGCCTATACAACTTCCATTTTAAGATCTGAAATGATGGGCCACTACAATGAGCACTAATGAAATGCTTTACTTGTTCTACTGCCAGGAGTCGGGAAGCTCACCAGGACATATGTCAGTGTTGCATCTCTGGATCTGGGAGTCTGGGCCTCCACAAGCTCTTCCTCCATTGGAGGGACGAGGGTTATCACATGTGCGGTACCGCCGTGTCTGCCCCCCATTACACGTCCGGCTGCACATTCCCCAGCCACTCCAAGGACTCCAGTTACCATGAGCTACAACACAGAACCATTGGAGAAGTGCTAAAGAATGAAATTCATCCAAAAAATATGGAAAGACTCTCTCCAGGAACTGAAAAGAAACACACAAATCTATAAATAAGCAAATTCCAAAGGCAGGTGGTTTGGTTGTTGGTTTGACTAGAAACAGAATACATTCCAATGACTGTGCAATTCCATTTGACCTATATTTACTGAGCCTTAGAGTTTTCCAGGAGCTGGAGGATAGGAATGAGAAAAGATCTCTGAGGAGGGCTTCCCTGGTGGCACAGTGGTTGAGAATCCGCCTGCCGATGCAGGGGACACGGGTTCGTGCCCCGGTCTGGGAAGATCCCACATACCACGGAGCGGCTGGGCCCGTGAGCCATGGCCGCTGAGCCTGTGCGTCCGGAGCCTGTGCTCCGCAAAGGGAGAGGCCACAACAGTGAGAGGCCTGCGTACCGATTAAAAAAAAAAAAAAAAAAAAAATCTCTGAGGAGTCAAGCTATAACATTCAGGATACAGTGAATTCAAATACTGCTATGGTGTAAAATTCTAGCTTCTTGACTAAATTAAGGCAGAGAGCCACCTGTCTGCCTCCATAAAAGAATCAACATCATTACCAGTTAGCGTGGAAGGGTGCCCTAGTCCCTGCCCTCTGCAGCTGGTCCTGTAGAGCACGTGAAACAGGACATAGCCCCTGCCCATATAAATCAGTGGCATCTATGGTATTAGACAAAACAGCCACCACGCAACATTTTGATATCCTAAACCACAGGTAGACAAATCAAGTAACAGACTGTATTATAACTTTACGAACTTAAGTCCATAATGAAACTTAAGAAAGTATAATGTTGACTCACTATTTCCAACACTCACTTGGACAAGAGTCACTATTGCAAAAATCACTCTGCACATCACTCCCTTCACACTTGTTGCCTCCATACTGGGGAACAGGATCAGAGCAGTCCCTTGTTCGTTGTCTGGCACCTCCTCCACAGGACACAGTGCAGGTACTCCAACTGGTCCAAGTGGCCCACTGGCCATCAACTGGGTTAAAGGAAAACATATGTGCTCTGTTACTACTTAAAAATGATCAAGTTAAACTCTGGGCATTGATAGGTTGAGTGATGTTCTTATTGACACTGATTCTTATTGAAATATTCCCTAGATCAGAGATAGATGTTAATTTATTAAGGGTACAAACATGGTATTTATCTTACCTGGACAGTGTCTTTCATGGCAAACTTGCATCTGTGTTTCTGCTCCATCACAGTAGGATCCATCAAACGATGGTGGTGGGTTATTGCAGAGTCTTGTTCTTGTTTGGGTACCCTTCCCACAACTTATGCTGCATGTACCCCAAGGCTGCCAAGTACTCCATGCTCCATGAACTGCAAAACATCCCAAGAGACAGAGTTTCAAGTCACAGAACCATGTTTGTTAAAAAAACAAAATTATACAAATAAATAACTCAGTAATGCATTAAATGAGCTCAGAATCTAAAATAATTGAAATTGAACCAAAGGAAACGTAATAAATGCTATTCTTCCTTTCCCATCCTGGTTAGATTTTCATGAGAATTAGTGTCTATCAGGAAATTCAGAAGGCTACCTAATGCCAAAATAAATGCTTTAAATTATTCAAAGGGGCTATTTTATTAAAATTAAATTTAATCAAACTACTATATATAAATAAAATCTGAGCTTTTAACCCTAGCTAAGTATTTGTACTCTAAGCTCTGGGCAAAGTGGAAGGGACCAAAAGCTAAGAAGCAAAGCTGTGTACCAAATCTAGATGCGGTTATGGACAATACAGATGTCTCCATAATGATAACTTGGACCCCAGACTGCAAGGCCACATCTTTAAGCCTGATTCAGCTTCACATTTAAAATGTACTTGGACTTTTCAACATGATGATTTGCACAGTTGTAACTCTTTGAAAAATTTTCCCCATTACATAATATTCATGAATTAAGAGTTCTAAATAACACACTCACCTGCTTCCTAAACAACAGTAAAAACTGACCAGTAGTTTCCAAGGAATGATATTAAAGCCTTCCTTTTGGTAACTAACATATTACACCATCTGACCACAAGACTGGAACAACATTATGTTTCCTACCAGGTGCAGGGGCTGAGAATCAACAGTATGGTTTCTCTTATGTATAAGTCAGTATCAGGTCATAGTTTTGTTGAGGGGTATTTTCTAGATGTAGGACTCAAAAAGTTTGTTGTTGTGGTCACCCAGTTTAACCAAGATATGAAGCATAGGGCCGTAAGGTCTTGTCTAAATATTCTCTTAACACAATCTATAAGAATAAGTTGAAAAACAAGGAATGGAATTATCATTTGGTTGCTTTGTTTAGAAAATATTTTAAAACACATCTTGAATTTTCTTTTAATTAACTGTTTTCTAGTTGAATTGACTACATATTCGTATACTTTTTAGACACAGTCACACAAATTTATTTCAGCTGACAAGAATCTTCACTAAAAATTTGACTAAACATAAAAGGAAAGAAGAAAGCCTTAAATGGCAAGTATTACTCAAGACTACTTTATTAATTCAAATTACTGATGCTTATGGTTCTTATATATGGACTATGGGATTTCAAAATTCTGCCATTCCAATTATTTTAATATGTTCTATTTTCAAGGCTGTTGGTTAACAAAAGTCTTTATCTCTTACAATATAAAGACTTATGATACATGCATTTTTTGGAGGACTACAATTAGGTGACATTTATTCATTTATTATCTGCATAGTTTCTATTATATATGAATAGAGGTTTCCAGCTTAAGATCCTTTTAATTTTTTAAAATCAATACAGAAAGCCCTAACCAAAATTAAATTTCATGGCATAAAATGTGGTAGAGTTGAAATGTTTCTTTTATGTGAGTGGAACGATAGCAAGAAAAAAGAGGAAAGACAATATAAACCAGAGAAGGCATAAAACATCATGGTATCTAAATAACAATACAAAAGAAAACAGCTATGGAGGAATTAGTACATTGAAAAAAAAAGTAAAATATAATAGATGAGTTGGTTGTTATACTATGTTGCAGTTCTGATTCTGGAAAGGTAGGAGAGCATGGTGCTTATGAGCAGGGATTCTGGAGCAGATGCCCTGGGCCTGAATAACCACTCTGCCCTTACTAGCTGTACGATCCTTGACAAGTTACTTGGCTTCTGTGCACCTAGTTTCACCCTCTGCCATATGTGGATAAGCAAAGAACCTACCTTATTAGGATGGGCATAAGGAATAATGAGTTGATAGATGAAAAGTCCTTGAGCAGTATAAGATACACCGTATTACATGAGTGTGAGCTCTGAGCTAGTACTGCTATTCTTCACTCAAAGTTCTCAATGATTTTCAGAATAACACTTACAAAAAGCTCATTCTTTAAGTAATCTGTAACAATATATTTTTTATGATTGACTCAAATGGCAGCAGGATGGCCTACCCCAGAAGATACCCATCTTTTTTACAGGGAGGATTGTCAGTTTAGAAATATCTTCTAACTGGGGGAGGACAAGATAGGCCTAAAGTATCAACTTGTACCAGAAAGTCGAAGCGTTCATGAAATGATGGGGACATATCAAGAGGACACTGAAGCTAGGATCCCTCAAGGGATCTCCACTAACCAAATCTAGGACAATTCGTGCATCACAATAAATGAAGACAGTAGTGCATTATAAACCACTGAATGAAATATTTGAGTTCTTACTGACATAACTGAAAAAAAAGGAGAAAGAGAAAGAAAATTCTTTCTTACAATAGAAAGCCATAGGGGACTTCCCTGGCATTCCAATGGTTAAGATTCTGTGCTTCCAATGCAGAGGGTGTGGGTTCAATCCCTGATTGGGAACTATGATCGGCATGGCCAAAGAGCAAAAAAAAAAGCAATTAAAAAAAAAAAGCCAATAATAGATGTAGAAGATATGATGGAGTTATAAATGTTTTGTAAGATCATAGCAATAACTGATTTAAAACAAAAATAAATCATAAGTAGATGCTAAAACTAGTAGATAAAAGATTGATAAGAAACAAGATGTTTATGAAGTCTTAAAGTTTCCCTACAAAATACTTATTAGTTACAAAGGTAAAAATAGTAACTACACAGTGGAAGACACCACTTTAAACAAGTGAACAAAGTTAACATCACCAGCTTGGGACAAATTCTGACATCATGCGCTATCTCATATGATGCACTGAGAAGGACACAAAACCATTTCTGTGATGTTTCTGCCAAAACGCAAAACTTGAATCTAATCATGAAGAAATATCAGACACATCTAAATGGAAACTCTTTTACAAAATGATTAGCCTGTATACTTAAAAAATAGCAAGGCCATAAAAGGTAAAAAGTGACTAAGGAATTGTTCCAGTTGAAAGGGACTAAAGAGAGTTGACGCATAAATGCAAGTGTGATCCTGGACTAGATCTTGCAGTGGGAAAAAGAGTTATGAAGCATATATGACTGGGACAACTAATAAAATCTGAATGGGAACTGTGGATTAGGTAATAAGACTTAATTAGTATTGTATGAATGTTAAATTTCTTGATTTTGATAACTGTTTATAAAAGAGAATGTTCTTGTTTTAGGAAATATACACAATAGGTGAATCTGGGTAGGGGTATACAGAAGTTCCTTGTACTATTCTCGCAACTTTTCTATAAGTTTGATTAAGCACAACATTTTACTATAAGAAAATCTCATTAAACCATGTGAGGCAAAAACTAACGGAACTGCAAAGAGAAAAGGATGAATCCACCATAACAGACAGAGACTCCAATACTCCTCTATCAGAAATGGACAGATCCAGCAGGCAGAAAATCAGTAAGGAAATGATTGAACTCAAGAACAACATCAATCAACTGTATGTAGTTGACATCTATTACTATTTCATCCAACAAGAGCAGAATAAACATTCTTCTCAGGCTCGCATGGAACATTCACCAAGGTAGAACAAATTCTGAGCCATAAAATACACTTTAACAAATTTAAAAGAATAGAAATCATGTCTGCCCTCAGATCAGAGTGGAATCAAGCTAGAAATCAATAACAGAAAGATAGCTGCAAAATCCCCAAATATGTGGAGACTAAACAACACACTACTAAATAATACCTAGGTCAAAGAAGAAATCTCAAGAGATATTAAAAATATTTTGAATTAAATGAAAATGAAAACACAACAAGTTATCAAAATTTGTGGGATGCATCAAAAGTAATGCTTAAAGGGAAGTTCATAGCATTGAATGCATATATTAGAAAAGAAGATCAAAATAAATTATCTACATTTCTATGTTAGGAAACTAAAAAAGAAGAGCAAATGAAATCCAAAGTAAGATGAAAAGAAATAGTAACAATTAGAGCAGAAATCAGTGAAAATGAAAATAGGAAATCAATAGATAAAAATCAATGAAACCCAAAGCTGGTTCTTTGAAAATATCATAAAATCAATAAGACTCTAGCCAGGCTAGCCAAGAGAAAAAGAGAGAGAGAATACGAATTATTAATATCAGAAATAAAAGAGGGGGCATATACTAAAGAAACTGAACCAATAATTAACCACCTTCCAAAACAGAAAACACCAGTACCAGATGGGTTCACTACTGAATTTTACCAAATGTTTGTGGAAAAAATTATACCAATTCTCTACCTTTCTTTCAGAGGATAGAAGCAGAGAGACAAGTTCCTAACTCATTCTGTGAGACCAGCGTTACGCTAATACCCAAACCAGACAAAGACATTATAAGAAAAGGAAACTACAGGCCAATATCTCTCATGAACGTAGATGTAAAAATTCTCAACAAAATATTAGCAAGTTGAATCCAACAATGGATAAAAAGAAAATCTCTTCAGTCCCTAAGATGCTGACATACCCCCTGGATGAAAAAGACGATCTTTGGCTATTTGCCCATTTTGCAGTCGTATACTGATAAATGTTTAACAACCGGCTCTCTGGGAGTAGGGAGGGAAACTCTGATTTATAGCATCTGAAATTTTTGTGGTGCAAAACTCTCCCACTATGGTCAGTATCTACCTACTAATATGATGTCACTGAACTCTCAGTGGGAAGAGATACATGCTCTCAGTGGCAAGATCCAGAACACCACTGACAATATGCCAAAATAACAGCTAAATTCAATCAATATAGAGGCGGGGAGATAACCAAAGAAAGTCTGAAGAACAGTAAGCCAATAGAAAAGTGAGCAAAACAGCAGTAAGCCAATAGTTACTCAACACGAAGGGAAAAAAAATCCTGACTTTTGTTTTATGACATTTACTAGTATCATTTAGCTTTTCATTATATAGATATTAGATATCATAGCTGACAAACTGTACAAAGATTGCTCTAATCCAGTATTTCTGGTTCTTTTTGCTTTGATATATTATTCTATTATAATTAGATTTCTAATTTTTCAAGATTAAAAAAACTTGGCTTTTGGTTTAAGATTTCATAAGTTAATTAATTTTTATAATGTAATAGAAGTTCTGAACTGCAAATCAAGATACCCAGGATCTAAGCAAATTGGTTTGGGAATCAGACAGACCTGGGTTCAAATCCTTAATTCACTTTTTAGTAGGTATGTAACCTCAATGAATTAATTATCATATATTTTCTGAATCTTAGTTTCCTTTTCTGTACAATAGAATGCAATATCCAATGCAGAGGGTTAACTATCTCATTTTTGTTTGTCAATATCCCTTTTTTAGACCATCTCAGCTAAGGTGGCTCTCCCAGTTATGCTCTATCACTTCAACTCTTTGAGTTTGTCCTGTATGCTTATCAATATCTGAATGATATTCTAATTACAGCAGTTAGAATGGTGCTCAATAAGTATCTGTTGAGAATGAATGATTAAAAGAATGAATTAATGAATGAACAGCCACTCTTCTATTCCATATGAGTTCTTTCAGGCTGTCAAACAAGAAACCCTGCCCCTCTTGATACAAGGTGGGCAAGTAGCCCAAGCTGGCTCTCAGAGCAGTATCCTTCTCCTGGACTCCCTGAGTTCAGAGGTGAGCCTGGGACCCAAACAAAATCAGAGCGTTCTTTCTCAGAGGCTGATACAAATTATGAGAGACAGAGAGGAACTTTTTTCCTCTGAGGCCTTAGGTTATAAGGCCGCTGTGAGCCAGCTGCCGGAAGTCATATTTCCCACCACATGGAAAGAGTTTAATGGAGAATAAAGCCAAAGAAAGGAAAGCAGAGATGAGAGATGGAAAACATGCTAGTGAAAACATGCTAGTAAAAACATTAGCCAAATCCCTGGATTCAGTCATACCTGAAAGTAGAATTTTCTATGTAACCTTAGTATGTAAGGTTGATTTCTGTCACTTTAAACTGAAAGAGCCCTAATATACCACACCCAGTATATTCACTGTAAGAATATTTGCCCCAAACAGTTTTGCCACCAACTAATTGGCTGTAAGGCAATTTTGCTCTGAAAGATAAAACAATGATCGACAGGTTGGTTTCAACTAGTTGACAGTGGTTTCATTTCTCCATTGACTCAGTGCTCCCATTTTTTTTTTTGTATGTGTGTGTGCTGTATGCGGGCCTATCACCATTGCGGCCCCTCCCGTTGCGGGGCACAGGCTCCAGACGCGCAGGCTCAGCAGCCATGGCTCACGGGCCCAGCCGCTCGGCGGCATGCGGGATCTTCCCGAACTGGGACCCGAACCCGTGTCCCCTGCATCGGCAGGCGGACTCTCAACCACTGCGCCACCAGGGAAGCCCTCCCGTTTTTATATTATATACATCTTAGGACACATAATGGTCGCTACAGTGACGAGCAGATGTGAGGGTCTTAAAATAGTGGATAACAGCTATGTATAATGACTTGATAGAAAATACGGTGATACGAAAACGTACTGGAAATGTGAAATAAGAGAGTGTAAAGCCAGATCGCATACTATACTAAAATGATAATATATCAGTTTGCAAATCCTTTGGTGAGTACAATCATCCCTCTCACCTGTCAAAAGCAAAAGTTTACCAAGCTATGGCAAATATAAAAGGGGCGGCTAGTAATTCATAACGGTCTTCAAGAGCATTAATTATCGATTCTTTACCTAATTCAGATACTACAGATTGCTCTCTAAGCTGTCTTTATCAAATCTGTCACACAATATTAGAAGTTGGAGGCAAAAGAATCAAGCTCCTCTTATCACCACAAAAGGAAACAGTTACATGCTAAGTTTCTTGAAAATGGTGAAAATTTTTGCTATTTGATAGTGGAGAACATTATGTAGCCAGAATTTTGGTATTTGGGACAGAATCTGGCTTAGATGATTTGGTGAAATATAAGGACTGAGAATGTGATGGAACATTTAAATGTAGTCCAGATATGTATGACCAGTTATATATGTTACATATATTGATAAGAAATAGCAGCATCCCTCGTCTGCTCATTTTACGTTCAGGGATATCTGAAAAGACTTGCAGCGGATTTTTTGTATATCAAAAAGAATTTATGTCCAACATAAGATCCTGAATTCTTAATGCTAAACTTTGGGAAAGGAAGTATCATCCCTTTCTAAGACATACCCCAATACAACTATAACCTGAATTTATACACATTTTAAATGTATTCAAATATTTTCTGTATTTTCATTTTTCACGACAAAATGTTTTAAAAATTTTGCTTTTAATTTTTCATCTTAATTATATCCTTTTAAATGTCCCTCTTTTATTTTATCTTTATTATGTTATCTTTTACAGCAAAATTGTCTTATGGTCTTTTTAGTTGTGCAGCAAAACTGCCTGCAGCAAAGGTTCTTACAGTGAAGATACCTAGAACCCTAAAATACCTATGTTGTAGTGTTGTTTCACAAAGTCAAAAACAACATGTAGATAAAGTACTGAGCATGGTTCCTAGCACATGACACATATTTAGTAAATGTTAGCTAATATTATTTTACTCCTCACCAGCTGTGTGTTTCTGAGCAGGTCTTTACTAGGCTTCCTTTATTTCATATGAAAATGAATGAGTGGATTAGCTATTCTCTAAGGTCCTCATTATCTCTAAAATTCCATTAATTTGATTAAATCTAGATGATTAAAAATACACCACAGTTTAGAGCCTTTTATCATGTTCAGTTATATCAGGTATTTGAGGTAACACTGATTAATGTCATACCTTCACAAGTTCATCCATGAGACAGGACTAAGAACACAGAAAATGAATATGTTCAAGGGTTGAGGCCATAACATCTCTTCACAATAAAGAAGAAAAGGTAATTATAACTCCTTTGTAGGAATTAGAAAGATGCAAGTTTTGCTTATTGGTGGATTCTCACCTGGGCAAGGTCTAATGCTGCACATGATTATTTCCACAGCATTCCCTTCACATGGCTGCCCACCATGCTGAGCTGATGGATTATTGCAAGTTCTGGTCCTGGTTCGGTTGCCATGTCCGCAGCTCCTTGTGCATTCTTCCCAAGGGCTCCACTCTGACCAGTTACCATCCACTATCCAAAGGTGACACATTACACCATTAGATATATTTCAGTTGAAAGAACTAATAGTGAGACAAGCCATAGTAAGGGAACAAGAATGAGTATCTACTGAACACGTGCCTGTCCGGTGAATAAAGAGGTTTACCTGGACACAGCTTATGTTGACAGTTCCGCATTTCTGAATCCGATCCCTGGCAAGGCTTCCCACCATTGGCTGGAGAGGGGTTGTTGCACACACGACTCCTCTTTTGGATGCCTTTTCCACAGGTGACACTGCAGGATCTCCAGGTTGACCACTGGGAAAAGCCACCATGAACTGCAAGTAAAACATTGTACTTGGTCTCTGTTTTTCTAAGTAAAAAACTTGTAAGTCAGATTTCATTTAAGATATGCACTGGGTCTAGCGCTGAATCTATGAAGGCTGAGGGATTGCTTATGGAAGCTCTTCTTTACTGTAAAATTAAAACCTAAGCATGAGAGAAGAACTTCAAACTGCTAAGTAGAGTTTCTTCCCAGCTCCAGTCCCGACTCGTCTGGACATGGCTGCTGAAAGAGTCAGCGACCGAGAAATTTATATGCTATTTACCTTTTGGAAATAAGTCATTCTTTAAGGCAAAAATATACATTGATTTTTGAGAATAAATTTAACCTAGTTTTGAATACAAAATTCAGTTCTGGATTTTGAATTATTAACTTGGTATTCTGCAGCTCTCATCTGTATTGTTTCAGTCCTTTCCGTTTGTGATGTAATTTTTGTCCTAGCCCTATAATCTAGAAGTATCTGGAAGGTAGAGGAGACTTGGACTAAGATGCTTAATGATTTTTATGATTTGGATCACTCCAGGTGCTGTTTAACATGAATATCCCAGGGTGAACGAATCACACTCACCCTGGACTACGACTGGCACTCTGACAAGGACAGAACCCATCAAGTTTCGAGCAACACATTCATATTCGGATGTATCTTCTTTCCGAGCAGCGGTGATATATAATGAGTTGTTGGACAACACATTAATTCGCTCATCCCAGGGGATCGAGTGCCCTTGACGGGACCATGTAATGGTTGGATGAGGCTCTCCAGTTGCCTGACAATTCAAGATGACTTTGCCACCAGCATTAATAATAGTTTCTATTGGCTCAAGAGTGATAACAGGAGGACCTATGGAAAAAAGCACATAGTATTTCTTAGCTTTTGTGGAATTATATTAACATTTTAAGCCATATTATATAGTAACATTATTTTGAAAAAAGTTAGGCTGATTTTTTAATACACTGTAGCTTCTCAACTATTAAGGTTGTAATGGCTATTGATAGAATGTTTTATTTCGTAAATGGGAAAAATTTAAAATCCCCAAGCAGTCTAGCCTAGAGCATGGGCTCTGCAGTCATGCTTTTCTGGATTCAAGTTTTGTCTGTGCTCTTTACTACCTTTTTGAATCATTGTGCCCTTAAAAATGGCCCCTAGTTCACAGGATCTTGTTCGACTCGACTAAGATGATGTAAGCACAGCTCTTCAACAAGGTAAGCACACAATATTATTAGTACTATTGTTATTGTTAACAAGGTAAGCACACATACTGTTGCTGTTATTATCATTGTTTTTGTCTGTGTTTTACATGGTGAACATTCAGTTCTTTCCCTTACATTATTTTTGAGGTAGGGAGTCATTATCAACTTATTCTTTGACCAGTGGTCATCATTCTTTAATAAACATATATTAAGAACCTACTTTTTGCCAGGCATTGTGCTAGATACTGGGGGCACAGATATAATTTCTAGTCTCAAGGAGCTAACAGTCCACTTATAAGACAGACAAATAACCCATTATTGAGCTGTGCTATAATATACCTGTAGAGTTTGGTAATAGAATAGGTAGAATAGAATTTAGTATACAATAGGTAAATGTGTGGTAATCTGGGAGCATAAACAATAGTGACTCAATAGATCATACAAAAGCATGTCACTGGAAATGAAGAGGAAAAGGAAAATATTCAAGAATTATTAAGAAGGTGGGAGTGATAGAACTTAGCCATTGAATGGTATGGCATAAAGGGAGGAATTGATGACTACAGAGTTTTGATTTGGGCAATACAGTATATCTTTGGGCAATCCAGTAGAACATAGGAGAAAGAACAAATTTGTTGGGAGGGAGTAAGGAATGATAATTTGCATCCATTTAGAACTGCTGAGCTTGAGATATCTGTAGGACATTCAAATGGAGATGTCTAGACCACAGCTGGATATTCATATCCAGAGCTCAGAATAGAGATATGGGCTTGAAATATAGATTTGTGAGTCTTTCATGAGTGGATAAGATTGCTTCAGAAGTGAGTCTAAAATCAGAGGAAGAGATCCAAAGACATAAACTATTACAACATCATTATTTAAGAAATGGACAGAAAATGAGCCTGTAATTGAGTTTCTTCCTTGAAGAAACTCAGGAGAAAATGGTATCCCGGCAACCAAAGGGAGTTTCAAGAAGGAGGAAGAGGTTAACAGTATCTATACTGGATGATAGCTGTTCAAATAAAGTTGTTGGAAAGAATGTAAAAGGAACTGCAAAAAGCTGCTGACAGAATGTTTATACTGGTCTACAGCATCAGGATAGAATATGAAAGACTTCATGGAGAAGAAGCTTGGATTGGATTTTTTTAAATGATTAAGATTACATATAGCAGAAAGGAGGCTCCCTGGAGAGAAGGAAATAGTATAGAGATGGGTTTAGTTTTGAACAGATGATTCACCCAGGAGAGCAGTAGCATGCAGGTTTTAAACATCTGCTTAAAATCTTATAAGAAAATCAGAAGGGTTTATGTTTGAATAGGTAAGCAAAGGGGAGTATGCTTATTCTTGATAGAGTATGTTGGGATGACAGTGCTGTTTCAGTGAGACTGAATTGAATGGTGGAATGATTTGCTCAGTGAGAGTTAATGCAATCATATAATTCAAGGCAGTGGCTGCACATTATAGACCAGGAAATGTATCTGGAATGATGGAACATAAAACAAAAATAGAAGTAAAATGTGTTTTATTGTGATATTACGATGCTAGTATTTTATGTAAAGATACCACTGACATGTTGTCTTTTACAAAAGTAATTATTTTATATGAGGTTTGAATCCCTCAGTGAGTGTTATTAATGTATTATTCATATATATGTCCACATCATCCTATACAATTGCCTTCTTACTTGATGTTTACATTAACATCACTCTAGGAACTTTCAGAGCTGGTGCTTTTCCTTCTCTCCCAGTGTTCAGATTACATTATGTATTCAATAAACTGTTGCTGAATAAAGTAAATGCCTCAGACTAATCACGCAACACTAAATAACAACATAATGAATAAATGAGCTTGTCTGTTCATATTATTATGGTCAAAGAAAGTGTTAAATAAAACTTAGAATCTTAATTTAGATTCCACACTTGAACATTTCCAACTGCACATAAGGCTATACATTAATTCAACAATAAAATTCCATATGTACATCTTTCAAAGTTGAATTAATTCTATCAGTCACATAATGATCAGTTAAATATGAGCATTTTATCTAAATGAAGACATTCCTTCCTGTGCTTTAATCTTAATTTTAAACAAATTATATTTTTGGCTTTTTTTATATCCCTCATTTATTACAATGAATTTATTGTCAGTATGTAGATGAACTAATCTAATCTATTGCAGCTTTTCTTAAACTGTCAGTGGAACACTCTTCCAGGAGAGATTAATCATGAGATGACCTACCTACATTCACCCAACAAAGGGGTGAGGAAGGTTTCATGGAAATAACATATTTGGGGGGAAATGTAGAATATTATATTTTCCTCTTGTTGAGTTATAACTAATTCACATCTGCATATTAACATTTCTGGAAATATCTGCAGTAAAGAAATTGGTGCACCTAAGCAGGGCTTGGCATATAGTAGGTGCTCTTTATATATTTAGTAAATGAATAAACCTTGTTTAATCTATTTTTTTCTCAGACTTATTTGATCATGGCACTCTACTTTTTTCCTAATGACATCCCACAAAGTTATCTTTTGGTAGATATGTATTTTAATAAAACATTGTCTTAGCAAGACATACACACAACCTGAGTGTCTCTCAATGGATGAATGGATAAAGAAAATATGGTATATATATATCATATATATGGTATATATAATATATTCTATTTTGTACACACACACACACACACACACACACATTATTCAGCCATAAAAAGAAGGGAATCCTGCCATTTCTGACAACATGGATGGATCTGGACAGCATTATGTTAAGTGAAATAAGCCAGACAAAAAAGAGACAAATAGTGTGTGGTACATCACTTACATGTAGAATATTAAAAAAAAAAAAGTCAAACTCAGAAACAGAGAATAGAGGCTGAAGGGTGGGGGACATGAGGAGATACTGGTCAAAACATACAAACTTTCGATTATAAGACAAATAACTTCTGAGGATCTAATATACAGCATGGTGACTACAGTTAGTAGTACCATACTGAAATACTTGAAATTTGCTAAGTGAATGGATCTTAAATATGCTCACGAAAAACCCCACAAAAAACAAACCAAAAACAATGACTGTGTGAGGTGACAAATGTGTTAATTAACTTGATTGTGGTAATCATTTTATAGTGTACATGTATATCATCACACTGTACACTTTAAATATATGTAGTTTTTTTCTTTTAACATCTTTATTGGTTGGAGTGTAATTGCTTTACAATGGTGTGTTAGTTTCTGCTGTATAACAAAGTGAATCAGCTATGCATATACATACATCCCCATATCTCCTCCCTCTTGCGTCTCCCTGCCACCCTCCCTATTCCACCCCTCTAGGTGGCCACAAAGCACCGAGCTGATCTCCCTGTGCTATGCGGCCGCTTCCCACTAGCTATCGATTTTACATTTGGTAGTGTATATATGTCCCTGCCACTCCCTCACTTCGTCCCAGCTTACCCTTCCCCCTCCCCGTGTCCTCAAGTCCATTCTCTACGTCTGCGTCTTTTAAATATACGTAGTTTTATTTGTCAATTATGCCTCAATAAAGCTGGTGGGGGGGAACCACTGTCTTAAATATCTGTTAAATATCTATTCAGTGTTAAAGTTTTAGAGAATAGTAGTTTGGCAAACAGCTGTTAGTAAATGCTAGTGTACGGCATCTCTCAATAGTGAATAAAGAAAATGTAAATAAATTCATCCTGTTAATTACTGAGCCTAGTCTCAAAATAAGCTGATTTCCTTAAATTCTCAACCGAATAACACTGTTCTCGGGTCAGCCCCTGAGGTGGTTCTGGGGACTGTCCAGGGAGCCATTGGAGTCTCATGTTTTTCTAATTATGAAAACCTGTCTTCCAATGGTTTATACCGAGGGCCTTCCTCATGAGCATGATAATCCTGCTCAGAACACACAGTTATTTCACAGCAGATTGACAGCAATCGAGCTGGAGCACTCTTGAGTTCATTTCCATGACTCTTTATTTTCAACACTTATTTTTAAAGTGCCAGAAAATGATATCTTTGTAAGTTCATTACAACAAGTGTGAGGAGCTATGCGAAGGGTACTCGATTGAATATACTGCAAACAACACAAAAAGCTCCGCTACCGAGCAATTGCAAGCGTGAGCTGCATGTGCTAGATAAAATACATTGCAAAATTATATCAGTCTTATGCTTGGTAACAGCTGCTCCAGCAGCAGCAGAAAAGTAAATTAGACAGACTCTGAAAGCTACCATTAATGTACTTGCTAGAAAGTTATATGAACAATTAAATGGACATTTCTTAAAACAAGTGTTTAATTAGAGTTTGATTAAGCAGCTTACTCTGCAGAGTCAGACTCATGCTGCGCTCCACCACCCCAGCTTCATTGGTAGCTACACATGTATAGTCACCAGCATCTTCATTCTACGGAAATAAGCAGTGTTTTATAAAAATATGTGCCTATAGAACAGCGCAAATCACTTTTATTACCATGATGCTTGTTTATATGCAATTTTGTTTTTGAGACTGTATTTCAATGGAAATAGAAAAACTTACATATATTTAACCACATAAATAGATTTTTTTTAAAGAAAAGAAGAGAAAGAAATTCCTAGCTTAAATTTTTTCTGAACAACCTATCATTGTTCTCAGGGGACAATAACTTGCAAGAAACCTAAGCAGAAAATCACATTTTTTACAATCATTTATCCAAAATTATCTTATTAAAGAAAAATGCCAACACTATTCTTGTAGATATCTTAAAAAGCATTAAATAATCAGAACAAATCAACGAATATCTAGTTCTTTCTTATGGGGGTTATTAAAAAAAAACATTAAGCTTAGCCTCCATTTAGAAAGCTTGAAATGTAGGAAAGAAAGTGAGAAACTGATTTACTAATGATGACAAATCACAGAATGTAAGTCACAAATTTATACACACATGTTATAGAAAATAAGGACCACATGAGTTTAGATTTGATGACTAATGAGAGACAGATTTTGCTAAGGTCTTGTGAACAGAAGAATTCTGGTCTTGTTAATAGAGTAAGTCAGTTAAGGGGAACTGAATTGAAGGAAGTGGAGGAGGGTGGGAGGAGAGAGAGAGATGTTGATTTAGGTGTTTAATCGGGGTAATCCGAATAGAGATTTCTAGTAGGAAACTGTAAGTGGAACTTGAAAGAGTTTCAGGGTTGAAGGTACAGGGTTAGGAATCTGAAATTGTATGGTGGAAAATAATTAGTATTAATATTGATATTAGAAGTACCAAGGACTTCAGAAGTAGTAATGTTTGTGTAGAGGAAAAGGGGGGTAAAGGCAGTAATGAAGAAGCCTGAGACTCATTCGTGTAGCTAGAGGTAGAAATCATCTCAAAATTGAAGGGACAATCAATAACATCTAAGGCTGAAATAAAGCCAAGGAGAAGAAAAGACTGAGAGTGGCCCATTGGAGCAGGTGATTGCATAGTATATACTAATTAATTAATTCAACAGTAGGTTAACAAATTACCCTCATTTAGTCTAGTTAAGAATTTCGCAAATAAAATACCTCATTCACTTGACCCCCAAATTAGAATAACTTAAAGTACTCATCACTGTCTGAATTACTGAAGCTTTTGGACAGCCTAACATAGTTATCGACTTGGTGATGAAATCTAACATTTATTTGTAATTTACAATGTTGTAATTCTTCAATTTCCACATTCTAAAACAGATTTGAGGAAGTTATCTACTGATGTTGAACTCAATAGGTCAATGACGGAGAACAAAGCAGCAAAATTATTTTATTGCTTGTACTTCTTTGAAGGGCTAAAAATCATCAATTTGAACCACTGTTTCAGTTTTTTAAGAGAACCCACTGATTCAGATTTTATGATTAAAATAGGAATAATGCATGAGAAACTTTTCCCATCCATGGCACCTATAGAGAGGCATTGACTGTGACAGTTAAAGTGCATACTGACAATTCCAGTGTGACTTACTATAGTCCCGTAAATGGCCAGGGAGCCGTTTCCAAGTTGCCGAATTCTGTGGCTAATTTCAATATCCATCCCCCTTCTGCTCCACTGGATAGTTGGGGCGGGATCACCTTTCACCTCACAATTCAGGATTGCATTACCACCAAGTGGTTCAATCCAGTTAGAAGGGTAATCACCTTTGAAGACTGGAGGTTCTGGGGAAATAACAAAAGATGAGTATAAGAAAAAGGAAGCTCCAATAATTTCTTTGTGATTTTGATCTATTTAAAAGATAATTTAGTGAAGAGGGGAAAAGCCACTTTTGATCCCCATGAATCTTCCAGAATTAATTGCTCATGCTAATCAATGAGATAATTTTGTCCATTTCAATAACCTAAGTGGATGATTCCATTTTGTGCCAAATGGTTTCTTTACATACTGCTTACCTACTTTTGAGTCGAATGTTCATAATTTTTTTACATCATGAATTTGCCTATCTGTGAACTAAGACTAAATGGATTAATAAACTGAAGTTATATTGTATTACTATACAATAAGGCAAAACACAAACCATTCATCATAAATAAATTACAAATTAAAAACAGAACACTTTTATCTACCTTTCACATAAACAAATCCAATTGCCTTCACAAAACCAACGCTGTTCTCTGCAGTGCACACATAAGTACCCGAATCTTCTTTTGACATCCTTTCAATAACAAGTTCACTGTGTCCATTTACACTGTCAAAGTGGGCTGAAGGAAACAAGGTAGAAAGCAACATAAATGCCTCTCAGTAACTTAGGAAAATAATCACTACAGCTCAATATTTTGCAGGTTAGATTTATGAATTGGTCAGCAATTGAATCAAAGAGATCTCATGATGACATTGGAGGAGAGAGCCTTTTCCAGAGATTTCTTCCTGAGCTATTTGCTGTGTCTCTAGACACTTGTTTGAAGAGTGAAAAAAAAAGAAAATACAGGAGAAGAGAATGAAAACAAACATCTTTTAAAATTAATTTTTGATTTGAAGTACACCTTTCATCTCAAAGGGTTGCCTAAAGCTGGCTCACAGTCTCTCTGGGTTTCAAAAAATCTTTCATTCAGAAATATGACATTTTCCATTTTATTTCTCTCATACCACTTTTCCTCCCAAACAATTTATATCAAAATATAATTAAACTGACCTGGCAGCTCAGAGGGGAAATCATGAAAATATATGCTAGTTAGGTAATAAATAATGACAACAAGATTAAATTTGTAATAATTTGAACTTCTCCATAAGTGATGATGATATAAATATTTACAAAGGTATTTACAATACTTGGAATAGAGTATAAGATAAACATGCTAATCCTAAAATAATCAATACTAAATAAGGTTTTGATTAGACCAGCCAATATCTAATTATATTAAGTATGTTTACCTTGCATGTTCTCTCCCATTCAAATTATCTTTTAAAGTTTCAAACTGCTGAATATTATGTGGCAAATTAAGCTTTAAGAATTTAAATAGCTAAGTTAGTACTACGCCTTCAGAAAAGAGTACTGATTAAGTTTTTTAGAGTTTATTTTTCCTTAGTAAGGTATACTATTATTGTTAAGGTGATACAGTTGGTGAATTCTAGTGATTAACATAAATCTTTACAGCAGAGAAAACTCAAGCTTATTACTAATTTTCCAGCAAGGCATTTGTAAATGCAGTACTTCAGAACTCAATTTTGGGATGCAACAATTTACAAACAATATCTTTATGCTGGTCATAAAGTCTAACAAATAGAGACACTTGTCCTCCCAGGGATGAGGGCTCCTGGGCTTAAAAACAAAAATGGAGATTGGTTTTGAGTTCTCTATGGGTGTACTATTCACTTCTTAAGAATTAAATTACCAACCTGGGATAATATTGTTATTGAAGGTCCATGTTAACTTGGGCAATGGAATACCAGTTGCTTTACAGTTTAATCGTAGCTGTTCTCCTTTATTTAATGACACATCTCCAGGAAGTTCAGTAAAAGTGGGGAGAACATGCACAGTCAGGCTGACGGTGTGTGTGTCTTCACCTGCAGCATTGTTAGCAATGCAGGTATAGGTGCCAGAATCCTCTGGCTTAAAGAAAGAAAAATCATACGGCTTAAAATTATATAATCTTACATTATACTACATATAAAATTACATAGCTTGGTCCCCAAAGGAGCACTCTTCTTTAAAGACAGTTTAAATTTCCATCTTGTAGTCTGAACCATCTGGCTAGCTTTTAAATAACATAATTTAAAATGTATAAGAATTTAAACAAAAGCCCATACCTTATAGAACCATAGAATTTATAATAAGATCTCAGAAAACTTTAGATTATAAAGTTTATTAAACATCAACTGCTGTACTGCAATGTACAAATAAAGAGCAAATAGTCCCAAAGGCTGTTAGAATCTTGACAGCATAGTTGGCTCTCTGGGTTATGTGGCACCAAAGTCCACTAAAATTATCAAAGGAAATGGCAAGAGTAAGGGCAATAACACCTGCAATTCCAAAATTTCACTTGCTAAATCCAGCTCTTGGCACTCACTTTATTAGATGTATTGGCAGCATTTGACACAATTCTGGCTTCCTTCTTTTTAAAGCCATGTCTTCACTTGGCTTCCAGGACACCCCGTTCCCCTAGTTTCCTTCCTACATAACTGGTTGCTCCTTTTCCATCTCCTTTTACTGGCTTCCCCTCCACATTAATGTCTTTATGTTGGTATGTGAGAGGGCTCAGTCTTAGTCCTCTTTTCTTCCATATCTGCACTCACCTCTTTGGTGATCTCATCCAGTCCTATGGCTTTAAATATCATCTATCTACTGATGAGTAACAGGATGTCCAGCCCAGATCTTTCTTCCAAATTCCAACGACATTGAACTTTTCATTCCAACTCTCTGCTTAGATGTCTAAAAGACATCTCAAACTCATGTCCAAAACTGAACTCCCCATTTCCCCTTCCTGTTCTATCTGCAGCCTTCACACCATCTCAGCTGATGGCTACTTGTTCTTCCAGTTGTTCGTTCATGCCTTTGTTCTCAGACATTTGAGTTATCCTTTATTCTTTTCTTTTTCAGACTCTACTTGCAATCTAGCTAGGAAATTCTAGCTTCAAAGTATGTGCAAAATCCAATCACTTCTCAACCCTTCTCTGCTAATGTTCAGCTTTTTTTAAAAATTAATTTTTATTGGAGTATGGTTGCTTTACAATTCTGTGTTAGCCTCAACTGCACAACAGAATGAATCAGCCATATGCATACAGATGTCCCCTCCCTTTTGTACCTCCCTCCCATTTAGGTTACCACAGTGCACTAGGTGTGTTCCCTGTGCTGTACAGCATGTTCCCATCAGTTGTCCATTTTACACATAGTATCTGGATAAAAAAGATGTGGTACATCTATACAGTGGAATATTACTCAGCCATAAAAAGGAATGAAATTGGGTCAGAGACGTGGATTGACCTAATGTTCAGCTTTGAGTCCTATAATCTCTCCTCTGCCTCCAGACCATCTTCCCAACTGGTCTTTTCTGTTTCTATCCTTGCCTCCCTACCATGTATTCTCATGGAATTAGAGGAGGAGGAAGAGGAGTGGGGGGAAAGGGGGGGGAGGAGCCAATGCAATATTGCAAAAACATAAGGCAGACAACATTGTTCCCCTGCTCAAAACCTGAGATGGATTCTGATTTTACTCAGAGTAAAATGCAAAATTGTTATGACCTACAAGACACTACATGTATCTGGCTTTCATTTTTCTCTGACTTCTTTCTCTCTTTTCATTCGTTTTCTTCTTTGCTTTCACTGGGCTTGTTTCTCAAATACATCAGACATGTTCCTACCTTACATTCTTGTGTTCTTTGCACCCACCTTAATTTCTTTGCCCCCAAAATCTGGGGGAGGAGCATCCCAGTTTTCTCTGCTTGGGATGCTCCTCTTCCAGATATTTGCTTAGCTAAATGTCTCCTTCCCAAAGGACATTTACTCTGACTACGCTATTTAAAAATGTAACCTGTACTCCTCCAACTTCTGATCCCCTTTACCCTGCTCTTCTTTTATTTTTCATACCAGTTGTTTTCTTTTGGCAATTGGTATGAAACAACACATTGTTTATTTCTATTTGTTATTGTCTATCTCCCTCCTCTAGAAATAAACTCCACGAGGGCAAGGATCTTTGATTCTTTTGTTCCCTGATGTATTTATTCCCAGTGCCTAAATCAGTGTTGATCACACTGATAAATAAATATTTGCTGAATTAATGACTGAATGCTTCTGACTGTGTTAAGGTCCATATTAAAGACTTTTTCTTCTTTTTAAAAAGTTTAAGAATATATATTTTTGCATTGAAGCATCAAAAAACTGATTGGAAATGCAGCATAAAAATTGTAATTACTCATTAAAGATATAATCTAAATTTGGTTGGTTGTATACTAATTTTTTTTAAGGGCAAACAGGAATAAATCATATTCCATGTAAAAGTCTCCCCACTCTGACATCACTTAGCTATTCTTAAAATTCCCAGGTTATAACAACTTAAGTTTAAAATCAAGGATTTTATGGAAGTAAAGCTTTTGAAAATCTGGATTGTACATATTATTCACAAATAGACTTCTTATCATTTGTGTCCTTCATCCAGTTTTTATACGCTACCTTATTGTTGATATATTTCTTAATGTATCTGAGTCACTGTCTCACTAAAAGTCTAAACTTTTCTTACTTATTTCTTCAGGTCTAAGAGTGATTAAGGGGCCTAATTCAACATTCTTGAACCTGGGAGTAATCCCTACTGGAGATACTTACCAGCTTAAACAAACAAACAAGCAAACAAATTTATCCTTATTTTATCAATTCTAAAATTCATAGTTTTAACTTTTAATATCTCTGAATTTGGGATACAACTTAAAAACTGATGATCTTCTCTAGTTTACTTGACTATGTATTTTTTTCTTAGTGGCACATAAAATATTGGTGAATCTTACAATTGATGGAAACTTAGATTTGAATAAATACAATTTCTACTAGCACACGAGACAGTTAGCCTATCACTAGAGCTATTTATCTGGTAATTCCAGGAGTCTGGCTAAAGGCTGAAATTATACTGTGAAGTGAATGGGATCAATTTTATCATTTTTTCAAATTTAATTCTATGAAGACTTTGTAATGAAATTTAGGCACTTTGAAGGGTAATGAAAAGGAATGATAGGCACAAAAGCTCTGAAAGTGATTCAAATTTTAATCATGTTTAATATTTAGTACCAAGTGTTGATACTCTCAAACCGCATGATAATTTTTTAAAAAGTCATGTGGTATGCATAGATACAGATTCCTCTTCAAGTGGGCTCACACTGAAAAACTGAGATGCTTCCCATAGCTAAAATTTTGCAGACTGGTGAAGTACCACCTAAGAATATTCAAAAACCCCAGCTTGCACTGATCCCTAAGACTAAGAGTTAATTAAAAACCTGAAAAGAGCAAAAAGCCTGCTTTTTGTATTTGCTTAATAATACATCAGACATTCTTACATCTCTACTCTTCTAACCATCCTCATGCATCGTTACAAACATGGAATATAACAGAGGCTTAGAATTTTTCCTGATAAACACAGATTTCCACAAAAATAAAATAATTTTAGAAGGAGGCCACTTATGAGTTCTCACAATCTGCTAAATACTATTCTCGGGGACATAAAATGAAATATGTGTAAAACTAATTTTTGACCTGAATTTAAAAGAGTACTTTCTTTCCTTTCATTATTAAAAAATACATTTCCAAGCTAAGTCACTAAATGTAAAAAGGTGAATTAATAATCTGGCTTAATGTATCTATTCGTGTCTATTAAACTTACCACAACATTTTCCAGAATGAGCTCCCCATAGGGTTCGACAGTGTGTTTTCCTAACAAGTTAGCCAAAAGAACATTGTCTTTTTTCCAGTTAATTGCTGGTGTGGGGATTCCATCAGCCACGCATGGAAGAACGGCTTGTGAATTCTCATTGACCGTGTAATGTACTTCTGTATTTTGAATTCTAGGTGGTACTATGAAGAGTTTAAAAATGATAGGTATTCAGGATGTTGAATTCAACAATATCTTTATTCACACTGAAAATTAACACACAACAGACTTTCTTGAGGGTAACTTGCTAGAAATACTAACAAAATTTATCAAGCTATTTACTTGTTTGTTACTATGAAAGCAATCCATATTTTTGATGTTAGCAAGAATTCTAATGCATCTGTACTTGTTGAATATCAATTTCTGAAAAAATAACATAGAACTGGTGAGAAATATTTAGATTTTATTTGACTTCCTGACTTTTCCTTACTTGAGTTTCTTTTGCTTATTGCAGTGGAGTAAAATAAACAAGAGCAACTAAAACCAAAAATGCTTCTATAGTTGTATAATTCCTAGATTTGTATCACAGAGATATTGTGAGGATAGACTAATAAAAGTCCCTAGTTAAAAACACTGTAAAATACTCACCTCATATTAAATATCACAAGGTGCTAAAGAAAAAAATATTTATTGCAGTATTTCACATGTGTGACAACAAATGCAAGTAAAACCGGTGAAGACATTTAATTCAGTTTTTATACTGTCATGGAGAAATTTTTACAGTGATTTCAAAATTCTGTGCAAATACTGCCTTTGCCTCAAATTTTTTTGAAATAGAATTTAGGCAATATAGAAAGGACAGTTGACTATTTCAGGGTATTAACAAATAGTGAACTTGGAACTAAGATATTCACTTCTAAAAGAAAGGCTTAAAAAACATGAAGAATACTTGGCTCAAAAAGTAAAAACAAAGATTGGTTCAAGATGGCAGAGTAGAAGGACATGCTCTCACTCCCTCTTTCAAGAACACTGGAATCACAACTTACTGCTGAACAGTCATCGACAGGAAGATACTGGAACTCACCAAAAAAAGATACCCCACATGTAAAGACAAAGGAGAAGCTGAAATGAGACGGCAGGCAGGGTGCTATCACAATAAAATCAAATCCCATAACCGCTGGGTGGGTGACTCATAAACTGGAGAACAACTATACCACAGAAGTCCATGCACTGGAGTGAAGATTCTGAGCCCCATGTCAGGCTTCCCAATCTGGGGGTCTGGCAATGGGAGGAGGAATTCCTAGAGAATCAGACTGTGAAGGCTAGCGAGATTTGATTGCAGGACTTCAACAGGACTGGGGGAAACAGAGACTCCACTCTTGGAGGGCACACACAAAGTAATGTGTGCATCGGGACCCAGGACAAGAGGCAGTGACCCCATAGGAGACTGAACCAGACCTACCTGCTAGTGGTGGAGGGTCTCCTGTAGAGGCAGGGGGTGGCTGGGGCTCACCGTGGGGACAAGGACACGGGCAGCAGAAGTTGTGGGAAGTACTCCTTGGTGTGAGCCCTCCCTGAGTCCACCATAAGCCCCATCAAAGAGCCCGGATAGGCTGCAGTGTCAGGTCATCTCACACCAAACAACCAACAGGGAGGGAACGCAGCCCCAACCCATCAGCAGACAAGCAGATTAAAGATTTATTGAGCTCCACCAACCACCAATCCCTCCCAATAGGAAACTTCCACAAGCCTCTTAGATAGCCTCATCCACAGGAGGGCAGACAGCAGAAGCAAGAAGAATTACAGTCCTGCAGCCTGTGGAACAAAAACCACATACACAGAAAGATAGACAGATGAAAAGGCAGAGGGCTATGTACCAGATGAAGGAACAAGATAAAACCCCAGAAAGACAACTAACTGAAATGGAGATAGGCAATCTTCCAGAAAAAGAATTCATAATAATGGTAGTGAAGATGATCCAGGACCTTGGAAAAAGAATGGAGGCAAAGATCGAGAAGATGCAAGAAATGTTTAACAAAGACCTAGAAGAATTAAAGAACAAACAAACAGAGGTGAATAATACAATAACTGAAATGAAAACTATACTAGAAGGAATCAATAGCAGAATAACTGAGGCAGAAGAACGGGTAAGTGACCTGGAAGACAGAATGGTGGGATTCACTGCTGCAGAACAGAATAAAGAAAAAAGAATGAAAAGAATTGAAGACAGCCTAAGAGACCTCTGGGACAACATTAAATGCAACAACATTCGCATTATAGGGTTCCCAAAAGGAGAAGAGAAAGAGAAAGGACCAGAGAAAATATTTGAAGAGATTATAGTTGAAAACTTCCCTAACATGTGAAAGGAAATAGCCACCCAAGTCCAGGAAGCACAGAGAGTCCCAGGCAGGATAAACCCAAGGAGAAACATGCCGAGACACATAGTACTCAAATTGGCAAAAATTAAAGACAAAGAAAAATTATTGAAAGCAGCAAGGGAAAAACAACAAATAACATACAAGGGAACTCCCATACAGTTAAAAGCTACAAGCCAGAAGGGAGTGGCATGATATACTTACAGTGATGAGAGGGAAGAATCAGAACCAAGATTACTCTACTCAGCAAGGATCTCATTCAGATTCAATGGAGAAATCAAAAGCTTTACAGACAAGCAAGAGCTAAGAGAATTCAGCACCACCAAACCAGCTCTACAACAAATGCTAAAGGAACTTCTCTACGTGGGAAACACAAGAGAAGAAAAGGACCTACAAAAACAAACCCAAAACAATGAAGAAAACGGTTATAGGAACATACATATTGAAAATTTCCTTAAAAGTGACTGGATTACATGCTCCAACCAAAAGACACAGCCTTGCTGAATGGATACAAAAACAAGACCCATATATATGCTGTCTACAAGAGACCCACTTCAGACCTAGGGACACATACAGACTGAAAGTGAGGGGATGGAATAAGATATTCCGTGCAAATGGAAATCAAAAGAAAGCTGGAATAGCAATACTCATATCAGATAAAATAGACTTTAAAATAAAGAATGTTACATGAGACAAGGGAGGACACTACGTAATGATCAAGGAATCAATCCAAGAAGAAGATATAACAATTATATATGCACCCAAAATAGGAGCACCTCAATACATAAGGCAAATGCAAACAGCTCTAAAAGAGGAAATCAACAGTAATACAATTACAGTGGGGGACTTTAACACCTCATTTACACCAATGGACAGATCATCCGAACAGAAAATTAATAAGGAAACACAAGCATTAAATGATACAATAGACCAGATAGATTTAATTGATATTCATAGGACTTTCTATCCAAAAATAGTAGATTACACTTTCTTCTCAAGTACGCATGGAATATTCTCCAGGATAGATCACATCTGGGGTCACAAATAAAGCCTCAGTAAATTTAAGAAAATTGAAATCATATCAAGCATCTTTTCTGACCACAACACTATGAGATTTGAAATCAGTTACAGGGAATAAAACGTAAAAAACAAAAACACATGGAGGCTAAACAATACGTTACTAAATAACCAAGAGATCACTGAAGAAGTCAGAGGAAATCAAAAAATACCTAGAGACAAATGACAATGAAAACATGATGATCCAAAACCTATGGGATGAAGCAAAAGCAGTTCTAAGAGGGAAGTTTATAGCTATACAGGCCTACCTGAAGAAACAAGAAACATCTCCAATAAACAATCTAACCTTACACCTAAAGGGATTAGAGAAAAAAAAACAAACAAAACCCAAAGTTAGCAGAAGGAAAGAAATCATAAAAATCAGAGCAGAAATGAAATAGAAACAAATAAAACAATAGCAAAGATCAATAAAAGTAAAAGCTGGTCCTTTGAGAAGATTAACAAAATTGATAAACCATTACCCAGACTCATCAAGAAAAAGAGGGAGAGGACTCAAATTAATAAAATTAGAAATGAAAAAGGAGAAGTTACAACAGATACCACAGAAATACAAAGCATCCTAAGAGACTACTACAAGCAACTCTATGCGAATAAAATGGACAACCTGGAAGAAATGGACAAATCCTTAGAAAGGTATACCCTTCTAAGACTGAACCAGGAAGAAACAGAAAATATGAACAGACCAATCACAAGTAATGAAATTGAAACTGTTAAAAATTAAAAATCTTCCAACAAGCAAAAGTCCAGGACCAGATGGCTTCACAGGTGAATTCTATCAAACATTTACAGAAGAGCTAACATCTATCCTTCTCAAACTCTTCCAAAAAATTGCAGAGGAAGGAACACTCCCAAACTCATTCTATGAGGCCACCATCACCCTGATACCAAAACCAAAGACACTACAAAAAAGAAAATTACAGACCAATATCACTGATGAACATAGATGCAAAAATCCTCAAGAAAATACTGGCAAACAGAATCCAACAACACAGTAAAAGGATCATACACCATCATCAAGTGAGATTATCTGAGAGATGCAGTGATTCTTCAATATACGCAAATCAATCAATGTGATACACCATATTAAGAAATTGAAGAATAAAAACCATATGATCATCTCAATAGATGCAGAAAAAGCTTTTGACAAAATTCAACACCTATTTATGATAAAAACTCTCTAGAAAGTGGACATAGAGGGAACCTACTTCAACATAATAAAGGCCATATACGACAAACCTAGAGCAAACATCATTCTCAATGGTGAAAAACTGAAAGCATTGCATCTAAGATCAGGAATAAGAAAAGGATGTCCACTCTCACCACTATTATTCAATATCATTTTGGATAGCCATGGCAATCAGAGAAGAAAAAGAAATAAAAGGAATACAAACTGGAAAAGAAGTAAAATTGTCACTGTTTGCAGATGACATGATACTATACATAGAGAATCCTAAAGATGCCACCAGAAAACTAGAGCTAATCAATGAATTTGGTAAAGTTGCAGGATACAAAATTAATGCACAGAAATGTCTTGCATTCTTTTTTTTTTGGTGGTTTGTGGGCCTCTCACTGTTGTGGCCTCTCCCGTTGCGGAGCACAGGCTCTGGACGCGCAGACTCAGCGGCCACGGCTCAAGGGCCCAGCCGCTCCGCGGCATGTGGGATCCTCCCGGACTGGGGCACGAACCCACGTCCCCTGCATCGGCAGGCAGACTCTCAACCACTGTGCCACCAGGGAAGCCCTGTCTTGCATTCTTATACACTAATGATGACAAATCTGAAAGAGAAATTAATGAAACACTCCCATTTACCACTGAACAGAAAGAATAGAATACCTAGGAATAAACCTACCTAGGGAGACAAAAGACCTGTATGCAGGAAACTATAAGACACTGATGAAAGAAATTAAAGATGATATCAACAGATGGAGAGATATACCATGTTCTTGGATTGGAAGAATCAATATTGTGAAAATGACTATATTACCAAAAGCAATCTACAGATTCAATGCAATCCCTATCAAATTACCAATGGCATTTTTTACAGAACTAGAACAAAAAAATCTTAAAATGTGTATGGAGACACTAAAGACTGCAAATAGCCAAAGCAGATTTGAGGGAAAAAAACGGAGCTGGAGGAATGAGACTCCCTGACTTCAGACTATACTACAAAACTACAGTAATCTAGACAGTATGGTACTGGCACAAAAAGAGAAATATAGATCAATGGAACAGGATAGAAAGCCCAGAAATAAATCCATGCACCTTTGGTCAACTAACCTATCACAAAGGAGGCAAGGATATGCAATGGAGAAGAGACAGTCCCTTCAATAAGTGGTGCTGGGAAAACTGGAAAGCTACATGTAAAAGAATTAAATTAGAACACTCCCTAACACCATACACAAAAATAAACTCAAAATGGATTAGAGGGCTTCCCTGGTGGCGCAGTGGTTGAGAATCTGCCTGCCGATGCAGGAGACACGGGTTCGTGCCCTGGTCCGGGAGGATCCCACATGCCGCGGAGCGACTGAGCCCGTGAGCCATGGCCGCTGGGCCTGTGCGTCCGGAGCCTGTGCTCCGCAACGGGAGAGGCCACAACAGTGAGAGGCCCGCATACCGCAAAAAAAAAAAAAAAAAAAAAAAAAAATGGATTAGAGACCTAAATGTAACACCAGACACTATAAAACTCTTTGAGAAAAACATAGGAAGAACACTCTTTGACATAAATCACAGCAAGATCTTTTTTGATCCACCTCCTAGAGTAATGGAAATAAAAAGAAAAATAAACACATGGGACCTAATGAAACTTCAAAGCTTTTGCACAGCAAAGGAAACCATAAACAAGACTAAAAGACAACCCTCAGTATGGGAAAAAAATATTTGTCAGTGAATCATCGGACAAAGGATAATTTCCAAAATATATAAACAGCTCATGCAGCTCAATATTAAAAAAACAAACAACCCAAACCAAAAATGGGCAGAAGACCTAAATAGACATTTCTCCAAAGAAGACATACAGATGGCCAAGAAGTACATGAAAAGCTGCTCAATAGAGAAATGCAAATCAAAAGTACAGTGAGGTATCCCCTCACACCAGTTAGAATGGGCATCATCAGAAAATCTACAAACAACAAATGCTGGAGAGGGTGTGGAGAAAAGGGAACCCTCTTGCACTGCTGGTGGGAATGTAAATTGATACAGCCACTATGGAGAACAGTATGGAGGTTCCTTAAAGAACTAAAAATAGTAGTAGCGTATGACCCAGCAATCCTACTAGTGGGCATATACCTGGAGAAAACCATAATTTAAAAACACACAGGCACCCCAGTGTTCACTGCAGCACTATTTACAATAGCCAGGTCATGGAAGCAACCTAAATGCCCATCTACAGATGAATGGGTTAAGAAGATGTGGTATATATATACACAATGGAATATTACTCAGCCATAAAAAGGAACAAAACTGGGTCATTTGTAGAGACATGGATGCATCTAGAGACTGTCATACACAGTGAAGTAAGTCAGAGAGAGAAAAACAAATATTGTATATTAACACATATATGTGGAACCTAGAAAAGGTACAGATGAACCAGTTTGCAGAGCAGAAATTGAGACACAGAAGTAGAGAAAAAACGTATGGATACCAAGCGGGGAAAGCTGCAGGGGTGTGGTGGTGGTGGTGTGATGAATTGGGAGGTTGGGATTGACATGTATACACTGATGTGTATAAAATGGATGACTAATAAGAAAAAAACCAAAAAAGTAAAAATACACTCCCCTCCCCAAACAATAAATTTTGGAATTATTCAGATATATTGCTGAGAAATGGATCAATCTTAATGACATCTTTTAGAACAACTGGTTTCAGCAAAAATTATTTTTTTATGATTATATGAGTAAATATACAAAGATTATGTGAATGATTATATGCATAAACAATAGATAATACGGAAAATCAAAAATCTATTTTGCTGAATGGTATGTCACAAATATTCATTTTTCATTAATGTATGCTATATTTTTATTATCTCCTTTATCCAGGTTTCCTTGGAGTTTATACTTCAACTTTTCTCATGGTTACAAAATTGCAGCATTAGTACATTTACTTAAATTCATTCTTTTTCAAAATGAAAATTTTAAGGCTGTGACTTTATATTTGATTATACTTTGGCCACACACCATACATTTTGATATGTGGTGTCCTTATTTTTATTATTTTCTAAATAATGTGAAAATAAAACCATATTCTTTGACCTACTTGTTGACCAGAATGGTAGTTTTTAAATTGGCTGGGGTTGGGGTTTTGGCATTAAAAGTTCATTACACATTTCTAGCTTTATTGCGTTGTCGCCAGGAATTGTGGCCTATACTTTTAAATTATTATGAACAATTTCTTTGTTGTTTAGTATATAGTCAATTTTGGTAAATTTTCTACAAACACTTGAAAGAAGGAATTTTACTTGAAACTAAAGGACTAATGTGTATTAATTAGTTCAATTATATTAACTGAAAGCAGGTATAAAACTGTAGAAAATTCAAATACACCTGAAAGTTAAAAAACAGCTTTCACAAATTTTTTTAAAAGGGAAAAAGTAGAAACTCATCATTAAAATAACAGTTACCTCTGAAAATAGTAGTTCAAAACAGTTTAGTTTGCTTATTGTTTCTTACCACTGATATTCATAGGTATTCTACCTTTAAAGTATACAATTAAAAACAATAACAAAATAACAACTAAAATATTTCAATGCTGATCTTCAGATTTTTTGTTAGTTGTCTGAATGCAAAGGAAACAATGGTATTTTTTCTATTATTCAAATATACCTGTAAATATTTTGCTACATACTTTAAAATAATGAATCAAATAGATCTCCAATTCTCATTAGATTCACATTACATTTATAATGTAGGTCACATGGTGATTAGTTTTGAGCCAAGATGACTTGCACCTTGAAAAGTAAAGCAGAAGAGTAACAAAACAAATGGACTCCTCATAAGCCAAATTAAAGATCCCAATAATCACAATATGAGGGGATTGGCAACACATTAATTATCCTGGCTTTATTAATAAAATCTCTCTTTGTCACACACATATATGCACACACGAATAAACATAGCCTACCAAAAACATATTTGAAGGGCAAGTGTACTTACATACCACATGAACACACACACTCGACTCTTCATTACTGTTTTACATTGTTTTGATTTTCATCGTACTTTTTTCCTGGTGTCTTTCTCTTCTTTGCCATGGTAATGTAGCACACTGAAATGATTTATGCTAAACAACCTACCATGTACAGTGAGCTTGGTGCTCGTGCTGCTTGATCCTGCCACATTAGCTGCTGTGCACGTGTACTGGCCAGCATCACCAGGCTGAGCAAATGCTATTTGCAGAGCTCCAGAGCTGAGGATGCGCTGGCGGATTGATTGCATAATTACATGCCCATCTTTATGCCACGTAATGTCAGGGGGTGGGAGGCCATCTGCCTCACAGGGTAGCGTGATGGGCTTATCCACAGCAATGATATATTCCTTAGGATGGGGGCTAATGACCGGAGGAACTAAAAGATACAAGGTTTGAATGTTATCTTAAAAGCAGGAATGTACCATTTACACACCACAGTATTACTCTAGCAAAGTGAGGTCACATTGACAAGAAACAAAGCCCTGACTCTACCATATCATCACCAAAGGATTGCTGTAGCTTGTTTGCGTTGGAAAAGAAAATTCATTGAACCCATTGTAGAAGATTATTCTCCATCTAGTTAACAAATATAAATGATAATCAATTTTAAATAAGGATATAAACATGTACTCAGGAGGGATTTCATGTCTAGAAAACTTAGACTGTGTTGACAGAGGTGTTTTCTTTAACATACATGTATTGTGATTCATCAGCTACTTAAAACTTCCAAAATAGACCCCTTCAAGGTTTGGAAATTGTTCACCTGCTCAAAGATCCTTTTATTCATGCGTTTCCTACAGTGCTTATGATCTCATATACAGTGGTCATATTTAACAAGGTATTTTGTTAATGAATAAAGGAGTAAAGAGGTAGACTATGGAAAAGAATTACAATTAACCCTTGAACAAGGCAGGGGTTAGGGATGACGACCCTGTGTGCTACCGAAAATCTGAATATAACTTATAGTTGGCCTTCTGTATCCTTGTCTCCTCTGTATCTGTGGTTTTGCATCTGCAGATTCAACCAACCTTGGATTGTACAGTAATGTATTATTTACTACTGAAAAAAAATCCACGTATAAGTGGACCTGCACGGTTCAAATCATGTTGGTCAAGGGTTGACGGTATATAGATAGAACTCTTCCCACTTCTTCAGAAAATGGTGGAAGGGCTTATGATTAGGATTTCTCTTCCTAGTGTTTACAATAGATTTCTCTTCCTAGTGTTTACAATAGATTACACTAAGTATATTCTACTGAGCTTTTCTTACCCTTTCCTGCCTTGGGGCCATCTCACATGCTGCCCTCTCTTCCTTGGACACTCTGCTACTTTTACATGGCTCATCCTAGCTCATCATTCAGGTCTCAGCTCCAGTGGTACCCACCTCAACTCCAATAGTATCCCCCCCGCAAGTAGTTGTTAAAGCTTACTTTAACCACTAGTGTAAAGTGGTCCCCACATTTTCCCATTTTGGAATATTGAAATGCTGTTAGTTGTTCAAAGTGTTTCTTTTTCTTTTTTGAAAAAAAGTGTTTCTTTTTTTTCATATCAATAGTTTTAATCAATTAGTGAAGGAAAAAAACCCTCACTAATTCTTTTCTATGACCTCAGTGTTGCCAAAACCAATGAATATTTCTTGGTCATCATCCTAACTGACCTTTCGCTTGCATTAAAAAAGCTGTCTGCTCCCTTCTTGAACCCCTGTCCTCTCCTAGCCTCCATCTAGTTTTCCTCTGTCATCTCTTCCCTCGCCTTTGGATTCTTTTCCAGTGTTCTCTCTTTTCTCAGACCTCTTAACAATGCAGAGTCCTGGGGCTTTGTCCTTAAGCTCTTTTCAGTCCAAATTCTCATCCAGTCCTGTAGACTGAAATACCCTGATTACTTCCAAATTTATATCTTAGACTATACTTCTCCCTTGAGTTCTGAATTCATAAATATTCAATGCTTTTTGACATCTCTGCTAGGATTTCTAATAGTTTCCCACATCTCACATGATTAAACAGAAATCACACTTTCCTTCCTCCCAAACTAGTTCCTATCCCTCACAGCACTATCTCCCATCTCTAGCTCAGGCCCAAAGCCCAGGAAACATCCTTAACTCTTCTCTTTTCCTAACCTCCCAATCTGATTAATCAGCAATCCTGTCAATTACATCTCCAAAGAGTTCTTGAATCCACCACTTGTTTTTCATTTTCCCCTGCAACTCACACACCCACTCGCACTCCCAGCCAGACCGTATCACATGATGCCTAGAGCACTTTACTAGTTCTTCCAGCTCTAGTCTTGTGCTTTCTCGAAATCATTATCTATATACCAGCAAAAGAGGTCTTCCTAAAACCAAACAAGAGTCTTGGTTAAATCATTAAAAGGCTTCAACATTGCACACAAAAGGAAATCTTACCCCTCCTCTGGTCCTTCGGGCCCTCCATGCACTGGCCCACTTTCTCTTCTGACCTCCTTCACATTTTGCCAGCCTTCCCAGGTTCCTTACTGTCAGCCACACTGGCACGCTTCTTTTCTTACCCTTTCCTGCCGTGGGGCCATTGCACGTGCTGCCCACTCTTCCTTGGACACTGCTACCTTTACATGGCTCATCCTAGCTCATCATTCAGGTCTCAGCTCCAATGGTAACCCCCCTCAGCTCCAGTGGTACCCCCATCAGTAGGTTAAAGCCTACTTTAACCACTAGTGTAAAGTGGTCCCCACATTTTCCCACTATTCTCCATCTCAGCCTTTTGTTTTCCCTCTGCATAGCATATGTCAGAATTTATCATAATTTCATTTATTGGTAGTTTCATTTTTTTCCTTCTCCACACTATAAGGAAAGGATCATATCTATAATGGTCAATGTATTTCTACTTATTATCCCAATAAACACTTGTTAAAGAAGGGTTGTAAAATACAAATAAATTAGATTTACAATCTGCAGGTAAGTGAGCTTTACTACAGTTATTAATTCACCGTAAGAAAATCACAGAACAAGGAAATTCAAATCAGCAATGCAAACTGAGCAGCTCGGAACCCATCTCTAGGTCACGTCTTGATCCACAAAAACAGTGCATGGAAGATATGAACATTACATCAAGAAAATATAAGTTAAATGTAAAAAAAAAACCCCACTGTCTTCAGAATATTTTTTTCCATCAAGCTGGTTTAACTGCAATTATGATTTATTTTTTTGTTTCATGACTCTTATTGGTGATTCTTTAAAATGTAAAAAATTAACGATTAGTTTTTTAAGTGGATATTACAATCCAGTATTTTGTAATGTATACAAAGTAGTATTACAGAGAGAATAGTTTTAAAAATCACCTTAAATATGTGCTACAATGAAAGTACCAAATAGAGGTTCACAGAAATTCAAAATATCATGAGATGCCTCAGTTTTCTTATATAAATAATGCCCCAAAACACCCAAGCACTAAATTTTTTCCTTCATAAGGTTAATAGAAAAACATATAGGATAATATAAACTAAGAATGTTAATTAAGAACTATGGTGGCATCATTACTTTAGATATTTGAATTTTGATATACACTATTATAAGCATCTTTGCAATGAAGACATAGAGATTTATTATTTAGGTACCTTGGACATTTAACTTGATTTTGCCCAAGGCTGTACCAGCTGGATTCTGAGCCACACACATGTAAGTACCAGCATCCTCTCTGACAGCTCTGGAGATCTGCAAGCCACCACGAGGAAGAAGTGCATGGCTTCTACCTACATCATAGTTACAAAAGCAGAGTGAGAAGACTTTTTATTTTCATTAACAAATCATACCGACTTCTGAATTATAAAAGTGAGTTCCCATTATTTTCTTGATTGAAACGGTACCTGAAGTGATGACTTTGATACCTTCCTTTTGCCAACTGATGAAAGGACTGGGAGTCCCTGTTGCTTCACATGGTAATAAAATGGGATTGTTTAGAATGACGGCTAGTTCACTTGGCTGAGGCTGAATGACTGGAGGCTCTGTAAGAACCAATCAACAGAAATAAGCAAAGGCTCTAGTTAGTAGCATAAATGTCTATAGTAGCCATGAGGTTAAACATGCCTGAATTCAGAATTCCAAAATATTAGTGATTTCATTGTCCCAGGGAAAAGCAAATAGCTGTCATATCACATTTTTTGAGTCCTGTTACTATAGCCAGTTTCCATTAGAAGAACTCCATAGAAAAGATTAATATCAGAAACAGATCATAAAAATTCAAGAAGACAATTTAGGGGCTGTTTTGTGTGGTTGGTCATCTGTATGTTTTCTTTAGTCTATTGAAGAACATCTATCAGGCTTTCATATCCCCCAAATATTACTGTGGTTTACGACTCTAGACGGTACCACCTGTCAAGAATAAACATGACTTAGAAAAGTACAAGAGCAAAATTTTACTGAATAAATAACCTTTCATACCTTGGACATAAAGGCTCACATGTCGATGTGCAGAACCAGCTGCATTCCTGGCAACACAAGTATATCTTCCAGCATGGCTTAACTGAGTGGCAAAGATTTCAATTGCTCCTGAAAAGGAAAAGTTTTTCATGCACAGTGCGTCCCTGTTTTTCCGGTTTGCTAAACCAGGTCTCTCTGCTTTTGTGTCAGTCTGCCCCCTAGCACAGTACTGCGTGGCTTGCATTCATACTTGCACTCCCTGTGCTTACCTACCATAGTATTTTTTAACAGCTTTATTTAGGCAAAACGTACAGACCATAAAATTCACTGATTTAAATGTACAATACAATGATTTTTAGTATATTTACAGAGTTGTGCAATTATAATTTAATTTTAGAAAATTTCCATGATGCCCAAAGAAATCTCACTCCACTTAGAGACCTGCCTCATTCCCAACCCCAAGTGTAAGCAATCGGTAATCTAATCTCTCTCTCTCTCTCTCTCTCTCTCTCTCTCTCTCTCTCTCTCTATATATATATATATATATATATATATATATATATAGGCCTTTTCTGGAAATTTCATATAGATGGGATCATACAGAAGGCTTTTGTGTCTGACTTCTACTGTGAGCATAGTTTTTGAGTTTCATCTGCTGTAGCAGGTGTCAATATTTTTGTTCCATTTTATTGCTAAATAGAATTCCATCCTGTGAATTATCCACATTTTGTCTATCCGTTCACCAGTTGATGGACATTTACATTGTTTCTATGTTTTTGGCTATTGTGAATGATGCTGTATGAACATTTGCATATAAGTCTTTGGGTGGACATATGCTTTCATTTCTCTGGGTAGGGACCTAGGAACGGAGTTGCTGGGTCATATGGTAACTGTCTAACATTTTGAGAAAAGTTCTAAACTGTTTTCTTAGCACAGTACTTTGTGCTGAAGAGTAGTTAATTTATATTTTATGATTTTACTTGCTACCCGTTTATGCAGATTTCTGAGGTAGCCAAAATACTATGCTTTGAAAGCCAAGTTCCATCCTGAGAACAAATCTTTCATTATTTCCCTTCTACTGAAGAAATAAACAAATTCTCTTAGAATAATATGCCCATACTCATAAAGCCTCAGGAGTTAGTTGCTACTTTAGTTTATCTCCAGTATACCTCCCCATTGCAGGATGAATTTCCAGAAACACAAATGTGAATCACTTATACTTTCATTTAGGTGAATATTTTCTCTTTAGTATTATAAAATTTTCAATACTTAAATTCTATAAATGATGGTTACTACCACCCTCAAAAATTATCCATATCATAGCACTTAACACCCAGCCCTACTTGCTAAATTACTGAAACCTTAAAAGCAAGAGCCCTGTCTTAGTTTTATATCCTCAGAAACTCAGTGGAGTATTTAGCCTATTTTAGGTACTAAATGTTTGTTGAATGAATGGACGTTCTATTTGGCCGACAAAAGAAGTGTGGTTCACTCAAAGGCAACCAGTAAATTTGTTAAACCTTAGGTTTAGTAAATATGCACATAAAATCCCAGTGGTCATGCTTAATATATGCATATCAGTCCTAGATATTATCTGTTATTTTGTTTTAAGACTTTTTTTCTATCCCTTTCCCAAGTTCCCCCTCCCCACTGTTAAGTGCATTTTTTCCCAGATGCCTAAGCCCAGGAATACAGATGTACTTTATTCTTTTATTTTGGTGCAACAGAATTCCAAGTAAGGCCATCCAGTAAAAACGAATCCAGTCAATAGCTGTGTAATCGCTGATCTGGGTCTTACCTGAGGACAGAATTCTATAGCCCTCTCCTCTGGGAAGCAGTCTTATACCATTTTTCGCCCAGTGAATTGAGGGAAATGGAACTCCTGAAGCCGTGCAGGTGATCACGGTGGGGGTGTGCGTGGTTACTAGGAAGTCAGTAGGCTCATCAGCTATGGAAGGTGGAACTAAAAGAAAAACAACAAAAGGAAAGAAAACTACATGTTCCCAACCCTTACAGATTTCCAAAGCCTCCTCATATATCTTTCTCTTTCTACTCTGAAAGTGAGTGCTTGGTCAGTGGAAAAGGAAGCTCTCTTGTGAAGTAGAGGAATGATGGAATGATATCATTATAATAACTTTCAGTCCACATACTAAGCCAGTTCTACCTTGGACAGTGAGATCCACAGTTCTCTTATCCTCTCCGGCATCACTTGTCACAGTGCACTCATAGGTTGCAGTGTCATCCACAGAAGGGGAAATAATTACTAGTGAACCTGAAGAAAGGAGCCTAGAAGAGAGATTTCAAAGTAATGAGGTGCTATATATCAATTTTCATAAATGTTTCTAGTTGGTTCAACATGGTACTATCTTGTGAATTGAGGGAAATGGAACTCTACTCATGTTAACATGAGCATCATTTTATGCATCAGACTTTAAGTTTATATGGCAGTGGGTTAATAGGACCTCAACCTTGACATCTGCAGGAAGCAGTGGTGTGGAATGATTGTGTTAAGAGGGAATCTTGAATTTTCTGAATGCTTATAGCATAATCAACCATGTTCTCCCAGGAGAAATACAGTGAAATGAGCACACTGATGATAGCCATTGTTTACTGACCATTGAACACATTCCCGGCACCAACTCAAATGCTTCACATTAATCATCTCTAAAGTTCACAATAACTTTGCAGATTGGTATTTGATTATTTCTACTGACAGATGGGTAACTACAAGTCTGTCTGTCTTGCACCTTTCTCTACTTCACACGTCTCCTTACACGTGGTGGATACCTTCGAGACGCATAGTACATAAATCAGAGTCTCTTCCTTAACTTTGAATCAACTCAAAACTAAAGTGATCTGAATCACTTCAAATGTTCAGAAGGTTGATTAAATACACATACATTATTTAAAGTAATCTAATGAATCACTTTGCTGTATAGCTGAAACTAACATAACATTGTTAATCAACTATGCTCCAATATAAAATAAAAATTAAAGCAAATATGTATCAAAATGAAAAATCATTTTAGTGTGGTTGAACACACTAAAAAAATTAAAGTAATCTAAATAAGAATATCTGTATTCTTACTTCAAACTGTGCAATGATGAATGGAAATGATTTGATTCAAGGGAAACATACTTGACCTGCTTTTTTATTCAAGGGCATTGTACAATTCCCCCATAGTATATGCTTTCAAGTCACTAAACGCCCAATGCCAAAAGAGTTAAAGGGTGAGAAAGAGGGAGAAGCAACAGAGTTTCAAGTGAAACACTCCTAGTTTCATATTTCCTGATGTATCAGAACTGATTTTTGTTAAGGTAGGTCTATGAGAACATTTGCTTTCAGTACTATGGCAAACCTTTTGCAAGATATCTATTAACTTGAGATACAAGACATGATGCTTAGCTAAAGCATCAGAAATTCCTAGTTTTTTTTTTAAAGGTTAGTCTTTAAAAAATATGATGTCATATTAAGAGCAATGGTAGTCAAGCTGGAAGAGCAATGGTAGTCAAGCTGGACGAATACAAAAAACTGGGAGAAAATGCTGTTCTTCCTTCCTCCACATGCTGCCAAATACCTATGCTGTATTTCAAGGTATAAAATTTGACTCTTATTCTGCAGCTAAAGCTTGTATTATTTCTACAGAATAGTTTTTCTTTTATACCAAATGATGTTTTAATCTTTTGTCTTTATAAAATTCCAAAAGATACTAAAAAAAAAAAAGCAGAATGGAAATTAATCTTTTAGAGCTCAGACAGTTATCTACAGGACTTATGAAATAGAGAAGTTGTACCTATAATTCAGAAATAAGATTTTAGGTTGCAAAACTAATTCTATATTAAGAAAAAATAATATGCTCTCTACATACTAGCTAGTTCTTCATACTTTATATATTTGCTGTCCCCATTGATAGAGTTTAAATGTTAATTCTTTTAAAAATTATGTTTCTAAATAATAGGTGGGATTTTCCAGTTAAATTACTCCTTACCGGTATGAATTCTGATTTTGATCCACATTAAGAAGATGCCCATTTTTTCTCCAGTTGATTGATGGTTTTGGTATCCCAGTAGCCTCACAAGCCAGAGTGGTTTGAACATTTACTGTTACAGTTATGTTGGTAGGACCCAGAGCAATAGATGGAGGGACTAAAACGAAGTCACCAAGTAAGAAACACGTTCAGTAAATAGTATGCCATTCGAAGTATCTCTGCCAAACTGAAATTAATCATTGCTAACTTGCTTTATAGTTAGGAACACAATAAGGTTCTGTGAATTTACACAGGGTTGTGATGATGCTCTTCATAATGGGTCTTCACTGCTCATAATATAGTGTAATACATTTAAATAGTATTAGATATGAAGGTCTTTATGTTATGACCTCACTGGTTTAGGCTACCAAAGAACACCTGACCCAAAGATTGGATGTTGTTCGTAAAAGTACATTTACCATGGACTTGTAAATCTATGCGCCTGCGATCTGTTCCAGCAGCATTGGTAGCCATACACAAATATCTCCCACTATCAGTAACGTGTGCTGACTGGATGTGAAGGAATCCATTTTCCAAGATGGAGTATCTACAAGAAAGATCACAAGTGAGGTCCTCCGGATCAGCCTTTCTGATTATGCACATTTTGACTGAGAACATTATAAAATACCCAGTTAAATCCATTTTCAGTCCTTTTCCTACTTCAGGAATTTATAATACCCTTGGTGGAAAAAAAAGGATGTTCTGCAAAGGTGCAGAGCAGATGGGCTTGTGATCTTGGATAGATTATAATCATTACATTTTGAATGTAACTCTTAAGAATTATGCTTTTAAAATACTATATTTTGATCCTCATTTAAGATGAAGAGACTCATTTTAGAATGAAAAGACCCAAATAATGCACTGGATCAAAGATTTAAAAACTTATATTTCAGTTCTTACAGTATATTTTATCCTTTTCCAGAATTGTTACCTTGCATGATTCTCAGATAGAACAGCTCCATCCTTTCTCCATGTTATCCTTGGGGTTGGCACACCTTCCGCAAAGCATTCCAATACAGTTGACTTGTTTAAGTGAATGACAAGACTCTGGGGGCCACTCTTTATGCTTGGAGGAACTGCACAAGAGATGCATGTGGAAAACTTCCTTTATATCAATATCATAGCCTGAACTAAGACTCTTAACAGGTAATACAAAGTGAGATTTGAGTCAAATGTATGGCTTTGCCTACAGCTAATTCAGGTTAGTATAAATAGAATTGGGGTTTAATTCCTAAAGTCTTAGTCAAGATAAGATTTTATTTTAAAATTTACTTAAAAATGAAGAGTAAATGGGTGGGGAAGCTTTAAATCCCTGATATGGTGTATGAAATCTGGCTTTCTAATGAAAGAGGCTTGAATAGAATAAAAGTCAGCTCTGGTATCATACAAATTAAAGATGATATTTCTTATTTCTCTTTGGCCAAATAATGGTCAGAGAATGTTAATACTGGAACAACTTCACTTTAAATAAAGGATAGAAAGTGGGCTGTTATAACAAAGCACATCTGTGATTAATCATGCAAGTCTCAGAGTGTGTATTTTATTAATCATTGAGTTCATATGGGAATAGTAAACTTGAATTTTAATTTTAGTGTTAGAGATATTAGCTGCCTGGGTTACTCAACTTGTAAAGTTTCGTATATTAAAAATCCAAAGGGACGGTTTTGAAAAAGTCTATCATATTCTTGAAATTTGGCAGATTTTAGTGTTTAGATTTTATATTTGAGAAAATTACAGTCCCATGGCAGTCTCTGTCTAGCACATATATAATCAAACACCAACATCAACAAAGGTGACTAATTGGCTACTTGTCATCCAGAGACTTAGTGTATTAACTTCTCCAATGGCTCTGATCTGAATGACACAAAACATCAGGATATGCTGATAACAATTGGACATATATTGTCCTCTAACAGAAATGTATCTTTGTTTTTTGAAATTGAGTTAGTTTGAATACAGTGATAGTACAAAAATCACATGTTGTCTTTATGAAAAGAAATAAGATAAGCACAAGAATTTAGTATGCTCATAAAAAATAAAAATGCTATCATCTCTTTAAATGCCCTTATCTAAATTTTTAAGTTGTGAAACAGTGATTAATTTTTCTTACCATTTACAGTGAGAATAAATTCTCTTGTAGTCTTTCCTGCAATGTTGCTGGCAACACAGGTATAATTGGCTGTATCACCTAGATCTGCATTATTAATTTGTAAGTATCTCCCTCCAGATAGGATTCTTACTCGAGGTGTTGCCTGGATTCAGAAAGAAAAATTTACCATTAAAATGTTGGACAAATAAAATATTAATCATCAAAAGTAACTATAGTGAACTGCAGTGCACCAGTCTCCCAGTATCTTTGTCTGCTCCCCCCACCACTATCCTGGTATCAAAAACTCTTGGGAAATATTTCTATGAGTGTAGTTAAAGCAAGAGCACAATCAGTGTCTCCAGTTCTTCACAGTGACGGCCACAATGAACCTCTGAAGGATGAAAAGTTGTCTCAGGTTGGGCCCATTCGAGCTCCCCAGAAAGATACTGCTGGAAGTGTTGGAATAAGGCATAGTTTTACTGGAATCACCGGTAGTGAGGATGACATAGCTTGGTGGCAGTCTTACCACCATGTGGGGACAGCTTGTTCTGAATCTAACGTAAGCAGAGTTGGGATTCAGAGAAAGGCCAGAGATGCTTGACTACATGGTTAGAGCCTCTGGATCTAGTAATGCCTAAAGCTTAAGTTCACCAATTACTATAGCTAACAAATATCTCTTATTTTCCATTTAAATTATTTTGAGTTTGAATTCTGTCACTTAAAGCTGAAAGTTTCCTGACTAATAAATTAACTTTGGTTAACTTATAGGAAATAATTATCCTTCAACATATTTAACATAAGTAAATAAATGATTTTAGTCTACAAATATTTATTAAGCACTTATTCTGCATCCAAGCATGGGACCAAGAATTATGAAAATGCAGAGACCTATATTGAAATGAAATACTGAAATATAATGAAATCTAATCTCTGCTATAATGTCCAATTTGGGATTGTTCATAGACTTTAAAAAATGCCAGGTAACATCAAAGACTGATATTTTCTGATTGTGCCTAAGTGAAACTACTCCAGGAAGAGCCCAAATAAGATTTTTCTACCATATGAGTTCTGTCCCAGATAAACATATATTTCTAATGAAAAAAGTTGTTCACACTAACATAGACAGTTCAGGTCAATGTATCTTGAAAGTTCACACATTTTCTCTAGGCCTTTCCTTGCTACAGGGGCTATTAATGGTAAACTTTTATTACTTCTGATGAGAATAAGTGATTTCTTAAACATACATGGAAAGTTCTACGAAACATATTTTAATTTTGATATGGGTATAGCAGGATTTTAGGCTAATAAAAAAATTCTGAGTTGATTCTCATGTCTTTCTTCCATGAACATCAGTAAGTTCTGCTAACTTATTCAGTCCCACTACAATGTTCTCTGGTTCTCTTCTCATTTACTGCCAGTGATTATTCCAAATTTGATTTCTTTCCTCAGATAGAACATCATTCTCAACTGATGACCTTAATTCCTTTGAGAAAATCAAAGCCGGGTGCCCGCCATTTCTCCCTCTCATCTCTTGCATATGAATACAACCTTCCTTCCTCTTTTTCCATCTCTGTGGAAAAAGGTCAATGCTTCTGTCCAAGGCTAATCTCTTCACCTGTCACCAGGGTCCCAGCCCTTCCCCACTTGACACACTTAGTCCTGTATCTTCCATCTCTTTCAGTAAATAAGCATATACAAATCTCTTTTGTATTTAAGTAACAGTCCACAATCATTAACACTTCCTCTTCTTTAACTCCCCCAGACAGCTGTAACCTGTCTTCTACTTTGATCACTCTATTGAAGAACCGCTGTTCAGATCGTTAATCAAGTCTATGTATTGCCAAAGCCAGTGAATACAGCTTAATTTGTATCTTAACATGGACTCTGTTAACCACTCCCTCTGTCTTCCTTGGCTCTCAGTACACCAATGTCTCCTATATTTAATCTTATTTCTCTGGGTCCTCATCCTCAGTCCCATTCTTCTCTTCTTCCTTTGCTCACCTTTTAATTGTCAATGTTGCCTTAGGCTTTATTCTCATTTACAGGTCTTCTCACACTGTGTGCTTTCTGGTTGACCTCATACAAACCGATGGCTTCGGGAACAGGTTACACCATTGAGGACCACCAAATCAAAGATGTTTTTGATGAAATATGGACCCATATTTCTTAGTGCTTCTTAGAAGCTCCACTCGGATAATATATAGGTAATTCAAACTCAAAATATCTAAAACTGGACTCATTTTTTCCCCCCATAACTGTTGAAATCAGTCTGTCCCAGTACTGACATCACTTGGTCATATCTGAGATTAGCCTGAATTTCTGTATCATCAACATTCACTCAGTCCCTATCTGAACACCTAATGGTCTAGAGTGAAATGCACATATGGGAGATAAGACTATGGAGGAAAAGTCAGAGCATGAAGGGCTTTGTGAGCTAAGCTGGGCAGTTTAATCCGAATCCTGAAATCTATGGAGAATCATCAAAGGATTTTTTTTTTTTAAACATCTTTACTGGAGTATAATTGCTTTACAATGGTGCGTCAGTTTCTGCTTTACAACAAAGTGAATCAGTTATACATATACATATGTTCCCATATCTCTTCCCTCCTGCGTCTCCCTCCCTCCCACCCCTCTAGGTGGTCACAAACCACCCAGCTGATCTATGGGGAGGGGGAAGGGTGGGCTGTGACGAAGGGAGAAAGTGGCATCAAAGGATTTTAATCAAGGTCTACTTCAACCTTACCAAGCTAGCTGCAGTTCCTGGGACAGCAGCATTCCTTCTCCTGTAATGTCTTTGTACATGCTATCACTTATGTTTGGAATCCCCTTCTTTCTCACCCAACATCTACCCAACATTTAAACTGAACTCACTCTTTCCAAGAGGCTCCCCTGGGCTATTCCTTACCCTTCAGTCTGGATTACTTGCTTCTCCCCTCTGTTTCCATAAAATGCTGTATATCCCTCTAAGATATTGTTCATTGAATATCAGCAGTATCAATTTTCTACAATCTTTGATATACTTCTGTATATTTTCAGATAGTCTGTGAGCTCCTTGAGGATCAAGATTATTCTCAGGGGCAATCATAGTGCCTAGCATTTTAACAGGCACACAATAAATAGAGAAACTGAGGCACAGGACTGTTAAGTGATATGCATGATGATTTAACAAGGAAGCAACTCTCAGAAACCAGTCTCTGTGTTTGGCATTTGTGTGATCTGATGACAGCGAAAGTCTTTCTGCCTTATGTATTAGGGACACCATTTCCTTTTATTTAGGCACAGCGTACCACAATAGGTCATACTAACAGGATGAGGAAGAACAAAGGAGAAACAAAAGGATAAGTAAGTACTAGGATAAGGACAATCAGAGCATTCAAAGTCAAGGCTTTGAGCCAAGCCTAAAGGCCTATTTAGGATCCTGGGCTGTGACACTATAGGGCAGCAGACAGATATCACCTGAGCGTGGGAACCTTTAAAGAGCCAGTAACTGTGTTTTCAAAGATTCCAGTCCATATTCCTGGTGTTGCACAGATCCTTGGGGTCACTCCTGAGGACCAAGTTTAGACTAGGGAAATTCAGTAATAGGTTTGCCCTACGGAGCTGGCAGGACAGGTCAGGTCTTTTGAGACTCTGATAGTTTCTTCCCTCTCAAGTAAAGACAAATGGTGCAGATGAACCTATTTGCAGAGCAGGGATAGAAAAGCAGATGTAGAGAACGGACATGTGGACACAGTGGGGGAAAGGGAGGGTGGGATAAATTGGGAGATTAGGTTTGGCATAAATACACTACCATGTGTAAAATAGATAGCTAGTGGGAACCTGCCATATAGCACAGGGAGCTCAGCTCGGTGCTCTGTGATGACCTAGATGGGTGTGATGTTGGGGGGCGGGAGGTCCAAGAGGGAGAGGATATATGTATATATATGGCTGATTCACTTCACTGTACAGAAGAAACTAACACAACATTGTAAAGCAATTATACTCCAATTAAAAAAAAAAAGACATAGCTGAGTGTTTTCATTCAACTTTAATCCACGGGCTCCAGGAGATATATACTTGGGCCAATTTACAGAGTATATGAATCAAAATACCTGTCTTTTGCCTCATAACTAGCTAGTAACTACTCCAAGAAGGCTGAGAAAAAGCCTGATTAAAGGACCCTATGCCCACCCCTGTAATGTTGAATAACTAGTAGTCTGACATTGTTTGGCTTTATCTCCCTAGCAAGGACTCTACTGCTGATTTTTTTTTTCTCACAATGAATCTGTGGAATTTAGCAAGATTTACCTGTAACCGTTCTCCATTTTTAAGCCAAGTGATTACAGGTGGGGGCACTGCATCCGATTTGCATTCCAATGTCACTTGTCTGTTCCGTAACACAGTGAAATCCTGGGGCTCATCAGTTCCAGCAATATTAGGGGGGACTGGGCATGAGAACAAATACACCAAAGGCTTTTAATAAACAGGATATAAAATGATCTGGATTATCTGAGGTGTTCAACGAATGTTGCTTCTGCTATATGACATAAAAAGCATAAACTGAAAACATTACTCATTCAATTTATAGTACAATGATTATAAATAGTGAAAAATTTTTTACCTTCCTCAGTACTTTCACATACATCAAGTAATGAAATTCTTCCAATGGCCACGTAAATGACAGGATAAGTAATATAATCACATTTTATCACCTTTTAACAGATAAAGAAACTAAGTACAAAGAAGGGATTCCTTGTCTAGCTCTACACTTGGTAATAATTTTCTCTGAACATCATATTTTAAAACCTCTAAATTAGGGTCTGCCCATTATAATATACAGAAATATGTACATTTTTCTTAATATGCAGAAAGGGGGAGGGGTAAAATAGGGGTAAGGAATTAAGAGGTACAAACTACTATGTATAAAAAAAATAAGCTGCAAGGATATATTGTAAAGAGAATACAGTCAATATTTTATAATAACTTTAAATGGAGTATAATTTATACAAATTTTCAATCACTATGGTTTATACCTGAAATTAATATAATATTGTAAATCAACTATATCACAATTAAAAAATGTACCTTTTTTATGTGACTCTTATATACACAATTTACATGTCAATTAGTGGCAGGTCTAATTTTTTGTGTAGGACTGGCGGGGCGAGGGGAACACTCCTATATTACGCCAGCCCTACAGTTTGTGTTGCCTAGTCATTTAGGCTATGAGGAGATAAAGATCTTCCGTTAAGTTCTTTTAGCGTTCCTCTTCATGAAGAGTAATTCCCATTTCTATGTCAAAATAGTATCGGCCACAGTCTAATTGGCCCAACTTTTCTAGAAGGTAATTTGGCCTTAAATATGTGTGTGTGTGTGTGTGTGTGTGTGTGTGTGTGTACAGGCATGCACGTGTACTTGCATATAAACAAGTAAATATACCTACAGAAATTTATCAAAACAAAATAATTAAAGGAAGAGGCCAACACACATGTACAAAGATGTCTATAATAGTGTGACTTATATTGGTAAAAATACAAAACAGCCTAAATATACAAAAATAAGGAATGTATTAAATAATGGCATATTCATAAAATGGGAAATCATAGAATCACTAAAAAGTAATGTTATAAAAATACATTTTTTGACACGAAAACATGTTCACCATACCACTAAGTGAGATAAAAAAAAGTTAAATACTATATGCTGTATGATCGTATTTCTGTGACAATATTTATATGTAAAAAGGTCTTATCTTTGTATGATGAGATTATGATGGATTTATATTTTTATTTTTATAATTTATATTCTATGATTTAAAACCAATGAATATGAATTATTTGTGCAGGAACAAAACAAATAACTCAAAAAAATCCATTAAACTATTCCCAACAATAGTTTAATGGACTACTGTGATCAAATATAAAAATCAGATTTGCAAAATACATTTTTCCTAATATATAAGCATAGTTTTATGATATGTTAGATAGTTGCTCTATGTTCCATAAATTATGCCTTTTAATTAGGTATTAATGTATGATGGACTGCAGGACATTTTGACAACTTTACCATGCACTCTCACTAAATATTCTTTATCATCATCTCCTGCAGGACTGGATGCCAGACATGTATATCTTCCTGTATCTTCCACCTATAAAATTCAAATAAGTGAATGACACAATGTTAACATGCTGGTTTTGGTGATGAGAATAAATATCTATTAGAATGAATATAGAAGTCTCACACAAAGCAAGATATCATTAAGTACAGTAATAAAATTTAATAAATGGTTTTAACATTTGTGATTAAATGTAACATACATTTAATCAGTTAAGTGTATCAGTTACATTTGATACTGATACTGAGCATGGCTTGACATCTCTGTTACATGTAAATCTATGTATTTGACATAGATTTAACAGGGTTTTGGTATTTGATCTCAGAATGTTTGCATATTAGGTATATTTAATGATCTCAGAAAGGGCAGATACATATAAGACCTACCACCATACATGACAGACTAGATACTACTCAGTATTTATTGAAGAAATAAGTATTTATGAATTTAAATTGCAGACTGAAAATTCTACTGGAGTCTTCCTGAAGAAAATAAAATACATTAACCAACCAATCAACTAACCAACCAAAAAAGTAAATAAAATATCAGGTTATTTTAATAAAGCACATTAATACCACATTTTTAATCTACCTTTGATATACATGGTGAAACAAAATAGCTATATTATGTAATTTGGCTGTAAATAGGTCAGGCTGATAGCAAAATCTACTGTTTTCTGACAAAAACCAGAAACATTTCTTTAAAAATCTCCATACATAGTTTCCACTGGAAGTGTTAGTCTTCATTCATATTTGACATTGTGTAGAAGATGTCTTATACATGTGTAAAGGATACACTGAAAAACAGATGATCTTACTACTGTGAAAAATATATTTTGGAAAAGTAGAAAATCCTGTTTTCATTAATTTTATTACTTGAATACTCTTAGAACACTGGGAATTTTAAACTTCTTACATTCAAAACTGACTTTATAGATTATGGAAAAATGTTTTGGTAGGCTGCAAAAAGTCCGCTGAAAAAATTTAAGACTAGTATGTTTGGAAAATTACTAAATATGACTTTAGGAGAATGACCGTCTCATCGTCCTTCAATTAAGAATTGGAAGTGATGCACTACTGCCTAGAGAATAATTTCTAAATTTCTTATACCTTTCAAACCTCTAAAAGTCAACTCTTACTCCACCAATTCAGTTTATTCCCAAATCATATTGCCCCCTCCACTTGTCGTGACTTAGCCAAACTTGCACTATCATTCATGACTGTTCTGAGATCTTGCCTTCTCCAAGAAACATTTCCTGACAACTTATACCCTTCTGAATATTGACAGGTACTATTAGTAGCTACATTTCCTAAAGTGTGTTCTGTTAATAGGGTGTTTGAAAAATTATAGTTAGTCAGGTTTCTTTGGAGTAAGATTTTGCAGAGTTGTTGACATGCATTATGCCTCACAAAGGAGAGGAAGGTACAGTATATAAAGTTTTTCAGATCTACTTGGTCACAGAATTTTTCTCCCTTTGGAATAAATTACAAAATGAGGGTTTGATGGAAAATGTCTTAGCAAACTCTTGTCTTTACCACACAATTTGGAATTTGCAAAGCATCCATTAGGTAGCAGGCATAACTACATGCTACAGATACATACACAAAAAGACACAGGTAACTAAGATATAATTTAGTAATAAGTGCTTTAACAGAGGTATGTACCAAATGTTGTGAAAACACAGAGGACCAGAGGAACCAAGAGCAGTCGTGGAACTTGATAATATTTAATTTTTCAATTCTATAATGTTTTTAATGGTTTTCTTATTGTTTTCCTAATTTTGTCATATGTAGTTTTATTTTTCTTAGAAAATTGGAAATTTCTTGAAGGCTGAGAAACATCTTATGTATTACATTTGTATTCTCCACAAAAGCTAGAATGTGTGGGTCATCATTTAACACTCTATGGAACCTTTGTCTTGTTTTGTTATAACATAACTTTTCATTCTTACATTTAAGACCTAGTGTAATGTGGCCTTAATTTCCCTCTAAAGCTTTATTTACCATGATTCCTTTATACTTATGGTTCTAGTGCACACACTTCCCTGTCTCCAATGCTATTCCCTATGTTACAAAATTCTTTTGCTTCCTTTTTGGTCTGTTGAAATTATAACATTCAAGGGTTTTGATTCAGTATGTAGTTTGACAGTTGGACCTGAGTTTTCTCTGGGTTATTGAAGTGCTTGACACAGTGAAGAGGGGAATGGAACGTGTGTTCTCCTTGATGTTAGAAACAAGAACTGGGCTGAGTTCCACTGGCTATGCTTTTTTTTTTTTTTTCATTCTCCAAATATTTATTGAGCACCTAATATAAACCAGACAATGTGCTTGAAATATACTGATACACTGTTAACAAGACGAAAAAGCTCCTTAACCCAAGGAACTCACAGTCTGGCCTAAAGGCAAATATTAATCAAATAATCCCACAAATAAATCATCATAGATCATGATAAACGCTGTTTATTGTAAAAAGTCATGACAAGTTGTGACAGGATATCACCCGAGGGCTTGATGTTCTGACAGTAGTAGGTGAGGTTTCTCCACGGAGGAGACATTTACATTATGAAGGATGAACAGGAGTCACCGAGGACAGGGGTAGGAGTATGGGAAAGACGGCATGGAGCTGTCCAAGCAGAGGTCTTTGCACAGCGTGTGCAAAGACCCCAGGGTGGGAGAGGGTACAGAGCACCTGAGGGCCTGAACTAGACCAGAGTGGCTGACAGCAGACAGCAAACAGGAGAGTGGCCTGAGATGAGAAGGGAGCAGGGTAAGGACCTTGGCTTTTATCCCAAGAGAAACGGGGGCCATTGAGGTTTTTAAGCAGGGGACTGACATGGTAAGACGTGATCCCTCAGCCACTCTGCAAAGAATGAACTGGAGAGGGCCAGAGGGGAAGTGCAGAGGCCAACATGGGAGATAAATAGAAGGAAAAGAGAAAATGAGAGGGTATGCGCAACCCCATGTCAGTTGGGAGGCAAACCGGTAGAGATGAAGAACGTGGGCTCGGAATTAAGCTGCCCAGTTGTCACTTAACTCTATGAACTTGAGCAAATTACCTAAGCTCATCTCTCAAACAGGGATAGTATCTGCCTATGTCCTAGATTGTGTGAGGATCAAATGACAAACACACCTCAAGAACTCGTTATGGTATCTGGCACACAGGAACCTGCCGTGGCCCAAGGCCACACGGCTACTACTAGAAACAGAGAAATACCGGACTGCTCTGATTAAAGCTGGGGGTGGGCGGGCCGGGCCCCGAGCCTCGTCCACTTGTCCACCCCTAACCCCCACCTTGTCCTAGTCCCACCCACGCAGCCCTAAATGCCTGGGACTTCACAGACGCCCTCTCTGCCAAAGAAGGTTGGCCTCAGAGTGGCCGGTTGGGAGCCTGTCTCCTGGGCACTGCGTGAAAAAACGGGGTGACAGCAGCTGACCCGTTTAAGAGTTCTGGCACGCAGGGCCACGCTCAACTTTATAACATATCTAGACCAGAACCTCAGAAGGCTTTTGCTTCCCTTACTTCATCTCCCCAAAAGAAAAAAAGTCTAAACACTCTTCCGCTTGCTGATGTGTATATCAACTGTTTTATTTTTTAAATAACGATGAAGGGGAGAAAAGGCCACAAAACAGACAAAAATAGCCTCGAAGGAACTCGAAGGAGATGCAGATCTCAGAAGGGTACGGTTAACAGAAATGCCTTTGAAGGAACTCCTGAGAAGTTTATGGTGGCCCTCACTACCTGCCTGCTTTATTCATTCCGTCTCCCCTCTCTGCCCCTCCTAAGCCGCGGTTCTGATCCGGTTTCAAGCAGAGACTTAGTCAACTCTGGGTTCTAACCTCCTAGAGATTGCTTGGGGACAAGGAAGTCCATGTATTAACTACAGCCCCACTGCAGGAACGGCCCCCTGAGACCTCACGGCCTGTGGCTGGTCAGGGTCACTGGGGGGTGAAGTCAGGGTCTATGAACCCACAACCCAGCCAGCTGTTCTAGATTTAGGACACAATGAGAGATACTTGGACTCCCTGTGTGCCAAACACCTGTCCTGAGCCATTCCCAGCATTCCTGACCAGACGCAGCCTCCTGATGATTCTGGTTTACACAGATGGGGCTATGGGTTCATAATGTCAAAAAGGCCTCACGTATCTGAAGAGCAGGATAGCCGATAAACCTGGAACTACCCCAGAACAAATGAGAGCTCTCACCAGCCCAAAGAAAGCACCCAAAGGTCAAAAAAGCTGCGAAGACTTGGACAGGGGAGGCCCTCTCCAGACAAGGTGGGCTGCTGGACAGCACAGATATACACAGACAGAACGAGGAACTGACAGGAGCGCTAAAGGTTGTACAGACAATACTTGTTCATTGGCGGTGTGCGGGGGGGGGGGGGGGGGGGGTTGGATAAGGGGAGGAAAACTGGCAATCGGCCAGTTGTCCCCAGCTGCCCCAGGGAAAGCACGTAACTGCTGTTCCGGAGAGACCAGAGCTGGTGGAGCTGTTCTTCAGGGCAGCACAGCCTTCTCTGCCTCACCTCAGTCAGCCGGGGCCAAGTCTGTGGATTGCATCCCTCTGTCTCCTGGGATGCTCGGCTCCACTGTGTCACACAACTGGCTGGGAACGCCTGAATCCTTTTCACCAAACCCTTCCTTTTCATTCGACTGTCTTTGCAATTTTCTGGCAGCATTAGTGTGTCAATCTCTTCCAAGATCTTCATAAACTGCTCGACTGTGGCTTTTACTCTCCTATCGAGTTTGCAGAGAGCTTCAGCTTGCGAATCCTTTGGCTAGAAAACCCTGCTGGATTCCGGAAGGTTCTTTATTCCACTCTTCCAGTTGGTCAGCTATCTTCTCCACAGACTTCTCCAAATCTTTCAACTTCTTTAGTTCAACTTCTTCCTCTGGACTGTTCTTTTTCCCCAAGTAACATGACCCGGCAACCATTTTGTATTCCGGGTGCTGACCCCGGCGTCTCCATTTCCTTCAGAGATTTTTCCCTTAAATATGGGTTTCTGAAAAGGCAGCGGGACCCCTGTGGCCTCTGCAAAAACCTGGGGCAGGTCTTGGACCACTGGCTCACGAGAGCCCTCTTGCAGGATAACTTGAAGATCGTGCTTCTCATTAATGTGGGTGATGGTCCTGCTGAGCTCGGCAGCCGCCATTTCCTCTCTCCGGGCCACCTCTTTAGCTCCGGGCCGAGCGAGGCCGTGCCTTCTTCTACACCCGCGGCCTGCGAGCGCAGGCGGCGGCGCCCCTGGTGGATCTGGCATGCCCTCTGGTCGCACTCCGGACGGCTGATCGCTGGGAGGGAGGCGGACCGGCCTCGGCTGGGGGCACCGACTAGGGCCGCCGCTCCCGGGGGAGGTGGGGTCGCCTCGCCGTCTCCGCGCTCCGCAGCACCCATGCTTTGGCTACGCTTTTGAACCAGACCCAGGATTGAGAGCAGCTCCATCACCGAGTAGTGGTTAAGTACTTGGCAGGTGAATACTTAATCTTTCTGTGTCCGTTTCTGGATTTGTAGGAAGGGGATAAAGACACTGCCTCACAGAGGGGTCATGATGGTCACGGGTGTGATAGAGCCCATAGCTGAACATAAGACTGACACGATTTACAACCCTTAGCTCTCTTTTCCAGCTCCCTTTCTTTTCTGTTTCCTCAGTGAAAATGTACATGAAATATGATTAGATAATGTATTATTCTACTTTAAAAAAATGATTATAATAACAATAAAATCGGCAACAACAGCAATCATTCTAACTTTAGCATCACTTCACGCCCATGGCACCAGTCGAAGCATATCAAGTTAGACTGTCTCTAAAACCCCAAGTATATACGTTCAGTATTATTACTGTTTTTATCCCCAGTTTACAGATGAGGGTGTTAAGGAACACATGGATATTTGTAATATAAGGTTTGCCTTTGTTTGTAGAACAGCATACTGTTACAATAAGACATCCCAAACATACTTCTCTTTAATATATTTACATTTCAGATTAATTTCCTTAAACACAAACTAAAAGAACAATTTTATTGAATTGATCATTTTTTGAAAAATTGTGTCTCTTCAGATTTTCATGTCTGAGATTTCTTTCTAGAGATCAAAAGTGCTCTCTGAAGCCTCACATATACGTACGTTGGATTGCTTTTTGCCATTTCTGTAAAGGGCTACATGGCACAAATTAAGGGCTTCGGGAAATATGTTATCACTTATAGAACTGTGAAAACTTACAAAAATTAATGTGAAGGTAACTTGCTTTCTTCTGTGTTTAATATGATAATTTCACTTCATCCTTCTAGGCATGTTACTTTGTAAGTGTCTACCCAATCATGCATGTCATAGAACCAATCTACCCTTGCTAAAGTTACAGAGATCTGTGATATATTCAGACTCCAAGACAACTTCTCCAACATTTCTCATAGATTAGCAAGCAAGAAGTTTAACCCAGAAAATAATTGTATGAACTCTGAACTTACCTGAGCACTAGATATTCGAAGAATCTCTCCTCCTCCAAGAGTTTGCATCTGATCCACCTGTGGAAGGGGCCGTCCGTCTTTCATCCAGGTAATTTTAGGAGCTGGGATTCCAGAAGCAATGCAGGTAAGTTCAAGTGGATTATTAACAATTACTGACATCTCTACAGGTTCTTCAGATCCATTGATATGAGGTGGTTCTATGTAAAAGGAATGAAAAACAACAACAAAATAAACTTGCTATTTGATCAAATACTGCAGCTCAGAAAAACTTTAAAATTCAACACAAATTTATGTTCCTACAATGCAAATTGATTTGAACAAGGATACCAAAATAATTCCTAGATGTTATTATCATTTGTCACTGGCACTATTTTTTTAAAAAAATAGATTTATTTATTTATTTTTGGCTGCATTGGCTCATCGTTGCTGCGTGCGGGCTTTCTCTAGTTGTGGTGAGCAGAGGCTACTCTTCGTTGTGGTGCGCGGTCTTCTCATTGCGGTGGCTTCTCTTGTTGCAGAGCACGGGTTCTAGGTGCAAGGGCTTCAGTAGTTGTGGCCCATGGGCTCCGTAGCTGTGGCTTGCGGGCTCAGTAGTTGTGGTACGTGGGCTTAGTTGCTCCGTGGCATGTGGGATCTTCCCAGACCAGGGCTCGAACCCAGGTTCCCTAATTTGGCAGGCGGATTCTTAACCACTGCACCACCAGGGAAGTCCCTACTGGCACTATTTTAAAAGAGATGGATCATGCCTGTAATAGATCATGAAGTAAATGGCAAGCCATTAAAGGTAATTATAGCTCAGCAATTGGGATTCAGATAATTAGAGCAGTCTTACTTAACTGTAAAGATTTGAAAACTATAAAAACTAAACTAATCTTGTACTATTTTTAAAAGAGAGTTACTTAAATATAGTAGTGTATTTTTGCACCTTTTAAATATCTATTGGTTCTACAAAAGCAATGGGCAAATGCTATGGAATTTTGCAATCATTTTTTCTGTGGAGAACTTTAAGAGGAAACAATGACTAAGCAGAATAAAAAACAGTTACATTTGGAGACCATTTCTGCATAAACCACATTTGTTATGTCTGGGCAGAAATAACTTCCTTTTTTTTATTATTTATACTTCTGAATTACCTTTCTCAAGAGAATGTTACGGAATCTAAACACTTGGAGCAAACAGTAAAGTTTCTTAGTCCAACTATTCCTAAGTTTAGGAATCACTTTAAAACAGATTTCCCTTGCATAGATCATTCAAATTTTCTATTAACGTTTCCAGCTTACTATTTCACAAGGCAACAAAAATAGCTGTTGGACAGCTCCAAGGATTAGCTCTGTGTGTGTGTGTTTAAAGTCAGGCACATAGTTTAGAGCAGAGGTTCACAGCAGAGGATCTGGAATCAAATAGCCTGAATTTGGATCTTAGCTCCAACAATTATTAGGTTAGTGGATTTGGGCAAATCTCTAAAATAAGTGTAGTACTATTATTTAACTAATAGAATTCTGAGGATTCAATGAAATAATCTATAAACTACATTTCTTTTGTGTTTCTGAATCTGTTTTATTTTATAATTAAAGGTTTTAAGAAAGTTATAACTACTACTAAGTCTACTATATCTGTTGGCGTTATTATTAAAAACTGCCTCCTAAAAATTTGTATCTTTGGTCCTCGTTTTCCTTTCTGGAAAAAGATAATATATTTAATACATTATAATTAAGAAGTCAGAGTTTCTTAACTATGGTCCCACATGACTACTCTTTTTCACTTTCATGCATCTTATTATGTTTTGCTGTCAAAATACATTTTCTTAAGTGTATTTTAGATCAATCCAAGATTTCTTGGTTAAAAGATGTCAGTGTCTCCATGTTACTCATTGAATTAAATACAAACTCCTCCTCATGGCTTCCAAGCCTTCCACAACATAGCCTCAATCTCTCTTTATAACATTAGTTACTTTTAAAACACTTTACGTAACCTAGACTTCAAACTAGACTACTATTCTCCCTCAACAAGTTCAGTCCCTTCTTGCTCTGTGACTTTACTAATGCTATTCCTTCTACTGGAATATCTCCAATAGTCCCACCATCCCCTAACTGAGCATGTTTAAGTACTCTCAAGGTCACTTTAGTATCATTATGTTCATTTGTAAAAACCATAGGTCTTTTCTTGATTCTCTCAACAAACTATAAAATTTCTATCCCTTTTAATTTCCATAGCATGCTGGAGGGAAAAGCACTTATCTGATTCTCCATTTGACTACAGTCAATTCTTTATTCCTCTCACTTGTTGGCTATTTACCATGTGTGTCACTGTGGATACAAAGATTATTTAAGCACGGCCTTAATCTCAAAAGCTTATAGTACTAGATTTAAAATAACAACATGTTCCCAACTGGTTCAAATACCAGTCATCAGATCTTACATGTGTTAAGTTATTGAGAACCATTTTACTCTGTATCTTGTCCATATGTCTTGTACTTTGAGCAGAATAGGAGTTGTCCATACTCTGATGACTCCAAAATTTATATTTCCAGCCTAGATCTCTCTCCTGGGCTCTAGATCCATATATATAATTATCACATAAGCATCTTCAGTGGGTTGTTTGAAAACAACTTCAAACCCATCATGTATTCGGACTGAACCTGTTACCTTTTCCCTCAAAACCTGGTCTTTTTCCAGCATTCCCTGCATTTACGTGATGAACCCACCAATTGTTCAGTCACATAAACCAGAAGCTGGGAGTCATCCTCGATATCTTCTTCCTTGTCATCACTCTCATATGGCCAAATCCGCCACCAAGTCTTAATACTTCTACCTGCAATTAGTTCTAGAATACATCTTTTCCTCTCACCTGCATCACTAATCTGAGCTATAATACCGTTCACTTGGATTAATATCTCCTCCTTCCTGGCTGTAGCTGCCTACCCAATATCATTTACTTGTTTCTTTCTTATTAACAGGCCTCAATTTTGTTAGGGCTGTCAATGTGCTTAAAACTACATTTCCTAGCGTCTTTAATACATAGTAGATGGAGTGGCATGTGAAGATTCTGACCAATGTGATATACGTAGAGGTAGTTTTGTGGAGATTCTAAGAAAATCCCGAAAGGGGCAGTTCTTTGCCTTTCCTATGTTTTCTGCTCTATTGTTGCCTATCGTGAAGCTGGGGGGTGAGCAGCCAATGCATGATCACGGTCTGACTATGATATAAAGGCCAAAGGCCAGGAGAACTGTTAAGATCTGAACTGTAGAACCAGTGCAGCTACTGCCCACCTCCAGACACCTCATTCAGTGAGAAAAACAAAAGTTCTTTAAGTCACCATGTTTAGACTCTGTTAATCACAGCCAGACACAATTCCTAATAAGACACTGTCTCTCGGAGCCCACTCCAAGCCGCTCTCCACTTTGCAGTCAGAGTGGTCATTTCAAACTGCAACTCTACTCATGGCATTCCACTTGTTAGAACTTTTAATGGTTTCCCATTGCGCTAGGACAAAACACAAAATCCTTAATGTGGTCAACAATCCCTTCATAGCCTGAACCCTGTCAACTCCCATACCCACTAGCTTTATTTTGCATGATCTTCTCCCTTGTTCTTAGTATTTTACCCATAGTGGACTTTCAGAACTACTAATACACCATGACACCTCCCACCAGGTGGATAGAATTAAGTTGAGATTAGCGGTTCACCAAGTTAGAACACTTAAATTCACATTTCTGTTGTAATATAGATCAGAGTGAAGTTTTTCAGGTTTTAATGGAATTAACTTTCAACAGATGCTGAAATGCTATAACTGCTCATCCTTCTGTTAAGCCAGTTTTCAACTCTGTTTTAAGAGAATATCCTTATAAAACCTGCAGGTGGGAAGGTTGTTCTTTGTATGTGACTCTAACAACATTGGTGTTACTTTTCTTTTTTTGTGTTCTACATCCAGAAATGTACTGGGCCGTGATTCTGCTCCTGGGTTCTAGAATTCCTGCAGAAAGTCTTCCTTCTCTTTTTCTCCACTGCCACATGCTACAACAGGCCCCTGTATTTTTAGGCCTGTGAGAGTATAACAGACTCTTCGATTCATTCTTCACTCTGTCATCAGAGGGATTTTTTTGGAAGTGAAATCTGACTGTAACATATTCCTGCTTAAGCTTCTTCTACTGCCTTCGTAATGAGGCCCAAATTCTCTAACTGAGGCTCTTCACAGTATGGCTTCTGTCCAGGTATATTTCCGTCTTGTCTTCTACTTTTGCTGTTACACTCAGCTTCACTAAGCACAGATAGACAACTCAAGGTTTATCATTTCTAGGTAAAAGATGTAGGCATCTCCTCACTCATCTCTATAGTCTTCCTTTTTAAGGCTTAGATGTATCCTTGAAGAGACCTTCTTTGAACCTTCCCACAGAATTTAATTTTCACCATATCATCCTCATCACACTCATAAGTAATTACTTTTTCAATATCTGTGTTCCGCGCCAGTGCAGGAACTTGAGGGCTGAGACCACATCCTTCCTATTCAGTGATGCAGTCAAGTACTTGTCATACCATATGTCACATAGTAGGTGTCCAATAATTATTTGTTACATGTTGACTAGAAACGTGCCTGGCACATAATATATAGTCAATAATTAACAATTAATAGGTGAATAATTAATGTACAAGATGTCATCTCTTGATATTCCTCATATTCCGTGAATTGCTATACGTGAATTTGTTATTCCATCCTTCCTTACAAACACATGCTTTCTGCTGCCTTTTGTCTCTAAATATTCTGGTGTACTGCCTCCATTACTACCTTTCATTCTATGGAATACTCATCTACACCACAGTATTTCTGTTTGTTTATTTAGATATTGTTCTGTCTCCTGCTACAGTTAAAACTCACTTTAATCCACCTGATAGGTACCTAGTTCCATTCAGTTCAAGCCAACATATAAATATTATGTGTCAAATGCCATGCTAAGCCCTGGGAATATAGCAACAAGTAAAAAGGGTACTGACCATCACAGAGCTTAACTAAGGATGAAACAGACTTTTAAGGTTACACGAATAATTAAAATTGTAATAGGTACTATGAGAAAGATTATAGGATGTCCTGAAAACATCTGGCTAGACTCTTGCCAAAATTCTTATTTTTCCTTGTGGGGTGCATTTTGTTAGAAAAAAATGTAAAGAGCCTGAGGTTTTACCTCATCATTGTGAAAAAAAAAACTCCAAAAAATTATTATTGAAATAATTCATTTCATTCATTTTCATTTCTCTTCCAAAGTCAAATTCTTTTACTTCAAGGAAAAGATATGTTTTCCCTTTATACTATTTATTTGCATGTAGAACACTGGAATACCTATTTAAAATACTTATTTTAATGCACAAAAGAGTAAATAGAACTAGACTCTTTGAAATGACCACTACAACTATAATCTACAGACTGGATCATTTAAAGATTGTTTGGAATAACATAATAGTATAAATATGCTTTTCCATTAAATTACTAGCATCAGAAGTGATTTCAGTTCTTCGAAAAAGTTAAAAAGCTGCTTATCGATTGGTTGTATGACATCGTCAATGAATAATGTTTTACAAGTGGGAGTGTTCATTCTTCTACACAGATAAGAAACACAATAATTTAACATGCTTCAGATACTAAAAGTAAACCTAGGTGAATTACAGAACAGAAATATGAAGTACAATGAAGTTTTCACAAATGTTGTCCTATAGCCAATGATTCTAAGAATTATACTTACTTATTGTCTTTATTATCACTTATTTCCCAATTATTTTACTTACCTAGGACCTTCAGGATAAAGTGTTTACTGACTTCTCCTGCTTCATTTGAGGCAATGCAGGTGTACCTTCCTGAATCTTCAGTTTCTGCTTTGATAAGCTGAAGGACCATTTCTTGAGAGCTTATTGACAGATGGGCATCAAGCCCCAGAGGCTGGCCATCTCTAAGCCAGGACATCCTGGGAGTTGGGGTTCCATCGGTAAAACATGTCATGGAGGTGGAACTACCCTTGACCATTGTGATTTCCTCTGTTCCCATCCCACTGTCCAGTTTTGGTGGTACTGTATAGAAAACAAAACAAAATTATATTATCTGTTATAATTTGAGATCAATTTAGATTAAAAATTTAAATGGTTCAATTAGTTCTATAGTGTTTCTATGATCTATAAAAATATAGAATTTAAAATAGCATATAATTAGTTGATGACTTTACTATAAAAGCATGTGTTATGTAGGCTAATTTTTAACCTTCCAAAATATTAGCAATAAGACCTCAATACTGTTTCCTTGTAGAACATACAAACGAAATGTGTTTTAAAATTTGGCCATTTTTCAACATCTTAGGTTTTTCCTTTTAAATTGTTATAATGTATATTATTACAGAAGTATACTTCCAGCTACTTTATGTGGAATAAATAAAATAATAATAAGTTCCAGAGTAAATTGTATATAATCCAACATAAATCACGTGTAGGCTATAGTAAATAGTCACTTAACTGTTTTGCGAAATTCTTGGGGATTGTGAACTCTGGTCTAGCAAATCTTAGTAATTCAGAAATTGAATGTTTTGAGTTCTATCTCTACCTAACATACACACAGAGATATTTAGTATATATGCACACATCTATTCATACTTTAAATACTCTCAGTGAGACACTAACATTATTAGAAAACAGTCTTACCTTTCTCTTTGTATGAAAAGACTGGTCTTGTGTCTGGATTGAAATACTATTTTTAAAAATTTAGATTTCATTGAATGCAAAATTCCAGGCTGGAAAAGTATTTTGACAGACAGTATGCTCCAATATATATGGACCCCTTGGGAGAGCAGGCATTCTAGAAGCCCTAGTTAAGATCCTATTTTACCACTCCTTCCTGATATGTCAATATTTAAATTAAGGCTGTTGTTTAATATTGGACACATAGTATAGTACTAGGATTGTTTCTGGTGACATACCCAAAACTTGAAGACTGTAATGTTTATTATCCACCCCAGCTCTGTTGGAGGCCACACAGGTATACACAGCATCATCAGACACCTGAGCTCTCACAATCCTGAAAAACAGTTTGACCCAAGGCTTTGTAATTTGATCCCATTCAACATATACAAATAAAACATTTGTGATAATACAAAGATTAAAGAAGGTAATTTATTTTGAGAAATTTTAGTTATAAAGCTTATAACCATCCATCACAAAATATAGATGCCTCCAATGCCATTTATTCGACAGAGCCACTGAAAATATAACACAATATGAGAGGTGAATATTTTTCAAATATATATTAATAGAGAATGATGAAAATCATGAAAATCACGATTGTAGTAAGCATCTTCCTATCATTTTGCCATATAAAGTTTTAGCTATAATAGTAGTTCTTGAAAAAATATATGATACATGTATGTCTATGAAAGACCTATTTTATACAAACTTACTAAAACATGAGCATTTAAATAAGAATAATAAACCGTGCCAAACTTATATTCGCTATCCCCCCTCTTCTAAAAAAATACTGAAAGGGAAACAAAAGTAAAAGCTTAGGGAAAGACATTTTAAAAACGTTATTTAGATGAAGTTAAAGTTTACAATCACAGTAACTTTGTCTAGCAAATCATACACAATGAAAGCTGACCTGACAACTTGTCCTCCAGACAGCAACCGGACATGGGAGGAGAGAGGCAGAGGAAGTCCATTCTTTAGCCAGTTTATCTGTGGTGGAGGCATCCCTGTGGCTCTGCATTCAATATTTATTGAAGTATCCACCAAAGCCATTAGTTTCTCTGCTTCTTCTTTATTACCCCTAATTGTAGGTGGAACTACATCATGTAGAAAATGAGAGAGAAGGGGGTGGGGTGGAGTGGGGTGTGTATTACCAGTTCCAATCATTTCAACTACATTTACCCATATTTCTGCCTTGTATTCCAAAAGGAAACAACAAGGACATCACATTTTAGAACTAAATGCTTCAGACACCTACTGCTGGACCTTCATTTCTTCTGATTGATTCCTAAGGCAGCATAGTCAAAAGAGGGTGAAATTTCGTATTTACCATAGACATTCAAGTTAAAAATTCGGTCTTCTTCTCCAGCAGGATTAGTAGCAACACACGTGTATTTCCCCATGTCAGATGGGAGGGCTTCGTAAATGTTTAATGTGCTGCCATCTGCAGTCACCCTATAGAAAAGATTATATCAGAGGCACTGAGATGATATATATGGAGCTATTTCTGGAAAACTCATTCCAGATTATTATATTCTTTAAAAAAAATCACCCTAAAATGCATCTTCATCTTGGATATAATGGTTCAAATCTTTTCCACTAAGTACGTGGAAGCCTGTTAAAGTCAGAGCTAGTGAAACTGATAGAGATTTCAAGCAACCAGCTAAACTGCTACAGTAACGGATCTCATATATCCACTGCCTCCTTATGAGAAAAAAAGGAAGTGAACAAAATCAGGTTAGGAACTTTTCTATCCAAATCATGGGCAAAGACATGTTTTTTTCAGAGATTGAATGTTTTGTCCTCAGTTATCAACATAAGGCTGGTATTAAATGAAAATTATAAAAACTCTGGTATAAAACTTGAAGAATGTTACAGTGATAAAGTGAAAAATGTAGCTATAAACAACTTACTAATACTCTTAATGAGAAGGAGCAGGATAGGATAATTTATTTAAACACTGACAACAACTTAGTATTTATGTATGGGTAAAGTTTGCAAAAATTTTTCTATAAATTGCTAAAGCTTCTCCTTTGATTTACATAATAGTGAATAATAACTATACAAGTAGGTTATCAATGATATCTAAATTAAGATTATTGCATTACTGATTCTCTTCACACACCATTAATTATCAAATAAAACTTCCTGTGTTTTACAAAGAGATTAAATTGCTATCTACAGTCATTCTTACAATAGTGATTTTATTAGATTCTCCCAGTGTCAAAAGTAAATACTCCAGGGCTTCCCTGGTGGCGCAGTGGTTGAGAGTCCGCCTGCCGATGCAGGGGATATGGGTTCGTGCCCCTGTTTGGGAGGATCCCACATGCCGCAGAGCAGCTGGGTCCGTGAGCCATGGCCACTGAGCCTGCGCGTCCGGAGCCTGTGCTCCGCAACGGGAGAGGCTACAGCAGTGAGAGGCCCGCGTACCGCAAAAAAAAAAAAAAAAAAAAAAAAAAAGTAAATACTCCATTTCTACTATATCATGTTATTAAATACAATTATTGAGAATTACAATCTTATTATCTGGGTCTATTTTATTTTTTTCTTTTTCAAAATATGAATTTTAAAATTCCATGAGTCTAACCATATGAATAAACAAAAAGCAAGTTGCCATGACCAAAGGAAAGTAGTAAGTTGACTTTGGAGAAATTACTGTATTTGACTGACAAATTGGCCCATTTACAAACCTACACATATCGTGGAGCTGGGAACAAATAATAAAGTGGATATAAGAATAAATATATTTGGGATCTTAATGTGAGAGGAGAAGTAATAGATCCTAAATTCCTCGGTACAAATATTATCTTATAGATCTGAGGTCCCACCAACTATTTAGTACTTGGTTTAGAATAGAGTTGATATCAGCTGATTTAATAAATAACTAAATATTTAACTATTCAGAAATGTGCACACCAGAGAATTGAAACTCAAAATGTACCTCTAAGCTAAATCATTGTTTGGCAATTTACCTAATCTTGTAAAGGGGACAAATGTCTAAATTTTAACATAAAACGATTTTAAAGAAAATAACATTTATTTTTCTTTAAATTATGTATATTCAATTTATTGTTTAGAAAATATACTGCAAACCCTTAAATTTAAAATGGTTCAAAATGATAAAGTTTGCAATACATTCAATTAATGCCTTCTGAGGTATATATAATTCTTTGAGTAATTATAATTATTCTGGTATGTGTATAATATGGGGCTTTGTGATGAAATAATATAGTAGAGTGTAGAATTCTGCAGTGTCCTTCAAAAGGCATTTGTTGTTGAAAGTAGCAGGAATCTCTTACCACATTATCATTCCATCTCTATGTGGTTTGTGGCGTGAAGTGTCGGCTGAAAATGGGATTTGGACAAATCACTATAGGAGATGAACCAGGTTATGATGATAGTATCTTTTCTCAAAATGAGCCAAGCACTATGGCATGTCTGGTGGTTTGGTGATTTCAGGACACAAAATCATATCTAAGAGATGACTGATGAATCTTTTGTAGGATGAAATTGGTTTGATGTTAGCAAGAAAGAAGAACGAATTATTTTATGATGTGGACTTTGGTATAAACATTCTGAAATTAGAGGAATAAAATCTACAACAGTTAACTAACACTTGCAGGAATGAACATGTGAGGAGATTTTATAACACGGGGTTGATAAATAAGGAACACACACACACACACAGACAAATACTTTTGAGTGATTCTCCAAGGAGAATATCTGTGTCCAACTCTCTAAAACTGTAGAACACATTACAATTAATGATGCAGAGATTCTTTTCACACATACCGAATTCTTTCTGTTTCACTGTTAGTTATGGGCTTTCCATCTCTAAGCCACTGAATAAGTGGGGTAGGAATGCCATTTGCATTGCAGACCAGCTCAACATTTTCCCCAAGAAGAACACCGACTTCACTTGGAATCTCAGCACCAGCAACATTTGGAGGAACTTTGGAGAAAAAATTGACTTTCATTAACAAGGCACAAGAATATAAATTCTAACGAATGCAACAGAATCATAGAACAATATGCCATTTTTATTTCATATTCTTTCTAGATTGTGGTTCAAGATCAAACTCTTGTTATTGCCATAAATTATTTTTAAATGAGGAATAGGTAGAGGAATCACTTCAATATTCCTGTTATATTGTAAGTTGGTATAATTATTTGCTCATGGTGGTTGGTGACATATCTACCTCATGTGCACCCCTCCTGGCCAAACAGTATCACTCTTAGATTAAATCCTTAATAGATAGCTCAGAATTAATACAGTTCAGAAGAATCTGTTTTATAAAATTTTGGTATAAACATCTGAGAGAAGTGTCTAAGTTGGTTAATTCTTTCTCTATTTAAATATTATTTATTCTGAACGATAGGTTTATTATTGGTTTCAAGATTTTATCATTTCTGTTCCCTTTTTCTAGCCATCTCTGTTTTTCATCTTAATGATTCATTTAAGAAGTAGTGTGTACTTAAAAGCTTTTGCACAGAAAAGGAAACCATAAGCAAGATGAAAAGACAACCCTCAGAAGAAGTGAAAATATTTTCGAACAAAGCAACTGACAAAGGATTAATCTCCAAAATACACAAACAGCTCAGGCAGCTCAATATAAAAAAAAAAACACAAAAAGCAATCCAATCAAAAAGTGGGTGGAAGACCTAAATAGACATGTCTCCAAAGAAGACATACAGATGGCCAACAAACACATGAAAAGATGCTCAACATCACTTTAGAGAAATGCAAATCAAAACTACAGTGACGTATCACCTCACACCAGTCGGAATGGCCATCATTAAAAAATCTACAACTTTGTTATAGAGCAGAAAGTAGCACACCATTGTAAAGCAATTATACTCCAATAAAGATTAAAAAAAAAAATCTACAAACAATAAATGCTGAAAAGGGCATGGAGAAAAGGGAACCCCCTTGCACTGTCGGTGGAAATGTAAACTGGTGCAGCCACTATGGAGAACAGTATGGAGCTTCCTTAAAAAACTAAAAATAGAACTACCATATGACCCAGCAATCCCACTACTGGGCATATACCCAAAGAAAACCATAATTCAAAAAGGCATGCACCCCAATGTTCATTGTAGCCCTCTTTACAATAGCCAGGACATGGAAGCAGCTAAATGTCCATCAACAGAGGAATGGATAAAGAAGATGTGGCACATATATACAATGGAATATTACTCAGCCATGAAAAGGAATGAAATTGGGTCATTTATAGAGATGTGGATGGACCTAGAGACTATTATACAGTGAAGTAAGTCAGAAAGAGAAAAACAAATATTGTATATTAATGCATATATGTGGAATCCAGAAAAATGGTATAGATTATCTTACTTGCAAAGCAGAAACAGAGACACAGACATAGAGAATGTATGGACACCAAGGGGGGCAAGGGGGGGGTGGGATGAATTGGGAGATTGGGATTGACATATATACACTACTGATACTATGTATAATATAGATAACTAATGAGAACCTACTGTATAGCTCAGGGAACTCTACTTGGTGCTCTGTGGTGACCTAAATGGGAAGGAAATCCAAAAAAGAGGGGATATATGTATATGTATATCTGATTTACTTTGCTGTACAGTAGAAACTAACACAGTATTGTAAAGCAACTATACTTCAATAAAAATTAATTTAAAAAAGAGAAATAACATGTACATACAACTCAACAACAACAAAACAAACAACCCAATTGAAAAATGGGCAGAAGACCTAAACAGACATTTCTCCAAAGAAGACATACAGATGGCCAACAGGCATATGAACAGATATTCAAAATCACTAATTATTAGAGAAATGCAAATCAAAACTACAATTAGGTATCACCTCACACCAGTCAGAATGTCCATCATCAAAAAGTCTACAAATAACAAATGCTAGAGAGGGTGTGGAGAAAAGGGAACCCTCCTACACTGTTGGTGGAAATGTAAATTGGTGAAGCCACTATGGAGAACAGTATGGAGGTTCCTCAGAAAACTAAAAATAGAATTACCATATGATCCAGAAATCCTACTACTGGGCATATATCTAGGCAAAACTATTATTCAGAAAGATACCTGCAGGACTTCCCTGGTGGTGCAGTGGTTAAGAATCTGCCTGCCAATGCAGGGGACATGGGTTCGATTCCTGGTCCGGGAAGATCTCACATGCCACAGAGCAACTAAGCCTGTGTGCCACAACTACTGAGCCTGTGCTCTAGAGCCCGCAAGCCATGACTGTTGAGCCTGTGTGCCACCACCACTGAGCCTGTGTGCTGCAACTACTGAAGCCCACGTGCCTAGAGCCCATGCTCTGCAACAAGAGAAACGACTGCAATGAGAAGCCTGAGCACCACAATGAAGAGTAGCCCATGCTCATCACAAGTTGAGAAAGCCCGCGTGCAGCAACGAAGACCCAATGCAACCAAAATTTAAAAAAAAATTATATTAAAAAAAAAGATACATGCACCCCTATGTTCACAGCAGCACAATTCACAATAGCCAAGACATGGAAACAACCTAAAGAAGATGTGGTACATATATACAATGGAATACTACTCAGTCATAAAAAAGAATGAAATAATGCCATTTGCAGCAACAATGGATGCAACCAGAGATGATCATACTAAGTGAAGTAAGTTAGAAAGACAAATACCATATGATATCACTTATATGTGGAATCTAAAATATGACACAAATGAACCTATCTATGAAACAGAAACAGAATCACAGACATAGAGAACAGACTGGTGGTGGTTGCCAAGGAGGAGGGGGGGTTGGGGGAGGGATGGAGTGACATGCCGGGGTTAGCAGATGTAAGCTTTCATATATATTATAGAATGGATAAACAACAAGGTCCTACTGTATAGCACAGAGAACTATATTCAATATCCTATGATAAACCATAATGGAAAAGAATATTTTTTAAAAATGAATGTATATAGATGTATACCTGAATCACTTTGCTGTAGAGCAGAAATGAACACAACATTGTAAATCAACTATACTTCCACAAAAAGAAATATTGATTAAAAGAAATAATGTGTAATAAAAATATTGACAGTAGTATAAGACAGAAACACATTTTAATTCTTTCTAAATAATTATAGTGGTGTGCTGGAGGCAGCTCATACCAGCTTGCAAGAGCCAATTTTGCACATCTTTCCTACTCCATGTTCAGTGCCATCTTATTCGTACTTTGAAATGGACCACTGTGGGAATACTTACACCACAGAAACTGACAAATGATTGGTTACAACTCAAGACCTTTTTGTCTGCAGAGTCAACTGTTAAACATTTACCAACACATTGCTATATAATATCTCCAAATCTCATTTTATTCATCCAGGAGATGATAATAATTATATCAAATCTGTACAATTTAGAAGTTGAATCAATAAGAATGTAAATGAGACATCCTATAACAAGTATATAATATAGGAAAAGCACAGACTAGGCCCTATGTCTATATACAATTTCTAGTCCTAAGACATAATAACATATATAAAAAGTCTGGCAAAATGTTTCGTCATACCACATACCCCATGATTGGGACCTATTATTATTAGTGCATTAAACATAATTAAACATGCAATTTCTGACACTGACTCTCTGAATAGCAGTTTTTCCCTTTTTACTTCTGAAATCTTAAAGCATCACTAATAGGAGAAACCACTATTACTCATAAACATCTTAATTTTTCTTTAATTTCAGGTTTTAGGTGATGGGTTTTAACTAATTTTATTGTGATCACTTTGCAATATAGACATATATCAAATCATTATGTTGCACACCTTAAACGTATACAGTGTTATATGTCAATTATATCTCAATAAAACTGGAAAAAAAAATTCAATTTTCTGGAGTTAGCTTTAACAGAGCATGCAACGGGTAGATAATACATATTCACAATTGCATTTATAACTTATGATAAATTCTTTTCAGTAACTATAATAAAATTGGAAAAAGCAAGCATTTCAACTTAGTTTCAAGTTAGACTTCTATTTCAATTTAAAACATTAGGCCAAAAGTAATACCCCAAAGGTTTGCTGAAAATCAAAAGGATGCAAGTTCTCCCTGCAGTGCTCTATTCTATGCTGGAACATAGTAAATGTTAATTAAATATTTCTTGGATGAATCAATGCTTCTTATTCTCAAACCAAAATAGTATAAGATTCATGATTATTTAAGCTCACCTAATCCTTGGCCAGTAATTAGAACATATTTAATATCTTCATGAGATAAATCTTACTTATCTATATAAATAGGAAGAGACCTATTGGCTTAGCATCAAAATAAGTTATTCCAGTTTTAAATAAACAAGTAATTCAGTAGAATATATACTATAGGAAGGTAAACATTTCAGGAAACATGAAAAAAAAAGATTTTGAAATTTCTACTATTATTTTCTCCACATTTATGTCCATTTTCATGAAAATACTATCTACTGGCAAATGTAGGACAGAAAATTGACAGTATTTATTGTTTAATCTAATGATATTTTGTAAGTCAAATCATTATGCTGTGCACCCTAAAATTATACAGTTCTTTATATCACTTATATCTCAATAAATTGGAAAAGAAATAAAATATCCAAAACACGCAAAAAAGAGATATTTTGAATCAATTATAAATGATATAATTTAGATGTACACTTATTTTGTACTATAGATAGAATGTAATAAAGAAACTGAAGACAGATCAGAGTGTACCACACATACCTTGAATTGAAAGAATATAATTTTTCTGTGCTTTTCCCTCCATATTTGATGCAATGCATGTATAGTTTCCACTGTCTGAATGCTGAGACCGGGCAATTTGGAGTTTGCTACCTCCCGACAAAATATGAACTTCAAGTGAGTCAGAGTTTTCTAGAGGTAGAAACAAAGCAAAATAAAACATAAAAAAGCTTTTATTTTAACATCTCTACAAGTCACTGTAAAAGTGTCTTTATGTGACAAATGTATTTTTTTAAGTTTTCCCCCTGTACTTTGATCCTTTCATTACTATTTATTCTACTTCCTTATAAAAGAAGAAATTAATAAAATTTTCTCTCCAGTAAAATGGAAGGAAGAAAAATCTCTGTAAAATGAAGAATCCTTTTGTAGGCCTTCCCTGGTGGCACAGTGGTTGAGAATCCTGCAGGGGACATGGGTTTGAGCCCTGGTCCGGGAAGATCCCACAGGCCGTGGAGCAACTAAACCTGTGTGCCACAACTACTGAGCTTGCTCTCTAGAGCCCGCAAGCCACAACTACTGAAGCTGGCGCACCTAGAGCCTGTGCTGCGCACCTAGAGCCTGTGCTCCGCAACAAGAGAAGCCAGCACACTGAGAAGCCTGCGTACCACAACAAAGAGTAGCCACCGCTCGCCACAACTAGAGAAAGCCCGCATGAAGCAACAAAGACCCAATGCAGCCAACAATAAACATAAATAAAAATAAATTTAAAAAAGAATCCTTTTGTAAATTTATATTACAGTACATTAGGCTTTATGAAATAAACACAGCTATGTGCATAATACTGAAAATGTGCTAGTTTATTAACCTAGTGAATCAAGAGCAAAAGAAAACAATCATACAAAAATGCACAGCTACATTACCTATGGGTTTGTGGTTCTTTAACCATGCTATCATGGGAGGTGGGATTCCAGTGGCATCACATGTTAAAGTCACAGGATTGCTGATTGTCTCCACAATGACTTCTTTTTCAGGCCCCTCAATACTGGGTGGCACTGTAAAAAGACAGAAGAAAATCATGTGTCCTCATTAAGTTAATTCAGGATACTTTCTTTCATTTGCATATCTGGGGGAAAAAGACTTATATTAGAGGCAGATGCTCACCATATACATTGAGGTGGAAATTTTTATCATCCCGTCCTGCTACATTTATAGCTCTACATACATACTGGCCTGTGTCAGATACCTAAAAGAAAAAGATACTATTGTATGTGCTCCATTAAGTTATAGATGACCAATCACACCGTTCGAGTGTAGATTAAATCATCAGTCATCTTTATGCTTAAATGCCCCAGTCCTAATTACCTTCTACAATCTTGCTTTTTTTTAAATGAAAAATGAGGATAATGGCATTGATGATGTTATTTTTTTAAATGAAAATAATTTTTCACTGTAGTAAGGGGAATATGCAACTTCCAATTCTCCCTTCCATAATCCCACCAAGGAGTCATGACACACAAACAAGAATAAAAGATGCACCTCAGCTTTCGTGATGTGCAGCATTTGTCCATCGGCCAACATCTCCAGCTGAGTAGACTCTGTTAGCATCCGCCCATTCTTATACCAGGTGATGACTGGAGGGGGCACAGCATTCGATTCACACTCCAATGACACTGAGGTGCCCTCTCTTACATTAACTACAGAAAGAGATTCGCTGCCGTGATCTTTAATGCTTGGGGGCACTGAAGGAAGAAAATAAGAACAGAGGATTTTTTTTTCATAGAATGCTCAGATAGAAAATATCTAATACCAGTTTAAAAATGAAAAAATCTTATGAAAAAAGTAGAAGCAAACCATAAACAGTCAGGGAAACTTTTTTCTTGCTTTCACCAGCTTGGTTGATAGCTATACAAGTGTATTCACCACCATCAGATACCTTGGCCCGGATAATTTGTAAAGTTCGACCGCCTGTGGGCAAATATAATGCAAACTGAAGTTTGGTACAGAGGTTGTTGTAATAACTACCTTATCAATAAGATAAATAGCAAAATATATCCTTTCCCTTAGAGGAAAATTTAAGCCTAGATAGAAGAATATAGAAGCATTTCATATACAAAATGAAAGAATTTAATCAGTTTCCTTTCATCCTTTCATTACTATTTATTCTACTTCCTTATAAAAGCAGAAATTAATAAAATTTTCTCTCCAGTAACCAAACATGGATAATAGAACTGTTTCATACAGATTCTGGTGAGCAAACCATAATTGTACTATAGTCAGTATATGTCAGCAAGTATTTCTGGGTTTAAATCTCCCACAGTGCAGAAGTGGCTGTCCGCCTGTTAGTCTATCTACTGATATTAATCTATCTTCAAGGAGCTTTAAGATCGATTGAAAACAACCAGTGATTTTATCCAGTCAAAGCACTATTTACTAGTCTATCACCCCCAAGTAATTGCTAAGCAGTTCTATTCCTAAATTTCATAATTTCTTGAAGTAGACCTTGTTACTGTACATTCCCACTGAAATCATAAAGTCTTTACAGTCTTATCCTAATGGCCCCAAATGGCTGAAGAGAGGCATTTAATGTGAACAAATAAATGCAGCAAGACAAAAGTTTGGAAAGAGACTAAGTTGAAATGCCATTTGTATTAAAAATCAAGAAAAATGAGAAAGTGTTGCCCACTGCATAAAGGGTTCTAAGTCCCTTACCGGGCACAATGAGAGCATTTGTGTTTAGCTTGATAGGCTGTTCATTCTTGAGCCAGCTGAGATCAGGAGGTGGAAAACCGGAGACCTCGCAGGTCAAAGAGATGAAATTGTTCACCACAACAGTGAGATTTTCAGGGTTAGGACCAATGACACTTGGAGGAACTACAATAGTAAATATATTAAAAGTGAAATATAGTGGTATTAATAGTAAACATATTAAATGTGAAAAGTGATATTATCAGTAATACATATTCCAATTTATTAATATAAGCCCAACCACTGTACTCTGCTAAAGCACTGAGTTAATGATACTGTTAATTACTTACCTTTCTTCTTAGAATTCCCTAATGCCTTCATCAAACTCATGTCCATCAGTTTTGTTTTTCCCAATTGAAACAGAATACTAGAATTTTCAGACAGAATTATTCTGCATTTTATTTGTAAAATGTAGTTGCCAGTTCCTAAGATGGTTTTGTCGATGGACACAGACCTAATACTGCTTTTTATTAAATACATTTGAATATTCTTGTTTTTAATATTATATCCTTAAAAGTTTTTATTTTCTTGCTTATAGAAATAATAGAGTAGACCTGTTATGTTAGGGTATCTATCAATAAATTATACAGGTTATTTCAACAATGTAAATCACTGACTTTCAAGATAAGCAGAAAATTTAAGAAGTAAGCAATACAGTGGCTTATTATTCAAAACCAAAAAAGAATTCCCAGAGCAAAAGCAGTACAGAGAAAAAGTGGAGTAAAAAAGCGTAAGATTAATGATGCAATGCCAATTATGCATGTTAAAACACATGCAGATGGAATAATAGATTTTTTACAAGCACACATGCACGTGGAAGGAATAACATCGTACATATTTGAATGGTTTCTATGTGGGGGGGTGGGAATAGGACCGAGGAATGAGCATAAAAATAAGTGAATACATTAATAAATAAAGGCAGAGGTGGGTTTTGCTCAGGCCAATGAAGATAGTAAGACATGAAATAAAGAACACAACTAATGTTAACACTCTATTATTATATTATACTCTCTCCATATTATACTCTTTATATTATACTCTTTTATATATTAAGACTGAGGTCTTAAAATAGCATCAAAAACAAAAGCAAAAGATCAAAAGGCAAAATTGCTTTTTAAATTTTATTATACATGGATTTTTATCCACCAATTTTCATATTCATTCATTCACTCATTTATCAAATATTTATTAAATACCTACTGTATTTCAGATGTGCTGAGAGCTAATACAGTATGAAAAATGTAATAGATAATATCTATAAAGAATTAATAATTTGGTGATAGTGACAGACATTGAACAAAAAATAACAGCTAACACTTTTTTGAGTGGTTATGCTGTGCCAGGCACTGAACTAAACACTTCATGTATACCATTTCATTGGAGGCTCAGAAACCTTATGTGTTAGATACAGTTCTTATCCTCTTATTTATAACAGATGAGCAAGCTGAGACAGAGAGAGGTTAGTTAGCATCTTGCCTAAGGTTTCACAGTTAGATACTGGAAGAAACTGAAGACTGCTGTCTGGCTCTAGAGCCCTGTTCTTAGCCACTGTCCAATACTGCCTAGTAATTACAAGTGTGGTGAGTGTGTCAATCAGAAGAGTAGGGTGACAGCAGGGAAATAACCTAGTTTGGGGATCAGGAAGAAGAAGTGACATTTAAAAAGATGCTGAAGTATGACCAGGAATAAGCTAAGCGGAAGACAGATAATGGATGTGTCTTTCAGAAAGAAGGCATGGCACATACAAAGGCCCAAATGGGGAAAAGAACATGGCACCAGAAGGCTGACATGACCAGAGTCTGAAGAGCAAGGCTGATGGGGATTAAGGTGGAGAAGGCAAAGATTAAAGGACTAAATAGTATAAAATCCTAGAGGGTCTTCTGGGCATAATTAGAATGCTGAAATAACAGCCTAAGGAAAGGAAAGCAGAAGAGTGGTTTACTCAAAAATTAGCTTAAAAGTTATCAATCTGGCCACAGTGGAGGGAACTGGTGAGAAGGCTAGAGGGGACTCAGAAAGACCAGTTAGGAGACTATTGCTGTAATAAGTGCAAAAGGTGATGGTGCTATGCCTAGGATGGTGTCAGAAAGGACAGAAAAGTGAGTGGATCCAGAGTATTATGTAGGTAGAATATTTAGGACTCAATGTGTTGTGGGTGAGGTTTAAGTAGGAGGAGGAATCAAGGATGACATTCATTTTACTGGCTCAAACAATGCGAAGATGGTGATTCCGTTTACCGAGACAGAGATCCCTGGAGGAGGAACACATTTTTGGGAAAAGGTAATGAGCTCAGTTATATACACATGGTCTTAGAGTGACTATTAGGCATTTGTGTCAATAAGAAGTACATATTTGAACAGAAGCGTCTAGAGTTCCTGAGGGGGCCCTGGCTGAAAATAAAAATTTGGAAACTATTTTGCACATAGATGGTATCTGAAATTTGGGAATTCATGAGATCACATAAGAAAAGAGTGGGAAGAATAAAGTCTAGAGCTTGGAAAACTAAAGTGTAATAGTCAAGTAGAGAAGGAGGAACTAGCAAAGACAACTGGGAATGCGAGACTGGAAAGGCAAGATTATCAATAAGGGGTGTGGGCATCACAAAAGCCAAAGGAAGAGAATTTTTGGAAGAGATAGTCAAATGCTCAAGAATGTTGACTGCTCAGAAGTAAGAAAGATAAAGCCTGAAAATGCCTGTGGGATTTCTGATGTCATTTCATGAATTCAGTGAGCAGTTTCATTGGACTTGGGGTGAAATCCAGTGAGCAGTGGTGGGAGGAGTGAGGAGAAGGAGACAGTAAATATATACGGCTAGGGCTTCCCTGGTGGCGCAGTGGTTGAGAGTCCGCCTGCCGATGCGGGGGACACGGGTTCGTGCCCCGGTCCGGGAAGATCCCACATGCCGCGGAGCGGCTGGGCCCGTGAGCCATGGCCGCTGGGCCTGCGCGTCCGGAGCCTGTGCTCCGCAACGGGAGAGGCCACAACAGTGAGAGGCCCGCGTACCGCAAAAAAAAAATAAATAAAAATACGGCATACGGCTATTAGAGAAGGTTGCTTTGAAATGGAGGAAAAAGAGAAGGAGGCCGCTGAAGAGAAATACACTAGGTCTAAGGGAGAGTTCTTTGGGGATTTTTTTTGTTTGTGTTTTTGGTTTTGGGTTTTTTTTTTTTTTAAGAGGCAAGAGACAAGTAAATTTAAATGCTCCTGGGAAGGAGCCAGTAAAAGTGTGAATTTCAATACTGGAGAGGAAGAGAGGAGATTGTGAGATTTTTGACGAGGCAGTCGCCAGGGATGTAGAGTCAAGTCAGTCTTTAGAAGGTAGAGGAATGCTCCCATTTTGTGTTGTAACGGAAGGAAGAAATGGCAGCATCACATGCAGCTAATATTCTCACTTTGATGGTAGGAATTTGAAGTGGTTTCGGCCACATGCCTTCTCTTTTCCCTGTAAAACAGGAGGTAAGGGCACTGACTGAGTGAAGGTGAGAGGTGACTGTGATTCACTGAATGTTTGTGTCCCCCCCAAATTTATATACTAAAGCCCCCTCAGTGTGGTTGTATTTGAAGATGGGGCGTTTAAGGAAGTAACGAAAGATAAATGAGGACATAAAGATGGGGCACTCATCCTATAGGATTATTGTCTTTATAAAAAGAGACATCTGAGAGCTTCCTTGCTTTCTCTGTCCATGCGTGCTCAGTGGAAAGGCGTTGTGAGGACAAAGTGGCCATCTGCAAGCGAGAAAGAGCCTTCACCAGAAATTGAACCCTGCTGGAACCTTATCTTGGACTTTCCAGCCTCCAGAATGGTGAGAAAATAAACTCCCATTGTTTAAGCCATGCAGTCTCTGGTATTTTGTTAATGGCTGCCTGAGCTAAGACAGGGGCCATCTGACATTCAAGAAGGTATGAGTCACTATGGAGTAGAGCCATGAAGAGGCAGTAATAAAGGGCTCATTTCAAGCAGTATCGATGAATTTATAATAACACCAATATTCCTGACACCAAGAGTTCCTCTAGCCATAGTTAGCTACCTAGGTGCAGGTATAGAATTCAGTGAGAGGTCATACAGAAAAGCAGCTACGTTTAAAGCCCCTGGAATCAGACTACCTGAGCTAAAATCCTGGTTCTTTATTTGCCAGCTGTGTAACTTTGGGCATGTTACTTAGTCTCACTGAGCCTCAGCTTTTTTATCTGTAAAAGAGGCATAAAGTAGTACCAACCACCTGGGGTTACTGAGATAATTAAGTAAAATAACATATATAAAACACCTGGCACAGCACCTGGTAGGTATCAAGCAGTCAGTGTGTTGTGTTGTTATATGCAGAGTTGAGCCTTTATTGAGCAAGGGCGCTGAGAGGCGTGGGCTAAGAGGAGTGATTGATATTCTGGTCCATGAAAGTTAAGATGTGAAGGAAAGTAAAGACACAGAGGGTTGAAAAAAAACTGGGAGGTCAACAGGCTGAAGGTTAGAGTCCAAGAGAAGCAAGCGATATTGTACAGGGAGATAACAAATTGTATGGTTTTAAGTGAAAACAATTTAAATTGTTTCTCTCCCACATGAATTTTCCAGTATTTAAGTATGGGTTCCTGACTGCAGGCAGGAGCTCAAGACACAGTTAACTGGACAAAGAGGAAACCCCCCCTCCTGAACTCCAATTCTCAATAGTAAACACGAGTGGCTTCTGCCTCTCAAGTCACACAAGGCTCCTACTTCAGATGTTTTTCCTCCGCATTACAAAGAGGAAATGGATATGAAGAAAATATAATAAAGGAACAACAAATATTTATTTAGCAACTACCATGACTTTAGACTAGGTTTAGGAAGACCAAGGTCTGTAAGAAATGACCATTTGCCTACAGTGTTTATAATAAAGTTATGGGATAGAGGTGAAGATACAGACATATAAAAATAACAAGGTAGCATATGTAACTGCTAAAACTGGGGTATTTACAAGATGCTTTTGACCACATAAAGGAGGAAAAATTAATTCTGCCTTGTGTAATCAGGAAAAATGATCAACATTTTTATTTTTCAACATTTATTCTACTGTACTTTACAGATCAGATTACAAATTAGATTATTACTTTAGATTACTTAGATTAGCACATTATACTTTCACAATGATTATATTTGCTTAATTTATTCTTCCGGGGAATTCATAACACATTTCTTCTATTTTGGTCAGATTTACTCAAAAAAAAAAAACCTTGCTAAACACTGGGAATAAAAAAAGGTAAGAGTGCTTCAAATATCTGTTACACAAACACCAAACATTGCCAGACATCAATACTCCCTACATATTGCACCAAAAAAGAATATCCATTATGCTAAATAAAAGTCTTTTGAAGGAAGAAATTTTTCACTAATGTCAAATTTCAGCTATTTCCAAAATGAGCTAGAATTTTGCATATGAATCACATGTTTAAAGAAAATCTTTTATAATAATTGTTCAGCATTTCCAATTTAATATTCTGGAAGCAGCTGTGCATGATGAAAATAAAACTTTATGGCTGACATCTAACTGCTTTTTTTTTTTTTAGCAAAAAGTGAGTATTTATGGAGTGTCTAGCATTTATTGAGAACTTAGAATCTAATAAATAAATTAGGTGTACTGATGGTTTTCAGGAATTACTTAACTCTATAAAGTTACTTTTTCTTCTTCAGGAAGTATATTACATACCGGAGGGTGTAACTCAACATGAATTCTACCATTGAGGATAGAAACTGGTTCCAGGCAGGCCCAGTGGGTAAATTTTTATGGGTAGAAGAGCTATATTTGGTTCTAACTTCATATAAACTTGTAATCTTTGGGATTTCAAATTGTGACCTTTTTTTTTTTTACTTTCAAATATGTAGGAGTAACTATTTTTTCTTAAGGGACTGAAATAATATAAAAACAGACTCCCTAGAAGATTTGTACTTTATAAATCGCACAAGCTGTCATAGAAAGAAAGAAGGGGAAAGGTTGAATGAATGCAGGCTCCACACATTGTTCAAGTTAAAAAATGCAAAATAAGAGCACATAATCTAAAATACAGTTTTCCTGCTTTTTCAAGCATACTCTAACAGATGTTTTTGGAACTGAGCTCTTACCATGAACATTGAGGTTAAAATATTTTTTGGCACTTCCAGCTGTGTTCTCAGCAATACACACATACCTGCCGATATCTGTTATTTGAGTGTTTAGAATCTAAGGAAAAAAATGAAGAAATTCCAACTGAAATTTTTTTATAAAGCAACTTGTCAATTTTTGAGAATAAACAATACATACTCTTTCTAGCTAATACCAGATAAGCATAGGAAAAAAAATTTGTACATAATAATGCTGATGCTGGTTTTTATTAGTCAGGTCAATCAAATAAATATTTATAAAGATTCCTAATCAGAAAAGGCAAATTTATACATACTTGCATATTGGCTATGAAAAGTCCCAAATCATTCTCCCACTTTCCTATCTACAACCCTGGCAGTGTGACTGTGAAGCTTCTCCCATCAGGGAGTGGAGTAAAGATGGAGAGTTTGTGTTGGCCTTGTGACCTGCTTTGACCAATAGAGCGTGATGGATGTAACAGTCTTCCATTTCAAACCTAGACCATGTGCACCCTGCCACCACTCTTTGAGGAAACCAGGACTAACCTGCTGGAGGGCGAGAGATCATGTGGGAAGAGCCAGCCTCGTTACTGCAGCTGAGGTCCCAGATACATACAAGAGCCCAGCCAAGATCAGCAGAGCCACGGATTCAATCCACAGCATGCAGACATTTGAGTAAGCCTTGCCGAGACCAGAAGAATCACCCAGCCAACCAGAAAGCTTGTGAGCTAAATAAATGCTTATTGTTTTAAGTTGTTTGGAGTGGTTTGTTTTATGTAGCAAGAGTTAGTTAATATAGCAGTTATATTTTCTTTTTTTTATTATACAGAAATTTCTGTCCATCTATATATCTTATGGCCTTAGCCAACAGAAATATTTAAGTATTTAGCTAGAAGTTGTATAAAGCATCAAAAAGAAATAGTCATGGTGTTCAGAAGATACTTTGAGAATTAAAGGTTATTTACAAGCAATGAAACTCATACTTTTTTTTTTTTTTTTTATTAAATAAAGAACCTCATGGGATAGGTCCTGTGTTGGATACACTGATGCTTAGATTCTTGGGCCTATACAACATCATTAATATGTTTGGGAAATAATTTCTTAAGTTGCATCCTAACAAAAGAGTTGGTGTTATTTCTACAAGTGCCTATCTTCCTTTTAAGACCCTTGAAAAGAAATATATAGACATGCTAATTAGTGAACAACAACTCAGGATATTTATGTGGTTTCCATTATTATTTATTATCAATTCTTTGCCAATAGAGGACAAATTTTAGTCTACAGGGAATCTTGTTTTTTTTTTTGCGGTACGCGGGCCTCTCACTGTTGTGGCCTTTCCCGTTGCGGAGCACAGGCTCCGGACGCGCAGGCTCAGTGGCCATGGCTCACGGGCCCAGCCACTCCGCGGCATGTGGGATCTTCCCGGACCGGGGCACGAACCCGTGTCCCCTGCATCGGCAGGCGGATTCTCAACCACTGCGCCACCAGGGAAGCCCTACAGGGAATCTTAAACCATCTAGAATTTAATCATCAGAAATCTGCAATGGAAAGAATTGTAATAATTTGGTTTTTATCACAGAGGCCATACTGTAGTAAATTTAGGTGTGTGTGTGCATGTGTGTGTGTGTGTGTGTGTGTGTGTGTGTGTGTGTGTGTGGTGTGCTGAATGTACAGATAATCTCTGGAAGAATTCACACAAAACTGCTAACGGTGGTTACCTTTGATAGTGAGAAAAGAATGAGTAAGAATAATTTTATTTTATATATACTTTTTATGATTAGTTATTTTTGCCAATATTTATAAACCAAGACAAATTATTTTTAAAAGCAAAAAGACAATTATTATAAAATACAAAGTCAAATAGCTATTTTTAAATTAGATTTTTTAGTTTTACCTGCAGAATTCTTCCATTAGATAGAAATTTATGATGCTCATCTTCTAGCAAGAACTGCCCATCTTTTTGCCAGGAATTTCTCGGTGTGGGGCTGCCACTGGATAAACACTCCACCAGCATGCTCTTGTTCACCAGCACGGTGACCTCTTCAGGGAGATCACTGTCTGCTCCCTGGATAACTGGTGGCACTAATAAGTGATTGCAACAGAGAGATAATGACAGGAAACAAGGTCTTTTCTAAATTATTCTAGTTTTCTGACAATTTAAAAAAGTTTGGGGTAATAGAGGAACAAAAGTTGAAGAGGAATCCATGATTCTGAAGTAACACTTTACACTAATAAATTAGGGGGGGGGTGATAAATCTATGTGAATTTGGGTTTATCCTCTTCCCTTTCTTTACCTGTCCTGGACTAACCCCTCCCATAGTTCTTCGCATTTAGGTTAATCCCAATTCTTCCCCAATACATCTTGTCTAGTTTCTCTCTCAGCCCCTTCCACGGTGCCCTCTGGGTTTGCAAGCACACATGCAAGTGGCATCTGCACAAATTAACAGTTAAGTCTACTTGGTCATCTAGACAAGCCAGGTAAATCTTTAAAGTGTATTTGAAATGTACAGGTTTGGTCTCATTTGCAAGGGAATTGTCTGGGCTACTCAAAGTGTGTTTCCCCAGCCTCGGTATCAGTGGTATCACCATAAGCATCGCCTGGGAGCTTGGCTAGAAATGCAGATTTGGGGGTCTGACTCAGCCTTCTTTAATTGGCATCCCTAGGAGAGCCAAAGAAGTTTGTGTTTTAACAAACTCTCCACGTGATCCTTATGCATGCTAGAGTTTGGGAAGCCATGCTCTAGATCTTTCTACATATGTTCATTCTCATTTAAAACAATAATATAGAATTAATCCAGGTTCATGCCCACCTGATGTTAGACTAGTCAGTTATGAAAAAACACATACTATCTGTAGAATTTTTTAAAAATGGAAATGTTAAACCAGGAATGCATGTGTTGGCTGCTTTTGTAAATGTAGAAATTCATTTTCAAAATGAATAATCACTTTGTTTTGTTTTGAAAGCTTAGGTATTTTGTTTTACTCTCTTAAAATGTGCCATATCTTTATCAATCAGTAAAGAATGTATGCTTAATGCAGATGCCTTCTTGTAGTATTTGGGTCTCTCCAAAACTAAATTGAAAGTCTATAAAGCAAATAATCAAGGCTACAAGGCCCCATAATAAAATTTCAGTGTTATTTTGAATGCAAACTTTCACAATCAAAATTAGATGATTTTTGCTGTACTTTAGATAACATAGAATATATAGCTTAAACTGCAGATTAGTAAATAATAAACTTGAATTTCAGATTAAATGAGGCTATCGATACCTCCACACCATGAAAACTGATCAAATGAAATGTTGGGACATAAAGATTCAATGTTTTCTTCAACTTTTACCTGGAGCCGAATCATTAGGAACTACCAGGAGATGCACTACAGGCCCAAGGTCTGACCTGTAGAGGCCTCCACCAAAGCTCTCTGCTCTGACCTGCCCTCCAGCTGGATTACACCTCTCAGAATTGTTCTTAGTGGCACTTAGGAGGTAAGCATCAAACACTGTGAAGTGTTCCTAATTTAGACAGACCTTGTGGGCTGTTTTTCTTGCTTTGTTCGTACTTCTCTAAACTCATCTCCAACATGCTTTCCAACTTCCTCCTAATTAAAAATAACAGACTGAAGACATGAATATCTCCCTTTGACAACCAATCCCTAAATTCCATTTCAATTTAACCAAATTCCAGTTCTTCCCAACCTATAATATCTTGCTACTTTATCAGATTCTTCCACTCAGTCCTAAACTAAATTCCTTCCAAACTTAGATCAAATTAAGCCAGGTGGTCTAAGATATTCCTTCATTGCTCTTGATGATATTTAGCACTGGTTTTAATTGTCTTCTTATCACTACCTTGTAGACTTTAAAATCTATGTTGATGACCCATCCCACCCTAGTTTCACCTCTACCCCACTTCAGCCAGCCACAGACTGTCTTACCTTGGACCATTCAACATAAACATTTCTGCCCTTTGCAAGTTCATAAGCTCCTTGAAGGTCTGATGTCTACGGTATTCACTGCTGTATCCTCAGTGCCTGGCACAGTGCCTGGCACACAGTGAGCGATCAATAGATATTTGTCAAATAAATGAATTTTGAATTCTTGTGTTTTCTCTATTTCACGTCTTTTCAGGCTTCCTTCATAAGCTGGCTTTTTGTTTGTGCTGAAAACTCTAGCCCTTCAACTCCTCCCCCTTAAAATCAATCTATCAGCTTTCCTGCAAGCTCATTTTTCCTCTTCTTCTGCCTAGGTCTCAGAGTGGGTCATTTCAGCGATGCTCTGTCTCACTGCACATGCTATGTCCCTTACCCTCTAGTGCTTCCACAAAGTATACCTTTGTTACCTTGTGGCACTGCCTCCATGGCTCCCCTCTCCCCACCCTTAGGTCACATCATCTGTTTTTTCTACCTCTGATCCCAGGTTAATGAGGGTGGGTGCAGAAAGCTATGACTAAGCCAAATAGCTCCAACTTCAGTGTTTGACTATCATACCCCCCCATAATGGCAATCTCTAAGGTTCTGTTTTCCACAGGCCCAAATACCAGCCCTGCCACTGTCTTTCTTGTTCATACTTAAGGAAAGGACTAAATACATTTGATATACATTCCCACATATCCCTTCTTACCATTCCAAGGTATGGCAATTCACTACCATGAAAGGCTAGTTGACCCCTCTCGGTTTCTTGATTGCATTTTTCCCGTGTTCTAGAACTTGCTCCATCAATCCTTGGCCCCTCCTCCCATCAACACACATACTTGAAACTTTTAACTTGTCTCTTTCTGTTGGATCATTTTCCTTGGTCTATAAGCAAGTTCAAATCTCTCTTAAATATGGTTTTGCAAACAAGCTCTTTTCCTAAAACTCTATTTCACCTCTTCCTGCCTCTTCAAAATGTCTTAAGAGTACTCTATATTTGTTTCCTTTTCTTTCTGATTATTTGCTCGATATTTATCCTTTTGTTCTGTGGCTTTGTATCACACCATACTATACATAATTTGATCTTCGGAATTTCACTAATGATTTCTTAGTTTCAAATGGCCTTTCTCCCCAGTTTTTATTTTCTTAAACTTACTTTAGCATCCCATACTAAACCCACTTCTTGATAACCTTTTCTATGCCTTGAATAGGTGATATGGTAGTTTACTACTTTTCATTAACTCCTCAGATTGTTTATCCTCTATTTTCTTTTTCCTGTCTCCTACTTGTAAGTGATCCCACAATGATCTGGGTTTTTTTTTAATCTTCTTCTCCTAAGTTATCTATAACCCTTTCTGTTGGAAATCTCATGCCTTTGAATATCATGTTTGTGGATAACTCTCAACTCTATATTCTTAGTTCAATTCTCTCTCCTGTGTTGTAGTTCCATATTTCCAATGTCTCATTCAACATCTTCCTAAGTATCTTGGTATCATACCAAATTCAATACCTCCAAAACAAAATTGACTTCCTTCTTCCCAAGTTATGTTGTTTTCCCAAATCTTCTATTTTTATTGCTCTTGCTATAATTTTCTTAATCACCCAGGATAAAAATCTCAGTGTCATCTGATACTCTCGGATAAGTGCCTAATGCTTCATATCACTTAATCACTTCCTCTGTAAAATCTTTCATACCAACTGCTTTCTATACATTCCTGCTGCTACTTCTCTAGCTCAACTCCTTCTCATGGAAGCATCTATTTGTTCCTGCTTCTAGTAGCATCACCTTTCTTCTCCCTTAAAGGTGCAATAATTCTTCTACTCTCAGTCCCTGCATTCATAATATGACTGTGATCCAAGGGTGGACGTATGTATTACGCCTTATCAATTAGGCCTCTTGGCCTCTGTAATTGGTTCAGAAATGGATATGTGAGTCATGCTTGGCCAGTTAAAGCCATGGAAATCCAATTATGGGACTTCAGTTGTAAATACTGGATAAGAAGAGCTTTCACTTTGGACGTGAAATGAAGAAGATGTCAGATTATAGAGTTTCCAGGGGCCCACTTGCTATCCAAAGGGATCCCCCACCTGAGAGTGATGCTAACAGAGAAAAACAAAGCCAAGAGAAAGAGAGAGGTAAAGTTTGGTGGACCTCTTTTGAGCCATAGAAGTCAGATATGACTATAGCCAGTTCTACTCTGGGACTTTTCAGGTTCATGAATCAGTGATTCTCTCTCTCTCTCTCTCTTTTTTTTTTTAAGCTAGTTTGTTATTTGATACTTCAAGAGTCCTGACTAATGTGCTTTCAATTTGTATAAGACAGCTCCCTGGGAAAGCTATCAGTTTCTGATTATCTTTATGTCTCTAAAATGCTTAGTGCAACATCATGCAAACATTAGTTCCTCAAAAAACTTTTGCGTGAAAGAATGCATAATAAATAAAACAACGAACGAAAAACTCACAGAGTACACGGACATCATACTGAAGGGAATCTTCTCCAGCCTCATTCACAGCCACACACATGTATCTCCCAGCATCTTCCACTTTAGCCCTGGGAATCTGTAACACTCGCCCTCCTGAAAATATATCCCAATACATATTTTTACTTCTCTAAATCTTAGAGTGAAAGTGATCATAAACAGAGATATAATTTTTCAGGTCTAATGACTTCTTTACATTTCCTTTCAAGGCTCTTACTTCATCCAGTGTTTCAGTGTTAATCCCACGTATACCACATTTAGGACAAACACTGCATTACTGAAAAGTGACCCAGCATATGAATGAGACCTCCTGAGAACTAAATAGCTTGTATAGGACAAGGGAGGAATGTTGCTCCATGTCCCTCTCACATTCCATGTGGAATGTTGCTATGTGGTGACTTCTTGCTTTTACAGTTTTGAACACATGTAAAATAAGTTTACACTGTTGGAGGCAAGTACTGATTTGAGAAAAGAATAGCCAAGGATATAAAAGGTATAAAGTAAACCTTTATACATATGATCTTGAAAGAATAACTGTATTTTTAAACTTTTCAGGTTGATGCAATATCAAACTTACAGAAAAGTCGCAATAATTGTATTAAAAATTTTACCTGTGTTTATCAATAATTTGTATTTCAATCCAATTGTTTGATCTCTGTCATAAAAATCTACATATTAACTTTATTTATATACATAACTGAGTATTACTCTCAAATGATTCAGAAAAAGATTGAGAGTATATTGGAGACATGATGCCCCTTCACCCCCTAAACATTCATAAATATGTATTTCATTAAAACAAGGTATAATGATCAAAATCAGAAAATGTAAAATCCATGAAAAAAGTACTATTGAACCATAGTCCATATTCAAATTTCACTATAATTACAATATTGTCTTTAATAGCTATTTTTCCCCAAGCCCAGATCCAATTTAGGATCACACGTAGTTGTCATTTCTATCTAGTCTCTTTTCTTTTTTTGCCAAGATATTTTTTTATTTAATGGAGATGAAATTTACATACATTGGAAGGCACTGGGCTTTACGTGTACAATCTGCCAAATTTTGACAAGCCTATTTGAATGTTTGCTAAAAGTAAATAGAAGCCTTGAAAATATTTTTCCACAGTTTAAAGATCTCCTTTTCCATTGGTAAACATGTCATAACTAAAATATTTGAAACTAAAATCTTTACTATTGATTTACGAGAAGTGCATTTAATAAACTGAGTAATAACTATTTCCAAATATATTCTAGAATTTATCATTCATAATGTACAGAAACAAAACTGATTATTTCATCACACTATTTAGAAAAATGGAGGCACAAGGGAGTCAAACGACTTTCTTAAGTTGATAGAATGATCCCATAGTAGATATGAAAATTAACTAGGTATTCTATCCTATGTCAGATTCTCAGCCTAGACTCTCCTAGCTTGAAGCTACATAGATACCAGTGGCATTCAGTATCCTGTGTCAGTTAAATTACAAGGCCAGAAAGTCAATCAATTTGACGGTCTAATAAATGAGAAGAAACACATTTGACAGAGATTCAGATTTTCACCCTGTTCCTAGCAATCTTTACCTGGTAAAATCAATACTCTATCACTTGAGGTCAGAGGGTGGCCATCTTTATACCATGTCAGTGTAGGAGGAGGAGCAGCGTTTGTCTCACAGTAAAGAGAGATGGGATTGTTGATGATCACATCCTTGGCTTCACCACTCCTGCCAGTATCCAGCATGTTTCCTATTTCCCAGAGCTTGTGAAAACTTGGAGGAACTATGGAGAAAAGACATGAAATTTTGGACTCATGTAAATGACAGTGTCAATCCATTAAAGAAAGATCTTGGCTGTATTTTCACAAGAGTGATTTGTACATGTAATAAATTAGACAACGTGAAAAGATTTTCAAGTACTTATACACCTACCAACTTAGCCCTTAGCTAAAAAAAAGTAGCAGACAGAAGTCAGAGCTGGTTCTCCAGTGGAAGAGCAAGAAGTATGGAGCTCAGAATGTTGTGCTCATGCTTTGCTCTCCATTTCTGTTCAAAGCCTCTAGCATTTAGAAGATAAAATGTCCTGCGCTCAGGAAGGACCTACTATAATAAACATGGCTAAAGAATATGATCATAGCAGGGAAAACTAATTTTGAGAAATCATTAAAAAATACTGGCTCAACAGAGCATTTCCCAATGATCTGTCTTATTCAGAAAACTAAAGAAGTTATTATGCAGCCAAGATTAATAAGTCTATTAAAAAATATAATGGGACATTCTCAAAGTTTTCTGGGTGACAAGTATGAACTTTCTAGAAGGTAATTTGCCGGTACATCAAAAGCACTGCAAAAGTGTATAACACTTGACCTAATATTTCCATCATTAACAACTTACGAAAAATAAAAAATGTGCTAGAGTTTTAGGTATAAAGATGTTCAATGAAGCATTATATATGAGTAGTAAAAGCTTGGACACACCCAGACATTCAACAATAGGAGTCTGGTTAAATAAATATTTGGATACTCAACTGATAAAACAGGTGTAGTTATTAAAAATCATGTTGAGAGTAATAATGTCAACAATAATAGCAAATATCATTTCTTAAGCATTTTTCTAAGAGTTTTATATACTTTATCTTATTTAGTACTCACCACAATTCTACAAGGCATTAATTCTAAAGGTGAGAAAATGGGGTTTAAAATATTTAGGTAACTTGCCCAAGTCACAAAGCTTGAAGGAGCCTAAATCATCATTCAATTCCAAGTGTGACTACTTTAAATTCTGATATAATGTTACATTAGCTTTCTGATAAACTTCATGATATAATGTTAGGGGAAAGCTAACGTAACAGAGAAGTATGTATTGTGTGATCCCAATTTATAAATGAAGTATACATTTACAAAAATATATCAGAAGGAAACACATAAAAATAACAGGTAATCCTGAATGATGGGATTATTTTCTTCTTTGCTAATTTCTTGAGTCCAAGTTTTCAATAATGAATTTATATTATTGTCAACAGAAAAAAACCCACTATTTAAAATAAACCAAGTCAAATCTCTTTTTCATTGCTTTGCCAGATCATATAAATTAAATTACATACAATAAACATATTAATATTACCTTGTATATTCACATCAAAATCCAGCTCATCTTCACCTGCAATATTAGACGCTATACACGTGTATCGTCCAGTGTCTGATATTTGAGCCTCTCTGATTTGAAGTGTGTGTCCTTTGGCAGCAATAGTAACATGATCATCTGCTTTAAGGGGCTGTGATTCAATTATAATAATGTTATCATTAAGTACTCCAGTAAATCCTCTAGGGCACCATGCAGTTGAGAGTTTTTATGATTCTTTAATAAGTAAAAATAAAAATTTAGGTGAAATACTCAAGACAACAATAACAATTTACTTTGAATAAGCTGTTTTTGAGTAATCATGTCTTTATTTATTGAATATTGTAATTCCTATAGTGTACATCTGTGCCAGGTGTTTTTGGGTGGTGCATTTATAAATTATTTATGATGAAAAATGTTCTTAGGTGCTATATCCATTTATCCATGTTGGAGAAAAATAACTTCAGCTGATCCCACATTGTAGTAAAAAAGTGTATCTTTTCTTACTATTTTGTAGCAAATGCTAGAGTTTTATAATGAAAGATTGAAGGCATTAGTATAGTCTGATTTGACTTAAAAATCACTATTGCTCATTCAGAAACATCATTACTTCATAAATGAGAAAATTTAACCTAGATATATTTATATTATGATGTTTTATTGAAAACATTACTGACATTTAATAGGACATTTCTCATCTTCTAAACATTTCCGAATATACTAAATTCCCTCTTATTCCTTGAAAATTTTAGCACCTGGCTCACTGTTACTCCTTCCAATGATATTCTTCTCATAATTCTTGGTGATTTCAATACCCACATAGACAGTCATCCAATGCTTTGTGCTCTCAGCTCCTTGACCTCCTCTCTATTTTTTTTTTTTTTTGCCCCAACACTCTCTCAGCCACTCAATAGGAGAGTCATACCTAGAACTTATAATTACGAATAATCACATCTCTTCAGAATCTCAGTTTCAAGTTCTCACCTTCTGACCACCAACTCTTAACTTACTAACTCTTTTCCTCTAGAATCCCCAACTCCCATAATTTTTTGATCCCATGGGAGGACCCAAAATTCACTGAACTTGCAGTCTTTTCCCTATCACTCACTCCTCCTGACTCAGAGAAGGTCTATTATGGCAATCACTCCTTGTATAACCTTCTATAAAAAAAAAATCAACTCCTTTGCCCCCTCTCCCTTTATTTTATTCCCCTGGCAAAACTGGTTAATACCAGTTTCTGTCCATTCTGAACATCCCCTGATCTACTCAAGAACATTCCTCCAGCAACTGTGTCCTCTCTCATGTGAGTCATCATCAATTGCTTTCTTTCCACTGGATGATTTCAATGTGTATACAACAGTATAATTTCCACATTAAAAAAAATCTCATTAGACTGCAGCCTAACTCCACATTTTTCTATTCTGCTTTACAGCCAATGACTTTAAAAAGTTTTCTACCTTTGCTGTCTCCATTTCCTTCCATCTTTTCTTGAATCCTCCAATAAGGCTTTCACCATCTCTACTTGACCAAAATGATGCTGTCAAGGTCACATGACAAGTGACATCCATGTTGCTAAATTTACTGATCAGTTCTCAGTCTTTATTTTACCTGATCCGTGGGATTTGACATGGTTTAACTGGTCTTTATTTTGAAAACTTTTTTTCCTTATCTTAGGACACATCACCCTCTGCCCCACAACCTCTAAATGTAGGAGTACCCCAGGGCTTGAACCTTGGACCTCTTCTCTTTCTACCTAAACTCACTCTCCTAGTGATCTCATGCAAAACCTTGGGCTCATCTTTTTTTTTTTTTTTTTTTTGCTGTACGTGGGCCTCTCACTGCTGTGGCCTCTCCCGTTGCGGAGCACAGGCTCCGGACGCGCAGGCTCAGCGGCCATGGCTCACGGGCCCAGCCGCTCCGCAGCACGCGGGATCCTCCCAGACCGGGGCACAAACCCGTGTCCCCTGCATCGGCAGACGGACTCTCAACCACTGCGCCACCAGGGAAGCCCTTGGGCTCATCTTTGACTCATCTCTTTCCCTCACATCCTGCTACCACCTTCATCCAAGCAGGCACCATCTATCTCCTGGACCATGGCAATAAATTCATTTCTGGACCCCATTCTTCTTCAACTAGTAAAGAAGCCAATATAATCTTTTTAAAGCCTTAAGTCAGATCACATCACTCCTGTGTTCAAAATTTTCCAGAAGCTTTCCATCAGAATAAGGCCAGCTGATCTACAAGCAGTATGATTTAACCCTAGCTCTCACCTTTCTCTGTGTTCCCACTGATCACTGCACTCCAGCCAAATGCCTCAGGGCCTTTGCCCCTTTCTAGTCTCTCTAGAATATTTTCCTCTCAGATATCTTATGTCTGCTTCCTTCAGTTTCTGTGAGTTTCTGCTCAAATATCACCTTATCAGTGAGGCCTTCCCTATTGTAAGAGATCACACCCCTCATACTCGCTATTCTTCCTGACTGAATTTTCTTCATAACACTTACCTTATCTGGCACACTGTATGCTTTGTATGCTTTACTTGTTCGTTTAGTTTCGCCCTCCCCCCCAAACTCCATATGAGCAGAGATTTTTGTCTGTTTCCTTCATAGCTGTATCATCTGCACCTAAAATAGTGTTTGGTAAATACTATGTGCTCAATAAATAATTTGGGATGCAATGTATCATTATTAACATTATATCACTTATATAAAAATAGTATAATTTAAACTTTCCATGTCAAAGAAAAACTTCAGAGCATGAATAAACAAAACACATAGATTCTATCAAAACTTATTGTGGTTAATGCTGCCAATATTTTTGGTGGCTTTTCTCAAAAACACTTTCACTCAAGTAGTGTTGCTTATCTGAGAAATGAATTAGCAGAAGAAAGGATATGGAAAATAAACAAAAAACAGTATTTTTTGTACACATTTTAGGGGACCAATCCCAAATCTTGAAAAATTCAGCAATTTAAAGCATCATAATTGGATCAATTTCAGTCTGGATGTGAAACTAATTTAACTATTCATTATGAAATTAAAAAAAAAACAGCCCTAATTCCTAGTACAAATCTAGACTTTATCCAACTTCTATGTGTGTATGTGCTTGTGTGTATGTGTGTATGGGTATAAAATGCAAGGAATGAAAAGGTTTTAGGTAAAATTAAAAATAAAATATTAAAATTTGAAAGGTGAAAGTAATTGTTTCCATGCAAACTCATATAGAGTTGATATTGTACCATGAACTGTGCTTGTAGTCAGAAAAGAAACTGTAAACAGAACATGGTGGGAGTTCCATATTTTTCCTTTTGCAATGGCTTCCAGATGAAACTTGCTTATTTTATGAGATACTTTTTTCCTGGCTGCCACGATTGCAAAATCCATCTGTGATCTAAAATAATAAAGTTATATCTTTCTGCATCTTAAATCATGACTCTGACCTGAACGTCTACAACTGGAGTTTGACTGACCATTTGGTTGATTATGTGTAAAACAGGAAAAACATTAGCTTAGCTATGTCACATCTGTATTAAGCAGAGTGTTAACAGCAGCTAAAAAAAAAAAATCTATTTTGGTCTTAAAACACCAGCACATATGTTTTTAAAACATGCATGCTAGAAAATAAGTTGAATGAGAAATAAGGGCGTGTGGTCTGAAAGCCAGATTACGTAATTGAAGGATGTGTCTTTTATTGAAAGTTCTTCATTGCTCCCAATTAATTGTATTGAGCACTTAATCATCACATTTAGCTTATTTTTTTCATCTTGGAACATTAAAAATGTTACCCTTTGTAAAAGAGTTAAAGGTGTTTAGAGAAAGTTCTGAATAAACTTAGCACCTGTGTTATACCTATCATTCTAATCTAGCTTCGTGTTTCTTCTCCACAAAGTTTACTTACTCGAAAAACCACAGAGCACAAAAACCATTCCCCAGTGGGAAGGTGGCTGGATTTTCAAAGACAATTGCTAACGTGTATTAAAACAGTCCTTCAAACTTTAGAGTGATGAAATAATACTAAAATTGTTGAACATGGTTCCATTTTTTTTTTGCAGTTTTATACTCTAGGAGCATGAGATTGTGCTAATTTTAAGGTCACATTGATTCTCTAAGTTATCTGTGTCTGAGTGTTTTGTTTTTTAATTTAACTGGCCATTTTAGTCTATAAAAAACCATCAGCAAATGAGAAAACTTGACTGGCCTGTCCATCCTTGTACCAGCTGAGAGAGGCAGAAGGAACTGCATAGGCTTCACATTCCAAGGTCAGGGTGTTGTTTATTTTGATCTTCACTTCTTTGGGGGAAAGACCTGGCCCCAGGAGGTCACTTTTACTGATTATGGGTGGAACTGCATAAACACGAATATTAAAGTATTAAACATTAGTTCTTTTAAATGGAATGACATGGAACACAGTGAGGATCACTTAATAAGAAAACAAGGAAATAACTTAGGCATCTTCTATGCTCTCCTTTCATCAAGGACCCAAGTTAGCATCTTATGAAATGGCAGTGTTCATATACAGAATGTGAAGAAAACTACCTTTCTCCCCTCATCATGATAATACTGCCAATGAAGTTAGTGTCCTTCACAGAACAGTTAGTTTAGGTTGTTCCAGGTCCCCAGACACGGTCTGAGTATGACCCCTAGAATGCATTTTATTAGTCACTACGGGGAATGATTCATAGAACAAAAGACAATCAGAAAGATGCTCTTCCTTTTAAAAAACAAAATGCTGAAATTTATTGCCTATCAGTGGTAGCATTAGTTTTTTGTTAATAGGTCAATGTACAGTGGATTAGTCCAAAGTCACTGACAAACTCATTGTAGGCTGTTGAATAGAGCATATATATTTAAGGAAGAGTTTTGTGCATGCAAGTACTTATATGCAGCAGAATTCAGAAGAGGGTAATTCACAAGAAAAAAATAGAGAAACTTAAGGAAGTGCCACTGACAAGTTCTCCAAAAAGTTGAAGAGAGCAGATTCAGTGGACTTTCGCATCTTTAAGCAATTGAAGTCATGGGCACATTGCTTAATTCACCTTCCATCTTAATGAAGCAAGCTGGATAAACAATAAACTTTAATGATGAATATAAATCATTATGAACGCATAATGAAAAACAGAATTGAAAAAGTTAGAAAACCTGGAGAAAACTAGGAACGTAGTGTTCTTTCGGGACTTACTGTAGACCTTCACTTCATAGTGCTTTATCATCTCTCCCGCCTCATTAGTGGCTACACAAGAGTATCTCCCAGCACTGTCCTCCCGTGCATTTAGGATCTGCAGAGTCCTACCTCCTGAAAAGCAATGGAACACCAAAGAATCTCTGAAGTCACGGTGGCAGCAGGGTTTGCACAAACCACCAGGTTTTAGTTCTTACTATTTACACATTTCTTCTTCTCTATGCCAATTCTGTAAGAGACATCTGACATAGACAAACTACAATACAGGTGGGCATTACTTGGTGGATGGAGACATTCACTAAGTCCACGATGGTCCTCTGTGGTAATGACTCTCAGGCTCATTCTGACCCTCCCCTACCTCTCTGCACACACTGTAATTAAGGTTCTTATTTTACTCTCTTCACAAATAGGTCTTCTGCCTTTGTCATCTCCTTCCTCTCATCTACCTGGCCTATCAGTAGAGATTGATCTTGCTAAAACACAGTTTTTATGATGGTATCTTTCCTCCTAAAAATCTTCAGTGGTTCTCAATTGACTAAAGTATGAAGTCAAAACTCTCAAATCCAGGTATTTAAAACATGACTCCAACATTCCTCCCTGATCTTATCTCCTGCCTGACCCCTTCCCTGCCATACACACATGTACACACAATGTCTCCACTCAGGAAGGAGGTGAGGAGTCCGTTTACTATTACTTGCACATAGATATGCCATTCTCCTTCGTACTTTCCCACACTAGACATCCTGAAGGATCTGAAATCTCTCCTAACTCATTTCCAACTAACAAAATTCTATAACTTTCTTTAAGGTTTGGTTCAAGTTCTGTCTATGACAAAGCATTTCCTGACTGCTTCAGCCCATGGTGGCCATTCCTTCTTTTGAATTCTTATAAAACTTGTCACTATCCCATTTATCATAACCTATGACTATTCAGAACCCACGATTATTCATGGATTCCTGTTGTTAATTAACTTTCACATGTATTATCTCTATAAATCTCTTACAGCCAGTGATCATACTTTTAAATTCTTTCTGTTTTCATACATATTGTCAGGTATTAAAGAGGAATATATAAACTGTCAATCTAAATACTAACCTTCAAGGTTCAATTCAACAAAGAGTGAATTTCTACTCTTTTTGGCATTCTACATCGTATTTGAGCAAGTAATTACACTGTAGTATTTATTTACTTGCCTTTTATTTACTTTATTGGTCTTTCAAAAAGTAATTATTTGATAACTTAGATTACAACATACATACGAAATATTAAAAAATAAGATAGCAATAATACAATACCATGAACAACATTAAGTACTTTTATAAAAATAGTCAATGATTCTGTTCTTCTGTAAAAGTAGATGGCACAAATGCAACTTGGGCATCTGAAGTAAGCTAATTACCTGGAAGAATACGGATATTTCGGTTGGATTCTAAAGGAGTTCCATTCTTAAACCAGGTGATGGTGGCTGGGGGATATGAATAAGCTTCACAGACCAGAGATGTGGGGCTGTTAAGGATAACAGTGACATCTTCAGGGATGCCATCGCTAGCAACACCAGCAATTGTAGGAGATACTGAAAAAGATTTAAAACTTGATCAAAGAAATATATTCAGAAATTTCTTTATTTGTACATTTCTAAGTTTCCATAGTATTTATTTGTGTAATTCCATTCCCTAACAATTTCAGAAACAATTGATTAGTGTTCTCATTCTACACAAAAGCAGTGAGAACCTCAAAAAGCTCACAGAGTAATGGAGGAGATGACACATAAAAAGGAATCATAACACAATGTAGTATGGGCAGTACTGGGAATTTTGGTGCAGGATACATGGAGGCATGGCATCCAATCCAATCTGAGGTGTGGGGTGGTGTGTGTGGACTCTCATCAGGGAAGATTTCCTAATGGAGTAGATTTCAAACTGAGCCTCAAAGGACTGGTGGTGGTCAGAAGGTGAAAGAAGGGAGACTACTAGGAGGAGGGAGCATATTGGGAGCAGAGTAGTGTAAACAATGAGGGGCAAGCAGGAAATATATAGAGGATGGATTCAAGGGGGTCAATGTTGGAAGCAGGGGAAAGACAGACAAGTACAGTTGTTCCATAAAAGATAGTGAGGGCCTGAACTAGAGCAGTGAAGAAAGGCATAAAGAGGAGGGAGCAACTAAAGAAAAATTTAGGAAATCAATTGGCAGGATTTGATGATAGAATTTAAGGGGTAAAGAAACCAACGTCAAAGATAACTTCCAATTTTACTGCTTGGGAATGAACCTAGGTAACCTTCAATGAAGCAAAATAAATAGAAAATATGGAAAGATTTGCTCACTTAGGAGGGGAAGATAATTTGTTCAGTCTGAATATCTTGAATTTTAAGTGCTAGTGAGAATTCCAGGTAGAAATGTCCAACAAGCAACTGTATATAGAAATCTGAACCTTGGGAGAGGGATCAGGGTTGCAGGTATGGATTTTAAAAAGTCTTCAGTTGATAAGAGATGATAATTAAACCTCTGGGAATTAAGTTTTTGTTACTTGATGAGAATATCTAGAGTAAAATGAACACTGAAGTAAGGACAAAATGTGAGGGGGCTTAATGGTTAAGAGACAGATTAAGTAAGGGTCCATAAAGGAGGGAGAAAGGGAGCAACCAAAGGGGTGCAAGGATTATTGGGGAAGAGCAGTGTCCAGGAGAAAGTGATACATAATATCCAAACATTAAGATAAGGACTGAACCATGCTTTTGTTGGATCTAACAACAGGGCAGTCTTCACCACAGCAGTGTCAAGAATGGTGTGGGCAGAAGCCCATATTTACTTCTATACAAGAAGTATAGACAGGGAGTAGTGACTATATGAAGTGATGGAGACAGTAGAAGGTAAAGCTGAAGGTAAGGCAGATGGTGGGCATGACTGGCAGACCAAAGAAGGGCGAAAGATACAGGATCAAGGGCATAAGCAGAAGCAGTAACTGTGAACAAAAAGGATAACACCCTCTGGGAAAAGAAAGGGTAAAGACACTGAAGTATGGCTGGGTAGATTGGAAATTGCCAGTGCACACACCTGAATAGCCTCAACTTTATATGAAGTTGGTGAAAAGAAGACTTGAATTCAGATCCCTCATCTTCAATGAATGAGGGAAAATGATAAGAAATAAGTAACTAGGAAGGGGGTAGGAGGCAGAGGAAGGAATATAGTCAGAGAGCATGACTTGAGATGCCTGGAGTAAAGAATAAGTGATCTCCGCTGGAGAGAGTCCCCAGGGAGCTAATGTCTCTTGGGAAGTCAGATTTCAGTTACTGAAAGGAGCCAGAAAGAGTTTTAAATCAGGTTTCCAGAGGACAGGGATAGGATTTGGACATGAGCCAGTATTGGGAGGTGAGTCAGTGGTAGGAGGAAGGAGGCGTGAGGAACGTAGAGCTCTAAGAGAAGCAATGGGCTACAGGAGAGGAGAAGAAATCCAGGGCGGGGCATTTGCCTTTCATACGCTGATGGCTGATGGGCATGCAAGGAAGACAGGTGTGTTAGGAGACAACTGGCTCATGAACTCTCATTCTTACTTATCCACGCATCTGTTATTCACTGCTATGTTAGGTGCTGGGGCTATATCCTTTTCAAGATAAAAAGGGTTCTGTCCTAAGGAGTTTATAATTTTATGTAATTATTACTTACATATACTATTTACTTGACACTTATTAATACTTTATCCAGTATTCTGACTTAACATTTCTGGCCTATATATCTCTTCTACTCAATTAGACTGTAAGCTGCCTGAGGGCTGTGTCCTGTATGGGAGTTTCTATGTATGGGACTACATATTCCCCCAGTCTAGACAATAACTATCAAAACATACAAACAAATAAAAAATTGCAAAAATCTGCATCCTCAATTATAGGTCAGTTTATTTAAGTAGAATGAAATGTGTTTTGGTATTAGTAATCAAATACAATACATTTAGGTGGTGCATTTTAAATTTCTAACATGAGCAGAAATTAGGAATCTATTTTAATATCATTTCCAAGACATAAGTATAACTTTAATGCCGCAGAAACTGAATGTGTAGTTATTTCATCATTCCTACTCCATATTTTTTCAGGGTGTAGTTTTTATTGCTCTCAAAGGGCTTCATATTCAAATGTACAAGCTAATCTGTATTAAATCAGAAGGAAACCATGTGAGATTTAAAACCTACACTTGTGGTTGCAATCCACATTTTAATCTAGGAATCTTCACAGCTTATCACTGACAAAATAGAATTTACACATTATATATTAATTTCAAGGGGAGGGGATTTATCTGGGAAAAATAACTATTAATTAAATGGCAAAATTTCTAAATTTGCAAGGTCCAGGTAATTTACTGCACAGCAATACCTGTCAACTTTCTTCCTTTAATATTTTTTAGGGATTAGTGAGTTAGCAAAAGACACAGATAAACGCACATAAAGACAGATGAGCAGCATATTATGTTAAGAAAAAGAAAATCTACGGTAGTTGCTCACCCCAGCGGGAGCAGATGATCTGCTCACAATACTGCTACATAAGTTGGCAAAGGGAAGGAGGGGAAACGTGTTTTAAGACAGAGGAAAGCACACTTCTAAAATAAAATCATTTTAATGATGGTTTGTTTTGTTTGAACCCTTCAACCTCGCAAAGGACTGTGTTAATTCACTATCGCTCATGAGCAAGAATACAATTTTGGTGTGCTTGTCTGCATCTCCTCTCCTTCATCATAGTTACCAACAGAGATTTCAGTATGGGCAATTACCAATAATGGCAGAGTCCCACAAAGAAATGATAAAACATCTCACGGTGATCCTCTTTCACTGCTGACCTGCTCCTTTTTGACCAGTATTTATTTTTCCTTTACTACTGCTTATTTAATGTCTATCTTGTTCATAGTTGTACTTCGCACAAAACACAGTACCTGGAATATAGTAGGTATGCCAAATGTAATGAATGAATGTATGAATTAATAAAAGAAAACCAGCAAATGTACACAAGCACTGGTCCTTCTTAAATAATGAAATTCTATGGTAGAAATATTAAGTAAACAGAAAAAGAAAAGAATTTAGCCTATTGCCATGGCTGATTCTTCAAGATTTGCAGCAATGCTTATACCTACCCAACACATTAAGACTGAAACTTCTGCTCTTGTCACCAGCTGTATTAGAAGCCAAACATGTATATCTTCCAGTGTGTGACACTTGGGCATTGGTAATCTGAAGAAAACGGCCACCAGACATAAGATGATGGGTGTCATTTTCTTTGAGGAACTGCCCATCTTTCTGCCATGTAATTTCTGGCACTGGATTCCCTATAACAAAAAGCCATTTCTGAGAGTTGGCTAATAATCATATGTCTACAGTTGGTAACTAAAAGGATGCATTTTCATTCATTTCCCTTTTAAAATATTCCACTTCTGAAACAATGCAGTAGCTGTTCATTTTAAAATAAATTTGCAAACATAACTGAATTTATAGTAATAATCATGCTATGATTTAAAAAATCTATAAGTGAAAGAGTTATGTTAGTCTCTGAGTTTAACTAAATTTATACCATACCTTAGGCTATTACAATTAAATATTTTCATAGTAAAATACACTTTAAAAAATGGAGCATGCATGTTTACTAAAATTATTACTCATGAATACCTTTGCATTCATATTAAATTTTTAAAGATTTTTATTTTTGAGGGAAAGCTGTAAAAAAAGGAAAAAAAACTTTAATTAAACAATTCAACAAGCAGATATGTATACCAGGATTCTAGCATAGATAGATAGGTAGAAATATATATTAATTATTCCTTTAATATTTATGGCCTAGAGAAAAAAGATCTTTCATATTTTTCATGGGACTTTTGTTAAATATTAAGTTTTAAATTGCTCAAACATTGTTTTTTTTGAAAATTTAAAACTATAAAAACAAGTTATGTTAGGAAAGAGGATTAGGATGATATTATATTAAGGCACAACTGTGTTGGCCATGGAGCTTGTTCTATGGCCCTGCCTGGACAGGAAAGCAAATTCACAGGCCTACCCAATTGCTGAGTATAGCACACAGTCCTATCCAACTAGGAAGTATGACCATAGAATCCAGGTAACCCAGGCCTATTCTACAGTTACACTTGGGTAGGAAACCAAACCATCAGTCCTATCCAACTGTTCCCAGCCAATGGCACCCCCTGCCCTGACCTCACATCTCAGGCAGAGGGAGTGGCCTCACCCAAACAGAGATCCTAAGAGAAAACCCCACCTGCCCAAGGATGCTACCAGCTGACCCATCCAGAGTCCCAAGTTGAGATGAACGGTGAAGGACAATCTCTGCTGAAGCAAACCTGTAAAGCCCGGAATCAGAGACCCTTTACTCAAGTGTGCAGATACCAATACAAGGAATCAGGTAAACATGACACCTCACAGGAAATTAATAAAGCTCCAATAATCAATAACTGACCCTAAAAAATGGAGGTCTATGAACTGTGAAATCAGAATAATACTCTTAATCAAGTTTAGTAAACAAAATGAAGAAAATAATGCATGAACAAAATGAGAAGTTTAACAAAGGAATAGAAATCATAAAAAAACCACAATCAAACAAATGAATACTAGAGCTAAAGAATAGAATGACTGAACTAAAGAATTCAAAAGAGAGCTTCAACTTCAGAGCTGATCAAGCAAAAGAAAGAATCAGGTAAACTAGAAGATAGTTCATTTGAAATTATCCAGTCAGAGGATCAAAATGAAAAAAAGAATGAAAAGTGAAGAAAGCCTACAGGAGTTATGACATACCATTACAAAAACAATATACACATTATGGAAATCCCAGAAGAAGAGGAGAATGAGAAAGGAACAGAAAGTATATTTAAAGTGATGACGTCTGAAAACTCCCCAAATGGACATCCAGACTCATGAGGCACAAAAGATCCCAAATAGATTGAACTAGAAAAGGGCTACAGTGAAACACATTATAACTAAATTTTGAATGTAGTAAGAAAAAAACAACATATCACATACAAGGGAACCCCCCATAAGAGTATAGGCATATTTCTCATAAGAAACTTAGAAGGCTAGGAGAGAATGGCATAAAACATTCTAAATATTGAAAAAAAAAGCCTGTCCACCAAGAATACTATAGCTGGCAAAATATGAATGACAGATAAAGATTTTCCCAGACAAACAAAAGCTGAGGGAAACAAACAAAAACAAAAAAACACACCAGACCTGTCTTACAAGAAATTCAAAATGGCATTCTCAAGTAGAAGTAAAAGGATGCTAATTATCATCGTAAAATCACACAACTGTATGTGCAAAACTTACTGGTAATGGTAAATATGTAGTCAAAGTCATATTCTCTAACACTGTAACGGTGATATGTAACTCACTTTTAAAATTTAAAAAACAAACATTTTAAAAATAGCTGTATCCATAATAATTTGTTATTAGATACACAAAATAAAAAACGTGTAAATTGTAACATTAATAACCTAAGATGTGACAGGAAGAGAAGTAAAAGTAAAGTTTATGTATGCTATCAAAGTTAAGTTATTATTAGTTTAAAATAGGATGTTACACATATAAGATATTTTATGTAAGCCTCTGTTAACCACAAAGGAAAAAGATCTTTAATAGCTACACAAAAAGTTATAATAAAGCACTCAAAGCATATTGCTAAGAAAGTCATCAAATGACAAAAGAGAAGGATAAGAAGCAAGGATGAAAGGATCTACAAAACAATTAAAAAACCCCAATAAAATGGAGATAGTAAGTCCTTACCTATCAATAATTACTTTAGATGTAATGGATTAAATTCTCCAATCAAAAGACAGAGAATAGCTAAATGAAGAAAAAAAAAAGCAAGATCCAACAGTATGTTGCCTACAAGAGACTCACGTTAGCTTTAGAGGTACATGTGAACTGAGAGTAGAGGGATATAAAAAGATATTTCAAGAACATGGTAACCAAAAGAAAGCTGGGGCAGCTATACTTATATCAGCCTAGACTTTAAGCTAAAATTGGTCAAAAGAAGCAAGAGACAATGAAAAATCTATCAGAAAGACATAATACCCGTAAATATTTATGCACCCAATATTGGAGCCCCTAAATATACAAAGCAAATACTAACAGAGCTAAAAGGAGAAATAAGCAGCAATAAAATAATAGTTGTGGACTTTAATACCCCACTCTCAACAATGGATAGATCATCCAGTCAGAGAATCAATAATAAATCAGAGATTTGAAAATTACCATAGACCCAATATACCTAACAGACACATACAGCACATTCTATACAACAAAAGTAGAATACACATTCTTCTCAAGCACACATAAAACATTTTCTAGGATAGCTCATATGTTAGACCACAAAACAAATCTCAGTAAATCTAAAATGACTGAAGTCATACCAAATGTGTTTTATGATCACAATGATATGAAACTAGAAATCAATAACAGGAAGAAAGCTGGAAAATATGCAAATGTATGGAAATTAAATGACATACTGTTGAACAACCAATGTATCAAAGAAGATATCAAAAGGGAAAAAAAATTTCTTAAGACAAATGAAAATGGAAACACAACAAACCAAAACTTAAGGGATAGAGCACAGGCAGTTTTAAGAGGGACATTTATACTGAAAAATGCATACATCACAGAAGAAACAAGATCTCTAAAAAAAATCTAACAGTACACCTCAAGGAACTAGGAAAAAAACAGACTAAGTCCAAAATTAGCAGAAGGAAGAGAATAATAAAAATTAGAGCAGAAACAAATGAAATACAGTACAAGGAAATAGAAAAGATTAATACAACTAAGAATTGGTTCTTTGAAAAGATAAAATTGACAAAACATTAGCTAGACTAAGAAAAAAAAACAGGACCTAAATAAATAAGATTATAAATGAAAGAGGAGACATTATAACTGACACCACAGAAATACAAAGAATCATAAGAGACTACGCTCAACAACTATAGACAACAAACTGGACAACCTAGGAGAAATGGGTAAATTCCTAGAAATATACAACCTGTCAAGACTAAATCATGAAGAAACAGAAAATCTGAACAGACCAATTACTAGTAAGGAGATTAAACCAGAAGTCAAAACCTCCCAACAAGGAAAATCTAGGACCAGATGGTTTCAGTGATAAATTTTACCAAATGTTTAAATAGGAATTAATATCAAGTCTTCTCAAACTCTTTCAAAAATTGACGAGGGAACATTCCCAAACTCATTTTACAAGGCCAGCATTACCCTGACACCCAAGTCAGGTAAGGACACCACAAGAAAAGAAAACTACAGGCCAACATCCCTGATGAATATAAATACAAAATTCTCAGAAAATACTAGAAAACTGAATTCAGCATCAAATTAAAAGGATCATACATCATGATCAAATGGTATTCATCTCTGGGATGCAGGGATGGTTCAAGATACACAAATCAATATAATACATTATATCAATAGAATGAAAGATAAAAATCATATGCTCATCTGAATAGAAGCAGAGAAGCACCTGACCAAATTCAACATCTATTTATGATAAAAAAAAAATCTCAACAAATTGTATACAGAAGGAACATTCCTCGACATAATAAAGGCCATATGAAAAATCTGCAGCTAACACCATACTGAGTACTGAAAGACTGGAAGTTTTTTAAGATAAAGAACAAGATGAGGGTGCCTACTCTCATCATTCCTATTCAACACATTACTGGAAGTCCTAGCCAGACAATCCGGCAAGAAAAAGAAATAAAAGGCATCAGAATTGGAAAGGAAGAAGTAAACTTCTCTCTATTTGTAGATGACATGATTATTTATATAGAAAGTCCTAAAGACTCCACCCTAAAACTGTTTGCTTTAAACAACAAATTCAATAAAGTTTCAGATACAAAATCAACATTTAAAAAATCACTACATTTTTACACAGTAACAGCAAATGATCTGAAAAAGAAATTTAAAAAATATCTCATTTACGATAGCATCAAAAAAAAAAAAAAAACCTTAGGAATAAATCTAACCAAGGAGGTGAAAGATCTCTACATTGAAAACTGTAAGACATTGATGAAATAAAAGAAGACACAAATAAACGGAAAGATATCTTGTGTTCATGGATTGAAAGAATTAATATTGTTAAAATGTCCATATTACCCAAAGCTATTTATAGGTTCAGTGCAATCTCTATGAAAATTCCAATGGCATTTTTTTTTTTTACAGAAATGGGAAAAAAAAATCTTAAAATTTGTTTGGAATCACAAAAGACACTGAATAGCCAAGGCAACCCTGAGAAAGAAGAGTTGGAGCCATCACACGTCCTGACTTCAAACTATATTACAAAGCTACAGTAATCAAAACAGTAAGGTACGGCCATAAAAAAGACACACATACCAATGGAACAGAATCATAAGCACAGAAATAAACCCATGCATATGTGATCAACTAATATTAGTCAAGAGGGTCAAGAATACTCATTGGAAAATGACAGTCTCTTCAATAAATTGCAGTGGGAAAATTGGATATTCACATGCAAAAGAAGGAAACTAGACCCGTGTCTTACACCACTCACAAAAATTAACTTGAAATGTATCAAAGGCTTAAATGTAAGACCTGAAACCATAAAACTCCTGAAAGAAAACAGAGGGACAGGGACTTCCCTGGTGACGCAGTGGTTAAGAATCCTCCTGCCAATGCAGGGGACATGGGTTCGATCCCTGGTCTGGGAAGATCCTACATGCTGCGGAGCTGCTAAGCTTGTGAGCCACAACTACTGACAGGGTTCTAGAGCCCATGAGCCACAACTACTGAGCCTGCATGCCACAACTACTGAAGCCTGAGCACCTAGAGCCTGTGCGCCACAACAAGAGAAGCCCCCACTAGACACAACTAGAGAAAGCCTGCATGCAGAAATGAAGACCCAACACAATGAAAAATAAAATAAAATAATAAAAATAAAACAAATTAAAAATAAACATTAAAAAATAAATAAAATAATAATTTTTTATTTATTTATTTATTTATTTTTTTGCCGTACGTGGGCCTCTCACTGTTGTGGCCTCTCCTGTAGCAGAGCACAGGCTCCGGATGCTCAGGCTCAGCGGCCATGGCTCACGGGCCCAGCCGCTCCGCGGCATGTGGGATCTTCCCAGACCGGGGCACGAACCTGTGTCCCCTGCACTGGTAGGCGGACTCTCAACCACTGCGCCACCAGGGAAGCCCAATAATTTTTTTTTTTAAAAGCAGCTGAAATTAAAAAAGAAAACACAGGGACAAAGCTCCCTGACATTGGTCTTGGCAATGATTTCTGTGATATGACACCAAAAGCATAAGCAACAAAAGCAAAAACAAATGGGCCTACATCAACTAAAAAGCTCTATACAGCAAAAGAAAACATCAACAAAATTAAATGGCAACCTACAAAGTGGTAAAAAATATTTGCAAAGCACTGTCTGATAAGGGGGTTAATATCCAAAATATGTAAGGAACGCATATAACTCAATAGATAGCAAACACACACACACACATACACACACACACACACACACACACACATAGGATTCAATTTTTAAAATGGTAAAGGACCTGAATAGACATTTTTCCAAAGAAGATATTCAAGTGGCTAACAGGTACAAGACAAGCTGTTCAGCATCACTTATCATCCAGGAAATGCAAATCAAAACCACAATGAGATACCACCTCACACCTGTTAGAATAGCTATTATCAAAAATACAGGAAATGACAAGTGTTGATGAGGATGTGGAAAAAAGGGAACCCTTGTGCACCTTTGGAGGGAATGTAAATTGGTATAGCCCCTATGGAAAACAGTATCAAGGTTGCTCAAAAAGCTAAAAACAGAACTACCATATGTGCAGCAATTCTACTTCTAGGCATATATCCGAAGAAAGCGAAATCACTATCTCAAAGAGACATCTGCACTCCCATGTTCACTGCAGCATTATTCACAATAGCCAAGACATGGAAACAGCCTAAGTGTCCATAGATAGATACTGGATAAAGAAAATGTGACATATATAAAACTAAACATATAATTTAATATTATTATTAAATACTAAATATTACTATACAATATATAATACTAATATTATTTACTATATATATATAATTTAATATTATCCAGCCATGAAAAAAGAAGGAAATCCTATCATTTGTGACAACACAGATAAACCTTGAGGACACTATACTAAGGGAAATAAGTCAGACAGAGAAAGACATACTGTATGTTCTCACTTATACATGAAATCTAATAAAACCAAACTCATAGAAACTGAGAACCCATTAGTGGTTATAGAGGTAGGAGGTTAGAGGTGGGGCAATGAGTGACAGTGGTCGGAAGGCACAAAGTTCCAGTTATAAGATGATAATTGTGATTACAGTTAACAATACCATATTGTATAATTGAAAGCTGCTAAGAGAGTAGATCTTAAAAGTTCTAATTACAAGAAAAAAAGTTGTGTAGCTATGGGCAGTGATGGATGTTAGCTAAACATTGTGGTGATCATTTTGAGTGTATGTGTGAGTGTGTGTGTGTGTGTGTGTGTGTATAATCAACTTAAACTTATGCAATATAATATGTCAATTATATCTCAATGAAACTGAAAGAAAGAATAAAAAATATCTTAAAAAACCAAATGTCAACATTAAAAAAAAAACTGGAAGGCTCAAGATGGGATGCTACAAAATTTAGGCAGTTTTTCTCTATGCAATAGTTGTTACCACATCATTGCAAGAAAAAAAAGAAAACAGGTTAAGTAATAGTATATGTGACACTTTTTATATCTGTCTTTCTTAAAATGAAAATATTTCCTTGCTTACTTAAATGTATTGCTCATGCAAGGCATGTAAACAACGAAATAAGAAATTAATAGAATCTTCCTTAAAACACTTGCTTTCTATAAAAAGTATGGACTGCTCTAGTCATTCCATTAAAACTGCAAGGCTGTGCCTTTACTAAAAAGACAGTCTTGAACACATTCTCTTAGAGATTTGTTTATTTTTATTACATGCACACAATGATTCACTGGTAAAGCCAGTGAAACTGGGTTTAGAATTTTCATTTTTATTTTTACTCTTCTCCATTTCCTTTGTAATATGCAAACATGTTTACAAAAGGTGACAATTTTGATCTTGGGTAATTCCCACTATCAGTGATGCTATACTTTCACCAAAATTCCTATTTCTTTGAAATAAAATTTAAGAAAACAGTAAAAAAGAAAGGAGGTACAAACATAGGGAAGGAAAGAAAAAATAAGAGGAGGTGGGACAGGAAATCTTACCCACAAGTAGGAACAGGATTGAAAAAAAAGAAAGAATAATTTATTGGTTTGAAGGAAGAGACTAACGTGTCTTTTTCTGTCTCTCTCTCTTCCTTGCTTTCCTTCCTCCCCCACTCCCTCTCTCCTTCCCTCCTTCCTTTTTTCAGTGTAGGAATTTCCTTTTTATCTCCACAGAATCTGAAAGGTTTCCTCCTATACTTCTACCACCTATACTGGGCTAGAATTCAAGGTTAAATGCTTGATCTTTCTCAACTAAGAGGTAAGTGGAGGCAATGAATAACCAGTGAGTTGAGCAGAAATGCAAGAGCTGAGCCCCTTACCTGTCACTTCACAAGTCAATGCAACACTCTGTTTCTCTTTTACCTTCACATCTTCAAATGTATTCTCACCCACAATGTGAGGTGGTACTTAAAAAAAAAAAAAAAAAGACAGAAAAAGTAACAGTTCTAACAGCAGAATGGTTATTTATAGGCATCTATTTTCATATTTTTTTATTAGGCTGTACCCTTTAAAACAATCCCTCCAAATTCTCATTATAATTTGTTTACTAGAATAATGTTATCCTATTGTTTGATCAATTCTAAGATATACTATAAAGTTATATGTCATAAATTCAATTATAATGAATTTTATTGTATATAAATCATAAAATCTGGATAAATATGTCAACAAGTCAGAGTAAAAAAAATCTATTAGACACTTATTTCTCCCTCTATAACTCTGATAAGCACTAATATTAAACAAGTTATCAGAGTCTTAGAACATTGTTGAACAATTGTGAACTGTTGAGACATGGCATTTCAGCCATCTTAATCCAACTGATTACGTACAAACCATTCTAACATTGAATTCTTGCCAAGAGTGACAGTACAGGGGCCAAAGAATACATAAATGTAAGTTCAAGCTGCAGATAAATTTCAACTCTGCTTCCAGAATGTATTTAAGACAATTTTATTTTGTCTAGATATTGTAAGTTATATAAATACCTAATACTGAAAGCCCAAAGGTTTTTCTTTCTTCACCAGCTGCATTCCTTACAACACAAGTATACTGGCCAGCATCTTCCATTCTGGTCTGCATCAACCGCAGAGTCCTTCCTCCTAGAGAAGCAAACCACCAGATGACGTAAAAAGAAATCTGTAACTTTACAAGTTTGCCGTGTGGCGCTGAATTTCGGGAAAATTTAATCAATTCACTTCAAAGGCCTTTAAAATGCATTTATGTCAAGCTTTTTAAAAATATCACATGTTTTAAGGCTCTACGAAGCAGAATAGATAATTCAGAAGAAATTTCTGATTTAATGGATTAAAAAAAGTTAATACAAACCTAGGTGACAGCAAGTAAGAAATGGAGTTTCACAGAGGTACTGTTTGAACATAATCTTGAAAGGTAAGTATTCTTTAACACAGAGAGGAGTTAAGAGACACCACTGTAGGTAGAGTATGAATGAGGATCTAGAGGTAGAAAGTAGATGTGAGGTGTGGCACCTAAAACAGAACAGGCGGAGAAAACAGTGAAAGATGAGACTAGTTGGAGTATGACCAGATTCTGCGGGCCTTCGAATGCTATGCTAAGGAATTTAGACTTTATTGTGTTCACTAAAGGCTATGGAAGTACATAAACAAAAAAGTCATGCTCTGATTCGTGCTTTAGAAAAACAACTGTGACAGGATGTTTACGAAAAGATTCCCAGTTTGCAGTGGAACACATGAAATGGGAACGTTAGAAAGAGGACCACACCAACTACCCAGATTGGGATGACATCAGTATACAAGGGATGAATGAAACCATGAAGACTGACTACCAGTTTTCAATTGAGTTTCATGGAATTCGAGAACTATTTATATCAAAGTCTATGAGGGTCACTTTGTTCATTAGCACGACTCTGATTTTGTTCCTCTTTATATTTTGAACTTCTATGAAATGAAGAAAGGTTCTGGTAGACTGCGAATGAAACTCTGATACGGTGAAGGGTGTAATTTGGAGGAAAACTCCTATTAAGGACCAAGGAAGAGGAGCCAGCAGATGAGACTGAAACACAGCTGGCAGAGAACAAAGAGACATACTGAGAGAGTAGAGTCCTTGAGGAGGGGGAAGGGTAAGCTGGGACGAAGTGAGAGAGTGGCACGGACATATATACACTTTGTGTGCTTTGTGTCCACCTAGAGGGGTGGGATAGGGAGGGTGGGAAGGGAGACACAAGAGGGAGGGGATATGGGGAGATATATATATATATGTATAGCTGATTCACTTTGTTACACAGCAGAAACTAACACACCATTGTAAAGCAATTATACTCCAATAAAGACATTAAAAAAAAGTGTCAATCATTTCTTAGGTTTTGTAATAATTTTCCACTCAGTGTATTTTTGCTTAGTACCCTGAATTTGAACTAAAAACCTTGAAATGGTTAAACATAAAATTTTCATGTAAATATTCACCTGGATCTGAATTTATCAGGAGTTTCCATCTGCTTTATGTTTTTATAAACACAAGTCTTCATTGAGCTTTTCCTATAAGCAACCTACTCATCCTCAAACCAATGAAAGGTGAACTTGGTAGTATCTTATTTAGACAGACAAAACTGATTACCTAAATTCAGTCTCCCCAGTTGAATTTAAGCAACCAAAGTTGAATACAGAAATTCCCTAAACATGTCAAAAAACCTATGTTAATTAGGAAAGGATTCAAAAGCACTCACTGCTACTTCAGATTAGTGAGACCATAATATGATTCCAGTTGAGAGATATTAAAAAAATACAACGTTTATGAGTCATGGCTGGCTCTGCAAACCTCAGCCTCATAAATCTCATGATCTTTCCTTTCTCTTTGTTTCCTGGTCCTCTCCTTTATTGCAGTGAAAGACAAAAAAGGGTTGGATGGTAAATTATACTTAGATGGAGACATTTCTCATACCTATTAAATTTTTATAGCAGCTATCTGTTCTTGGCAGATAACTTCATAACAATGAGAGGACCTTCAACAAAGTACTTCTTTCAGAAAAGCTTGACTTAACGTCTCAGGAGGACTAATCTTAATGAAACAGAAATGTGCAGCCGATCAAGGAACGAGCGAGTCATACGCCATTCATCTGATTCTCAGTCATCGATTGCACAACACACATGTTCAGACTGTAAAACTGAATGACTCTTCTGGCAGCGCCACAAGGTGAAGTACATTTAATGTGTTCGCTCAGGGATCTCCAGCCACTAGACAAGCAAAACAAAGCTATACAATAAAACCAAAACACTACTCCTGTGGATCTGTAATAAGGCAGAGTACCTCAATTTTTTTTTTTTTTTTTTTTTGCGGTACGCGGGCCTCTCACTGTTGTGGCCTCTCCCGTTGCGGAGCAGAGGCTCCGGACGCACAGGCTCAGCGGCCATGGTTCACGGGCCCAGCCGCTCTGCGGCATGTGGGATCCTCCCGGACTGGGGCACGAACCCGTGTCCCCTGCATCAGCAGGCGGACTCCCAACCACTGCGCCACCAGGGAAGTCCCCAGAGTACCTCATTTTATCTTGCCTTTTTCATTTCCAGGAACCCTGATGTAGTTACTATATTTAAAAAGAGTTCCTACTTTTTCAGCAACTGAGAATTAAAAAAAAATAATAATATAAGAATGATTATAAGAAGATAATGTGTTCAGGTTTTTGGTAACCAAACTGCAATGAAATCTTTGCCATCAGTATGCATTCCTTAAGATCAACAGAGGCAGGCAGTCCTTCAAAAATGAAAGCATTATAGGACATAGGAAAGTCTCCTAGGATAGAGAGATCCAAATCTTTTATCAGGTTGTCTATGGCAAATAACAACAAACATGTATTGGATGCTTAGGATATAAGCAGGCACTGTGTTAGCTGCTTTACACATATTAACTCATCTTTACAAAAACCCCTAAGAGGTAAATATCACTAGTATCCTCACTTTAGAAGTGAAGAACTGAAGTTAGCAAAGTTAAGAAACTTGCCTGAGGTTATAAATCTAGTATTATAGGCAATAGATATAATAATTATAGCCATGTATATTCCTCATTAAGTCCCTATCATTTATAGACCAAGATCTTGAAGAAACAGAGGGACCTTAGGCTATATAGACCTAATTCAAATACTAGGAAAGTATCTTTTCTGAAAAAGCCTTCAAAAGTGAGAATTTAAACTTTGAACAAATTTAGGGGCAGGGAGCTTGTTACCTCTTAAAATAGCTCATCTTGACTTTCAACAATACAAATATTTTTTAAAGTTGTTTGTATTCAGACCCAAATCTGTCCCTAGAATTTTCCATACATTGGTATTACTTTTAACCTCTGGCACTAGACGGAACCAACATAATCTTTCCTACGCCATGGCTCTTCAAGTATTTAAATGTAATTTTCACTATGTTGTCATGAGTTACACAAGGTTTCTTTTTTTCAGGTTAAATAGAAGTGGACGTAGTGTTTACTTTGCAATCAGGTGCCATCATGGTTATCCTCCTTCGAAAACACTGTCAATAAATCCTTCTAGTCTTCCTAATGAGTAAGTTAAATCCACAATACAACTGGTGTTTGACTTGTTTTACTGGTGAAAATATATTTTATTCATGTGGCAAAACATTGCATCTGTTTTCATGATAAACACATTATACTGTTAACACATATTCAATAACCAAACAAATTCAGAGATCTTTTCATATGAAGAATTCTGAAGCTATGTCTCACCCCAACTTTCACCACTGGTTTTTGAATGTGAGTGCAGGAGTTTACTTAACCTTCATTTTGTTAGGTTTAATTCAAAAGTTCCAGAGTGAGGTGTGTTTGAATTCGGATGCCTTCATTCAACACGTTAGATATTCTTCGAAATATCCAAGCTTTTTATTTAGATAAAATCTTAGCTCACTTGAAACTATTCCATCTGGGAAATATAAATCTCACTCAGATCAGAGTTGTGAAAAAATTCAAACTTATGGTTATAGAGATATGTTATATAACATTATTCACTCTAGGCTCTGGCTTCAAGTATTTCTTTTCATTCTTCACTTTTCAGATTGGTTGGTACTCATTCCAGCATGAATGCTCTGACATCCCCATGATTTACGTAATAAGTGAGTGCCAAGATTTCTTTGTCGAAGGGATATAGAGATATTTAGAGATTTTCCCCATTGTCATATGGCTTCTGATGTCCTAAAATTTTTTCTTAATATGATCAGTGGGTATTATAGTAAGCAGCTAGATCATAAAGAAAAAAATAAGACATGGAGTTATGAGAAATTAAGGAGAAACTGTGGCCACAGGAAGCTAATCAGGTTACCAGGCTAAGAATTTCTAATACCTGAGAGAATTCTCAGAGAACTGCTAAAGTTGACAGGACACCCATCTTTAAGCCAGGTAATTGAAGGCAGGGGAATTCCTGAAGCTTCACAAGTTAGGGACACTGAGTTTTTTTCCACCACACTGATATTTTCAGGTGTCTTGTGGTTTCCTATGATGCTTGGAGGGGCTGTAAGACAAAACAAAACAAACAAGAAATGGAAAGGAGGGTGGCTAGTATGTAACAAACACCAAATTCTAAACAGCTTCTTAAAAATAAGGCTTCCATTTTCTAGTCAACAGTAAGCAAAATAAGCAATCACAACAATAAGATGATGATGATGACGACGACAACACTCCTGGAAGTAAAAATGTCACTTCTTCCTCACTAATAGCAACATATGACTTAAAAAAAATTTGTTTATTTTATTTATTTATTTTTGGCTGCGTTGGGTCTTAGTTGCAGCACTCGGGCTCTTCGTTGCAGCATGCGAGCTTCTCTCAAGTTGTGGCGTGAGGGATTTCTCTCTCTAGTTGTGGTGCACGGGATTTCTCTCTCTAGTTGTGGTGCAAGGGCTCCAGGTTATGTAGGCTCTGTAGTTGTGGTGCGCGGGCTCCAGAGCACATGGGCTCTGTAGTTTGCGGCATGTGGGCTTCTCTAGTTGAGGTGCCCGGGCTCAGGAGTTGTGGTGCATGGGCTTAGCTGCCCCATGGCATGTGGGATCTTAGTTCCCTGACCAGGGATCAGACCTGCATCTGCTGCATTGGAAAGTGGATTCTTTACCACTGGACCACCAGGGAAGTCCCCAAATGACTTCCATAGTGTTATTTTAATAGTGGTGAATGATTTTCTGTGAGTCACTCATCTTTTCTGGTAATATGGATTCATGACTTTCTTATAGGCAGAATTTTCTAACAAGTAATTCTAGTATTAAAAATTAAAAACAATCAAACAAATTAGAAGCCCAAAACCTCGTGAAACACACCAGCTTTCATGCTATCTATACTAACCACATTTTTGTTCCTTGGGCTAGTTGTTTCCTTATTTTCACCCCAATCCAGCTCATGGAGACAAATGTGGTTTCAACTAGAATAGGAGCAGTAGAGGTGATGGGACTTAGCAACATCGGATATGAGAAAAAGGGGAGTCAAGGATGATTCCTAGGTGTTTCCTCTGCTCAGTCACATTAGGGGGTGGGATTGGCACAATCACCCATGAGAGAGAAGCAGGCGTTGCCCATTTCAGAGCCTTGGGGCATTCTAACACTACAGGCTGGAAGAGTAGGGGGAAACCATAAGAGAGGTTGAGAGGAAGGAGTTGCCTGAGAGTTAGAGACCAACCAAGAGGGGCGGGGGGGGGGGGCAGTTCCAGAAGCCTAGAAAAGACATGAGTGACCAGCTCCTCAGAGTCAAACATGCCTTGTGAATGCAAAAATGTGAGACACACAAAGTGGGTTGAGAAGACGGGTTTGGGCAATGAGCAGAGTAGAATCAGGATAGTCTGAGGATGGAGTGACAAGTCACATTGACCCAATGGGCCTGGACAAATGCAAGGCCTGGGTCAGAGGAGAACCAGTGTTAAAACCCAATTAAGCCAGCACTGGAACATAGATAAAACAAGGCTACACAGAGGCCTTGAGTGCCTCTATGTCCCTCATTAGCCCCATGGAAAGTTACCCCTCCATCATGTTTTCCTTCTGCACAGAGAAGGGCCAGCGACACCCTCCACTTTCAATGGTCTTGCAGAATTGAAGTACATGGAAGATTAAGCCAACTGGAATTTAGCATAATCGGAGACCTTGATTTCGCAACATCAGTCTTGCCTAGGAAATTTTATGACAGAAATTCTTGTTAATACAACTGACCTAAATGTCCCTCACTAGAGAATTGATCAAATAAAATATGAAACATTCAAATAATGAAATAGTAAGCACCTGTTAAAAAGAATGAAAAAACCACAATCTAACAAAACGATACATAGGACTGATTCCTTTTCAGTCTTTAGCTTTGGTTTACACATTGGCTGCAAACTACAAGATATTAATACTGGACTTTGTGCATGTTCTAACTGGATTTAAGTTACAAGACCATGTCTATTAGATTTACCATTTCTATAGATTCAAAAAATGCAATTCAAATTGTATGCATTACAAATAGGTGTCCCTGAGTACATGTATATTTGGTCCATTCCTATGGACATTCATTCATGGACTGTTCATTACTTAGAATTTTAAAGCTGACTTCAGTACAACTTATGCCCATCTGATGCTCAGTCAGTAAGCTCTAAGGAACCTAGACTTACACTAGCCAAGTCAGGTAATGTGGAAAACACAGAATCATGGAATATTACTTGGGATAGCACTGGATCAAAAGTACTTAAAGAAGATAATTGTCTACTTTACTATGTGCTTTCCTAAAAGAATATCCAATATATGCTTATTTCAGCAAGGTAAGATATTGAAGGTCAGGCATAGTAGGATGAGTGATGAGACTGATCTAAAGAAGTGGTGCAAATGTAGAAAATAATCGACTATAAATAAAAGACTCAACACTTGAGGCCTATATGTCCCATCCAGGAGGCTACAGATTATATCAGCCAGTGAATAGACCTATTGAGCCTGTTTATACTTACTGTGTACACTTAAGTCATATTTTCTGTCAGTCATTCCTGCTATATTCACAGCAACACACACATAACGGCCTGTGTCAGACACATGGACATTCTTCAGCTGAAGGATATGACCTTCATCCGTTACTTCCATTCCCCTTCCCTTAGTCAAAGGGCGGCCATCTTTCATCCAGGTCACTGTCGGTTGAGGAATACCCTCCACCTCACACTCCAAGGAAATGCTCTTCCCTCGAGTTAAGATGATTTCAGTAGGGTGGCTGCCACTGTTGGCTATAGTTGGTCGAACTGGGAAAAAAAGAAAAGAATAGGAAATGTTTGCCTTAAGTCTTATATAAGAATTTTCATCAGGTAAAGTTAAATTCTTTTTTTTTTTGGAAAGAAAATGCTTTATTGTTTCTTGTGGTCACACAATCAGTACAAATTTACAGCAAAACAAAAATTACAAAATTCAGAAAAGTATAAAGCTCACTCACCATGCTATAATCGAATATACCCACTGAAAACATTTAGATCTTCATGAAACCAACCATTACAAAATGAAATTAAAGAAAACCTACTAAGGGCTTCCCTGGTGGCGCAGTGGTTGAGAATCCGCCTGCCGATGCAGGAGACACGGGTTCGTGCCCTGGTCCGGGAAGATCCCACATGCCGCGGAGCAACTAAGCCCGTGAGCCATGGCCGCTGGGCCTGCGCGTCCGGAGCCTGTGCTCCGCAACGGGAGAGGCCACAACAGTGAGAGGCCCGCATACAGCAAAAAAAAAAAAAAAAAAAAAAAAAAAAAAAAAAAAAAAAAAAAAAAAAGAAAACCTACTAAGCACAATAACATAAAAACAAATATCTAGGAATAATATGACAAAACACACTAAATTCATTTTTGATGTCAAAAAATTAGCTACTAAAGAAAAGACCCAGGACTAATAGACATGGCATTGCTGTACTGAGAGGTAGAATTCTTTTCCAATGTACCTAAAGGGGTTCATAACTAAAATAAAGCTATCAATATAGTAAGGAAAGAATACTGCATTAGCTACTTTCCCTGCTTTTGAGAAGTTATACAACTATTTGAATTATCATTTGTAGCTCTAACCCAGGGAAGTCTTTTAGTACTAATTTTAAAGCAGATGTGATAGCCTAGCTCATGACCTAATGTCTGTTACCAATTCCTTTCTTCCTTTCACTAGAGGAGTTGGAAAAGCTGAGATTTTCTCAGTCTTCTTTGGAAATTGAGGTGACCTCACGAATCACTGTAGACCTAAAAAGTCTAAATGGAGGTCTGCTGGCAGGGATGAGGTGAGGGGGTGGGTTTGGGAAACTTTTTGCTCTCCTGCCAAAAGAGAAAGATACCATTCCTTCCCCTTCCCACACTGCCTTCAATGTGGACTTGAGACTACAAATGCAGCAACCGTCTTGAGATAACAAAGGAAGGACCAGGAGGATCCTAGATCTCCTGTCCTGATAAGAGTAAGGTGCTGACCAACTCCAGTGACTGCCAGCCTCAGGCTTCTCATTATGTGAGAAAATAAACCTCTATTTGTTTAAGCCACTGATGGCCAGTGATTCTGTAAATTTATTGCTAAATTCACCTAGTGGATACTGATTCCAAGAAAGAAGATTAAACCAACTCAAATACACATGTGTGTGGGAAAGAAAATGGACCAGTGTTAGTAATCCTGTGTTCCAGGGCCAATCCTGTCACATACAAGCCATGTGACCTCAGCTGGTCATGGAAACTTCTCTGGGCTTAAGTTTCCACATACATTTTTGAGGCAATATTTTTGTCTCATACCACAGCTATGTAAAGATTAAATGAGATAATGTAAATATTTTAAGTACTTTAAAATCTTATATAAATTAAATATTCTTTACGATGAGATATTTTTACATATTGTAAATATACCCTATGGTACAATGCCATTTTCTCCATTCCACACATACACTATCCTGTCCCCCAAAAGTTACAGCCACACTGATATATCTGCCAGCAGCAAGCTGATGCAGATGTTCAGTTGTATTGCTGAATAAATAACAGCTAGAAATAAGTAATTACTCTCTTTATTACGTCAGCACAATTAAAATTTGTGGGTCTTATGAAAGGTATAGTTGTCCCTGGGTATCCATAGGGGACTAGTTCCAGGACGCCCTCAGATACCAAAATGCTCAAGTCCATTCTATATAAAATGGCATAGTATTTGCATATAACTTATGTACATCCTCCCTTATACTTTAAATCATCACTAGATTAGTCATAATACTTAATACAATGTAAATACTGTGTAAATAGTTGTAAATACAATGTAAATGCTATGTAAACAGTTGCCTGGTGCGTGGAAATTCAATTTTGTGTGGAAATTCAATTTTTGCTTTTTGTAACTTTTTGGATTTTTTAAAAAATATTTTTCAACCTACAGTTGGTTGAATCCATGGATGCAGAATCTGTGGATATGGAGGGCCAATTGCATACTATAACCATGCTACTTTGAATGACTCTTAAAGATATGAAGAAAAAGTAAAAGGGAAGGATGGAGAGCTTTTTTAAAAAAAATTGTGCCAAAGCTTGGCTAACTAATAACTTACTGTAAACTTGCAGATTGTAGTCTTTCTTTGCTGTTCCAGCAACATTTGATGCCACACATGTATAGAGCCCTGCATCAGACTCTTCTGCAACTGAAATCTGCAACTGCCTGCCTCCAGATAAAGTTCTGACTCGCCCTACAGAATCAGCCAGCACTGGGGAGCCTGCAAAGAAAACCAAGTGGCAGAATGTGAAGCATAAATGTAAGGCGTTTTGTGTATATACTCTAATGAGTACATATACATATATATTTACTGCCTAGTTCACATACTTAAAAGGCAGAGGACACTGTATAATAATCTATGCAAAAAGGAGGAGGAGGAAGATGAAGAGAAGACTATCTTCTGCAAATTTTTCTTTCAATCAATATTGCATTTAAAAGAAAACTCTTAGTAAAACAAACAAAATAAGATCTTTAACTAAAACAAAAATTATTTTTTAGATCAGCTAAAAATTTAGATGATCTGATACTTAATGGAAACAGATATTTGTTGATGAATAACTAAAAATCTGTTCAAATGCAGAATTCAATCTTAACATACATTACAAAACTGTCACAAATACAGCAAAAATGTTTGCTTTAAAAAAAAATTTAAAACCTATTTTAAAGAAGAAAGAAATAGTTCATTGAATGGTGGATTCTTGATCATGATAGCTGCCCTACAATGCATTTGATTAAAAAAGAATTAATGGAGAAAATTAATTTCTTCTTGGGAGCAGTGAGTCTCAAAACTGACAATTTTCAGGTTGATACTGTAGAAGTATCGCATATGGCACATTTAACACATAGCAATTCTGCTGTCTGGTATTTTTGCATGCAAACCTTAAGAAAGTTTGTTGGCATGTTTCTCAAACAAAATATAAATTTACTTAATATTTATATTTAATTTTATAAATGTCAAAGGATGAAAACTGACCTTTCTTCTTCCAAATGAGATTTGGGGGTGGAATACCACTTGATTCACACAATAGACTAATAAGATGCCCTTCAATGACTGTAAGTTGAGCAAGTTCATCAGAACCATAAATATTCGGCGGTACTGAAAGATTAAAAAAAGGAAAAATACTATTTTACACTCAAATATAAAATTTTCCTAACACTTTGCATGTAAAAATAAAAAGGTTCCCACTCAAATGGTACATGTAAATAATTTAGCACTTGAGGTTGACATATCAACACCACATTAAAAGTCAAAGTAAGACCTAGAATAAATACCTAATAGCAGACTTCCCATTTTTACAGATAGAAACTTAATTATCAAAATCCTCTGAGTGATATAAGAAGGAGATACAGTCTAGATATTTAGACATCTTGCACCAAAAGAAATGAAGACACTTATCAAATTTAAATTTAACCCAGTCATTGTGCCTCTCCAGCTTTGATATCTCAGATGTTGAACAGAATAGAAAGCCATCAGGCATATAACATAGAGTAAAGAACAGAGGTAAGGAATTTGATCTGAGAAACAGACATGCTACCTGTCCTAGATTGCACAGTCTGCATTCCCCCATTGATCTCCAGCTTCTCCTTGGAGCCTTCAAAGTGAATTCTGACTACCCACACTTTTACTCAAAGAGGCTGAGTCTGCATTTGCTGGTTGAACTCTTCCTTGGGACACTTTTCTGGCTGCAGTATCATCACGTGATAGATGCTTATTCTCCCAAGCTCCTGGGAGTTGAGGAGTGGGAGAATCCTCTTCACCACCAATGTTGCTTCCAGCCATTGTTCAAGCACCCCCATGAAAGTCTCTATTCTTTTGAGGTTCATGTCACCCATTTACTTCTTTTTTTCTTATCACCATCTGTCAACCTGTCATTCTTTTTCCATTCACTGAACAATTTGGTACTTGTTTTTATCCTTTCTCTTTACATGAAGACCTGCCACATTCTGTATGAACTCAATATCCACATGTCTAAACACTTGGCTAGTCAGTTCCTTGATCTGCTCATCCTGTTCTCCATCAGAGGCCATACCCTTTTCACCATCTAGAACATTTCTCCTATTAATTTATAAATTTAGGACACTTTGTGACAACTGCTCTATCCTTATAGCTCTTTCACTCAACTATTCCCAATTCTCAATTCAATGACCTAATTGAATCTCACGTCCTTAAACCTCTCAGAAGCCTCCAACCTAGCTGCTTACTCTTTTATTTACCAGCTTCACTATCCAACTTAGATTTCATGATCAGTAATTTCACCTAGTCCTCTGCCAATATTTTCAAGTGCCTGGCACCATTGCTCTTCCTATTTGGCAATACCCTTACTTGGGATGAATCCTATAGTTCACTCTGTCATCACCTATCCCACAGATGAAAACTCTACAGAAGAAAATGACAACTACACAAACTGCTACCACTATAAATTCATGATCTCCAACCCAAACTCCACCTCCTCTACTCCCATGGCTTCCATTAATACAAATACTTGTAAATCTGTACCTGTAATGCAGATACTCTCTGAGATCTGGACTTTTATATCTGACTACTTAACATCTCATCTTGGATGCCTTAGAGGCACTGTCAAACTCAACTTGCCCCAAACTGAACTCAGTAACCAGTGTAATTGTCTTTCTTCTTAAGCTCTCTATGCCTACATGTGGAATAGTACCTAGAACACAGAGTCACTCTATAAATGATTTTTGAGGTCTCAACTTTCTCTCCCCTATCATTCATTCTTACATTGACTGCGACCTGCTTTCCTCTTTAAGAGGCACTGGTCTACTCAGTTGTAAAGTACCCTTTGTATTTTATGTCTCATTTGGCTTCTCTGCAATGTGTGCCATTATTCATTCATTCATTCACTCATCTATCTAACCACGTCCAACTTATTTGTTGTCCGTGTTCTTCTTCTGGGAACACCGCTGTCCTTAGTTTCCATGACACAAGCTTTACCCAGTTTTCCTCCTCCCTCTTTGACTGTTCCTTCTCAGTTTCCCATTTGGGGGTCTCTTTTTCTGTCTCCCTTCTTATGTGATATGTGAGGGTCATTCTATACAGTACTCTCTTGTACACTTTCTTATTCTCACTAAGGGATCTCAACTACTACGTATATACTCATGTCTCTAACCTCACATTTTTAACTGTTATCTCTTTCTCCTGAGCTATAGGCTTATAATTCTGAAGGCATAGAGGACAGCTTCACATGAGCAGTCTACAAGTATCTTTAATACAGCATTTTTTTTTTTTTTTCGGTATGCGGGCCTCTCACTGTTGCGGTCTCTCCCGTTGCGGAGCACAGGCTCCGGACGCGCAGGCCTAGCGGCCATGGCTCACGGGCTTAGTTGCTCCGCGGCATGTGGGATCTTCCCGGACCAGGGCATGAACCCGTGTCTCCTGCATCGGCAGGTGGATTCTCAACCACTGCGCCACCAGGGAAGCCCAATACAGCATTTTAAAAATGAATTCTTCACCTCACTTTCTAATTGATCATCACTCCAAACTTTTCTTTTTCTTTTCTTTTTTCTTTTTCAACCTTTACTTGATAAGACTTAGCTCAGTGTTGTCCATATTGGGAGTTATTCGAATATTTTCCCCATTTGAAAGAAATGAGAAGAGAAGGGGAAAAAAGGAAATACGAAGGGAGAAAAAGGATGGAAGGAGGTAGAAACAGAAGTGAATGATACATAACAAATATGTAGTAAATATAAATGTACTGCATAGTAAATTTTGTCATTTAAAAGCAAATCCTTTTACAGGTGAATGATAATACTTCTTACAATTTTCCTCAAGATTTTTAAAAATGATAATTTATAATTAACAAGTCATTTATACATAAAATATTTATTCTCTATTGGAATTAGATTACTTCCTCTACCTATTTTTACTTTAAAATGTGTTTTTGAATTAACTTTTATAATCAAAGGTAAATTTCAGGTTATTATCTCAAAAATTAAAAAGTTTAAACGAATACAATCAAAATTAAGAGAGCTTAATATGTTATACATGAATTTAAAGAAGTACTTAAAATAAACGTGAATATGTAGGAAATGGGAACACTTTTAAACATTGTGTAACAGACAACTACACTGATATAAAAGTTGTGACTATTCCTAAGAATTATCTTAATTAGTAACAGTAAAACTTCAAGCAAGAATAGCTTTGCACATTCATCAGTGGAGTAATTCCATCTCCCACCCACAAGTGCATGTGTTCTCTTTCTCTCACACAAATATAATTCACACACACAATTTAGCCTTTTGACTTATTTTCAATTGACCAACACACTCTCTGTTCATGGAGAACACTCAATCATTAGAGGATCTCAGTTGTAGAAGCTAAAAGGCATATTAATCAGGCAGGAGAGCAGAACTGTTCTACATCAGATTTACAGTGATCAACATGTTTACGTTCAGGAAATCTGTCTAATTGCTCTTGAATTAATTATATAAGCTGATATTCAGGACAGTTCAGCATCATTTAAACAGATTAATTAGTGTCCATGTCTGTATTATGATCAATTTTAGTTACGTGGTTGGTTATTTTAAGAACTGACACAAAGAATCAAAGATTAAACCACAAGCTGTATCATTTGCTTCACAGAGGCTGATTCCACTTACCCCAAATGTTGACATTATAGTTTTTCTCAGTTTTTCCAGCAACATTTGTTGCCTCACAAGTGTAACGACCACTATCTTGAAGCTGAGCATCTTCAATCTGAAAACAAAATCATGCTTTGAAACCACAGTTTTTATTTCATAAGTAATTGGGGCTTTTCTATTAATGTCATTTGTGATCTCTGATTTTTCATGTGTTCTGAAGGTTTTCAAACATATAAAAAATAGAGGGAACAGTAAAATGGATGGATTCAGCAATTCTCATTTATGTCATATCTTTTTTTTTTTTTTTTTTTTGCAGTACACGGGCCTCTCACTGTTGTGGCCTCTCCCATTGCGGAGCACAGGCTGTGGACACGCAGGCTCAGCGGCCATGGCTCACGGGCCCAGCCGCTCCGCGGCATGTGGGATCTTCCCGCACCGGGGCACGAACCCGTGTCCTCTGCATCGGCAGGCGGACTCTCAACCACTGCGCCACCAGGGAAGCCCTGTCATATCTTATTTGAATCTCATTAATTTTACTGGTTGAAGGTCTAGAAAGGCCTTTTAAATATGAATCAGATAAAATAACAAAAAAATCACAATTAATTTCTGAATATGTTATTCAGGGCTTTAAATATAAAGCCCTGGTCCATGCCCAGGTCCTTGTTCAGTAAAATAATACCCATACTATTAATTTATTATGTCTTCTCCCATATTGGGTTTGTAAGCTTCTTCAAGCCAGGTATTATACTCAATTAGTCTCAATCTCCAGCAGCCAGTTTGGTGCTTGGTAGATAACTGAATACCAGTAAATACTTTCCATATATTTATCTGCAACATACATTAATACTCATTTATCATTTATTCATAGACCTTTCAGCAGTTATTGAGAATCTTGTACCAGGTACTATAGGCAGAAGATACAAAGAAGTATGGTGTAATATATGTTTTCTGACTTGAGTTTTCAATCTAGTTGAGAATATAATGTATATGAACATTAAAAAATAGTTTAATAATAAACAAGGTATAAATAAGAATATAAGATAATCTAAGAGGTACAACAAACAGTATGTAATTGCTAAAAGCTTTGAAATCAATTGCTAAAACATTCAAAAGAGAATCATTGGAGTTGGAGTTATCATTAAAAGTATTTAGTACAGCAGGGGTACACTAGAAGTTTTCATTTCCATGAGGTCTTCTCCCTATGTTCCTTCCTATGGACTCAAACATTCCAGGGTGCCTGGCTAGCCTCAGTGGCTCCTAGGATTTCTTCACCATCATCTCTCTCCTGGCTTCCCAACTCTATTGGGATCTGTGCTCTGAAGAAATGAACTTCTCTACTCACTAAAATTTGCTAGGAGAGTTCTAATCACGTATAGCTCTCCCCTAGCAGTGCTGGGACCTGTGGTTTATACAATTGTCTCCCTCTATCATTCAGTCAGAATTGAGGTTTGAGAATTCTACCAGCTGCTTTCTTGAACTCTGGGGTCTGCCTCTGAGAAGGGGCAGTGCTTTTTGCTTTTTTTCCCCCTATATAGCTCAACTGACTTAACCTACTTTCCTCCATCAGTGACTCCGGCCTTTCCTTCCTCACCAGCTCCATCGTTACAGAATCGTAATTCCGAATGACTCCATCCTCTTGCCTCCAATATACACTTTCACCTCCCTCTCACTCTCTCCTATACTTCTATCTTCCTTGTGTAAGCGTCTTAGCTTCCTTTGTGTTGACAATCATTATGCATTTCCCAAGACTCTCCTTGTTTGACAGTAATAATATTCCTTTACCAATAAACTATGTGGTGTAGTGGTTAGCAGCATGGATTCTGAAGCTATACTCCTGTATTCAAATCCCATTTCTGCTGCTTAGTAACCGTGGGCAGATTACTTAGCCATTCTTTCAATTCTAAATATGGTTATTATGAGGATTTTATAAATATTCCAGTGGCCTGTTGGCTTCCTGAATCCTAATTCCTTAAGTTGGCTTTCAGTGTTAGCTCTTATTTCACTTAAATCAACGTAGTCAACCTTATTTCCAAAATTCACTTTGTTAAATTGTTTCAGTCACACTAGCTTACTTGCTTCCTATAATCAGGCCTTTTGTCCTATCTACCCATAAAAAGCCAAGTAGCTTTCCAAGACTATTCTGGATAACCACAGCCTCACGTTTTGCTATCTTTCCCAAATGTACTGTCTCTATCATCCACTTGGTAATTAACTTAGAGACTTAGAGCACTCATTGCATTTTTCATGAGCTGTTAAATTTTCATATATTTATGCAAAATTGGAAGACATTTTGCATAAATGTGTCACACATTTTTGCATCCCTATGCAGAGCACCTAGATGGGTATTTGCTGATTGGCTGAATGACTGAAGATGATGCACTCCTTAGAATATTTCTATAATATTTTCCTAGAAATATTTTTGAATGGCTTCTGGCTACAAACATGAATTGACAGTTAAGTACATATTTAAACCTTACTAAGCATAAAGCTGAAAAATATTACAAACCTCATTAATAAAAGGGTTCCTAGAATTTTATAAGATGAAATTAGTCGAATACTTGTAAAGTTTAATAGGGGTACTATTTTGATAGTGGTAATACCAAAGCCATGAGCTTAGGAATAATATAAGAAGCTATAAATGAATTTATAGGCTTACCTTTAACACACTTCCATTTTCAGTGACACTGAGGCCTGGTTTCTTCAGCAAGGGGTGGCCGTCTTTTAACCAGGTCAGAGTTGGTGGGGGAACAGCATCACTTTGACATAGTAACTCCAGAGCTTGGCTAATGAGGATAGAGATGTTCTGTTCTTCTCCCATAATATTTGGTGCAACTAAGTGAAAGATGGGTTTTCCCTCAGGATAAAAGAAGCCAGCATACTGCTTATCTTTATTAATCATCAGGTCATATATTGAATAACTTTATTAGTTCTTTTAAGATGTAGGATCACAGTAATTCTAACATACCCTCTGCACATCATTTGGTTCAGAATCAAGTGTTCATAAATCACTGATTAATGTATTCCTGTTGAACAGAAATAGTTTTTTCACTAACTTTTCACGTAAAAAGTTTTAGAACTGGAAGTTCTCACCAAGTGCCCACTTAAGAAACTTCTTGAACTAGATGTCACCACTTAAGATTTTCAAAGTATTAAACCACTCATCAAATATTTTGGAAATAACAATGAATTAAAAGCCAACAAATTTTTGATGTTTGTTTTTTGCAGAAGAAAAATTTCATAAATACAGAGGCAAAATAAAAAAATAGAGTTGAAAGAGATCATCCTGTCCCACCTCACAGTTTGCAAAACATAAGATGGGTGACAGATAAGAGCTTATTTGAAATAATATGACTAATTGGTGGCAAAACTAGGAGTCTTCTGACTTGCAGTTTAGAGCTCATTTTGGTTTTCCATGGTGCCTTGTCAGCTTTCTATGGAATAAAGACCATGTGGGATAAATGATATATTAAAGACCAAACTAAAACAGTGACCAGCTGTACAGCATACAACTACATAAAAAGAAGAAATGAGTTGAAATTTTAATGAGATTAAAATTAGAATTCCCTGGCTATAAAGCTTGTCAGATCCTGAAATATGTTCTTGGAGAAGTTTAAGGAACTGCATTCCCTTGGGTGTATTAAAAAATAGAGTAAACAATCATTTGTCTCAGATGGTCGAGGTACAGCCCTGCCAAGAATTAGACGGTGGGCTCCATAAGCTCTCAAGGACTCTTTCAGGCTTATATTTATAATAATTCAAAATCATGAACTAATGATAAAATCAGGCCTGTTATAAAAGGGCCACTCCAAAAAAGCACAGAGGGGGATTTCCTCAGCCATTTCTCACTAAATCCCATAACTATTTAGGATTGTAGGAAACATACCATATTTGTAGTTTTTTTGGTTTTGTTTTTTTTTACAAGAAAGGTTAAGTTTCATTGAAATGAATCCTAAAGGATTTTCCAAATGCTTTAGTAGAAATAAGATTTTTGTGGTAAGGAACATTATGATAGTCCATTGGCCATTGTTCTCAGCTTGATACTGTTGCATGTAGCAAAATGACAATGAACGTAGGGGACTTAAGCTAGTCCCTATAGCTTAAGGGACTATAACCAGGAGGTTATATAACTGTGTTCTACAACCAGGAGGTTTCTCTGCTACCATGTCTTTTACACAGGGAAAGGCATTTGAACTAGAGGGTATTTCTTATGCTGTTTCTGGATGCAGGACTTGTGCTAAACCCAAAGGAAGTGAGGCTAACAAAAGAAACACCAGGCACAATGGTTGGAACACATCATGGAACTTTTGGGCAGACATCTGTGATGCCTGTCCTGCTAAATTTAATAGCACAACAGACATCTGGCTTTCCAAAAGCTTAAAGTAATCTACGGGTGACAGAAAAGAGTGGGATTGTTTTTAACATGTGAGACAACGGATAAAAGATATACAACTAGTCTGTTTGAGATTACAACTACTATAATCTCAGCAAAATCAGCACAATGAGTGCCATCTTCTAAGATATTATGAAAAAAAGATATATTCACCAGTCTTAGCATAGAGAGTCCTAAATACAACTTCACAGTTGGAAATAATTTCAGGTTAAGTCTGTCCTCCGTGGATAAAAATGTACCACAACTATATAAAAATATGTTTATCTTAGATTATTTGTAGAATTTACAAAAGAGCATGGATTCTTTATGACTGCTTGTAGACGTAAAAGTCAGAAACAATTCAAGAAGGCAGAATGCTAATTTATATCCAAATATTTTTCCTTCAATTACTTTTCTTTACAGCTAAATGAGTTGAATCAAGCTCAAATTTTTTCAATTGAGAGGAAAAATACAAAAATAGTAGAATATTTGTTTCTTAAAGAACATAAATTAAAGCAAATCTAACTACAGTCAAGGATATATATTACCACAGCACAACTATTTTTTTCTGCCCTGTCTTTCATTTCCAACTTTTTGTTTAGTCTGAGAAGAGAACAAGCTTCTACCCTTTAGATCCTCAGCTTCCTTAGATGTTATCCCAATTCTGCTTTGCGGTCATGTTGCTTAGGAAGGGGTGTGTTGTGTCTGTTTCCCATCCTATGCATTATACTTGTGAAATGTAATTACACAAGTCAGAATTGCCACAGGGTTATGCTTGTTGACACACTGGGGAAAACACTGGGGAGTGTGTGATCTCTAAAAGTTCTCAGAACTTCAGTTTCAAGATAAGGTAAAAACTCTATTCTCATGTTTCAGCACGTAAGAGTATGGTGATGCATACTCCGAATTTATACCAGGGAGAAACAGTTTTAATGAACTACTCTTGTAATTGTAGGGAAAGCTATTTTACACAGTATCTGCTCCTCCTACACCACCACACTCTACAATGTAAATGTGACGGGGACTTACCTCTGAGGATGCAGAATCATTATGCACCAAATAGATCCAAGATTGCCAAGGTTACTATCACAAATTTAGAAATATAATATAGGGACATAATACTAATAGTAGAACATAGCTTGGAAGCTAATTTCACATTAAAAACCTGTTTTAATCTGGCACTTCTTTAACATTTAAAATATATACACACAGCAAGCTACTAAACACATATGCACATTCTAAAACATATGTATGGGCTGGCTAGCCATTTGACTTTTATAACAGAGGGAAGATTCTGGTTTTCAGACTAAAAAGGGAGTATGGGAGTATCTTAACAAATGATAAAAAATAGTGACGCACGTCTTCATAACTCCTGAAAATATCAACTCTCTATCACCTCCCAGGTCCACTTTTGACACTAACCAGTGCAGCAATGGAAGCAGCCAATCCCAGATTTTCAGTGCTGACTAAAACCCAGTGAATACTGATGTTTGCTTGCTCATCTGATTGCTTGCTCATGATTGAAGGAGCTATTGTGTCACATACTTAGATTGATGTATCATTCTCTAAGGATAGTTTAGATTGGAAACATTCCAGTTCTTCATGAAGCATAAAAGTGACCCCTTAAAGGGAAGGAGTTAGATTCCTTGCAGTTGGGCATTTTAGACCCTCTGTTATCTCAGACACAGACCACCAGCTGGAGGCTAGATACAGACCCATGCCAACTGCAGAAGCAACGAAAAAGAGGGATGCATAATGAGCCTTGGGTAATTTATTGATGCCAACTGGGATTTTTTAGCTTAATTAGAGATGCATGGCATCCATATTGAAACAAGGGGCCTTTTTATTAAAAAATTAGGAAATAACTTATTATATAAGTTATTTGTGATGATTACATTTGTTTTGGCAAACTCAAAAAGGGAAGTCGATCCACATGGCCTGGAGGTAAAAAAAAAAAAAAAAAGGAATATATTTTGAACAGGAGTAAATTATTTGGAAGTGAGGTAGGACTTAGAAGAGAAGGCCTGCATTAAACAGATACTCTGAGGACTACAGAACAAATCCGTTATTCCAGGAACCAAGAATATAATGCAAGTAAAACCCTGAAAAAGTTCTAAATGCAAAGGTATACTAAAATGTGGAATGACAAGTGTAATCTATGAATGGAGGCCATTGAGGCCCCAACTTTGTTCCAGGGGCCTCTTGGTGTGATGGAATCAGACCTTTCCTTTTGTACCTTACAGCTGCATCATAGGTAGGAAGAAAAAATACTTGAATTTTGCCTAAGTTTATGTTTAGTTTAACTTTTGCTTCTCAAATATCCTTTAATTCATAGACATAGTACGGACTATAAAATATGCTGATTGTACATATAATTAAAAAGTAAGAAAATCCAGGCTTCAAGTAGAATAGATCAAGAGAGCTACTTGAACAGAGCCTTGCTTTAGGGAGAAGAATATGTCTTCCAAATTGCAAAGATCTCTCCATAGTCATATTCTTCAGGGTGCTCCATAAAACCAACACCTCACATGCTGGATGTATGCATTTTTATTTCTCAGAACTTCAATAAAGGAAAATTAAAGTTAAATATAAGGCAGAAAGGGTGACTCTGATTTAATTAACCTTGTAATATTTTGATAATTTCTATTGTTCATAGCTCTTTATCGTCAAAAACTTTCTTACCTTCCTCAATGATATTAGGACTTAAACACAGCTATATCAGAGCAGAAGTAATTATTAAAATGTCTCACCATATACTCTGAGGTCAATGTCCCTTTGTTTCTCCCCAGCAGCATTTACTGCCACACAGGTGTATCTCCCTGTATCACTGATTTGCGCACTGGTCAAGGCTAGGATGCGGCCCCCAGACAGAACCTGTTGATGAATAGAAAGCTAAATAACCAACATATCTCCTGAGAATTGTAGGTGTAAACATACTTTTTCAATTATTTTCTGAAATTGATCAACTGAACATTTGCCTCCAGAAGGATTTCTACTTGGATGTTTTAAAGAGGGCAAGCATCATTCTCATCTTATCTGTGGAGGACGACAGAGGCTAGAACCAAACTTGGTAATAACCACTGAACACAACTCTCTACATACAGGATCAAGTGAAGATCCAACTTTATCAATACTTACTACAGAAAGAGAAAAAGCCACCAGGGGAGAAAGATAAGAAGAAGTGGGAATAAGAGGAGCTAATCCTCCTCTTAATTTTTCTTTGAGAGAACAAGTAAGAAGGTAAAATTAACAGCATAGTAGCAGTCAAATAAATTAATTAGTCACATTCATTGTCCTTTTATCCCACTGATGTAGTTGTACCTTTAATATTGACATGGACTCTGGATAGTCTATGATCCCAAATTCTGCAAGCAATGGATTTTCAAGAAAAGTTCAAGAAGTAGAATGGTGGAATAACTATGCTCTCTGCTAAGCAAAGCAAAATTGAAGTACACTTTCAATGAGATATATGTGTTTCCATATTTTAAATTTTGAGTCAGTGCAATGTACTTAAATTTTTTTGTCAGACTCAAATTTCACTTCTCATGTTGCCTTTATAATTTTTCTTTATATGATGTTTTAGTAGAAGTAAATATACTCTGTATAAACATTTACTCTGAAGTAAATATTCTCTGATTATTTCCAGACATTTAAATATAACGTCTACAAAAACATTCCTGTTTTTATTGCTGATGAACATTTCTTTGCATAGGGTATCTTTTATGGTGGTGGCAGAGAGTAGGGGGGGAGTAGAAAGTATATAAAACAATGGTCAAAATACAGCACTACATATGAGATAAGGGAACTCTTAGATACACTGAGCTTTTAATGAATTGTTTAGAAATCACAACTGTGTGCCCATGGTATTTATGGATGTATATGTGTACATGTTTGGATAACATTTGTGAATCCTTGCTCTCCAAATCCCTTTAATAGTTTTACTTGTTTATACTTCCTGTATTGAATAATTAGATGGTAGATTTCACTTAAGGAATGACAGAGAGTACCTGTATCCCATTAGTGAAACTAGCGACAGGGCTCCCATCTTTCAACCAGGTCAGACTTGGGGCAGGGATACCTCTGGCTTCACATTCTAACCTCACCAGGTTATTAACTACCACTGCCACCATGTTATTGCTGCCAGAAATTGATGGGGGCACTGAAAAGGAATAAAAAAATAAATAAAATTAAGATATGTTAACATCATGGAATATTACATCTCAAAATAATAAAACTATATGTTGTGTCCACAATAATGTTTTACATTTTTATTTCTTGATTTCCAGGCTTTGTGTGTATCTGTGTGTGTGTTTCCTTACACTGTATCTACTCTAGTATGTTAACTATGAACTCCTCTTAAAAGCATTATTAGAGATAATAACTTGGAAACATTTATTGAACTAAAACCTATGATTCTGACAGACAATATTTACAAACAGGGCCATTGTCATTAGCTGATAAGATTGTTGTTGATGACTATTTGCAGCAATTCATCTAAAGAAAACTTAAGTTCAATAGCATGTGAAAATAGAACATTTAATAGGAATCAGAAAATATAAATGCTTATCAGTTTTAGAATACTGCATTCTTAAGTAAAAATGACAATAACACATTCTGTTAAATATTTACACTAGAATTTTATAGGTGCACTTAATCATTTTGAATGCTTCTTCACCCCAGGATGAATCTAGGAGAAGTCACACTAACCATGGACCTGTAGACTATAAAATAACTCTGTAGCTCCAGCTGAGTTGATGGCCACACATTTATATATGCCAGCATCTGTGATCTGTGTGCTTTCGATATTGATGATCTGTCCTCTGTTCAAGAAAGTCATGCTACTGGAACCTAACAGTGGACGATTATCTTTGTACCATGTAATAGCTGCAGGGGGAAGAGGACAGAAACCCATCTTTTTAAAACTTTTCATTTAAAAACTCAATACACACACTAAGTCGAAGCTTAACTACAACAGTAACAATTGCTTTATTCTTATGCTTATCATCTTAGTTTAATCTGTTTAATTATCTCTTTAGGGTTGATTTTTAGGAGGAGGTAAACTTTAGAAAAACATGAATAGCCAAGCCAATATAAGAGTCCTGAAGTGAACTTATAAAAATAATATTCTTTACATTATCTCTAATGTATTAGGTTGGCCAAAAAGTTCATTTGGGTTTTTCCATACAGTCTTACAGAAAAACCCGAATAAACTTTTTGGCCAATCCAATATCAGTATTTGTTTGATAGCAAACTTTTAACCGATTCTATTTCTTGTGGCCTAGTATATATTCCTCTCATCTATAAAATTTTGTTTATGCATCTAATCAAAACCAAACACTACACATACTACTAGCCTCAAAATTTTTATATTATTATTGATTAGTATGAATAACTTACTGGTGATGAAAATCAACAAAAAGTCTCATCAAATGAATGATTTATAAAGATAATCAATTGAGACTAGATAAAAATATGTTTTTCAACAAAAACTTACATACAATACCATGTGGGTTTTGTGGCCATAGTAAGGACAATAAGATAATTATTCACATATTTCTACATTGTTTAAATGAGTAAATTATTTCATGTAGTTAAAAGCAATGAAAATTCAAAAATATCATCCACCTAATGATATCCTTATCAATGTTTTACTCTTGAAATATATTCTATAATATTTCCCTTATTAGTATTACCAGATTATACTTATAAACATATTTATCAATTCACAAAAATCTTAAAATGTTAATAAGCTACAGAGTCCACAAACAAACCTACCAGGTGAGGGATTTCCAGTTGCCTTACACTCCAGCTGTATGGGGTTGTTCACTACCACAGTCTCATTCAGCATCTTCCCTGCATCCTCCAGACTGGGTGGTTCTGTAAGAAGCCCAAACAGATAATTAGCAAACACAAACAGGATATTTAAACTGAAATTGTTTGCTCACTAGGAATTGTCATTTCTTTCTTTCTTTTCTTTCTAACTTTCTTTTCTTTCCTTCCTTCCTTCCCTCCTTCCTTTCTTCCTTTCACTTATATATAATGATATATTTGGAATAAAACTAAAGTATACTATTAAGTAGTACTGAAGAACAGGATGGAAAAAGATGTTAATAGGTTTTCTGGATCATCCCTTTCTCTATGCCTAAACAGGAAAAGCCTTAGAATTGTAGATTCGTAGAGCAGTAAAAAAAAGTTAAAGGAGTATTTTTTTTAATTCCAATAAATCTGATTGGTCTGATGATGAATTGCCTTTACCAAGAAGTAATCTAACACATTTGAACTCTTTGAGGGAAGGACATGGGTATTCCTCAAAATATCTGACTTTACCCTAGTACAGTACTATCTTAAACCATTTCAGAGGGATTAAAATCATTTTTTGTTTGTTTATTAGAGTTTTTCTTTTGATATGAAAGTTACAATTAAATTGTTAGTAAAATAAAACAGAAAACTACATTTTCAACTTTAAATAATCACAGATAATGCTGCTCTATTTTTAATGTATTTATAAGGTAGGAATTCAGAAAGTCTAAGAGGCATAGTGTAAAAGTAATGACAACTTGGAACAGCAATCCCCTACATCTTCTCCTGTCTCAAGGAGTGTAGGAGGGATGCCAGGACAAAAACAAAATTACAAGTAAACTAGAGATCTTATCTTACTTGGAAAAGATGCTACACATATGTTAGCTTTAAGGTTTAAATAAAAATACATTTTAAAGATTTGCTAAATTTAACTTATCCAATGCATGGGAGCCCCTGACCTCTGCCTCATATACAATTAAACAATTGATCCATTAATCTAGCAAAAACAGAGAAAGGGGAAAGGAGAAAAGGGAACAAGAAAAATGATGAGAACTAAATAAGATAGCAGAAATAAAATCAAATATATAAATCAAGAGCATAAATGTGAATCAGTTCATTTTCTTGGTCAATAGAGAAAGATTTAACACTATTTGAGGGTTAACAGTATTTTTTAAAATTAAAAAGCACAAGTAAAACAACTGCAAAAATGTTGACAATAAAGAGCTGGACAAAGGTATACCAGAACAAGTGTGACATCAATTTTTGACAAACTGTTATACAAGGCAAAAATAATGCCTTCTATTGACTGAACTGTTACAATTCAGAAAGAATCCACTCTAATGATAATGCTTTATGCACTGAATAAAAAAGCAAAAATTGTTAAATAGCAGAGAAAATTTGAAAAACCTAAAAGTACTATATTTTAGTACACCTTAGAAATTGACTAGGCAGTGGAACAAAAAATAAAGTTACAAAGAATTTGAGAACTAAAATTACCCATCCATACTGTATGTGTGTATATATATTACATATAATATATACATATACATATGTATTTGTGTATTTATGGTTAACAAAGAATATATATTATTTTCAAATGCCAACAGAATATTTTCAAAACAGACTATATATTAGGCCATAAAAATGTCAATAAAGCATTTATAACCACAATTTAATAAAACCATAATAAAAAAAAGAGAACTCAGTAATAAAATATAAAGTTCTCTACATGGAGAAAAATTTATTAAAAAGGAAATCAAGAGCTTCCCTGGTGGCGCAGTGGTTGAGAGTCTGGCTGCCAATGCAGGGCACACGGGTTCCTGCCCCAGTCTGGGAGGATCCCACATGCTGCGGAGCGGCTAGGCCCATGAGCCATGGCTGCTGAGCCTGAGTGTCCGGAGCCTGTGCTCTGCGACGGGAGAGGCCACAACAGTAAGAGGCCCGTGAACCGCAAAAAAAATAAAAAGGAAATCAAGACAAAAGTATAGAAGTAGAAAAAATAAATTAGAATGAGATTGATTAAAAACTAAAACCTATGGAATGTCAATAAACAGTACATTACTCAAAGAAAATTTTAAAGCCCTAATTAATATATTAAAAACTAAAAAATAATGAAAATAAATGTTCCAATCATTCAGCTCAGATTCCAGAAAAAAACCAATAAAATAAGCCAAAGAAGTCAGGAATAAAGAAATAATAAAAACAAAAGCAGAAGACTACAACAAAGAAAACAAACAAGCAAAAGAAATAACAAAAGAAGACAATAAAACTCAAAGCTGGTTTTTGACAAGTTTAAAATAAAGTCTGTCCTCAAAAGTAGATGTTCTTGTGAGGCATATTTGTTTTCTTGGAAGTTGTTCCTAAATACAAAGCCTAGACTCCACTCCTCCTTCATACCTGTAGTTCCTTTGTATCCATCTAATGAAATGTATTAACCTCTCCTGCTTGAAATGCCTAGAATGTTTCTGTTTTCTGCACTAAATTCTGATTTATGATATGGTATTTAAGGACAAAAGACCTTTAAATATGGCTATCTGACTTTTCCAACTGGAAAGGAAAAATAATTAGTCCATGGCGTGTTCTTTCAAAACAGTTATTTAAATACTAACTTGAAGCCTTCTGGACTAAAGTGATCACTGAAGGCTTTGACAGACTATATAGCAGCTGCAATAAAACAACATGGTAAGAATAAGAAATAAAAGAGCTGTGGAATGGGCTGGCTATTTTTCATTCCACTAAAGGACTGAAAAAAAAAAAGATTAGATGTCAGCAAGAATGGCAGAGTAAAGACTGAAAATCCATGCCTCCATTAAAAAACAAAAAAGAACACTGGAAAAATTATCAAAACCAACTTTTTCACAACTCTGGAAATTAACCAAAGGCTTGCAATAATTAAAAAGTGATTATTCAAGAAAAAGAGCAAAATCTAATTAAGAACAGCGAGGTTTATGACATTTTATCTCACTCTACTCCCATCACTCTCTCCCTACCTCAGCAGGAAGCTTGAAAGCAAAGAGCTCTGCAACCACAGTGAAAAAAGCAGCCAAGAAGAAACTGGATAGTAGAATGTGTTTGGAGCTACCTAAAAGGTTCCTGGAAGGACCTTCAAGAGGGTGGAGGAGTAGGACGTGGAGATGAATTTCTTCCCCACAAATACATCAAAAGTACACCTACATGTGGACTAACTCCTACAGAACACTTACTGAATGCTGGCAGAAGACCTCAGACTTCCCAAAAGGCAAGAAACTCACACGTACATGGCCGTGTGCCTGACAGTCTTGGTGCTCCAGCTGGGTGTCAGGCCTGAGTCTCTAAGGTGAGAGAGCTGAGTTCAGGACATTGGACAACTCCAGACCTCCCAGCCCCATGTAATATCAATCAGCAAGAGGTATTCCAGACATCTCTGTCTCAACGCTAAGACCCAGCTCCACTCAATGAGCAGCAAGCTCCAGTGCTGGACAAACTATGTCAAACAACTAGCAAGACAGGAACACAACCCCACCCATTAGCAGAGAGGCTGCCTAAAATCATAATAAGCTCACAGACACCCCCAAACACAACACAGGACGCGGTCCTACCCACGAGAAAGACAAGATCCATCCTCATCCACCAGAACACCGGAACCAATCCGCTCCACCAGGAAGCCCACAAAATGTGCCAAACCAAACTTACCCACTGGGGACAGACACCAAAAACAAAGGGAAATATGACCCTGCAGCCTGCGAAAAGGAGAGCCCAAACACAGTAAGTTAAGCAAAATGAGAAGACAGAGAAATAAGCAGCAGATAACGGAGCAAAGTAAAAACCCACCAGTCCAAACAAATGAAGAGGAAATAGGCAGTCTACCTGAAAAAGAATTCAGACTAATGATAGTAAAGATGATCCAAAATCTTGGAAACAGAATGGAGAAAATACAAGAAACGTTTAACAAGAACCTAGAAAAACTAAAGAGCAAACAAATAATGATGAACAACACAATAAATTAAAAATTCTCTAGAAGGAATCAACAGCAGAACAAATGAGGCAGAAGAACGGAGAAGTGACCTGGAAGATAAAATAGTGGAAACAACTACTGCAGAGCAGAATAAAGAAAAAACAATGAAAAGAATTATGGACAGTCTAAGAGAACTCTGGGACAACATTAAACACACCAACGTTCGAATTATAGGGGTCCCAGAAGAAGAGAAAAAGAAAAGGACTGAGAAAATATTTGAAGAGATTATAGTTGAAAACTTCCCTAATATGGGAAAGGAAATAGTTAATCAAGTCTAAGAAGCACAGAGAGTCCCATACAGAATAAATCTAAGGAGAAACATGCCAAGACACATATTAATCAAACTAATAAAAATTAAATACAAAGAAAAAATATTAAAGGCAGCAAGGAAAAAGCAACAAATAACATACAAGGGAACCCCCATAAGGTAAACAGCTGATCTTTCAGCAGAAACGCTGAAAGCCAGAAGGCAGTGGCAGGACATATTTAAAGTGATGAAAGGGGAAAACCTACAAACAAGATTACTCTGCCCAGCAAGGATCTCATTCAGATTTGATGGAGAAATTAAAACCTCTACAGACAAGGAAAAGCTAAGAGAATTCAGCACCACCAAACCAGCTTTACAACAAATGCTAAAGGAACTTCTCTAGGCAGGAAACACAAGAGAAGGAAAAGACCTACAAAAACAAACCCAAAACAATTAAGAAAATGGGAATAGGAACATACATATTGATAACTACCTTAAATGTAAATGGATTAAATGCTCCCACCAAAAGACACAGACTGGCTGAATGGATACAAAAACAAGACCTGTATATATGTTGTCTACAAGAGACACACTTCAGACCTAAGGACATGTACAGACTGAAAGTGAGGAGATGGAAAAAGATATTCCATGCAAATGGAAATCAAAAGAAAGCTGGAGTAGCAATTCTCGTACCAGACAATAGACTTTAAAACTAAAGACTATTATAAGAGACAAAGAAGGACACTACATAATGATCAAGGGATCAATCCAAGAAGAAGATATAACAATTGTAAATATTTATGCACCCAACATAGGAGCACCTCTGTACATAAGGCAAATTCTAACAGCCATAAAAGGGGAAATGGACAGTAACACAATAATAGTAGGGGACTCTTAACACCACACTTTCACCAATGGACAGATAATCCAAAATGAAAATAAATAAGGAAACACAAGCTTGAAATGACACATTAAACAAGATGGACTTAATTGATATTTATAGGACATTCCATCCAAAAACGACAGAATACACTTTCTTCTCAAGTGCGCATGGAACATTCTCCAGGATAGATCATGTGGGTCACAAATCAAGCCTCAGTAAATTTAAGAAAATTGAAATTGTATCAAGTATCTTTACTGACCAAAATGCTATGAGAGTAGATATCAATTACAGGAAAAAAAACTGTATAAAATAAAAACACAAAGAGGCTAAAGAATGTGCTACTAAATATCCAAGAGATCACTGAAGAAATCAAAGAAGAAATTTAAAAATACATAGAAACAAATGACAATGAAAACGCAATGACCCAAAACCTATGGGATGCAGCAAAAGAAGTTCTAAGAGGGAACTTTATAGCAATATAATCCTACCACAAGAAACAAGAAAAATCTCAAATAAAGAACCTAACCTTACACCTAAAGCAATTAAAGAAAAAAAACAAAAAAACCCCCAAAGTTAGCAGAAGGAAAGAAATCATAAAGATCAGATCAGAAATAAATGAAAAAGAAAAGAAGGAAATGATAGCAAAGATCAATAAAGCTCATGCTTTGAGATGATAAACAAAACTGATAAACCATTAGCCAGACTCACCGAGAGGAAAAGGGAGAAGGACTCAAATCAACAGAATTAGAAATGAAAAAGAAGAAGTAACAAGTGACACTTCAGAAATACAAAGGATCATGAGAGACTACTATAAACAACTATATGCCAATAAAACGGACTACCTGGAAGAGATGGATACATTCTTAGAAAAGCACAACCTACTAGACTGAATCAGGAAGAAACAGAAAATATAAACAGACCAATCACAAGCACTGAAATTGAGAGTGTGATTAACAATTTTCCAACAAACAAAAATCCAGGACCAGATGGCTTCACAGGCAAATCCTATCAAACATTTAGAGAAGAGCTAACAACCATCCTTCTCAAACACTTCTAAAATAGAGCAGAGGGAGGAACACTTGCAACCTCATTCTACAAGGCCACCATCACCCTGATAACAAAACCAAAGATGTCACAAAAAAGGAAAACTATAGGCCAATATCACTGATGAAGATAGATGCAAAAATCCTAAACAAAATACTAGCAAACAGAATCCAACAGCACATTACAAGGATCATACAACATGATCAACTGGGGTTTATCCCAAGAATGCAAGGATTCTTCAATATACGCACATCAAAGTGATACACCACATTAACAAACTGAAGGATAAAAACCATATGATCATCTCAATAGGTGCAGAAAAAGCTTTCGACAAAATTCAATACCCATATATGATAAAAACTCTCCAGAAAGCAGGCATAGAGGGAACTTACCTCAACATCATAAAGGCCATATATGACAAACCCACAGCCAACATCGTTCTTGATGGTGAAGAACTGAAATCATTTCCTCTTAAATCAGGAACAAGACAAGAATGCCCACACTCACCACTATTATTCAACATAGTTTTGGAAGTTTTAACCACAGCAACCAGAGAAGAAAAGAAATAAATGAATCCAAATCAGAAAAGAAGAAGTAAAACTGTCACTGTTTGCAGATGACATGTTACTATACAGAGAATCCTGAAGATGCTACCAGAAAACTACTGGAGCTAATCAATGAATTTGGTAAAGTAGCAGGATACAAAATTAATGCACAGAAATCTCTGGCATTCTTGAACACTAATGATGGAAAATCTGAAAGAGAAATTAAGGAAACACTCCCATTTATACTGCGACAAAAAGAATAAAATATCTAGGTATAAACCTACCTAAGGAGACAAAAGGCCTGTATGCAGAAAACCATAAGACACTGATGAAAGAAATTAAAGATGATACAAACAGATGGAGAGATATAACATGTTCTTGGATTGGAAGAAACAACATCGTGAAAATGACTATACTACCCAAAGCAATCTACAGATTCAGTGAAATCCCTACCAAACTACCAATGGCATTTTTCAAAGAATGAGAACAAAAAATTTCACAATTTGTATGGAAACACAAAACACCCTACATAGCCAAAGCAATCTTGAGAAAGACAAATGGAGCTGGAGGAATCAGACTCCCTGACTTCAGACTATACTAAGCTACAGTAATCCAGAAAATAAGGTACTGGCACAAAAACAGACATATAGATCAATGGAACAGGATAGAAAGCCCAGAGATAAACCCACGCACATATGGTCACCTTATCTTTGATAAAGGAGGTAAGAATATACAATGGAGAAAAGACAGCCTCTTCAATAAGTGGTGCTGGGAAAACTGGACAGGTACATGTAAAAGTATGAAATTAGAACACTCCCTAACACCATACACAAAAATAAACTCAAAATGGGTTAAAGACCTACATGTAAGGCCAGTCACTATCAAACTCTTAGAGGAAAACATAGGCAGAACACTCCATGACATAAATCACAGCAAGATCCTTTTTGACCCACCTCCTAGAGAAACGGAAATAAAAACAAAAATAAACAAATGGGACCTAATGAAACTTAACAGCTTTTGCACAGCAAAGGATACCATAAATAAGACCAAAAGATAACCCTCAGAATGGGAGAAAATATTTGCAAATGAAGCAACTGACAAAGGATTAATCTCCAAAATTTATAAGCAACTCATGCAGCTCAATAACAAAAACAAACAAACAAACCAATACAAAAATGGGCAGAAGAATTAAATAGACATTTCTCCAAAGAAGATATACAGATGGCCAACAAACACATGAAAGAATGCTCAACATCATTAATCATTAGAGAAATGCAAATCAAAACTACAATGAGATACCATCTCACACCGGTCAGAATGGCCATCATCAAAAACTCCAGAAACAATAAGTGCTGGAGAGGGTGTGGAGAAAAGGGAACCCTCCTGCACTGTTGGTGGGAATGTAAATTGATACAGCCACTATGGAGAACAGTATGGAGGTTCCTTAAAAAAACTAAAAATAGAACTACCATACGACCCAGCAATCCCACTACTGGGCATATACCCTGAGCAAACCATAATTCAAAAAGAGTCATGTACCAAAATGTTCATTGCAGCTCTATTTACAATAGCCAGGACATGGAAGCAACCTAGGTGTCCATCAACAGATGAATGGATAAAGAAGATGTGGCACATATATACAATGGTATATTACTCAGCCATAAAAAGAAATGAAACTGAGTTATTTGTAATGAGGTGGATAGACCTGGAGTCTGTCATACAGAGTGAAGTCAGAAGGAGAAAAACAAATACTGTATGCTAACACATATATATGGAATCTAAGAAAAAAAATGTCATGAAGAGATTAGTGGTAGGATGGGAATAAAACACAGACCTACTAGAGCATGGACTTGAGGATATGGGGAGGGGGAAGGGTAAGCTGTGACGAAGTGAGAGAGTGGCATGGACATATACACACTACCAAATGTAAAATAGATAGCTAGTGAGAAGCAGCCGCATAGCACAGGGAGATCAGCTCTGTGCTTTGTGACCACCTAGAGGGGTGGGATAGGGAGTGTGGGAGGGAGGGAGACGCAAGAGGGAAGAGATATGGGAACATATGTATATGTATAACTGATTCACTTTGTTGTAAAGCAGAAACGAACACACCATTGTAAAACAGTTATACTCCAATAAAGATGTTAAAAAAAAAAAAATAAATACTTCATTCATCAAAATAAAAAAAAAAGTGCTGGGAAAACTGGGCAGCTACATGTAAAAGAATGAAATTAGAACACTCCCTAACACCATACACAAAAATAAACTCAAAATGGATTAAAGCCCTAAATGCAAGACCAGAAACTATAAAACTCTCAGAGGAAAACATAGGAAAAACACACTTTGACATCAACCACAGCAAGATCTTTTTTGACCCACCTCCTAGAGTAACTGAAATAAAAGCAAAAATAAACAAATGGGACCTAATGAAAGTTAAAAGCTTTTGCACAGTAAAGGAAACTATAAACAAGATGAAAAGACAACCCTCAGAATGGGAGAAATTATTTGCAAATGAGTCAACAGACAAGGGATTAATCTCCAAAATATATAAACAGCTCATGCAGCTCCATATTAAAAAAACAAACAACCCAATCCAAAACAGGCAGAAGACCCAAATAGACATTTCTCCAAAGGAGACATACAGATGGCCAAGAGGCACATGAAAAGCTGCTCAACATCACTAACTGTTAGAGAAATGCAAATCAAAACTACAATGAGGGATCACCTCACACTGGTTAGAATGGGCATCATCAGAAAATCTGCAAACAACAAATGCTGGACAGGTTGTGGAGAAAAGGAAATCTTCTTACACTGTTAGAGGGAATGTAAATTGGTACAGCTACTATGGAGAACAGTATGGACTTTCCTTAAAAAAACTAAAAATGGAATTACCATGTGACCCAGCAATCCCACTACTGGGCATATACCCAAAGAAAACTATAATTCAAAAAGACACATGCACCCCAATGTTTATTGCAGCACTATTTACAATAGCCAGGTCATGGAAGCAACCTAAATGGCCATCGACAGACAAATGGATAAAAAAGATGTGGTACATATATACAATGGAATATTACTTGGCCATAAAAAGGAACAAAATTGGGTCATTTGTAGAGATGTAGATGGACCCAGAGAGTGTCATACAGAGTGAAGTAAGTCAGATAGAGAAAAACAAATATCATATATTAATGCATATACGTGGAATCTAGAAAAAAGTTACAGATGAACTGGATTGTAAGGCAGAAATAGAGACACAGATGTAGGGAACAAACTTATGGACACCAAGGAGTGAAAGCAGGGGTGGGTGGTTGTGGGATAAATCGGGCAATTTTGTTTGACATATATACACTAATATGTATAAAATAGATAACTAATAAGAACCTGCCATATAAAAAATAAAGAAATAAAACAAAACTCAAAAAAAAAAAAAAAAAAAGAGCATGGGTAGGGTCTTCCCTGGTAGCACAGTGGTTAAGAAGCCACCTACCAATGCAGGGGACACAGGTTTCAGCCCTGGTCCAGGAAGATCCCACATGCCACAGAGCAACTAAGCCTGTGAGCCACAACTACTAAGCTTGAGTGCCACAACTACTGAAGCCCACACATCTAGAACCCGTGCTCCGCAACAAGAGAAGCCATTGCAACGAGAAGCCCGTGCACCGCAATTAAGAGTAGCCCCCGTTCACCGCACCTATATAAAGCTCACACGCAGCAACTAAGACCCAACACAGCCAAAATCAATCAATTAATTAATTAATTTTTAAAAAAAGAGGACTGGTAGAGGTAACTAATAGTAAAGTCAGTAAAACTATATATTTTGCATATAACATTTTTTTCTCCTCTCTGAATTAAAATACAATAGCATAAAGCAATTATAAATATGTATTGATAGGCACATGGTGAGTAAAGGTGTAACTCGCATGACCATAATAGCACAAAGGAGGGGAAAGGGAAGGAACCTATACAGTAGCAAAGTTTTTTATGCTATTGAAATTAAATTAGTATTAATCCAAATTATAACATTATTAATTAAGATGCTAATTGTAATACTCAGGGCAACCACTAAAAATGAACTCAAAAATATAGTACAAAAAAAATATATCTATTTAACACAAAAAAGTAGTAATGGAGGAACATAAAAACAAAAATGACATAATATATATAAAAACACATATAAATGGTAGACATATATTCTGTCATCTCAGTAATTATGTTCAATGTAAATGTATTAAACACTCTAAGCAAAAGGCAGAAGAGACTAGCAGAATGGATTTAAGAAGCAATTCGACAATAAAAACACAATCTGACTATATGTTGTCTACAAGTGACAGACTTTAAATTCAAAGACAAAAATAGGTTGAAAGTAAAAGGATGGAAAAGATATACCATGCAAACAGTAACCAAATAAGAATGGAGAGTACCAATATCAAACAAAGTAGATTTTGAAAGAAAAACTGTCACTAGCAACAAAGTAGGACAGTTTAAAATGATACAAAGTATCAATTTAATCAAAAAACCTATGAGAAAACAACAGTGTCATATATTCACAAAACAACAGAGTCTCAAGATATATGGAACTAAACTATGCAGAATCAAAGGGAGAAAGATAATTCAACAATAAAGGCTGGAGATATCAATATTCTACTTGCAATAATGAAGAGAACAATTAGACAAAAATCAACAAGAAAATAGAAAATAGTATGAAGTTTCCTCAGAAAATTAAAAATAGAACTACCATATGATCCAGCAATCCCATTTCTGGTTATATATCTGAAGGAAGTAAAATCAGTATCTCAAAGACATATCTGCACTCCTATGTTCATTGTAGCATTATTCACAATACTTAAGACATGGAAACAACCTAAGTGTCCGTAGACAGATGAAAGGATAATGAAGATGTTATCTTTCTCTCTCTCTCTCCCCCTCTGTGTGTGTATTATATTATCATACAACATATACATATGATGTATGTTGTATATACATATATATGGTGTGTGTACACACACACACACACACACACACACACACAATGGAATATTTTTCAGCCATGAGAAAGCAGGAAATTCTGCCGCTTGAAGCAACCTGAGAGAACCTATAGGACATTATGCTAAGTGAAATAAGCCAGACAGAGAAAGACAAATACTATATGATCTCATATATGTGGAATTTAAAAAGAGTTGAACTCATAGAAACTGGTGGAATGGTGATTACCAGGGGCTGGGGGAAATGGGGAGCTGCTGGTCAAAGGATACAAGCCTTTATTTATAAGATGAATAAGTTCTGGGAATCCAATGTACAGCTTGGTGACTATTCTATTACTAATACTGTATTGCTAAGAGAGTAGATATTAAGTGTTCTCACTATACACTCACAAAAATGGTAACTATGTGAAGTGATGGATGTGTTAATTAACCTGATTGTAGTAATCATTTCACAAAGTATACATGTATCAAATCATCACACTGTACACTTTAAACATATACAAGTTTGTTTATCAATTATATCTCAATAAAGCTGGGAGACAAAAAGGAATAAAAAAGACAGAGTGGTACTGGCATAAGGATACACACTTAGGCAATGGAATAGAATTGAGATTAGAGAAACACACCCTTACATCTATATTCAAATAATTTTCAAAAAGACTGCCAAGCCATTCAATGGGGAAAGATTAGTCTTTTCAATAAATGGTGCTGGTTCATTTTTAGGTTAAAAAGTAAATACAAATATAAATGCTATTATTCCCTTCTAGCATTAAAAACATGGTCTTGGAAATCTGAATTTATGTGAACACTGTTCTAGAAGAAGAATTAGTAAGGTAATAATATCTTATGTTAACGGTAAGATGTCTGCACTCTCCAAGCAGAAGATTGAATTCCATTCAACTTAACTGTTTTTTTCCTTTCTTCTAAAAGTTCTAGGCATATATCATGCCAAAACCAAAATACCTTCTTCTGGACATATTGTGGGTCTAAATTCTGCCTATTATTTTAATCATTCAGAGTCATAAATTCATTTTTTCAAACTGGTTAAATTTGAATTAATACACAGCTGATCTAAAAGTGATTTGGGTGAGATAATACACCTTAACCACCAAAATTATAATATAGTAAATAATAAATTCATCTATACCAAGAAAATAGTATAGTACTGCCCGGAACTGAAGTTATCCTTTAAAAAAGAAAAAAAATTCCCTATAATATTCTCAAGTCTCATTTAAGCCACAAGTGAGCTATTAAGCAAAACACAGAAATGGTATAGAAACTTTTTAAAGTGGGTGTTAGCAGATGTTAGCCAAGCAAATACTTTAAAATAATAAAATTAAATTAAGGGAGCTCTACTAATGTTTTAACCAGACAGCTAATACAGACTCAAGATGGTTCCTGGCCAACAGTAAAGACAGCAGGACTTTAGACATATTTGTTAAGATGTTGGTACAGTGAGAAGTGCCAGAAGCCAAATATGTGTTTGGCTGAAACAGTCATTAAGCTACTACTTACAGATGATGACTAGGAACCAGACACCAGGCTAAATTTTTCATGTCTAGTCTTGCATTTATTCCTCAGAACAACTTCCCTGATTATTGTATTATCTCCATCCTTCTCATTTTACAGATGAGAAAACGGGGGTTTTAAAAAGTTAACATCTAAGCCCACTGTCCTCCAGATATTACTTGAGAGTATAGGAGCCTAAATTCAAAGCTTGTAACCACAACATTCTACTTCTGGGCACTTCACTTGGTTGATTTTAGCTAGGAAATAATTAAGTGCAGATGAAATGAATGCTTGAGCCATTAGACCCCAAATAATCATTTGTTTGTGGAAACATCTGTCTCACTTGGCAAATATCTGAGCTTTAAATATAATTTCATAGTTTGGTCTAGAGAATTAGAACTTCCAGAATTATGAAACTTTGATCATCAAAAGGGCCACCTACTGAGAGCCTCAGCCTTTTATAATTGACAGAACTCCCCCTGGAAAACCCAGGGGATCATGAAAATATTCCCCTTCTCATGATCATGACTTCATCTTCTAGTCCAGGAGACCATGCACCCTTACTCCACCTTTTGGAAACACTTTTTTCCATGTTTGAGAAGAATGGAAGCTTCTACAATCTTTTTTTATAGGAAAGCAAAATACTAAACAATCTGAAAGCTGAGTTTCTTATTAAATAAATTGATAAATGAACTAAATTAAATAATAGTTGCTTCCCTATAGATTTTTCAATGTCCCTCAATATATAGCACCAGAATTAGATATAACACTTTGGAAGCATTCAGAGAGCAAGAATATAAGAGGGCTACTATAAGCTTCTATTACTGACTTCTAAGGTTGATTAGCTTTATTATGAAATTGAATTAGCAAATCTACAGTAACTGGAGAGAGCCAATAATACCTCAAGTATTTCAAAGTGTGGTATCTTAAAGCCATTCTATCTCTATTCTTATGCAATTTTCACATCAGGTTAACTTGTCATTTTAACATCTGCGGTCTTTTTGAAATCTATCAACCTTAGAAATTCCTGCACCTTTTTCAACATCTCCAGTTCTCACCGAAATTATTAATACAAGTATTGAAGAGGACAGAATCAAGTTTGGAGCCATTTTCATCCAATGTGACACTGCCATCACGAGTGCCAAGATGATACACCAACTTTCTGTTCAGATTCCTGTCACGTGCTCTTAGCCAACTACTTCCTCCAAGCTGACCATTATCAGTATTAGATTAGAAATTTACTTCATCATTTATTCTCCCTTCAGGTTGATGAAATGGTATCCAGACAAGTCAAAATTGTATTAGATGAAACATTTTCAGCTACCAATATATCTTACCTCTATCCTATTGGTGATTAGTATAAAGAAGATTGTTTTATATTCTCCATCTAATGTGGTATTTTTTGGGGGGAGGGGTTATAGTTGCTTTACAATGGTGTGTTAGTTTCTGCTGTACAGCAAAGCAAATCAGTTATATGTATACATATATCCCCTCTTTTTTGGACCCGTAAACAAGGTGAAAAGACAACCCTCATATTTGCAAATGAAGCAACTGACAAGGGATTAATCTCCAAAATGTACAAACAGCTCATGCAACTCAATATCAAAAAAACAAACAATCCAATCAAAAAATGGGTGGAAGACCTAAATAGACATTTCTCCAAGGAAGACATACAGATGGCCAAGAGGCACACAAAAAGATGCTCAACATCACTAATTAGAGAAATGCAAATTAAAACTACAATGAGGTATCACCTCACACCGGTCAGAATGGCCATCATCACAAAATCTACAAAAAAAATGCTGGAGAGGGTGTGGAGAAAAGGGAACCTTCCTACACTGTTGGTGGGAATGTAAATTGATGCAGCCACTATGGAGAAGAGTATGGAGGTTCCTTAAAAAACTAAAAATAGAACTACCATACGGCCCAGCAATCCCACTACTGGGCATATATCCTGAGAAAACCGTAATTTGGTAGTTTTTAATAAATCCTTACAATGACTAACCTTCTATTTCTCTTTCTTTTCACATTAACTCAGACAGCTTCTAGCCTGCATCCCATCTCTGATGATTTTCCATGTCAGTATGTACACTAATTGCATCTCCTGCTAACATACATTGTGTTACCATATTCAGACAGTATATTTATAGACTTGTGTTTTCTTAGGTAGTGAAGCTGTTTATTCTTTTCTGTTGTTGCTAGGTAGTCGATGGGACACTTGATTTCTTTTATGGATTCTAGCTTTCAATCATTCTTGACTACAGTGGCAAGTCTCTAGGCCAGTCTTTACAGTCTGAGCCAACGTACCTCCACGTAATGGCACAGACTACTTGCATCAGAGATGCTGTTTCGGGAGATGTGGGAATGGGCCCAGGAAGCTGTACTTTTAACAAGCAATACCTATGACTTTTATGAATAGAAGTTTGAGAGCCTTAAACACTGAAGTTTGGTTCTTCCCAGTTCTGGAGACATATATTCTGTTCTTCATTACAGACTCTTCATTTAAGTAATTTAAACTAGTCTAGAGAACAAAACCAAATCTTTCTTTTTGATAAGTCCTGAAAGAGTAAAAGTGGAAAATATTTTACGTCTAATACCTCTAAACGTCAAAAGCACTCTGCAAGTCAGATACTCAGAGAGGTTAAATCGTTTGCTCAAGGTTACACAGATCACATTTAGCATAGAATTTAAATTGAAGTCAGCATGACTCCAGTGCCTGAGATGACTACAACACATCATGCTATCCCACTCAACTATTTCCTTTAGCCAACAATGGAGATAAGGATTGAAACTGTTGGGAGGGAGGGAACAAATAGCCTGTAAAAGGAGGAGAGAAGGAGACTCACGGCAGAAAAATGGGGAAGGAGAGCAAGCCCACCCCCAGCACATTCTTAGATGGAAGTGGAGGTTTGAGTATATGGGGAGACAACTGCCAAAGAACACTAGAAAGATATACAAGGCCCTATAAGGAACAAGGTAAATTCAAGGCAACTTAAGGGAGAGTAGGGTCAGCCTGTCCCCCAACCCTCAATTATAGTGAGACCCTTCCAAGATGGTTACACTCAGATATTGGTCTTTAGGTTAATTAGTCAATGAAAAAATAAAGGTCCTCTTAAGGAACATGGTTTGTGTGTATGACATCCATAAGTTAGGTGCTCACATTGGAAGAACTGGGGAAAGAATAAGCTGGTTTATTGGAAACGTTTAGAGAACTGATGATATAAATCTTTTAACTGGGTGATTTAAATAAAAGAAAATATGTAAAGAAACAGATTAGAATTCAAGGTTCAGATTAAATTTTTTCATTCACTTCCTATTTACTCTTTCATTTGTTAAATATTTATTGACTGCCTGCTACATACCTGGAATTAAACTAAGTGCTGGAGTGCTCTTCTGGGTTAAGATTGCTCAGAAAATGTAGAGTAAATATATGAACGAATGGATGGAATGAATGAATGAATAAAAGTTTAACAAGCAATCACGTGAATTAGAGAAAATGAATAACATGTACAATGAGAGCTTGGCTAGCTCTCTGCAAATATCCTTGGCTGAGTTAGGAAAGCTCAAGCCTACAATTCTTGGCCCTTTCTGATGAGCCTCTAGAGATGTGAAGTCTTACACTCAAGGCCAGGTAATCTTTCAAGTTTACTGTGAAGCTACAGTATTCATGAAGTGTTCCATAGCCAACCAGACTTTTTATTAAAGCACAAGAGAGAAGATCCTGAGTCAAGAATAGCTTCTACTCACAAAATCCATTTACATGCAAGCAGGATAATCACAGACAATGCTAAGGAAAAACCTTGCAACTTCTGGGTGGTTTTTTTTTTTTCAACAGAAGTTATCTGTACAAAGTTATCAGTTGACAGAATGCAAATAATTAAAACACAGGGTAGTGCATTTATTTATTTATGAGCTCCAGCACTTCCTATTTGACAACCTGAAAACTGAAGATCTTAATATGAGCAATCATAATGAAAATAATGTAAAAAAATGATATACTTTTTTAATACAGATTAAAATAAACACTTGCTTCTTTTATACTATAATTCCATAAAAATGGGCCCACTATGTTTTTAAAAAGCCACAGAAATACTCTCGTTAAGACGCAAAGATGCCATTACCATGCACATGCAGTTGAATGTGCTGTTGTGTTTCTCCAGCTGCATTGGTAGCCACACATGTGTATCTGCCAGCATCTTCCATGAGGGCTTTGGCAATTTGTAGAACTCGACCAGAAGACTGTATCTAATTGGGATCAGAAAGTATGGCAGCATTTTGTACTTTATACTTGGACTTGAAAACATCTGCTGAATAGACAAACTCATTTAAATTTATAATATCTAGTTATTTTATGCCAGTATCTTAATTATCTTTTGATAGATTAGAGCCAGATCACTTCATCATGCACAATAGACTATTTTGATTGAAAAGCTTTTCTTAGTCATTGGAAAACACAAAACAGTGTTACCTAAGGCAAGCCTGCTGGTACAGTCATAAAACTCCACTGAATAAAAGGCTTTAGCACTGCAACTATGAGGTATGTGATGAAAATTTAAGCTATTTGAAAGAAACATGGTTACATTTATGTAACACTTCAAAAATAGTTTTAAAACAATCTTTTTTGATTAAATGGTCATGGGGGCCAGAAAAACAATAAAAATTATAAAATATGAGTAATGGAAATGCAGATAAATTTCCTTGACTTGTTTTCCTTATTTCTCTCTTAAACGCATTGCAGCTAGCCTCTACCATTTTGGAACTGGTGATTCAGTGGTTATTTTTTGAAAATGATTATTCAGAGGTTACCAGTTAACTTCTAATCACAGCATCCAGAGGCCTAGGCAGTGAGCTCATACTCTCCTTCACCATCTACAGCATTTGGTGTTGTTGACTTTCTGCTCCTTCAATCACTCTGCCCTCTGGGAGCTGAAGGTACAGCATTCCCTCAGTTCTCATTCTCTGACTTTCTTAGTCGATTACTTTATGGAATCTGCTTCTTCTTCCTGTCCCATAAACAGGAAACTTAGCTTTCTGATAGTTTTCATCCAAACCCATGGCTGTGATGAAGAATCCCACGCAGACTCCTAAATTTACAGCATTGGCCTCAACTTTTCTCCTGGGCTTCCAGCTATCTGCTGGACAGGTTTTCCTGTATTTCTAAACCAAATTCTCATTGTATGTTTCCAATCTTGTTTAATGGCACCAGTCATCTGGGTTTCAGAGCCCACTTTGACTCTCTCAGTAATTACACCACTCTGTGTTTCTTAGATCCCCTGTCTCCGTTCTCACAGCCACTGTGGGATTATAGTGGCTCCTTAATTTATATTCAAGTGTCTCCAACCTCCCGAACTGTTAATCTGCCTTGCATACTGTTGCCAGAATAATTTGTCTAAAATGCAAATTTGATCCTTTTACCAGTCCCCCTTCAAAGCTCATTCATGGCTCCCCACTTTGCCCAGAAAGAAATCCGAACTCAGCAAAGCCTTCCAGGTTTAACGCATTCTGACCCCATATGATCTTCTCTCCATACACTCCCACATAAACTCCCACGTAACTTATTCTTCATCCACACCGTACTAAACACGTTAAGCAGCACATTCATATACTTATATTCACTTCTAGACTTTCGCATACGGCCTTTGAGTGCAGTAATTTCTTAAGATTATGAACTAGATCATTTATTTTCTATTTCTTCTTACTCTTTATTCTGCCCTTGGGTTAACTCATCTACGGCCATGCGTTTCAAATATGATCTGTGTGCCAATATCCCCAGCCAGAACTATCTTTTGAGCTCCAAGACCATATATTCAATGGTCTACCTGGCAACTCCACTAGTTTATTTCAAGGTCAACTCATCACCCAGAAGTCTAAAACTCAAATCACAGTTATACCCCCTCAAACTTATCTTCCTCCAAAGTCTCCTTTCTCACTGGATGGCATCACTATCTATGCACTTGTGTAGATTAGCTCCCTACTAATTTTTCTTGATATTCTCCACTCCCTCACCTTTCATCAACAATCTATAATCAAGCCCTAATGATTTAACCAATAAATAACTCTCAAATATATCCATGTATCCTCATCTCTACGGCCAGGATGTGAGTCCAAATTTCTATTTTTTTCTCTCCTAGACAAATGCAAAGAAGTTCAATTGATTTCCACATTTCTACTCTT